>NC_086444.1:315986858-317346858 GCF_028390025.1 Pseudophryne corroboree | reverse complement strand
TGAATCACCATGTATTAATGCATAATTACTGTGCAGCCAGGTTGTTTAATGAGAGCATTGGTAAATTGTATAAAAAAGCTTAGTGGGTTAGTTTTATACCACCCACATTTCACTTTCCACTTGAACAGTGAATAGACGTGCCAACATTAAGAGATGGATTGCGTGCCAGGCGCTGTCTCAAACAGGATTAATACCTAATGATGCATGGCATGATGTTCCCTGGCAAGGAAATGTATTGAGAATGTATTGTGTAGGACATGTCTTTCATACCATATATATTGCAACATCTGATGATTTGCCAAATACGAAGTAAACTATTTTAGAAATTTT
The DNA here is from genome assembly GCF_028390025.1 of Pseudophryne corroboree. Taxonomy (NCBI): domain Eukaryota; kingdom Metazoa; phylum Chordata; class Amphibia; order Anura; family Myobatrachidae; genus Pseudophryne; species Pseudophryne corroboree. Next base: position 317,346,528 of record NC_086444.1, on the reverse strand, counting down.
GCATAATCCCTACAAGTTATATACTTTTATACATACTGCACGGAAACAAACGTAAAAACAAGCTTCATTGCAGGCCTTGGGCCACTATTGAACATAGATTTGATATACCATGGCAAAAATAGAGCTACAGTGCAGAACTAGACAGTGGTGGGCCCAGGTGCAATAATATGAATAAAATGTAAAAAATATAAAATTAGATCTGCAGTAAATAACCTGTGCTCCGGGATCATGTTTGAAGCTTCATATATTGCTGTTGAGTTACTTCCTCCACCTATTGTTATTATTATTATTATTATCCTTTATTTGTATGGTGCTACATGGGATCCGCAGCGCCCAATTACAGAGTACATAAACAAATAAGCAAACTGTAGCTTACAATTCAGTACAATATAGGACAAGTATAGGGTATATAAACATAGGTCACACTCTGGGACATGCCATCAGGGGAGACAGTGTCATGATGATTAAAATAATGCAAACAAGATACAGTATTTATAACAGAGTCTAATCATTTACCCTGTGGTGATGATGGAGCATAGCGGGGTGGGAGGCAGCGGGAGAGGAGCCTCCAGCTGACAATAGTAAAGTTCAGCAAGCAGGGGGCGGGCAGGGGACGAGGCCAAGCTACGGGCTGTAAAAGCCCATTGAAAAAGTATACAAAAGTGGCACCAGTACAGGTGCCTCAATGACAGGGGCATGCATTCACCCACATGAAAGCACACCCCTGTTAGTCCGGGTGATTGGCTCAGCGGACTGGATCCGCTGGGTAGCGGGCATATGCGGCGGGACACGACGGTGGTCACAGGCGTTTGTGATGGCGGGACCCAGCAGACATAGTATGAATTTCGGCAGGCCTGGATCCGGGAGGATCCAGTGCCTGCTGCTAGCCATTTTGCAGAGTTCAGCAGCGGGTACCCATTTCAAAAATGGCGCCACAGCATTATTTTTGAAATTCAAGATGGCTGTCATGAGCCAATCATGGCTTGCTATGTCATCGCTCTGCCCCCTCGACTGGCTTATATAAGCCAGTGCGAGGCAGCGACTGGGAAGTCCGTCGGCGGGGAGGGAGCAGGGAATAGCTCCCGAAGAGAGAAGACACTGGAAGCCCTGAGGAGGGGGTGGCCATGAGAAAGAGCTTAAAGTCTGTCGCCTACCAGGTGAAGATGCAGGAGGAACACGCTGGAAGCCCTGGGGAGGCGGTGGCCATGAAAAAGCTGAAAGGCCGCCGCCCCCGACGTGAAGATGCAGTTCAATAAACAATTAAAACATATGATGTGGTTTTTTTATTTTAATATTTTCTTTACAAGCGGACTACAGGTGCCGTTCATGTCTGGGCATGCTGGCACTTGTGGTTCTCCAAGTGCCGGTATGCTCGGGCAGGCTTGCTGGTACCTGTAGGCTGCCTGTAAAGAACAATATTGTCCTACCATGAACCCCACACCCACTGTCACCAGGGGTGCAGGGCATACCACTGGGCCCAGTGCTGGTTGTTGCTCAGGAGGGGGGACCCCATGTTTTTTTTTGGGTGTCCCCACTTTCTAAGGAATTCCAGCCCTGGGTTGACCAGTTTTGGGGTGGTTAATGTGATGGCAGGGTGACCCCACACTGAGTGTCCCTCCTGCTATGGCATTATCCTCCTTGCTGGTTGAGCCTGGTGCTGGTTTTCATTAAATAAGGGGTAGTCTCATACCTCTTTTTTTTCATATTAGGGGGTGTTAATTAGCCAGTGCCTCCCCAGCCATTTAACTCACTGCACGTCACTGGACTCACACTGTGATATCACATACGTAACACATACTGCTGTCTATAAACAGGTCACATGGAAATAACACACATGATGCACAATAGTCACCATTAATAGGTCACAGCGATATCGCATACCTGATACAGACGTATAAGTCATATTGATTCATTCTGTAATGTACACTATGCCTCTAAATACCCTGTGTACTCAATTTAGTTTAATGTCTAATTCTCCTTTAAGCGAGGAGAATGCATACAATTTATGATGCAAAGTTTGTACGACTAACTACTGTGTGGTAGTAGTACAAAATACAAATCATTACACTTGTAGCACAAAGTAAACACTCTGAAAAACAAGTGATACTGTATGTTATTTAAAATTAACAGCGCACATGTCCACTGCAGCTGCAGTAAGATTCCATAGATGACATTTGACACCTTATAAAGCAATTCTGTTGTTTCTTTTAGGCGACTCCTCTTAAGCGCTGTGGGTTATGTTCTCACAATGAAGTATGATACCAATTAAAATTATAATTAAAAAAAAAAAAACATACATAGAGGGAAAGTTTATCAAATCCTTGAGAGAGATAAAGTACCAACTAGAGATGAGCGGGTTCGGTTCTCAGAGAACCGAACTCCCCGAACTTCACAATCCGAGCCGGGAACCGATTCTGGCTCGAGACTTCCCGCCAGACTCAGATCCTAGAACGAGGCAAAACGTCATCATACCGCTGTTGGATTCTCGCAGGTTTTGGATTCCATATAAAAAGCCGCGTGTTGCGATGCCATTTTCACTCCGGACTTGGATAATGAGGGAGACAGGCCTCTGTCTCTCTCTGTGGGTGGTAGCATCGGGTGGGGTCAGTGTGTGCTTCTAGGGGTGCTGTCCTGTGTGCTGTTGGGAGTGCTGTCCTGTCACTGTGCTGTTAGGGGTGCTGCAGATGTACATAGGTGTTGCTGTCCTGTCACTGTGCTGTACAAGGGCACTGTCCCGTATGCTTTAAAAATGCATGGATGCTGTGAAAATACAGGGGTGCTGGTTCTGTCCTGTATGCTGTAAAAAATGCAGGGGTGTTGTAAAGGTGTCAAATCTGAGGGCTGAGGCTGACCTGGCGTGTATGTGAACCGTGAAAGTAGAATAGGGTTCCTGGACATACAGGAGATCTAGCACCGTCGGCCCAAAGGCGTGACCACAACAACATAGGGGGTCATTCCGAGTTGTTCGCTCGCAAGCGGATTTTAGCAGATTTGCTCATGCTAAGCCGCCGCCTACTGGGAGTGAATCTTAGCATCTTAAAATTGCGAACGATGTATTCGCAATATTGCTATTACACACCTCGTAGCAGTTTCTGAGTAGCTCCAGACTTACTCGGCATCTGCGATCATTTCACTGCTTGTCGTTCCTGGTTTGACGTCACAAACACACCCAGCGTTCGCCCAGACACTCCCCCGTTTCTCCAGCCACTCCTGCGTTTTTTCCGGAAACGGTAGCGTTTTTTCCCACACGCCCATAAAACGGCCTGTTTCCGCCCAGTAACACCCATTTCCTGTCAATCACATTATGATCGCCAGAATGATGAAAATGCCGTGAGTAAAATTCCTAAGTGCATAGCAAATTTACTTGGCGCAGTCGCAGTGCGGACATTGCGCATGCGCATTAAGCGGAAAATCGCTGCGATGCAAAGATTTTTAGCGAGCGAACAACTCGGAATGACCCCCATAGTATAAAAATAAAAGTCAATTTATTGAACACACAGTATGAAGACCTTGGTAATGCAATGACTTCAACAGTAGATGTGCAGAAGGATATAGCAGTACAGTTCCTAGAAGCGCAGAGGTAATAAGTGCTGTGGCTATGCAGAACAAGATGACAAAGTCCTTGCAAGACCCAGAGTTGGTAAGTCCGTAGGCCACAGCTAACCGCTGTGATGAGGAACGAGCTGGTACTGCCCAGCAGGTGATGCACAGGAGGCTGGGATAAACACAGGTGCACAGGGGTTGAAGTGGTACTTGGAAGAACTGTCCGAGACCACCGTATGGAACCGGTGCAAACGAAAGGTGTGCTGAACTCACCGCTGAAGTTAGAGTCCGATGGTGAGTTTCAATGGAAACTGTGGTTCGATGTTGTGTGGCAGGAGATGCAGAGCGGTATTGGAATACCGCTGGTAATGGAGAGTGGTACTGGAGGTGATGAAGAACACCGCTTGTAGACAGACAGCGACACAGGAGCACTGCTGGAAGCGATGTTGCAGACAACGAAAGCAAGGTGTGATACCAGAACACCGCTGGAGGCTGGAAGCGGAGCAGGACCAATGCTGGAAGCTGGAAGCCGGTGCCAGATCACAGCAGATAACCTAGAGCAATTCTGGAACACTGCAGAAGTCAGGCTGCACCACAGGATGGTAACTGGTACGGGTCTCTTAGTGGAGCAAGATCACAGGAGCTGGAATACCTGGAAGCACAAGCTGAAGAATCCACAAACAGGAGAGACATGTGTACTGGGTTAGACAACCAAAGCACTGATGATTAGGCAGCCTAGATGCAGGATATTTATACCAGCTGGAAAGCATGCATTGGCTGGATAATCAGGCAGAGTCCAGAGCGCAGCGGATAGGCTGTAGAATGTCATGTGGTGAAATCAAACATGGCTGTGCCCATGTTTGAATATGGAGGGAAAGTCTGTTTGTACATTAACATGTGGAAGTCAGCGAAAATGGCAGCGAAGGCCGTGGAGGGCAGGAGACGCCATTCACTTCAGCAGTAGGGATTAACAGAGTAGTTGCCATGACAGCACTGCTGGGATCACAGAGGGGAGACTGAGGCAATGCTGCACAGCGCGCTGCATGCAGACAGCGCAAGTGGAATCCAGACTTGGAGCACTGGGCCAGTCTCAGGAGACATTTAGAAGGTAAGAAGTGGTGACTAATTACTCGGATCGTGACAAAAGGTACACTGGCCATGTCTTTTATGCTGTAAAATTACAGGGGTGCTGTGAAAATAAATGTACACTGGTCCTTTCCTGTATGCTGTAAAAATACTGGGGTGCAGTGAAAATAAATATACACTGGCCCTGTCTTGTATGCTGTAAAAATACAGGGGTGCTGTGAAAATACAGGGGTGCTGGTTCTGTCCTGTATGCTGTAAAAATACAGGGGTCTTGTAGAGGTACACTGGTCCTGTCTTGTATGCTATAAAATTACAGGGGTTCTGTGAAAATAAATGTACACTGGCCCTGTCTTGTATGCTATAAAAATACAGGGGTGCTGTGAAAATAAATGTACACTGGCCCTGCCCTGTATGCTGTAAAAATTCAGGGGTGCTGTGAAAAGAAATATACACTGGCCCTCTCCTGTATGCTGTAAAAATTCAGGGGTGCTGTGAAAAGAAATGTACACTGGTCCTGTATGTTGTAAAAATACAGGGGTGCTGTGAAAATAAATGTACACTGGCCTTGTCCTAGTTGCTGTAAAAATACAGGGGTGCTGTTAAAATAAATGTACACTGGCCCTGTCCTGTATGCTGTAAAAATACAGGGGTTCTGTGAAAAGAAATGTACACTGGCCCTGTCCTGTATGCTGTAAAAATACAGGGGTGCTGTGAAAATAAATGTACACTGGCCTTGTCCTTGTTGCTGTAAAAATACAGGGGTGTTGTTGTTAAAATAAATGTACACTGACCCTGTCCTGTATGCTGTAAAAATACAGGGGTTCTGTGAAAATAAATGTGCACTGGCCCTGTCCTGTATGCTGTAAAAATACAGGGGTTCTGTGAAAATAAATGTACACTGGCCCTGTCCAGTATGCTGTAAAAATACATGGGTGCTGTTGTTAAAATAAATGTCCACTGGCCCTGTCCTGTATGCTGTAAAAATTCAGGGGTGCTGTGAAAATAAATGTACACTGGCGCTGTCCAGTATAATGTAAAAATACAGGGGTGCTGTGAAAATAAATGTACAAGGGCCCTGTCCAGTATTCTGTAAAAATACAGGGGTGCTGTAAAAATAAATGTACACTGGCCCTGTATTGTATGCTGTAAAATACAGGGGTGCTGTGAAAATAAATGTACACTGGCCCTGTCTTGTATGCTGTAAAAATACAGGGGTGCTGTGAAAATAAATGTACACTGGCCTTGTCCTTGTTGCTGTAAAAATACAGGGGTGTTGTTGTTAAAATAAATGTACACTGGCCCTGTCCTGTATGCTGTAAAAATACAGGGGTTCTGTGAAAATAAATGTGCACTGGCCCTGTCCTGTATGCTGTAAAAATACAGGGGTTCTGTGAAAATAAATGTACACTGGCCCTGTCCAGTATGCTGTAAAAATACAGGGGTGCTGTTGTTAAAATAAATGTCCACTGGCCCTGTCCTGTATGCTGTAAAAATACAGGGGTGCTGTGAAAATAAATGTACACTGGCGCTGTCCAGTATAATGTAAAAATACAGGGGTGCTGTGAAAATAAATGTACAAGGGCCCTGTCCAGTATTCTGTAAAAATACAGGGGTGCTGTAAAAATAAATGTACACTGGCCCTGTATTGTATGCTGTAAAATACAGGGGTGCTGTGAAAATAAATGTACACTGGCCCTGTCTTGTATGCTGTAAAAATACAGGGGTGCTGTGAAAAGAAAGGGGCACTGTTCTATGTGCTGTAAAAATAAAGAGGTGCTGTCCTATGAAATGGAGGAAGTTGACGATGAAGATTCTGATGGTGATGTGGTCTGTTTGAATAAGGCACAAGTGGAGACAGTTGTTGGCCATGGGATGAAAAAGCCCATTGTCATGCCTGGGCAAAATACAAAAAAATCCACCTCTTTGGTGTGGGATTATTTCTCTGAGACAATGAGGATGTAAACACTGAAGAAGGGGGGGGGGGATCAGAGGATGAGGACGACATCTTGCCTCTGTAGATCCAGTTTGTGCAAGGAGAGATGAGTTGCTTATTTTTTGGTGTGGGCCCAAACAAACCAATCATTTCAGCCACAGTCATGTGGCAGACCCTGTCGCTGAAATTATTGGTTTGTTAAAGTGTGCATGTCCTGTTTATACAACATAAGGGTGGTTGGGAGGGTCCAACTACAATTCCATCTTGCACATCTTTTCTTTGTCTGCCACATCATTCCAGGGGTGCTGCCCTATATGGTGTGCTACCCCTCTGCATACCAGTCCAGGGGTGCTGCCTCACTGCCGTTTAAGTCTGGGGTGCTGTTGCCTGTCTGCTGTGCTGGGTAATTCTCCAGGGGTGCTGCCTATGCTGTATAAGTCCAGGGGTGCTGCCTATCTGCTGTAAAAGTCCTGAGGCGCTGCCGTATAATTGCAGGGGTGCCACTGTACTTGATCCTAGGTTTAAATTAAAGCCTAGAGCAGAATATGAAATAAGCTTCAACATATAGCCGCAAAGTTGGAAATGGAAATTGCAATTTTGACGGTGTTTTAAATGAAGTGGGGAGAGACTACATTTGTTGCCAAAGTCAGTCAGACTCAGAAGAGACAGAATCATAATCCAGCAGAACAAGACATGGCAACATCTACTTCATTTTCTCTGGCAACTGCGAGAGAAAACTAGATATTCCAAACACACCTATGTCTATATGTCTGCCATATAATTCCAGGGGTGCCCTGTCTGAACCCGCTCATCCACATCTTCTAGTGTGCACTGTGTACCCAGCATTACAGAGAGGTTCTTCTCAATTATTTCATGTTAGGGACTCAAATGAATGGCTCCAATTAGTCAACCTTTATTTTGATTTATTATTAATGTTCCACATTTTGGGATTATTTACAAGATGCGCATTTGTTGTACAGGGTTCTTTTCCTTTATTTTGTAAATGTTTTCTCCTTAATAATTGTACAATGTAAGGGCTGCGTAGGATTATCGCAAGACCTCGCGGTGTTAGAAGAATAGTTTTTCAGTGATCTTGCATTGCATCAGCTTTCCATTGTACTGCAGCACTAGATGGGCCAGGAGCTCCTGTGAGGCACAAACAGTTACTAAATAAGGCCCAGTATGGAGTCTCATGGTGGCTTACAGCCAGGAAGATGTCTGGTTTGCCAGGCTGAGGCATGCTGTTGGCACAGAGGTTAGCATTGCTTCCTCCCACAGTCCTACTTATAGTATGAAATAATTTTTGACTGTAGAGTGGTACGCTCCACTAGGACAGGGGCTGAATAACAAAAAATTCACTGCACAGTTCTGCTTAGTACTGTACCGAACTCACCCGAACTCAACTTGCCCGAGTCGGGGCTGCTGTGGGGGCTCACGAGAGGCTGCTAAAACATCTAAGGGGCTGCTTTATTTAAAAATAAAATATGAATAAAATAAACAAGACACACAGGTATGCTCACATGCGTGTAACTGGGTGTTGTAAAAAATGAAAATAAGGCATCTGCCACGAAGTATGTAAATAAAAAAGCAATAAAAAAATGGAAACAAAGAAACCCACCAGATTTCCACAAAATAAGTCTTCAGACTCCGTGGAAGGGAAAATATCCACTCTTGATCCTGTGGTATACACCAGTTTATTTGCATTCCAGCACTAAATCAAAGATTATCTTAATCCCTGAAAATGGAGAAGGGGTTACAAATTCTGAGGCTTTGGCCCCCAGTTTTTTAGTTTGTCCAGTATTGTGGTAATTATATATTTGCTTGGTAAAAGTCCTTTCTGTTCCACACCAATCTAGGAGTGGAGGTGAAAGCCTGTGCGTAGTTCCTGATTGTGTGTGCCTAATTTTTAATCACCTTCTTGACACTGTCCTCTTCCTCTTGCCTCTTCTCATAATGTGAAAAGTCATCAAATATGGAGCTGGAATGTTTGTAGCTAGGTATGATTTGGAGAACTTGGCGAGCTTTTTCCAGGGGGACCACCTGTCACTGAAATTATGGGTTTATTAAACTAAACAACATAAGGGCGGGTGAGAGGGCTCAAGGACAATTGCAACTCTTTTTTTTCTTTGCATTATGTGCTCTTTGGGGCCCAGTTTTTAAAACTGCCATCCTGTCTGCCACTGCAGTGCTACTCTTAGATGGGCCACGTGTTTTTGTGCCGCCCACTTGTGTCGCTTAGCCTAATCATCCATCTACCTCGGTGCAACCTTTTGGCTTAAAAACAATATTGTGAGGTGTTTAGAATAAACTGGAAATGAGTGGAAATTAATGTTATTGAGGTTAATAATACCGTAGGATCAAAAATACCCCCAAATTTTGTGATTTTAGCTGATTTTATGGTTGTTTTTTGAGTTGTTTTCTTTTTCAAAAAATGCAGATCCAAAACCAGAATCAAAACCTGAAAGGGTGGTTTTGGCAAAACCAATTCAGACCCAAAACATGAACGGAGATCCATATTCAAAACCAAAAAGCACAAAATTTGAAAAGTGTCCGCCGCACATTTCTAGTACCAACCAATCAGCTCCTAACTCATTTTTCTAGCACAGGCCATAACATGACAGGAGCTGATTGGTTGGTACTTTACATCTCTCCACTTTACTGTATCACTCTCCAAGATTTGATAAATCATACCCATAGTGTATAAAATAAGTTCACCCTTTGTGCAAGGGAGTGTAATTTATTGAATTCTTCCCTAAATGGGCCCATCTGTTGAAAAAGGTATACTGGTATCAAAACATGTTCAGGACTTGTGAGGTCTACCTTATACAGAACCAAAATGCCATTCCAAAATCCATGTGAAGAACGACCATAACAAGAAGCTAAAAAAACATCTATTTCACACTTCTTAAGGCTCTATTCCAAGTGTTTTCTGGTACGGCACTTAAGTGGAGTCACTTTTCACATTTTTTTCCATTTTTTTTACTTTTTCATACTTTACGATCCACGTGGACTACAATTGGGAACGGTAACCTGTGTCGAGCGCAGCGGTAGCGGAGCGAGGGGAAGCGGTGTACTAATTGGGGTTCCCGGTCACTCTACGAAGAAAATGACACCAAAAAACATTAAAAATGCATGTCGACCTTTTTCCATGTCGACCTTGTTCATGTCGACCTTTGTTCATGTCGACCTTTTGTCCATGTCAACTAATTAGTGTCGACCTAAGGTGTGTGTGTCAACCTTTTTGGTGTCGACCTGGAGTCCCATACCCCTCTGCAGTACTGGAAATTAATATGTAGTCATAAAAAGTCTTCTCATTTGCTCTCTCAGTTTGGACTCTGCCACTTGTCATCTATGGTTAGTGGCAAAGAAGAAGGAGGGGTTTAATGCACATGACTGTTTTGTGTTCTCTCAGTCTCAATTCCATGATGGAGAGTGTGCTGAGCCCCAGTAGGAGGAACACAGCACATGCTGTAGTAACCCTTTATGACTGGCTGAGAATACAATGCTGTCCAGGAAGTCCTGCCATTAATGCACTCCAATTTTTATCTGTGTACTGTCATAACTCCAACACTTCTAGGTTTCACCGGACTATTAGGCCCATTTCCTGGAACATAATTTTTCAAAAAGGTTTTGTTTTTTTATTGAGATGGCTGTCGGGCCCTCTAGGGCCCACAAGACTATTCATTTAAATAGGGGTGGTTTGGGTTCTTTTAATACAATTTGGGGCTGAGCTGTTAAATGGTAATGTTTTAAATGTTGGGACTAGTTGGGAGCAAATAGGCCTATTGAAAGTGAATACTATGCCTGGGCTGTCTGGGAATTTCAATCATGCAAATGGTTAGTAGTACTATTTTAAGTTATGGATAATGGGTGTGTAGTTGGTGGGTATTTGCATTTTAGCTACGTGGTTAATAGATGTGGTTCCTGGATTTAGATTTCTTTTTGAAATTGTGCAATTTTATTAACATTTAAAAAAATACAGTAAAAGGAATGTAGTACAACACAACATATTGGGAAAGATAAAAACATAAGAACAATATGGGGGATATTCAATTGTTTGAAAAGTCAGTTGGGTGTCTGTTTTTTCCTATCTAATAGACAGGAAAAAACAGACACCCAACTGACTTTTCAAACATTTGAATCCCCCCCTATATATTGAGAGTGCACTAAACAGCATGCACATTGATATTGGGGGAATGAGCTGGGTCAACTAGTGAGGCAAGAGGAAAAGGATGCTTCATAGACCACATCATGCTCAAGCAGCAAAATATATTGATTAAATGAAAGGCTGTGTAATGAACACATACAAAACTTATTTAAAAAATAATTTGGAAGGATGGTCCAAGATATGGACTAAAATGTTGCTCAGCCTCAACAGGCCCCTGGGTGGGACAATGCTTTTTTTTGAGATGCACTAATACTGGTGCAGAGCCAGAATGAGTCAAGAGCACTCTTTTGAAATGTGTGCCTCCCAATGATAGTGTACCAGAGACAAGTGAGATGATATTTCAGCTGTTATCATAAGAGCAAATGAAATAGACTCCCATTGCTTAGGAAAGGTACATACAGGCCTGCGAGGATATAGCCTGAGATTGGCAGCCCCTACCTAAGAAGGCTGAAATCTGTCAGGACACAACAAGAGCCCGACAAATTCTGACAATTAGTGATCATAAAATAAATATCATAACATGAACCTTTGAAAATAAAGCAGGGACAAGGAGTGTGAGATAAAATGTTCCCCAATAATAATGTTGATGTGGAAACATTTGAGTCAGATAAGCAGGTAGGAAAAGCAGCATAGGTACATGCTCAGTCCATCAACACTATTTAAGGCAGGCATTAGCATATTTTCACAAATACATTGTGAGCACAATCGCAGCTGTGAATGCAATAGCGAGCGTACAACTATTAGTCGGGCCCTAAGTAGTTTGTTCTCATCCAAGTCAGTGGTGACCATTTATGTACCTTCTCACAGGTTGTCCTCACAAGTCTATTGTGGACAGCCTAAGTTCCAATAGAATGGGGAGTATGGATTTCAGAACAGAAAAGATCATGTGATCAAAGTAAAAGTGAACTGCACAATGCATATACCTTATTAGTATTAAATTAGCTGCAGTAATTGCCGGGGGCTATTCAACTGTCCCGATAACTACACTTACTGGGGATTATGTTTCGGGTGCCTCAGGAATGCAAAGCATAATCCCCAATAAGCAGCTCTTAGATCCACGATAACATATGGGTCTATATACTTACCCCAGATCCAATGTGTTGTCACACGAAAATGGGGTATTTTTTTACACAAAAAAGGGGTTTAATTGAATAGCCTGAAGCTAAACACCGGGCAAAAATGGCGATAATTACCCTTTTTTTTTGTGCGAAAAAAATATTATTATTATTAATATTATTACTATTAATAAGAAGAAGATAAAGAAGAAGAAAAATTATCAAATTCATTTAACCTAAACTTGTTTTTCACTATCAAAACTCCAAACGTGTAATGCATAGGATGCACTAAAAGAGACCTTCATTCCATAAATCAGACACCAAAGTCAGAAGTTGGTTTGTTTGATTTTTTGCTTATATGAATGTTATCACCAACTGCCAAAACCAATGGTCCAAACTTTTGAAATAACCCCATTTCATTAAAATGAACATCTAATGGGCACTTGTCTGTTTTAGAAGCTTTAGTAACTCTTCCCCTATGAATCCAAATCTTTGGTACATCACTCAGGCTATTTGTATGTCGTTGAAAAGGCAAATGATGGTTTCTCAGTATGTGAGGTTAATTTACTAAGCGGTGGCATTGAAAAGCCTGACAACTGTTCCGTAAGTCAGTGACTTGCCCAGTGACTGGCATCCTGAACAAAAAGAGCTACCAAAGCATTTTCCAGAGCAAAGCAATTACCTCTGGTCTCCACATTGTTGGTCAAGATAATGAGCCAAACCATACTGTACCTCAAGGCTATGTCAGAACTACCTTGAGGAAAAGAACACAATGGTAGGATTTAAATCATGCAATGACCAGTGCAGTCTCCATACTTAGGGGTTAATTCATCAACCTTAAAATGTAATCATCCTTAAAATGTCACAATTTTTACACTCCCCAGGGGATGTAGAAATTGTGACATTCATCCAACTCCGAAAAAGCATTGTTTTCAGCGTTTGATCGGGAAATGGCAGCTTGTGCAGCAGGGGGTGTTTACGGCTGCAGTGTGATCTCTGCAGCCAGGCAGCCCCATGTAATAAGGTGCTGGCAGCAGGAGAGAGAGTGGGATCACGGCAATGGGGGTGTGGGGGCGCTGCTGCAGCCCCGGTAGTATTATGCGGGGGGGGGGGTATCTATTGTGCAATTAGCAGCCCTGCTAAAGGAGGGGGTGCGCTGCTACACCCATACACTCACAGTACCATGTGGGGGGGATTGCCATGGCTGTGTGTATAAAAGTGCTGGCGATGGGGGGGGGGGGGGCTGCCGCAGCACACGTGAGTTGGGGGCAGCAGCCGGGAAACACATATAAGGTGTCGGCGGGGAGGGAGTGGCCATGGTCGAGAGACACAGGTGTCGGCAGTGGGGGGACGCGGCACATGTGTAAGTTACTGGCAGTGTGGTGGTGGCAGCCGCCCCTCGGGAGACACAAGTAAGGTGGTACCGGCAGTGGGGTTAGTGGGTGCTGCAGTTTCAGAAGGGAAAAGTTAGCACTTTACGAAAAACTGACTACTTGAAAAGTCCAGTTTTTCGGAAGTGATAATTTTCTCATAAGGGCATGATGGATAGTGAAAAAATTGTGAGAGAATACAATGAGAATTGAAAACTAGAAATTCTCATTGCACGTTTTTTTCATGATGATTAATTATGCCCCTAAGCTGGTCTGGTATGAAATGGACAGAAAGGTGAAAGCAAACTACAGGTACAAGTGCAACAGATTTGGGGAACTTCTGAAACAGTGCTGAGAAGAACTTCATGAACAATATTTGATAATCTGCAGCTTGATGAGTCAAAAAAAGCTCACAGTTTGTTTAAAACATAATTTCTTTTTTTCATCTCTTTTTATATGTGCTATGCTTTATTTGCAGAGTACTTTACGATATTAAACTGCGTAAATATCAATAGAAACTTAACAATGTTCTAAAACTGTAGATTGGTGCCATATATTCACACACTATTCACAAACAGTTATCAATCACTTGGTAATATTTATCCTACTTGAATGCACGGCATGGTGTACTAACAGTATAGAAATGAACAGTACACTGTAGCAGACCATGCTATAAGGATATAGCACAACATGTGTTTTATATATTCCCTTGGTCATACTGGAATTCTGTGCTGGTACTATGACTTGACACAGGCACTTCGTTGGGCCTCAGCCATGCTCAATGAACAGGGCTCACAAAGGGGCCAATTTATCAACGTTCTCAGCCACAATAAACATGTGGAAAAACAGTTTCATTGTACAGTAAGTAGGAACAGTAACTGTATGGTGTGAGCTGCAGCTTTTACTAAAGAGCTAAGTAGCCCTGTTAGTAACTGTAATTTATTTCTTGCATTATAGAACTGCTCTTTCTAATAATAAACAGATTGTAAAACTGCAGAAAATGTTTTGGACTCAGGGGAGGTTTCAGAGTACCCAGAAACCCCCGCTGATGGATCACATTTTTTTAAGAGACACAGGGGTAGATTTATTAAGCCTGGTGGAGTGATAAAGTGGAAGGTGATAACGCACCAGCCGGTCAGCTCGTAACTGTCATTTTTCAAACCCAGCCTGTAACATGGCAGTTAGGATGTGATTGGTTGGTCATTTATCACCTTCCACCTTATCACTTCACCGAGCTTAGTAAATCTACCCCACAGAGACAACCATGTCTCTTTCTCTACACCTGCCGCGGGCAAGCTGCGATCGGAGCTAGCCAGCCACTGCCTGTTGAGCTGTCAGTGCTTCCGGGTCAAGTGGCTTCCATATCCATACCACCTGATGCGGAGCACCGACAGGTTAACGGTTGTGTCTATGTTTTCTTCGTGATCAGGACGAGGAAGCGACAGCATGAGTGGGCAGGAGAGAACTTCCGCCCTTACAGCAGCTTAATCTTTTATCCATTCTCCGTTTGTTTGAGGTTATTTAATTTTATCTCTGCACCATTGTACCCTCACAGGCTCGGTGTCTCGCTCCGCTCGCCACAGGTTATTATTCCAAATAGTTTGTGACATGGACCCAGGGACTTATCGGAAATGTCCTCTCCACGAAGAGAAACTAGACACTACCACAGCTTAACAGGCAGTGGCCCGGCCAGCTCTGATCGTGGTGCGCACACAGCCTCAGCTTTGAGAGAGAGGGAGGATGCGCCCGGCAGGGCCACAAGTAAATGTGGTTGGAGGGAGGCAGGGTGGGGGGCTGTAGGTGTAAGTATGCTATGTGCAAATGTTGCAGGGCTGTACCGAATTGGATGACTCCGAATCCTTGCAGAATCTGGTGCATCCTTACCTTGGCCGAGGAGTACGGCGCCAGCATCCTCAAAAAATGGTGCTGGCCACCGGGACTAGGTGTGACAGGGATAGGTGACTGCTGTCCCTCAGCTCCGCCGTCGGGCACCCACCTACACAGACACTGTAAACAAACTTTAAGTGGGAATACACACACACCATTTTCAGGGGTGCCACATTTACAGAAGAAACACTGATAAAACATGAGGTTTATATATAGAATGGAAGGTTAAAGAGATTCTGGTGTGGGTGGTCATTTCCCAATTAGTCATGACAGGTTGACAAGCTGCTCCAATTTGCCAACAGGTTTAAAAAACAATTCAAACGTAACTCATAGATATTTGTGGAGCTAGAGGCATATGTAACAAAACCTGAATATATTGGCTGATTCCACTTCAGAGACCATTGTTTTTCCAAAACGTCTTTCATTAGGAGCTGCTAAATTATATACTATAGACCCATGCATCTTCCAAATCATCCTTAACTGACAGACACAATTACATTTCTTCTGCTTTAATAAACGCAGAGACATTAAACAGCTACCAAAATCCAGGCTCTCTGCCATTTCTCTCTCTTCTGCTTTTTATTAAACATAGTGAAAAAACCCGATGTTTTTTTGTTTTCTAGGGAAGGTGAAAGGCAAATGTGTGATCTTTCACCAAAGAAAGCAGCCCTGGTGAGGTGTGATATTAAGTTAAAATGTAGGGACTAGGAAGCCTGTGATAAATAACATACGGCATCTGCACAACACAACTTGCACTCCTGTACTGTATAAAGACCTGCCATTTATTTTTCCCTGTCTGCAGTCTGTTCTGGGGACTTGTTAGTCAGTGGAGGATTAGCACACATTATTTTCCAGCAGCACTCCCACCACATGGAGCAGAAGGTGTTGCTCCTCGCTGAGCGCTCATCACCTGCCAAAGCAATGAGATGTCCAGGTGGCAACTTGTATGATAATCATTTGTGCACTAAAAACACAGTTTAGGTAAGTGCGAATAAAGGGAACCTGTCTCTTATATGATTTGGAATGCTTACCAATAATGTGATTTCTTTGTGCTCTTCTGCCTTCTATGAGAATATAGGATTGAACATCGGCCCCACTGTTGTCCGGTTTTGGCTTTGGATTGAGTTTTGGATTTTGCTTGTGACTGGTTTTGCATTTTTTTTTAAATTGACAAAAAAAGCTAAATAGACGTTATGGTAAGAACTTACCGTTGATAACGTGATTTCTCTTATGTCCACAGGTATCCACAGGATAACATTGGGATATGGTTGAGCGACAGCGGAAATTGCACCAACACGGTCACAAACTTTCTGGCCTCCCAGGATGCATCCGGGCCTCACCATATAGTCCCGTCCCCTGACTCAGTCAGATCAGTTCTTTCCACAGTGATTTAGACAGGAGCATCAGGTAGAGACCTGTTTAGGCGATAAGAACACACATGCACACCCTTCCATACAAGAAGGAAGAGGTTTAGTGATTGTCTAGATCCTCAAATCAGGTGCGTCAGGATGGGATCCCTGTGGATAACTGTGGACATAAGAGAAATCACGTTATCAATGGTAAGTACTTACAAATAATGTCTATTTCTCTGGCTGGGTCCACAGGATTATCCACAGGATAACATTGGGATTCCCAAAGCCAATTTTAGTGGTGGGAACGCTCCTGATTACACAGGAGGACCTTTCGCCCGAAGTCTGCGTCATGAGAGGCAAAAGTATCCAAGGCATAATGTCTGATGTATGTGTTTATGGAAGACCATGTGGCTGCCTTACATATCTGATCTGCTGAAGCACCCTGTTGTGCTGCCCATGAAGGACCTACCTTACGTGTAGAGTGAGCAGAGACATTAGCCGGAGTAAGGAGATCTGCATGAGAATAAGCTTCTGATATAACCATTCGGAGCCATCTCGCCAGCGTCTATTTACTAGCAGGCCATCCTCTTCTATGGAATCCGTAGAGGATGAAGAGAGAATCAGTTTTTCTGATGGCACTAGTACGATCTATGCAGATTCTTAAAGCTCGGACTACGTCCAGCGACGCTTCTCCCGCAGATAGTCCCGATACCTGAAAAGCTGGGACTACAATCTCTTCATTCAGGTGAAACTTTGAAACCACCTTTGGAAGATAACCAGATCTCGTTCTGAGAACTGCTCTGTCTGGAAAAAAACTTAGGAAAGGAGACTTACACGATAATGCTCCTAAATCTGACACTCTTCTGGCTGACGCCATTGCCAGTAGAAAAAGCACTTTAGCCGTTAACCATTTAAGATCTGCTCTCTTAAGCGGTTCAAATGGAGAACCCTGGAGGAATTTAAGAACTAAGGGGGTAATTCCAAGTTGATCGCAGCAGGATTTTTGATAGCAATTGGGCAAAACCATGTGCACTGCAGGGGGGCCAGATATAACATGTGCAGAAAGAGTTAGATTTGGGTGGGTTATTTTGTTTCTGTGCAGGGTAAATACTGGCTGCTTTATTTTTACACTGCAAATTAGATTGCAGATTGAACACACCACACCCACATCTAACTCTCTCTGCACATGTTATATCTGCCTCCCCTGCAGTGCACATGGTTTTGCCCAATTGCTAACAAAAATCCTGCTGCGATCAATTTGGAATTACCCCCTAAATTCAAATCCCAAGGAGCTGCAGGAGGAACAAATGGAGGTTGAATATGTACAACTCCCTGAAAGAAAGTACGTACATCCTGTAAATCAGCAATCTTTCGCTGAAACCATACAGTTAATGCTGATGCTTGAACTCTCAAGGAAGCCACTTTCAAACTTTATCCAATCCTGCTTGAAGGAAATCCAAAAACCTGTACACCAATGAATATAGGCTTGCCATATGCTATGATAAACATGAGCTGAAGAAGGCTTTCTTGCTCTGAGCATAGTTTGGATTACTTGTTTCGAAAATCCTCTCGCTTCTAAGATAGAGGTGTTATGATTCCAGCACTCTGGTCAGAGGAGATCTTATGGCAAGGACCGGAGCACTGGAACGGAATGCTGGGGAAGGGAGCAGGACAGGAAAATAGCCCCTGGCGCCCTAACTCTGTTGTCTCACCCGTGTTGTCAGAAATCCCCTGCGAGACTATGGTTTCTTGAGCCCTTGGCAGCCGCGTTTGAAGGGCGGATTATGTCTGCCCAACTTCGATGCCCCCCGGTCTTAATGAGAGACAAAGGGAAACCCGAGACAGGGTGATAACAAGAGGCCCTCTAACTAAACAACCAGGCCAGGGGCTAAGCAAACTCAAAACTATAATATGTGCGGAGAAACCGCCAGGGAAAAGGACAACCAAAATATCCACTTGTCCAATTCTCCTACCCGGCACCGCCGAGTACCAGAGAGGACTTGTGGAAGCGGAACCCTCCGCAAATGCTCCAAACACAAAATATAAAAGGTAAAGCGGCTGAGCCGCAACACACGGCAGAGCCGCAACTCACGAACACCACTGGATATAAAACGGTGATCAGTCAGGACTCCAGGGAACCAAACGACTTCTTGGGATGAGATGACAACTCCCGAATACCGGACTTCTGAGGACTGGAATGACCGGATACAGCAGGACTGGAAACAGACTCTCAGCAAACAAAGGCAGCATGCAGGAAGCTATTACCGGCGTCTGTGAGAAGCCCTGGGAGTGCATTTAACAAGGAGTCCTCCAATCAGCTGCTAAAGGCTGATTAGAATAAATGCCGTGCAGCTGCCTTGCTGCACGGCCAGAGAGCAGGTGAATATCTTAATTTCCTAAAGCCTAGCAACGGGGAACGCGGTCCGCCAGTGGCGTCCCCGTTGCTAGGGTCCGTGCGGCTCAGCGCGCCCGGCGTCTAGCGTTGCTAGGGAGCCGGCGGCTGTACGTGCACGGCGTCTCTAGTTGCTAGGCGCCGGGCCGCGCAGAGAAGCGGACCCCAGCGCCTAACAGTACCCCCCCTTGAGGAGGGGTCAAGGAACCCCTAAAGCCAGGTTTCTGAGGAAATTCCCCAAAAAATGCCCTCTTGAGCCTCGGGGCATGAAGATCCTTATCCAGGACCGAAGACCTTTCCTCCGGACCATAGCCTTTCCAGTGAACTAGAAAATACAGCCAACCCCGGGACAATTTGGAATCGAGAACCTTCTCTACCAAGAACTCCTGTTGTCCCTGTACATCCACTGGAGATCTACCCTGAGAGATCTTCCGAGGAAATCTACTGGAAGAAACGTATTGTTTCAACAGGGAACAATGAAACGTATTTCCAATCCTGAGAGATCTTGGTAAACGTAACCTAAAGGCAACTGGGTTGACTCTTTTAATAATAAGAAATGGCCCAATAAATTTGGGTCCCAGTCTAGCCGAGGATTGTCGAAGCCTGATGTTGCGAGTCGACAACCACACCCTATCTCCCACCTTAAAAGTGCAAGGACGTCGGAGCCTGTCAGAAAATTTCTTCTCTCGAAAGGCCGCTTTTCTGAGAGCAAGGTGCACCTTTTTCCAAATGGCTCTGAGATGGGAGGTTAAAGTTAGCGAGGAGACTGAGGAATGATGAAAGAAAGAATTAGCTCTGGGGTGAAAACCAAAAACTGAAAAGAATGGAGACTCTTTAGTGGAGGAATGACAACAATTATTGTAAGCAAATTCAGCCAACGGAAGAAACTCGGACCAATCATTCTGGAGTTTGGCTGAATACAAGCGCAAATATTGTTTCAATGATTGGTTAACTCGTTCGGTTTGCCCGTTGGATTGTGGGTGGTAACCGGATGTTAACGACAATTTCATCTTCAATGAGGCACAAAAACATTTCCAGAATTGTGCGATGAATTGTGGACCCCGATCAGAAACAATATCAGTAGGCAACCCATGAAGCCTGAATACATGGCGGAGAAACAAAACTGCCAACCCTTGGGCAGAAGGCAATCGGGGAAGAGCAATAAAATGAGCCATTTTACTAAAACGGTCCACTACCACCCATATGACTCGGAATCCGGCTGAAAGGGGAAGGTCAACCACAAAATCCATGGAAATATGAGACCACGGCCTGAGAGGAACATTTAAGGGCATAAGTTGCCCGATGGGCAAGGAACGGGGAACCTTATGCTGTGCACAAACCTGACATGAATAAACAAATTCCTTGACGTCTTTAGAAAGACCAGGCCACCATACTGAGCGAGAGACTAACTCCAATGTCTTAGAGACTCCTAAATGCCTTGAAACTTTGTTATCATGGAATTCCGTTAAAACAGTAGCTCTCAAAAACTCAGGGATGTAAAGACGACCAGCAGGAGTAATTCTAGGAGCTTGGTGTTGAAGCTGTTTTAACTGGGTAAATAAATCTTGTGTGAGACCCGCCCAGATGACCGAAGATGGAAGTATGGGGGTAACAGGATTGTTATTGTGAACCGGAAGAAAGCTACGTGACAGGGCATCAGCCTTAGTATTCTTGGAACCAGGCCTGAAAGTGATTATAAATTTGAAACGCGTAAAAAATAATGCCCAACGTGCCTGCCGGGCATTAAGCCGCTTAGCCGATTCAATGTATTGCAGGTTCTTATGGTCAGTCAATACCGAAATAGTATGTTTTGCTCCCTCCAGCCAATGCCTCCACTCCTCGAAAGCCCACTTTACCGCCAGTAACTCCCGATTACCAACGTCATAGTTGGATTCAGCGGAGGAGAATTTCCTGGACATAAAGGCACAAGGATGTAACTCCAGAGACTCCGGATCCTTTTGAGAAAGGATAGCCCCCACTCCAACCTCCGAGGCATCAACCTCCACCACAAAGGGCAATTCCGGATTAGGATGTCTGAGGACTGGAGCCGAGACAAAGGCTTGATTCAAGGCCCGGAAGGACAACTCAGCTTCACGCGACCAGTTGGTAGGATCCGCTCCTTTCTTTGTCAGAGCTACAATGGGAGCAACCAGGTCAGAAAAAGAATGAATGAACCTCCTATAATAATTTGCAAACCCTAAAAAGCGCTGAATTGCTTTTAAATTGGTGGGTTGCGCCCAACTAAGGATGGCCTGGAGTTTCTTTGGTTCCATGGAAAATCCCTGAGGGGAAATTATGTACCCTAAAAAAGATATTTCCGTGACATGAAACTCACACTTCTCCAGCTTGGCATATAAATGATTCTCGCGTAACTTTTGAAGAACCAGACGCACCTGGGTAACATGTTGTTCCATTGATTCAGAAAAAATCAGGATGTCTTCTAAGTAAACGACCACGAATTTCCCTAGGAAGTCACGGAGCACATCGTTAATGAGGTCTTGAAAAACTGCCGGAGCATTGGACAGGCCGAACGGCATCACCAGGTATTCGTAGTGACCCGACTGAGTACTGAAGGCCGTTTTCCACTCATCTCCAGATTTAATTCGGATGAGGTTGTACGCTCCTCTAAGGTCAATTTTAGAAAAAATCACAGCAGAACGTAACTGATCAAAGAGTACAGAAATCAACGGCAAAGGATAGGTGTTTTTAACTGAGATCTTATTCAGGGCTCTAAAATCAATGCAAGGTCTAAGCGAGCCATCCTTTTTCTCCACAAAGAAGAAGCCTGCACTTAAAGGAGATTTTGATGGTGTAATAAATCCTTTCTCAAGGCTCTCCTTTACATAATCATTCATAGCCGCAGTTTCTGGCCCGGATAATGCATATAATCTTCCCTTTGGCAATGCGGCACCAGGAATTAACTCAATAGCACAATCATAAGGCCGATGGGGAGGCAGAATGTCCGCATTGCCTTTGGAGAAAACATCAGCATACTCCTGGTATTCCACCGGAATGAGTTCTGGAATGATAGCTGCTACTCTGACTGGAAACGTGATACATTCCTTATCACAAAAAGTACCCCATTGTGAAATCTCCCCCGACCGCCAATCAATGGTGGGATTATGAAAGGCCAGCCAAGGGTGACCCAGAACAACTGGAACTGCTGGGCAATGTGTAAGAAAGAACTCTATTTTCTCGGAATGTAGAGCTCCTACTGTAAGTAGTACAGGGGGTGTATGGAGAGAAATAATCCCATTAGACAGCGGACTCCCATCTAAGCCATGCATGGTGACACACCTACCCAAAGGTAACTGAGGAATGCCTAAGGCCTTAGCCCAAGTTAAATCCATAAAGTTTCCTGCAGCTCCACTGTCAACAAAAGCCGACACCGAAGAACTGAGGCTGCCAAAGGAAACTTTAACTGGGACTAAAAGGGAGTTATTCGAGGAGATAAGCTGCAGACCTAGGTGAACCCCCTCACAATTCACCTGGTCAAAGCGTTTCCCGACTTGTTCGGACAATTACGAGCAAAATGTCCCTTACCCCCACAGTACAGACAAAGACCAGAATTTTGCCTTCTGGCTCTTTCTTCAGGAGACAGCCGGGAGAGACCCATCTGCATGGGCTCCTCTACGTCTTCAGGAATGGAAAATACACACGGACTTGACCTTACAGGTGCTCCTTTTTCAGCCCTCCGCTCTCTGAGATGACGATCAATCTTAATAGAAAGCTCCATGAGTTTATCGAGAGTCTCAGGAGCGGGGTACTGAAGGAGACTGTCTTTTATAGACTCTGATAAGCCGAGGCGAAACTGACTGCGCAGGGCTGGGTCATTCCAGCCACAGTCGTTCGACCAACGGCGAAACTCCGTACAATAAACCTCCACAGGATTTCTACCCTGTCTGAGAGCGCGCAACTGACTTTCAGCGGACGCCTCTCTATCAGGGTCATCATACAAGAGCCCTAAAGACTCAAAAAAAGCGTCAACTGACAACAATGCCGGATCCTCTGCTCTTAAACCAAATGCCCAGGTCTGAGGATCCCCCAGGAGCAAAGAAATAATAATCCCGACCCGCTGAGATTCAGTACCCGAGGAAGTCGGTCTTAAACGAAAATAAAGCTTACAGGATTCTTTAAAATTAAAAAACTCTTTTCTATCACCAGAAAAACGGTCAGGCAAATGCATCTTTGGTTCAGGGACTACCCTTGGGGAAGCTCGCAAAAGATCTTCCTGCGACTTCACCCGAAGAGAAAGATCCTGAACCATCTGAGTAAGTTCTTGAATCTGGCTGACTAAGAGCTGACAAGGATTTGGCCCAAAACCTGTTGGATTCATGAGGCCGATAAACTCTCACAAAACTGAATGAGAAAAAATTAAACCCCGTTTAATTTTAAGTTTTGGTATGGCCGGTAATAATGTTATGATTCCAGCACTCTGGTCAGAGGAGATCTTATGGCAAGGACCGGAGCACTGGAACGGAATGCTGGGGAAGGGAGCAGGACAGGAAAATAGCCCCTGGCGCCCTAACTCTGTTGTCTCACCCGTGTTGTCAGAAATCCCCTGCGAGACTATGGTTTCTTGAGCCCTTGGCAGCCGCGTTTGAAGGGCGGATTATGTCTGCCCAACTTCGATGCCCCCCGGTCTTAATGAGAGACAAAGGGAAACCCGAGACAGGGTGATAACAAGAGGCCCTCTAACTAAACAACCAGGCCAGGGGCTAAGCAAACTCAAAACTATAATATGTGCGGAGAAACTGCCAGGGAAAAGGACAACCAAAATATCCACTTGTCCAATTCTCCTACCCGGCACCGCCGAGTACCAGAGAGGACTTGTGGAAGCGGAACCCTCCGCAAATGCTCCAAACACAAAATATAAAAGGTAAAGCGGCTGAGCCGCAACACACGGCAGAGCCGCAACTCACGAACACCACTGGATATAAAACGGTGATCAGTCAGGACTCCAGGGAACCAAACGACCTCTTGGGATGAGATGACAACTCCCGAATACCGGACTTCTGAGGACTGGAATGACCGGATACAGCAGGACTGGAAACAGACTCTCAGCAAACAAAGGCAGCATGCAGGAAGCTATTACCGGCGTCTGTGAGAAGCCCTGGGAGTGCATTTAACACGGAGTCCTCCAATCAGCTGCTAAAGGCTGATTAGAATAAATGCCGTGCAGCTGCCTTGCTGCACGGCCAGAGAGCAGGTGAATATCTTAATTTCCTAAAGCCTAGCAACGGGGAACGCGGTCCGCCAGTGGCGTCCCCGTTGCTAGGGTCCGTGCGACTCAGCGCGCCCGGCGTCTAGCGTTGCTAGGGAGCCGGCGGCTGTACGCGCACGGCGTCTCTAGTTGCTAGGCGCCGGGCCGCGCAGACAAGCGGACCCCGGCGCCTAACAAGAGGTTTCAACAGCCACGCCGTCAAAGACAGGCAATCCAGATGACTGTGACAACAAGGACCCTGCATTAACAGATCTGAACGTTGAGGGAGCAGTATCGGTGCTTCCACGGACATTCTTAGCAGATCTGTGTACTAATGCCTTCTTGGCCAGGCTGGAGCTATTAAAATTATTGCTCCCTTCGCTTGATTTATTTTTCTCACTACTCTGGGTAACAGAGATATTGGAGGGAACAGATATGCCAGATGAAATTTCCATTCTACTCCTGGGTCCCTTGTTCTCGATCCGTATCTTGGAACTTTGTTGTTTAGACGAGACGCCATGAGGTCTATCTCTGGTAGACCCCATCTGTTCACTAGTGTCTGAAACACTTCTGGCTTGGAACTGAAAATGTTCCTGGAGGATGGCAAACCTGAGGTAACACTGATGAGACAGTGCTATAGGCACATGTAGGTAAGCATCCCGTACATCCAGAGATACCATGTAATCTCCCGGTTCCATGGCCAGCATTATGGAGCGTAACGTCTCCATGTGGAACTTTGGGATCCAAATGTATTTGTTTAACATTTTTAGATTGAGAATTGGTCGATATGACCCATTTGGCTTCTGGATCAGAAATAGATTGGAGTAAAACCCCTGTCCCCTTTGTGATGGAGGTACTGGGACAATCACACCAGACTGCAGTAATTTTTGGACTGCTTCTTACAGGGCATTGGCCTTCGATTCTATATGAGACAGGCTGGTGCAAAAAAATCTTTGAGGAGGCTGCCTCCTGAATGGGAACCCATACCCCTGAGATACCACCTTCTGCACCCAAGCATCTGTTGTTGACTGCTGCCATATGTGTGCAAAATGAAGGTGTCGGCCCCCAACCCTGGAATCCTCCAGGCGGAGGCCCATCTCTTCAGGCTGATGGTTTCTGTTCAGCCTTGGAAGCTGGCTTTTTGCTAGCCCACTGCTTCCTACCCTTGGTTTTGACCTGGGGTTGCTTAGACTCCTCTTTAGCTTTCGCTTTGCTTTGCCAACGAAATGAGCGAAACTTTGAACCCTTGGACTTAGGGTTATAAGTAGCCGGAAATCTGACCTTCTTTGATTCAGCCTCTGATTCTAGGATATCAGATAATGGTTTCCCAAACAATATATTACCAACGAAAGGCTATGCTTCCAATTCTTTCTTGGATTCCACATCTGCCTTCCAGGTACGTAGCCAAACTGCTCTGCGAGCGGCTATTGTCAAGGCTGAAGCTTTAGAAGCAACTGTACCCATATCAATTGCTGCTTCTTCCAAGTATTGGGCAGATTGTCTTAAACGGTTTAAATGATACTCTTGCTCCGTAGTAGGAGAAGAGATGTCATTCTCTAGTTCCTCTATCCATTCGCCCATTGCCTTTGCTACCCAGGCCGAAGCCATAGCAGGTCTTACCACTGCTCCTACTAGACAAAATACATTTTTCAAAAAACTATCTACCCTTCTGTCTGTGACATCATTTAGTGAGGTAGATGACAGTGGTAAAGCAGATTTATGCACAAGTCGCAGAACATGTGCATCTACTTTTGGAGGAACTTCTCTTTTCGATCAATCCGCAGCTGGAAATGGATAATAAGAATTCCATCTTTTCGGAATCTTATATTTCTTACTGGGCGTCGCCCAAGACTCATCCATCATTTCCGTCAGCTCATCTGACGCTGGGAATTCAGTTTTCACTGATTTTGTTCGTTTAAACACAGGTGCTTCAGATTTTAACACTGACTTGGCTGGTTCTTCCAAAGCATTAATAAGTTCAGCTACATTCTCTGAACTAAAACTCTGCGACTGATCATCATACGGAGTATTTGAATATACTGTACCACGCCTCTCTATCAGGGTCATCATACAAGAGCCCTAAAGACTCAAAAAAAGCGTCAACTGACAACAATGCCGGATCCTCTGCTCTTAAACCAAATGCCCAGGTCTGAGGATCCCCCAGGAGCAAAGAAATAATAATCCCGACCCGCTGAGATTCAGTACCCGAGGAAGTCGGTCTTAAACGAAAATAAAGCTTACAGGATTCTTTAAAATTAAAAAACTCTTTTCTATCACCAGAAAAACGGTCAGGCAAATGCATCTTTGGTTCAGGGACTACCCTTGGGGAAGCTCGCAAAAGATCTTCCTGCGACTTCACCCGAAGAGAAAGATCCTGAACCATCTGAGTAAGTTCTTGAATCTGGCTGACTAAGAGCTGACCAGGATTTGGCCCAAAACCTGTTGGATTCATGAGGCCGATAAACTCTCACAAAACTGAATGAGAAAAAATTAAACCCCGTTTAATTTTAAGTTTTGGTATGGCCGGTAATAATGTTATAATTCCAGCACTCTGGTCAGAGGAGATCTTATGGCAAGGACCGGAGCACTGGAACGGAATGCTGGGGAAGGGAGCAGGACAGGAAAATAGCCCCTGGCGCCCTAACTCTGTTGTCTCACCCGTGTTGTCAGAAATCCCCTGCGAGACTATGGTTTCTTGAGCCCTTGGCAGCCGCGTTTGAAGGGCGGATTATGTCTGCCCAACTTCGATGCCCCCCGGTCTTAATGAGAGACAAAGGGAAACCCGAGACAGGGTGATAACAAGAGGCCCTCTAACTAAACAACCAGGCCAGGGGCTAAGCAAACTCAAAACTATAATATGTGCGGAGAAACTGCCAGGGAAAAGGACAACCAAAATATCCACTTGTCCAATTCTCCTACCCGGCACCGCCGAGTACCAGAGAGGACTTGTGGAAGCGGAACCCTCCGCAAATGCTCCAAACACAAAATATAAAAGGTAAAGCGGCTGAGCCGCAACACACGGCAGAGCCGCAACTCACGAACACCACTGGATATAAAACGGTGATCAGTCAGGACTCCAGGGAACCAAACGACCTCTTGGGATGAGATGACAACTCCCGAATACCGGACTTCTGAGGACTGTAATGACCGGATACAGCAAGACTGGAAACAGACTCTCAGCAAACAAAGGCAGCATGCAGGAAGCTATTACCGGCGTCTGTGAGAAGCCCTGGGAGTGCATTTAACAAGGAGTCCTCCAATCAGCTGCTAAAGGCTGATTAGAATAAATGCCGTGCAGCTGCCTTGCTGCACGGCCAGAGAGCAGGTGAATATCTTAATTTCCTAAAGCCTAGCAACGGGGAACGCGGTCCACCAGTGGCGTCCCCGTTGCTAGGGTCCGTGCGGCTCAGCGCGCCCGGCGTCTAGCATTGCTAGGGAGCCGGCGGCTGTACGCGCACGGCGTCTCTAGTTGCTAGGCGCCGGGCCGCGCAGACAAGCGGACCCCGGCGCCTAACAAGAGGTTTCAACAGCCACGCCGTCAAAGACAGGCAATCCAGATGACTGTGACAACAAGGACCCTGCATTAACAGATCTGAACGTTGAGGGAGCAGTATCGGTGCTTCCACGGACATTCTTAGCAGATCTGTGTACTAATGCCTTCTTGGCCAGGCTGGAGCTATTAAAATTATTGCTCCCTTCGCTTGATTTATTTTTCTCACTACTCTGGGTAACAGAGATATTGGAGGGAACAGATATGCCAGATGAAATTTCCATTCTACTCCTGGGTCCCCTGTTCTCGATCCGTATCTTGGAACTTTGTTGTTTAGGCGAGACGCCATGAGGTCTATCTCTGGTAGACCCCATCTGTTCACTAGTGTCTGAAACACTTCTGGCTTGGAACTGAAAATGTTCCTGGAGGATGGCAAACCTGAGGTAACACTGATGAGACAGTGCTATAGGCACATGTAGGTAAGCATCCCGTACATCCAGAGATACCATGTAATCTCCCGGTTCCATGGCCAGCATTATGGAGCGTAACGTCTCCATGTGGAACTTTGGAATCCAAATGTATTTGTTTAACATTTTTAGATTGAGAATTGGTCGATATGACCCATTTGGCTTCAGGATCAGAAATAGATTGGAGTAAAACCCCTGTCCCCTTTGTGATGGAGGTACTGGGACAATCACACCAGACTGCAGTAATTTTTGGACTGCTTCTTACAGGGCATTGGCCTTCGATTCTATATGAGACAGGCTGGTGCAAAAAAATCTTTGAGGAGGCTGCCTCCTGAATGGGAACCCATACCCCTGAGATACCACCTTCTGCACCCAAGCATCTGTTGTTGACTGCTGCCATATGTGTGCAAAATGAAGGTGTCGGCCCCCAACCCTGGAATCCTCCAGGCGGAGGCCCATCTCTTCAGGCTGATGGTTTCTGTTCAGCCTTGGAAGCTGGCTTTTTGCTAACCCACTGCTTCCTACCCTTGGTTTTGACCTGGGGTTGCTTAGACTCCTCTTTAGCTTTCGCTTTGCTTTGCCAACGAAATGAGCGAAACTTTGAACCCTTGGACTTAGGGTTATAAGTAGCCGGAAATCTGACCTTCTTTGATTCAGCCTCTGATTCTAGGATATCAGATAATGGTTTCCCAAACAATATATTACCAACGAAAGGCAATGCTTCCAATTCTTTCTTGGATTCCACATCTGCCTTCCAGGTACGTAGCCAAACTGCTCTGCGAGCGGCTATTGTCAAGGCTGAAGCTTTAGAAGCAACTGTACCCATATCAATTGCTGCTTCTTCCAAGTATTGGGCAGATTGTCTTAAACGGTTTAAATGATACTCTTGCTCCGTAGTAGGAGAAGAGATGTCATTCTCTAGTTCCTCTATCCATTCGCCCATTGCCTTTGCTACCCAGGCCGAAGCCATAGCAGGTCTTACCACTGCTCCTACTAGACAAAATACATTTTTCAAAAAACTATCTACCCTTCTGTCTGTGACATCATTTAGTGAGGTAGATGACAGTGGTAAAGCAGATTTATGCACAAGTCGCAGAACATGTGCATCTACTTTTGGAGGAACTTCTCTTTTCGAACAATCCGCAGCTGGAAATGGATAATAAGAATTCCATCTTTTCGGAATCTTATATTTCTTACTGGGCGTCGCCCAAGACTCATCCATCATTTCCGTCAGCTCATCTGACGCTGGGAATTCAGTTTTCACTGATTTTGTTCGTTTAAACACAGGTGCTTTAGATTTTAACACTGACTTGGCTGGTTCTTCCAAAGCATTAATAAGTTCAGCTACATTCTCTGAACTAAAACTCTGCGACTGATCATCATACGGAGTATTTGAATATACTGTACCATCATCTGTTGTATCATCTTGTGTAGTCTGCCACATAGACGTATCTGTCTTAGTCTTACCTGTCCCTTGGTTGCTTAGAGGCTACTAGAACCAAGCCGTAGGAAGGGAGCTGCATGTATGGGTTAATAGTGTAACCTAACCCTTGAGGTCGTGCAACCGGAGCTAACCTGTCCGCTTTTGAAGATAGAGTCTTTGCAAACATATTCCATGGTGGCTCTGTTGGTGGTTGAACCAACTCCTGTTTTTTTACTTTGCTGAAAAGCAAAACAGTTCGCACACAAGCCCTCATAAGTGACTAATTGGTCCATACCAATTAACTCTGTCTTACAAGATAAGCATGTTAGGGATGTAGGAGTGCTTGATAAATTCTCCTCGTCACTTTTGCCGCTCACAGACATGGTAATAATCTGTTAATGACTACACAATTTGTGACTGAAAATCACCTATGAGTATATAGAAGTGAGATCAATCTGACCACAGTGCACCTGAATTGAGGGTCAGAACAGGACTGACGTTATCAGAATAGTCAGCACTCATACTAGCAGTCAGTCACATGTTAAAGCATTAGACATTGTCATATGAGAATACAACCCCCATTACAACTTATAAATAAGTAGGAAAATTGTACTTCTGTTTTTAACTGGTTCTTTTTCAACATAACATGCAGAAAACACAGTAATATACAGATCTCATATGCAATAGGTACTAAACATTAACAATTCATATTAACAAGTAGAGAGAATTTTTAGTACTGTATACCCTTCCTCTGGAGAGCGGGATACAGGGAGACTCACCACACTTCCATATCCAAGCAAATGCGCTCGTAAGACGCTGAGTGGATTCAGACGCTACTGATGTACACTACCGCTCCTGATAACTGATAACGGACACAGTCGCTCACTGCGGACATGGACGCCTAGCGACTTCCACGTGTATGCAGACGCTAAGGCCTGCGACTCGGTCTAGGCGGGATCTCTAGTGTACACAACAGCAGCGTCTAAGCTGCGACCGAGTACCCTTGTGGTAGCGTCTGAGCCGGAAGTGAGGTCATTCAGTTCATGAAACGAGAGTCGCGCGGAAACTGGCCATGAACTCGGAGGAGGGACGGCCAGGAGAGCGTCTGAATCCCCCTGTTGACTTAAACTCTAAGGATCGCGGCCTTTACCTAGTCCTGGCGCCTATGATCCCTGGAGCGTAGCGCTGTCGCACTCGAGATGTTCGGCGCATCAACACACTGTAGTTTCCTCCAAATCAGTTTAGCTGTGTCCGGATCCCCCTAGTAAGGGGAAATCCATAGACTCACCTTCCCCCCATGCTCCGGCCACAGCCTGGTTACATCTGCTGGACCTGCTAGAACATCCGACACAGACGCCCGTCGAGACAGCACTATTACTGCGAAGGTAAGCGTTGTTGCGACCCAGTGGGGAGTTGTTGGAGCGACTCTTTCCAATATGTGTTTAAGACGCTGTTAAGAAAAGTCGCTCGAAAAAATTATAGTGAGTCTATAAAAATAAAATAATAAAAGCTTCAGGCTGCTTTATCTCAGCAGCCCTGTGACCATGTGGCTTCCTGCCGCACCAAGCAAAAAACTGTTCTGACTGAGTCAGGGGGCGGGACTATATGGTGAGGCCCCGATGCATCCTGGGAGGCCAGAAAGCTTGTGACCATGTTGGTGCCATTTCCGCTGTCGCTCAACCATATCCCAATGTTATCCTGTAAATAATCCTGTGGACCCAGCCAGAGAAAATGGATTTTCTTTTGTTCCTAGAGTATTATTAACCTCAGTAACATTAATTTCCAGTCATTTCCACACAGTTTTAACCACCTCACAGCTCACAATATTGTATTCATCCAGTTAGGCCAAAAGGCTACACCAAGCTAGTTGGCTGAGTAAGCTAAGTGACAGTGAGCGGCAAAAGACAATAAAAATGTTTTTTTTTTAAATTGGTTAATTAATTCATTATGGTATGCAATTGTATGGTCCACATTAACCATATTGATGAACTCAACATACACAAGTTGTACAATTAAAAAGAGCAATTCTTTTTTACTTTTTTCGTAAATGACAACTCACAGCGGCAAACCACCCTGCTTATATTTATTATGTCAACAATAAAAGAAGAATAAAAAAAAAGGATTGATTGATTGCTTGATTGATTGATTGTGGTAGGCATTGGCAACTGTAGGGTCACTAGAGAAGACACTGATGTGAATTAACCTTTATCTGTGAGGCCTAGCAGCAAAAAGACAATAAAAGAAGAAAAAGAATGACTTGATTGATTGTGGTAGGAACTGGCAAATTTATAGTACATATTCTCTGTGAGAATATGCCAATGCCCCCGAAAATTAAAATAGAGCTACATATAACCAATAAAAAAAAACTATGAAAAAACCCCCACCCCTAATGCCCCCCAAAATTACAGACCATTTTTAAAAGAAAAGTGGTGCAAGATGGAATTGTCCTTTGGCCCTCCCACCCACTTTTTATTAAAAAGGACATGCACAGTTTAACAAACCAAGCACTTCAGCGACAGGGCCTGACACTTTTGTGGCTAAAGTGCATGGTTTGTTTGGGCCTCCACAAATATTTTGGCAGGACTACCTTCAATTCCTAATGAGGAGGTTTATGATGAGGGTGTTAATTACTTTACAATCTTGTCAAATAAATTTCATGCACTCGCCACAAATGACAAAACATGGAGGTGCCTAGATGGCTAACGTCTATACCGCTAACTTTGGCCTCACAAATGAAGCAGATGCCTTCACAAATGTTTTCTGGATTTAGGTAAAAATAATCCCACACCCAGCAGGTGGCTATTTTGATCTTATGCTCAGGCATCACAATGGCTTTCTTTTTATCGTGGGCAAGAACTGGACAGGTGTGTCATTAGCACTAGAGCGGATGGCCAGTGGACAAGTGCGTTGGTAGCACTGGAGCAGGAGGACACTGGACAGGTGTGTTAAGAAGAGCACTGGAGCAGATTGATACCAGACAGGTGCATTAGCAGCACTGGAGCAGATAGGCACTGGACAGGTGCGTCCACAGCGCTGGGGAGGATGGACTCTGGACACCCACTTAATGGACAAAGCACAGCTACTTCTGGATGCACACAGCCCAGCCACATAATGAACACAGCACACCCACTTTAGATGGACACAGGCAGCATAGCCACTTGTATATGGAGTCTGGACACAGCAGAGCCACTTGTCTGGAGTCTGGACACAGCACAGCCACTCAAAGCAGAGCGGAGCATACAGCAGCGTGCCTGGACTGGAGTGGTGTTGAGTCTCAGCCCCTTTATATCGAATCCAAAACCCGCAAGAGTCCGACGCTGGGATGATAACATTCTGCCTCGATTTGGAATCGGAATCTGGTGGGAATATCTAAGGTATGGCTCGGATTGACTAGGATATAAACATCTTAGTGATATTTGGTGGACCCCTTTCTTTGAAAGTAAAGCATTCATAACCTAGAACCAGAAATAACGACACTGAGACTTGAATTTTGGCAGAAAATTGCTAGCTATTTATTTGTCCCTATCCATTAGGAAACCTGTAATAAAGAAATTAATTTAATATGCCGCTCCAGCTGGCATATGGTGGCGGCCCAAAAGAACGGCTCAATTAATCTGAATTAACTTTAAATAACTAACCCTATAAATTTACTAAAACTTACTATAAACCGGTAATAGGTGACAACTCAACCCCCACAGTGACTACCCACCGCTCCTGGGTGCCCTGCCGCTGCCTTCCCGGACGGGTGGTCAAGCGGCCATAAGTCGATGGAGGTGAGTGCACCTAAACCACAACAAACTGTAAAAAACACTACAGTTTTCCCTACAATACAAAACTGCCGTTCTTTTCCGCCAATAAATAGCCAACGAAAACAGCCAACAACTTAAAGCCAAAGCCCACGTGCCACAAATTCTTAATACCAGGGCGGGAGGGTGGGAAAGCAAATCACCAAGAGACTTAAGATGGCCTCTCCTTCCCTATATATAGCAAACCCTCCCCCTAAAGAAGGCTGTACTTTCCTCACAGCTAGGTCCACCCCTCCCCAGATGTTTAACTCTTTCCTCTCCTATGCAGTCAATACTCTCTCCTAAACATCTTAGTGATATTTGGTGGACCCCTTTCTTTGAAAGTAAAGCATTCATAACCTAGAACCAGAAATAACGACACTGAGACTTGAATTTTGGCAGAAAATTGCTAGCTATTTATTTGTCCCTATCCATTAGGAAACCTGTAATAAAGAAATTAATTTAATATGCCGCTCCAGCTGGCATATGGTGGCGGCCCAAAAGAACGGCTCAATTAATCTGAATTAACTTTAAATAACTAACCCTATAAATTTACTAAAACTTACTATAAACCGGTAATAGGTGACAACTCAACCCCCACAGTGACTACCCACCGCTCCTGGGTGCCCTGCAGCTGCCTTCCCGGACGGGTGGTCAAGCGGCCATAAGTCGATGGAGGTGAGTGCACCTAAACCACAACAAACTGTAAAAAACACTACAGTTTTCCCTACAATACAAAACTGCCGTTCTTTTCCGCCAACAGCGAAAGACTCATCCCCAAAGTCTTTCGCACCGCCACCATAAACCTACCCTAACTCCTGCAAAGCGAAACCTAGATCCTCCAGAAAAAACATCATCCCCTCATTGGATAGATGTACTCCATCGCGCCGGAAAAGGTGGCTGTCTCTGAACCGTATCCTCGGGTGGCGAACCACCCTCCCACCGTGGGACAGCACCCACTTTGCCACCGCTCCGTTCACCTTTTTCCGGGCCTCATCAATCTGGCGACCATCCGCCACACCCCTCCAACACAATCTTGGCACCATCATGGAAAAAACCAACACACAATTGGTCCATGCCGCGGTCACACTTGCCAGATCCTGTATCATGGCCCACCGCAGATCCAAGGATGTCCTCTTCCCCAGGTCGTTGCCACCTAGATGGACAACCAAAACCCTAGGGACTCCATGCTTGCTGGCCTGACTCACTAACCTACTCCTCAGCTCACCCCACATCATTCCTCGCCAGCCAAGCCATCTGACACCCTGTGTTCCTAGCAATGCCTGAGACCCTTCCGAGGCCACAAACCTGGCCGCCCAGTAAATGTAAGAGTGGCCAACCACCCAAATGGGCAAATAGTCTCCGAACCATCCTGAAGGGAAAAAGAGGGGTAGAATTGATTACTAAGAGGCTTATTAATTGTTTATACTGAAGGATCTGCCAAAAAAGAAAACTTTAGATCTCGCCATTGCAGCAGTCACGGCCTAGCCGACTGCACCATGTTCCGTTGCCAATTTAAAGCGCAATTAAAGACACAAAGGGGAAGAATCAAATAAAACAAACGAAATAAAAAAGGGGGGGGGGATATAAAATGGGAAACACATGTAATAACTCAGCTGGAGGTGAAACGTAAAGACCTGCTGAGGGACTCTGATTAGACCAAATTAGCCGAATTATAGATTAGAATTCAGTCCGTCAAGTCAGGCAAAAAATCGCAAATAACTCCAGACCCCCGCTGCCGACTCATGCCAGCAACGGCGAGTAGCTAATCCCTGAGTAGGATAAAAAAGGGGGAACACCAACAGACGCACAACACCATAAAATCACAGAACTGGAACAACGTAATACATTGCCATTTAAACAAAGCCCCAAGCGCAAACCGACCTCTCATGTGACGGGGCGAATATATCGTCTGTAACTTGACGACTTCCATCGCCCCACCGCTTGGATTTCAGTTCTGGAGCAACCCGCCGCAGCAGCCGACGTCGCTGCGCCTATGCGAAAGGAATGGGTACCGAAAGCAGTGGGTGGGAGGCCCAAGCCCGCCAAACAACGACTCAGCATCCAACGAAACTGGTATTTCGTGACTGGCAGCCCATCATAATGCAACAGCCAAGACCCCTCCTTAACGGGTCGCACCACCACATATTGCCTTGCCAGCCAACTGGGCAAACGCTCTCCTCTAGCGCTGGAACCATTGTAACCCAGCGCCCTCTCCCCACTTGATCCGTCTTGGAGCGTCGCAACCTGCACAGGAAGGACCTCTCACCCACTACCACGTCCCCGACCAGCATGCGCGAATCTGCTCTCTTGGAAGGCGCTACCAACTCAGAAACTCGAAAGGCCCCGTGGTAAGCCATTGAGAACGCCAAACTAAACAAAAGCGTCTCAAACCTGGACGACGCGACTCGCCCTACCGCCTCGATGACGGCTGGCAACAAAGCCGCATCGATGGGCCGCCTCCTATCCGGTGGCGACGGCGCAACTCGCGCCCACCCTTTCATTGCCTTCCGCAGAACCTCGCTTTTTGTTACGTCAGGGACGCCTCGCAGCTTGCAGAAAAATGAGATGCCTGCCAAATACCGCGATACCACTGCTCGTGACCTACCGGAGACGTAAAGCTGCCACATAAAAGAAAGCATCAGCCGATGCCTACTCTTACCTTGATGCTGACGCCCTTGGACAAACTCCTCCCATTCACTCCAAGCTTGTTCGTAAGCCTTGAGCGTGGCTGGCGCTACTGACCGCAACGCTAGACCCTCCAGTCCGGCCCGATCACCTGCCAAACCTAACCGGGACAATGAAAACCTTGCTCGTTGGCCTCAGGTGCCAACAACCAACACCTCTCCCACTGTCCTCGCGACAAAGCGTCGACAATCCCATTCTCCAAACCGGGCACATGTTGCGCGCGGAACCACAGGTTCCTATGCAAGCATGTCAAAAGCAATTGCCCTAGCACCCGCATAACCACCAACGACTTTGCCCTCTGGTTATTAATCGCATGCACCACGCCCAGATAATCGCATCTAAACAAAATGCTGCGATTAGCCAGCCGATCGCCCCAGACCTCCAACGCCACCATAATGGGAAAAACTCCAGAAGCAAAAGGTCCTTCGTGAAACCCCCGCGATGCCATTCTGCCGGCCACGAGGCCGCGCACCAAGATCCCTCCAGATGGCAACCGAATCCAGAGGCGCCCGCTGCGTCGGTGAACAGCTGCAACCTAGCGCTGTCCGCCATTGGGGCCTGCCATATACACACCCCGTTGAAGTCCTCGAGGAACGAGGCCCATATTGCCAAATCCCTCTTAATCTCTGAGGACAAACGCACGAAATGGTGCGTTCTGGCACACCCCGCAGTCGCCCTTCACAGCTTCCGGCAGTACACACCTAAAAGCGAACTCAAATGAGCCGGAAGGCGCCTGGAGCCTTCTTAGGAACCACCCCCACTGGAGAGATGACCAAGTCATCCCCCGAAGGAACACGCCGCGTTGTTAAACGTGAAACATTTTCCTTTTGTGGTGGCACGCCCCCCTGCGCGGACTGCCGACCTACCTGACTTGGCCAATCCGCCGTCCGCGCCGAACCACTGGGAGGACGACCCTGCGTGGTGCCCGTTCGCCCCCGGCTTCCGGGGCTCCTCCGCCTGTAGCGAAGCCCGGGTGACCTTGAGCCCAACCTCAACGTCCTTGAACCCGAAGTCCATGACCTGCAAACCTTCCTGTTGTTCCCTGAATTCCTGATCGTACCTGCGCCACTCCGATCCCGAAGATGTGCGCTGCATGT
The DNA here is from genome assembly GCF_028390025.1 of Pseudophryne corroboree. Taxonomy (NCBI): domain Eukaryota; kingdom Metazoa; phylum Chordata; class Amphibia; order Anura; family Myobatrachidae; genus Pseudophryne; species Pseudophryne corroboree. The sequence continues at coordinate 317,309,589 of NC_086444.1, read as the reverse complement.
CATGTACGAGATGCAGGTACCTAATTATATTTGTGTGCTCTGCCGGCCTGTCCTCCAGGTAAGATGCCGCGAAGACCCAGAACCCGGCCAGGCAATTATCGAAGGTACGGAATGCCTCAGCCCCGATGCCCTTCTTTGCGCCGCCACCATATACTCTTTCTTCGCGACCTTCGTCAATACGAACACGTCCACGAAGTCGCCCCTCCAAATCTTCTTGCGGCAGCTATCTCGCAGCCCCCGCAGTACAGCAGTATAGACGAATCGCACGACACCGGGCAAATTGCGAGCTTCTTGGCCCTACGCGCTTCCTCGCTAAGCCGCTTGCGCCTGTTCCGCTGCCCTCTTGGCGAATTTAGTTGCCCGCTTCTTTGCCCTAGTTGTGCTACTGACTTCGGACGCCTGTGACGACATTGAAGATGAGGAAGAGGAAGAACTACGCGAACTAGAGCTCGTGGAGGAACCCGAATACCGACTGCACCACCTTACCTGATGCCGCCGACTGCCCCGACATGGAATCTTCCGGCGCGTCCAAATCGTTGCCTTCCTCCTCGAAATCTGCCATCGCCTCATCCCCGAGCTCCCTTGAAAAAGAGGAAGAAGCGGAGGACCCCTCCAGCACTCGCGGCACATGCCGCGGCCTCAGTGCTGGGGGCGTTGCGGCCGTGAGCTCCCCCGCGTCCTGCCCTGGACCCTGTTGTAATTCTGCGGCGACCGTCCCGAGCTCACGGCAGGCGCGTGCCACCCGCTGCGCCGCCATAGCCCGCAGCCCGCCGGAATGAACAGCCGTTCTAGGGGAGGCAGCTGCGGCTAGCGGCCCTAACACCTTCACCGCTGTGGCCAGGGCCGAGCCAGCGCTCCGGAGGGGTCGTGACTGCCCCAAAACGCGGTCCTGGGTCCTTCGCCGGGGCCCGCGTGCGACCACGCACTCGCCGCCCGACATGCATGTGCCGGGCATCCGACGCACGCTGCCCTTGCGGGAAAGCGGAGGCACCGCTGTCGACGCCCGCACTGCCCTCGCCTCCGAATTTGTCCCCTCTTCCCGTGTATCGGAACTATCCGATGCCGCAGAGGGGGGGGGGGGGGGGACCGCCGCGAGCTCCTGCGGCGCGTGCAGCAGCCCCGCGGCCACTAACCCATTCCCTGTCCCCCCTCCTCCCCCGCAGGCCGCTAGATTCCGGCCCTGGGGGAGTGATCTGAAAAGACCGGGAACCCCGCGGCGCAGCAGAGCGCGCGCGCACTGCTCCGCTTTCAGTGGACACGGGCTCGCGCACCCGGTGACCTCTTGCTGCCGCACCCCTTCTCCTTGGTATCGCACTGCCCTGCCAGTGATCATAATTGCCCTGTCTCCCCTCTCCCCCCGGCTCCCGCTGGACTCCGGCTGCCTGGGAGATAGCAGGGGAGACAGCAGGGCCGGCGGCGCTGCTGCACACACACGTGCGCGGCTAGCGGCGCCAGAGGCGAGCGTGGGCGCGCGCGCACCTCGGGCGCGCGCCCCACTGCTCTCTGTCACCACAAGGCCTCTTGTCTGGGCTCCTGCATTAAGAGCTCCATTAGCTTAACCTGGTTGATCACTGCCTCTCCCCCTCCCTCCCCGCTCCACACCGTGTTCCGGCTGCGGGGGAGAGGGCTGAGGAGACAAGGAGGAAAGCGGCGCCGCTGCGCGCACACGTGCGCGAGCGGCGCTGCGCGTGGGCGCGCGTGCGTCCCACCGCTTCCGGTCCGTGCTCTCTCAGCCGAAGCGTTTGGGGATGACGCCGTGCGAGGCCCTGCGACAGGCCTCGCTCGGCTGGCCACCGTCCCCCGCCCAGTGCCCTCCCCCCGCCTGGAACCACTAGCCGGCCCCGGCAAGGGGGAAGAGCTGGGCATCGAACTCAGTCTCCGGTCCCTGGATGAGCGCCTGGCGCGGCGCGCTCCCGCGGGCACCCGGCACTGGGGCTTCCCCGGCCATGCCCGGAGGCAAGGGCTGCTGCCCGCCCACCTCCGGGCGGCCTGACTCCCTCTCTGATCCTCCTCGTCGGCCGCTCCCGCCAGTCACATCCGGCCCGGCTTCCGCCAGATCCCTCGAGGAGGCCCTAGGAGACGGGACGCCGTCCCCAGGGCCAGCCAGCTCGCCCCCGGAACCAGCCCCCACCGCCCGATGAGCGGTAACGGGCTGGGGTCCCGGCGGACCGTCGTGGGCGAGTGGCAGCCAGAGCACTGATGTGTGACCTAAATGCATGGAGCTGACAATAGAGATGGCTACTGACTCTCTGTCTCAACACAGTGACTGGAATCATCAGGAAGTGTGAATGATTCGAGTCACTCACTGTTTCATGAGTCGAGACAGCAGCAGCAGCAGCTTCTCTCAGACAGAGGGAGGAAACTCTGTGTCCTGTGTCCTTCAGTCAGTGTGTTCTGCTGTCTTTAGCTGTGATTGGCCAGAGGCTATACCAGGTGACACCCAGTGGGAGGGGGGAGGGAGCAGTCACGACTCACCAGTCAGTGAGTGCTCTGCTGCTGTGCCTGATCCATGTCATGAATCATGATTCATCCTGAGTCTGCCAGTGAGGGAGACAGTTGTACACTGTGTAGACTCAGTGAATGAATCTGATTCATGCAGCAGGAGGTGGAGCCCCTGTGGTACAGGGCTCTCGGCTCAGTGCTCACTGATCCTGCTCAGTGTGATTGTGGGTGGCAAACTCCCTGGAGGCTAGATAGTGGATAATATAATAAATCCAAGGCCACCTAAAATCATCCAATTAGCAAAGTATGCAAGATAAAAAAAAAAACGTTTTTATTTGGTTTAGTTACAGAATGAATGATGTGTTTCATGGCTGTTAAGCTTTCTCTCCTCAGCCAAAAGTAATGTCATATTCTATAACTAGTATGCAATAAGTGGTTATTAATAATATATCAACATAACAGTAAATCTATGTTAACATATTATTAACAATCAGGGCATAAGCAGCTGCCTCCCCCAGATACACTGTACAATCACTGCAGCTGAATAACTCCATGAGTCCAGCACTGATCCTCCAGCACTGGCAACTCACTGATTCATGTGCAGTCTCTGCAACACATTCCACTACAGATGAGTCATGACTCATGTGCCGAGACACTGACTCCAGACACTTCACTGAACTGAGTCATGTGTCTCAGCTCAGCTCAGTGAATCACTTTGCCCATGACTAGCTGACAAAACACTGAAATGTATAAATCCGAAAAAGAAAATGGGGGGATTCTGCAAAGCAGCACTCACCCCAAAGCAAATCACCAAGAGACTTAAGATGGCCTCTCCTTCCCTATATATAGCAAACCCTCCCCCTAAAGAAGGCTGTACTTTCCTCACAGCTAGGTCCACCCCTCCCCAGATGTTTAACTCTTTCCTCTCCTATGCAGTCAATACTCTCTCCTTAGAATTTCAGACAGGCTCGGATTTCAAGTAATCTGAACCGCTCAACTCACTCATGATTTACACAAGTTCTCTTGCTGATTAGAACCAGGTGAAATGCAAGTTTGAAGTCAGCCAGCCACAGAACCTGTGTAATTCTATTTAGATGTGATTTTGCATGTTTGTAAAAAAAAAACACCTTGAATTAGGTTTAAATAGGCTTATCATACTATCCCTTTAAACAGGGACACTAATGAAATACACAGGTTCTGTGGCTGGCTTAATTCAAGACAGCATTTCACCTGGTTTTAATCAGCCATAGAACCTGTGTAATTCAGGATTGTCCCGGTTTAAAAGGATAGTATGGTAAACCTAGGTTTAAATAGCTATTATTTACCTAATTTAATTATTTTAAAAATTAAGAATTTGTGGGATATTTTTGGAAAAATATTAGCCAATTAAGTGGTTAAACAAGGGAAGGTAAATGTTAAGAATAAGGTTAGTTAGGATGATTATGTTCTAAAGCACAGGTTCTCAAACTCGGTCCTCAGGACCCCACACGGTGCATGTTTTGCAGGTCTCCCCACAGAATCACAAGTAAAATACTTAGCTCCACCTGTGGTCCTTTTTAAAATGTGTCAGTGAGTAATTAATACACCTGTGCTGGGTTACCTGCAAAACACGCACTGTGTGGGGTCCTGAGGACCGAGTTTGAGAACCCCTGTTCTAAAGTCACAATGAATGCTTTTAATGGATTGAGTTAATAAATAAAGAGGTAAATAATATGGCTAACAATGTTATGAATGTGTCAGGAACTATTTTTTTTTAATTGATATTTAGTAATGGGGTATTGGGCACAGCATAATCAAGGTGTGACTGGTACTTTAAAATACAAGGGGGGAGGGGTTGGCCTTGTCTGTTTCACCTGCGCTGGGCTCCACAATTTCTGATGGCAACCATGTGTTTCTAATAAACTCACTAGCATAATTGTTTATGTTACCCCTTTAAATGTTACCTGCACCTAACAACTATATACAGCATATACAGTATACAGAGTGATTCAAAAGTCGCAGTACACCCTTTTGTTTCAAAAACCGTGCAGGAAACGGGAAAACTGAATACTCCAGTAAGGTATGGGTGAGGTGGGCTATCTTTTAGGGTATGCACCGAACGTGGGCACCATCTTAAAATCGGCCACCTTGAATCTAAGTCAGTTTTTTCAAATAGAAAGGGGGTCGTGTAACATAAAAAAACATCATAATTTGCTGAAAAGTGTAATGCTGCAACACTTTTTCTCTAACGTCCTAGAGGATGCTGGGACTCCGTAAGGACAATGGGGATAGACGGGCTCCGCAGGAGACATGGGCACTTTAAGAAAGACTTTGGATCTGGGTGTGCACTGGCTCCTCCCTCTATGCCCCTCCTCCAGACCTCAGTTTGATACTGTGCCCAGTGGAGACTGGGTGCATTTCAGGGAGCTCTCCTGAGTTTCCTGTAAATAAAGTATTTTAATTAGGTTTTTTTATGTTCAGGGAGCCTGCTGGCAACAGACTCCATGCATCGAGGGACTGAGGAGAAACAGACCCACTTCTCTGAGTTTCAGGGCTCTGTTTCTTAGGCTACTGGACACCATTAGCTCCAGAGGGATCGGTACGCAGGTCTCACCCTCGCCGTCCGTCCCAGAGCCGCGCTGCCGTCCTCCTCGCAGAGCCGGAAGATAGAAGCCGGGTGAGTATAAGAGGAAAAGACTTCAGAGGCGGCAGAAGACAGCTTGATCTTCATAGAGGTAACACACAGCAGTGAAGCTGTGCGCCATTGCTCCCATTCACCTCACACACATCGGTCACTGTAAGGGTGCAGGGCGCAGGGGGGGCGCCCTGGGCAGCAATATAAACCTCTCCTGTGGCAAATGTACATATATACATGTACAGCTTGGCACTGTACATGTATATAAAGAGCCCCCGCCATGTTTTTAAGAATTTTGAGCGGGACAGAAGCCCGAAGACAGAGGGGGCGGGGCTTCTCCCTCAGCACTCACCAGCGCCATTTTTCTCCACAGCACCGCTGAGAGGAAGCTCCCCGGACTCTCCCCTGCTTGATACCATGGTGAAAGAGGGTTTTAAAGTAGAGGGGGGGCACATAATTGGCACATATACATACTTGAAAAGCGCTACTGGGTAAACATTCTGTGTTTTTTCCTGGGTCATATAGCGCTGGGGTGTGTGCTGGCATACTCTCTCTCTGTCTCTCTAAAGGGCCTGGTGGGGAACCTGTCTTCAGAAAAGAGCTTCCCTGTGTGTGTGTAGTGTGTCGGTACGCGTGTGTCAACATGTCTGAGGTTGAAGGCTCACCTAAGGAGGAGGGGGAGTGTATGAATGTAAGGTCTCCGTTGGCAGCGCCAACACCTGACTGGATGGATATGTGGAATGTTTTAAGTGCTAATGTTAATTTATTGCACAAAAGATTAGACAAAGCTGAAGCTAGGGTACAGTCAGGGAGTCCACCCATGTCTGTCCCAATGTCGCCGGGACCTTCGGGGTCTCAGAAGCGCCCACTATCCCAAATAGTAGACACAGATACCGACACGGATTCAGACTCCAGTGTCGACTACGATGATGCAAAATTACAGCCAAAAGAGGCTAAATGTATTCGATATATGATTATTGCAATAAAAGATGTTTTGCATATCACAGAGGAACCCCCTGTCCCTGACACGAGGGTACACATGTATAAGGGAAAGAAACCTGAGGTCACCTTTCCCTCCTCACATGAGCTGAACGAATTTTGCGAAAAAGCGTGGGAAACTCCAGACAAAAAACTGCAGATTCCCAAAAGGATTCTTATAGCGTATCCTTTCCCGCCAAAGGACAGAATACGGTGGGAATCCTCCCCTAGGGTAGACAAGGCTTTGACACGCTTATCAAAAAAGGTAGCGCTCCCATCCCAAGATACGGATACCCGCAAGGATCCTGCTGACCGCAAGCAGGAGGTTACCTTGAAGTCCATTTACACACATTCTGGTACGTTACTCAGACCGGCAATTGCGTCGGCCTGGGTTTGTAGTGCTGTAGCAGCATGGACAGATTCCTTATCAGCGGATATTGAGACCCTTGATAAGGATACCATTTTAATGACCCTAGGGCATATAAAAGATGCTGTCTTATAAATGAGGGATGCTCAAAGAGACATTAGTTTACTGGGTTCCAGAATAAACGCTTTGTCTATTTCTGCTAGGCGAGTCTTATGGACCCGACAGTGGACAGGTGATGCCGACTCAAAGAGGCATATGGAGCTTTTGCCTTACAAGGGTGAGGAATTGTTTGGAGAGGGCCTCTCGAACCTCGTCTCCACAGCTACGGCAGGTAAATCGAATTTTTTGCCTTATATTCCCTCACAATCTAAGAAAGCGCCTCATTATCAAATGCAGTCCTTTCGTTCAAATAAAAGGAAAAGAGTACGTGGATCGTCCTTTCTTGCCAGAGGTAAGGGCAGAGGGAAAAAGCTGCACAACACAGCTAGTTCCCAGGAACAGAAGTCTGCCCCGGCCTCTGCAAAATCCACCGCATGACGCTGGGGCTCCCCTGAGGGAGTCCGCTCCAGTGGGGGCACGTCTTCGACTTTTCAGCCACATCTGGGTTCACTCACAGGTGGATCCCTGGGCAATAGAAATTGTTTCCCAGGGTTACAAGCTGGAATTCGAAGAGGTGCCTCCTCGCCGGTTTTTCAAATCGGCGCTACCGACTTCTCCCCTGGAAAGGGAGATAGTGTTACATGCAATTCACAAATTGTGTCTTCAACAAGTGGTGGTCGAGGTTCCCCTGCTTCAAAGAGGGAAGGGGTACTACTCAACTCTGTTTGTGGTCCCGAAACCGGACGGTTCGGTCAGACCCATTTTGAGTTTAAAATCCCTGAACCTTTGCTTAAAACGGTTCAAATTCAAAATGGAATTGCTCAGAGCGGTCATCGCCAGCCTGGAAGGGGGGGATTTTATGGTATCACTGGACATAAAGGATGCATACCTGCATGTTCTCATATATCCTCCTCATCAGGCGTACCTGAGATTTGCGGTACAGGATTGTCATTACCAATTTCAGACGTTGCCGTTTGGGCTTTCCACGGCCCCGAGAATTTTCACCAAGGTAATGGCGGAAACGATGGTGCTCTTGCACAAGCAGGGTGTCACAATTATCCCGCACTTGGACGATCTCCTCATAAAAGCGAGATCACGGGAGAAGTTGCTGAACAGCGTATCACTTTCACTGAAGGTGTTACAGTGACACGGCTGGATTCTCAATATTCCAAAGTTGCAGCTGAATCCTACGACTCGTCTGCCCTTCTTGGGCATGATTCTGGACACAGACCAGAAAAGGGTTTTTCTTCCGATATAAAAAGCGCAGGAACTCATGACTCTAGTCAAGAACCTGTTGAAGCCAAAACAAGTGTCAGTACATCATTGCACTCAATTCCTGGGAAAAATGGTGGCGACGTACGAAGCCATTCCCTTCGGCAGGTTCCATGCATTACTTTCCAATGGGACCTATTGGACAAATGGTCCGGGTCACATCTGCAAATACATCAGCGGATCACCCTGTCCCCCAGGGCCAGGGTATCTCTCCTGTGGTGGCTGCAGAGTGCTCACCTTCTAGAGGGCCGCAGGTTCGGCATTCAGGATTGGATCCTGGTGACCACGGACGCGAGCCTCCGAGGTTGGGGAGCAGTCACACAGGGAAGAAATTTCCAAGGCCTTTGGTCAAGTCAAGAGTCTTGTCTTCACATCAACATCCTGGAACTAAGGGCCATATACAACACCCTACATCAAGCGGAGACCTTACTTCGCGACCGACCAGTTCTGATCCAGTCAGACAATGTCACTGCAGCAGCTCATATAAACCGCCAGGGCGGCACAAGGAGCAGAGTGGCGATGGCGGAAGCCACCAGAATTCTTCGCTGGGCGGAGAATCATGTAAGCGCACTGTCAGGAGTGTTCATTCCGGGAGTGGACAACTGGGAAGCAGACTTCCTCAGCAGACACGACCTGCATACGGGAGAGTGGGGACTTCATCAGGAAGTCTTCGCAAAGATTGCAAGTCGGTGGGGACTGCCCCAAATAGACATGATGGCGTCCCGTCTCAACAAAAAGCTACAAAGGTATTGCGCCAGGTCAAGAGATCCTCAGGCGGTAGCTGTGGACGCCCTAGTGACACCGTGGGTGTTCCAGTCGGTCTATGTATTTCCTCCTCTTCCTCTCATACCCAAGGTGTTGAGAATAATAAGAAAAAGACGAGTGAGAACAATACTCATTGTTCCGGATTGGCCACGAATGACCTGGTATCCGGATCTGCAGGAAATGCTCACAGAAGATCCGTGGCCTCTTCCTGTAAGACAGGACCTGTTGCAACAGGGTCCCTGTCTGTTCCAAGACTTACCGCGGCTGCGTTTGACGGCATGCCGGTTGAACGCCGGATCCTAGCGGAAAAAGGTATTCTGGATGAGGTCATTCCTACGCTAATAAAGGCTAGGAAGTACGTGACATCTACACATTATCACCGAATATGGCGAAAATATGTTTCTTGGTGTGAGGCCAGGAATGCTCCTACGGCAGAATTCCATCTAGGCCGTTTTCTTCACTTCCTACAAACTGGAGTTAATTTGGCCCTAAAATTAGGCTCCATTAAAGTTCAGATTTCAGCCTTATCCATTTTCTTTCAAAAGGAATTGGCCTCTCTACCTGAAGTACAGACTTTTGTGAAGGGAGTACTGCATATTCAGCCTCCTTTTGTACCTCCGGTGGCGCCTTGGGACCTTAACGTGGTGTTAAGTTTCCTTAAGTCACATTGGTTTGAACCACTTAGAACAGTGGAGTTGAAATATCTCACTTGGAAGGTGGTCATGTTGTTAGCCTTGGCTTCGGCTAGGCGAGTTTCGGAATTAGAGGCTTTATCACATAAAAGCCCCTATCTGGTTTTCCATATGGATAGAGCGGAATTGCGGACCCGTCCTCAATTCCTACCTAAGGTGGTCTCATCCTTTCATATGAACCAACCTATTGTTGTGCCTGTGGCTACACGTGACTTGGAGGATTCCGAGTCCCTTGATGTGGTCAGGGCTTTGAAAATTTACGTGACCAGAACGGCTAGGATCAGAAAAATAGAAGCACTGTTTGTCCTGTATGCAGCCAACAAGGTCGGCGGCCCTGCTTCAAAGCAGACTATTGCTCGCTGGATCTGTAACACGATTCAGCAGGCGCATTCTACGGCAGGATTGCCATTACCAAAATCGGTTAAGGCCCAGGTGGGCTCGTCTTGGGCAGCTGCCCGAGGGGTCTCGGCACTACAGCTGTGCCGAGCTGCTACTTGGTCTGGGTCAAACACCTTTGCAAAGTTCTTTAAGTTTGATACCCTGGCTGAGGAGGACCTCCTGTTTGCTCAATCGGTGCTGCAGAGTCATCCGCACTCTCCCGCCCGTTTGGGAGCTTTGGTATAATCCCCATGGTCCTTACGGAGTCCCAGCATCCTCTAGGACGTTAGAGAAAATAAGATTTTAAACCTACCGGTAAATCTTTTTCTCGTAGTCCGTAGAGGATGCTGGGCGTCCGTACCAAGTGCGGACTTCTTCTGCAAGACTTGTATATAGTTTTGCTTACATAAGGGTTATGTTATAGTTTTCATCGGTCTTGGACTGATGCTATGTTGTTTTCATATGTTAACTGGTTAGTATATCACAAATTATAAGGTGTGATTGGTGTGGCTGGTATGAATCTTGCCCTTGGATTAACAAAAATCCTTTCCTCGTACTGTCCGTCTCCTCTGTGCACAGTTTCTCTAACTGAGGTCTGTAGGAGGGGCATAGAGGGAGGAGCCAGTGCACACCCAGATCCAAAGTCTTTCTTAAAGTGCCCATGTCTCCTGCGGAGCCCGTCTATCCCCATGGTCCTTATGGAGTCCCAGCATCCTCTACGAACTACGAGAAAAAGATTTACCGGTAGGTTTAAAATCTTATTTTTTGTTGCAGGTAACTGAAGATGGCTTTGACAAAAGAGGAGATAATTGAGGTAATTTTGATGTCTAGAGAACAAAGTTTCCATGTCATAGCAGCTGATTTTAACAACCGGCACCCAGAAAGACTTTTCACAATTTCACATAACACTGTTAGGTGCCTAATTTCCAAATTCCAAGAAACTGTGACTGAGAAGTCCTACTGGTCTTTCTGGGTGCCGGTTGTTAAAATCTGCAGCTATGACACGTACACTTTATTCTCCAGACAACAAAATGACCTAAATTCTCTCCTCTTTTGCCAAAGCCATCTTCAGGGGCAACACTAAAACTCCTCTTGGTTTAATGTCCCTCAGGGCTTATTCAGCAATCAGTGGAACTTTGAGAGCTACTGTACGTTACCCAGAGATACTGTACTACACAGTACATAGTAAGTAACCAGTCACATTTTGTTATTTTTTTCTAGTAGCATTTAGAAAGTAAATGCGAGCATCTGATTGGTTGATATGGTTTAAAGTTTGTTTTTTCTTTCCCATTTTACATTCCTCTTTTAGGTCTCTGGATTTTGCAGTTCAATATTCCCAATATGATCAGTGCTATTCAAGTCGGACAGATATACAGTATGCAAATCAATATACAATAGGCCAAATGGTCAAAGTGATTAAAATAAAATAAATAATAGCTAATAAAACAACAACATTTTATACAGCTCATCGCATAAAGCACTATGGGACTAATTCAGACCCTTTCGCAAGTGTGCAAAAATTGCTATGGAGCTATTTTTGCACAAGTGCAAGGTCCTAAATTGTGTTCTTTTCAGAACACAGTTAAAGACCTGGGGGATCAGTTTGAGTTTTTCGCTCGTTGCCGATTTTCGCAACGGAGCGATTAAGGCGAAAATGCGCATGCACATGGTACGCAGTGCGCATGCGCTAAGTATTTTAGCACAAAACTTAGTAGATTTACTCACGTCCGAACGAAGAATTTCCATCGTTGAAGTGATCGTAGTGTGATTGACAGGAAATGGGTGTTTCCGGGCGGAAACTGACCGTAATCTGGGAGTGTGCGGAAAAACGCAGGCGTGCCAGGATAAAACACGGGAGTGTCTGGAGAAACGGGGGAGTGGCTGGCCGAACGCAGGGCGTGTTTGTGACGTCAAACCAGGAACGAAACGGGCTGAGGTGATCGCAGTGTAGGAGTAAGTCTCGAGCTACTCAGAAACTGCTAAGAATTTTCTAATCGCAATTCTGCTAATCTTTCGCTCTTAATTCTGCTAAACCAAGATACACTCCCAGGGGGCGACGGCCTAATGTGTGCAATGCTGCTAAAATCAGCTAGCGAGCAAACAACTCGGAATGACCCCCCTGGAGGGGTGGTGGGGGGTGAATGGAGCGTCGAAGAGGCCCCGTGTAAGAGGATACAAACGTTGAAAACTGCATTTTTTTACCTCCATTTATAATCCTCAGTAAACTCTCAGCAACCCACAATGACTAAAATGAGCTCAAAACAAAAATGACTGGCATGAAACAATTGGCAGCATATTTTTTTCTGTTGTAGAGTTATTTAAATCCGTATTGTCAAACTATTTGGCAGCCGGCCCCTGCAGTAAAATATGATATTCTGTAAATACAAGGTGTAATAAAACGTACAGCTACTCAGTATGAGATGCAGTGTCTTCTCTGGGGCACACATTCGGCTGCTAAGCATTTTTCTCACACAGTTATTTCCTGTATAGACAGACAGCATTTGCTACAGACATTTCCTGAAAATATCCTGCTGACCGCTGTTATTTTCTCTGTAGCTAAATATAAAAAGTCATTTCTCGTCTGATAGAATTCTTAGCCATTGTTTTTTTTCTCCCTGTGAGACTCACATAAAGAAGGATAGATTTAATAAGCAGTGAATGGTCACATTGCTTTTGGTGTTTAGTTATACCCTGTGCTCTGACACCAGCTGACTCTGTAATTCTGTAACTGAGTGAGTTCAGTTAGCATTTATCAGAATGACATTTGCCTTAAGTCCTGGCCTGCGCACAGACTGCACAAACTGATTTTTAGCAGCTCAGCTACACATGCGATCACACCCTTGCACAGCGAAAATACAGTCCCCCTGTAGGCGGCAACTATCTGAACGCAGGACAGCTAAAAACGCAGCCCAGTGATCAGATCTGAATGACCCCCAAAGTTCTTCATGTCAGGTAAAAGAAAAAAAGACATTGAGGAGTGAAATAAATACATTCACTGAATACATTTACTGTGGTAATGTATTATGTATCAAGTGAGCAACTATAGATGTAGTAGTATATTATATATATATATATATATATATATATATACACACACACACACACACACATACACAAAATTCAGCACTCACCATAGCAAGCCCACTTATCCTCCTATATATATGACCAACATAAGAGCCAGCAAGAAGAGGATGCCCAGGACCAAGAGGAAAACATGCACTCTCCCGACTCACGCTGGTTATATAAATTCATGCAGAATCTGATCAAATTTGTCAGTTCCAATTTTGCTGAATGAATATAGAATTCAGGCACCTCTGTCAGATTAGTAGACATGGAATAAACTCATTTGCAGTGTTGTGTAGTGGTGATTTAGCATTATCATAGGCCAAAGGCAGCATTCTTGCATGCCTGTCAGCAGTTCCAATGCTCCTGTGATGGTCATTATTCCCAGTGGCTAAAGGGTACGAGATCTCTTGGGACAGGAGAAATGGGCATATGGAGTTCAAAGAGAGGTTTCACTTGATCAGGGACCTGGCCTCATTTGAGCGAATTTGCCAATTAAGAATGTTGGTATGTATGCTCTAGCAATCAGTGCCCATCATCTTCTCAATGTAATGCTTACTCTGCCCTTTGGCTTATAATCTGTATTCACACAGTCCCCCCATTGGGTAATGCAGGAGGCAGATATTCTGGTAGCTTTCAATGTAGGGTAAATGAACCATTGCTGACCTGTCTTCAGCTGGGCTGAGTAGTGACTCCATATCGCCAATGAACAGGTTACTTACAGTACAACCAACAAAGAGCACTTCATGTTCTGCACCTAAACATTGTTACAACCGCCCCTTATGGAGTCTCACTTCAAATGGGAAACCTGGCGCAACTCAGTGGTACGCCAGTGGGATGTGAATAGACACTTTTCCTACAGAACGCAGAAACATTCACAATAGCCATGGTGGCGGCCCTATCTGGAGACATTGAAGAATACAGGAAAATATATAGCGATGTGCACCGGACATTTTTCGGGTTTTGTGTTTTGGTTTTGGATTTGGTTCCGCGGCCGTGTTTTGGATTCGGACGCGTTTTGGCAAAACCTCACTGAAATTTTTTTGTCGGATTCGGTTGTGTTTTGGATTCGGGTGTTTTTTTACAAAAAACCCTAAAAAACAGCTTAAATCATAGAATTTGGGGGTCATTTTGATCCCATAGTTTTATTAACCTCAATAACCATAATTTCCACTCATTTCCAGTCTATTTTGAACACCTCACACCTCACAATATTATTTTTAGTCCTAAAATTTGCACCGAGGTCACTGGATGGCTAAGCTAAGCGACACAAGTGGCCGACACAAACACCTGGCCCATCTAGGAGTGGCACTGCAGTGTCAGGCAGGATGGCACTTCAAAAAAATAGTCCCCAAACAGCACATGATGCAAAGAAAAAAAGAGGCGCACCAAGGTCGCTGTGTGACTAAGCTAAGCGACACAAGTGGCCGACACAAACACCTGGCCCATCTAGGAGTGGCAGTGCAGTGTCAGGCAGGATGGCACTTCCAAAAAATTGTCCCCAAACAGCACATGATGCAAAGAAAAAAAGAGGCGCACCAAGGTCGCTGTGTGACTAAGCTAAGCGACACAAGTGGCCGACACAAACACCTGGCCCATCTAGGAGTGGCACTGCAGTGTCAGGCAGGATGGCACTTCAAAAAAATTGTCCCCAAACAGCACATGATGCAAAGAAAAATTAAAGAAAAAAGAGGTGCAAGATGGAATTGTCCTTGGGCTCTCCCACCCACCCTTATGTTGTATAAACAGGACATGCACATTTTAACGAACCCATCATTTCAGCGACAGGGTCTGCCACACGACTGTGACTGAAATGACTGGTTGGTTTGGGCCCCCACCAAAAAAAGAAGCAATCAATCTCTCCTTGCACAAACTGGCTCTACAGAGGCAAGATGTCCACCTCATCATCATCCTCCGATTCCTCACCCCTTTCACTGTGTACATCCCCCTCCTCACAGATTATTAATTCGTCCCCACTGGAATCCACCATCTCAGGTCCCTGTGTACTTTGTGGAGGCAATTGCTGCTGGTGAATGTCTCCACGGAGGTATTGATTATAATTCATTTTGATGAACATCATCTTCTCCACATTTTCTGGAAGTAACCTCGTACGCCGATTGCTGACAAGGTGAGCGGCTGCACTAAACACTCTTTCGGAGTACACACTGGAGGGAGGGCAACTTAGGTAGAATAAAGCCAGTTTGTGCAAGGGCCTCCAAATTGCCTCTTTTTCCTGCCAGTATACGTACGGACTGTCTGACGTGCCTACTTGGATGCGGTCACTCATATAATCCTCCACCATTCTTTCAATGGTGAGAGAATCATATGAAGTGACAGTAGACGACATGTCAGTAATCGTTGGCAGGTCCTTCAGTCCGGACCGGATGTCAGCACTCGCTCCAGACTGCCCTGCATCACTGCCAGCGGGTGGGCTCGGAATTCTTAGCCTTTTCCTCGCACCCCCAGTTGCGGGAGAATGTGAAGGAGGAGATGTTGACGGGTCACGTTCCGCTTGACTTGACAATTTTCTCACCAGCAGGTCTTTGAACCTCTGCAGACTTGTGTCTGCCGGAAAGAGAGATACAACGTAGGTTTTAAATCTAGGATCGAGCACGGTGGCCAAAATGTAGTGCTCTGATTTCAACAGATTGACCACCCGTGAATCCTGGTTAAGCGAATTAAGGGCTCCATCCACAAGTCCCACATGCCTAGCGGAATCGCTCTGTTTTAGCTCCTCCTTCAATGTCTCCAGCTTCTTCTGCAAAAGCCTGATGAGGGGAATGACCTGACTCAGGCTGGCAGTGTCTGAACTGACTTCACGTGTGGCAAGTTCAAAGGGTTGCAGAACCTTGCACAATGTTGAAATCATTCTCCACTGCGCTTGAGTCAGGTGCATTCCCCCTCCTTTGCCTATATCGTGGGCAGATGTTTAGGCTTGAATGGCCTTTTGCTGCTCCTCCATCCTCTGAAGCATATAGAGGGTTGAATTCCACCTCGTTACCACCTCTTGCTTCAGATGATGGCAGGGCAGGTTCAGGAATGTTTGGTGGTGCTCCAGCCTTCTGTACGCGGTGGCTGAATGCCGAAAGTGGCCCGCAATTCTTCGGGCCACCGACAGCATCTCTTGCACGCCCCTGTCGTTTTTTAAATAATTCTGCACCACCAAATTCAATGTATGTGCAAAACATGGGACGTGCTGGAATTTGCCCAGATGTAATGCACGCACAATATTGCTGGCGTTGTCCAATGTCACAAATCCCCAGGAGAGTCAAATTGGGGTAAGCCATTCTGCGATGATCTTCCTCAGTTTCCGTGAAAGGTTGTCAGCTGTGTGCCTCTTCTGGAAAGCGGTGATACAAAGCGTAGCCTGCCTAGGAACGAGGCAGAATGCTGCTACTGGTGCCGCCACTGCTGTTCTTGCTGCGGGAGGCAATACATCTACCCAGTGGGCTGTCACAGTCATATAGTCCTGAGTCTGCCCTGCTCCACTTGTCCACATGTCCGT
Organism: Pseudophryne corroboree; assembly: GCF_028390025.1. Classification (NCBI taxonomy): domain Eukaryota; kingdom Metazoa; phylum Chordata; class Amphibia; order Anura; family Myobatrachidae; genus Pseudophryne; species Pseudophryne corroboree. The sequence goes on along the minus strand of NC_086444.1, from coordinate 317,293,414 downwards.
GGTTAAGTGGACATTGGGTACAACTGCATTTTTTAGGACACTGGTGAGTCTTTTTCTGAGGTCTGTGTACATTTTCGGTATCGCCTGCCTAGAGAAATGGAACCTAGATGGTATTTGGTACCGGGGACACAGTACCTCAATCAAGTCTCTAGTTGGCTCTGAATTAACGGTGGATACCGGGACCACGTTTCTCACCGCCCAGGCTGCCAAGGCCTGAGTTATCTGCTTTGCAGCAGGATGACTGCTGTGATATTTCATCTTCCTCGCAAAGGACTGTTGGACAGTCAATTGCTTACTGGAAGTAGTACAAGTGGTCTTCCGACTTCCCCTCTGGGATGACGATCGATTCCCAGCAGCTACAACAGCAGCGCCAGCAGCAGTAGGCGTTACACTCAAGGATGCATCGGAGGAATCCCAGGCAGGAGAGGACTCGTCAGACTTGCCAGTGACATGGCCTGCAGGACTATTGGCTTTCCTGGGTAAGGAGGAAATTGACACTGAGGGAGTTGGTGGTGTGGTTTGCAGGAGCTTGGTTACAAGAGGAAGGGATTTAGTGGTCAGTGGACTGCTTCCGCTGTCACCCAAAGTTTTTGAACTTGTCACTGACTTATTATGAATGCGCTGCAGGTGATATATAAGGGAGGATGTTCCGAGGTGGTTAACGTCCTTACCCCTACTTATTACAGCTTGACAAAGGCAACACACGGCTTGACACCTGTTGTCCGCATTTGTGTTGAAATAATTCCACACCGAAGAGCTGATTTTTTTTGTATTTTGACCAGGCATGTCAATGGCCATATTCGTCCCACGGACAACAGGTGTCTCCCCGGGTGCCTGACTTAAACAAACCACCTCACCATCAGAATCCTCCTTGTCAATTTCCTCCCCAGCGCCAGCAACACCCATATCCTCATCCTGGTGTACTTCAACAGTGACATCTTCAATTTGACTATCAGGAACTGGACTGCGGGTGCTCCTTCCAGCACTTGCAGGGGGCGTGCAAATGGTGGAAGGCGCAAGCTCTTCCCGTCCAGTGTTGGGAAGGTCAGGCATCGCAACCGACACAATTGGACTCTCCTTGGGTATTTGTGATTTAGAAGAACGCACAGTTCTTTGCTGTGCTTTTGCCAGCTTAAGTCTTTTCATTTTTCTAGCGAGAGGATGAGTGCTTCCATCCTCATGTGAAGCTGAACCACTAGCCATGAACATAGGCCAGGACCTCAGCCGTTCCTTGCCACTCCGTGTCGTAAATGGCATATTGGCAAGTTTACGCTTCTCCTCAGACGCTTTTAATTTTGATTTTTGGGTCATTTTACTGAACTTTTGTTTTTTGGATTTTACATGCTCTCTACTATGACATTGGGCATCGGCCTTGGCAGACAACGTTGATGGCATTTCATCGTCTCGGCCATGACTAGTGGCAGCAGCTTCAGCACGAGGTGGAAGTGGATCTTGATCATTCCCTATTTTAACCTCCACATTTTTGTTCTCCATTTTATAATGTGTGGAATTATATGCCAGTATCAATAGCAATGGCCTACTACTATATATACTGCGCACAACTGAAATGCACCACAGGTATGGATGGATAGTATACTTGATGACACAGAGGTAGGTAGAGCAGTGACCTTCCGTACCGTACTGCTATATATACTGGTGGTCACTGTGTCAGCAAACTGCAAAACTAAAATGCACCACAGGTATAGAATGTAGATGGATAGTATACTTAATGACGACACAGAGGTAGGTACAGCAGTGGCCTTCCGTACTGCTATATATAGTATACTGGTGGTCACTGTGTCAGCAAACTGCAAAACTAAAATGCACCACACGTATAGAATGTAGATGGATAGTATACTTAATGACGACACAGAGGTAGGTACAGCAGTGGCCTTCCGTACCGTACTGCTATATATAGTATACTGGTGGTCACTGTGTCAGCAAACTGCAAAACTAAAATGCACCACAGGTATAGAATGTAGATGGATAGTATACTTAATGACGACACAGAGGTAGGTACAGCAGTGGCCTTCCGTACTGCTATATATAGTATACTGGTGGTCACTGTGTCAGCAAACTGCAAAACTAAAATGCAGTCCAGGTGAAACGTGCACGTTGGGTTAACGGCGGATAACAGTGCATGTGGATGTTACCCGTAAACTGCCTATCCTGCTCATATACATAGGTTCAGCGGCTACGACGGGCTGCACGCTGCCCGCGGCAGTCTAAGACGGCAGGCTCCTGATTGTGACCAGTCATCCCGTGGATGTCCTAGATCAAGGATATCCTGAAGGGAAGTGTATGTCAGTGAGGGATTAATGACGGATGACAGCGTACGTGGATGCCATTTGAGAATTGCTTCTCCTGCCTTCATACACTGATCTAGCGGCAGCGACGGGCTGCAATTTGCCCGCGGTGGTTTTGAACGCCAGTTATTTGACTGTGACCAGCCATCCCGATGACGCCCTAGAATAAGGATATCCTAAAGGGAGGTGCATGTCGGAGACTTTAGTAACTACATCTCCTAGCATCACGGCCTCGGAGCCAAACGAGTAATGAGGAGCCGCACACTGATAGCAGCAGAGGGTAATCGATAACAACACACAGAGGATAAGTAACAACATTCCCTATTCTTATTCTATTATCGCACTATTTTTATTACTGATGGGCTATTACATGCTTAATTATTTAACAATCAATTCACTATTAGTATAATATGAATAATTGTGGATGAATTGAATAGTAGGGTGTTTCTTCTTACTGTGGTACGAGCGACCAGGGTCGCATCCGCATGTACAAATCTGCCTTCTGCAAATATAATGTAAATTATTTTGATTAGAGCAAATATAATGCAAATGTGTTCTAATTGGATATAATCTTTACTGTGCGGGTACTGAATATACTACATTAATCATATACCTAATTGATTAAACGCACATTGTTTATTGTGTGGGTACTTAACATACTACAGAAATTATGCACTTAATTGATTAATTGTACAGTGTTCTAATTGGGATTAATTGTACAGTTTGTTGGGCAGATTAACCCATTAAGGGCAGAATAAACCCATTTGCATAATTATGTACTTAATTGATCAAATCTTGTAGGGCAGATTAACCCATTGTTTTATTTGGTCTTAAACATAAATTATATGGGAATAAATAAATTTGTTGATACTGAGCTAATCCCTTTATATTTATGATGTGGAGTAAATACACTCAAATAAACACAGTACAAAAAAACACCAAGAAAATATAATTTATTCTAAAACACATAATGTATTATCATTTTTATATTTATTTTTATTTTCATCTGTATTTATTTTTCTTTGTAAGTGCTCTCTCATCGGTTTGACTCATCTATTGAGACAACGACAGCAGAAGCACACTTTTTTCATATTGCACTCACACCCATCAGGACTCTCTCATCCACAATTCGATGTCATTGGATAAGATTGGGGACAGTAGACATCCTGGGTGTCACTGCATATGAAAGCTGTATTTCTTAGAAACCAATTCATCAAATGTGTCACAGACACATACCTAAGTATCTTTTTTGATCTTTTGAGTGTTCCTTCACTAAATGTTACATAAATTCACTGTGAATATTCACAAGAGGGCGATGCCCTAAATGTATACTGCATTTGATACAAATTAAGGGCTAGTAAATAATCAGTATCACAGTTATTTAACACTGGCTAGGGACCTCTCCCCTGCACTCTCATTAACTCTGCCATAGCTTAGCTAGGTGGAGTTAACAGCAGATACAGGTCTTGGGAGTGATGCATATATGCTCCAGTTGGTTCTCTCATTGGGGATTCGATGCTACCTAAGCAGATCTTCAAAAGCAGAAACCAGGCATTATCATCTATCCTTCCCTATCTTCCTTCTGACTTTTTTCTTCAGTAATTCTTTTCACACAATACTGATTTATTACCCTATTGGGCAAATCAATCAGCCATATACTAGGCAGTGCTGTGTGATTTGACAGATGAATGGAATAACAAATCATTAGCAGGGGGTAGTTGTAATTAATACAGCCAGATATATCATTAACATCCCCATAAATTAAGTGTTTTATGTTGTATGTCCATTGTGAGTCCGTTTCAATAAAAGTTACGTTTTAATTAGATTACTACTAATGAGTGCCCCATAAAAAGGAGTTGTCTTTTCTCTCTTGCTTATTAAACTAAAATGCACCACAGGTATAGAATGTAGATGGATAGTATACTTAATGATGACACAGAGGTAGGTACAGCAGTGGCCTTCCGTACCGTACTGCTATATATAGTATACTGGTGGACACTGTGTCAGCAAACTGCACAACTGAAATGCACCACAGGTATAGAATCTAGATGGATAGTATACTTAATGACGACACAGAGGTAGGTACAGCAGTGGCCTTCCGTACCGTACTGCTATATATAGTATACTGGTGGTCACTGTGTCAGCAAACTGCAAAACTAAAATGCACCACAGGTATAGAATGTAGATGGATAGTATACTTAATGACGACACAGAGGTAGGTACAGCAGTGGCCTTCCGTACCGTACTGCTATATATAGTATACTGGTGGTCACTGTGTCAGCAAACTGCAAAACTAAAATGCACCACAGGTATAGAATGTAGATGGATAGTATACTTAATGACGACACAGAGGTAGGTACAGCAGTGGCCTTCCGTACTGCTATATATAGTATACTGGTGGTCACTGTGTCAGCAAACTGCAAAACTAAAATGCACCACAGGTATAGAATGTAGATGGATAGTATACTTAATGACGACACAGAGGTAGGTACAGCAGTGGCCTTCCGTACTGCTATATATAGTATACAGGTGGTCACTGTGTCAGCAAACTGCAAAACTAAAATGCACCACAGGTATAGAATGTAGATGGATAGTATACTTAATGACGACACAGAGGTAGGTACAGCAGTGGCCTTCCGTACCGTACTGCTATATATAGTATACTGGTGGTCACTGTGTCAGCAAACTGCAAAACTAAAATGCACCACAGGTATAGAATGTAGATGGATAGTATACTTAATGACGACACAGAGGTAGGTACAGCAGTGGCCTTCCGTACTGCTATATATAGTATACTGGTGGTCACTGTGTCAGCAAACTGCAAAACTAAAATGCACCACAGGTATAGAATGTAGATGGATAGTATACTTAATGATGACACAGAGGTAGGTACAGCAGTGGCCTTCCGTACCGTACTGCTATATATAGTATACTGGTGGTCACTGTGTCAGCAAACTGCACAACTGAAATGCACCACAGGTATAGAATCTAGATGGATAGTATACTTAATGACGACACAGAGGTAGGTACAGCAGTGGCCTTCCGTACCGTACTGCTATATATAGTATACTGGTGGTCACTGTATCAGCAAACTGCAAAACTAAAATGCACCACAGGTATAGAATGTAGATGGATAGTATACTTAATGACGACACAGAGGTAGGTACAGCAGTGGCCTTCTGTACCGTACTGCTATATATAGTATACTGGTGGTCACTGTGTCAGCAAACTGCAAAACTAAAATGCACCACAGGTATAGAATGTAGATGGATAGTATACTTAATGACGACACAGAGGTAGGTACAGCAGTGGCCTTCCGTACCGTACTGCTATATATAGTATACTGGTGGTCACTGTGTCAGCAAACTGCAAAACTAAAATGCACCACAGGTATAGAATGTAGATGGATAGTATACTTAATGACGACACAGAGGTAGGTACAGCAGTGGCCTTCCGTACTGCTATATATAGTATACTGGTGGTCACTGTGTCAGCAAACTGCAAAACTAAAATGCACCACAGGTATAGAATGTAGATGGATAGTATACTTAATGATGACACAGAGGTAGGTACAGCAGTGGCCTTCCGTACCGTACTGCTATATATAGTATACTGGTGGTCACTGTGTCAGCAAACTGCACAACTGAAATGCACCACAGGTATAGAATCTAGATGGATAGTATACTTAATGACGACACAGAGGTAGGTACAGCAGTGGCCTTCCGTACCGTACTGCTATATATAGTATACTGGTGGTCACTGTATCAGCAAACTGCAAAACTAAAATGCACCACAGGTATAGAATGTAGATGGATAGTATACTTAATGACGACACAGAGGTAGGTACAGCAGTGGCCTTCTGTACCGTACTGCTATATATAGTATACTGGTGGTCACTGTGTCAGCAAACTGCAAAACTAAAATGCACCACAGGTATAGAATGTAGATGGATAGTATACTTAATGACGACACAGAGGTAGGTACAGCAGTGGCCTTCCGTACCGTACTGCTATATATAGTATACTGGTGGTCACTGTGTCAGCAAACTGCAAAACTAAAATGCACCACAGGTATAGAATGTAGATGGATAGTATACTTAATGACGACACAGAGGTAGGTACAGCAGTGGCCTTCCGTACTGCTATATATAGTATACTGGTGGTCACTGTGTCAGCAAACTGCAAAACTAAAATGCACCACAGGTATAGAATGTAGATGGATAGTATACTTAATGACGACACAGAGGTAGGTACAGCAGTGGCCTTCCGTACTGCTATATATAGTATACAGGTGGTCACTGTGTCAGCAAACTGCAAAACTAAAATGCACCACAGGTATAGAATGTAGATGGATAGTATACTTAATGACGACACAGAGGTAGGTACAGCAGTGGCCTTCCGTACCGTACTGCTATATATAGTATACTGGTGGTCACTGTGTCAGCAAACTGCAAAACTAAAATGCACCACAGGTATAGAATGTAGATGGATAGTATACTTAATGACGACACAGAGGTAGGTACAGCAGTGGCTTTCCGTACTGCTATATATAGTATACTGGTGTTCACTGTGTCAGCAAACCTGCAAAACTAAAATGCACCACAGGTATAGAATGTAGATGGATAGTATACTTAATGATGACACAGAGGTAGGTACAGCAGTGGCCTTCCGTACCGTACTGCTATATATAGTATACTGGTGGTCACTGTGTCAGCAAACTGCACAACTAAAATGCACCACAGGTATAGAATCTAGATGGATAGTATACTTAATGACGACACAGAGGTAGGTACAGCAGTGGCCTTCCGTACCGTACTGCTATATATAGTATACTGGTGGTCACTGTGTCAGCAAACTGCAAAACTAAAATGCACCACAGGTATAGAATGTAGATGGATAGTATACTTAATGATGACACAGAGGTAGGTACAGCAGTGGCCTTCCGTACCGTACTGCTATATATAGTATACTGGTGGTCACTGTGTCAGCAAACTGCACAACTGAAATGCACCACAGGTATAGAATCTAGATGGATAGTATACTTAATGACGACACAGAGGTAGGTACAGCAGTGGCCTTCCGTACCGTACTGCTATATATAGTATACTGGTGGTCACTGTATCAGCAAACTGCAAAACTAAAATGCACCACAGGTATAGAATGTAGATGGATAGTATACTTAATGACGACACAGAGGTAGGTACAGCAGTGGCCTTCTGTACCGTACTGCTATATATAGTATACTGGTGGTCACTGTGTCAGCAAACTGCAAAACTAAAATGCACCACAGGTATAGAATGTAGATGGATAGTATACTTAATGACGACACAGAGGTAGGTACAGCAGTGGCCTTCCGTACCGTACTGCTATATATAGTATACTGGTGGTCACTGTGTCAGCAAACTGCAAAACTAAAATGCACCACAGGTATAGAATGTAGATGGATAGTATACTTAATGACGACACAGAGGTAGGTACAGCAGTGGCCTTCCGTACTGCTATATATAGTATACTGGTGGTCACTGTGTCAGCAAACTGCAAAACTAAAATGCACCACAGGTATAGAATGTAGATGGATAGTATACTTAATGACGACACAGAGGTAGGTACAGCAGTGGCCTTCCGTACTGCTATATATAGTATACAGGTGGTCACTGTGTCAGCAAACTGCAAAACTAAAATGCACCACAGGTATAGAATGTAGATGGATAGTATACTTAATGACGACACAGAGGTAGGTACAGCAGTGGCCTTCCGTACCGTACTGCTATATATAGTATACTGGTGGTCACTGTGTCAGCAAACTGCAAAACTAAAATGCACCACAGGTATAGAATGTAGATGGATAGTATACTTAATGACGACACAGAGGTAGGTACAGCAGTGGCTTTCCGTACTGCTATATATAGTATACTGGTGTTCACTGTGTCAGCAAACCTGCAAAACTAAAATGCACCACAGGTATAGAATGTAGATGGATAGTATACTTAATGATGACACAGAGGTAGGTACAGCAGTGGCCTTCCGTACCGTACTGCTATATATAGTATACTGGTGGTCACTGTGTCAGCAAACTGCACAACTAAAATGCACCACAGGTATAGAATCTAGATGGATAGTATACTTAATGACGACACAGAGGTAGGTACAGCAGTGGCCTTCCGTACCGTACTGCTATATATAGTATACTGGTGGTCACTGTGTCAGCAAACTGCAAAACTAAAATGCACCACAGGTATAGAATGTAGATGGATAGTATACTTAATGATGACACAGAGGTAGGTACAGCAGTGGCCTTCCGTACCGTACTGCTATATATAGTATACTGGTGGTCACTGTGTCAGCAAACTGCACAACTGAAATGCACCACAGGTATAGAATCTAGATGGATAGTATACTTAATGACGACACAGAGGTAGGTACAGCAGTGGCCTACTGTACCGTAATGCTATATATTATATACTGGTGGTCACTGGTCAGCAAAACTCTGCACTGTACTGCTCCTATATAATATTATACTGGTGGTCCCCATTCCCCACAATAAAGCAGCACACTGAGCACAGATATGGAGTGTTTTTCAGGCAGACAACGTATACTGGTGGTCACTGTCAGCAAAACTCTGCACTGTACTCCTGCTATATAATACAGCTGCTCCCCAGTCCCCACAATTAAGCAGTGTGAGCACAGATATATGCAGCACACTGAGCACAGATATGGAGCGTTTTTTTCAGGCAGAGAACGGATAACTGGTGGTCACTGATCATCAAAACTCTGCACTGTACTCCTCCTATTTTATACAGCTGCTCCCCAGCCCTCCCCACTATTAAGCAATAGTGCACAATCAAGTTCAACAATAACGGAGAGGACGGCACGTCCTCTCCCTAACATTTCCAATGCACGAGTGAAAATGGCGGCGACGCGCGGCTGCTTATATAGAATCCGAATCTCGCGAGAATCCGACAGCGGGATGATGACGTTCGGGCGCGCTCGGGATGATGACGTTCGGGCGCGCCATACGGGAGAATCCGAGTATGGCTCGGACCCGTGTAAAAAGGGTGAAGTTCGGGGGGGTTCGGTTTCCGAGAAACCGAACCCGCTCATCACTAATATATATACATAGATATTTGTATACAGCAAGGTACTCATACTAATATACAATCCAGGCAAGAAGAATTTTAAATAATGATGCATCCATATTATTAGGCTCATAGATAATGTATCTGTAGTATTTGCTGTCATTGTTTTCTGTATGTGTACAAGTACCAGATTTAAGGGTTCAGACACCCTTGGCAAAGTGTTGGACTTAACTAACTAAGGGCCTAATTCAGACCTGATTGCAGCAGCAAAACTGTTCTCTAATGGGCAAAACCATGTACACTGCAGGGGTGGGGGGGGTAATCTGTGCACAGTGTGTTAGATGTGAGTGGGTTGTGTTCAAACTGAACTCTAAAGTGCAGCGTAAAAATAAAGCAGCCAGTATTTACCCTGCACAGAAACAATATAACGCACCCAAATTTAACTTTCTCTGCACGTGTTATATCTGCCCGTCTGCAGTGTACATGGCTTTGCCCATTAGAGAAAGATTTTTCTGAGGTGATCTGGTCTGAATTAGGCCCTAAATCTTGATCTTAGCTGGGCTGCAAAGACATGAGGTTGTGATATCATGTGCACTGCACCTTTGGGCCACAACATCGTGACGAAAGGCATAGCTGGGGTAATTTGTGGAGAGACTTTCCTGGCGTATTTATTGCCCTGTGTGGTACCCAACATAAGGCATGTAGCTACACGTTCTCTAGCAAACATACTGTGATATACAGCATGGTTATCATACTTCTGTTCAACAGATGAATACATCCTAAATACACTATACAGCCTGCAAAGGTATTTAAAAACATGGACAATTATTTGAGAAACATATTGCCATTAAAGGGCCATTAGGACTGTGAAATGACCCATATCCTATTATTGTATATGCTTACATTTTTTTATCCTCATTCCCAGAACTTCAGACAAGCAAGAAGACTACAGAAATCTTCAGCTACCAGGAACCCATTGAGTAAATGAAAGTTTATTAAAATGCTGATACAGCAAAACATGGATTTTAAAATTAAGTTGCAAGGAATGTTATTTCAGCATCTCAAGCAACCAAATAAAAATACCATTAGCTGCTACAGTTTTCTAGTTTTTTTAGTTCTCTCTTTGAAGCGGATATTTATCTCAGGAATTGACCCATTCCCCATCAAAGAGACATAATTCCCAGCATCAGAGCTGTAAAATTGTGGGGGTTTCTCTTCAAAAACAAACTTGTAAAACAGCAATTCACTCAGCTGGAGTGAATACATAAAGGTGCATTTAGTTGGATGCAAAAGTCAAGCCTTGTGGCGCTGAATATTTCACTGTTACTTTCTAAAATGTAAATTTCAAACATAGCATAATCCACCTAGAATAGTACTCTCATTCAGTGATCTGAGAGCAAAGCTGTACTTCATGGCTGCACTGGAATAACACTTCTTTGAACTGTAATTTCTAATAATTTACTGCTTTTTTCTTATAAATATTTTAAAAAGAAACGTTATTCTTGTTTTCTGGATCTTGATGTACTGATTCATTTGAGAATAATTTTGCAAACACACAAGCACATGTTCCAGCAACCTGCAATTAATATTATGTTCTTAGGATCATGAAATCAACCTGTGTCTTATTTATGTACATCAGTAAATCCATTGCTGGTATCTACAGGGTCTATAGATTGCTTCCTATATTCAGCAGGCAGGACCAGATATCTGTACGAATATAGTAGGACAGAAGATTTCGAAATGAAAGCGATGGTCAGGGAGGGTATATAAGAATAATACAGCACATGCTGAATGAGTAGGTGTGCAGTTTCGTTTACATTTTTTATATTTATACAATATTATTTGACTAGTAATATGCACCAGGCATATGCCAGGTCACTAACACCCTGCCACCTTCCTGCTAATCTAACACCTTTGCCAATCCTCCTGCTGGTCCATTCTGTCTCCGTCACTGCTACAGGAGCCATTGAGGGGGAGTTGCACATCGGAGCCATTGAGGGGTAGCCATTGAGGGGGAGTTGCACATCGCTCTCACTGCAGATGATGGAGATAGGTCAGATCACAGTCAATTATTATATAGATACATGATGTTCCACACTTTCCTCATGGAGGTACAAGTACCTACCAGATTAATCACAATTTTCTACATGGTCATAAATCATAAAGAAATTTAAATAATTTAGATGATTTTCAAATAAAGCCCCAATTTGCCCTTACTCTGAGTCTCGGGTGTTTGAAGAAACATGAATCAGGGCCAAACAAGTAGCACAGTGGTTCTCAAACTGTGTGCCAGGGTGCCAAGGGACACTTGCATAGACAAACAGAAGTGAATCTTGTCCCTCACCACATAATTGAACCTAAGGATGACATATAAAGACAATTTACTTAATTTAATATTTATTTCTAAATTTCTGAATAAAAATCTTTAGGCCTAGAGGTGCCGTGAAAAAAATTCTGATACTCTAGGGCCCTGTGATTCAAAAAAGTTTGGGAACCACTGAAGTAGCACATAAGAAGAGAACAATGATATTATTAATGGCAGCAGGCCAAATGCCATAATATGAAGTGATTAGTGGTGGTGTTTCCACTTGAGCAAGTAACGGGATGCAACCACAATGATTGCAAGCCCCAGATATGCAAATGAACCCTGACCATATAATCTGTGTGAATATACAGTGGGGCAGATGTATTAACCTGGAGAAGTGATAAAGCAGTGATAAGCGCAAGGTGATAATGCACCAGCCAATCATTACAGATTTGAAAAATGACAGTTAGGATCTGACTGGCTGGTGCATTATCACCTTGCACTTATCACTGGTTTATCACTTCTTTATCCCTTCTCCATGCTTAATACATCTGCCTCATTATATGTGAGCTAACCTGGAACTGTAGGAGGAACTGCATAAATACAAATGCATTGCACCAGGTATGTCATTCTTTGCATAATTACCAGCTGCACGTAATTAAGTCAATTTGGCATTGCCCCAAGTTATAATGTTTTCTTCCTATAATTAGTTATTTTGTGTGACTTGTATTACACGTTATATAACATACTCATGTCTTGCTACAAAGCAAAACATTCTAAGAATATTTAGAAATGTCTAACTAGAGATGTGAATATAAATAATGAACATGTAGATGTGTACATAATGCTATCAGTACAATGCAGGTAACAAATCTTTCTTAACTATTTATTAACACGAAAGTACAACAAAATATATATATACAATAATGATGTTAAGGTGCATACACACTGGCCGATAAAATGAACGACATCGCTAATTTTCACCCTTCCTGAGCAACGTTGTTCAATTTCTCGGCAAGTGTATATGCCGACGACAATGGCCGATGCGCGGCCCCATGGGTCGTTACCGACCCTTGCTGTCGGCCATGCATGCATGCTCAATGTGGACTGTCGTCCAGCCGCGGCATGACATTCACTGAGCGATATGGTCGTCATATCGCTAAGTGTGTACGCCCAGCCACTGACCACCCGACCCGGGAGGGGGAAACACTACACGACGTCGCTCATTGAGCAAGTCGTCTAGTGTGTATGCACCTTTAGTGTAATTGTAAAATAAAATAATAAATGCTATTTAAACAAAATGCTGTTTCCTTGATAAAAGTAACCAACCCCTCTATGCATTTACATATAACAACCAGGGGCGGATTGGGACGCCGGACCAGTCCCCGTTTGGCCGGTCCCGACGTTCCCTCAGTGACCTCCACTCTCCCCTTCACCAGGCTGACCGGCTGCATGATCGGAGCTCAGCTCCGATCAGGCAGTGTTGGGAAACAGCTTCTGCGCATGTGCAGAAGCTCAATGGGGCTCAGATGTCTCTTGCTGCGGAGGTAAAGGCCCGTCCCCCTTACCGCAGGCCGTGTCCACAGTCCCCTGCCTCTCGCTGCGGAGGTGCGGCCCATCCCCCCCTACCACAGGCAAGGTCCACCATCCCCCTGCCTCTCGCTGTGGATGTGTGGCCCCGTCCCCCTTACCGCAGCCCGTGTCCACCGCCGTGTGCAAACCCCATTGGACCATGCAGGGAAGAGACAGGAGAGCTGCTGAAGGAGAGGGACCCATCATTTACACACACAGACTGTCCTTCCTGTGTGAGCCTGCTATCAACATGGAGGGATTGACAACGTCCAGGACCCAAGAGCTGCAAAGAGGAGGATGTGAGATCCTTGTTCCTTATTCTAATTTATTCTCATTGAATGAGTCCCTTCCACTCCCAACCTAACCATTCCTTCCCACCACTACTCCCATCCTGCCCCCTTCTATTACTTCCAGCCTGCCCCCCTGCTCTCCACCACTACTATGCCCAGTCTGCCTCCCCTCTCTGCACTATTACTACTCCCATCCTGACTCCTGCTTCCCCCTTCTATTACTCCCAGCCTGCCCCCTGCTCTCCAAACTACTACCCCAGTCTGACCCCCCCACTCTGCACTACTACTACTACTCCCATGCTGCCCCCCTACTATAACTCCCAGCCTACCCCCTGCTATTCACCACTACAACTCCCAGTCTGCCCCCCGCACTACTATTACTCACATCCTGCCCCTAACTGTAGTGACATTAGCCTGAAGTCGCAGAAGCATCTGCAGCGAAAGACGCAAGGAGGCCCGCAACTGCATCCACCTCTGAATCAGATCCTGTAAGGAGGGATCGCACTCCCAACAGACCCCACCCCTCTACAAACTCCGCCCCCATTAGGGCTGCTTCCATAAGTTTCCCGGGCTGCTTTTCCATCCCAATCCGCCACTGATAACAACTCATGTTTATTAATGAACAACATAATATATCTGCTCTCCATTATTCCATATGTCTATTTATTTTTTCATTTATCTAAAAAAGGTGGAAAGCAGCTGCATCGTGGAGTATAGGGTTGGGAACCCAGACTAAATTACATTTGTGTGTAAGACTGAACACTGTATTGTGTTTTCTGTATTAATAAAGTCATGAGTTAGTGATGGCCAGTATATACAATGCAGCTTTTCTAGTGACTAATGTACAATGCTGGGCCCATTCTCATCATAGATTTTCAATGTAATATACTAACTCGTTGCTCCCCCATTTTCTGTCAGAATGCATGAAGCCAGTGAGATTTGCTGTCCATGTTGACTCTAATGTTTTCCATTACAACTGCTGGTGTGTCTATTCTATTTCATCCTCATTGCATTGAGCATAGCAGAGACCTTTGCATTCAGCCTGCAGCATGGGCTATTGGGGGTCATTCAGAGTTGATTGCAGCAGAAAATTTGTTAGCAGTTGGGCAAAACCATGTGCACTGCAGGGGGGGCAAATATAACATGTGCAGAGAGAGTTAGATTTGGGTGGGGTGTGTTTAAACTGAAATCTAGATTGCAGTGTAAAAATAAAGCAGCCAGTATTTACCCTGCACAGAAACAAAATAACCCACCCAAATCTAACTCTCTCTGCCATGTTATATCTGTCCCCCCTGCAGTGCACATGGTTTTGCCCAACTGCTAACAAATTTGCTGCTGCGATCAACTCTAAATTGCCCCCATTATTCCTACTTTCTGCAGCATGGGCTATTTCTTGCTAAGCTAATGTAGATCAGAATACTTCTCCCATAAAGGAATGAATCTGATCAGCAATCCTGTGCTGATATCCGATTCCTGTGTCTAACATTGCTTACTCTCTCCACTAATTATGCAGTCAGTAATGTGGGAAGGACAGGTGTAGCTAATAAAGCAGCCTCTGGCATGCAGTATACGATACAGAAATGACTCATGAAAGCTAAAACCCAGGGCCTAATTCAGACCTGATCGCTCCTCTGCAAATTTGTACAGGTCTGCGATCAGATAGACGCCACCCATAGAGAGTGAAAACCCGCCCCGTGCAAGTGTGCGAATGCATGCGTACGCCTTGCAAAAACCTCGCCAGACAACGGATATCTGCAAATCTGTTTGTATTTCACTGTAGGAGTAAGTCTTGGGCTACGTACAGACTGCAAAAATCATTTGATGGTGAGTGAATTGCAAACAGGCTGATCGGGTCCGGAGCTGATGTCACACACCCTCTCTGAAAACTCTTGGGAACGCCTGCATTTTTCCTGACACTCCCAGAAAACGGGCAGTTATCACCCACAAATGTCCGCTTCCTGTCAATCACCTTGCGTACACCTAGCGATCGAAATTTTTGCACCATTCTGTCGCTGTTTGGCATCGCGCCTGCTCATTGCAGTGCATATGCATTTGCAGTCATTCGATAATCGTCTGCTGTGCGATTTTGGACAAAAGCGATCAGGCCTGAATTATGGGGGTCATTCCGACCCATTCGCATGCAGCGGTCGCCGGGTTACGTCCAGGACAATGAAGAAAGCAGTCGCAGAGCCGACCGCAAGAAGACTGAAAGAAAGAAGGCGTACCTGGGCGTCACCGGACCGTTGGCGGCCGTTTTCGGGGAGTGGAGAAGAAAACGCAGGCGTGTCCAGGAGAACGGAGGGCGGATGTCTGACGTCAAAGCCGGCCCCAGCATCGCTGAGATCGTCGCACAGGGTAAGTATGTCCAAGGCTAGTCTTGTTTTATTTGAATTTTTTTTTAGCTTAGCAGGGCTGCACAAGCGATCGCAGCCCTGCTAAGATAAAATACACTCCCCCATAGGCATGGACTAGTTGATCGCAGCAGCAGCAAAAAGTTGTTGGCTGCGATCAACTCGGAATGACCACCTATGTGCCCAATCAATAGTCTCCAGTGTACAGTGTCCAAAATCATTCTGGTGACAAGTATAGAATGCTGAACCAGCCACAACATAATATTAGCTAGATCCATTCATAAACAACAATTAATAGTCCTTAGAACAAACAGCATCTCTCGTACTCAAAACAAAAAGTGGGTGGGGACAATCCTTGCTGAGAATTGGCCAGGCTATATACCAAATGCAGAAATTTTACATTTCTTATTGAACCATTCCTATTATTTAGTTTCTGTGCTAAATTAATAAAACTTTTTTTATTGAAGTACTGTATGGTTTGTATTATTCTGCTTTCAGATCGCAAATGCCGGATCCCACCCGGTAAGAGAAACGTGTCCTTACCGGGTGGGATCCGGCATTTGCGCTCCTTTGCTGGCTTTCCGACCCGGCAATATACCGGGTCGGTTGCCATAGCAGCGGGGGGCGCAGCAGGGGCAGGGGTGGAGGCGGCGCCGGGAGATGAGCTCATCTCCTGCGCCGCCTCTCCCTATGCTGTGAATGGGAGCCGTGTCGCATCGGAACGGCTCCCATTCACACTGCACCTGACCCGGTATTCAACCCGGTAATAACCCTTCTTTTTTACCGGGTTGAATTACCGGGTCAGGCGACCCCGCTAATTCAGCAAAGGAGCTTTCACATCGCACAGTGACCAGTTTCGACACGGCAATATGCCGTGTCGATACCGGGTTATTTGTGTGATGTGAAAGGGGTATTAGTGTGAGCGTAAGTGCCACCTAGATATGTAATTTGTACCTTTTTATAGAGGATTGGCATACCTCTTCCAGGTGAGCTGCTACTATCACACCTTGCTAATTGATGAGTCTGTCTAGCGCCTCGACTATACCTGTTTAGGTGACATAATGAATGTCGACATATCATACCACACAAGTACTAATAAGATTAATTTTAGAATAACTAAGTTTCATATTTACTCATTCTACCACATACATTTCCAGATGAACCATCAGTTCCAATTTCAGAATGAAATTATCCTGCTTTTGTTATGACCAAGGAGGACACGATGTATTTGTGCTAATAGGAAAGTGCTGCATTGTGTACACTCAGATGACCTTTATTATCATAGACGTGTAATCCAGGCAAAGGTTACACGGCAGATAATCATATGCAGAGACAAAGTACAGGGAAGGTTGGGAACAGGTCATCCGCAAAGCATTCAATAAACTGATGTATGATTCTGCAAAACCAAATTTTTAGTACTACACAGACAAGGACAGGTGACACTACCAGTTTTGCTGAATAAAATGCTATAGAAGGTATGGTACCAATACAGACGTCAGGACTTGTCAGGAATGCCACAAGGGAAGGCTATCTAAGTGGAACATACTAACTCATTAGCTGTAGTACTATATTAATGGTACTGTATGTTACCAGCTGGATAACACAGACTACACAGAGGACCTTCTGAAGTCAGGGGAGAAGGATTACATTCATCTGTCAGTTTTATAAATAAAATGTTACTCATTTGGATTCTGCTTCAAATGTTTATATGCCCTAAATTATGTTTCAGACAAGTGACATTTCAAGCAATGGTTCATTTATGTATTGTCTGCATGTTTCCTGTAAGCACTTCTCTTCTTTATACAGATGTGTTCTCATAGATCTTACGACTGTACGCCATACAACACGACACACTCTGTGCAACTGAGACGTTTCAGTAACAGTTTATTAGAAACACTGGGCTGTGACAGGAATTAGTTCAAAGTCACAAATGAATTTCAGCAGAACTTGGCATAAGAAAAAACAGCAGTCGCTGCATCGTAGCACTTCATGTACAGGTACAGACTCTGGGACTAATTCAGAGCTGATCGTAGATGTGCGAAAAAATGAACATCTACGATCAGAATCTCTGACATGCGGGGGGACGCCTAACACAGGACTAGTCCACCCCACATGCCAGGACACACACCCCAACCCCCACAGAGGTACGAAAGCATCACACATCGATGATGCTTTCACACCTGGCGTTTAGCTCCCTGCCTATGCAAACTAGCTATCACTTTGATAAGGGGCGTCAATGCCCCGAAACGCTGGATTGATGTGATGGATTAAACTCACTTTTTTGCCATTATCATCTAACATTATCTCTGAGTGTCGCTGCTTGTTTTATATATATATATATATATATATATATATATATATATATACCCGTACTCACTCACTGAATCATCACCAATTATCTTACTTCCTGATATGTTAGGGAGCTGGAATTTAACATAGGAATTCTTCAGGTGGTACATAGGAAAACTACATAAGTAGAATTTTAATAAAACTCCCCTACGTGGATGAACAAGGACAATCGGATCAAAATTTGGATTGCATCTCCAGTGTGTAGAATTTAATAAACTACAAATATGGTCTTGTCACTTTTTACCGTATTTGCTACAGGTGCTCCTCGGGTAACGCCTAGAACCATGGATTAATATTCATTCACATTAAGATGTCTCAAATTTACAACTCTATAGATTTGCCAAATTTTTAACACTCATTTATATCTACAGACTTGAAAATCAGAAACTCCCGTGCAAAGAACAGGTAGAACAGCTAATTTATAATATATATATATATATATATATATATATATATATATATATATATATATATATACACTGCTCAAAAAAATAAAGGGAACACTAAAATAACACATCCTAGATCTGAATGAATGAAATATTCTTATTAAATACTTTGTTCTTTACATAGTTGAATGTGCTGACAACAAAATTACACAAAAATTATCAATGGAAATCAAATTTACTAACCCATGGAGGTCTGGATTTGGAGTCACACTCAAAATTAAAGTGGAAAAACACACTACAGGCTGATCCAACTTTGATGTAATGTCCTTAAAACAAGTCAAAATGAGGCTCAGTAGTGTGTGTGGCCTCCACGTGCCTGTATGACCTCCCTACTATGCCTGGGCATGCTCCTGATGAGGTGGCGAATGGTCTCCTGTGGGATCTCCTCCCAGACCTGGACTAAAGCATCCGCCAACTCCTGGACAGTCTGTGGTACAACGTGGCATTGGTGGATGGAGCGAGACCTGATGTCCCAGATGTGCTCAATTGGATTCAGGTCTGGGGAATGGGTGGGCCAGTCCATAGCATCAATGCCTTCGTCTTGCAGGAACTGCTGACACACTCCAGCCACATGAGGTCTAGCATTGTCTTGCATTAGGAGGAACCCAGGGCCAACCGCACCAGCATATGGTCTCACAAGGGGTCTGAGGATCTCATCTCGGTACCTAATGGCAGTCAGGCTACCTCTGGCAAGCACATGGAGGGCTGTGCGGCCCCCCAAAGGAATGCCACCCCACACCATTACTGACCCACTGCCAAACCGGTCATGCTGGAGGATGTTGCAGGCAGCAGAACGTTCTCCTTGGTGTCTCCAGTCTCTGTCACATCTGTCACATGTGCTCAGTGAGAACCTGCTTTCATCTGTGAAGAGCACAGGGCGCCAGTGGCGAATTTGCCAATCTTGGTGTTCTCTGGCAAATGCCAAACGTCCTGCACGGTGTTGAGCTGTAAGCACAACCCCCACCTGTGGACGTCGGGCCCTCATACCACCCTCATGGAGTCTATTTCTGATCGTTTGAGTAGACACATGCACATTTGTGGCTTGCTGGAGGTCATTTTGCAGGGCTCTGGCAGTGCTCCTCCTGTTCCTCCTTGCACAAAGGCGGAGGTAGCGGTCCTGCTGCTGGGTTGTTGCCCTCCTACGGCCTCCTCCACGTCTCCTGATGTACTGGCCTGTCTCCTGGTAGCGCCTCCATGCTCTGGACACTACGCTGACAGACACAGCAAACCTTCTTGCCACAGCTCGCATTGATGTGCCATCCTGGATGAGCTGCACTACCTGAGCCACTTGTGTAGCTTGTAGACTCCGTCTCATGCTACCACTAGAGTGAAATCACCGCCAGCTTTCAAACGTGACCAAAACATCAGCCAGAAAGCATAGGAGCTGAGAAGTAGTCTGTGGTCACCACCTGCAGAACAACTCCTTTATTGGGGGTGTCTTCCTAATTGCCTATAATTTCCACCTGTTGTCTATTCCATTTGCACAACAGCATGTGAAATTTATTGTCAATCAGTGTTGCTTCCTAAGTGGACAGTTTGATTTCACAGAAGTGTGACTGACTTGGAGTTACATTGTGTTGTTTAAGTGTTCCCTTTATTTTTTTGAGCAGTGTATATATAGATAGATAGATAGATAGATAGATAGATAGATAGATAGATAGATAGATAGATAGATAGATAGAGATAGATATCACACACACATACTGTATATACACATGATTTTATAAATTAATACACTGGTAGACCTCTCAATTTGGACTTTGGTATCAAATTGTTATTACAGGTCTCCTTTAGACGACTTGCTGCCTGTTTTTACTTGTAAATTCTTTCTTTGTTACTTGAAAAATCTCTAGCCAGACTTTTATAACAAACACGCTTCTTTAATCAGTAGAAGAAAAGAAGGAATGTTAGCATTTATGATTTTAGCTACTATGTTTTATTGCAGTTGAACTATTTATTTTCTTCACACTAACACACCACTAACTGAGATTTTAGTTTTTGCAGAACTAATCTTTTCAGTATTGAAAAGTTGATTTTGGCTTGAAACTGACATAGCCACAATCTCCTTTCCTATATGTGTTATTTGAGTCTTGGAAATCGGTGGATTTCAGCCTTTCTCGCTGCTTGTGTCCTAAGCACATATCCTCTTCATTACTAAAGTTTTATAAAATGTATATAATCCATTTGAAATTGACACTCACACATGCTACTTAGGTACATCAGCCAGGGGTGTTTACCCAGTGTAGCTCCAGTAGAGAAACACAATAATATCCACAAAAGTTAAAAATAAGAATTCACTCACCAGTGTCTACATTTCGGTTCAAGCGTGAACCTTTGTCAAGATATGAAAAGACCAAAACATGTTCACTGATGCTTACCTTTTGAATAAATCCTGCTGGTCTGGAGAGTGCAACACATTATTAATTTTACCTGTATGTATTTGTATTTCTAGCATTTGTGCCCATTTTGGAGGCTACCACAGCACTACAAACATTAGTGATGTGAGTGTGTACATATTGCAGCATAGAGCATAGTGAGGCAGATGTATTAACCTGGAGAAGGCATAAGGAAGTAATAAACCAGTGATATGTGCAAGGTGTTAAAAGAACCAGCCAATCAGCTCCAATATGTAAATTAACAGTTAGGAGCTGATTGGCGGGTGCATTTATCACCTTGCACTGGTTTATCACTTCCTTATGCCTTCTCCAGGTTAATACATCTGCCCCAGGGTTTGGATTAGGCTGCGACAGAGGAGAGACAGGGCTAGACTACAGGAAGGGATGAGAAAGTTAGGAAGTGCCCTAACAGGGTTGCACTGTGTCCCGGACCAGCCAATCCCCAACCACACCCCTCATTGATTACATCACAAAGAGGATGCGGTCGCCAAGTGCAGTACTGGCCAGAGTGTCCTCAGGACACTCCTGTGGTGGTGCACAGACTGCAGGGTGTCTGCCTGAAGTGTCTAAAGGATGCTCTGGACGGTGCTGCAACAGGGATGCACAGAACTGCTCTGTGTGGCAATGCCGCTCACACTCCCCTAGTGACAGTCTTGGGTTACGGTTAGAGGTTAGGATTACTTACCGCCAGCACCACTCTATAACAGTCAAAATTGACAGTCACCTAACCACTGGACCCAAATAGAAAGGCACCACCAGAGCCATCGGAGCGCAGCATGGTGTGTATGTACTGAACCCCAAATAAAGGGAATTGGTATAATGTACATATGTTTAAAATTAGAAAAAATTATGAGACTGAATATAGATCTCAGGTTTCCAAGCTTGAAAAAGTGGAGTTGTAACAATCGTCTACTCCTGAATGTCGAAAAGATTAAAGAAGTTATAATAGAGTTCAGGAAATTGAATAAAAAGGAATATGGCCCTTTAGTCCTGAACAGACAGAATGTGGAGGTGGTGGATTCTTTTCAATTCCTAGGAGTTACTGTTACCAAGGACCTGTCCTGGAGTGTTCATACCCAGGGGATGGGCAAGAAAGCCCAGCAACGTTTGTTTCTTTTAACAAAATTGCGTGCTACAGAACTATGTAGGGAAATTTTAGTGACTTTTTATTGTTGTATTGTAGAAAGTGTTTTTCATTAAAGTAAAGTATATTAGGAGGTCCATCCCATCCTAATTATTATCTGCTGCCATCAAACATGCTATATAGGGGGTAATTCAGACCTGATCGCTAGGGTACGTTTTTTGCAGCCCTGCGATCAGCTAGTCTCCGCCTACAGGGGCAGGGGTAAAGTGCGGTACAGCTGTGCAATCTCTTCTGTAGCAGAGCTGCACAAACATCAGTTTGTGCAGCCTCTGCTCAACCCAAGTCTTACTCTGCCGCTGCGATTGTTTGCTGCGGATTGGGGACGGAGATGACGTCAGACACCCTCCCTGAAAACGCCTGGTCCCTCCTGCATTTTTCTGGAAACACTCCTGTAAAACAGTCAGTTGCCACCCACAAACAGTCACTTCCTGTCAATCACCTTGCAATCGCCCGTGCGTTCGCTTTTTTCGCACCATCACTAGGCACCTCTGCCCCGGTGCTGCGGTCTGTCGCACAAGCAGCGATCAGGTCTGAATTACACCCCCCCCCCCCCCCCCCCGTAGATTTATTCTACTGTATATCGTACTAATTGATTAAAAAAAAAAATTCCCCCAACAGCGATGACCATGCTAAATCATTCCTAATGTTCTTGAGGAAGCTTATTGAAGGCATGTCTTTTTAAGTTTTTCTGATGACTTTTCTGGCTGCACATGTGATTAATTCCGTTGACTGTTCATTTATGTGAATTGTTGAGGACAATAAAAGTTGAATTGAATTGAAGAAGTCAGAGTCTCCAGAGCAGTCCAGCAGACTCCCTAGTCAGTCTTTGAAAGGGCAATTTTAGTAGATTGCATGAAAGTTATTATTTAAAATGATTTCATACTGATGTCTACCTCATACAGGCACTGTTATGTTCTAATATCAACGTATATATAATGATGATAATAATAATAGAATTATGTTTCAGTGATTATGTCATTACGTGATATGTATGATTTTTATAAAGCACCATATAAATTTGTTGCATACCAGAAAGCGATTGAAAGTGTTTATCTATTAGTTCGGAATTTAATTCAGAGCCTCAACATCCCCAATATTCTCCGTATTGTGTTACAAGTGTATACGTACAAGTGTTATCTGCAAAAGTTTCCCCCAGAAAGCTGATCTTGGGATGTACCTACAGTATCTGATGGCTTTGTTGTTTGTTTTTTATTTTTTATTTGATGACTTTATTCTGAGCATGTGGAAGCACCAGAATGTAGAAAGGGTATGTATGATTCCCCAGATTGAAACTCCCGAGAGCACAATCACCTAGGGGTGGTGGAGTTGTGGTAGAAGGCGTGACACAGAAGTGATGTTTTTTCTTTCACCAGCTTCTGCAGTTGTACGGATCACAATCCTGCAAAATACCTTGCTAAGCACCTGCATGGAATATCTTCCCATAAGTGGAAAGGGAAAATACACTTGTCTGTCTATGTGTAATGTGGACAGATAGGTGCATTTGCCCAAACAGAAATGCATTGCATTAAGCTTTGTAAGTGATCATCTGTATATAGATAACTGTGTCATATCTGCCACAATCTGACATCACTACAAACCAAATGTAAATGATGACATCACTAAGCACCAATATAAAGATCAATTTCAAAGTGTGTAGAACAAGGATTGACACCCTCGTGTATTATAGTAATATGCAGGCATGAATGTGGAATGCAGTGAATTTAAACCTTTATCAGCACTTTTGCTACACTCAGCAAATCTCACACTGCCGTTTCTGTAAACCTGTGAGCAAATAGAAGAAAAATCTGCTCAAATGTGATCAAACAATTTAGTATATGTTGTATTAATGTGTCATTTGGTATTATGAATCTTTAATTCAATATGCTGAAGGCTTTATTTTGCTTTATGTCAAATCCCAGCATGTGTTCTGTTGATGGATTTTGCAATGTATAGCTTTGCCACCAGCCTCTGAAAATGCTGCCAAGTTCTTCAAAGTCTTCCTAACCTGAACATATGAAAAATGTCTGAGCTGAGATTATAATTTACAACCAGACCATGAAATTTCACGCCTGTACGTCAGCACTGCTCTGCTACAAGTAAAAGGACAGTGCACATAGGCAGTCATTTAATGTCTCAATTATTATAATGAATGTCACCCACTAGTACAGTCTCACACATTCCTAACACAAATATCCTCGCAGAATGTAATAAAATCAGCCCCTACAAAGTCTGATTCGTTCCATTAAAATGTCATGCCTCAATATACAACTCTTCAAATCTCATATATAGGCCCAAGAGCATGAGAAATAATAGAATGCGGCACACCATCATACATTAGTTTCTGAAAGCTGACAGTACACCCTGTTCTGCCAGCTCGCCAAACTTATTCCTATTATTATTATCACTTATTTATATGGCGCCACATGGGATCCGCAGCGTCCAATTACAGAGTAAACAAGCAAAACATGAAGACAGTGACTTACAGTTCAATTCCTACAAGAAAGCTTCCGAAAGAGTGTAACATCTTATCTGCTGCAGTATGTATTTTGTACATGTCTTATTATGGATGGGATGTACTTACCGAAAATGCAGCCAAAACTCCTAAATTCCAATTCTCAGCGTTTTGCCTGCATTCCCGTATGTATCAAGCACTGGAATGGGTTGGATGTGGTGGGGCATTACCCAATAGTAGCCTATGGGATTCTTTTCACATTGTTCCTGAGAGGAATCCAATCCGATCACTCCCAGTACCCCTTGCAGCGGTGTGCGTCACTCTGCACATGTGCAGAAGAACTCCTGGATTCTAAACCCGGAAGTCTTCTGTGGCAGACGGACTTGCTGCCTTATTCTAATGTGTGCACCTGGCCGTCCAGGCGATTATCTGTGAAGCTAGCATGTATCACTCCACTGTCTCTGTTCCATTAGTATCGGCACTTGCACTCACACCATGCTGGGTGCAGAAGATCTGTCTGAAATAGACGTGCCTCAAAGAAGTATGGATGCGAGCCACACTCCCACAACACACCTATAACACTCCCATGACACATATTCTACACAGATGCTGTCCAGAAATGCCTATATATCTGTTCCACATCTTATGGACAATGTAGACCAAAGGCTACAATGGCTAATACCATAAAGATGGCAATTTTTTTTTTATTTAATATATTGCAACCATATTACACATAACATTCCACAAATAAATATATTTACATTTACATAGATATACACATACTACATAAAAAAACTAACAGTTAAAAAATAGAAAGAAATTTTTTATATTTACATCCTCATACCATTTCCATATGTTTATATCACATAGTCCAAAGAAGGTCAAAAGGATTATCATTTATTTCAATATCCACAACATCGTTATACTGCATAGAGCTTTGTTTTTCCATAAATCACATATCCTAAAACGTATCAAAATCCTCCCTTTTGCCCTTGTACTCCCCCATCCCTAAATCCCTCTGAGCCCCTTTCATACATCCAAACATACTCCCACTCTCCCCCCCCCCCCCCCCCATCATTCATCCCCACAATCATCCCCATTTACTCTCTCTTTCATGCCCATGCACTCCTCTTCCATGCTTGGACACCATCAACATTAACTGAGAACTGAATAGAGATTACTCATAGCCCTTTGGACATATGTAAATCATTTTTCAAAAATAAACGGATACTCAAAATCTAATCATCAGAAAAAGTGAAAACAGCTTAATACAGGTAGCCATACAAATTAGAGAAAGGGGAATCACCCGCCACCCACTAAGGGGGCTTCCACTGTCACCACAAAGGGGACCAGTCAAGAGCGTCTAACCTCCGCTCCTCCAATTCCATCTTGTGCCTCACCTTGTGCTCAATCAAACCAACCACCTCTCTGAAGGGAAGGACTTTGCCACTCAAAGAAACTGACACAGTGCATTCCATGTGTGGTACCTGATTGACTAACTGTGATATAGATTTGATTTGCTCTATCACACATGTGGTTTATTTTTTCCCCTTCTGTTTTAAAGTAAAAAATCAATAAATTATATATAAAAAAATTAATGTTTCTAATTGAGGGGATACAAACCCCAGTCCTTTGGCACACAATACTGTGTTATTAGCCTGTTGAGCCACAGCGGCTCTATCAAACTGCTGTGAGCTTTTAGATATACTTATATTTCTCTATGTTTTATCAAAAGAGAAACAATGTCTCTCTATGTTTCTCTAAATAGATGCCTAGATGTGTAAATGAATATATATCTAATGAATATTGCTTTTGTTTAAAGATAAATTAGCCATTTACACAAATCTGTATTGAATATGCTCTATCCAGACACCTGGATTACCAAGGTGTGTCCACAGATGGACAATCACCTTGTTCATTATGATAATGAGCTAACCTGTGTATTCTACCGATTGGTTAGCCTATCCTTTCAATACTGTACACTTGGAATGGAGTAACCAACAGCACCTTCTGAGGAAACCGTTGCTACGGAGAAACGCATTAAGGGGTCTCCTTATACCACCTCCAGCCTTTATGCCACCGGTACAGCACATTATTGCCCACCTGCAAACCTGATCTGCCTACCTGTTCACCGTTTATTGGACTCCGCATCACGTCTGCCTAACCAGATGCCGCGCCCTCCCTCCTCGGCTAACAACTGACACCGCCGCTCCCGTACAGCATACCCTTTTACCTTGCTTGGAACCGGAAGATTGCACATCTAGCTGGGGAGCACAATGCGGTAGCGCTATTGTCCAGGTGACATTTTATAACATCTAGTGCAAGTTGCACATAAAGCTTCTATAGTACCGGTTGGAAACCTGTATATGTGATCAAACACATTATTGCTACATAAATTCAAACTGTGCTGTATTGACTTTCTAAACATCTGCTATACTAATAGCTTTTTCAACAATTAATTCCTTACTGCGGCTACGGAGAACATTGTACATTATCCATTGTTTTTAATCAATTGTTTTTAACCAATGTCATTAAATGTATATTATTAATTTAGAATAGCTGTTGATGCGCTCCCTTATTTCACTAGTTGAATATTTTGTTGCAGTTTTATGGTAATACAGATTACTTATGGGAGCTGCACTTCTCTATATATGACTTTATTATTAATATTAGAGCACCTGATTTTATTATATCTAGTATATAATTCTACAAAAAAAATATTTAAAATATTGCAACTATATTACACATAACATCCAACAAATAATATATTTACATTTACATAGATATACACTAGAGATGAGCGGGTTCGGTTTCTCTGAATCCGAACCCGCACGAACTTCATGTTTTTTTTCACGGGTCCGAGCGACTCGGATCTTCCCGCCTTGCTCGGTTAACCCGAGCGCGCCCGAACGTCATCATGACGCTGTCGGATTCTCGCGAGACTCGGATTCTATATAAGGAGCCGCGCGTCGCCGCCATTTTCACACGTGCATTGAGATTGATAGGGAGAGGACGTGGCTGGCGTCCTCTCCATTTAGATTAGAAGAGAGAGAGAGAGAGAGATTGACCTGATTTACTGGAGCTTAGGAGTACTGTAGAACTGTAGAGAGTGCAGAGTTTACTAGTGACTGACCACAGTGACCACCAGACAGTGCAGTTTTATTTAATATATCCGTTCTCTGCCTGAAAAAAACGATACACAGTGACTCAGTCACATACCATATCTGTGTGCACTGCTCAGCCCAGTGTGCTGCATCATCTATGTATATATCTGACTGTGCTCAGCTCACACATCTTATAATTGTGGGGGAGACTGGGGAGCACTGCAGTGCCAGTTATAGGTTATAGCAGGAGCCAGGAGTACATATTATTATTAAAATTAAACAGTGCACACTTTTGCTGCAGGAGTGCCACTGCCAGTGTGACTGACCAGTGACCTGACCACACTGACCACCAGTATAGTTAGTAGTATAGTATACTATATTGTGATTGCCTGAAAAAGTTAAACACTCGTATCTGACTGTGCTCAGCTCACACATCTTATAATTGTGGGGGAGACTGGGGAGCACTGCAGTGCCAGTTATAGGTTATAGCAGGAGCCAGGAGTACATATTATTATTAAAATTAAACAGTGCACACTTTTGCTGCAGGAGTGCCACTGCCAGTGTGACTGACCAGTGACCTGACCACACTGACCACCAGTATAGTTAGTAGTATAGTATACTATATTGTGATTGCCTGAAAAAGTTAAACACTCGTCGTGTGACTTCACTTGTGTGGTGTTTTTTTTTTATTCTATAAAAAACTCATTCTGCTGACAGACAGTGTCCAGCAGGTCCGTCATTATATAATATATACCTGTCCGGCTGCAGTAGTGATATATATATATTTTTTATATCATTATTTATCATCCAGTCGCAGCAGACACAGTACGGTAGTTCACGGCTGTAGCTACCTCTGTGTCGGCACTCGGCAGTCCGTCCATAATTGTATACCACCTACCCGTGGTTTTTTTTTCTTTCTTCTTTATACATACATACTACTACTACATCTCTTTATCAACCAGTCTATATTAGCAGCAGACACAGTACAGTACGGTAGTCCACGGCTGTAGCTACCTCTGTGTCGGCACTCTGCAGTCCATCCATAATTGTATACCACCTACCCGTGGTTTTTTTTTCTTTCTTCTTTATACATACTACTACTACTACATCTCTTTATCAACCAGTCTATATTAGCAGCAGACACAGTACAGTACGGTAGTCCACGGCTGTAGCTACCTCTGTGTCGGCACTGGGCAGTCCGTCCATAATTGTATACCACCTACCCGTGGTTTTTTTTTCTTTCTTCTTTATACATACATACTACTACTACATCTCTTTATCAACCAGTCTATATTAGCAGCAGACACAGTACAGTACGGTAGTCCACGGCTGTAGCTACCTCTGTGTCGGCACTGGGCAGTCCGTCCATAATTGTATACCACCTACCCGTGTTTTTTTTTTCTTTCTTCTTTATACATACATACATACTACTACTACTACATCTCTTTATCAACCAGTCTATATTAGCAGCAGACACAGTACAGTACGGTAGTCCACGGCTGTAGCTACCTCTGTGTCGGCACTGGGCAGTCCGTCCATAATTGTATACCACCTACCCGTGGTTTTTTTTTCTTTCTTCTTTATACATACATACTACTACTACATCTCTTTATCAACCAGTCTATATTAGCAGCAGACACAGTACAGTACGGTAGTCCACGGCTGTAGCTACCTCTGTGTTGGCACTGGGCAGTCCGTCCATAATTGTATACCACCTACCCGTGGTTTTTTTTTCTTTCTTCTTTATACATACATACTACTACTACATCTCTTTATCAACCAGTCTATATTAGCAGCAGACACAGTACAGTACGGTAGTCCACGGCTGTAGCTACCTCTGTGTCGGCACTCGGCAGTCCGTCCATAATTGTATACCACCTACCCGTGGTTTTTTTTTCTCTTCTTTATACATACATACTACTACTACTACATCTCTTTATCAACCAGTCTATATTAGCAGCAGACACAGTACAGTACGGTAGTCCACGGCTGTAGCTACCTCTGTGTCGGCACTGGGCAGTCCGTCCATAATTGTATACCACCTACCCGTGGTTTTTTTTTCTTTCTTCTTTATACATACATACTACTACTACATCTCTTTATCAACCAGTCTATATTAGCAGCAGACACAGTACAGTACGGTAGTCCATGGCTGTAGCTACCTCTGTGTCGGCACTGGGCAGTCCGTCCATAATTGTATACCACCTACCCGTGGTTTTTTTTTCTTTCTTCTTTATACATACATACTACTACTACATCTCTTTATCAACCAGTCTATATTAGCAGCAGACACAGTACAGTACGGTAGTCCACGGCTGTAGCTACCTCTGTGTCGGCACTCGGCAGTCCATCCATAATTGTATACTAGTATCCATCCATCTCCATTGTTTACCTGAGGTGCCTTTTAGTTGTGCCTATTAAAATAAGGAGAACAAAAATGTTGAGGTTCCAAAATTAGGGAAAGATCAAGATCCACTTCCACCTCGTGCTGAAGCTGCTGCCACTAGTCATGGCCGAGATGATGAAATGCCAGCAACGTCGTCTGCCAAGGCCGATGCCCAATGTCATAGTACAGAGCATGTCAAATCCAAAACACCAAATATCAGTAAAAAAAGGACTCCAAAACCTAAAATAAAATTGTCGGAGGAGAAGCGTAAACTTGCCAATATGCCATTTACCACACGGAGTGGCAAGGAACGGCTGAGGACCTGGCCTATGTTCATGGCTAGTGGTTCAGCTTCACATGAGGATGGAGGCACTCAGCCTCTCGCTAGAAAAATGAAAAGACTCAAGCTGGCAAAAGCAGTAGCACCGCAAAGAACTGTGCGTTCTTCGAAATCCCAAATCCACAAGGAGAGTCCAATTGTGTCGGTTGCGATGCCTGACCTTCCCAACACTGGACGTGAAGAGCATGCGCCTTCCACCATTTGCACGCCCCCTGCAAGTGCTGGAAGGAGCACCCGCAGTCCAGTTCCTGATAATCAGATTGAAGATGTCAGTGTTGAAGTACACCAGGATGAGGAGGATATGGGTGTTGCTGGCGCTGGGGAGGAAATTGACCAGGAGGATTCTGATGGTGAGGTGGTTTGTTTAAGTCAGGCACCCGGGGAGACACCTGTTGTCCGTGGGAGGAATAGGGCCGTTGACATGCCTGGTGAAAATACCAAAAAAATCAGCTCTTCGGTGTGGAAGTATTTCACCAGAAATGCGGACAACAGGTGTCAAGCCGTGTGTTCCCTTTGTCAAGCTGTAATAAGTAGGGGTAAGGACGTTAACCACCTCGGAACATCCTCCCTTATACGTCACCTGCAGCGCATTCATAATAAGTCAGTGACAAGTTCAAAAACTTGGGCCGACAGCGGAAGCAGTCCACTGACCAGTAAATCCCTTCCTCTTGTAACCAAGCTCACGCAAACCACCCCACCAACTCCCTCAGTGTCAATTTCCTCCTTCCCCAGGAATGCCAATAGTCCTGCAGGCCATGTCACTGGCAATTCTGACGAGTCCTCTCCTGCCTGGGATTCCTCCGATGCATCCTTGCGTGTAACGCCTACTGCTGCTGGCGCTGCTGTTGTTGCTGCTGGGAGTCGATGGTCATCCCAGAGGGGAAGTCGTAAGCCCACTTGTACTACTTCCAGTAAGCAATTGACTGTCCAACAGTCCTTTGCGAGGAAGATGAAATATCACAGCAGTCATCCTGTTGCAAAGCGGATAACTGAGTCCTTGACAACTATGTTGGTGTTAGACGTGCGTCCGGTATCCGCCGTTAGTTCACAGGGAACTAGACAATTTATTGAGGCAGTGTGCCCCCGTTACCAAATACCATCTAGGTTCCACTTCTCTAGGCAGGCGATACCGAGAATGTACACGGACGTCAGAAAAAGACTCACCAGTGTCCTAAAAAATGCAGTTGTACCCAATGTCCACTTAACCACGGACATGTGGACAAGTGGAGCAGGGCAGGGTCAGGACTATATGACTGTGACAGCCCACTGGGTAGATGTATGGACTCCCGCAGCAAGAACAGCAGCGGCGGCACCAGTAGCAGCATCTCGCAAACGCCAACTCTTTCCTAGGCAGGCTACGCTTTGTATCACAGCTTTCCAGAATACGCACACAGCTGAAAACCTCTTACGGCAACTGAGGAAGATCATCGCAGAATGGCTTACCCCAATTGGACTCTCCTGTGGATTTGTGGCATCGGACAACGCCAGCAATATTGTGTGTGCATTAAATATGGGCAAATTCCAGCACGTCCCATGTTTTGCACATACCTTGAATTTGGTGGTGCAGAATTTTTTAAAAAACGACAGGGGCGTGCAAGAGATGCTGTCGGTGGCCAGAAGAATTGCGGGACACTTTCGGCGTACAGGCACCACGTACAGAAGACTGGAGCACCACCAAAAACTACTGAACCTGCCCTGCCATCATCTGAAGCAAGAAGTGGTAACGAGGTGGAATTCAACCCTCTATATGCTTCAGAGGTTGGAGGAGCAGCAAAAGGCCATTCAAGCCTATACAATTGAGCACGATATAGGAGGTGGAATGCACCTGTCTCAAGCGCAGTGGAGAATGATTTCAACGTTGTGCAAGGTTCTGATGCCCTTTGAACTTGCCACACGTGAAGTCAGTTCAGACACTGCCAGCCTGAGTCAGGTCATTCCCCTCATCAGGCTTTTGCAGAAGAAGCTGGAGGCATTGAAGAAGGAGCTAAAAGGGAGCGATTCCGCTAGGCATGTGGGACTTGTGGATGCAGCCCTTAATTCGCTTAACAAGGATTCACGGGTGGTCAATCTGTTGAAATCAGAGCACTACATTTTGGCCACCGTGCTCGATCCTAGATTTAAAACCTTACCTTGGATCTCTCTTTCCGGCAGACACAAGTCTGCTGGGGTGCAAAGACCTGCTGGTGACAAAATTGTCAAGTCAAGCGGAACGCGACCTGTCAACATCTCCTCCTTCACATTCTCCCGCAACTGGGGGTGCGAGGAAAAGGCTCAGAATTCCGAGCCCACCCGCTGGCGGTGATGCAGGGCAGTCTGGAGCGACTGCTGATGCTGACATCTGGTCCGGACTGAAGGACCTGACAACGATTACGGACATGTCGTCTACTGTCACTGCATATGATTCTCTCAACATTGAAAGAATGGTGGAGGATTATATGAGTGACCGCATCCAAGTAGGCACGTCACACAGTCCGTACTTATACTGGCAGGAAAAAGAGGCAATTTGGAGGCCCTTGCACAAACTGGCTTTATTCTACCTAAGTTGCCCTCCCACAAGTGTGTACTCCGAAAGAGTGTTTAGTGCCGCCGCTCACCTTGTCAGCAATCGGCGTACGAGGTTACATCCAGAAAATGTGGAGAAGATGATGTTCATTAAAATGAATTATAATCAATTCCTCCGCGGAGACATTGACCAGCAGCAATTGCCTCCACAAAGTACACAGGGAGCTGAGATGGTGGATTCCAGTGGGGACGAATTGATAATCTGTGAGGAGGGGGATGTACACGGTGATATATCGGAGGATGATGATGAGGTGGACATCTTGCCTCTGTAGAGCCAGCTTGTGCAAGGAGAGATTAATTGCTTCTTTTTTGGTGGGGGTCCAAACCAACCCGTCATATCAGTCACAGTCGTGTGGCAGACCCTGTCACTGAAATGATGGGTTGGTTAAAGTGTGCATGTCCTGTTTATACAACATAAGGGTGGGTGGGAGGGCCCAAGGACAATTCCATCTTGCACCTCTTTTTTCTTTTATTTTTCTTTGCGTCATGTGCTGTTTGGGGAGGGTTTTTTGGAAGGGACATCCTGCGTGACACTGCAGTGCCACTCCTAGATGGGCCCGGTGTTTGTGTCGGCCACTAGGGTCGCTAATCTTACTCACACAGCTACCTCATTGCGCCTCTTTTTTTCTTTGCGTCATGTGCTGTTTGGGGAGGGTTTTTTGGAAGGGACATACTGCGTGACACTGCAGTGCCACTCCTAGATGGGCCAGGTGTTTGTGTCGGGCACTTGGGTCGCTGAGCTTAGTCACACAGCTACCTCATTGCACCTCTTTTTTTCTTTGCGTCATGTGCTGTTTGGGGAGTGTTTTTTGGAAGGGCCATCCTGCCTGACACTGCAGTGCCACTCCTAGATGGGCAAGGTGTTTGTGTCGGCCACTAGGGTCGCTTAGCTTAGTCATCCAGCGACCTCGGTGCAAATTTTAGGACTAAAAATAATATTGTGAGGTGTGAGGTATTCAGAATAGACTGAAAATGAGTGGAAATTATGGTTTTTGAGGTTAATAATAATATGGGATCAAAATGACCCCCAAATTCTATGATTTAAGCTGTTTTTTAGGGTTTTTTGAAAAAAACACCCGAATCCAAAACACACCCGAATCCGACAAAAAAAATTCGGTGAGGTTTTGCCAAAACGCGGTCGAACCCAAAACACGGCCGCGGAACCGAACC
This sequence comes from Pseudophryne corroboree, assembly GCF_028390025.1. Taxonomy (NCBI): domain Eukaryota; kingdom Metazoa; phylum Chordata; class Amphibia; order Anura; family Myobatrachidae; genus Pseudophryne; species Pseudophryne corroboree. Next base: position 317,259,166 of record NC_086444.1, on the reverse strand, counting down.
CAAAACCAAAACACAAAACCCGAAAAATTTCAGGCGCTCATCTCTAATATACACATACTACATTAAAAAAATAACAGCTAAAAGAAAGAAATTTAATATTTACATCCTCATACCATTTCCATATGTTTATATCACATAGTCCAAAGAAGGTCAAAAGGATTATCATTTATTTCAATATCCACAACATCGTTATACTGCATAGAGCTTTGTTTTTCCATAAATCACATATCCTAAAACTTATCAAAATCCTCCCTTTTGCCCTTGTACTCCCCCCATCCCTAAATCCCTCTGAGCCCCTTTCATACATCCAAACATACTCCCACTCTCCCCCCCCCCCCCCAACCATCATTCATCCCCACAATCATCCCCATTTACTCTCTCTTTCATGCCCATGCTCTCCTCTTCCATGCTTGGACACCACCAACATTAACTGAGAACTGAATAGAGATTACTCATAGCCCTTTGGACATATGTAAACCATTTTTCAAAAATAAACGGATACTCAAAATCTAATCATCAGAAAAAGTGAAAACAGCTTAATACAGGTAGCCATACAAATTAGAGAAAGGGGAAGTCACCCGCCACCCACTAAGGAGGCTCCCACTGTCGCCACAAAAGGGACCAGTCAAAAGCGTCTAACCTCCGCTCCTCCAATTCCATCTTCTGCCTCACCTCGTGCTCAATCAAACCAACCACCTCTCTGCAGGGAAGGACTTTGCCACTCAAAGAAACTTGACACAGTGCATTCCATGTGTGGTACCTGACTGATAGACTAAGTAGAAAACTTGTGCTCAAATCAAAATCCTCATACCGTTTGAATGTCCCTTATGCCCATTCCTGGTAACTCAGACCAGAAAGACAAGGTATGCCCAGAGCTCTTGATTCTGTTCTATAAATACAGCTAACGTCATAAAGATGGTGTTAGCTGCCAGGGCCATGCTGCGGTAAATTTGCCAATTAAGCAACCCCCATAGTAACCTGTGTGGGCTGCTATTGTGGTTGGTAATAGTGGGGGGCCGCAGCGGATAACGGAGGTATAACTGTGGTCTTTCCATGTTATAGTACATCTATAGGATACATCCCTTTTGTTCCCCCAAAACAGTCTGTTTTAGGGGGGATTTCCTGCAAAAACACATTGGTAAATATGCCCCCTGAGCTGGTATTAAATCTGAGCACAGTATTACAGGGTAAGCACTACCCAGCAGAGGGAAGGAATAGCACCTGCATACTTCATTTGTCAAAGGCAACTCTATATAAGTACAGTGACAGCTTACGTTTTGCTATTATAATTTATTGGAATTTGTTGTTGTTTTTTGTCATTTTATTTTAGGATTAGCACATTGCACTATTTAGTTTGTAAATCTCCTAATCTTTAATTACAGCCATGTTAATCTTTCAATAAAAGTTAGGCAAATTTAAGCAATATATACAACTCTCTGTACTATATTTTGTTTTCATTAGTTTCTTAAAAAGACATGACCCGCCAGACACCTGCCTGTACAATTCAGCTCTTTGTACCCACATCCAAACGTACCATTACCAGCACAGCTGTTTGTCTGCTGCAGACCCGTCCCTCTGCATTTGCATTAGGATTTCTGCGACGGCTACTTTTTATCAATGGGTGCCCTTGTTACACATTACACTTAGCATATTCAGCACCTTGATTTTTAATAGCAGGACTTTAAAATGATTAGCAGATACTTTTCAGTAGAAGTTATGTTAATGTAATTTATGTTTTTATTGCTAATGGTGCAACAATTTGTAGTCATGCGCTATATTAGTACATGTTTTCCATGATTTCTTGTACATAAATAGATTTTATAAACCTGACCTATTTACTACTGAAGGCCAGATCTGTGCTTGTTTTCCTGAGCGGCAGGGAAGCAGAAATTACAGGAGTAGCTGAAAACAGTATTGACTGCTACATTTGTGTATAGTCTTATTCTATGCAGCAAAACATAGTACTTCTTTATAACAGCCGACCTTCCTGACCCTCTTTGCTGTTTAAATCACCCTCTTAGCTTTGAAATATGAAAGGTCAAAATAATATTGTCTCAGAGAGTTCCAGTTGTCTCAGGAAAACAGAGTTCCAGTTGCTGCTAAAAAAATATATATGGGAGCTCAGTGAGTGACAGATCAAATTTCCTAATTACTGAGCCCCATCCATTGGCTATAGGCCAAGATTGGTTGTTTCTGGTCTGTATCTGAGTATAAAGCTGACAATAGACCCGTGTAAAATCCCCTGATCCAGTGACTCCAAAATTAGTACCATTCATGTACCATTCATGGTGAATTTATGGCTGCTCGGCACAACAGGGGGGCGTGATCCTAGAATAGGTGCAGTCTGGGGACCAGGAGATGTGACTGCATTATCACGACCAGCCCCTCCGCTATACAATGCCCACATTACCAGCATTGTAAAGTGGGGGCTAGGACTACAATGATGCAGATCAGCGCTAATCTAATCATCGCCTCCTCTCAGAGTGTCGTGAGCGGGGGTGAGCGTGATGCAGGAGACTTGCCCACTTTTCCGGGTGGCCAGGAGTGCCAACAGTTTTCGGAGCCTCGCGCCTGTTCCGGCACAGTAGGCAAGTATGCATGTTCTTAGGGTAAAATGCTGTAAAAACTTTGAAAACTGCAGTCTGTCATAACCCTGGAAGTCCACACAATGCAAAGTATATCTTGTATTCCATAAGTGGTGGGATGTATCGCATGCAATATGCGAAGCATGATACATCCCGCCCCTAGTGAGCTACGCAAACCAATTCATACGAGTGAGGGACAATGGCAATAAATAACACTAAGGTGGGGCTGTGTATCGTTTAGCCTCTATTTAATCCTCTCTAGAAGGTTTGATACATCTCACCCTATATTTTTATTGGATATGTTAGATGAGAGTACCTTGGACGTGCGGATTCCACCTATGGGCTGCAGCATTCTCCTCCCCCCCCCCCCTCCCCCGATCAAATCCGCCTCCTCAGCTCAGTGAGCCAGAAGCAGTCTGTGAGACTGCAATGGCTTCACTGAGACTGCCCGTGACCTCCTATTGGAAGTTCTAGCCTGCTTCTATGGACAGCAGCTAATGCAGTCCAAAGAAGCCGGGGTTTGTGATGCGCACCCAAGCCAGGCACTGGGACACGGGAGTTGGCCTGTCCTCACCTGGCATAGCGGCAGCCCCCCTACCTAAAAAAGGTAGGAGCGCCACTGATGCACAGTCATACAGTACGTCTTAAGCTCCATACTTAAAGGACGTGCCCCTAAGGGTCTCCACACAACAGTATATGTCATATGATAGATGGTATTACAGAGGCCAGTGTCCCTTTTACTTCCACTGCACAGCCAGTATGCATACTCCACTGCTACCACTGTATGTACAGACACATGTGTGTGCTCCCATTTGTCTGCACATTCCCTGCGCTCTCCTATACATTCCTGGCTGGATCTGGTACATACTGTACATTACAGTATATCTGTGCTGTGCACCTGTTAGGTATACAGCTGCATAAACCCTGTGTCATCCTGTAATATTGTTTTACCTGGTCATTAAACCAAAGACCTGGTTAAATTATCTATCATGTGGACTGACTTCCATTACACACACCGCTGCCACCTACAGTATAGGGACTAGAATAAACATGCAAACACTTGTCTATCATCAATTTGAGACTGCTGGGACCCCAGTCCCAAGCCCATAGCCGAAGATAGAGCCTACTGCTGGAGCAAAAGCTGTGAGCACACTGATCACCGCCAGCACTATCTACTACTCCAATACAGCCTGCCCGTGGCACCACACTGCACGCACCCATGCATTGCTCATTTTTCCTCCCTAAACTGCCGGGTTTCCTTGGCTAGTCCCACGCCCAGGATCAGCCACCAATGAGCTCCCAGACTTACATGTCATCCACCCTCAGCCTCCTCCTATTGTATCACCGCACCACTTCCCTTACCCAGAGAGTGCTGCTGCCTGTATGTGCGACAAATGTATGTTCAGACTGACACTTGAGGCGAGGGATGCGGAGGGGGAGCGGTGAGGCACCTGTAACAGTACCACCATTTGCTGACCAGCAACAAACCAGCAGGGACACTGCACTCTGCATGTTGCATGACCACCACAGGAGCAGGTAAGAACAAAGGGAATTGGGAACATGTCTCCCTCTCTCTATCCCCCAAGTCTCTGCCTCTCACTGCCCCTGGTCTCTCTCTCACCCCCCCCCCCCTTCCCCCATATCTCCCTCTCTTCCTCTCTCTGCCCCAGGTCCTGCTCTCTCTCTCCCAAGTCTCCCTCTCTCCCATGTCTCCCTCTCTCTCTGCCAAGGTCTCTCTCGCACTCTTTCTCCCATGTCTGCTTCTCTATCTGCCTGTTGTCTTGCTCTCTCTCCCCCATGTCTCACTCTCTCTCTGCCATGATCTCTCTCTCTCCGATGACTCCTTCTCTCTCTGCCCATAGTCTTGCTCTCTCCCATGTCTTCTTCTCTCTCTGCCCCTGATCTCTCTCTCTCCCATGTTCCCTTTCTCTCTGCCCATGGCCCCTCTCTCCTATCTCTTATACTCTGCCTGCCCCCAATTTCTCTCCCCCATGTCTCCCTCTCTCTCACGCTCTCTGCCAGTGACGTGCGGTAAGGTGAGGCAGATCCTTTTCTGTCATACTAACGTATAAGCCAAAGTTTTGACTACATAAAGTATATGAAAAATACAAAGAATATATTATAAATATATTCTTTTTATTAATCTAGCCCTTTTTATAGTCAAAACTTTGGAGTAAAAAGTCTATGACAGGTGAGGCAGTGCCTCCCCTGCCTACCATTTCTGGACATCTCCGATCAAAACTCATCAAATTTCCAGCAGTATATACTGCTGAAGCTGTGCATAATGTCCACATATACCCTTTTACTCATATATTGTGTAACTTCGGCTCTGGTATTCGCCAGTGCCTCCTGAGCCATTTACCTCACTGCACATCCTTGCTCTCTGCCCCTGGTCTTTCTTTCTCTTTCACTCCCATGTCTCCCTCTCTCTCTCTGCCCCCACCCCACATTTCTCCCTCCCGCTCTGCCTCTGGTCTTTATGTCATCCTCCATGTCTCCCTCTCTCTCTCCCCCATGTTTTTCTATCTCTCTGCCCCAGGTCTCCCCCCCCCCCCCACATGTCTTTCTCTCTTACTGCTCCATGTCTCTCTCTCTCTCCCGTGTCTCCACCTCTCCTTCCCTCTGTCCCATGTCTCTCTTCTACAATTTCTCTTGTTCTATCTCTCTCTCTCTCTTGTTCTATCACTCTAGTCTTGACTCCGCTACTTCACTTGGCACCTATATTTTCATTGTCTCCTCGGCCTGGATGAAGGGGTGGGGGGTATTTTGTTATTCCCCCTGCAATTTATGATGGCAGCCCTGTGCGCACACATATGCAACATATTTAGTTATATTTTAACACAATAGATAACAACATGGTGGAGGTCAGTCATACAAAACAAGAGATCAAAGTATCACTTGCTTTAGAACTGCATGAAACATATCAATGATACAGTATTTGCTAGCATGGAAAGAATGGGAGGGAGGATCAGAACACACATAATGTTCCAGAGTGTCTACAATAAAAGATGGCTTGCCCAGAATACAGCACCATCTTTAATAAATTACCCCATTGGATGTATTCAAATTCCCACTCATTAAAATTCCAGCTACATAAACCACTGTCTTAAGTAAAAACAAAAATGTGCATTGAGGTAAATGTTTCACTTGATGTTTCCATTGAATAGATGAGTCTCAGACTGTCTTTTACAAGCTAATAATAGAAAAAAAAGCATGCTTTGAAGTAACCATTCTCTTTGAGACTGAGCCAGTGGCATGGAAATAATTAATTCAAAAGAAGTTGGTCATTTGTGCTCCCTATCTTGGTGTGACTAATAGATTGGTGCGTATCATTCCCAGTTGCTCAAATTCAAGTTAGACACAACAAAACTGTGCATGTTTATTTTCATTCATTATGACTGGAAGACAATGTGCTTTGAATTGTAGAAATGAAAAGTTCAAATTGAAATATTTCAAATGCTTACTGGGCAACAGAAACAGAGCCAAACTAGAGATGTGCGACGGGCACTTTTGGTGTTTTGTGTTTTGGTTTTGGATCTGGATCCCCGCTCGTGTTTTGGATCTGGATTGGTTTTGCCAAAACCACCCTTTCGGGTATTGGTTTTGATTTTGGATCTGGATGATTTTTGGAAAAAAACACATAAAAACAGTTAAAATCACAGAATTTGGGGGTAATTTTGATCCTACGGTATTATTAACCTCAATAACATTCATTTCCACTCATTTCCAGAGTATTCTGAACACATCACACCTCACAATATTGTTTTTAGGCCAAACACCTGGCCCATCTAGGAGTGGCTCGGGTGTGGTATTGAAAGTCGACAGCAACTAGGTCGACAATGTCTAGGTCGACCACTATTGGTCGACAGTAACTAGGTCGACAGGGTGTCTAGGTCGACAGGGTCTTTAGGTCGACATGTTCTAGGTCGACAGGTCAAAAGGTCGACATGAGTTTTTAATGTTATTTTGGTGTCGTTTTCTTCGTAGAGTGACCGGGAACCCCAAATAGTGCACCGCGTCCCCTCGCATGGCTCGCTTCGCTCGCCATGCTTCGGGCATGGTGCCTTCGCTCCGCTACCGCTTCGCTCGGCACAGATTACCGTTCCAATCGTAGTCTACGTGGATCGTTAAATATGAAAACGTTCAAAAAAAGAAAAAAATTGTGAAAAACTCATGTCGACCTTTTGACCTGTCGACCTAGAACATGTCGGCCTAAAGACTCTGTCGACCTAGACACCCTGTCGACCTAGTTACTGTCGACCAATAGTGGTCGACCTAGACATTGTCGACCTAGTTACTGTCGACTTTCAGTCCGGATCCCCTGGGACAGACCTTTAGCTCAAGGTCTGTCCTGGCATCAACTCTGATTTAAATAGTTTGAAAATAGTTTTGAGCTATGCTGTGAAAACAAGTGGTACAGTATATGTCAAACTATTTTCACTCTTTTTATTAAATAGAGAAATCAATCAACATTAGATGGTACACTGCTGCCACATGATTAGCACAATCAATGCTGCTATGATTGTTGGTATGGTCTCTATGGATACAGGCATAAATTTATTCAACTCATACATATACATATAATCTGCCTTGATCCAGATTATTTTTCCGCATAGTTCCCATACAGTACTTGTCTAAGCATTTGTTCCAATAGCACACCAATCTATCCTGGCATAGAAGAAATCAAGCGCCTGAAGCCTGGCCATCACGACTTTCTGAACTTCCCTATCGGTTGCGAATGGCCTTCCACCCAGATACTTCTTCAATAGTCCAAAGAAATGTAAATCGCTTGGTGGTCCAGTACCTCCCAGGGGTAGCACCGTTACAACTCACCCGTGCGCCTGTCCTGCGATTATCAAATGCAGTGCATCAAACCTGTTTCCGTGACATGACATTATCATCATACACCTCAACAAGCTGGCGATGAATTTCAGCTGCTGATGGGCCCTTTAGACGCAGAAATCTGATAACACTATGCACCATCTTACAGCTGATGTTGAGGCAGTATGACTGATATGAGGCGCAGTCTAATGGCTGTGTGGGGAAGCAGTGGTCACCCAGTTTGTTATATCATTGTTATTTCCAATTGTAAAGCGCAACAGAATTTGATGCGCTATATAAGAAACTGTTAATAAATAAATAATGCTTACAGGCCGGATCCGAGCTCGGGTCTTCCCGCCAGACTAGGGAACAAGAACGAGGCAAAACGTCATCATCCCGATGTCGGATTCTCGCGAGGTTTGGATACCACATAAGGAGCCGCGCATTGCCACCATTTTCACTCCATTCCTGGAGAGTGTAGCGAGAGGACGTGACTCCTCAGTGTCTGTGCGGGAAAGTGGTGTGGCGTGTGGTTGGGGTGGTGACCTGCTCTTTTGTATCATTCCAGTAGGGCTGTCTTGTGCTGCATCAGTCCAGTGGTGGTGTCTTGTGTTGCATCAGTCAAGTCACAGCGGTGGTGTCCTGTGCTGCCATAAGTCCAGTGCTGCTGTATAAGTCCAGTCCAGTGCTTCTGTTTTGTGCTGCAGCAGTCCAGTGGTGGCATCCTGTGCTGCCATAAGTCCAGTGGTGGTGTCCTGTGCTGCCATAAGTCCTGTGCTGGTGTCCTGGGCTGCCATAAGTCCAGTGGTGCTGTATAAGTCCAGTCCACTGGTGCTGTCTTGTGCTGCATCAGTCCAGTGGTGGTGTCCAGTGCTGCCATAAGTCCAGTGGTGGTGTCTTGTGCTGCATCAGTCCAGTCACAGTGGTGGTGTCCTGTGCTGCAATAAGTCCAGTGGTGCTGTATAAGTCCAGTCCAGTGGGGCTGTCTTGTGCTGCCATAAGTCCAGTGGTGGTGTCCTGTGCTGCCATAAGTCCAGTGCTGCTGTATAAGTCCAGTCTACTGGTGCTGTCTTGTGCTGCGTCAGTCCAGTGGTGGTCTCCTGTGCTGCCATAAGTCCAGGGGTACTGCCGTATAAGTCAAGTGGTGCTGTATAAGTCCAGTCCACTGGTGCTGTCTTGTGCTGCGTCAGTCCAGTGGTGGTGTCCTGTGAGGTCATAAGTCCAGTGATAATTTTCTGTGCTGCCATAAGTCATGGGGTACTGCCGTATAAGTCCAGGGGTACTGCTGTATAAGTCAAGTGGTGCTGTATAAGTCCAGTCCAGTGGTGCTGTCTTGTGCTGCATCAGTCTAGTGGTGGTGTCCTGTGCTGCCATAAGTCCAGTGCTACTGTATAAGTCCAGTCCACTGGTGCTGTCTTGTGCTGTGTCAGTCCAGTGGTGGTGTCCTGTGCGGCCATAAGTCCAGTGGTGGTGTCCTGTGCTGCCATAAGTCCAGGGGTACTGCCGTATAAGTCCAGGGGGGCTGCCGTATAAGTCCAGGGGTACTGCCGTATAAGTAAAGTGGTGCTGTATAAGTCCAGTCCAGTGGTGCTGTCTTGTGCCGCATCAGTCCAGTGGTGGTGTCCTGTGCTGCCATAAGTCCAGTGGTGGTGTCTTGTGCTGCATGAATCCAGTGATAGTGTCTTGTGCTGCATCAGTCCACTCACAGTGGTGGTGTCCTGTACTGCAATAAGTGCAGTGGTGCTGTATAAGTCCAGTCCAGTGGTGCTGTCTTGTGCTGCCATAAGTCTAGTGGTGATGTCCTGTGCTGCCATATGTCCAGTGCTGCTGTATAAGTCCAGTCCACTGGTGCTGTCTTGTGCTGTGTCAGTCCAGTGGTGGTGTCCTGTGCTGCCATAAGTCCAGGGGTACTGGCGTATAAGTCCAGGGGTACTGATGTATAAGTCAAGTGGTGCTGTATAAGTCCAGTCCACTGGTGCTGTCTTGTGCTGCATCAGTCCAGTGGTGGTGTCCTGTGCTGCCATAAGTCCAGTTGTGGTGTCCTGTGCTGCCATAAGTCCAGGGGTACTGGTGTATAAGTCCAGGAGTACTGGTGTATAAGTCCAGGGGTACTGGTGTATAAGTCCAGGGGTACTGGCGTATAAGTCCAGGGGTACTGCCGTATAAGTCAAGTGGTGCTGTATAAGTCCAGTCCACTGGTGCTGTCTTGTGCTGCATCAGTCCAGTGGTGGTGTCCTGTGCTGCCATAAGTCCAGTTGTAGTGTCCTGTGCTGCCGTAAGTCCAGTGGTGGTGTCTAGTGCTGCATCAGTACAGTCACAGTAGTGGTATCCTGTGCTGCCATAAATCCAGTGCTGCTGTATAAGTCCAGCGGTGGTGTCCTATGCTGCCATAAGTCCAGTGCTGCTGTATAAGTCCAGTACAGTGGTGCTGTCTTGTGCTGCATCAGTCCAGTGGTGGTGTCCTGTGCTGCCATAAGTCCAGTGGAGGTGTCTTGTTCTGCCATAAGTCCAGTGCTGCTGTATAAGTCCAGTCCAGTGGTGCTGTCTTGTGCTGCATCAGTCTAGTGGTGGTGTCCTGTGCTGCCATAAGTCCAGTGGAGGTGTCTTGTGCTGCCATAAGTTCAGTGCTGCTATATAAGTCCAGTCCACTGGTGCTGTCTTGTGCTGCGTCAGTCCAGTGGTGGTGACCTGTGCGGCCATAAGTCCAGTGGTGGTGTCCTGTGCTGCCATAAGTCCAGGGGTACTGCCGTATAAGTCCAGTGGTACTGTATAAGTCCAGTCTAGTGGTGCTGTCTTGTGCTGCATCAGTCCAGTGGTGGTATCCTTTGCTGCCATAAATCTAGTGGTGGTGTCCTGTGCTGCCATAAGTCCAGTGCTGCTGTCGTATAAGTCCAGGGGTACTGCCGTATAAGTCCAAGGGTACTGCCACATAAGTCCAGTCCAGGGGTACTGCTGTATATGTCCAGCGGTACTGCCGGTTAAGTCCAGCGGTACTGCCGGTTAAGTCCAGCGGTACTGCCGCATAAGTCCAGGGGTACTGCTGTATAAGTCCAGTCCAGTGGTGCTGCCGTATAAATCCAGTGGTGCTGTCTTGTGCTGTATATTATTTAATCCAAATAAAGGGGTTATTAATATTTAATCCAAATAATTTTTACAGGGATTGCCCTGTGTGGTTTAGGGGTACACTCTCCGGTGCCGGATATTGTTATATATAAAAAATAATGAAGAACAAAAATTTGGAGGATAAAATAGGGAAAGATCAAGAACCACTTTCTCCTACTGCTGCTGCTGCCGCTGCTGTTGTTGCTGCTTGGAGTCGATCGTCATCCCAGAGGGGAAGTCAGAAGACCAGTTGTACTACTTCCTCGCAAAGGACTGTTGGACAGTCAATTGCTTAGTTGAAGATTAAATATGACAGCAGTCATCCTGTTGCAAAGCAGATAACTGAGGCCTTGACAGCTATGTTGGTGCAGCTATGTTGGTGTTAGACGTGAGTCCGGTATCCGCCATTAGTTGTAAAGCGCAACGGAATATGCGGCGCTATATAAGAAACTGCTAATAAATAATAAAAATAAATAAATTAGTGCAGTGGGATTTTGACATTTGATGGAGGTAGTGTGTCCCCGGTACCAAATCCCATCTAGATTCCACTTCATTGGAAAGCGATTCCCGGACTGTACAGGGACATTTTAGAAAAGTGTCCTCAGTGTCCTGAAAAATGCGGTTGTACCCAGTGTCCACTTAACCACGGACATGTGGACAAGTGGAGCAAAGCAAACTAAGGACTACATGGCTGACAGCCGACTGAGTAGATGTATTGCCTCCCGCAGCAACAACAGCAGCGGCACCAGTAGCAGCATCTCACAAACGCCAGCTCGTTCTTAGGCAGGACAAGCTGTGTTTCACCGGTTTCCATACCAGGCACACTGCTGACAACCTCTTACGGAAACTGAGGGACATCATCGCACAATGGCATACCCAACTTAGACTCTCCTGGGGATTTGTGATATCAGACAATGCCACCAATATTGTGTGTGCATTACATCTGGGCAAATTCCAGCATGTCCCATGTTTTACATACAATTAATTTGGTGGTGCATAAATTTTTGAAAAATGACAGGAGCATGCCGAAGATTCTGTCGGTGGCCTGAAAAATTGCAGCCCACTTTTGACATTCAGACACTGCGTGCCACTCCTAGATGGGCCAGGTGTTTGTGCCGCACACTTGTGTTGCTTAGCTTAGTCAATCATCAACCTCAGTGTACCTCTTTTTTTCTTTGCATCATGTGCTGTTTGGGGCCTAGTTTTTAAAAGTGCTATCCTGTCTGAAACTGCAATGCCACTCCTAGATGGGCCATGTGTTTGTTCCGCACACTTGTATCGCTTAGCTTAGTCACCCAGCTACCTAATTGCACCTCTTTTTCTTCTTTGCATGATGTGCTGTTTGGGGCCTAGTTTTTAAAAGTGCCATCCTGTCTGACACTACAGTGCCACTCCTAGATGGGCCAGGTGTTTGTGCCGCACACTTGTGTCGCTTAGCTTAGTCATCCAGCTACCTCATTGCACCTCTTTTTCTTCTTTGCATGATGTGTTGTTTGGGGCCTAGTTTTTAAAAGTGCCATTTTGTCTGACACTGCAGAGCCACTCGGGATCCGGACTGAAAGTCGACAGTAACTAGGTCGACAATGTCTAGGTCGACCACTATTGGTCGACAGTAACTAGGTCGACAGGGTGTCTAGGTCGACAGAGTCTTTAGGCCGACATGTTCTAGGTCGACAGGTCAAAAGGTCGACACGAGTTTTTCACAATTTTTTTCTTTTTTTGAACGTTTTCATATTTAACGATCCACGTAGACTACGATTGGAACGGTAATCTGTGCCGAGTTGTCCCAGACGAGTTCCCGAAAATCCACTGCAATTCTCTGCTCAGCGGTTGACCGAAAGTGACCTCACCGCTGACCACAAAGTTCCCACCATTGGTTACAATGGAGCGCATAGGCGCTACATTGTAACATTGCCGTGTGCCGCCTGTCAGACAGTACAGGAGCACACAGCCGATCAGGAGGGTGCTACAACGTGGCGCTCCCTGATTGGCTGAAGAAACCCACTTAGACATCAGTCAGAGTGGGTTTCTGGCATTCGGTGAAAGGGGACCCATGTGAAAACATGGGTCCCCTTTCAGTGCGTGGCTCGGGTCTCCGTTTTCTTTTTTTAATCAAGTACGTGGATTACAAAAGGATTATCCGAGGAGCCTGGTACCCTGGATCTGGTGAGTATAATTTATTCAACAGGTACCCCATGGATTCTACTGGAGAAGAGGACCGACCTGCGTGTGAACATAAGGTAAGTATGTATGTATGTTTGTGTGGATGGATGTAATAAAACTTTACTTTCAAGGTGTGTGTGTATTGTCTTTTTTTGGGTATTTTTTTAGTAGTAGTACTACAGGTACCAGCGGGCCCGTTTTTCCGCTGCATGCTGGTACTTGTGGTTCTCCAAGTACCAGCTTGCGGGGGAGGCTTGCTGGGACTTGTAGTACTGCTACTAAAAACAATATTCATAACTATCAACAAAGGCTATCAGCCCCCCATCCGCAGCCCATTGGATGGGGGGGAAAGCCTCGGCTTCACCCCTGGCCCTTGGGTGGCTGGGGGGGGGACCCCTTGATTGAAGGGGTCCCCACTCCCCCAGGGTACCCCGGCCAGGGGTGACTAGTTGGATATTTGATGCCACGGCCGCAGGGCACTGTATAAAAGTGACCCCCGGCTGTGGCATTATCTGTCCAGCTAGTGGAGCCCGGTGCTGGTTTTAAAAATACGGGGGACCCCTACGCTTTTTGTCCCCCGTATTTTTGGAACCAGGACCAGGCGCAGAGCCCGATGCTGGTTGCTTAAATATGGGGGAACCCCTGTCCATTTTTTCCCCATATTTCTGCAACCAGGATCGGCTCAAAGAGCCCGATGCTGGTTTGCCTTAGGAGGGGGGACCCCACGATATTTTTTTTTTACATTTAAACTTTATTTATTTTTTAAACAAAGTGCACAATGAAGCCCAGCACGGATCTCTCAGATCCGGCCGAGATTCATTGTATTAAAGTCGGCAGTGTTTTACAAGTCACTCACGTAAAACACTGCCTAAAAAAAGAATGACATCGACATCGGAAAACCCGAAAATGCAGAATACGGCAGCTTAGTAAATTAGTCGTAACAAATTCAAAAAGTTGCAGTTTTACACTTTCGATGTCATTCGTGATTATTCTCCCACCAAATCGGGAGAATTACGAATGTTAGTAAATATATATACCCCACTGTGTAATTGATCCCCTAGAAGATTAACTTTATATTTCAATACTCAAGTATGGTCCTGATTCAGAGATGGACAAAGTTCACATTGCTGCTGCATCTATGGTGTGAATAGTCGCCTCTTGCTGGCTTCTGCGATCGACTGTTGCATCCAAAGACGCAGAATTGGATCACTCTGCAAATACATTGTCCATCTGATGCTCAGCGGGGGGGGGGGGGGGTCCTGACTTCCTGAGGAATTTCAGCACTGGGCTGACTAGGTTGGGGCTGGTTAAAAGTATGGCAGGGAGACGCCATGTTGTGTGTCTCACTGCTATAGCGTTATCACGCTTGCTAGTTCAGCCCAGTGCTGGTTTTTGGGAAATAGGGGGAACCCCATGTTGTTTCCCCCCTATTTTCGAATATCAGTCCAGGCTCAGAGGTCCAGAGCTGGTTATAGATTTGGGGTGGGGGAGGTACACCACACATTTCTTTTTCCTGAATTTTAACCATTTCTTTACAGTGTAACCTAAGTCTGCACAAATCATACTGATCTGTGCATGGCTTCGGGCAAACACTATTCAGCTGAGTATCTTCTGAAATCTCTATCAGTCCTACAAACACGATGGTTGGTAAATCCAGTTCTACAGATTTAAAAAATTACAGTTAGGAGCTGATTGGCTGGTGCGTTATCACCTTACACTTATCACTACTTTATCACTTCTTTATCCCTTCTCCAGGCTTAGTACATTTGCCCCATGTTTGGCCAAAGCCCTATTGAAGTCTAAAGTTGGGTATTTTTGCAATTTTCCATATGATATGCCTATCTAGTTAGTAGAATTGATATTTATATGTAGTTATACAATTAAGGTCAAGGTATTCCCTACAAGTAAATATGATACAATTATTCATCATCAAGAGAGAAATGTCAGCAATCTCTCCAAATTCTTTCCCCCTACACAGAATAACTACCCTTATAAGCACTATAGTACAACTAACCAACAAGTAACAAGCACCAGAAATAAAATGCTAAATATGATAATATGACCCACAATGTGCTGAGAAGTCACTTATCATTACTATCTCATACAGTGGGAGATGCATCAAAGCTTGGCGCGAGATAAAGTACCAACCAATCAATTTCCCATTGTCATTTTAGAAAGTGTTTGAAAAATGATAGGAACTGATTGGTTGGTACTTTATCTCTCCACTTTATCTCTCTCTCTCAGGATGCCAGCTTAATGCTGGTAGAGCACCCTACAATCTGATAAACAGCTCTTTCTTCTGCCCTCCAATGCTGTTGGCTAAAATAAACAGAATTCTCTTTAGTGGTTAGTAGGAGTGTGATACTTTTTACCGGCGTTTGGGATGCAGGTGGTCATATGACCGACAGGAGCATCCTGATGGAGGAAATCCTGACAGGGGTCAGGTAAGTATACTTACCTTCCCCCCCAAACCCCCTAACTCTCCCTCCCTGCAGCCTAACCCCAACCCTCCCTTCCCGCAGCCTAACTCTAACCCCCCCAGCCTAACTGTAACCCTCCCATTGGTGCCTAAACCTAACCCCCCATTCCTGCAGCCTAACCCTCCCTTCACCACAGCCTGACCCTCCCCACTGATGCCTAAACCTAACCTCATAATACACCACATAATACAGAGAGCAACGCAGTGACTGTCATATAATACAAAGAGCAAAGTAGTGACCATATAATACAAGGTGTCACAGTGCGCACCATATAATTCAATAAAACATTGCAGTGACCAACCACAGACAGTATTAAAACACACAACCCCCCTTTCTAAAAAAACAAAAACAAATATACCTCTTCCCATTTTATAAATATACCACCCCCTTAGATAACATTAAAACATTTTCACAGCCCCACTGGCCCCACCTGTCCAGAGGGAGAATCTGCCTGGTCTCTGTGAAGTTCCAGAGTGTCCTGTGTCTGCAGGCTCTGTGACAGGAGGAATACAGAAACAGTCTAGAGGAGACAAAGGGTGAGAACTCTGGGATGAAGGGAAGGGTTCAAAGAAAGAAATAGGAGGGAGTAACTGAATTGACAGATATATTGGTGTTGAGTGGGAGGCAGGACTCTGGGGGATGGGGTGGGATCTCAGGGAGAGGAGGGAGTACTTTGGTAACTGCAGCCCATGCACTGGCAGCTGTTTCTTCAGAGTAGGACCCAGCAACCAGTAATGAATCAGTTCTCCAGTGCAACTCCTGTGTTCTGACACAGCCACAACATGCTGGGCAACCCAACCCCCCATCATGGCCTACTAACCCCACACGCATACCACCCAACATGACCCACCAGCAATCATAAATTAAGAGAAAAGTCCAGAAGCAGAGCATTTTGTCCCTCCTGGAGAGGGTCGTGTTGGGAGGTATGCACACATACACACACACAGAAAGGTTAGTGCATACCTCCCAACATGACCGTCTCCAGGAGGGACAGGATGCTCTGCTTCTGGACTTCCTGTCTAATTGTGATTGCCATCACCTGTGCTGAAACACCTTTCTTATCCATAAACCTGTTTAAAACAGGTGCCAGCAATCATAAATTAAGAGAAAAGTCCAGAAGCAGAGCATTTTGTCCCTCCTGGAGAGGGTCATGTTGGGAGGTATGTTAGCTAGAGATGAGCGGGTTAAGTTCCCTGAGAACCAGACCCTACCGGACTTCACTACCCAAGCCCGTCTCGGGTTTTCCCGCCTGACTCAGAAACCAGATAGAGGCAAAACGTCATCATCCCGCTGTTGGACTCTCGCGGGTTTTGGATTCCATATAAGGAGCAGCGCATCACCACCATTTTCACTACGGAATTGGAGAGTGTAGCGAGATGATGTGTCTCCGTCCTTAGTGTCTGTGTGTGAGGGAAAGTGGGGTGGCGATTCAAGTGCTGTCTTGTGCTGCTCAGTCCAGTGTAGTGTCTTATGCTGCATCAGTCCAGTCACAGTGGTGGTGTCCTCTGCTGCCATATGTCCAGTGTAGATGTATAAGTCCAGTGCAGTGGTGATGTGTTGTCCTGCATCAGTACAGTGGTAGTGTCTTGTGCTGCATCAGTCCAGTCACAGTGGTGGTGTCCTCTGTTGCCATATGTCCAGTGCTGCTGTATAAATCATGTCCAGTGGTGCTGTGTTGTGCTGCATCAGTCCAGTGGTGGTGTCTTGTGCTGCATAAGCCCAGTCACAGTGGTGGTGTCCCCTGCTGCCATATGTCCAGTGCTGCTGTATAAGTCCAGTCCAGTGGTGCTTTCCCTGTGCTGCCGTATAAGTCCAGTGATATTGCCGTATATGTCCAGTGATACTGCCGTCTATGTCCAGTGATACTGCCGTATATGTCCAGTGATACTGCCGTATATGTCCAGTGGTACTGCCGTATAAATCCAGTGGTACTGCCATATAAATCCAGTCCAGTGATACTGCCGTATAAGTCCAGTGGTACTGCCGTATAAATCCAGTGATACTGCCGTATATGTCCAGTGGTACTGGCGTATAAATCCAGTGGTACTGGTGTATAAATCCAGTCCAGTGATACTGCCGTATATGTCTAGTGGTACTTCCATATAATTACAGTGATACTGCCGTATGTGTCCAGTGGTACTAGTGTATAAATCCAGTCCAGTGATACTGCCATATAAATCCAGAGATAATGCCGTACATGTCCAGTGGTACTGCCGTTTATGTCCAGTGGTACTGCCGTATAAATCCAGTGGTACTGGCATATAAATCCAGTCCAGTGGTACTGCGTATAAGTCCAGTCCAGTGATGCTGCCATATAAGTTCAGTGGTGCTGTCCTGTGCTTTATATTATTTACTCCAAATAAAGGGGTTATTAATATTTCATCCAAATAATTTTTACAGGGTGTGCCCTGTGTGGTGTAGAGCTACGCTCTCCTATGCTGCATTTTGTTATATAACTCCAGAAAGATAATGGAGAACAAAAATTTGGAGGATAAAATAGGGAAAGATCAAGAACCACTTCCTCCTACTGCTGTTGCTGCTGTTGTTGCTACTGGGAGTCGATCGTCATCCCAGAGGGGAAGTCGAAAGACCACTTGTACTACTTCAACTAAGAAAATGACTGTCCAACAGTCCTTTGTGAGGAAGATGAAATTTGACAGCAGTCATCCTGTTGCAAAGCGGATAACTGAGGCCTTGACAGCTGTGTTGGTGTCCCGCGGTGGTGGGGCAGTTGGGAGGCTCCTGTCACTGCTGCTCTGCTTAGCAGAGTAGCAGAGAATAGACGCTGTGTGCATGCGCACAGCGTCTATTCAGTGGAGACAGAGGGAGAGGGGGCATGCCAGCAGCTCACAGAGCGCTGGGCATGCCCCCTAAGTGATGAAAACATGTCTCGCGATCGTAGGCCATATCACAAAGCCACACCCCCTTTTCAGCAGACCATGCCCCCTATTCTGGTGGGTACATGCTATGCACGCGATGGTGTCCCTCTTTGTGAAGTTCTAATGTTGGGAGGTATGTAATCGTCATATCACAGCCATCCATATATAGGCTTACCATACTATTACTTTAAACAGGGACATGATTCTGAGGCTGGCTAACTTCAAGCCTGCATTTCACCTGGTTTTTTTAATCAGCCACAGATCCTGTGTAATTCACGTGTGTCTTGGTTTAAAGAATTAGGGCTAGATGCATCATCGCTTGGAAAGTGATAAAATGGAGAGTGAAAAAGTACCAGCCAATCAGCTCCTAACTGTTATGTCACAGGCTGTGTTTGAAAAATGCCAGTGAGGAGGTGATTGGCTGGTACTTTTTCACTCTCCATTTTATCACTTTCCAAGCGATGATGCATCTCCTAGCCCATAGTATGATAAGCCCATCAATATAACCCCAGTTTGGAAGTGGGTGGTATTTAAACAGTCTGAAGTCAAATAGATCATCTGAATATTGACGGAATAATATATGATTTATTATCAGAGTGTGCTGATCTTATGGTTGGCAGTGTACTGATTATATTAAGGAGGGCAAAGCAGCATGTGACAGGGGCCATTCCACCATGTGATTAATCCAATGGAGGTAATTAGGAATACATACTGTGATTGTGAACTAACAAATTAACAATTACATAGGGCGGGATTTACTATTGGTTACCGGAGCGTCCAGAGCGTCTTTTCGTGCTTTTTCCGGTTATCGCGAATGTACTAATAAAGTTTTCGTAAAAAAAAAAAAGTTTTCGCATAATTGGTTTTCCGTCACTTCTCCGCTCCGTTAGCTCCTCCCCATAGGCGTGTATAGACTTTCCCGCTTTATCATATGTACCATTCATCGCATCGGAGCTGTCAGTGGCATTCCCTGATATTTTTGCTCGCCACCTTTGGCAGGCGAATCTGTCCCCTGCTTGTCGTAAATAATTTGTTGTGCACAACTGTTGGCAAATATAGAGGCAGGAGGCACTAGAGAGGTATGTATTGTGTTTAAGGTAGTGTTTAGGCAGGGATACTGCAGGACATGGCAAGAGGCGCAGTAGTTGAGGCACCGGGGAAAGGAGGTCATTGTCATGAGGCACCAGGGGAAAGGAGGGACATGAGGCGCCAGGGGAAAGGGGGGACATTGGCATGAGGCGCCAGGGGAAAGGAGGGACATGGCATGAGGCACCAGGGGAAAGGGGGGACATTGGCATGAGGTGCCAGGGGAAAGGAGGGACATGAGGTGCCAGGGGAAAGGATGGACATGGTATGAGGCACCAGGGGAAAGGGGGGACATTGGCATGAGGTGCCAGGGGAAAGGAGGGACATGAGGCGCCTGGGGAAAGGAGGGACATGAGGCGCCAGGGGAAAGGGGGACATTGGCATGAGGCACCAGGGGAAAGGAGGGACATGAGGTGCCAGGAGAAAGGGGGGACATTGGCATGAGGCACCAGGGGAAAGGAGGGACATGAGGCGCCAGGGGAAAGGGGGGACATTGGCATGAGGTGCCAGGGGAAAGGAGGGACATGGCATGAGGCACCAGGGGAAAGGGGGGACATTGGCATGAGGTGCCAGGGGAAAGGAGGGACATGAGGCGCCAGGGGAAAGGGGGGACATTGCCATGAGGCACCAGGGGAAAGGAGGGACATGAGGCGCCAGGGGAAAGGAGGGACATGGCATGAGGCACCAGGGGAAAGGAGGGACATGAGGCACCAGGGGAAAAGAGGGACATTGGCATGAGGCGCCAGGGGAAAGGAGGGACATGAGGCGCCAGGGGAAAGGAGGGACATGAGGCACCAGGGGAAAGGGGGACATTGGCATGAGGCGCGAGGGGAAAGGAGGGACATGAGGCGCCAGGGGAAAGGGGGGACATTGGCATGAGGCGCCAGGGGAAAGGAGGGACATGGCATGAGGCACAAGGGGAAAGGGGGGACATTGGCATGAGGTGCCATGGGAAAGGAGGGACATGAGGCGCCTGGGGAAAGGAGGGACATGAGGCGCCAGGGGAAAGGGGGGACATTGGCATGAGGCACCAGGGGAAAGGAGGGACATGAGGCGCCAGGGGAATGGGGGGACATTGGCATGAGGCGCCAGGGGAAAGGAGGAACATGAGGCGCCAGGGGAAAGGGGGGACATTGGCATGAGGCGCCAGGGGAAAGGAGGGACATGGCATGAGGCACCAGGGGAAAGGGGGGACATTGGCATGAGGTGCCAGGGGAAAGGAGGGACATGAGGCGCCAGGGGAAAGGAGGGACATGAGGCGCCAGGGGAAAGGGGGGACATTGCAATGAGGCACCAGGGGAAAGGAGGTACATGAGGCACCAGGGGAAAGGAGGGACATGGCATGAGGCACCAGGGGAAAGGAGGGACATGAGGTGCCAGGGGAAAGGAGGGACATGAGGCACCAGGGGAAAGGGGGGACATTGGCATGAGGCGCCAGGGGAAAGGAGGGACATGAGGCACCAGGGGAAAGGGGGGACATTGGCATGAGGCGCCAGGGGAAAGGAGGGACATGGCATGAGGCACCAGGGGAAAGGGGGGACATTGGCATGAGGTGCCAGGGGAAAGGAGGGACATGAGGCGCCAGGGGAAAGAGGGACATGAGGCGCCAGGGGAAAGGGGGGACATTGCCATGAGGCACCAGGGGAAAGGAGGGACATGAGGCGCCAGGGGAATGGGGGGACATTGGCATGAGGCGCCAGGGGAAAGGAGGGACATGAAGCACCAGGAGAAAGGGGGGACATTGGCATGAGGCGCCAGGGGAAAGGAGGGACATGGAATGAGGCACCAGGGGAAAGGGAGGACATTGGCATGAGGTGCCAGGGGAAAGGAGGGACATGAGGCGCCAGGGGAAAGGAGGGACATGAGGCGCCAGGGGAAAGGAGGGACATGGCATGAGGCACCAGGGGAAAGGAGAGACATGAGGCGCCAGGGGAAAGGAGGTACATTGGCATGAGGCGCCAGGGGAAAGGAGGGACATGAGGTGCCAGGGGAAAGGAGGGACATGGCATGAGGCACCAGGGGAAAGGGGGGACATTGGCATGAGGTGCCAGGGGAAAGGAGGGACATGAGGCGCCTGGGGAAAGGAGGGACATGAGGCGCCAGGGGAAAGGGGGGACATTGGCATGAGGCACCAGGGGAAAGGAGGGACATGAGGCGCCAGGAGAAAGGGGGGACATTGGCATGAGGCACCAGGGGAAAGGAGGCACATGAGGCGCCAGGGGAATGGGGGGACATTGGCATGAGGCGCTAGGGGAAAAGAGGGACATGAGGCACCAGGGGAAAGGGGGGACATTGGCATGAGGCGCCAGGTGAAAGGAGGGACATGAGGCGCCAGGGGAAAGGGGGGACATTGGCATGAGGCGCCAGGGGAAAGGAGGAACATGGCATGAGGCACCAGGGGAAAGGGGGGACATTGGCATGAGGCACCAGGGGAAAGGAGGGACATGGCATATGGTGCACCAGGGGAAAGGAGGGACATGGCATGAGGCACCAGGGGAAAGGGGGGACATTGCCATGAGGCACCAGGGGAAAGGAGGGACATGAGGCTCCAGGGGAAAGGAGGGACATGGTATGAGGCACCAGGGGAAAGGAGGGACATGAGGCGACAGGGGAAAGGAGGGACATGCATGAGGCACCAGGGGAAAGGAGGGACATGGCATGAGGTGATACAGGAGAAAGTACATTGCATCCGATAATTTTTCATAGCGTTTCACTTTACACATTTTGTTATGTTACAGCATTATTCCAAAATGGAATAATTTCTTTTTTTCACTCAAAAATTCTACACAATTCCCCATAATGACAAACTGAAAAAGTTTTTGGGTGATTCTTGGAAATGTATTAAAAAATAATATTACCAAATCTCAGCCTTCGCCAACAAAGTCGAAATTGAGCGCAGGTGCATATGGGGTATGTGTATTATGGGGTATTATTTGTAGAATTTTGAGGGGAAAGATGAATTTGTTCCATTTTGGAATAAGGCTGTAACCTAACAAAATGTTGAAACAGTGAACCGCTGTGAATACTTTCTGGGTGCACTGTATTCACAGTGGAAAGAGCATGTACATGTACAAAAAGGCTGTTGTGAAAATATTAGACTTATTTTGTATATTTTTAGGGATTAAGGGGAGACGTAGTAACTTACCTTTTAAAAATTAATCAAATTCTGAACTCCGGTGTGCAGTTGTTGTTCATTTTGAAGCTGTCAATTAGTCTAATAAAGGTGGATACACAGTTAACGATAAACGACGTTGATCTTACCCTTCCTTTTAGTGACGTTGTTTACTTCAACGTGTTTATGCTGCTGATGACGAGTGATGTGTGCCCGCGTGGGTATTTAATGACTCCATTATGATTAGCCAATGATAAATATCTGTTTTTCCACTATTTTGAACACACCTACAACTGCTCGAAAGCCAGGGGAGATCCAGGCTTGTTTTGAGCCCAGTACACAATATAATAGGCCCTACACAAAACACTGAAAGATATGTACGATCTCGTCCATTTGCTCATCGTTGGTGCTGGCTTGTTTATAGGGCCCTACACACACGGCGAGGTGCCAGATGGACAATATGGCCGACGGGCAAGCCGGTGGCGGGGGAAAGGAGGGGAGTATAAGGGGTAGTGAAGTTTCCTAACTCCTCCGGTCACCATAGCCCTGCATGGTAATATCGATGAGATTGTCCATATTGGCATGCAGGCATCAATGAGCTGACACCTACGATCAACAAGCGCAGGGACACGCATCGTTCATCATGGATGCACCCAAGATATGAACGATATCTTGTTCATTATTGAATGAGATCGGTCATATCTCAGTGTTATCGACCAGTGTGAAGGGACTATTCCTGCAAGCCAATATGGACAATCTCGTCCATATTACCATGCAGGTTTATTGGGCCAGGTGACAGGGGGGAGTGAGGAAACTTCACTCCCCCCCCCCATCCCCATGGGTTGTCAGTCGACCACCTTGGCGGGAAATCGGCCAATGCGTAGGGTCCTAATGTACCCTACACATTGAGCGATCTGCCGCTGAGCTGCCCGACGGCGGATATGGCCAACGGGCGACCCGGCGGCGGGGGGGCAGTGATGGGGGGAGTGAAGTTTCTTCACTACCCCCATCACCTAGCTCCATAGAAGTGCAGGCAAATATGGAGGAGATCGTCCATATTTGCCTGCATGCACAGCCGACGGGGAACCAGCAATGAACGAGTGCGGGGCCGCGCATCGTTCATCGCTGGTGCCTCCACACTCAAAGATAAGATATAACGTTATCTCGTTAATCGTTCATATCTTTTAGTATTATCGCCCAGTGTGTAGTAGGGCCTATTAAACTAGACCCTGTCAATGCCGATGGCAGAGGGAACAACACCCATCTGTCATTAATGATTACCTCCCTCGCCTGTACATGTTCAGACCAGGGAGGTGGTAGTTAACGATAAGCGGGAGCACACACCGTTAAATGAGAGTACACAAGAGATTGAAAAAGATTGCGCTCAGATTAACCCTTGTTAAAGAGATCTTTTACTTTCTCGTCTTATGTGTATGGATCTATTCTTTACCCAATTTTATATATAAGTCCAGACTGAGCAGCTGGAGTTAATTTACATTTATATAGTGAACTACGTTTTTCTCAATGTTTCTCTGACGTCCTAGTGGATGCTGGGAACTCCATAAGGACCATGGGGAATAGCGGCTCCGCAGGAGACTGGGCACAACTAAAGAAAGCTTTAGAATAGGAATGGAGGCTGCGCTCACAATAGGGGATAGCTGCTAAGAGTGCTGCTGGACCTGGAGGCGTCCCACCTCCTGTTGAATTGTGTATTTCGTGATGGTCAGCGCGCTCTAAAGGGGATATATAGGAAGGATTAGAATGATTGAGATAATGCGGAGTGGGAGTAATAGCTGAATGAGTGATTGTGTCAGCTATGTACGTCTGATGGTGGGTTGTATGCTAATGATCACTCAGAAGTGGAATATATGTAGATACTTTAATGTGAAATCAGAAAACCGGGTCAGCGCCCTGATTCCAAAAGTTTTGGTCCTTGTCCCAAAGTTCCCTCACCACTGTCAGGTTTGTCCTGCAGACTACCCTTTGCAAGGTATACCCTCCTAATGGTATACCGGTGAGACCCCAGCTCAGGTAAATGTCAGGTGTACCCTGTGGGTCACCTTTACCATAGGTGTGGTGGATGCCTATGTGCCCTCTGAAGCTGTGTCTGAATGTAGCGTTTGAGGTGTGACTAGTGCGGCGTCCCGCCTGTCAGACCCCTCTCATGTGCGGCACTGAGTGGTGTGGTCATGGGCTGTGTATTTCACACTTACCGCCGGGGGCAGGAGCTGCCTGTCGCCGGTGACCAAGTCTCTTCCGTCCACTCCTCAGGCCTGGTCTTCTGTGTCCGCGTCCTCCGTCTCCTTCGGACCGCTGCGTCTTCCGTCTCCTGTGGACCGCGCTCCACCTACGGCTGCTGATCTCCTCCGTCCTGGGTCCCGTTCTGTTACTTCCTGGTTCGCGCGTCACGTGCCAGGTCACGTGAGCGCGCTGTATGCAATGAATGCCGCTGTGTCTCCTTCTCCAGCCGGAGAAAGGAAGCTGTGAATGTTGATGGTGTAAATTTAGTTTTATGCAAGTCCCAACGCGTTTCAGCACGAGTGCCTTTTTCTAGGGTTACATGTTTAATGTCCTGTAGCCATTATATGCTGTAGTGGCTGTGCTGATTGGTCCATCCTCTATGTCCTTAACCTCCCATTCTCCAATGTGATTGGAGGGGAACGTATTCAATCATGTCAATCATGTGCACATATTTAAATGTGCAACTATGTCAATCATGTGCATATATTTGAATGTGCAACTATCTTAGCTCAAAATGTAGGTTCCCCACATAAGCTATATTACATAGTCCTAACCTTACTATCGGGAAAGTGATTCATGCTGTGAAACCTAAACTATTCGACGAGGAACTGATATCACATTAATCAGCAGTATGGGGAAGGGCTATTGGTTGAATGTAATAAAGTGATTGTGAATGAGTGTTTGATACATCCTGATGGCGGTAAACCTATATTTTTATTGCATTAATAGTGACTGGCTACGGCACGATATGTAGGGAGGGTGGGAGATGTGGGGAATGTAGGGGGATGGGTGAGCGATGAAGGGAAATTTATTCATGATACGGGTTTGTTCTGTATGCAGTATCTGATTATAAAGCTGCAACCGTGTTGTAATCTATATTGAGGCCTCGTGGTGTAAGGGTCTTCAGATTGAAGATCCATCTGAGTTCTTCTCTATTGATTTTTTTCACATAGTCTCCCCCTCGCCAGTTATTGGTGACCTGTTGTATTGCCATGAAATGTATTTTGGACGGATCCTGCATGTGTTTCTCTTTGAAATGTTGCGAAACACTGTGTTTGTCATACCCTTTCTTTATGTTCTGAATGTGTTCGGAAATCCTGATCTTTAATGTTCTGATGGTGCGTCCAACATATTGGAGTCCGCACGGGCATGTAATCAGATATATAACCCCTTTTGTGTGGCATGAGAGTTCTTCCCTAATTTTATATTTCTGTCCTGTGATGTTCGAGGAGAACTCTGTATTTCTCTTTGTTGTTCTGGAATTGGATGTTCTGCAACCTAAGCATGATCCACAGTAATGGAATCCCTGCCTTTTCCCGGTACCATCTAGTGTTGTCTGTTGTAATCTCGCTGGTGGAATGTGATTGTGTACAAGTTTGTCTTTCAAATCTGGGGCTTTTTTGTACACTACTTTTGGCTGTGGAGGTAGTATTCTGGCTAACGTTTCGTCTTGCATTAGGATTGCCCAGTTTTTCATTATACTCTGTTTTATCTGGCCTGCTCCGGTGTTGTATTGTGTTACAAAATAAATGTCCTTGTTGTTTTGTTTCTCGTCCCTTTCTTTATCACATTGGAGAATGGGAGGTTAAGGACATAGAGGATGGACCAATCAGCACAGCCACTACAGCATATAATGGCTACAGGACATTAAACATGTAACCCTAGAAAAAGGCACTCGTGCTGAAACGCGTTGGGACTTGCATAAAACTAAATTTACACCATCAACATTCACAGCCTCCTTTCTCCGGCTGGAGAAGGAGACACAGCGGCATTCATTGCATACAGCGCGCTCACGTGACCTGGCACGTGACGCGCGAACCAGGAAGTAACAGAACGGGACCCAGGACGGAGGAGATCAGCAGCCGTAGGTGGAGCGCGCGGTCCACAGGAGACGGAAGACGCAGCGGTCCGAAGGAGACGGAGGACGCGGACACAGAAGACCAGGCCTGAGGAGTGGACGGAAGAGACTTGGTCACCGGCGACAGGCAGCTCCTGCCCCCGGCGGTAAGTGTGAAATACACAGCCCATGACCACACCACTCAGTGCCGCACAAGAGAGGGGTCTGACAGGCGGGACGCCGCACTAGTCACACCTCAAACGCTACATTCAGACACAGCTTCAGAGGGCACATAGGCATCCACCACACCTATGGTAAAGGTGACCCACAGGGTACACCTGACATTTACCTGAGCTGGGGTCTCACCGGTATACCATTAGGAGGGTATACCTTGCAAAGGGTAGTCTGCAGGACAAACCTGACAGTGGTGAGGGAACTTTGGGACAAGGACCAAAACTTTTGGAATCAGGGCGCTGACCCGGTTTTCTGATTTCACATTAAAGTATCTACATATATTCCACTTCTGAGTGATCATTAGCATACAACCCACCATCAGACGTACATAGCTGACACAATCACTCATTCAGCTATTACTCCCACTCCGCATTATCTCAATCATTCTAATCCTTCCTATATATCCCCTTTAGAGCGCGCTGACCATCACGAAATACACAATTCAACAGGAGGTGGGACGCCTCCAGGTCCAGCAGCACTCTTAGCAGCTATCCCCTATTGTGAGCGCAGCCTCCATTCCTATTCAAATAGCCGTCTGTCCTCTAGAGGCTGCAGCACACATCCCCCATCCCCACAACCTCATTTTCCCAATTAAACATACCAAACAACTCACGGTGGTCACATATGGGATTATTAGACTATAGGAATGAGCGTATAGATAGGGCAAAACAAACATTCAACACATTTGAACGAACTACATCATTCCTTAGCAAGGGACAGGATTTATGCACACAAATCGTCCAGCTGGAACGATTACTAAAACAGGAGACAAAACTATGGTGGGACACTTTTGCCTTACAATGGTACGAAGACCAGAAAACGATACCAAAGGGACTCACCATTAAGAAAATACCCACACATAATAGAGAGAATGCGGAATTTATGGAAAAATGGAACAACACTCTTAGAGATTGCTCCTTGAAATTGATACATATCATTATAGAGCAGCATGAGAAAGACCTAGAAACAATAGACAAGGATATCATTTCATTACACAGCAAGTTAGAATTATATCACAAAGACCAGGACTATCAGAAAATAGAAACATTAACAAAAAACAGATTAAAGAAGGGGGAGGACATCATTATTGAAAGGAAAAAGAAAAAGTTTCTTAGAGATAAGTGGGGCATTAAAACCACTCACAAAGGGAAGAAACCCACACCCCCCAAACCGAAGTCAAGATCAGGACACGTGAACACACATCACAGCACAAATCTGCGCAACACCATCCATACAACATACAGACACCCAAACACCAACAGGATCCTGACGTATCAAGAATACATGACATTACTACACTCCAATACAAATAGACTAACACAACTAGACTCTGAGACGGAATCAGATATCACCGACACATCATGCATGAAAGACATAGAATCATCCTTCTCCATCCACGAGATAGAGGATCCAAATTACGAGGCCACAATAAGACAATCCCTAGAGACAGGCTGCTTAACAGCAGTATTAGACACACAGTCAGGAACACCAAGCGACATTGGAAAAGAGAACATCACACAAACCGAAGGATTACACAACCAACCACCCATCACCACCACAAAAAACGGAGAACATTGGGACATAGATTTTTTAGACCTAGAGGCAGGCATTGCGGCCTGCCACACACCTACAATAAAAAGGCAAACCAACAAAAGAAAAATCCTAGAAACAGAAGAGGGTGTAGGGGAGGTCAAAAAAACAAGACCACCAAGGACACAGAGAAAGATCCGCTGACCGAAGGAGTATTTAACCTAAGTAGCTTCCAATTAGGAGATCAACATAAAAAACTACTCAACAAGGGGCTCAAATTTGCCCCTACCAAAAAAATGAATAAGTTTGAAACTTACATGGATATACAGGCATTCACCAGGAAGATCACCCTCAAAAAATTCTTTGCTCAGACCAACCTACAACACATACCAGTTGACAAAACCTCAACATTCAGACATACCACATGCAAACCACAGTCGACATTTTACCCACAACACATAAAGGGACACATAATTAACACATTTGAACAATTGTTAATCAATGATCTAGAAAAAATTGACAATACACATAAAAAACGCCTAAATCTGGACAAGGGAGAAATACAGGCCTTGGAGGAATTAAAGAGCACCAAAACACTTATCATCAAACCGGCGGACAAGGGGGGAGGTATTGTGTTACTTGATAAAAGTGACTACATCCAAGAATCAGGACGACTACTTGGGGATACACAAACATACACCAAATTGAAAGGGGACCCAACACAAGAATACAAACGGCAGTTACAATCATTACTAAATGAAGGCTTATCAATAGGAATCATTAATAAAAAAGAATTTGAGTTCCTCACACCATCAAATCCAGTGATACCAGTATTTTATTACCTTCCGAAGATACACAAAGATTTGGAACACCCACCAGGAAGACCCATCATTTCAGGGATTAATTCACTCACATCTAACCTATCCAGATACATAGATTCTTTCCTTCAACAGCACGTAGTCAAGCAGAAATCTTACCTAAGAGACACCACCCATATACTTCAACTACTTCAAGACATAACATGGGCAGAAGATCTGATATTGGTAACCAGTGATGTAACATCTCTCTACACCATCATAGAGCACAATCAAGGGACTGAT
Organism: Pseudophryne corroboree; assembly: GCF_028390025.1. NCBI lineage: Eukaryota > Metazoa > Chordata > Amphibia > Anura > Myobatrachidae > Pseudophryne > Pseudophryne corroboree. Next base: position 317,229,996 of record NC_086444.1, on the reverse strand, counting down.
AGTTCCAGACACTTCCTTTCACAGGACGTCACACTGCAACCGGCACAGATTGACTTCATACTAAAGGCCATTACATTCATATTGGAGCATAACTACACCTGGTTTGAGGATGAATATTACAAACAGCGGACAGGGACAGCCATGGGGACCAGGTTCGCACCAAGTTATGCGAACCTGTTCATGAGTAAGTGGGAGGAGGACAACATCTGGAAGGGGCATGACTTTGGGGCGAACCTGGTCCTCTGGCGTAGATACATAGATGACATCATATTCATATGGAGAGGGACAGAAAGTGACTTAAAGACATTCTTACTATACATCAGTAACAACGACAGAAATCTACAGTTCACGACCAAATACAGCAAGGAACAAGCAATATTTCTTGACTTAGACATCTACATCATGGACAACAAGATCCACACACGTACACATCACAAACAGGTGGACGTCAATAGTTACATTTTATCTACAAGTGGCCACCATCCAAACTGGCTTCACAGTATCCCTACAGGACAATTCACACGACTAAGAAGAAACTGTACACAGATAGAAGACTACCACAAACAAGGACAAGATTTGAAACAGAAATTTTTAGCCAAAAAATATGATAAGGAAATTGTACACAAAGCATACAAAAAATTGGAGGACACAGACAGGCAAGATCTATTAAAATATAAAGAAAGGGACAAGAAACAAAACAACAAGGACATTTATTTTGTAACACAATACAACACCGGAGCAGGCCAGATAAAACAGAGTATAATGAAAAACTGGGCAATCCTAATGCAAGACGAAACGTTAGCCAGAATACTACCTCCACAGCCAAAAGTAGTGTACAAAAAAGCCCCAGATTTGAAAGACAAACTTGTACACAATCACATTCCACCAGCGAGATTACAACAGACAACACTAGATGGTACCGGGAAAAGGCAGGGATTCCATTACTGTGGATCATGCTTAGGTTGCAGAACATCCAATTCCAGAACAACAAAGAGAAATACAGAGTTCTCCTCGAACATCACAGGACAGAAATATAAAATTAGGGAAGAACTCTCATGCCACACAAAAGGGGTTATATATCTGATTACATGCCCGTGCGGACTCCAATATGTTGGACGCACCATCAGAACATTAAAGATCAGGATTTCCGAACATAAAGAAAGGGTATGACAAACACAGTGTTTCGCAACATTTCAAAGAGAAACACATGCAGGATCCGTCCAAAATACATTTCATGGCAATACAACAGGTCACCAATAACTGGCGAGGGGGAGACTATGTGAAAAAAATCAATAGAGAAGAACTCAGATGGATCTTCAATCTGAAGACCCTTACACCACGAGGCCTCAATATAGATTACAACACGGTTGCAGCTTTATAATCAGATACTGCATACAGAACAAACCCGTATCATGAATAAATTTCCCTTCATCGCTCACCCATCCCCCTACATTCCCCACATCTCCCACCCTCCCTACATATCGTGCCGTAGCCAGTCACTATTAATGCAATAAAAATATAGGTTTACCGCCATCAGGATGTATCAAACACTCATTCACAATCATTTTATTACATTCAACCAATAGCCCTTCCCCATACTGCTGATTAATGTGATATCAGTTCCTCGTCGAATAGTTTAGGTTTCACAGCATGAATCACTTTCCCGATAGTAAGGTTAGGACTATGTAATATAGTTTATGTGGGGAACCTACATTTTGAGCTAAGATAGTTGCACATTCAAATATATGCACATGATTGACATAGTTGCACATTTAAATATGTGCACATGATTGACATGATTGAATACGTTCCCCTCCAATCACATTGGAGAATGGGAGGTTAAGGACATAGAGGATGGACCAATCAGCACAGCCACTACAGCATATAATGGCTACAGGACATTAAACATGTAACCCTAGAAAAAGGCACTCGTGCTGAAACGCGTTGGGACTTGCATAAAACTAAATTTACACCATCAACATTCACAGCCTCCTTTCTCCGGCTGGAGAAGGAGACACAGCGGCATTCATTGCATACAGTGCGCTCACGTGACCTGGCACGTGACGCGCGAACCAGGAAGTAACAGAACGGGACCCAGGACGGAGGAGATCAGCAGCCGTAGGTGGAGCGCGGTCCACAGGAGACGGAAGACGCAGCGGTCCGAAGGAGACGGAGGACGCGGACACAGAAGACCAGGCCTGAGGAGTGGACGGAAGAGACTTGGTCACCGGCGACAGGCAGCTCCTGCCCCCGGCGGTAAGTGTGAAATACACAGCCCATGACCACACCACTCAGTGCCGCACAAGAGAGGGGTCTGACAGGCGGGACGCCGCACTAGTCACACCTCAAACGCTACATTCAGACACAGCTTCAGAGGGCACATAGGCATCCACCACACCTATGGTAAAGGTGACCCACAGGGTACACCTGACATTTACCTGAGCTGGGGTCTCACCGGTATACCATTAGGAGGGTATACCTTGCAAAGGGTAGTCTGCAGGACAAACCTGACAGTGGTGAGGGAACTTTGGGACAAGGACCAAAACTTTTGGAATCAGGGCGCTGACCCGGTTTTCTGATTTCACATTAAAGTATCTACATATATTCCACTTCTGAGTGATCATTAGCATACAACCCACCATCAGACGTACATAGCTGACACAATCACTCATTCAGCTATTACTCCCACTCCGCATTATCTCAATCATTCTAATCCTTCCTATATATCCCCTCTAGAGCGCGCTGACCATCACGAAATAAAAAAAGCTTTAGGACTACCTGGTGTGCACTGGCTCCTCCCACTATGACCCTCCTCCAGACCTCAGTTAGAATTTTGTGCCCAGCTGAGCTGGATGCACACTAGGGGCTCTCCTGAGCTCCTAGAAAAAGAAAGTATATTTTAGGTTTTTTATTTTCAGTGAGATCTGCTGGCAACAGACTCACTGCTACGAGGGACTTAGGGGAGAGAAGCGAACCTACCTGCTTGCAGCTAGCTTGGGCTTCTTAGGCTACTGGACACCATTAGCTCCAGAGGGATCGAACACTGGGCCCGTCCATGATCGTCCGGTCCCGGAGCCGCGCCGCCGTCCCCCTTGCAGAGCCAGAAGCAAGAAGATCTTCCTCAAAATCGGCGGCTGAAGACTTCTGTCTTCATTAAGGTAGCGCACAGCACTGCAGCTGTGCGTCATTGCTCCCTGTGCACACCACACACTCCGGTCACTATGGGTGCAGGGCGCTGGGGGGGGGGGGGCGCCCTGGGCAGCAATTTGAGTACCTTACAGGTGGCAAACACACATAATATAGCTTACTAGGCTATATATGTGTAAAATACCCCTGCTACATTAATTTAATAAAAGCGGGAGAAGTCCGCCGAAAAAGGGGCGGGGCTATCTCCCTCAGCACACTGGCGCCATTTCCTCTCACAGCTCCGCTGGAAGGATCGCTCCCAGGCTCTCCCCTGCAGTTTCAGACTACATAAGGGTAAAAAAGAGAGGGGGGGGGGCACTAAATTTAGGCGCAATTCTGTGTAATAAGCAGCTATAAGGGAAATCACTGTGAGTAGTGTAAATCCCGGCATTATATAGCGCTCTGGTGTGTGCTGGCATACTCACTCTCTGTCTCCCCAAAGGGCTTTGTGGGGTCCTATCCTCAGTCAGAGCATTCCCTGTGTGTGTGCGGTGTGTCGGTACGGCTGTGTCGACATGTTTGATGAGGAGGCTTATGTGGAGGCGGAGCAGGGGCCGATAAATGTGATGTCACCCCCTGCGGGGTCGACACCTGAGTGGATGGATATGTGGAAGGAAGTACGTGACAGTGTCAACTCCTTACACAAAATGTTTGATGACATGACAGATGTGGGACAGCCGGCTTCTCAGCCCGTGCCTGCCCAGGCGTCTCAAAAGCCATCGGGGGCCCTAAAACGCCCGCTACCGCAGATGGCAGAATCAGACGTCGACACGGATACTGACTCCAGTGTCGACGACGGTGAGACCACGGTACATTCCAATAGGGCCATCCGTTACATGATTACGGCAATGAAAGATGTGTTGCACATTTCTGATCTTTACCCAGGTACCACAAAAAAGGGTATTATGTTTGGGGAGAAAAAGCAACCAGTGGTTTTTCCCCCATCTGATGAGTTGAATGAAGTGTGTGATGAAGCGTGGGCTTCCCCCGATAAGAAACTGGTGATTTCTAAAAGATTACTAATGGCGTACCCTTTCCCGCCAGAGGATAGGTCACGTTGGGAGACATCCCCTAGGGTGGATAAAGCGCTCACACGCTTGTCAAAAAAGGTGGCACTACCGTCTCCGGATACGGCCGCCCTAAAGGAGCCTGCAGATAGAAAGCAGGAGGCTATCCTGAAGTCTGTGTATACACACTCAGGTTTTATACTGCGACCGGCTATTGCTTCAGCATGGATGTGCAGTGCTGCAGCCGCGTGGTCAGATTCCCTGTCTGATAACATTGATACCCTGGACAGGGACACTATATTGCTAAACATAGAGCATATTAAGGATACACTCTTATAAATGAGAGATGCCCAGAGGGATATTTGCCGGCTGGCATCTAGAGTAAATGCAATGTCCATATCTGCCAGGAGGGTATTGTGGACCCGGCAATGGACAGGTGATGCAGATTCTAAAAGGCACATGGAGGTTTTGCCTTACAAAGGTGAGGAATTGTTTGGGGAGGGTCTCTCGGACCTTGTCTCCACAGCAACTGCTGGAAAGTCGACATTTTTACCCCATGTTCCTTCACAGCCAAAGAAAGCACCGTATTATCAGGTACAGTCCTTTCGGCCACAGAAAGGCAAGCGGGTTAAAGGCGCGTCCTTTCTGCCCAGAGGCAGAGGCAGGGGGAAAAAGCTGCACCATACAGCCAGTTCCCAGGAGCAAAAGCCCTCTCCCGCTTCCTCTAAGTCCACCGCATGACGCTGGGGCTCCACAGGCGGAGCCAGGTGCGGTGGGGGCCCGTCTCCGGAACTTCAGCGACCAGTGGGCTCGCTCACAGGTAGATCCCTGGATTCTACAAGTGGTATCTCAGGGTTACAAGCTGGAATTCGAGACGTCTCCCCCTCGCCGTTTCCTCAAATCAGCTTTGCCAACAATTCCTCTAGACAGGGAGGCAGTGCTGGAGGCAATTCACAAGCTGTACTCTCAGCAGGTGATAATCAAGGTACCCCTCCTGCAACAGGGAAGGGGTTATTATTCCACGTTGTTTGTGGTACCGAAACCGGACGGTTCGGTGAGACCCATTTTAAATCTAAAATCACTGAACACTTACATAAGAAGGTTCAAGTTCAAAATGGAATCGCTCAGAGCGGTTATTGCGAGCCTGGACGAGGGGGATTACATGGTATCACTGGACATCAAGGATGCTTACCTGCATGTCCCCATTTACCATCCTCACCAGGAGTATCTCAGATTTGTGGTACAGGACTGTCATTACCAATTCCAGACGTTGCCGTTTGGTCTATCCACGGCTCCGAGGGTATTTACCAAGGTAATGACAGAAATGATGATACTCCTTCGAAAAAAGGGAGTCATAATTATCCCGTACTTGGACGATCTCCTTATAAAGGCGAGGTCCAGGGAACAGTTGTTGATCGGAGTAGCACTAGCTCAGACAGTGCTACAACAGCACGGCTGGATCCTGAATATCCCGAAGTCGCAGCTGGCTCCTACAACGCGTCTACTGTTCCTGGGGATGGTTCTGGACACAGAGCAGAAAAAAGTGTTTCTCCCGGAGGAGAAGGCCAGGGAGTTGTCATCTCTTGTAAGAGACCTCCTAAAACCAAAACAGGTGTCGGTGCATCACTGCACGCGTGTCCTGGGAAAGATGGTAGCTTCTTACGAAGCAATTCCATTCGGCAGGTTCCATGCAAGAATCTTTCAGTGGGATCTGCTGGACAAGTGGTCCGGATTGCATCTTCAGATGCATCGGCTGATAACCTTGTCCCCAAGGGCCAGGGTGTCTCTACTGTGGTGGCTGCAGAGTGCTCATCTTCTAGAAGGCCGCAGATTCGGCATACAGGACTGGGTCCTAGTGACCACGGATGCCAGCCTTCGAGGCTGGGGGGCAGTCACTCAGGGAAGAAATTTCCAAGGACTATGGTCAAGTCAGGAGACTGCCCTACACATAAATATTCTGGAACTAAGGGCCATTTACAATGCCCTAAGTCAGGCAAGGCCCCTACATCAACACCAGCCGGTACTGATTCAGTCAGACAACATCACGGCGGTCGCCCATGTAAACCGACAGGGCGGCACAAGAAGCAGGATGGCGATGGCAGAAGCCACAAGGATTCTCCGTTGGGCAGATAATCACGTGTTAGCACTGTCAGCAGTGTTCATTCCGGGAGTGGACAACTGGGAAGCAGACTTCCTCAGCAGGCACGACCTCCACCCGGGAGAGTGGGGACTTCATCCAGAAGTCTTCCAAATGATTGTACACCAGTGGGAAAGGCCACAGGTGGACATGATGGCGTCCCGCCTCAACAAAAAGCTAAAAAGATATTGCGCCAGGTCAAGGGACCCTCAGGCGATAGCTGTGGACGCTCTGGTAACACCGTGGGTGTACCAGTCGGTGTATGTGTTCCCTCCTCTGCCTCTCATACCCAAGGTACTGAGAATAATAAGAAAGAGAGGAGTACGAACTATACTCGTGGTTCCGGATTGACCAAGAAGATCTTGGTACCCAGAACTTCAAGAAATTATCTCAGAGGACCCATGGCCTCTGCCGCTCAGACAGGACCTGCTGCAGCAGGGACCCTGTCTGTTCCAAGACTTACCGCGGCTGCGTTTGACGGCATGGCGGTTGAACACCGGATCCTAAAGGAAAAAGGCATTCCGGAGGAAGTCATTCCTACGCTGATTAAGGCAAGGAAAGATGTGACCGTAACACATTATCACCGTATTTGGCGAAAATATGTTGCTTGGTGTGAGGCCAGAAAGGCCCCAACGGAGGAATTTCAACTGGGTCGTTTTCTGCACTTCCTACAGTCAGGAGTGTCTATGGGCCTAAAATTGGGTTCCATTAAGGTCCAGATTTCGGCTCTGTCCATTTTCTTCCAAAAAGAACTGGCTTCACTGCCTGAAGTTCAGACTTTTGTTAAGGGAGAGCTGCATATTCAGCCCCCGTTTGTGCCTCCAGTGGCACCGTGGGATCTCAACGTGGTGTTGGATTTCCTGAAGTCGCATTGGTTTCAGCCACTTAAAACCGTGGAGCTAAAATACCTCACGTGGAAAGTGGTCATGCTGTTGGCCTTGGCGTCGGCCAGGCGTGTATCAGAATTGGCGGCTTTGTCATGCAAAAGCCATTATCTGATTTTTCATGTGGATAGGGCGGAATTGAGGACGCGTTCCCAATTCCTTCCTAAGGTGGTATCAGCTTTTCATGTAAACCAACCTATTGTGGTGCCTGCGGCTACTCGGGACTTGGAGGACTCCAAGTTGCTGGACGTAGTCAGGGCCCTGAAAATATATGTTTCCAGGACGGCTGGAGTCAGAAAAACTGACTCGCTATTTATCCTGTATGCACCCAACAAGCTGGGTGCTCCTGCTTCTAAGCAGACTATTGCTCGCTGGATCTGTAGCACGATTCAACTTGCACATTCTGCGGCTGGACTGCCGCATCCTAAATCTGTAAAGGCCCATTCCACGAGGAAAGTGGGCTCTTCTTGGGCGGCTGCCCGAGGGGTCTCGGCTTTACAACTTTGCCGAGCTGCTACTTGGTCGGGTTCAAACACTTTTGCAAGATTCTACAAGTTTGATACCCTGGCTAAGGAGGACCTTGAGTTTGCTCATTCGGTGCTGCAGAGTCATCCGCACTCTCCCGCCCGTTTGGGAGCTTTGGTATAATCCCCATGGTCCTTACGGAGTAACCAGCATCCACTAGGACGTCAGAGAAAATAAGATTTTACTCACCGGTAAATCTACTTCTCGTAGTCCGTAGTGGATGCTGGGCGCCCATCCCAAGTGCGGATTGTCTGCAAAACTTGTATATAGTTATTGCTTAACTAAAGGGTTACTGTTATGAGCCATCTGTTGGTGAGGCTCAGTTGTTATTCATACTGTTAACTGGGTATAGCATCACGAGTTATACGGTGTGATTGGTGTGGCTGGTATGAGTTTTACCCGGGATTCAAAATCCTTCCTTATTGTGTCAGCTCTTCCGGGCACAGTATCCTAACTGAGGTCTGGAGGAGGGTCATAGTGGGAGGAGCCAGTGCACACCAGGTAGTCCTAAAGCTTTCTTTAGTTGTGCCCAGTCTCCTGCGGAGCCGCTATTCCCCATGGTCCTTACGGAGTTCCCAGCATCCACTACGGACTACGAGAAATAGATTTACCGGTGAGTAAAATCTTATTTTTTGACTATGGTGGTCATTCCGAGTTGTTCGCTCGGTAATTTTCTTCGCATCGCAGCGATTTTCCGCTAACTGCGCATGCGCAATGTTCGCACTGCGATTGCGCCAAGTAAATTTGCTATGCAGTTAGGTATTTTACTCACGGCATTACGAGGTTTTTTCTTCGTTCTGGTGATCGTAATGTGATTGACAGGAAGTGGGTGTTTCTGGGCGGAAACTGGCCGTTTTATGGGAGTGTTTGAAAAAACGCTACCGTTTCTGGGAAAAACGCGGGAGTGGCTGGAGAAACGGAGGAGTGTCTGGCCGAACGCTGGGTGTGTTTGTGACGTCAAACCAGGAACGACAAGCACTGAACTGATCGCACTGGCAGAGTAAGTCTCGAGCTACTCAGAAACTGCACAGAGAAGTCTTTTCACAATATTGCGAATCTTTCGTTTGCAATTTTGAGAAGCTAAGATTCACACCCAGTAGGCGGCGGCTTAGCGTGTGCAAAGCTGCTAAAAGCAGCTTGCGAGCGAACAACTCGGAATGACCCCCTATATTTCAGATGGATTTCTCATTAAATTTCTTGAGAATAGTTTTAGCAGTGTTAGCAAGAGTTGGAGTTAGAAATATCCCTCATTTTGCAGTCAATAGACAGAATGATCGAAGAACAAGAAGGAGAAGATTGTTTTATGCAAGGAAAAATTTGTTCAGATTACGGGAGACAAAAGTTATAAAAATGTACCGCCTTCCCAGTGTTGCAATTCTACAGCTATATAACAAAATAAAAAACGACATAATTCCACGCACCAGAAGGAGTAGGGCAATTGATGGACTGGGCAAACTATTGGCTACTCTACATTTTCTTGCTTCCGGGACCTTCCAAAACACTGTTTCCTCAGTAGGTGGGGTGAGCCAGTCTTCATTTAGTCGTTTTTTTGGTACAGTTCTAGATGCAATCCTTAAACATACTGCAGACTACATTTCTTTTCCAAAAACTGCCTCTGAATGGATTAATTTAAAACAAGAATTTTTCAGCATTGCCAAATTTCCTAACGTGTTAGGGGCCATTGATTGTACACACATACCATTCTCACCATCCCATGATCTGGAAGAAGTGTGTAGGAATCGGAAAAATTTTCACTCTTTAAATTTCCAAGCAATTTGTGACTCAAACACTAAATTTTTAAATGTATTTGCTGGGTTTCCTGGTTCAACCCATGATCCGTACATTTTGAGACATTCAAATATTTTCCAAAAATTCGAAAATTCTGAATATCCACAAGGCTGGCTACTTGGTGAGTATACCTTATTTCAAATAAAAACGAATTTATAATAAAATAAACATAAAAATAATTATGTAAAAATTGTACTATTTAAAATAAATTACAGGTTGAGTATCCCTTATCCAAAATGCTTGGGACCAGAGGTATTTTGGATATCGGATTTTTCCGTATTTTGGAATAATTGCATACCATAATGAGATATCATGGTGATGGGACCTAAATCTAAGCACAGAATTCATTTATGTTGCATATACACCTTATACACACAGCCTGAAGGTAATTTTAGCCAATATTTTTTATAACTTTGTGCATTAAACAAAGTGTGTCTACATTCATACAATTCATTTATGTTTCATATACACCTTATACACTCAGCCTGAAGGTCATTTAATACAATATTTTTAATAACTTTGTGTATTAAACAAAGTTTGTGTACATTGAGCCATCAAAAAACAAAGGTTTCACTATCTCACTCAAAAAAGTCCGTATTTCGGAATATTCCGTATTTTGGAATATTTGGATATGGGATACTCAACCTGTACCAATTTAAATGAATTTTAAGGTTGCCTGACTAGAGTTCATGATTTCGGACTATCATTAATGGAAAATGTCCTATTGGTTACCCTAACCTTATAATATCTACATACCTTGTAAATAGGTGTGAAAGACTTTTCAGTTAAGGTACACTTCATACTGTACACCATATACTTGCAATACATACTTTAACCTTCATACTTATCCATTTGTTTACTTATTTATTTTTACATTAGGAACAGTAGATATCTTATTTGGCCTAATATTAATATCTGGTCAGTGAATATTGTTATTTTGAAATGCAATCCTCTGTATAGGACGCGAAAATAATAATTTGTGCTGCACTACACTAGGAGAACCTGTGGTTTTACAAATAAGAGTGGCTATAAACATAAAAAAATGTAGTTTCAAGTTGGCATTAGGACAAAGTGTTTACATAGTCGACTTTATATGCAATACAGTGCAGTCCCGTGGGTCGTATACAAACCAGACAGACCAGGGACTATTTTTTCCATTATTGGCTCGGACAACTGTGTAAATGACAAATGGGAATGTTTCACCACAATGGCATAGGCTCTGCATTATATTGTTCATCAGTCTAGTGTTTACCATTCGTGCATCCTCGAAAGCTGTTTCATTTCTTATCTTAGTTAGTCCACATTAAATAATTAGAGCATACACATGTTTATATTACTATTTTGTTTTACTCTTATGTTAAATTCTGTATTGATTGTCCTTTATGCATGCGCATATTTTTTTTTTATAATAGGTGACTCAGGTTACGGGTGCAGGCCATGGTTACTAACACCAATAAATCGACCAAGAAATAGATCCCAGAAGAAATACAATAAGTCACATATTGCAACTCAAAATGTTATAGAGCGATCTTTTAGACTACTGAAAAGCAGATTCCGGTGTCTAGATAAATCAGGGGGTACTTTAAAATACTCTGCCACAAAAGTATGTAAAATATTTACTGTATGTTGCATTCTTCACAATATATGTATTGACAATAACATTGAATGGAATAGGAGAATTCCAGTTACACAAAACAATGTTTCTAATATCTCTGATGAGAGGAATAGTTGTTCATTACAAGGTAACTAAGTTCGTGGGCAGTTGATTGCTAATTATTTCTCTTAAATTAAATCTTAATAGTTTATTGATAGTGTTTACAATTTCACATATAAAAAGTAAATATAAGTAGTTTTTTTGTGTTCTTTTTGAATTTTGAAATGCGAACTATTTCTGATCTAATTGGTTGCTGTTCTTATTATTGTAATAGAGTCAAAATCTTTATGTTCATTACTTAAGGCTCAATTTAAAAATAAAAAAATAAATTATAGTCACCTATTATAGAAATTCTTGACTACACCGTCTGTTCAATAATATTTGAATACATTTTTACATTTTGCTAATTGTGGTGATTGAGACTGTGTTACCCAAAGTAAAGTCTAAAATCCTTTCATGTCCATAATTTCAAATATGTATAATGTCTATGGGGTCGATTCAATTCGGCAACTTATGAATAGCGCCGGGAATTAGCTCCCGACGCTATTCAATTCAGCTGCTAGCTACCAGCAATTGTCGGGAATTCTTCTCTCATCCCCGGGGGGTGAGAGAAGAAAACCGACAAAAGTGCTGCCGCGCACCCGGCGCGAGGCTGATTCTGTTGGGAATCAGCATCGCCGCGGGTAGTTAAGTCGGAAAATGCCCGTTCTCCCGACAAAACTACCTGTTAAGTCACCGACTTAACTTTAGCTGAATTAAATAGCGTCGGGAGCTAATTCCCGGCGCTATTCATAAGTTGCCGAATTGAATCGACCCCTATGATACCATGTCCTCAGATATAAATATTATTTCAAAGAAGAGACGATTAAAAAAATGCTGAAACAACTTTTTATTTAACATTTTTAGATGTCCGAAATAGAAATTAAAACTCTTTATTTGTAACATTAGAAATACAAATATGAAAGTTACACTTCTCCTATTGAAAAAAAACTGGTATTTGGGTTATTTTTTCAAAATAACTGTTTTCCCTAAAATATGAAACGGTTCTGTCATACTGAAGAACACAATTTGTGGATACAATGAGTTGAAATATCTAGACAGTTTGACATTTACTCACAATAACGGTCTCACACTGGGCTTCAGCAAGTGAAAACAAGCTTAATTGTGTATCTGATTTTTAAATCTGTTTCAACTAATTTTAGTTTGTTTTTAATATCACTCTATGCAAAATCTGTAATTTCTAAAAACAATTTAGAATTCAACAAACAAAATTTTAAATCAGTTTGCCAACAATATGTTGTAATGATTTGTGAACCTTAGAAAACCATAACAATGTGAAGACAACTTTTTAAATCCAATCAAGCCCTGCTACAGATTTTTAAATTCTGAACTGCTTGCCAGTTCAATAAGTATCCTGGTGGAAAAAAATATAATAGTATGAGAACAAAACAAGAACAAAACAAATAAACACATTTTTATGCAAATACACTTAAACAATATTACGTAATATCCTAATCTTCTTTTTCATGCAAAATCAGATGTATTAAGCTTCATCTATCTGCTTTATAATGTGTAGGGTCATGTCTGCTTGTTATAGCAATACCCTATATAAGCCTATAGGCTTCCTAGCAATTATTCTGGGAGGAAAAGGTGACCCGTGCACAGAGCCTCACACGGCAGCTTACACAGAATACCGGATTTGATAAGGGCAGCTCGGAAAAGCTGTCTATTGCAAAAATAAATGCTTATGTTAATGCATATGTGTCACGTGTAAGTGTGGACACATCTGTGATCCTTTTCCCTATTTTCGAAATCAGAGATTGTAGATTCTGCAATTCCTTTAGGAGACTGCTAAATTCAGTGCTGACAACATTTTTATTCACTTCCAACGCTGCATTGATCAGATATTGAATTTCATCTGATGTGGGTATTGCACTAGGCTTATTTACTTCCGACTTCAATAATTCTTTTTTAAGAAAATTGGTAGGTTCAGGGATATTTGTGTTTCGATGTTGGTCTTTTGAGGAGCTATGGGCAATAGCATTGTATTCTTTCTCAGAATCAGAGGTATCAGGAATCTCGAGAGTATCTGCAATCATTTGAATAGAATTTTCAGATTCATCACAATCCCCAGTAGTATTGATTACGGTTCCGATTTCTGTCTTTATTTCTGGTGGAAAAAATGGTTTAAAATTAACAGATGTAAAACATGTAAGAGTTGATAATCTGTGGGTCAACCCTTTCTTGACCGACAGTTATTAGGTCAGTCCTGGAAGCGCATAAGTCAGACAGGTCGACCAGTAACCTATTTACACAACATTAGGGGCGGGATTTACTAAAGGGAAAATGCGGTAAAACACCCGTTTTACCGCATTTTCATATGTACTAACCCGCGACCGCCGCGTTTTCGCCCCATAGGGTATCGCCATCTTTTTATGGCGATACCCTACAGAAGCCTATGGGACTCTTACCGCCGCCGCTGGGTCCTGCCGCATCCCGCCGCCGCCCCGCGCTGCTCACGTCGACCCACCCTTCCCCTCTGCATACCTGAGAGGCTGCTGGTGCGGCCCCCCTCCTCCTTCTCCCCCGCAGCACAGCCTTGTCTCCTTCCGGCTGCAGGGGGGAGGAGGAGGAGCCCGGGGACTCCCTGCGCACGTCACCTCCCGGGTCTGGGAGGTGATGGAGACCTCTGCCGACCCCTGCCGAACCCCGCAGACCACCGCAGACATCATCGCGAGGGGCCTCCTATACCGCATTGCGATACTAATCGCATATGTTAGTACATATGCGATTAGTATCGCTACAGTAGTTGGCGAGGGGCGGCTTATAGTACATAGGTTTGGATACAACAGCTACATTGGATGCCTGCATGTTTGGAAAATTTCAAATGAGGGAAACTAATAATACTTATAACTTCAACTTTATGCACCGAAATGTGAATACCATTCTCCATGATGGAACACAGTTTGATCCCATGTTCTACCATCCTAACTATCAAACCTTTACATCTAAACACGGAACAAACCAGTTTATATCAAATTGGTGCTAGAACTTTGCTGAGGGGGTTCCTCAGAGATGGATGCTGATCTTGCTAACTTCAGCAAGATCTGCGTCCAGCTACACACGCAGGTGTCTTAAATTCTCCAAACTCGTCCCCTTTTTGCCCACTGCAACCCCCCTAATACAGGTCAACAACCCTTCCCCATACCCCAATAGCCAGCATGATCAATCGTGTTGTGGACACTTCCTGGAAGTTTGCCAGTGCGCATGCGTAGATCCACAAAATACATCTGCAGCGTGGAGACTTGCAGTTGCTTTGGGTTATGTAAAGAAGGTATTTGTGAGGTGACATGCAACAAAAAAAAACTATATTTATCAATGCAATATTTTAGTGGTATTAAATGGTGTTTTAGTGGTATTTTAGTGGTAAATTAAATTATTTAAAAAAACAAAACCTTTTTTCCGTATTTTGACATCCAATTATTTTTTAATTTTTTCTTCTTTTGTGTGCTTCCGAAAAGATTTGACATTAGTTTCGTGTTTACGCTCTGAAATCTTTAGGGACTTCTTGCCTTTAATCCATTTTGTTTTACCAACTAAAAAAAAAAAAAAAAATACTAAACATGCAAGGCAATACATTCAACATACAATTTGCATCACAATATAGCTTTGCACATTTTAAAAAAAATTCTTACAAAATTATTACTACTGAAATGTAGATTATTAAAGTAAATAAAAAAACAACAACAAAAAACCACCAAAAAAAGGACATACACAACCAAGATGATAAACCTAGTATTCAGTGCAGTTGCACAATGATATAACCATTCTTAACACTTTAAACTGTAAACTTTTACATTTCCATCCTAAACATCAATTAAACAATAATTACTAAATTTAATTACCTGATGAGGTTGACAATGAGGAAGGACGTTCTGTGTCAATGGCTTCTGAGATTCCCCTTACAGCAGTCAGTGATATTTTGTTCCTAAGCCTTTGTTCCCATTCACACAATTCGATTTTAAGTGGACCACCACCACCTGTTTTTTTAGAGTGTAAATTCATCATGGACAGTTTCTTTTTAACAGCAATCTTACAGTCAGAATAGCGTTTCTTACAAACGCACGCAGAACGGGGAACTTTGCCAACCGAGGACACCATTCTAGCAATTCTTTTCCAGATCTGCTCTTTTCTCTCAAATGTAGAATTTGGACCACCAAGCTTGCCAAATAGAATTTTGTAGTAGCTAATAACTCCATCGATTAAGGCCTCATTCTCTGTGGTGGTAAAGCGAGGTGCTCTTTTTTTAATTGATTTTTTGGAATCTGAATCTTCATTATTATTAGAATCATCATCCTCTGAACTTTCTTTGGGTTGGTATTCACTCGAGTCATTGGAAACAATCTCATCTTGACTTGATATGTCCATCAACTATACGGGAAAAAAACAAGGGTGCATTATTTAATAACAATACATGTGGAGGGTGATTAATTAACCTAACCCGCATAATTTCAAAGTCAGTATTCCATCCTCAAAGCAACCAAATTGTATAAATTTAGAGAATATTCATTGAAGGCACAGGACCACAGGTCCCAGCAATGCGTTAGTGAGGGGGTATGGACCACAGATCCCAGCAAGGCGTCAGTGAGGGGGTATGGACCACAGATCCCAGCAATGTATCAGTGGAGGGGAAGAGACCACAGGTCCTAGCAATGTGTCAGTGAGGGGGAAAAGACCACATGTCCCAGCAATGCGTCAGTGGAGGTGAAGAGACCACAGTTCCCAGCAATGCGTCAGTGGAGGGGAAGAGACCACAGATCCAGCAATGCGTCAGAGAGGGGGTATGGACCACAGGTCCAAGCAATGCGTCAGTGAGGGGGTATGGACCACAGGTCCAAGCAATACGTCAGTGGAGGGGAAGAGACCACAGGTCTCAGCAATGCGTCAGTGGAGGGGAAGAGACCACAGGTCCCAGCAATGCGTCAGTGGAGGGGAAGAGACCACAGGTCCCAGCAATGCGTCAGTGAGGGGGTATGGACCACAGGTCCAAGCAATGCGTCAGTGAGGGGGAAGAGACCACAGGTCCCAGCAATGCGTCAGTGGAGAGGAAGAGATCACAGGTCCCAGCAATGTGTCAGTGAGGGGGAAGAGACCACAGGTCCCAGCAATGTGTCAGTGAGGGGGAAGAGACCACAGGTCCCAGCAATGTGTCAGTGAGGGGGAAGAGACCACAGGTCCCAGCAATGCGTCAGTGGAGGGGAAGAGACCACAGGTCCCAGCAATGCGTCAGTGAGGGGGTATGGACCACAGGTCCCAGCAATGCGTTAGTGGAGGAGAAGAGATCACAGGTCCCAGCAATGTGTCAGTGAGGGGGAAGAGACCACAGGTCCCAGCAATGTGTCAGTGAGGGGGAAGAGACCACAGGTCCCAGCAATGCGTCAGTGGAGGGGAAGAGACCACAGGTCCCAGCAATGCATCAGTGGAGGGGAAGAGACCACAGGTCCCAGCAATGCGTCAGTGGAGGGGAAGAGACCACAGGTCCCAGCAATGCGTCAGTGGAGGGGAAGAGACCACAGGTCCCAGCAATGCGTCAGTGAGGGGGTATGGACCACAGGTCCCAGCAATGCGTCAGAGAGGGGGAAGAGACCACAGGTCCCAGCAATGCGTCAGTGGAGGGGAAGAGACCACAGGTCCCAGCAATGTGTCAGTGAGGGGGAAGAGACCACAGGTCCCAGCAATGTGTCAGTGAGGGGGAAGAGACCACAGGTCCCAGCAATGCGTCAGTGAGGGGGAAGAGACCACAGGTCCCAGCAATGCGTCAGTGGAGGGGAAGAGATCACAGGTCCCAGCAATGCGTCAGTGGAGGGGAAGAGACTACAGGTCCCAGCAATGTGTCAGTGAGGGGGAAGAGACCACAGGTCCCAGCAATGCGTCAGTGAGGGGGTAGAGACCACAGGTCCCAGCAATGTGTCAGTGAGGGGGAAGAGACCACAGGTCCCAGCAATGCGTCAGTGGAGGGGAAGAGACCACAGGTCCCAGCAATGCGTCAGTGGAGGGGAAGAGATCACAGGTCCCAGCAATGTGTCAGTGAGGGGGAAGAGACCACAGGTCCCAGCAATGCGTCAGTGAGGGGGAAGAGACCACAGGTCCCAGCAATGCGTCAGTGGAGGGGAAGAGATCACAGGTCCCAGCAATGTGTCAGTGAGGGGGAAGAGACCACAGGTCCCAGCAATGTGTCAGTGAGGGGGAAGAGACCACAGGTCCCAGCAATGCGTCAGTGAGGGGGTATGGACCACAGGTCCAAGCAATGCGACAGTGAGGGGGAAGAGACCACAGGTCCCAGCAATGCGTCAGTGGAGGGGAAGAGACCACAGGTCCCAGCAATGCGTCAGTGGAGGGGAAGAGATCACAGGTCCCAGCAATGTGTCAGTGAGGGGGTATGGACCACAGGTCCAAGTAATGTGTCAGTGAGGGGGAAGAGACCACAGGTCCCAGCAATGCGTCAGTGGAGGGGAAGAGACCACAGGTCCCAGCAATGCGTCAGTGAGGGGGTATGGACCACAGGTCCAAGCAATGCGTCATTGAGGGGGAAGAGACCACAGGTCCCAGCAATGCGTCAGTGGAGGGGAAGAGATCACAGGTCCCAGCAATGTGTCAGTGAGGGGGTATGGACCACAGATCCCAGCAATGCGTCAGTGGAGGGGAAGAGATCACAGGTCCCAGCAATGTGTCAGTGAGGGGGAAGAGACCACAGGTCCCAGCAATGTGTCAGTGGAGGGGAAGAGATCACAGGTCCCAGCAATGCGTCAGTGGAGGGGAAGAGACCACAGGTCCCAGCAATGCGTCAGTGGAGGGGAAGAGACCACAGGTCCCAGCAATGCGTCAGTGAGGGGGTATGGACCACAGGTCCAAGCAATGCGTCATTGAGGGGGAAGAGACCACAGGTCCCAGCAATGCGTCAGTGGAGGGGAAGAGATCACAGGTCCCAGCAATGTGTCAGTGAGGGGGAAGGGACCACAGGTCCCAGCAATGTGTCAGTGAGGCGGAAGAGACCACAGGTCCCAGCAATGTGTCAGTGGAGGGGAAGAGATCACAGGTCCCAGCAATGCGTCAGTGGAGGGGAAGAGACCACAGGTCCCAGCAATGCGTCAGTGAGGGGGTATGGACCACAGGTCCCAGCAATGCGTCAGTGGAGGGGAAGAGATCACAGGTCCCAGCAATGTGTCAGTAAGGGGGAAGAGACCACAGGTCCCAGCAATGCGTCAGTGAGGGGGAAGAGACCACAGGTCCCAGCAATGCGTCAGTGGAGGGGAAGAGACCACAGGTCCCAGCAATGCGTCAGTGGAGGGGGTATGGACCACAGGTCCAAGCAATGCGTCAGTGAGGGGGAAGAGACCACAGGTCCCAGCAAAGTGTCAGTGGAGGGGAAGAGACCACAGGTCCCAGCAATGCGTCAGTGGAGGGGAAGAGACCACAGGTCCCAGCAATGCGTCAGTGGAGGGGGTATGGACCACAGGTCCAAGCAATGCGTCAGTGAGGGGGTAGAGACCACAGGTCCCAGCAATGCGTCAGTGAGGGGGAAGAGACCACAGGTCCCAGCAATGCGTCAGTGGAGGGGAAGAGATCACAGGTCCCAGCAATGTGTCAGTGAGGGGGTATGGACCACAGATCCCAGCAATGCGTCAGTGGAGGGGAAGAGATCACAGGTCCCAGCAATGTGTCAGTGAGGGGGAAGAGACCACAGGTCCCAGCAATGTGTCAGTAAAGGGGAAGAGATCACAGGTCCCAGCAATGCGTCAGTGGAGGGGAAGAGACCACAGGTCCCAGCAATGCGTCAGTGGAGGGGAAGAGACCACAGGTCCCAGCAATGCGTCAGTGAGGGGGTATGGACCACAGGTCCAAGCAATGCGTCATTGAGGGGGAAGAGACCACAGGTCCCAGCAATGCGTCAGTGGAGGGGAAGAGATCACAGGTCCCAGCAATGTGTCAGTGAGGGGGAAGGGACCACAGGTCCAAGCAATGTGTCAGTGAGGCGGAAGAGACCACAGGTCCCAGCAATGCGTCAGTGGAGGGGAAGAGATCACAGGTCCCAGCAATGCGTCAGTGGAGGGGAAGAGACCACAGGTCCCAGCAATGCGTCAGTGAGGGGGTATGGACCACAGGTCCAAGCAATGCGTCAGTGAGGGGGAA
Source organism: Pseudophryne corroboree (assembly GCF_028390025.1). Taxonomy (NCBI): domain Eukaryota; kingdom Metazoa; phylum Chordata; class Amphibia; order Anura; family Myobatrachidae; genus Pseudophryne; species Pseudophryne corroboree. Next base: position 317,210,625 of record NC_086444.1, on the reverse strand, counting down.
GAGACCACAGGTCCCAGCAATGCGTCAGTGGAGGGGAAGAGACCACAGGTCCCAGCAATGCGTCAGTGAGGGGGTATGGACCACAGGTCCCAGCAATGCGTCAGTGGAGGGGAAGAGATCACAGGTCCCAGCAATGTGTCAGTAAGGGGGAAGAGACCACAGGTCCCAGCAATGCATCAGTGAGGGAAGAGACCACAGGTCCCAGCAATGCGTCAGTGGAGGGGAAGAGACCACAGGTCCCAGCAATGCGTCAGTGGAGGGGGTATGGACCACAGGTCCAAGCAATGCGTCAGTGAGGGGGAAGAGACCACAGGTCCCAGCAAAGTGTCAGTGGAGGGGAAGAGACCACAGGTCCCAGCAATGCGTCAGTGGAGGGGAAGAGACCACAGGTCCCAGCAATGCGTCAGTGGAGGGGAAGAGACCACAGGTCCCAGCAATGCGTCAGTGAGGGGGTATGGACCACAGGTCCAAGCAATGCGTCAGTGAGGGGGAAGAGACCACAGGTCCCAGCAATGCGTCAGTGGAGGGGAAGAGACCACAGGTCCCAGCAATGCGTCAGGGAGGGGGTATGGACCACAGGTCCCAGCAATGCGTCAGTGGAGGGGAAGAGATCACAGGTCCAAGCAATGTGTCAGTAAGGGGGAAGAGACCACAGGTCCCAGCAATGCGTCAGTGAGGGGGAAGAGACCATAGGTCCCAGCAATATGTCAGTGAGGGGAAGAGACCACAGGTCCCAGCAAAGTGTCAGTGGAGGGGAAGAGACCACAGGTCCCAGCAATGCGTCAGTGGAGGGGAAGAGACCACAGGTCCCAGCAATGCGTCAGTGGAGGGGGTATGGACCACAGGTCCAAGCAATGCGTCAGTGAGGGGGTAGAGACCACAGGTCCCAGCAATGCGTCAGTGAGGGGGAAGAGACCACAGGTCCCAGCAATGCGTCAGTGGAGGGGAAGAGACCACAGGTCCCAGCAATGTGTCAGTGAGGGGGAAGAGACCACAGGTCCCAGCAAAGTGTCAGTGGAGGGGAAGAGACCACAGGTCCCAGCAATGCATCAGTGGAGGGGAAGAGACCACAGGTCCCAGCAATGCGTCAGTGAGGGGGAAGAGACCACAGGTCCCAGCAATGCGTCAGTGGAGGGGAAGAGACCACAGGTCCCAGCAATGCGTCAGTGAGGGGGAAGAGACCACAGGTCCCAGCAATGCGTCAGTTGAGGGGAAGAGACCACAGGTCCCAGCAATGTGTCAGTGAGGGGGAAGAGACCACAGGTCCCAGCAAAGTGTCAGTGGAGGGGAAGAGACCACAGGTCCCAGCAATGCGTCAGTGGAGGGGAAGAGACCACAGGTCCCAGCAATGCGTCAGTGGAGGGGGTATGGACCACAGGTCCAAGCAATGCGTCAGTGAGGGGGAAGAGACCACAGGTCCCAGCAATGCGTCAGTGGAGGGGAAGAGATCACAGGTCCCAGCAATGTGTCAGTGAGGGGGAAGAGACCACAGGTCCCAGCAATGTGTCAGTGAGGGGGAAGAGACCACAGGTCCCAGCAATGCGTCAGTGGAGGGGAAGAGACCACAGTTCCCAGCAATGCGTCAGTGGAGGGGAAGAGACCACAGGTCCCAGCAATGCGTCAGTGAGGGGGAAGAGACCACAGGTCCCAGCAATGCGTCAGTGGAGGGGAAGAGACCATAGGTCCCAGCAATGCGTCAGTGGAGGGGAAGAGATCACAGGTCCCAGCAATGTGTCAGTGAGGGGGAAGAGACCACAGGTCCCAGCAATGCGTCAGTGGAGGGGAAGAGACCACAGGTCCCAGCAATGCGTCAGTGAGGGGGTATGGACCACAGGTCCAAGCAATGCGTCAGTGAGGGGGAAGAGACCACAGGTCCCAGCAATATGTCAGTGGGGGGGAAGAGACCACAGGTCCCAGCAATATGTCAGTGGGGGGAAGAGACCACAGGTCCCAGCAATGTGTCAGTGGAGGGGAAGAGATCACAGGTCCCAGCAATGCGTCAGTGGAGGGGAAGAGACCACAGGTCGCAGCAATGCGTCAGTGGAGGGGAAGAGACCACAGGTCCCAGCAATGCATCAGTGAGGGGGTATGGACCACAGGTCCAAGCAATGCGTCATTGAGTGGGAAGAGACCACAGGTCCCAGCAATGCGTCAGTGGAGGGGAAGAGATCACAGGTCCCAGCAATGTGTCAGTGAGGGGGAAGAGACCACAGGTCCCAGCAATGTGTCAGTGAGGGGGAAGAGACCACAGGTCCCAGCAATGCGTCAGTGGAGGGGAAGAGATCACAGGTCCCAGCAATGCGTCAGTGGAGGGGAAGAGACCACAGGTCCCAGCAATGCGTCAGTGAGGGGGTATGGACCACAGGTCCAAGCAATGCGTCAGTGAGGGGGAAGAGACCACAGGTCCCAGCAATGCGTCAGTGGTGGGGAAGAGATCACAGGTCCCAGCAATGTGTCAGTGAGGGGGAAGAGACCACAGGCCCCAGCAATGAGTCAGTGAGGGGGTATGGACCACAGGTCCAAGCAATTCGTCAGTGAGGGGGAAGAGACCACAGGTCCCAGCAATGCGTCAGTGGAGGGGAAGAGACCACAGGTCCCAGCAATGCGTCAGTGGAGGGGAAGAGACCACAGGTCCCAGCAATGTGTCAGTGGAGGGGAAGAGACCACAGGTCCCAGCAATGTGTCAGTGGAGGGGAAGAGACCACAGGTCCCAGCAATGTGTCAGTGAGGGGGAAGAGACCACAGGTCCCAGCAATGTGTCAGTGAGGGGCAGGGCCGGTTCTTGGGCGCTGGGCGCCCCGGGCGACAATAGGGGGCGTGGCTACGTACAGGGTGTGTGGTCATTTACGCCCCCTGTACAGACTGAAATGATGTGCGGTGCGCGATGACGTCATCGCGCACCGCACAGCAAAGGTCCGATCCACGAAGGGAAACTAGATGCGTAGCGTGTGTCAGTGAGGGGGAAGAGACCACTGGTCCCAGGTAGGCCACAGTGAGGGTGAAGAGACCACAGGTCCCAGCAATGCGTCAGTGAGGTGGAATGGACCACAAGTCCCAGCAAGGCATCAGTGAGGGGGAAGATCCCACAGGTCTCAGCAATGCGTCAGTATGGACCACAGGTCCAAACAATGCAAGAGGGGGGTAATACAGGTCCTAACAATTGGTCAGTGAGGGGGGGGGGGGGGGGGGTAGGGACCACAAGTCACAGCATTGAGGGGAGGGGATCCACAGATGCCAGCAATTTGAGTATCTACAGCATCTGTAAAGCGAGTGGAAACGACACGTGTCAACTAATTGACACAGCCGACACGCAGAAACAAATTCTGGAGCTCCAGACATCCCGCTCCCCACCCCTTAAAATATACTCTAGCCCACCCCTGTATGCTACAAAACCAACTCACTAATAAAATGTCTCTCCCCCCCCCCCCCCCAATATGAACAAATACGCTCACAAAAATAAAAGGAAGCAGGCCAAGAAGAGACTCTTTCTTTCTGAGAAGAAGAAGCACTGCACCGCGCTGGTCCGCCCCTTTGTGTAAAATGGCGCCCTGACGGACCTCTCCAGCGTCTACAAATGGCTACTGCGCATGTCACAACGCGCAGCAGCATAGGCAAAGCAGCAGCAGCAGTGGAAGGTGCTGCAGTAGAATCGACTACCGTCCTGTAACCTGACTGCGCATGGCACTCACTAGCACATGCGCAGATCAGACCATAGAGGACACGAAACAGAACCGCAACAGAAGTCAGTTAACGCATTCCAGCTTTACCGGAAAAACAATAGTACATCACACGAAAAAATCGGGGAGAAAAAAACAAAAAACCACGATAACTAATCGATAACCATCCAAAAAAATATCTTTATAAAACCGAAAAATAGTAAATCCCGCCCATAGTGATAAGAGTAGCAGTACCATGCAGTATAGTGAGCCTCCTGCCACACAGAACCAGGAAGATTGTGCTATCAGCTGCTCCTCTATATACAGTAGTATGATGTTCATAAATCCAGTATGATTCTGGTTTATAGCTGCTGATAATGTTGTACTGTATAAAGTAGTGATGTGCACCGGAAATTTTTCGGGTTTTGGGTTTTGGTTTTGGGTTCGGTTCCGCGGCCGTGTTTTGGGTTCGAAAGCGTTTTGGCAAAACCTCACCGAAATTTTTTTGGTCGGATTCGGGTGTGTTTTGGATTCGGGTGTTTTTTTAAAAAAAACCTAAAAAACAGCTTAAATCATAGAATTTGGGGGTCATTTTGATCCCATAGTATTATTAACCTCAATAACCATAATTTCCACTCATTTTCAGTCTATTCTGAACATCTCACATCTCACAATATTATTTTTAGTCCTAAAATTTGCACCGAGGTCGCTGGATGGCTAAGCTAAGCGACCCTAGTGGTCGACACAAACACCTGGCCCATCTAGGAGTGGCACTGCAGTGTCAGACAGGATGGCCCTTCAAAAAAATTGTCCCCAAACAGCACATGATGCAAAGAAAAAAAGAGGCGCAATGAGGTAGCTGTGTGACTAAGATAAGCGACCCTAGTGGCCGACACAAACACCTGGCCCATCTAGGAGTGGCACTGCAGTGTCACGCAGGATGGCCCTTCAAAAAAATACTCCCCAAACAGCACATGACGCAAAGAAAAATGAAAGAAAAAAGAGGAAGGTCAGGCATCGCAACCGACACAATTGGACTCTCCTTGGGGATTTGTGATTTCGAAGAACGCACAGTTCTTTGCTGTGCTTTTGCCAGCTTAAGTCTTTTCTTTTTTCTAGCGAGAGGATGAGTGCTTCCATCCTCATGTGAAGCTGAACCACTAGCCATGAACATAGGCCAGGGCCTCAGCCGTTCCTTGCCACTCCGTGTCGTAAATGGCATATTGGCAAGTTTACGCTTCTCCTCAGACGCTTTTAATTTCGATTTTTGGGTCATTTTACTGATCTTTTGTGTTTTGGATTTTACATGCTCTGTACTATGACATTGGGCATCGGCCTTGGCAGACGACGTTGATGGCATTTCATCGTCTCGGCCATGACTAGTGGCAGCAGCTTCAGCACGAGGTGGAAGTGGATCTTGATCTTTCCCTATTTTTTTAACCTCCACATTTTTGTTCTCCATATTTTAATGCGCACAACTAAAAGGCACCACAGGTATACAATGTGTAGATGGATGGATAGTATACTTATGGACGATGAGTGACGACACAGAGGTAGGTACAGCAGTGGCCTACCGTACTGCTATATACAGTATAATAAATGGACCTGGTGGACACTGTCAGCAAACTGCTAAACTAGTATAAAGAAAAAAAGCCACCACAGGTATACAATGTAGATGGATGGATAGTATACTTATGGACGAGTGACTGACGACACAGAGGTAGGTACAGCAGTGGCCTACCGTACTGCTATATACAGTATAATGGACCTGGTGGACACTGTCAGCAGACTGCTAAACTAGTACTACTAGTATAAAAAAAAGCCACCACAGGTATACAATGTAGATGGATGGATAGTATACTTATGGACGAGTGACTGACGACACAGAGGTAGGTACAGCAGTGGCCTACCGTACTGCTATATACAGTATAATGGACCTGGTGGACACTGTCAGCAGACTGCTAAACTAGTACTACTAGTATATAAAAAAAAGCCACCACAGGTATACAATGTAGATGGATGGTAGTATACTTATGGACGACGAGTGACGACACAGAGGTAGGTACAGCAGTGGCCTACCGTACTGCTATATACAGTATAATGGACCTGGTGGACACTGTCAGCAGACTGTTAAACTAGTACTACTAGTATAAAAAAAAAAGCCACCACAGGTATACAATGTAGATGGATGGATAGTATACTTATGGACGACGAGTGATGACACAGAGGTAAGTACAGCAGTGGCCTACCGTACTGCTATATACAGTATAATGGACCTGGTGGACACTGTCAGCAGACTGCTAAACTAGTACTACTAGTATAAAGAAAAAAAGCCACCACAGGTATACAATGTAGATGGATGGATAGTATACTTATGGACGACGAGTGACGACACAGAGGTAGGTACAACAGTGGCCTACCGTACTGCTATATACAGTATAATGGACCTGGTGGACACTGTCAGCAGACTGCTAAACTAGTACTACTAGTATAAAGAAAAAAAGCCACCACAGGTATACAATGTAGATGGATGGATAGTATACTTATGGACGACGAGTGACGACACAGAGGTAGGTACAGCAGTGGCCTACCGTACTGCTATATACAGTATAATGGACCTGGTGGACACTGTCAGCAGACTGCTAAACTAGTACTACTAGTAGAAAGAAAAAAAGCCACCACAGGTATACAATGTGTAGATGGATGGATAGTATACTTATGGACGACGAGTGACGACACAGAGGTAGGTACAGCAGTGGCCTACCGTACTGCTATATACAGTATAATAAATGGACCTGGTGGACACTGTCAGCAAACTGCTAAACTAGTATAAAGAAAAAAAGCCACCACAGGTATACAATGTAGATGGATAGTATACTTATTATTGTTAATGGATGACGAGTGACTGACGACACAGAGGTAGGTACAGCAGTGGCCTACCGTACTGCTATATACAGTATAATGGACCTGGTGGACACTGTCAGCAGACTGCTAAACTAGTATAAAAAAAAGCCACCACAGGAGTGTTTTTCAGGCAGACAAACGTATACTGGTGGTCACTGTCAGCAAAACTGTGCACTGTACTCCTGCTATAGCTGCTCCCCAGTCCCCACAATTAAGCAGTGTGAGCACTCAGCACAGATATAGCATGCAGCACACTGAGCACAGATATGGTATGGAGCGTTTTTTTCAGGCAGAGAACGGATAAAAAAAAACTGGTGGTCACTATCAGCAAAACTCTGCACTCTACTCCGAGTCCTAACAGCTGCTCCCCAATCCTCCCCACAATTAGTAATAAAACAAGCAATCAACTGTCTCTTCTACAATTATAAACGGAGAGGACGCCAGCCACGCCCTCTCCCTATCAATCTCAATGCACGTGTGAAAATGGCGGCGACGCGCGGCTGCTTATATAGAATCCGAATCTCGCGAGAATCCGACAGCGGGATGATGACGTTCGGGCGCGCTCGGGTCAGCCGAGCAAGGCGGGAGGATCCGAGTCTGCTCGGACCCATGTAAAAAAAGGTAAAGCTCATCACTAGTATAAAGCTGTTTCACACACTTTCTCTGTAAAGTTTATTACACAAATGAAATTGCATGCATCAGTTTCACCTGTCTCGCATGCATTGTATATGATCAAACTATTTTGTTTACACATTTCTATCAGGAGTCAACCTTTACGGATTGCGTTGGACAAGTCTGAATTGACACACAGTTATTGTCCAAAATACACACACACACACAAGCACACACACACGCGTGTGTGTGTGTGTGTGTGTGTGTGTGTGTGTGTGTGTGTGTGTGTGTGTGTGTGAAAATGCAGTCTAACTCAATATTTTATTTATCAGTTATCAGTCCATAAGTGTTTTATATTGACTTCCTCCTAAACAGTTCAATAACGATCCTACACTTGAGGCTAATGATTAAGGAGAAAGATAGTTTTGCACAGTCGGCTGCTGAAATTGAATATTTCTAAGAGATTCCTAGCAAGCAGTGACAGGCCCTGCCTAGCTTGTGCAGGGAAAATACTATTCAAAGAATTCATTTTATCTACACGGGATAAGCTGCTCAGCATTAGGTGTGAATGAATATTTCTCTGCCAAAAGCATCAGATAATCATAGCCAACTGGAAGATAATAATGTGGAACAAGCCATTTATTACATTTCTATGTTTCTGGAGTCTTTTTGTGCTTGCTGGCTCTTTCCTAAAAGTACAATGGAATATGCTATAAGATAAGTGAAATCAATCAACCCTTAAGGTCAATGAACTGCCTGTTAAACAGCTTCTGAAAAATGCATATAGCACAGGTTGTTTTGCATACAGGACAGTTGCCTACAAAAATCTATAGTGCCCTCATGTGGTGACAAGAAAAATAAAGTTATGATGTTCTCAGGCTGGAATGCAATAGGCAGTGAGATTTTTACACATTGCGGCAGGCAGATTCCCCCTTTTTACACATTGCGGCAGGCAGATTCCCCATTTTTACACATTGCGGCAAGCAGATACCCCATTTTTACAGATTCCCCATTTTTACACATTGCGGCAGGCAGATTCCCCATTTTTACACATTGCGGCAGGCAGATTCCCCATTTTTACACATTGCGGCAGGCAGATTAACCCTTTTTACACATTGCGGCAGACAGTCCCAAGAAAGACAGACAGAAAGAAAGAAAGAAGAAAGAAAGAAAGAAAGAAAGAAAGAAAGAAAGAAAGAAAGAAAGAAAGAAAGAAAGAAAGAAGAATTATACTTACCCTCTCCGCTGGCTCAGGCTCCTCGGTGCAGCTTCTGGTCACGATTCCCGGGCAGGAGAGAAGGAGGAGGAGGAGGGAGGTGGAGGAGGGAGCCGCAGCAGCGTGGTGTTATTGGTGGAGGCGCTGCTGCTGCTGTCCCTCTGCTTCACTATAGGCTGTTCTCGGAAGACAGCCTATAGTGAAGCAGAGGGGCAGCAGCAGCAGCGCCTCAACCAGTAACAAAGCGCTGCTGCGGCTCCCTCCTCCACCTCCCTCCTCCTCCTTCCCCCGTACCGCTACTCCTCTCCTCTCCTCTCTGGGCGGCTGTGCGCTGCAGGCAGCGGTAGCCCGCAGCGCACAGCGGCATGTAATGAGTCAGTTTGACTCATTACATGCTTTGGGCCCCTGGACAGAGGCGGGCCCCAGTGCAACGCACTGGTTGCACTGGCGATAGTTCCTCCTCTGCATCCACATGTGAATTATCAACATACTTCATTGTAAATTTACTTTGTTATGTCATGGTGCTGTTCTAACTTTAAATGTACTTTACTGTACTATATTTATCAGGTTTGTGAATCATTAGTATACCCAACAATGATCAATGGCTTCTTGGTGTGCCACTCACTGTGAGGGCTGTGAAATTCAGTAATAGAAATGTTTTTTTGTAATTCCCACATGCTTGTTTAATCTAGAAGGTATTGATGTGTAATCCTATATAATGAAAGGCAAACGCTGCTCCTCACCTCTATAGGGGGAATTCAAGTGTTTTGCATGCCGGCTGCCACTAGATGGTGCCTGACGGAGCAATTCAAGTGTTGCTCCACTGAGGCGCGCACAGCCACCGGAGCTGACATTACTGTTATGTTGTTCCGTCATTTTGACGGGCTGGTAACTAGTGTACTGTATTTGTGCACGTCAGTTAGTCATGCTGAAATATTTAACACAGTAACATAGTTAATAAGGTTAAATAAAAAGACAAATTGTCCATCGAGTTCAACCTGTATTATAATACTTAAAAACATAACTTCATCTGGGTCACTATAGTTAAACTACAGTTACGTACTAAATAATTTAAGTCTAACTAACAACAAACACATTCCTTTTGGATGCTATATCCTTGGATATTTTTTTCAGTTAGAAATTTATCTAAACCATTTTTAAACATATTGACGGAGTTCACCATTACTACCTTCTCTGGCAGAGAGTTCCAAATCTAACCTTTACTATTGTTACATTTAAATTGTACGAGCTATTGAAGAAATTTGAATAATGTGATACTTACACATGATTTTATGTTCTCAGGTTCTCATCTCATGGCTATCAGTCACCTGCATTAGGTATAATAGGCAGAGGTGTAGCTAGTTGCCATGGTGCCCGGAGCAAGGGTATGTTTCGGTGCCCCCTCCCTTGTTCTGAATTGAGTGCATGTTACATTTAAAAAGAAAATCTATTTAAAAATCCTAAATTGGTGACATGGTCAGTTCTAGACCTTGTGGAGCTCAGGGCAAAACTTTCCTTTGGTTTCCCCCATGTTTAAAATAGGAACAGTGCACGCCAAAGGTGTGCATAAAAAATATAGGGTTTTTGTGTCATGGGAAAGGGGCTTGGCCACAGAATAGTACCAATTCAGATTACACTGCACAGTATTGTCCATTATTCACATTACACCACAAAGTAGTAACCCTTATATACGTTACACCACACAGTAGAGCCCCTTCTACATGCTATACAACACAGTAAAGCCACTTTTACAGGTTACACCACAGTACAGCTGCTTATATACGTTGCACCACAGTAGAGCCGTTTATACACATTACACCACAGTAGAGCCCCTTATACACTTTACACCACAGTAGATCCCCTTATACATATTACACCACAGTAGAACTGTTTATACACGTTACACCACAGTAGAGACGCTTATACACTCAACACCACAGTAGAGTAATTTACTCTATACACGTTATGCCACAGTAGAGCCGCTTATACATGTTACTCTACAGCTTCTAATGCAGAGAGAGGTGCTGCAGCATCAATGTAGAGAGAGGTGCTGTAGAAGCCGGGGCAAAGAGGGATGTTGCAACAGCCACGGCAGAGAGAGGTACTGCAGCAGCTGAGGTGGAAAGAGGTGCTGCAGTATCTGGGGCAGAAAGAGGTGCAGCAGCAGCTGGGATAGAGAGAGGTGCTGCAGAAGCAGGGGCAGAAAGAGGTGCTGCAGAAGCGGGGGCAGTGAGTGGTGTAGCAGGACAGAAGTAACCCTGCTGCACAGCTGCAAGCAGTGAGTGAGACAAATAAAGAGGGAAGCAGATCTCTGTCATGTGCTGGCTGTCAATGTCTCCTGCTGTTGCTTCTGGCCTGCCCTGTACCCTACCTAGTCTCCAAGTCAGTGTGAGCCTCTCTGCTTCTCCTCCTCCTGCTCTGAGGCTGCCTGTATAGCAGCCCAACTGTATAGCAGGCGGAGGGAGGGGGGTGGTCAGACGGCTTCTAGGCTTTCCAGCACCCGGAGCTTGCGCTCCAGCAGAGTCACCCTCGCTACGCCCCTGATAACAAGATGAGGAGCCCATCTCCCTTACCCTAACTCCATGAGATACTCCCACAGAGGAACGAGTCCCTATGTTTCCACACCACTCAACCCCACAAGCAGCTGCTGCACCTGCACAAGATACAGACATGGCCACTATCTACAACACCCTGGATTTTTGTAAAGTACAGATTGGGTTCAGGAACAATCAAAATAAACAATTCTGCCACATTGACAGAAATGATTAGCACACAGTTATCCGTAGCCACCTCAGACAACTCCAATGCAGGGCCGAAACCAGGATTTTCGTCACCCGGAGCAAGGCAGTAATTTGGCGCCCCCATCCACCCAAAAAAAAACATGTCAGACTAAAATAATCAGATAATAAAACATTTTTTTTTTAAAAAGAAGGAGATACTATTGGACATGCCCCAAATGGGATCCGGTCTGAAGATCGACAGTGTCTAGGTCGACAATGTTTTAGGTCGACCACTATAGGTCGACAGTCACTAGGTCGACATGGATGGAAGGTCGACAGGGTTTCTAGGTCGACATGTGCTAGGTCGACAGGTCTAAAGGTCGACATGAGTTTTTCACATTTTTTTTTTCATACTTAACGATCCACGTGGACTACGATTGGAACGGTAAAGTGTGCTGAGCGAAGCGGTAGCGGAGCGAAGGCACCATGCCCGAAGCATGGCGAGCGAAGCGAGCCATGCGAGGGGACGCGGTGCACTAATTTGGGATCCCGGTCACTTTACGAAGAAAACGACACCAAAAAAAAAAAAAATCCTCATGTCGACCTTTAGACCTGTCGACCTAGCACATGTCGACCTAGAAACCCTGTCGACCTTCCATCCATGTCGACCTAGTGACTGTCGACCTATAGTGGTCGACCTTAACATTGTCGACCTAGATACTGTCGATAAAACGAACCACACCCGCCCCAAATGCCCTAAGCATCACATGCTCCCTAGCATTGAGTCCCACTACATGCCCCCCCTGTGTGTCTCCATACATTGCATTTTATCACTGCACTATACTGTATCATAACACTTCATCACTGTACTACATTCCCCTATCCACTGCACTACATCACTGTACTATGCCCCCTACATGCTGAACTACATCACTACACAACAAGCACCTACAGTATACACTGCACTACATAACCTATATGCTACACTATATCACTACACTACATCCCCTTATATGCTACACCACATCAGTGCACTACATGCCCCTATATAGTATACTGCAATACATTATTACACTACATCACTACGTCCCCCTATAAGCTACACCAAATCCCCCCCACTGGGAGAGAGCAATAGTATATGCACCTGGGTTACAACTGGTGAGAGCAGTAGAATTTGTGCCTGGGTTACACCTGGTGGAGAGAGCAGTACTATACGCGCCTGGGTTACACCAGGAGAGAACAGTAGTATATGCGCCTGGGTTACACTTGAAGAGAACAGTAGTATACGCGCCTGAGTTACACAAGGAGAGAGCAGTAGTATATGTGCCTGGGTTACACCTGGAGAGAACAGTAGTATGCGCGCCTGGGTTACAAAAGAAAGACCGCGTAGGGAACATAATGTGACCACAGCGGCATAAACGCACCGTCCAGGGCCTCCGCAGCGCCGCTCGAGGCATCACCTGGCCTGTGAGGGGTTAATGTTTTTTGGCTGGGAGGAACTCAGAGAGTGGGCCGGGGGGCCCATTGGCTGCAGCATGAGAGGGGGCTGGCCTGTCATGCATATATGCAGCTGGCAGGATACTTCCTGCCTCTCTTCAGCCTTTTCGTTAGGACTGCAAGTATCACTCTCCATTACATTTAAATAATCTCCTTATTCTCTGCTCACATCTCATTTCATACTTTATATTTCCCTTTCCTCTGATCTTTAACCCCTTTTGCTTTTTCCTATCCTTATAATCCTCTACTTTCTAACTCTTTTTCTATCCTCACTTCTCTTTGTATTTTTACTGATCCTCGCTCCCCCATGGCCGCTAGAATGCGCCCCAGCCGCTCCGCTGGCCTCCCCGCCCGGCTCATGGACGCGTCTGATGTCCAGCCGGCACGGGGAAGAAATGCTGCGGCGGCCGTACGAGAGCCCCAGGGCGCGCGCGGCCGGGCTCGGCCGCCCGCCCGGGCTCCCCCGCGCGTGCGCTCTCCGTCCCCGCTGCTAGCCGCGGCGGGGAACGGAGCGCTGGGCGGCCGGGGAGGTACGCGGCAAAGGGCCAGGGATGGTGTTCTGCCGTCCCTGAGCTCGCCGCTCGCTACCCGCGGCTGCCCTGATCACGTGGGGCCGGGACAGAGCTCCCGGCCCGCGGATAAGCAGCCGCATACTGGAAGAAAAAATGCGGCAAGTGGTGGGCGGGAAGGGGGTCGTGCGGATGCCAGACCTGCACAGGCCAGGCAGCGCGCGCGTGGCACAGGGGATACTGCCGCTAGGGGGGCCCAGATGAGGCCTGTCCCCGCTGTTCATCCCTCCCCCTCATCCAGTCAGGTCCAGCCTGCGCCCCCCCCCCCGACAGGGAGGGGCGTCGCCCCCGCCCCGCTACTGCACACCCTCCTCTACCTATCTCCGCTAGGGAGGGGCCCATACGGCAGGAGCATTCTGCGTCCGCCCGCGGCGGCGTGCCCCATGGGGCCTCTCCTGCCGGGGGTGGCCCTGTGGCGCCCCTCCCCTCCAGGATACCGCGTCTGGCTCGAGGCGCTGCGGCCGCCGTCCGCGGCCATGCGCCTCCGACGGGGGTTCCTCACCCCAGGGGGCGGCGTGCGCAGTCGGGGGGTGTCCGTTCCGCACCTCCTCGCGGCCGGTCATCTCCTGCCAATGTGGATACGGAGGGGTCACATGCCTACATTGCGCCTCCTCCTTCCAGTAGCGATGACTCTTCAGTTTCTCCTCCTGTGGCCAATACGCAGGATCGGAGAAGATCGCGGCGGGAGCAACAATTGGCGCGGGATTTCTCCCATCGGGACGGCGATACCGTGACGCCCGACAGTGAGGGATCATCGGGGTCCTTGCTCCCAACGGGGGGTTTACGATCCTCCCGTGGGGAGCACGACCCGCGTGGCGGCTCTGATTTTCCTACGCACGCCACGTCAGCGGCACCCTTGGTGGACACCACCGTTCTGTCCGCCATTTGTGCGGCTGTTGTGTCGGCAGTGGCGCCCTTGTTATCCCCCGTACCCGGGGGACTTGGGCGGTCCTCCACTTCTTTGGCAGATAGCATTGCGCATGCTCTTGCCCCGCTTCTGTCCTCTGGCGCGACGGTTCCCCCGCCTGCCCCGCTCCCGGCTGCGGCAAGCCCGGTGGAGGAGCGGGAAAACCATGTCTCTTTTGTCCCCCCAGCCGCGGACGTCAGGAGAGAAATGGAGTCTGTCGGTGCATCCGCGAGTCGACCAGTGGCCGTCGGGACGGACGGTGTTCCCTCTCGTGCAGGTGAGTCTTCATCGGACCCCGACTGGTCCCGGGGAAGCGCGGTTACACCCCTTAGCGGCTTGGGATCGGTTTCTCACTCCGGCTCCTCTAGCGCCGGCGGCAGTGTGCGGAAGGTTTCTAGCAAGCGCAGCAGGCGCAGCCGCAGGCGTCGGTACACGGACTCTTCCCTTGCCTCCACGTCCTCGGAGGGCCTGTCCTCCTCTGATGGCGGACTGCACAGGGTTAAGCGCCGCAGACGACGCGAGCGTCGGTATTCAACCTCGTCCGCCTCCCAAGTCTCGGTGGAATCGGACACCGTGCACTGCGCTAATTCGGCGGTGCAACGTGGTCTTAGGCCCCGGGTCCGGGATCGAATCCGTAAGGGCCAATATGTGAATATTTTCGCTCTTACTAGTGACGATAGAAATGCCTTACTTTCCGCCAAGAAAAAGGGGCAGGGCAGCGAGGACGCTCTGCGCTCCTACCCGAATTGGGTACGCTGCATGTTGATATTTGCGGCATGTTACCTAGAGACCCGCCCGGACGAACATATGAACATAGTTCGATATCAATTCCTCATACATGTTCTGTACCACAAGTATAAAGCGTCGGCCTGGCGTCGTTATGACGAGGTTTTTCGCCGAAAACAACACGGGCGGCAGATCCATAACTTTGGCAAGAAAGATGTGGAACTGTGCTCGGAACTGACCCAGGGTTCGGCCGGCGCTGAGGAGAGCGGCACAGCGAAGAGATGGGCTAAGCGTCCCACCCCTCGTTCTGCCGGCTTTCGCGGCGGTTCAGGGCGCGCGGGGCATGGAAAATGCTTCGCTTTTAATAATGCACAATGCGACTTAGGCAGCCGCTGTCGTTTTCGCACTCCTGTATCCGATGTGGGGGGGGGCCACGGGATTAAGGACTGTCCCAGTCCTGGGGTCGGAGGTGCGTCCGGTCCGCAGACCCGGCAGAGCCGCGCGGCCTCTGGCGATGGCCACAGCCCCCACCCCAATTAGTCTTCGGGCACTCCTTCCCTGGCTGCGACGGTACCCGCGGCCAGCAGACGCCCATTTCCTACACTCGGGATTCGCGTCGGGCTTCCCTTTACCTATACATGGGCGTGTGGGCCCCCGGAACGGGCACGAACCTGCGCTCGGCCAGGGAATTTCCGGAAGTGCTCCGCCAGAAGGTCGAGGCCGAGGTGGCGCTAGGTAGGATGGTTGGCCCTTTCCGGGAACCCCCCTTGCCGGACCTCGTATTGTCCCCCGTTGGCATAGTGCCCAAAAAGACCATGGGAAAATTTCGCCTTATCCAGCATCTGTCCTGCCCTCCAGGGTCATCGGTTAATGATGCCATCCCTCCGGATCAGTGTCGGGTTGTTTATCTATCCTTTGACTCAGCCATCGACACCATCCGGTCCTTTGGTCCTGGGGCAGTGATGTGTAAATTGGACATCCAGTCAGCGTTCCGCCTCCTCCCGCTGCACCCGTCCGCCTTTCGGTTTATGGGTTTTAAGCTGGACGATGGTTTTTACATCGATCGGTGCCTCCCTATGGGGTGTTCCATCTCTTGCGCCTACTTCGAGCGTTTCAGTTCTTTCCTCCACTGGTGTCTCCAGCAGGAGACGGGCGAACGGGGCATTTCGCACTACTTGGACGATTTCCTTTTTATCGGCCCTTCAGACTCGGATCGCTGCGTCCGCTTGCTGCAGGGGGCTCTCGCCCTCTTCGCGCACTTTGGTGTTCCGGTGGCACCTGAGAAGACGGAGGGTCCCTCCGCCTCCTTGGTTTACCTCGGGATTCAGATTGATACGGTCGGTGGCCTGTGCCGGCTCCCTGCGGACAAGGTGTTGCATTTACACGATGGTATCCTATATGCGCTGGCGGCGGGCAAGCTCATGCTCAAACAGGCTCAATTCTTATTGGGCCTATTTAACTTTGCTTGCAAGGTGATACCCATGGGTAGAGTCTTCTGTAGAAAATTGGAACGGGCTACCGTAGGGGTTAGACGCCCACATCATTTTCTTCGATTGTCTCTTGAAATCCGAAGGGATTTGCGCATTTGGGACGAATTTCTTGTTCGTTTCAACGGCATCTGTATTTGGCAGGAGGCAGCTGTGTCTGGCCCAGCCCTGGAGCTTTTCACGGACGCCTCTGGCGGTTACGGGTTCGGAGCTTATTTTGCAGGCCGTTGGTGCGCGTGTCCCTGGCCTCGGGCCTGGCTTAGCGGGGGCCTTACGACAAACATGCTGTTGCTGGAAATATTTCCCATTCTAGTCGCTCTGGAATTGTGGTGCGCGGCCCTGCGGAACAAACAGGTTATCTTCTGGTGCGACAATTTGGGCGTGGTTTTTGCCATAAACCGGCAAAAATCTACGTCCTTGCCGGTTCTGCGGGTCCTTGCACAGATAGTCTTGCTATGTTTGGTGAACAACATTACGTTGCGAGCAAAACATGTCCCTGGCGTGCGTAACGAAATTGCGGATGCCCTGTCGCGGGGCGATTGGCAGCGGTTTCGGCGCTTGGCTCCTGCAGCGCTACTCCATGGGGAATTATGTCCTGCTTATGTGTGGCAGGTCATCCACCCGGATTGGAGGAGTTAGCACACAGATCGTTGGCCCCTGCTACGTTTGCGGCCTATCGTGCCGCCTGGGAACGGTGGAGTCGCTTCCTCCTGGAGCGAGGCCAGAGTGGTAAGACCTCTCACACTTTACTCTTAGAATATATCTGGATGCTGTACTCCGACGGGATTTCGCGGGCATCTGTTAACAGGATTCTGGCGGGTATATCATACTTTCTGCAGCTGCGGGGGGAAGCGGATTTTACGAAGTCCTTTTTCCTCCGGCGAGTGTTGAAAGGTTGGGCTCGGGCGTCCCCGCCCCTCCCAGATACTCGTCTGCCGATCACTGGTGCTTTGCTGCGGCGGATTTTGGGATCCCTCCGGAGTATTTGCTCCTCGGGATACGAAGTTCGCCTCTTCATGGCGGCCTTTACGATGGCCTTCCACGGCGCGTTCAGGGTGGGCGAGCTGGTGGCCGTCTCTCGGACTTCTGCCTCGCCCATGCTGGCGGCCCACGTCGTCATACGTCCCGACGGTTTGTGGTGCAGGATTCAGCGCTCCAAGACTGACGTAGCCGGCAGGGGGCAGTGGGTTTGAATGGGCCGGGCCAGTTCGCGGGGCATTTGTCCGGTTGCCGCGGCCCTGGCTTATTCGTCCCTTCGGCCTCCAACGCCCACCGGGTGGCTCGTCCATAGCGATGGTTCCCCGTTGACCAGATATCAATTCCGGTCGGTTTTGGGGCGTTGTATCTTGTACCTGGGTCTATCTCCGGCCGACTATGGGACTCACTCTTTCCGCATCGGCGCTGCTTCAGCAGCTGCTGCGGCGGGTTGGTCCGAAGTCGAAGTCCGGGCACTGGGTAGGTGGAGGTCTGGTGCAGTCAGACGCTATATCAGGCCTTTTCCTCCCAGTGCACCCATTTGAGGACTAGCCGCTCGTCGCAACTGCATTTTGCGGTTGTGGGGGCCTTGAGGAATTTTTGGTTTATCGTTGGTTTTACTACGGCTTTTGCCGGCTAACGAAGTTTTGTTTTTGCCTCAAGTCAAATTGGGTGGCCCAACTCCCCCCTTTCCACTCCCCGTTAGGGACGCAGATAGGTTCCCCATTTAGCAATGCTATATTTTATGTAATTTACTAACCTTCATCACACCCTTCTTTTACAGGACGGCGGTTAGATCCGCACTTTATATGGTTTGTCGGCCATTCGTACATCTATTGGCTGTCCGTGTCGGCTCTGGCCTGCGACACAACCCGTTTTCCAGAGCTGCGGGCCGTGCGCTGGTTGGGGCGTAGAGGCCTCCGCTGGGACGGCCTGCGGGACTGGCTTAAGGCGGCAGTTGGCCGTTTTGGATATCCGCTGTTCTTGGTGCTACATCTCGGGGGCAATGATTTGGTACGCCGCACGGGCCTTGACATTCGCCTTGAGATCCGGCGCCAGCTGCTGGCACTTATGGCTGAGTGGCCGTTTTGCCTGATCCTCTGGTCGGACATGGTCCCCCGGCGATCTTGGCGTGGAGCCTTTAACCCCAGGGCGATTGACTTGGTTCGGAGACGGGTCAATTCGGTTGTCGGTAGTGCTGTCCTCCAGCATGGTGGCCTGGTCGTGCCGCACAGTGGTATCTCTTTCCGGGATCCGACTCTATACCGGTCTGACGGGGTGCATTTGTCGCCAGCTGGCATGGCGATCTTCTTGGATGACTTTATGCACGTCCTTCGGTCCCCTTCGGTAGTTGTTTAGGTTTTAGTTGCATTAGTTAGTGTTTAGTCGTTCATTAGTGTCTAGTTCGTTTTGTCGGTTTTTAGCCCCTCCTCTAGTTAGTTGTTAGTTCGGTGGCGGCGGCAGGTTGGTAACCTGGCAGTTGGCCGGTTTATGAACGGTTACTTAATTTTTAACCATGACTTCAAGGTGAGAAGTTTGGGTGTGTTTTTAGAAACATTTTTCTTAGTCGTTTGAATTAGTTTTCGGGCATCACTTTACCAAGTGGAGCCCATTAATTGGTAAAAACATATGTGGATGGCGGGGCTGGTGGCCCGAATTTTTACCTCATAGGGGCGGAGCGTACCTCCGTCCCTACAACTGTTGGTGGGCAGGGGTAGTGGCAGAAGGTCGACCCCTGTCCTTGGATTTTTGAATTTTTAATGTCCGGGATGTAGGCAGGAGGCCGATCCCGGAACATTGGGGGCAGAAGGCTCCCTCACACATATGTTTTTATTGCTTACTTTTTATGTATTACAATGTTTTTTCTAGAGATGAGCGGGTTCGGTTTCTCTGAATCCGAACCCGCCCGAACTTCATGTTTTTTTTCACGGGTCCGAGCGACTCGGATCTTCCCGCCTTGCTCGGTTAACCCGAGCGCGCCCGAACGTCATCATGACGCTGTCGGATTCTCGCGAGGCTCGGATTCTATCGCGAGACTCGGATTCTATATAAGGAGCCGCGCGTCGCCGCCATTTTCACACGTGCATTGAGATTGATAGGGAGAGGACGTGGCTGGCGTCCTCTCCATTTAGATTAGGGTTGAGAGAGAGAGAGAGAGATTGACCTGAGGCTGTGATACTGTAGAAGAGAGTGCAGAGTTTAGTGACTGACGACCACAGTGACCACCAGACAGTGCAGATGTTTGTTTTATTTAATATATCCGTTCTCTGCCTGAAAAAAACGATACACACAGTGACTCAGTCACATACCATATCTGTGTGCACTGCTCAGCCCAGTGTGCTGCATCAATGTATATATATATCTGACTGTGCTCAGCTCACACAGCTTATAATTGTGGGGGAGACTGGGGAGCACTGCAGTGCCAGTTATAGGTTATAGCAGGAGCCAGGAGTACATAATATTATATTAAAATTAAACAGTGCACACTTTTGCTGCAGGAGTGCCACTGCCAGTGTGACTAGTGACCAGTGACCTGACCACCAGTATATATAATATTAGTAGTATACTATCTCTTTATCAACCAGTCTATATTAGCAGCAGACACAGTACAGTGCGGTAGTTCACGGCTGTGGCTACCTCTGTGTCGGCACTCGGCAGCCCGTCCATAATTGTATATACCACCTAACCGTGGTTTTTTTTTCTTTCTTTATACATACATACTAGTTACGAGTATACTATCTCTTTATCAACCAGTCTATATATTAGCAGCAGACACAGTACAGTGCGGTAGTTCACGGCTGTGGCTACCTCTGTGTCGGCACTCGGCAGCCCGTCCATAATTGTATATACCACCTAACCGTGTTTTTTTTTTCTTTCTTTATACATACATACTAGTTACGAGTATACTATCTCTTTATCAACCAGTCTATATATTAGCAGCAGACACAGTACAGTGCGGTAGTTCACGGCTGTGGCTACCTCTGTGTCGGCACTCGGCAGCCCGTCCATAATTGTATATACCACCTAACCGTGGTTTTTTTTTCTTTCTTTATACATACATACTAGTTACGAGTATACTATCTCTTTATCAACCAGTCTATATTAGCAGCAGACACAGTACAGTGCGGTAGTTCACGGCTGTGGCTACCTCTGTGTCGGCACTCGGCAGCCCGTCCATAATTGTATATACCACCTAACCGTGTTTTTTTTTTCTTTCTTTATACATACATACTAGTTACGAGTATACTATCTCTTTATCAACCAGTCTATATATTAGCAGCAGACACAGTACAGTGCGGTAGTTCACGGCTGTGGCTACCTCTGTGTCGGCACTCGGCAGCCCGTCCATAATTGTATATACCACCTAACCGTGGTTTTTTTTTCTTTCTTTATACATACATACTAGTTACGAGTATACTATCTCTTTATCAACCAGTCTATATATTAGCAGCAGACACAGTACAGTGCGGTAGTTCACGGCTGTGGCTACCTCTGTGTCGGCACTCGGCAGCCCGTCCATAATTGTATATACCACCTAACCGTGGTTTTTTTTTCTTTCTTTATACATACATACTAGTTACGAGTATACTATCTCTTTATCAACCAGTCTATATATTAGCAGCAGACACAGTACAGTGCGGTAGTTCACGGCTGTGGCTACCTCTGTGTCGGCACTCGGCAGCCCGTCCATAATTGTATATACCACCTAACCGTGGTTTTTTTTTCTTTCTTTATAGTCATACTAGTTACGAGTATACTATCTCTTTATCAACCAGTCTATATTAGCAGCAGACACAGTACAGTGCGGTAGTTCACGGCTGTGGCTACCTCTGTGTCGGCACTCGGCAGCCCGTCCATAATTGTATATACCACCTAACCGTGGTTTTTTTTTCTTTCTTTATACATACATACTAGTTACGAGTATACTATCTCTTTATCAACCAGTCTATATATTAGCAGCAGACACAGTACAGTGCGGTAGTTCACGGCTGTGGCTACCTCTGTGTCGGCACTCGGCAGCCCGTCCATAATTGTATATACCACCTAACCGTGGTTTTTTTTTCTTTCTTTATAGTCATACTAGTTACGAGTATACTATCTCTTTATCAACCAGTCTATATTAGCAGCAGACACAGTACAGTGCGGTAGTTCACGGCTGTGGCTACCTCTGTGTCGGCACTCGGCAGCCCGTCCATAATTGTATATACCACCTAACCGTGGTTTTTTTTTCTTTCTTTATACATACATACTAGTTACGAGTATACTATCTCTTTATCAACCAGTCTATATATTAGCAGCAGACACAGTACAGTGCGGTAGTTCACGGCTGTGGCTACCTCTGTGTCGGCACTCGGCAGCCCGTCCATAATTGTATATACCACCTAACCGTGGTTTTTTTTTCTTTCTTTATACATACATACTAGTTACGAGTATACTATCTCTTTATCAACCAGTCTATATATTAGCAGCAGACACAGTACAGTGCGGTAGTTCACGGCTGTGGCTACCTCTGTGTTGGCACTCGGCAGCCCGTCCATAATTGTATATACCACCTAACCGTGGTTTTTTTTTCTTTCTTTATAGTCATACTAGTTACGAGTATACTATCTCTTTATCAACCAGTCTATATTAGCAGCAGACACAGTACAGTGCGGTAGTTCACGGCTGTGGCTACCTCTGTGTCGGCACTCGGCAGCCCGTCCATAATTGTATATACCACCTAACCGTGTTTTTTTTTTCTTTCTTTATAGTCATACTAGTTACGAGTATACTATCTCTTTATCAACCAGTCTATATTAGCAGCAGACACAGTACAGTGCGGTAGTTCACGGCTGTGGCTACCTCTGTGTCGGCACTCGGCAGCCCGTCCATAATTGTATATACCACCTAACTGTGGTTTTTTTTTCTTTCTTTATACATACATACTAGTTACGAGTATACTATCTCTTTATCAACCAGTCTATATATTAGCAGCAGACACAGTACAGTGCGGTAGTTCACGGCTGTGGCTACCTCTGTGTCGGCACTCGGCAGCCCGTCCATAATTGTATATACCACCTAACCGTGGTTTTTTTTTCTTTCTTTATAGTCATACTAGTTACGAGTATACTATCTCTTTATCAACCAGTCTATATTAGCAGCAGACACAGTACAGTGCGGTAGTTCACGGCTGTGGCTACCTCTGTGTCGGCACTCGGCAGCCCGTCCATAATTGTATATACCACCTAACCGTGGTTTTTTTTTCTTTCTTTATACATACATACTAGTTACGAGTATACTATCTCTTTATCAACCAGTCTATATTAGCAGCAGACACAGTACAGTGCGGTAGTTCACGGCTGTGGCTACCTCTGTGTCGGCACTCGGCAGCCCGTCCATAATTGTATATACCACCTAACCGTGGTTTTTATTTCTTTCTTTATACATACATACTAGTTACGAGTATACTATCTCTTTATCAACCAGTCTATATATTAGCAGCAGACACAGTACAGTGCGGTAGTTCACGGCTGTGGCTACCTCTGTGTCGGCACTCGGCAGCCCGTCCATAATTGTATATACCACCTAACCGTGGTTTTTTTTTCTTTCTTTATACATACATACTAGTTACGAGTATACTATCTCTTTATCAACCAGTCTATATATTAGCAGCAGACACAGTACAGTGCGGTAGTTCACGGCTGTGGCTACCTCTGTGTCGGCACTCGGCAGCCCGTCCATAATTGTATATACCACCTAACCGTGGTTTTTTTTTCTTTCTTTATACATACATACTAGTTACGAGTATACTATCTCTTTATCAACCAGTCTATATATTAGCAGCAGACTCAGTACAGTGCGGTAGTTCACGGCTGTGGCTACCTCTGTGTCGGCACTCGGCAGGCAGTCCGTCCATAATTGTATACCACCTAACCGTGGTTTTTTTTTCTTTCTTCTTTATACATACATAGTTACATAGACATCTCTTTATCAACCAGTCTATATTAGCAGCAGACACAGTACAGTACGGTAGTTCACGGCTGTGGCTACCTCTGTGTCTGCACTCGGCAGGCAGTCCATAATTGTATACTAGTATCCATCTCCATTGTTTACCTGAGGTGCCTTTTAGTTGTGCCTATTAAAATATGGAGAACAAAAATGTTGAGGTTCCAAAATTAGGGAAAGATCAAGATCCACTTCCACCTCGTGCTGAAGCTGCTGCCACTAGTCATGGCCGAGACGATGAAATGCCAGCAACGTCGTCTGCCAAGGCCGATGCCCAATGTCATAGTACAGAGCATGTCAAATCCAAAACACCAAATATCAGAAAAAAAAGGACTCCAAAACCTAAAATAAAATTGTCGGAGGAGAAGCGTAAACTTGCCAATATGCCATTTACGACACGGAGTGGCAAGGAACGGCTGAGGCCCTGGCCTATGTTCATGGCTAGTGGTTCAGCTTCACATGAGGATGGAAGCACTCAGCCTCTCGCTAGAAAAATGAAAAGACTCAAGCTGGCAAAAGCAGCACAGCAAAGAACTGTGCATTCTTCGAAATCCCAAATCCACAAGGAGAGTCCAATTGTGTCGGTTGCGATGCCTGACCTTCCCAACACTGGACGTGAAGAGCATGCGCCTTCCACCATTTGCACGCCCCCTGCAAGTGCTGGAAGGAGCACCCGCAGTCCAGTTCCTGATAGTCAGATTGAAGATGTCAGTGTTGAAGTACACCAGGATGAGGAGGATATGGGTGTTGCTGGCGCTGGGGAGGAAATTGACCAGGAGGATTCTGATGGTGAGGTGGTTTGTTTAAGTCAGGCACCCGGGGAGACACCTGTTGTCCGTGGGAGGAATATGGCCGTTGACATGCCAGGTGAAAATACCAAAAAAATCAGCTCTTCGGTGTGGAGGTATTTCACCAGAAATGCGGACAACAGGTGTCAAGCCGTGTGTTCCCTTTGTCAAGCTGTAATAAGTAGGGGTAAGGACGTTAACCACCTCGGAACATCCTCCCTTATACGTCACCTGCAGCGCATTCATAATAAGTCAGTGACAAGTTCAAAAACTTTGGGTGACAGCGGAAGCAGTCCACTGACCAGTAAATCCCTTCCTCTTGTAACCAAGCTCACGCAAACCACCCCACCAACTCCCTCAGTGTCAATTTCCTCCTTCCCCAGGAATGCCAATAGTCCTGCAGGCCATGTCACTGGCAATTCTGACGAGTCCTCTCCTGCCTGGGATTCCTCCGATGCATCCTTGCGTGTAACGCCTACTGCTGCTGGCGCTGCTGTTGTTGCCGCTGGGAGTCGATGGTCATCCCAGAGGGGAAGTCGTAAGCCCACTTGTACTACTTCCAGTAAGCAATTGACTGTTCAACAGTCCTTTGCGAGGAAGATGAAATATCACAGCAGTCATCCTACTGCAAAGCGGATAACTGAGGCCTTGGCATCCCGGGTGGTGAGAAACGTGGTTCCGGTATCCATCATTACTGCAGAGCCAACTAGAGACTTGTTGGAGGTACTGTGTCCCCGGTACCAAATACCATCTAGGTTCCATTTCTCTAGGCAGGCGATACCGAAAATGTACACAGACCTCAGAAAAAGAGTCACCAGTGTCCTAAAAAATGCAGCTGTACCCAATGTCCACTTAACCACGGACATGTGGACAAGTGGAGCAGGGCAGGGTCAGGACTATATGACTGTGACAGCCCACTGGGTAGATGTATGGACTCCCGCCGCAAGAACAGCAGCGGCGGCACCAGTAGCAGCATCTCGCAAACGCCAACTCTTTCCTAGGCAGGCTACGCTTTGTATCACCGGTTTCCAGAATACGCACACAGCTGAAAACCTCTTACGGCAACTGAGGAAGATCATCGCGGAATGGCTTACCCCAATTGGACTCTCCTGTGGATTTGTGGCATCGGACAACGCCAGCAATATTGTGTGTGCATTAAATATGGGCAAATTCCAGCACGTCCTATGTTTTGCACATACCTTGAATTTGGTGGTGCAGAATTTTTTAAAAAACGACAGGGGCGTGCAAGAGATGCTGTCGGTGGCCAGAAGAATTGCGGGACACTTTCGGCGTACAGGCACCACGTACAGAAGACTGGAGCACCACCAAAAACTACTGAACCTGCCCTGCCATCATCTGAAGCAAGAAGTGGTAACGAGGTGGAATTCAACCCTCTATATGCTTCAGAGGTTGGAGGAGCAGCAAAAGGCCATTCAAGCCTATACAATTGAGCACGATATAGTAGGTGGAATGCACCTGTCTCAAGCGCAGTGGAGAATGATTTCAACGTTGTGCAAGGTTCTGATGCCCTTTGAACTTGCCACACGTGAAGTCAGTTCAGACACTGCCAGCCTGAGTCAGGTCATTCCCCTCATCAGGCTTTTGCAGAAGAAGCTGGAGACATTGAAGGAGGAGCTAACACGGAGCGATTCCGCTAGGCATGTGGGACTTGTGGATGGAGCCCTTAATTCGCTTAGCAAGGATTCACGGGTGGTCAATCTGTTGAAATCAGAGCACTACATTTTGGCCACCGTGCTCGATCCTAGATTTAAAGCCTACCTTGGATCTCTCTTTCCGGCAGACACAAGTCTGCTGGGGTTGAAAGACCTGCTGGTGACAAAATTGTCAAGTCAAGCGGAACGCGACCTGTCAACATCTCCTCCTTCACATTCTCCCGCAACTGGGGGTGCGAGGAAAAGGCTCAGAATTCCGAGCCCACCCGCTGGCGGTGATGCAGGGCAGTCTGGAGCGACTGCTGATGCTGACATCTGGTCCGGACTGAAGGACCTGACAACGATTACGGACATGTCGTCTACTGTCACTGCATATGATTCTCTCAACATTGATAGAATGGTGGAGGATTATATGAGTGACCGCATCCAAGTAGGCACGTCACACAGTCCGTACTTATACTGGCAGGAAAAAGAGGCAATTTGGAGGCCCTTGCACAAACTGGCTTTATTCTACCTAAGTTGCCCTCCCACAAGTGTGTACTCCGAAAGAGTGTTACGAGGTTACATCCAGAAAATGTGGAGAAGATGATGTTCATTAAAATGAATTATAATCAATTCCTCCGCGGAGACATTGACCAGCAGCAATTGCCTCCACAAAGTACACAGGGAGCTGAGATGGTGGATTCCAGTGGGGACGAATTGATAATCTGTGAGGAGGGGGATGTACACGGTGATATATCGGAGGGTGATGATGAGGTGGACATCTTGCCTCTGTAGAGCCAGTTTGTGCAAGGAGAGATTAATTGCTTCTTTTTTGGGGGGGGTCCAAACCAACCCGTCATATCAGTCACAGTCGTGTGGCAGACCCTGTCACTGAAATGATGGGTTGGTTAAAGTGTGCATGTCCTGTTTTGTTTATACAACATAAGGGTGGGTGGGAGGGCCCAAGGACAATTCCATCTTGCACCTCTTTTTTCTTTTCTTTTTCTTTGCATCATGTGCTGATTGGGGAGGGTTTTTTGGAAGGGACATCCTGCGTGACACTGCAGTGCCACTCCTAAATGGGCCCGGTGTTTGTGTCGGCCACTAGGGTCGCTAATCTTACTCACACAGTCAGCTACCTCATTGCGCCTCTTTTTTTCTTTGCGTCATGTGCTGTTTGGGGAGGGTTTTTTGGAAGGGACATCCTGCGTGACACTGCAGTGCCACTCCTAGATGGGCCCGGTGTTTGTGTCGGCCACTAGGGTCGCTAATCTTACTCACACAGCTACCTCATTGCGCCTCTTTTTTTCTTTGCGTCATGTGCTGTTTGGGGAGGGTTTTTTGGAAGGGACATCCTGCGTGACACTGCAGTGCCACTCCTAGATGGGCCCGGTGTTTGTGTCGGCCACTAGGGTCGCTTATCTTACTCACACAGCGACCTCGGTGCAAATTTTAGGACTAAAAATAATGGCCCTCATTCCGAGTTGATCGCTCGCAAGGCGAATTTAGCAGAGTTGCTCACGCTAAGCCTACGCCTACTGGGAGTGTATCTTAGCTTCTTAAAATTGCGACCGATGTATTCGCAATATTGCGATTACAAACTACTTAGCAGTTTCAGAGTAGCTTCAGACTTACTCGGCATCTGCGTTCAGTTCAGTGCTTGTCGTTCCTGGTTTGACGTCATAAACACACCCAGCGTTCGCCCAGACACTCCCCCGTTTCTCCGGCCACTCCTGCGTTTTTTCCGGAAACGGTAGCGTTTTTATCCACACGCCCCGAAAACGCTGTGTTTCCGCCCAGTAACACCCATTTCCTGTCAATCACACTACGTTCGCCAGAGCGAAGAAAAAGCCGTGAGTAAAAATACTATCTTCATTGTAAAATTACTTGGCGCAGTCGCAGTGCGAATATTGCGCATGCGTACTAAGCGGAATTTCACTGCGATGCGAAGAAAATTACCGAGCGATCAACTCGGAATGAGGGCCAATATTGTGAGGTGTGAGGTATTCAGAATAGACTGAAAATGAGTGTAAATTATGGTTTTTGAGGTTAATAATACTTTGGGATCAAAATGACCCCCAAATTCTATGATTTAAGCTGTTTTTTAGTGTTTTTTGAAAAAAACACCCGAATCCAAAACACACCCGAATCCGACAAAAAAAATTCGGTGAGGTTTTGCCAAAACGCGTTCGAACCCAAAACACGGCCGCGGAACCGAACCCAAAACCAAAACACAAAACCCGAAAAATTTCAGGCGCTCATCTCTAGTTTTTTCACCCATGTTACTTTATTATGTTAACCGTTCTTCTCCCCACCACCTTAGTTAGAGAGGGAAGTCTACATTTTAGTTTTAGCATTTAATAGGCCTTCCTCTCAGTCAGAAAATAAAAGCTGACCCCTTTCACGCCAATTACAGTTGTGGTGTCTTTATTTTATAGAATAAGTGTGCTTGAGTGGCGAGTGGATGCATCTGACGTGTGGGGTTTAAGACCGCGTAGGGAACATAATGTGACCACAGCGGCATAAACGCACCGTCCAGGGCCTCCGCAGCGCCGCTCGAGGCATCACCTGGCCTGTGAGGGGTTAATGTTTTTTGGCTGGGAGGAACTCAGAGAGTGGGCCGGGGGGCCCATTGGCTGCAGCATGAGAGGGGGCTGGCCTGTCATGCATATATGCAGCTGGCAGGATACTTCCTGCCTCTCTTCAGCCTTTTCGTTACCCACCCTCCCTCCCTGGGGACTTGTTTTTCTGTTCTGCAGCTGTGTTCATTGTGTCGGCTTTGGGTGGCCGGTTTATGAACGGTTACTTAATTTTTAACCATGACTTCAAGGTGAGAAGTTTGGGTGTGTTTTTAGAAACATTTTTCTTAGTCGTTTGAATTAGTTTTCGGGCATCACTTTACCAAGTGGAGCCCATTAATTGGTAAAAACATATGTGGATGGCGGGGCTGGTGGCCCGAATTTTTACCTCATAGGGGCGGAGCGTACCTCCGTCCCTACAACTGTTGGTGGGCAGGGGTAGTGGCAGAAGGTCGACCCCTGTCCTTGGATTTTTGAATTTTTAATGTCCGGGATGTAGGCAGGAGGCCGATCCCGGAACATTGGGGGCAGAAGGCTCCCTCACACATATGTTTTTATTGCTTACTTTTTATGTATTACAATGTTTTTTCACCCATGTTACTTTATTATGTTAACCGTTCTTCTCCCCGCCACCTTAGTTAGAGAGGGAAGTCTACATTTTAGTTTTAGCATTTAATAGGCCTTCCTCTCAGTCAGAAAATAAAAGCTGACCCCTTTCACGCCAATTACAGTTGTGGTGTCTTTATTTTATAGAATAAGTGTGCTTGAGTGGCGAGTGGATGCATCTGACGTGTGGGGTTTAGAGAACAGTAGTATATGCGCCTGAATTACACCTGAGAGAACAGCAATATATGCGCCTGGGTTACACCATGAGAGAGCAGTAGTATATGCGCCTGGGTTACACCTGGAGAGAACAGTAGTATACGCGACTGGGTTAAACCTGGAGAGAACAGTAGTATATGCACCTGGGTTACACCAGGAGAAAACAGTCGTATACGCGCCTGGGTTGCACCTGGATAGGACAGTAGTATATGTGCCTGGGTTGCACCTGGAGAGAACAGTAGTATACGCGCCTGGGTTACACTGGGAGAGAACAGTAGATACAAATAATGACCCCCAGTAGTGCCAGATACACATACGCTACCAGTAGTGCAGTGCCAGATACACATACGCCCCAGTAGTGCAGGGCCAGATACACATATGCCCCCAGTAGTGCAGTGCCAGATGTACATATGCCTCCAGCAGTGCCAGATACACATAGGCCCCTGGCAGTGCCAGATACACATCTCTGGTCTCATGGTGGGTACCATTTGAAGATGATGCACACTGCAGGCGCGTAGCCCTCTTGAGTGCCATGGTGATGCCTTTCTACCCATCGTGGGCCCCTGGAGAGAATCAGGCATGGAACTCAACACCAATCCCAGTCCCCTCTTGGAGAGCCTGAGAGTTGAAACTTATTTGTAGAATGGGGTTTTAAGAAATAACATAATATTTTTATAAAATCATTCGTTTAGTAGATTTGAAAGGATGCAAGTCACACCCACAAGAGCTATGGACGTATACTAGCGTTTGTGCATATTGGCCAGTTTTGAACGTATCTCACATTATCCTTTTCTTTTTAGAAAACCAGAGGCCAAACCTTATAGGCCCTACACACTCGGCGATGTGCCGCCGAGCTGCACGACCGCCGATACGGGCGACGGGAGACCCGGCGGCGGGGGGGCAGTGACGGTGGGAATTGAGGTTTCTTCACTCCCCCCGTCACCCGGCTCCATAGACTTGCAGGCAAATATGGACGATCTCGTCCATATTGGCCTGCATGCACAGCCGACATGGCTCCAGCGATGAACGAGCGCGGGGCCACGCATCGTTCATCGCTGGAGCCTCCACACTGCACGATATGAACGTTATCTCGTTCATTAATGAACTAGATCGTTCATATCGTGCAGTGATATCGGCATGTGTGTAGGGCCCATTACTCTTCAGTGTGCCATTGTGTTTTAAGTGAAGCAGTCACCGCCGCCGCCCGGGCTCTGCTGCAGCTCCCGCTGCTCTTGCTGCTCTGTCTGAGGTCTGGGGAGAAGAGCACAGAACGCGCCTCTCTTCCCCTCAGTCAGAATCTATACAATCACCGCCGCTGCCCGGGTTCACCTGCTGCTCCCGTGGCTAAGGAATGGGGAGGAAAAGACAGCGCGTGCCTCTCATCCATCCCCTCAGTCCGACATTGCTTCACAGCTGCTGCCCGGGATCAACTTCTTCTCCTGTGGCCGGGGAGGAGAGCGCAGCGTGCTGTGCACCTGTCCTCCCCTCGGTGGACAGGTGCATATATAGCGTAGATGTGTGGCGGCACTCAGACAGACTCTTCAAAGTGAATAATCAGGTCATTTATACCCCTTTTACACTCGCACTCCCGGGTCACTCCCGGGATGCTTCCCGGGATGCGTCCCAGGATGCCTTCTCGGGACTGACCCCTTTCACATTAGCGGGCTGACCCGGCATATTGCCGGGTCAGTGACGTCACCGCTGAGTCTCCCAGAGGCGGTGCTTGGAGATAATCTTCTCCAAGCACCGCCTCCTCCTATGAAGAGAACGGGTGCCGGGTCGCCTTGACCCGGTATATCCGTTTACACTGGCAGCTTCCCGGGACGGTCCCGGGTTCAACCCTGCTCTAGACCTGGGATGAAATACCGGGATGCTCGTCCCGGGAAATTGTCCCTGTACCCATTTACACTGAGAAAAATCCCGGGATGATGCGCGTTCACGTGCAATATCCCGGGATTTTTCTGCGAGTGTAAAAGGGGTATTATTAGACCAATGCAACCGGTTGCATTGGTCTAATAAATGACCTGATTATTCACTTTGAAGAGTCTGTCTGAGTGCCGCCACACATCCACGCTATATATTGTGACCTAGAGTCACTTGGAGGGCACCGCAGCATTTGTGTTTAAGGTTTACAGGAGTGCCGGGCCACCCATAGCTTGCATATATATATATATATATATATATATATATATCTCTCATAGAGGTCATTCGGCACTGTCCTTACAAAAATACATCCAGCTGGGTGCCATCCAAAAAGAACATGCATAAATCAGTGGAAAAGGCAGCACTCACAGCATATTCTTATAGTCAAAAATACAAGTCAGACCCGCTCTGGTTTTCAACGTTTTCAATTTCATACTCCTGATGAAAATTTCAGAAATGAAATTGAAACGTTGATAAATTAGACTGGGCCTTACTGTATTTCTCATACGTCCTAGAGGATGCTGGGGACTCCGTAAGGACCATTGGGTATAGACGGGATCCGCAGGAGACATGGGCAGTTGGGCACACTATAAGACTTTGAATGGGTGTGAACTGGCTCCTCCCTCTATGCCCCTCCTCCAGACCTCAGTTAGATTCAGTGCCCAGGACAGACTGGACACACACTAGGGGAGCTCTACTGAGTTTCTCTAAAAGACTTTATGTTAGGTTTTTTATTTTCGGAGACACCTGCTGGCTACAGGCTCTCTGCTTCGTGGGACTGAGGGGAGAGAAGTCAGACCTACTTCTGTGAGTTAAAGGCTCTGCTTCTTAGGCTACTGGACACCATTAGCTCCAGAGGGTTCGATCACTTGGTGCGCCTAGCTGCTTGTTCCCGGAGCCGCGCCGTCACCCCCCTCACAGAAGCCAGAAGAAAGAAGCCGGGTGAGTATGAGAAGAATAGAATACTTCAGTGACGGCAGAAGACTTCCGAGTCTCAGAGGTACCACGCAGCAATCGCGCTGCGCGCCATTTCTCCCACACACCAACGGCTCTACAAGGGTGCAGGGCGCAGGGGGGGCGCCCTGGGCAGCAATATATACCTCAAGTAGTCTGGCTAAACATGTATACAGTGCATAGGCACTGTGGCCCTCATTCCGAGTTGTTCGCTCGCAAGCTGCTTTTAGCAGCATTGCACACGCTAAGCCACCGCCTACTGGGAGTAAATCTTAGCTTATCAAAATTGCGAACGAAAGATTCGCAATATTGCGAAAAGACTTCTCTGTGCAGTTTCTGAGTAGCTCGAGACTTACTCTTTCAGTGCGATCAGTTTAGTGCTTGTCGTTCCTGGTTTGACGTCACAAACACACCCAGCGTTCGCCCAGACACTCCTCCGTTTCTCCAGCCACTCCTGTGTTTTTCCCAGAAACGGTAGCGTTTTTACACACACTCCCATAAAACGGCCAGTTTCCGCCCAGAAACACCCACTTCCTGTCAATCACATTACGATCACCAGAACGAAGAAAAAACCTCGTAATGCCGCGAGTAAAATACCAAACTTCATAGCAAATTTACTTGGCGCAGTTGCAGTGCGAACATTGCGCATGCGCAATTAGCGGAAAATCGCTGCGAAGCGAAGAAAATTACCGAGCGAACAACTCGGAATGACCACCTGTATACGGCCCCCGGCCAGCATAAATAGCTATATTAATAGCGGGGCTGAAGCGCGCCAAGAGGGGGCTTGGCTTAGCCCTCACAACAGGATTCAGCGCCATTTTCTCCATGTCCCCGCCAAAGCATGTACATAGTGCAAACGAGGGGGGGCATAGTGTTTTAGTGCTATAAAGAGGGAAATATAGCACTATTTTTTATAATGGGCATGTAATCATTGTGTTGTGCATATATGTCTGTGTGTTCCCTGTCAGATATACCCACTATAGCTTTTTAGTCCACATGTGTCGACATGCGGGAGTGCTCTGTCACAAACAGCTATGGGGATCCCTGTTGGCATCGCCGACGCCTGTTGGTGATTGATTCAGTAGATGCAGTGTCAGCAGGTCGGTAGTTGTATGCTTTCAAAAGTAAACACTGCATGGGAGACACAGTAGTATGTGGGTGACCCTGTCAGCACCAACTGTTATTACTGGGTGTAAATTAACATGATGTAACTAACTTATACCTGTATATATATTTATATGTATATGTATGGTACGGTTCCATGGGCCTGTAGCTCGAGCACAGACATGGTAGTATTTGTGGGGGGGTGTTATTAAAATTATATATGTATACTTCCCTCGGACCCCTCGGGGTCGCAAGAATGTTATTTTGCCTGGTTACTACTCCCTGCTGTCGACGAATACTAGGTTTTCTGTCGATCATAAGGTTTCCTGTTAGATCCACAACTGGGGCATTCAGTACATGGTCATACACATGCATGTCACTAGGGACCCGACGGTTCCGGACAATCCGATTATATATATATATATATATATATATACACATATGATATATGTGTATATGTGTATTACATTATGTATATTCATATTTCGATTTCTAATGAATGCTGAAGTAAAAGTATTCCTTCTCATGTGCTGGTCGCTCTGTTGATAAAGCTCTAGGTCGGCCGTGACGAGTTGGTCTCAGATCCTCACAAGGAGTCCGAAGGTTTATTCTTTTCCCGCCGCGGATAGAATACTGTGAAAGTCAACTCCTGGTCGACACGGGGCCCTGTCACAAAGGATCGTACACAGGAAGCTAAGTGATATTTTATTTCTATGCTTTGGGCTTATTTGCATTACATGCACATGGGGGAGTGTTTGTATTCGGAAAGGTATCCGATAGAATTACCCTAGAGAGAGAGAGGGGATGTTCCTTATGTTGGTTCTTCTCTATAACATTGCGGCAGGCTGCCGTGCATCTGCAGTAGGTGTGGCCGGAGGAATGCTGAGGCTGACTCCGAGAGATACTGGAGTTTTTTCCCTGTGATGGTGTACCGCTGTTTGGGGATGCCTCAGTTAAGTCACTCTCAGCGAATACCACTGGTAAGTCTACCTTCGTGAGTTAGATTCCCTCACAACGGTTGGTGACGCATTCTTTTGTGAGATGCAGTCATTTTAACTGTTTCGATACAGCTCTTTTTTCCCTTTCTGTGCAGATAGTGGAAGGTGAAAAGGTAAGAGCTCTGCAGCCTTGTTAGGTTCGCAGAAGCGGATATTGGCCCTCATTCCGAGTTGTTCGCTAAGTTTTTCGTTCGCACAACTTATTAGTAAAGTTGCGTTAATGTAGTAAATTTGCGAACATCCGCCCCCAACGTATTTTTGCTCATTCGCACACATTATTACACAAAGTGGGCGTACGCCAAATGACATCGCAGCAATGCGAAATCGTCGCAGCAATGCGAACCCATCGCATTAACACATACTTCTTCGTAAAAATACTAAGTTGTAGTAGATTTACACATTTTTCAGTTAAAGTGCTCACTTTTGCAGAGAAACGCAGCTGAATTTGTTTTTTTACTATTTCGTGGACTAACACCTTCCAATTAAAAGTCCACAAGCCCTCATCAATAACAAATCCAATTAGTGAATGATTTGAAATGTTCATGATCAATTAAGTATTTGTTTAAATACCTGAAGAACACTTTGTAGCCATAAAAGAGCCTCCTTTTATTAACATGTTTAATATAAATATAGATGTTTGCAATGTGCTTGTTCTAATGTGTTTTCTGAATTTATTAAAGTTGAGTTTTTGTATGTGAATGAAGGTGTTTGCATGTTTATTTAGCCAATAACATGTTTTAGTTGGTCTTTTAAAATAACTTACGTTAGTTGTTTGAAATGTTTAAGGTAAGAAATGTTTGTTATGCAATCTGGTGTTCCTTTATTGCATTAATAAATAATAAGGAGTCGCAAAAGTATTTAAATGTAATAGTTTATTTTTTTTCTAAAGTTGAATAATGTTAATTTTTTTTTTTTTTTTTTTTTTTAAAACAAACAATTAACATATTTTTTCCATGTCGTCAACAAGTGCCAACAAGGCCTGGAGATGGTGCCTCATATTTGTAAAAATATACTGTAACGATGTGGGATCTCCAACGGCAACATCTGAAATTAAGAGATAACATAAACATTACTAACTTACTCACATTGCTTATTATCCAAGCAAGGCACAAAGCACACTTTAATGCATGCAGGTCCAAACTGCATTCCTCCTGCTTGTGTGAAACTACATATACCAGCATGCGTTGACTCAGTTTTGGGGCCAGGGAATGCCAAACCTGTGTAAGGGCATGCTGGGATGTGTAGTTTTTCCACAGTTGCAGTTGCGCAGTTTGGACAGGCCTGCTTAATGGCAAAGTTGATACATCATGACTGTTTTATGGTACAATCATTAGCATAAAAAAACGCAAGCCTGCTCAGTCTTTTTTTGTTACTTATTCCAATTTTAAAGACCATGGGCTACATTTACTACTATGTGAGTTCATTTTAAGATGTAGCGTTGCCCATAGCAAACAAGCCAAAATAAAATTATTATCTTGTAGAAGTGGTTCCCCAATTGTAAAGATTAATTGTATTGGTTGTTATGGGCGACATCCCATGTTAAAGTTATGTTCCATCTTCGTCACTGTTACACCATGTTGGCATTCATTACCATCTTTTTGTTTTTTGTTTATTTTAAAGGGGTTTGGTCCTGCCTCCTCACACTGCATATCAACATCTTCCGAAGGCCAACATATCATAGCATTCCCACACTCCCTGAAAGCTGCCCTTACTAAATAAGTGCAAACAGGTTTGACTAGAACAATTAGTCATTTTGTGAATGTAACTTTCACACAACAAATCAGTGTGTCATTAGGCTGCATAACAAAGTGAAGCATGTGATTTGTAAGTGCAAATATTCAGACTACACAGGCCCAAGTGTAAAAGGCCAACAACATACTAAACTCCACTCAGGTCTAACTGTTTACCATAAAAACTAACACATATAAACCCTGTTGTCCTGGCAACCCTGGCTACCTAATGAGTGTCAACCTAGAGTGGACACACAAAACATTGCACACATACACACTGTACATATAATGACACTCACAAATATGTAAAGGCAACATGTACACCATGATGAAAATAACAAATATTTGTCCAGGGTCCAAGAATTCAAACAGTACAACACTGCATGTTTTGGCATTGTAAGTGTAAGTGGGTAATCATTTTTAAAAATCAAAAAATAAACTTACTTTCCACGGCAACATCAAGACTCCCTGAACGGTCTTCAGGGGCTTCCTCTGCCCATTCACTGGGTGGGGATGTTGGCTGGATGGGGGAAGGCGGCTGGATGGGGGAAGGAGGAGGGATTGGGGAAGGAGGTGGGATTGGGGAAGGAGGAGGGATTGGGGCAGGAGGCTGGATGGGGGAAGGAGGCTGGATTTGGGCGCAAATTTCAGAGGGGGGGTCTGATTGAGAGGGCGAGGGGGGCGGAGAGAAAGTTAAGGCAACAGAGGGTGAGGGGGGTTCAGATGGGGATGTAGAAGTTGAAGGAGAAGGGGTATGGGAAGGAGGAGAAGGGGTCCCAGAAAGAGATGGAGAGGTGTGGTGAGAAGGGGAATGGAAAGTGGAGTGGGCCAGGGAAGCTGAGGGGGACTGGGAAGATGAGGGGGACTGGGAAGATGAGGGGGACTGGGAAGGGGAGGGGGACTGGGAAGATGAGGGGGACTGGGAAGGGGAGGGGGAGTGAGAAGGGGAGGGGGAGTGAGAAGGGGAGGGGGACTGGGAAGGGGAAGGGGGCGGAGAGGTCTGCCGTTGTTGTTGTCCTATAATGATATTTTTGACAACATTTAGTTTACATGTGAAATTACATAGTAAACAATTTCAATATTCAATGTTCTGTTCCATGTAAAATACAGTGTTTTTTAGAAATGAAAATCAAACATGTATAAATCCTATTCATGTTGGCCACAGCAAACAAAATGAGTCATAACTTTTACTTTGAAGCTCATTCCGTAATCTAGTCCATTGAGTCATATTGATTGGTCTAGGCAACATCACCAGATCACTATTCAAGGCACCTTATTATATAGGCAGCAATGATCAAGTATTTGGGACCAGTTTCCTGGCTGGTTATTAATTCTTGAAAACATGCACTTGTTTGGTGTCAGTTTGCTACAGTCAGTACTGTTTGGCCTAACCACACACACTGTCCTATTTTGTAAAAAAACACACTCAGCGTTGCAATTAGCCTACCACTTAGTGTAAATTTGCACAATG
Source organism: Pseudophryne corroboree (assembly GCF_028390025.1). Lineage (NCBI taxonomy): Eukaryota > Metazoa > Chordata > Amphibia > Anura > Myobatrachidae > Pseudophryne > Pseudophryne corroboree. The sequence goes on along the minus strand of NC_086444.1, from coordinate 317,173,347 downwards.
TTTGCTAATATTCTTATGTAATGTAACTTACGTCGTGTATGCATAGAACGAATTTGCTGGCGGATCTCCGCCAACAGCTCGGGAGTCCTCCTGCGGAGATCACTCCATCTCCTCTCAAGTTGAATGATTGACCGCCTGCTGCGGACGCGAGTCCGCAGCAGGCGGCGGACCTCCGCGTAGGCCTCGCGCTTCACCCGATTTGGGATGAAGCGCCCAACGCGGCCTACGCGGCGGTCCATCACCGCAACCAGGACGCGGAGCTCACGCCTGGTTAACGGTGCAGCACGCATCTTGGCAATGGCGTTTTCCTTATTTGGGCATATATTTATAGCGTCTGTTAGCATGTGATTGGTCATAAATCTGTTGTCATTTCTAATAACTTTATTGATCTTTGCAATGCTGTGAAGAGCAGTGTTATTTCGCACGAGCGGAAAAACGCATCCGCAGAAGTAAATTTTTGCATTAAAAAAAAACTAAAAAAAAAAAACCATAACACAAACAGACACAGAGACACACAGTTTTGAATAAAATTCTAAACATATCTGTGTACTCACCACAGTTTGTGTGATCATTCAGCTGGACAGTCACAAAGTGGGCAAGATTCAATTTCATTTGTTTTTGTGTTTGTTTAAATAATCAAGGTTTTAGGATATAAAACAAATAAGGACACTATTTAGCCACATCACATTATATTTTGTACTAATCTCAAATTGTAAGCTTAACGTGTTAACGAATTTTTACTTTTTTAAAAATGACAAATAAACAAAAAATCCTAAACCATTACACAATGACCTTACAATCTCAAACAAAATGTCAACATTACAAACAAAACATAAGCATACTGTGCTTTGTTTTTTCAACATACAAATAAGATAAAAACACTATACCTGAAATATTCGGCAACAATCCTTGCCCTCACTTGGCTCCCCCTCCGTGTAACACTCCCACCACCGAAGTGTCGAACAACCCCTGGCTCCTCATCAGGCAATTCCTCTGCCTGAGGAAGCTCTACACTACTCCTTACCGCGATATTATGTAGTATTGCGCACAGGACCACTATTTTACTTGCCATCTCCGGCGAATACATGATGTCGCCACCAGTGCGGTGGAGCACACGAAACCGCCCTTTAAGGACACCAATTGTGCGCTCCACCAGCTGCCTAGTGGCAGTAAGCGCGGAGTTAAATGCCATCTGTGGTCCTGGCCTGGGATTACGGTAAGGAGTCATGAGCCAGGGGGTGCAAGGATATCCACGGTCTCCTGTTTGAGGAAAAACCTTAAATTAAAAAGAGTATATTCAAAAATTTCATTTATTTTTAAGATAAAAAATATCTACAAACTCACCCAATAACCACATGTCTGCTCGTTGACTTGCTCTTAATCTCTGCCATATCCCTGATTGTCTAATGACATATGCATCATGTGAACTTCCAGTAAACTTGGCATTCAGGGAAAGGATCTGGAGGGATGGCCCACAAACAACCATTACATTCAGAGAATGAAACAGTTTCCTGTTTCTATAAATTTCTTCATTATGTCTTGGTGGCTGAATAGCAACATGTGTGCCATCCACAACCCCAATAACATGTGGGAAGCGACTACCACCTTCCTCAAATTGCCGCTTCACCACATCTAGGGCACCAACATCCAAAGGCATATCAATGAATTGCTTCACCCGCTTTAGGAAAGCCTGGCAGACACGCCGCAGGACCTTACTGAACTGGCCCTGCGACATGCCAACCAGGTCTCCCACAACATGTTGATATGAGGCTGTAGCCAAAAAATGTAACACAGCAAGGAATTGTGTCAATGGTGGTATTGCTGTAGGATACCGAATTTCAGACTCCAGATCACTCTCTATTATGGAGAGAGTGTCTAGGATTAGATGTGGTGGCAGCCTGTATCTACGCACCACCACATCATCTGGCATCCCAAAAAGTAGGACACGGGTTCTGAAAATTGGTGGCCTAGCACGCCTCCGTTGCCTTGGTTGATGAGGAGCCGGTTGTGGTTGTGGGGCTGGCGGTTGGGGTGGGAGTGCTGGCGTGGGTTGGGGAGGTAGGGCTTCTGCTGCGATAAATATCGACATAACACACTTTTTTGATATAAAAACAAAAAAATGTTTAATACTCCAAAATTATTTATTAAAAAATATACAAACAATAAATGTATAAAAAAAGGTGGAGTCAACTTACTGCAGGAGCGTACGACATTATTTCTGGGTTCAATTCAGGAACAAAATTTAAAAAATAAAAAATAAACATATGTTAATGTGAGAAAAACCAAAAATGTTAGTTTCTAGATTTCTGAGCATCAAACACATCACAAACACCATAAAACAAATATAAATAAAAATAAAAAAAAGGAAAAAAATCAATCAAGTAACAAAAATAAACCATTTAGTAGCTAGGCAAGGCAAGAAAAAAACTACTTTGCAGATCAATCCAGGTAAGAAAAAATACTTGTCTTTACAAAATGGCAAAGAAACATAATAACAACACTTTGAACAAACACAAACAGGCACCAACACAGGCAAAGGGCACTTACCTGATCCAAAATCAATAAAGTTTTTGTGTTTTCTTGCACACCAAAAACTCCAAATATACAAGGGTTTCCTCACCCAAAAAACAACTCCTACAAGAGAACAAAAATGACAGTCAAAAACAACATACAGACCATTCAAACAAACAAACAACAACACAGGCAAAGGGCACTTACCTGATCCAAAATCAATAAAGTTTTTGTGTTTTCTTGCACACCAAAAACTCCAAATATACAAGGGTTTCCTCACCCAAAAAACAACTCCTACAAGAGAACAAAAATGACAGTCAAAAACAACATACAGACCATTCAAACAAACAAACAACAACACAGGCAAAGGGCACTTACCTGATCCAAAATCAATAAAGTTTTTGTGTTTTCTTGCACACCAAAAACTCCAAATAAACAAGGGTTTCCTCACCCAAAAAACAACTCCTACAAGAGAACAAAAATGACAGTCAAATCAAAGAAGCACAGTTTTATTTACAAAAATGGACTTGCTAAATATATATGTGTTTTTAAATAAAAATTAAAAAAAAACCAAAATAAAAAAACTTTGAATTCAAAAAATTACAAAGAAGATTTCCAGAATACTCACAAACGAAAAAACGCAACAAAAAAATGTCTATACTCAAAACGCAAACGAAAGGACAAATGTATGCTTGACAATTACTCACTCTGCAAATTCCTATAGCACCTTCACGCACAAGCCAACAAACTCAAGTGAAACTCCAAACTACCTACACTCACAGCGTGCAAAGTAGGCCCTTAAATAAGCAGTGCAATCATTAATCAGATTAACAGTGTACACCTGTGTGAATTAACGATACGCACGTAGGTATATAAGCACACACCTCGGCGTACACACGTCATCACAAACATGGCTTCTCGTGAGCAAATCGCAGCAGAGATGGACCGCATTGCAGAGCAGGAGATGGCATTGCGGAAAAGACGCATAGATTGCCAACGGCGCATGCTGGAATACGCCTCTGCGGATGTTGAAGAGGCAGGACCTAGTACTCTGCAAATGTCTGCTTCTGAACCACAACAATTGACTGGGGATACTCTGCCACACACACAAAGTGACCAAACTGAGGGAGAATTGGCTTTAGCCACACAAACACAACAGACAGAAGCTGCTAGTGAGGAGGAAGATGGTGATGAACAGCAAGAAACCTCACAGGCTACCTCCAGACGGAAGAAAAGACAGCCTGCATTCACTAAGAGGGAGTTGCGTGTCTTGGTCACGCAGGCCATGTCCAAAATCCATAGAGGGCCAAAAAACATGGGGGCTGCTTCAAAAGAACGAATCTGGAGAGACATCACAAAATCTGTGAATGAAGTTGGCTCTGTCGTCAGAACATCACAGGAAGTGAGACGACGGTAAGTGCATATTGACAGTCCTTTTTCTGTGCTAAGTTGACTAAAAAATGTAGTTACATGTGATGTTATGTCTAGCAAACACAAGCAGAACACGTGTCCTATATATTAGCTTAGACAAATAATAAGACTCTACTTTGTCCCTCTTTCACAATACATATGTAGGTGGGCCGACTTCAAATCCCGCCTGAAGGCAAAGAGGGCTGCGGAGTGGAATGCCTCAAGGGCTACAGGTGGAGGAGCACCTGTCGCTGTGGAGTATACTGACTTGGAGGAGATGGCGATGCCCTGTGTCAGTTATGAGGAGGGCCAAGGGGTGTCTCATATGGACACGGACCTGCCTGAGATCCTGACGGGACATGACTTGGAAGGTAAGTTTACACATTTAGTTGTCTGTAATTTTGACAGTATTTATAATAATAAACTAATTTTGTATCCTACTTTTTTCCCACACATTCTTCTATTTGCTTGCCACAAAACACAGCACAGGGGGGTGATCCGTTTGAGTCACAGGACGGTTATGTGGTTGAGGCTGAGGTGGAGGGACCTAGTGAGTCTGGCAGTGTGGGCCAACAAATCCCACCTCTGCAGGTTCCTACTGGCCCCCCCACCCAACCCTCTGCTATCCCGGAGATCCTGCTTGAAATCGCTAGGTATGGTGAGAGCCTAAATCGGTTTCAAGACGGGGTCATCCGGGAGGTAAGCCAGATAGCTGTCCGGCTCACTGAGCACCGAACCTGTGTTGAGCAAGGTGTTGCTCAACTCTGCCAAGGTCTGGCAGAGATCAGGCAGGGCCAAGAACAACTTGCCTCCTCATTCCAAACCCTTGCAAATAACATCTTGCAAGGGCTCCAGGCCATCGCTGTCTCCCTTGCCCACAGTGGCAGAGAGCCACCCACATCGGCTCCCTCCCCTGCCCCTGCCCAGGAAGAACAGCCCACTGGGCAGGCCCAACGAAGGTCGCTCCGCAGACCTTCCAAAGAAGAACAGCCTCAGGCGGGGAGAAAAAGAAGAAAATGATGTCTCTCCAGATGGGCAGCACCCATGTTTTTGATGTTGCCTCTCTGTATTTTTGGAGTTGGCTTGTGTGACCAGAATGGATAACTCCCTCTTAGTGAAATGTATTCTTTCTGTTTGGATGTATTGTAGCCTGTGAGTTTATGTGTATAAACACCAGAGCCATCTTCCTCTTACTAGTGTGCTATGTATTGTTGTGTTTGTGTGGTGGATCCTAATTCTTTCTCATTTGGTTTAAAATGTGTGTGTGGCAGGGTGTGTCATGTTTTATTTATGCTTTAAAAATATACTTTTGTCAGAAGCAGACTTTTGCAGAGTACTGAGTTCTGCTATCTAATGATTGTCAGTGCCATCTGCTTGCTGCTTGGTCCATCTCTGCCTGTGCGACTCATGTGGAGCCATGTTTAAATGTTGTCAAAAAATTATATAGTAATAAAAAATATATTTCAAAAATTTGAGCAGTTTCTTCCAGGTAATGCAGTTCCAGAAAGATTAGGTCAGCATATAGACACTTGTAGACCAATCTGCTAATTCTCCTTAAAAATTGAAAAAAAAAAAAAAAAAAAGGTATGCTTTGCACCACACTTTAATGTCCATATTAAGTAAACAGACACGACGCTTTTTATAAATATCTAGGGTCAACAGGACATCATTTCAAACATTGTCAGATATTATAATCAAATATTATTGTGACTTTTAAGCCTAAATTAAAGTGTATGCTGCATTATGTTGGTGTTGGTTTATTTTTAAACAATTATGCAGATTTCAAACACTTTCACAAAAATTTTCATTTGCTTGTATTTGGGAGTCTTACACACATTAAAACAAGTTTTAAAAAGGCTTACACAACAATTTAAAAAAAAAAAAACACCCTTATTTGGCAGTGTGTGAGATTTCTATGTGAGTAGACTAAACATGTAATGTGTGTTCAGACAATTGCTGGTTGGTAACTTTCATCTGCTCATTAATTAACAAGTAATTGGACATCAGATGAATGTGATATCCAATTAACTGCTAATTACTGCATACACACTTGTACCAGTACTTCGCAAATGTAGAGTAACTGCAGACCTACTCTGCTGCTGCGTGAATGTTGCTACGGTTTCCTATGTTAGTTTTAACAGCGACAATGTTTATTTGCTAAAAACACGCCCATTGCGAGTTGCATACTCCCACACTGTACGCCCACTTTCACGCCCATGTCGGAGCATTGCGAAGTCGCGCCTCCGCAACGCCCACGCCACTCCTCGTTTTCGGTTGCCAGTTACGGCTTTTTTTTTTCTAAGTAATTTTGCACAGTTGTCGTACGTATGTACTCGCGCATGCGTAATCACGCATTTGCGCATGCGCAGATACTTACATTTCGTACATTTGCGATGCGATGACTCTTAGCGAACAACTCGGAATGAGGGCCATTGTCTTCTGTTTCTACCACACCCACCGCATGTCGCTGGGTCTATCTGGCTGGAGCCCACAGCGGTGGGAACTCGTCTAATACTCTTCCGTCAGTCCGGGAATGGACTTGGACCTGGGGGTTAATAATAGAATCCAAAGGGGGACATACTGAAGTTTACAGATGATTCCCCTCACTGATTTTTCAAATAGATCTTACAGATTCCCCTCTGGAAGGGGAGGTAGTACGCGACGCCATACCAGAGTTGCGTCAGGTTCAGGACTTTGTCCTGCTGTCTCTGTTAAAAAAAAATAAAAAATATAGCCACTCGAGTAGTCTAGTGGTACAGTGCTCTGCACTACAACAGCTGGGGTCCTGGGTTCAGATCCCCATCCACCAGAAACAAAGACTTCTACTTACGAAGTTGAACTACAGGATGGAATCTCTCAGGCCAGGGAGCTCCAGTGCGTAAAGGTAGAAAAAGGGTTTAAATGCGTTTTTCTCGGGGGGCGTGGCCTGGCACAGCATGGAGTAAGCAGCAGGATGCTGTAGCTCCCTATTCTTCACCCTTGAACTCATCCTTAACACCGGTGTTTTTGGAATATACACTCATCTGCTGCTGTGTGAACCTCTCCTGCACCCCCGCTGTGCGCCTTGTACCTGCAGAGATTTGGACATTGTGGAGGGAACTGCCCGGCCCGCAGCAGTGCCTTCTACCCTGCTTGTGACCTCTCCCTGCACAAGGTACTCTCCCCTCCCCTCTCTGTGGTGCTGGGACACATGCTCCATTATTAACTGCTGCTGGCGATTACAGAGGCCTGCTGCTTCCCACCCAGTGTGCTGCAGTATATATGTTTATGCCTGGGCCTTGCATTGGGCTGGTTGCCTGAGTCTCTCTCAACATATTTGGATTACAATTCTGATGTGCTGCACTGCCTTCTATGAATACTGACTGTGCCCTGTTTATCTTGGATCCTGTTTGATCACACTCAGGGGTGCATTTTGTGTTTCTTAATTCCCTGAAGCAGCTACTGTACTCCAAGCTTCACTATATAAGACTTTGCCACTCTCTTTGTGCTTATTTACTCTTTTTCCTGGAGCGATTATTCCTCCTGCAGTAGTATGGGGAAAACCGGCAAAGCTGCTGCCACTGCTGCGCGCTTGGAAAGATTTGCTAGAAATCCACGCGGGCCGACACCCCCGCTTACCCAGGCTACACCGCCTCCCTCACCGCAGCACGCTTCGGAGGAAACCTCTGTTACTGATGTTATGCAATCCACACAGCAAATTCTGCAAGCCATCAATACGTCTGAGACGAGGGTGATGGACAAGATCGGCCAGGTTCAGGCCGATATCTCAATTATTCGTCATGACATGCAAAGGCTGCGTGAGCGTGTGGGGGGTGTAGAGCAACGTGTCTCTGACATTGAAGATGTGACTGCACCACTCAAGGACAGTGTCGCTGACCTTTCATCCCAGATGGCTGCTATTAAAACCAAGTTGTCGAATATGGAGGGCCGCTTACGAAGAAATAACGTACTTTGTGGGGCTGCCTGAGCGAGCTGAGGGTACACATCCAGAAAAATTATTGGAGGACTGGCTACTCTGTGTGTTTAAAAAAGATGATTTTAGTGCGCAGTACGCGGTGGAGCATGCACATCGTTTACCCTTTCAGGCCCCCCCTCCCGGTGCCCCAGCGCGCACCTTTATTGCCTGCATGCTCCACTTCAAGGATCGGGATGCTATTCTCCGCCTGGCCAGGTTGCACGGTCCGTTGCAGTTTGATAACCACTCTGTGTCTGTTTTCCCTGACTTTGCTATGGACGTACAGAAATCCAGGTCCCAATTTCTTCAGGTCAAACGAAAGCTGAGGGACAGGCAGATTCAGTATTTAATGCTGTTCCCTGCCAGACTGCGGGTGATATATGAGGGCTCTACCCATTTCTTCAACTCTCCGAGAGAGGCCGAGGCGTGGCTGGAGCAGAGACCCCGTGCACCTCGCTGAATGGAGCTCCTATTGTACCGACAGTTTATTCTGTGGGTTTTTTTCTCTCTCTCAGGTTCTTCTTTTCTTTTTTTTTTTCATTATGTGAGAGTTCATATGGTTGACTATTGTATGTGAAGGTTTATTTGTATGTCTTTTTACCGGGGGCTACTCTCCTTTACAGGGAGCCCTTGCTGTGATATCGTAGTTGGGGGTGTCTACTCCTAACTGTTCCCTTTTTACGACCTTTACTATTTAGTTGTTTTTTTTTTAGTTAAAGTAACGGGAAGTTTGGTTGGGGATATAGGTATATCTAGGTTCCTGATGGATGTACAGGGTGGGGGGTGGTTGGGTTGTTGCTGTTTTATTGGTTTTTTTTTTGCTTAAATATTGGTATTTTTTGTTATGGTCAAGTACTGCTGGTGATTTAAGGCTGCAATGTATCTTTATAGTCATGGGGGATGTGTTCTGGTGTCCTTGTTTCTCGATTGCTCTGAACTTTTTCTATTCTTCTCTTTTGCGTATTTGTACGCCTGCTGCTCTGATCTACATGTGCTCTGATGAGGTATTCTGTCATTGTGTCATTTCACCTTTTTCTCCTTTTCTCTTCTTTTCTCCTGTTTTCCAGTCTAACGTCTTTCAATGTTGGTAGCATCTGAGAGGCTTCACCTACTCGGCTGGAACGTGAGGGGCCTTAACAATAAAATAAAGAGAGCATTGGTCCTGTCGCAAGCTAAAAAATATAAGGCGGATATTATTTGCTTTTCGGAGACTCATTTGGTTGGTGTTAAGACGATGGCCCTGAAAAAAACGTGGGTGGGATGGCTGTTTCATTCTACCTTTTCACAAAATGCCAGGGGGTGTCTGTACTTATCAGAAAATCTGTAAATTTTCATTTAGATCATAGTCAGGTGGATCAGTATGGTCGCTTTGTTTTTCTTAGAGCCTTCGTTAACTCCACCCTTCTACATATTCTTGCAGTATATGTTCCCCCCAGTTACAATAATGATGTTTTGCGACAAGCTATGTCATTTGTTGCATTGTCACCATCTACTCCCACCATCTGTATTGGTGACTATAATAATGTAATGGACTTATCTTTAGATAGGTGGAGAGAGAGCCCCCATACTGATCTATCATCTCCTTCTCCTACCCCCTTCTCTAATTTACCTACTGAATTGGGATTAATTGATATTTGGAGGGTCCGGTTTCCCCATGAGAGCCAATACTCCTGCTATTCGGCTACTTTTAATACATTCTCCCGTATTGACCTGGCCCTCATATCACCAGATTTGACCCCTAAGGTAACTCAGATTAAATACTTACCCAGAGGGATTTCCGACCATTCACCTGTCTTATTGGTCTTAGATCCTTTGTCTCCCCAGGGGGTCTTGTTTTGGAAACTTAACCCATTCTGGCTGTCCTTAATGGGTGATGGAGCTGATTTGCTTGCTGACTGGCGAGACTTCCAGGATTTTAACGCCTCCTGTCCTACCCCTACTATTAAGCTTGATGCATTTAAAGCCTCTATCCGTGGCTCCCTTATTAAAAGGGTGGCTGCTATTAAAAGGTCTAGTAGGGAAGAGGAATCCCGCCTTGAAAAAATTTGTTGTCAATTAGAAGCCGACTATATTTTGCACAAATCCTCCTCCTTGCATGCTAGCTGGGAGATGGCCAGACGGGAGTGGACGACGTTTCTTTTAGATAAATCCAAGCATCGGTTATTGTTCTCCAAGCATTCTCTATACTCACAGGCGGAGATTGGGGGTAGTTATCTCGCCTTCCTATCTAGGGAAGAGAGGGGTAGTATTTCTGTCCAACAGGTGTGTGATCCCCAGGGTGTTATGAAGTACTCGTGCCCTGATATTACTGAAGTATTTTTTGATTACTACTCTTCGCTGTACGGGTCTAAAGTAGAGATGAGCGGGTTCGGTTTCTTTGAATCCGAACCCGCACGAACTTCACTTTTTTTTTCACGGGTCCGAGCGACTCGGATCTTCCCGCCTTGCTCGGTTAACCCGAGCGCGCCCGAACGTCATCATGACGCTGTCGGATTCTCACGAGACTCGGATTCTATATAAGGAGCCGCGCGTCGCCGCCATTTTCACACGTGCATTGAGATTGATAGGGAGAGGACGTGGCTGGCGTCCTCTCCATTTAGATTAGATTTAGAAGAGAGAGAGAGATTGCTGTGATACTGTAGATTAGAAGAGAGTGCAGAGTGCAGACAGAGTTTAGTGACTGACGACCACAGTGACCAGTGACCACCAGAGACAGTGCAGTTGTTTGTTTTATTTAATATATCCGTTCTCTGCCTGAAAAAAACGATACACAGTCACACAGTGACTCAGTCTGTGTGCACTGCTCAGCCCAGTGTGCTGCACATCAATGTATTGTATATAAAGCTTATAATTGTGGGGGAGACTGGGGAGCACTGCAGGTTGCTATAGCAGGAGCCAGGAGTACATGATAAATAATATTATATTAAAATTAAACAGTGCACACTTTTGCTGCAGGAGTGCCACTGCCAGTGTGACTAGTGGTGACCAGTGCCTGACCACCAGTATATTAGTAGTATTGTATACTATCTCTTTATCAACCAGTCTATATTAGCAGCAGACACAGTACAGTGCGGTAGTTCACGGCTGTGGCTACCTCTGTGTCGGCACTCGGCAGGCAGTCCGTCCATCCATAATTGTATTATATACCACCTAACCGTGGTTTTTTTTTTCTTTCTTTATACCGTCGTCATAGTCATACTAGTTGTTACGAGTATACTACTATCTCTTTATCAACCAGTGTACAGTGCGGTAGTTCACGGCTGTGGCTACCTCTGTGTCGGAACTCGGCAGGCAGTCCGTCCATCCATAATTGTATTATAATATATACCACCTAACCGTGGTTTTTTTTTCGTTCTTTATACCGTCGTCATACTAGTTGTTACGAGTATACTACTATCTCTTTATCAACCAGTGTACAGTGCGGTAGTTCACGGCTGTGGCTACCTCTGTGTCGGAACTCGGCAGGCAGTCCGTCCATCCATAATTGTATTATAATATATACCACCTAACCGTGGTTTTTTTTTCGTTCTTTATACCGTCGTCATACTAGTTGTTACGAGTATACTACTATCTCTTTATCAACCAGTGTACAGTGCGGTAGTTCACGGCTGTGGCTACCTCTGTGTCGGCACTCGGCAGGCAGTCCGTCCAACCATAATTGTATTATATACCACCTAACCGTGGTTTTTTTTTCATTCTTTATACCGTCGTCATACTAGTTGTTACGAGTATACTACTATCTCTTTATCAACCAGTGTACAGTGCGGTAGTTCACGGCTGTGGCTACCTCTGTGTCGGCACTCGGCAGGCAGTCCGTCCAACCATAATTGTATTATATACCACCTAACCGTGGTTTTTTTTTCATTCTTTATACCGTCGTCATACTAGTTGTTACGAGTATACTACTATCTCTTTATCAACCAGTGTACAGTGCGGTAGTTCACGGCTGTGGCTACCTCTGTGTCGGCACTCGGCAGCCCGTCCATAATTGTATATACCAGTGACCTAACCGTGGTTTTTTTTTCTTTCTTTATACATACATACTAGTTACGAGTATACTATCTCTTTATCAACCAGTCTATATATTAGCAGCAGACACAGTACAGTGCGGTAGTTCACGGCTGTGGCTACCTCTGTGTCGGCACTCGGCAGCCCATCCATAATTGTATATACCACCTAACCGTGGTTTTTTTTTTCTTTCTTTATACATACATACTAGTTACGAGTATACTATCTCTTTATCAACCAGTCTATATATTAGCAGCAGACACAGTACAGTGCGGTAGTTCACGGCTGTGGCTACCTCTGTGTCGGCACTCCGCAGCCCGTCCATAATTGTATATACCAGTGACCTAACCGTGGTTTTTTTTTCTTTCTTTATACATACATACTAGTTACGAGTATACTATCTCTTTATCAACCAGTCTATATATTAGCAGCAGACACAGTACAGTGCGGTAGTTCACGGCTGTGGCTACCTCTGTGTCGGCACTCGGCAGCCCGTCCATAATTGTATATACCAGTGACCTAACCGTGGTTTTTTTTTCTTTCTTTATACATACATACTAGTTACGAGTATACTATCTCTTTATCAACCAGTCTATATATTAGCAGCAGACACAGTACAGTGCGGTAGTTCACGGCTGTGGCTACCTCTGTGTCGGCACTCGGCAGCCCGTCCATAATTGTATATACCAGTGACCTAACCGTGGTTTTTTTTTCTTTCTTTATACATACATACTAGTTACGAGTATACTATCTCTTTATCAACCAGTCTATATATTAGCAGCAGACACAGTACAGTGCGGTAGTTCACGGCTGTGGCTACCTCTGTGTCGGCACTCGGCAGCCCGTCCATAATTGTATACTAGTATCCAATCCATCCATCTGCATTGTTTACCTGAGGTGCCTTTTAGTTGTGCCTATTAAAATATGGAGAACAAAAATGTTGAGGTTCCAAAATTAGGGAAAGATCAAGATCCACTTCCACCTCGTGCTGAAGCTGCTGCCACTAGTCATGGCCGAGACGATGAAATGCCAGCAACGTCGTCTGCCAAGGCCGATGCCCAATGGCATAGTACAGAGCATGTCAAAACCAAAACACCAAATATCAGTAAAAAAAGGACTCCAAAACCTAAAATAAAATTGTCGGAGGAGAAGCGTAAACTTGCCAATATGCCATTTACCACACGGAGTGGCAAGGAACGGCTGAGGCCCTGGCCTATGTTCATGGCTAGTGGTTCAGCTTCACATGAGGATGGAAGCACTCAGCCTCTCGCTAGAAAACTGAAAAGACTCAAGCTGGCAAAAGCACCGCAAAGAACTGTGCGTTCTTTGAAATCCCAAATCCACAAGGAGAGTCCAATTGTGTCGGTTGCGATGCCTGACCTTCCCAACACTGGACGTGAAGAGCATGCGCCTTCCACCATTTGCACGCCCCCTGCAAGTGCTGGAAGGAGCACCCGCAGTCCAGTTCCTGATAGTCAGATTGAAGATGTCAGTGTTGAAGTACACCAGGATGAGGAGGATATGGGTGTTGCTGGCGCTGGGGAGGAAATTGACCAGGAGGATTCTGATGGTGAGGTGGTTTGTTTAAGTCAGGCACCCGGGGAGACACCTGTTGTCCGTGGGAGGAATATGGCCGTTGACATGCCAGGTGAAAATACCAAAAAAATCAGCTCTTCGGTGTGGAGGTATTTCACCAGAAATGCGGACAACAGGTGTCAAGCCGTGTGTTCCCTTTGTCAAGCTGTAATAAGTAGGGGTAAGGACGTTAACCACCTCGGAACATCCTCCCTTATACGTCACCTGCAGCGCATTCATAATAAGTCAGTGACAAGTTCAAAAACTTTGGGTGACAGCGGAAGCAGTCCACTGACCAGTAAATCCCTTCCTCTTGTAACCAAGCTCACGCAAACCACCCCACCAACTCCCTCAGTGTCAATTTCCTCCTTCCCCAGGAATGCCAATAGTCCTGCAGGCCATGTCACTGGCAAGTCTGACGAGTCCTCTCCTGCCTGGGATTCCTCCGATGCATCCTTGCGTGTAACGCCTACTGCTGCTGGCGCTGCTGTTGTTGCCGCTGGGAGTCGATGGTCATCCCAGAGGGGAAGTCGTAAGCCCACTTGTACTACTTCCAGTAAGCAATTGACTGTTCAACAGTCCTTTGCGAGGAAGATGAAATATCACAGCAGTCATCCTACTGCAAAGCGGATAACTGAGTCCTTGACAACTATGTTGGTGTTAGACGTGCGTCCGGTATCCGCCGTTAGTTCACAGGGAACTAGACAATTTATTGAGGCAGTGTGCCCCCGTTACCAAATACCATCTAGGTTCCACTTCTCTAGGCAGGCGATACCGAGAATGTACACGGACGTCAGAAAAAGACTCACCAGTCTCCTAAAAAATGCAGTTGTACCCAATGTCCACTTAACCACGGACATGTGGACAAGTGGAGCAGGGCAGGGTCAGGACTATATGACTGTGACAGCCCACTGGGTAGATGTATGGACTCCCGCCGCAAGAACAGCAGCGGCGGCACCAGTAGCAGCATCTCGCAAACGCCAACTCTTTCCTAGGCAGGCTATGCTTTGTATCACCGGTTTCCAGAATACGCACACAGCTGAAAACCTCTTACGGCAACTGAGGAAGATCATCGCGGAATGGCTTACCCCAATTGGACTCTCCTGTGGATTTGTGGCATCGGACAACGCCAGCAATATTGTGTGTGCATTAAATATGGGCAAATTCCAGCACGTCCCATGTTTTGCACATACCTTGAATTTGGTGGTGCAGAATTTTTTAAAAAACGACAGGGGCGTGCAAGAGATGCTGTCGGTGGCCAGAAAAATTGCGGGACACTTTCGGCGTACAGGCACCACGTACAGAAGACTGGAGCACCACCAAAAACTACTGAACCTGCCCTGCCATCATCTGAAGCAAGAAGTGGTAACGAGGTGGAATTCAACCCTCTATATGCTTCAGAGGTTGGAGGAGCAGCAAAAGGCCATTCAAGCCTATACAATTGAGCACGATATAGGAGATGGAATGCACCTGTCTCAAGTGCAGTGGAGAATGATTTCAACGTTGTGCAAGGTTCTGATGCCCTTTGAACTTGCCACACGTGAAGTCAGTTCAGACACTGCCAGCCTGAGTCAGGTCATTCCCCTCATCAGGCTTTTGCAGAAGAAGCTGGAGGCATTGAAGAAGGAGCTAAAAGGGAGCGATTCCGCTAGGCATGTGGGACTTGTGGATGCAGCCCTTAATTCGCTTAACAAGGATTCACGGGTGGTTAATCTGTTGAAATCAGAGCACTACATTTTGGCCACCGTGCTCGATCCTAGATTTAAAGCCTACCTTGGATCTCTCTTTCCGGCAGACACAGGTCTGCTGGGGTTGAAAGACCTGCTGGTGACAAAATTGTCAAGTCAAGCGGAACGCGACCTGTCAACATCTCCTCCTTCACATTCTCCCGCAACTGGGGGTGCGAGGAAAAGGCTCAGAATTCCGAGCCCACCCGCTGGCGGTGATGCAGGGCAGTCTGGAGCGACTGCTGATGCTGACATCTGGTCCGGACTGAAGGACCTGACAACGATTACGGACATGTCGTCTACTGTCACTGCATATGATTCTCTCAACATTGATAGAATGGTGGAGGATTATATGAGTGACCGCATCCAAGTAGGCACGTCACACAGTCCGTACTTATACTGGCAGGAAAAAGAGGCAATTTGGAGGCCCTTGCACAAACTGGCTTTATTCTACCTAAGTTGCCCTCCCACAAGTGTGTACTCCGAAAGAGTGTTTAGTGCCGCCGCTCACCTTGTCAGCAATCGGCGTACGAGGTTACATCCAGAAAATGTGGAGAAGATGATGTTCATTAAAATGAATTATAATCAATTCCTCCGCGGAGACATTGACCAGCAGCAATTGCCTCCACAAAGTACACAGGGAGCTGAGATGGTGGATTCCAGTGGGGACGAATTGATAATCTGTGAGGAGGGGGATGTACACGGTGATATATCGGAGGGTGAAGATGAGGTGGACATCTTGCCTCTGTAGAGCCAGTTTGTGCAAGGAGAGATTAATTGCTTCTTTTTTGGGGGGGGTCCAAACCAACCCGTCATATCAGTCACAGTCGTGTGGCAGACCCTGTCACTGAAATGATGGGTTGGTTAAAGTGTGCATGTCCTGTTTTGTTTATACAACATAAGGGTGGGTGGGAGGGCCCAAGGATAATTCCATCTTGCACCTCTTTTTTCTTTTCTTTTTCTTTGCATCATGTGCTGATTGGGGAGGGTTTTTTGGAAGGGACATCCTGCGTGACACTGCAGTGCCACTCCTAAATGGGCCCGGTGTTTGTGTCGGCCACTAGGGTCGCTAATCTTACTCACACAGTCAGCTACCTCATTGCGCCTCTTTTTTTCTTTGCGTCATGTGCTGTTTGGGGAGGGTTTTTTGGAAGGGACATCCTGCGTGACACTGCAGTGCCACTCCTAGATGGGCCCGGTGTTTGTGTCGGCCACTAGGGTCGCTAATCTTACTCACACAGCTACCTCATTGCGCCTCTTTTTTTCTTTGCGTCATGTGCTGTTTGGGGAGGGTTTTTTGGAAGGGACATCCTGCGTGACACTGCAGTGCCACTCCTAGATGGGCCCGGTGTTTGTGTCGGCCACTAGGGTCGCTTATCTTACTCACACAGCGACCTCGGTGCAAATTTTAGGACTAAAAATAATATTGTGAGGTGTGAGGTATTCAGAATAGACTGAAAATGGGTGTAAATTATGGTTTTTGAGGTTAATAATACTTTGGGATCAAAATGACCCCCAAATTCTATGATTTAAGCTGTTTTTTAGTGTTTTTGGAAAAAAACACCCGAATCCAAAACACACCCGAATCCGACAAAAATAATTCGGTGAGGTTTTGCCAAAACGCGTTCGAACCCAAAACACGGCCGCGGAACCGAACCCAAAACCAAAACACAAAACCCGAAAAATTTCAGGCGCTCATCTCTAGTCTAAAGTGTCTTATACAATGGATCAACTGAGAAACTAGCTCTCCCATATACAATTGCCCCAACTGTCTCCGGAATCTGTTGAATATTTGGATTCCCCATTCACCACTGAGGAATTAGATGCTGCTATAGTATCGTTCCCCAATAATAAGGCTCCCGGGTATGATGGAATACCCATTGAATTGTACAAACGCTTTAAAGAATTCTATACCCCTTATTTGGTTGAACTATTTAACACTTTCTTCGACTACGGTTCCTTGCCCCCCTCGATGTCTGAGGCTATAATAATAGTAATTCTTAAGCCAGGTAAGGACCCCACCTCCCCGGACTCCTATAGCCCTATCTCTCTATTATCTACAGATGTAAAAATTTTGGCTAAAATTTTAGCTGTTCGTTTAAATAAAGTTGTTACATCTATTGTCCACTGTGACCAAACGGGTTTTATGCCGGGGAAGTCTACGGTACAGAACCTCCGAAGACTCTTTTGCCATCTGCAGAGAGGGGACAGGTCCGAGGCGGGGGCAGTGGTGGTGTCCCTGGATGCTGCCAAGGCCTTTGACTCGGTAGAAGGGGGGTACCTGTGGGAAGTGCTTCATAAATTTGCGTTCGGTCCTAAATTTGTTCGGTGGGTCCAGTTGCTCTATTCTTCCCCGGCTGCTCGTGTTTCAGTCAATGGTCATGTGTCACGACCCTTTTCACTGGAGAGGGGTACGAGGCAGGGCTGCCCACTCTCTCCGGCACTATTTGCCCTTGCCATTGAACCGCTAGCTAGTTGCATACGTATGTCCCCGGACATTGTAGGCAGTAAGGTTGGGAGCCATGTTGATACTATCGCACTATATGCTGACGATATGCTTTTATTTCTTAATGATTCTGAAAATTCGTTAGTCACTATGTTGCAGTTAGTTAATCATTTTGGAACTTATTCTGGTTTACAGATAAATTGGAACAAGTCCAATATCTACCCCATATCTGGTGTTCTCCCTGATGTGACGGACTCCTCTTGCCCGCTGCAGTGGACCCTCCAGTTTAAATATTTGGGGATTTGGATCTCTCCTTGTCCGCAGGACTATGGCCCTCATTCCGAGTTGTTCGCTCGCAAGCTGCTTTTAGCAGCATTGTACACGCTAAGCCGCCGCCTACTGGGAGTGAATCTTAGCTTCTCAAAATTGCGAACTAAAGATTCGCAATATTGCGAAAAGACTTCTCTGTGCAGTTTCTGAGTAGCTCGAGACTTACTCTGCCAGTGCGATCAGTTCAGTGCTTGTCGTTCCTGGTTTGACGTCACAAACACACCCAGCGTTTACCCAGACACTCCTCCGTTTCTCCAGCCACTCCGGCGTTTTTCCCAGAAACGGTAGCGTTTTTTCACACACTCCCATAAAACGGCCAGTTTCCGCCCAGAAACACCCACTTCCTGTCAATCACATTACGATCACCAGAACGGAGAAAAAACCTTGTAATGCCGTGAGTAAAATACCAAACTTCTTAGCAAATTTACTTGGCGCAGTCGCAGTGCGAACATTGCGCATGCGCAATAAGCGGAAAGTCGCTGCGATGCGAAGAAAATTACCGAGCGAACAACTCGGAATGACCACCAATGTTGCGTTAAATGTGGAGCCTGTGCCACGTAATTTTAAAAAGAAGGCTCACCTATGGAAGAAGCTTCCTCTCACTGTGATGGGCCGTATTAATTTATTTAAAATGTCTATCCAACCCAGGTATCTGTATGTGCTGCAACATTCTCCTGTGTACATACCTAAAAAAGTTTTTTCCTCTATTGACAGCGTATTGAACTCTTTTGTTTGGGGAGGCGGGGCGCCTAGGGTGGCTATGAAGGCCCTGGTCAAGTCCAAGTTAGATGGAGGTCTTGGCCTCTCTAATTTGAGACTATACTACTTGGCCTCTCAGCTGGTTTACCTTTCTTGTTGGCTCCTGGATGCAGGTGGGGACACATTGTTGGGGTTCTATGCCGAGTGGGTGGAGTCTCCTCTCTCTCTACTTCATATTTTGCTATCTGGCTCTACTCTCTCTGGTCTTCCCCCTATTCTTAGACAGGCTCTTCTGGTCTGGCGATTGGCGCACACCTTTTTTGACTGGCAAGACACTGATACTGATATACCCCTGTGGTTTAATGCCTCTTATAGGGAGCTACTGCCCCTATCCTCGGATACTTTATGGCGGCGGATGGGAGTTAAAACATTTGCTCAGCTTTATGATAATGGTATTCTTAAATCATTTGAGCGGCTACATGGCGACTATGCTGTTGCTAATACTGCTTTTTTTCACTACCTCCAGCTGCATCATGCACTGCAGGTGCAGCTGGGTATGGCCCCCTTAACTATATCGGTGTCTCCAGTCAGGAAATTGCTCCTTTCGTTGGGGTCCAGGGGACACATATCTCTGATTTATGCCGCATTGAATGTGCAGGTTAATTCTCATCTGTTTGATCCCTTGAAACTTAAATGGGAAGGTAATAATGGCGATCTCTCCAATGAACAATGGATACAGATTTTGGGATCCATTCGTTATACCACCCCGTGTGTTCGATATCAGCAGGTATATTTTTATACCTTACATAGAACATATTGTACCCCAGTAATGTTGTATAGTGCACATCTTCGCTCTGATACCTGATGTCCGAAGTGCAATGGGGAGGGTGCTGACTTTTGGCACCTCTTTTGGCACCTATTATGGTCATGCCCAAGGTTGGCACCATTTTGGGCTGCAGTTTGGAATGATATTGTCCTTACAGAACCATCATTGCCAGTAATGAGCTCTAGATTGTGCCTGTTCGGGTTAGACCTTGAAGAGACGCATTCTCTGGTCATATATCGTTATGTACTATGCTTAATTACTCTGGCAAAAGTCTTGATAGCCAGAAAATGGTTCTCCCCTGAATTACCCAATATATCTCATTGCCGGGCTGGGATCAACGAGGTTTCTGGCCATGAACGAGCAATGTTTAGATCTAGTGACATGCTGGTTAAATACTCTAATAAATGGGATAGATGGAATACATCAGCCCCTGGAGTGGGTGGGACGTGATGGAAAGGGGAAGGTATCCTGTGTAATGTATACTGTAGCTAATACGGAATGTGATATTTTGCCTGTTTGCTCTGGGGCGGTGCGGGAAGCATGGAGGCTTTAGAAATGACTCCTTATTGTTGTATTGACTATGTATATGCGATATGTTGCCTGCTACATGTCATATCTTGTTTAACAGATATACTGTAAATCCAATGTCATTGATGTTTTTGATATACTATTTTTTGTACTTGACCTGTTTGTTGAGCTAGGTTTAGCTGCTGTATGGTTTTTTTTTGTTTGTATATGTAAAACACTATCAATAAAAAATTACTGATTTTTTTTTAAAAAATGCGTTTTTCTCAGCATTCAGCCTACCTGGGTTGATATCCAGGATTGTCTTTGTCATCTCACCGGAGTGCTGGCAGTATGATGGGTTTCTTTCAATAGTAAGAGCCATTGTTATTCTGTACTGAGACACTCCCCTGATTACGGTGAGGTCAAGAAACAAGTGTTCCAAATAGTTGTTTGTAATTAATACTTTAACCGGGACAAATCTGTCTGTAATTTGAGACAGGATATAGTTGTAGTCCCCGAGGAATAATACCTAGTTTCAGTTTTTAGGTATTATAAATGTTCTTAAGAAAGAAATTGAAGGCAGTGTGATATTTAAATGTTGCCTATAAGGGTCCTTAAGCACCTCC
Source organism: Pseudophryne corroboree (assembly GCF_028390025.1). Classification (NCBI taxonomy): domain Eukaryota; kingdom Metazoa; phylum Chordata; class Amphibia; order Anura; family Myobatrachidae; genus Pseudophryne; species Pseudophryne corroboree. The sequence goes on along the minus strand of NC_086444.1, from coordinate 317,152,727 downwards.
TGCTCTATATTAAGGCAGTGGTGTTACCGGGAAGGCTTTTACTTAAATAAACAGTATATTGTTCGACTTTATACAGTAGATAAAAGTCTGAAAATACGATATTTGAGATGAAAAAATTTTACATATTAGGCAGTAACACAGTAATGCAGTAGATAAAAGTCTGAAAATACGGTATTGCAAGTTTTATATGGAGATATGTTGAGATGAAAAAAATATATGGCATGTTTTGCAGTAACACAGTGAAGTCTTAAGGTTCAAGATACAGATAAGAGAAAGAAAGCGGTAGAAATAAAGAAAGGGGTGTCTTACTTCTGCTGTTCAGCTGGGTTGTTTACTGCACCTGGTGTTCGCTGTTGGTCCCCCACACAGTTACTGACCAGGCCTACCACAGATTTGCTTCCAAGATCGGACGAGATCAGGCGTATCCTGTGGAGTATGGCCGTAATCTGCTGAATGAGAGAGTATGACTACCAAAGTGCTTCTGCTGTCCAGATTAGTGGATGAGAGAGCATGAAAAATAGAAATATAGTGGGCTCTGTAATGTTGCCATAATTTATAGCATACACAGGTAAGTTTTTATAGTGAGAGAGTGTTAGGTTCCTGGTGCTCAGAACAAGGGAGATGTTCATGAAGTGAGTCTAGAGCACCAGGACGTAACGCTGGGAAAGGGGAATGGAAAGGGAATAGCCCCTGGCGCCCTAACTCTGTTGTCTCACCCGTGCTATCGGAAATCCCTTGCGAGACTATGGTTTCTTGAGCCCTTGGCAGCGACGTTTGAAGGGCGGATTATGTCTGCCCAACTCCGGTGCCCCCCGGTCTTAATGAGAGACAAAGGGAAATCCGAGGCAGAATGATAACAAGAGGACCTCTAACTAAGCAAACAGGCCAGGGGCTACAAGCTAACTAAAAACCTAAAGTATGTGCGGAGAAACCGCCAAAGGAAAAGAACAACAAAGGAAATGCTGATCACACGCCGACACAATACCCTTGTGTACCGGCGGTGACAGCATAAGCAGAACCCTCTGCAAAACACCAGGGACAGAAACAATAATGGAATACAGCGGCCTAGGCCAACGGACGCGGGAGAGCCGCTACTCACGGAACCGGTACGAATACTGGCAAACGGACAGGAACTTCTAATGCTGCCGACACCGACTCTCAGAACTGGAGGACAGGCAGAATCCCAAACGACAGACCGGTGGACACCAGGAAGCCAGAAGACTTGACCAGGGACAGGCAAAGCCACTGGACCTCAGGGCAGGAACGCCTCACAGCAGGACACGGGATCAGACACAGGAATCGACACAGGGACTGACACAGGAATCAACACAGGGACTGACAGGAACCAGCTCACACTTCAAGCAGACTGCAAACCAAGGAATATCACCAGCATCTGTGAATTGCAAACAGCCAGCATATAACAGAGAGGCCTAATTAATAATCCCATGCAGCTGCCCTGTTGCATGACTCTAAACTGACAAGATGCAATTAGCAGCCAGGTGAGGCTGAACACATGGGAACAAGCTGCAATTACACAGACTCACCAGCGGCAGCAGACAAGAGTATTCTAAAACAGAGCAACGGGAAATCCTGGCATGCAAGACAACTTATCAACATAAAATAGGAATGAACCACTACCTGTGGTTCATAACTGTATCCCCTCCTTAAGGGTGAGCACCGAGCACCCCATGACACCCACGGGGAACATAAACAGAAGTATAACATAAAATACAGAACAAAATTGCAAAACAGGAATGAGCCACAGCCGTGGCTCATAACATTACCCCCCCCTTGAGGAGGGGTCAAAAGACCCCAAAATTCAGACTATCCAGAACAAGGGGGGGGGTGGGGAAACCTGACACACTGGTCTAACAGACAAGAAAACAAAAAACAAGCTGTAGCAACAACTTGTAACAGTGCCCTCCCCTTGATGGTGGCCACTGGACACAAGACAAGGAAAAAAAAATCTTTCTTTTTTTTTTTTATCAAGGCAAGAGTCAAAAATTATTTCTTTTTCTTCTTCTTCTTTTTACAAAGCTCTTTAGGTCTGACCAAGGTAATTCCCCAAACATTGTCTGAACTGATGGTACCACCCAGCAAGGCTGCGTTCAAATCAGAGACAGGTCTCTTACCCTTGGGAGCTGAACTTTCTGGTAAAGTACTATTATTAGAAGAAGAAGTCAAAAAAGCACATCCTGCAGTCAAAACAACGGGCTGGGACTCTTGTGCCGAGTTTACAGTATTTGGTGGACTCTCAGCAGACAAGACGGGTGACTTAGAGGAACCTGAACCAATTTCTTTGGAACCATATCTTTTAATAATTGCATCACAGAATGCTAGGGGATCCTGAAGAATGGGATCTTCAGCTTTCATTAGGCTGGTCGCCCACTCAAAAGGCTCTCCTCTAAAAGAATAAATCAGATAGAGCCCAAGGTTTTCTGAAGTGATGCCCAGAAATGGTCTAGACAACATAATAGTGTAATAGTGTTTGAAAAGCGCCAGAAATTGGGCTAAGTCCCCATCAAAGGTTATGGATGTTGAGATATCAGAGTCAGGATCTGTTTCCTTCTCATCTGACTGACTGGAGTGCTTTGCTAGGACCTGGTCACTATTGACCTTACTCGAGGCTGAGACTCTCTGAACCTCACCCGGGGCAGTTGCTTTCTGAACCCCACCCGGGGCTGAGACTTTCTGAACCCCACCCAGGGCAGTGACTTTCTGAACCCCACCCGGGGTAGTGACTTTCTGAACCCCACCCGGGGCAGTGACTTTCTGAACCCCACCCGGGGCAGTGACTTTCTGAACCCCACCCGGGGCAGTGACTTTCGGAACCCCACCCGGGGCAGTGACTTTCGGAACCCCACCCGGGGCAGTGACTTCCGGGAACCCCGCTGGGGCAGTGGCCTCAGAGAACCCCGCTGGGGCAGTGGCCTCAGAGAACCCCGCTGGGGCAGTGGCCTCCGGGAACCCCGCTGGGGCCAGCACCTCGGATTCTTTTACTGGGACCGGGCCGTTGGCCTCCCTGACTGGGATTGGGCCATCGGCCTCCCTCTCTGAGTCGATAATTATCGAAAGTTCTCCCGGGACTATGATTTCCGGGACTTTTGCTGAAGCAATAACGTTCAGATCCTCCACTAATGCTATGCTTCTTAAGTTCTTTCCTGGGGAAGCGACTTCTAGACCCTTCTTTGGGGCTGCGTCTCTCGAGACCCCACTTGGGGATATTACTTCAAAGATCCCTTCTGGGGTTTTGCTTCTCGAGTTCCCTTCAAGAACTATGGTTTTAGAGACCCTTTCTAGGGTTGCGCTTTTCAAGTCCCTACCTGGAGTGACAGCTTCTGAGACCCCTTCCGGTATGGACACCTGAACTATAATATTTGATGTCCCTCTATAAGCTAGGGCATCGGGTACCGCTCCAGCACTCTGGGCATCGGGTACCGCTCCAGCACTCTGGGCATTGGGTACCGCTCCAGCACTCTGGGCATCGGGTACCGCTCCAGCACTCTGGGCATCGGGTACCGCTCCAGCACTCTGGGCATCGGGTACCGCTCCAGCACTCTGGGCATCGGGTACCGCACCATGAACCTGAGCATCGGGCACCACTCCAGGACCCTGGGCTTCGGGCACCACTCCAGGACCCTGGGCTACGGGCACCACTCCAGGACCCTGGGCTACGGGCACCACTCCAGGACCCTGGGCTACGGGCACCACTCCAGGACCCTGGGCTACGGCCACCACTCCAGGGGCTTGCAACTCCGCTTCCACAGGAACCTCAAGAGAGGAGAGAAACATTCTCTTTTGATTCCTGAATCTATAATGGGGCTCCCTTGCCCAAGGACCCCAATTATAGGACAGAGAGCTTTTTAGTGTGGGTTGTGTGACAAGTACCTCTGCCACAGTAGAGACAGGAGTAGGACTTGTATCCTGACTCAACTTGGCCAGAGGGCAAGACTCGTCACCACACTTTGGCTTGCGCAACTCACAGGTCTGCAGATAGTGGCCTAAACCCCCACAATATAGGCACAAGTTTAAGTTTCTGCGACGCAGACGCTCCTCTTCTGAGAGCCTGGGCCGCAGAAAACTTTTAAACCTTTTCTCTTCAATTAAACCAGAGGATTCTCTTGTCACCATACTGTGAACAAGAGTCTCTTTAGAGATAGATGTACTCTCAACGACTTCTGGCAAGATGAGCAAGATTGTAGTCAGTAGGTTTTGCAGTTGCTTTAGGGATTGCTGCAAAACTTCTAGTCGCTCTGGTCTCAAAGCACTGAATACAGAGTTCAGGGCTGCGAGAGATGCCTGCAGGGCTTGCATAGTAGACATAGGAGGATTTAAAACTAGACAAGACAAGACAAGACAAGACTAAATTTTTACTAAACAAAACTAGACTTTTTTTTTTTTTTTTTTTTTTTAAACCGGACTGGATTCTAAACACCGGACTGGATTCTAAACACTGAATTCTAGACAGGACTGGATTCTAAACACCGGATTGGATTCTGCACACTGAATTCTAGACAAGACTGGATTCTAAACACCGGATTGGATTCTGCACACTGAATTCTAGACAGGACTGGATTCTAGACTAGACACTGGACTGGGCCAAAAAAGAAAAAAAAGTTTTATTTCTTTTTTGTGGTATGGCTGGTGATAATGTTAGGTTCCTGGTGCTCAGAACAAGGGAGATGTTCATGAAGTGAGTCCAGAGCACCAGGACGTAACGCTGGGAAAGGGGAATGGAAAGGGAATAGCCCCTGGCGCCCTAACTCTGTTGTCTCACCCGTGCTATCGGAAATCCCTTGCGAGACTATGGTTTCTTGAGCCCTTGGCAGCCACGTTTGAAGGGCGGATTATGTCTGCCCAACTCCGGTGCCCCCCGGTCTTAATGAGAGACAAAGGGAAATCCGAGGCAGAATGATAACAAGAGGACCTCTAACTAAGCAAACAGGCCAGGGGCTACAAGCTAACTAAAAACCTAAAGTATGTGCGGAGAAACCGCCAAAGGAAAAGAACAACAAAGGAAATGCTGATCACACGCCGACACAATACCCTTGTGTACCGGCGGTGACAGCATAAGCAGAACCCTCTGCAAAACACCAGGGACAGAAACAATAATGGAATACAGCGGCCTAGGCCAACGGACGCGGGAGAGCCGCTACTCACGGAACCGGTACGAATACTGGCAAACGGACAGGAACTTCTAATGCTGCCGACACCGACTCTCAGAACTGGAGGACAGGCAGAATCCCAAACGACAGACCGGTGGACACCAGGAAGCCAGAAGACTTGACCAGGGACAGGCAAAGCCACTGGACCTCAGGGCAGGAACGCCTCACAGCAGGACACGGGATCAGACACAGGAATCGACACAGGGACTGACACAGGAATCAACACAGGGACTGACAGGAACCAGCTCACACTTCAAGCAGACTGCAAACCAAGGAATATCACCAGCATCTGTGAATTGCAAACAGCCAGCATATAACAGAGAGGCCTAATTAATAATCCCATGCAGCTGCCCTGTTGCATGACTCTAAACTGACAAGATGCAATTAGCAGCCAGGTGAGGCTGAACACATGGGAACAAGCTGCAATTACACAGACTCACCAGCGGCAGCAGACAAGAGTATTCTAAAACAGAGCAACGGGAAATCCTGGCATGCAAGACAACTTCTAAACATAAAATAGGAATGAACCACTACCTGTGGTTCATAACAGTATCCCCTCCTTAAGGGTGAGCTCCGAGCACCCCATGACACCCACGGGGAACATAAACAGAAGTATAACATAAAATACAGAACAAAATTGCAAAACAGGAATGAGCCACAGCCGTGGCTCATAACAGAGAGATGTATCCAAGAAAAACTTGATGCTCTCCGCTATTTTATACTAATGGTATTTTCTCCTTATCAAGTGAAAATCTAGTTTATTCTAAGAGACACACTGATAAACTGATGCTAATTTGATATATCAAGAGCAAGGTATTTTTGCATGCTTAAAGAGTCATATTTAGCTGGTGAAATTATTGTCATTTATCCGTATTTACGGATAGAAAATATAGAGACAAATGCAAAGAAATATGATGTGAATATCCAAAATGCTCTAAGAATCCAAAATACTAAAAAGCTGTAATCACTTAATTATTGTGCAAATATTACATACAGTCACACTGCATTAATTTAAGCAAATTGCTAAATAGATGTGAAGAATATAATTGTGATGAAAATTAAGAAAAAGATACTTAGTATTGAATGATACATTATAAATCTTGTAGCCCACATAAGGGCGCTTACTGAACCGGTATATTCCTTAATGTGGGAGTGGGCTGCGCAATCCCACAGATTCCCACTAACCAAACGGCCCGTTTCACCTGTCCATAGGCTTGTTCACTGGTGATAATGCTGCTCCAAATGAGGATATATGTAGTGTGGGTATAATTACCTAAGTGGCCGCAGGTACTTGAAACGGAAGCGCCGTACTTCAAGGGCGCTTCCGGATGTACGTGTTGAACTAAGTATGTCTGTAGTGCTGGGAACGCTTTGCGTTCCACTTCATCGATTCCCGGATGTTTATGCGGAGGACACTTTCTGTCGGGTATTGAAGCGTCTGGCGTTGTCATGGGTACATGACATCAGACGCGGGTATTTCCGGGTGAGACGCTATCTCATTGTGTGAGGAATAACGTGTCCGTAGTCATGGGAACGCAGTGGCGTAAGTAAGCCGCTAGGGCGGAACAAGGAGCAAAGCGGCAATGGCAGAAGCCGCAAAAGTTTTCCGCTGGGCGGAAAGACAGGTAAACGCAGGGCCGGCTCTACCATTAGGCAGATTTAGGCGGCTGCCTAGGGGCGCCGGCCACTGGAGGGCACCACTGAATTCATCTAGCAAAAAACTGAAGGATGTCTCTGTATGCGGGTTAGTAATGAACTTACAGATGGGGGATTGGAACAAAATAAGGAGCATACAAATATATGTATGTCTGTGTACGTATCTATGTATGTATATACATACAATTACAGGGATGTAGTCCGGCAGACGGGTTGTTGGCATTCAGAATACAGACGCCAAAATCCTGACACCTTTCAGAATACCAACGCTGGAATCTCGACAGCCAGCATCCTGAATGTTAGTATGCTGGTGAGAGTTAGGGCTGGAAGGGAGGGTTAGGGTAAGGGGCAAGGTTCATGAAATTCATTCAAAATGTTGGTATTATGGTGGTCCGGATGCTGCTGTTAGTATTCTGACGGCGGCATCCCGTACCCAACCCCAGTTAAATATCCTCACCAGATCCCATATACAGTATTATACAGTATATAAAGAATTTACAGCACTCAAGGATTTTTAAAGTGAAAGAATATTGTGAACAAAGACACAAAATGTAGTGACTTGTTTACAATATATTTTATCACTTTCAAAGTCCTTGAGTGTTGCCTCTTTTCCCTGTAAATGTATAATGATGCAATTCACGGGAGGTGGTGGTGGCTTTGCAGGTTAGGGGGCGCTAGACTGAAGCTTTGCCTAGGGTGCAGAGAGACCTTGCACCGGCCCTGGGTAAACGATATTAGCGGTCTTCGTTCCGGATGTAGACGACAGAGAAATAGATTTCCTCTGCAGACGCGATCTCCATCCGGGAGATATACACTCGTCATCGAGAAGTTTTCACAGAGTGACAAGTCTTTGAGGAGTGCCTCAATTGGACATGTTGGCGTCTCACCTGAACGAGAGACCTCAGGGATATTGTTCCAGGTCAAGCAACACTCAAGCTATAGCGGTGGACGCCCTCGTAACACCTTGGGTGTTTTCAGTCGGTCTATGTGTCCCCTCCGCTTTCACTCTTTCTGAAGGTGATAAACGTAAGACGAACAAAGGTTCAGGTGATCCTCATTGTTCCGGTCTGGTCAAGGAGGGCTTGGTATCCAGCTCTTCAAGTTTTACTCATAGAAGATCCCTGGCCTATTCCTCTACGTGAGGAACTGTTACAGCGAGATCCGGGCATGTATCAAGACTTACCGCGGCTGCGTTTGACGGCGTGGCGGTTGAACGCTATATCCTAGGCCGGAAGGGTATTCCCAGTGAAGTCATTTCCACACTTCTTCAGGCTAGAAAAGAGGTATCGGCAAAGCCTTACCACCGTATTTGGCGTAAATATGTGTCTTGGTGTGAATCCACGAAGGCTCCTACGGAAGACTTTCACCTGGGTCGTTCTTCTCCATTCTTTGCAAGCAGGTGTGGATGCAGGCCTAAACTTAGGCTCCATTTCAGTGCAGTTTTGGCCATATAAATTTTCTTTCCACAAAAGAATTGGCCACCTTTCCGGAGGTTCGGATTTTCGTGAAAGGAGTACTGCACATCCAACCTCCATTTGTGCCCTCATTGGCACCGTGGGACCTTGACGTGGTGTTGCGTGTTCTTGTGTCACACTCATTAGAACCTTTATGAAAGGTAGTGTTAAAATTTCTCTCTTGGAGAGTGGTCATGCTTTTGGCTTTGGAGTCCGCAAGGCGGGTGTCGGAAGTAGCGGTTTTGTTTCACAAGAGCCCCTGTTTGATCTTCCATGTGGATAGAGCGGAATTGAGAACTCGGATAATAGTTCTGCCAAAAGGGGGTTTTCTGTGTTTCGCAGAAACCAGCCTATATTGATGCCTGTGGTAACCTCAGCATTGGCTGATTCAAAGTCTTTCGATGTAGTCAGAGCTTTGAATATTTATGGCGCCAATTTGGCTCAGTTTGGGGAAACAGAGGCCCTGTTTGTCCGGTATGCTCCCAGCGTGATTGGAGCGCCTGCGTCTATGCAGTCTGTTACACGCTGGATCTGTGATACGATTCGGTGTGCTTGTTCTACGGCTGGATTGCCGTTACCGAAGTCGGTGGAGACCCATTCTACTAGGAAGATGGGCTCTTCTTGGGCGGTAGCCCGAGGTGTCTCGGCGGTTTAACTTTGCCGAGTGGCTTCTTGGTCGGGTTCAAACACCTTTGCTAAGCTCTACAAGTTTGATACCCTGGCTGATGGGGACCTCCTGTTTGCTCAATCGGTGCTGCAGAGTCAGCCGCACTCTCCCGCCCGGTCTGGAGCTTTGGTATATACCCCATGGTCCTTACGGAGTCCCCAGCATCCTCTAGGACATATGAGAAAATAGGATTTTAATACCTACCAGGAAATCCTTTTCTCTTAGTCCGTAGAGGATGCTGGGCGCCCATCCTAGTGCGTACTGTGTCTGCAGTTATTGGTTATGGTTACACTCTTGTGGTGTTTCTTTTCTGTCAGGATGTTGCTGACGTTGTTCATGCCATGGCATGCGGTATCTTCTTATTGGATTGACATTTGACACACAGTTTGTGTTACATATTCTCTCAGCATGTGGCTGTGTAATTTTTCATGCCCTTGGCTGGTGTTCTATTGAATACCACGTTCTGCGGTATGTTCAAGGTGTGAGCTGGTATGACACTCACCGTGTTTAAACAATAAATTCTTTCCTCGAAATGTCCGTCTCCCTGGGCACAGTTTTCTAACTGAGGTTTGGAGGAGGGGCATAGAGGGAGGAGCCAGTTCACACCCAATTAAAGTCTTATAGTGTGCCCATGTCTCCTGCGGATCCCGTCTATACCCCATGGTCCTTACGGAGTCCCCAGCATCCTCTACGGACTAAGAGAAAAGGATTTAGCGGTAGGTATTAAAATCCTATTTTTTTACTATAAGATTATGTTGTGAGTGCCGCCTTTTCCACTGGTATATATAAAAATGGGCAAGACTACAGTCACAGATCCTAAATGCATTTGCTTGTGTGCATCAGGTCACTCCATTTCATCATGTCCTTTTAATGATACAGGGTCGATCCGTGGCATCAAGAAGTTTATTTACTTTTACATAATCGTCAGATCATTTTAGAATACAAGCCCTTACTTTCACCATGTCAATTTACCTTTTCATATTGACACCTTGTGCATTGTCAGATTAACTGTTGTTATCACTTTGGTGGTCATTAGAAAGGCATAATAAAAGTAATGAATAATATGCACAGCTCCGCCCCCCTCAGTAGGGAGGGGGCGCCAGTCCCTTACCTTGCCAGGGGCACTCGGGCCCCTAGATACACGCCCGACTGTAGTGATACACTGTGAGAGTTGGAGGTTGCCCAGACTCTTAATTTCCACTGTCAAGTGGATAGCTAGCAAAGTGAGCCATCGGTTACTGCACCTGTTAACAAGCAAAAGCCTGGGGCAGCGTATCCTCTCAATGGTTTGTAGCCCGCAGCTTGTTATCAGTTGTTGCTGGGGTGGCAGCTGGGATCATAGCCTGCTGAAACACACAGCACCAATAACTCGCTTCTACAGCTTGCACGGTGCACCGCAGCACTGCATGGCAAAGAAGAGAGTATAAGACAGTAGCAGGCATAGGAGATATCCCAGATACTGGAGCTCACCCTCACAGCATCAGAGCCAGCTGCAGGCAGACAGGTGGGTCTGAGACACTGCACTGGGAGCCGTCTGCTGTCACACTGGAGCAGCACAGCAATGCCTGTAAAAAAACACACACAAAAAAACAACCTAATCCTCTGTAACTCCTCGGCGCCCCCTCAAATCCTGCCCCCAGGGCACATGCCCCTTTGGGCCCCCTAGTTACGGCCCTGTCCAATGCAACATATGGTGGCAGGCGTGGCAGTTTTTAGGGACCTATACACAAATCAGGCTTTATTGGGACCTACAGCATATAATACAGGTATTATAGGGATCTTCTATACAAGGCAGGGTACATTCCAGAGACTGATATATAGTACAGAGAGCATCCCGGAGACACGTATACAGTAAAGAGTCATTCAATACAAAGTTCATTCTAGTGACTAATATACAACACTAATAGAATCATTGTAACCAATATAAAATACAGAGAACATCCAATTGACTAATATACAATACAGAGAGCATCTCAGTGACCTATACACAATACAAAAATTATACTTGTTACCAACATTAATCAAAAGAGAACATCCCAGTGACATACATAAAGCATCCATGTGACTCCCAAATAATTAGAGATGAGCGGGTTCGGTTTCTCTGAATCCGAACCCGCACGAACTTCATGTTTTTTTTCACGGGTCCGAGCGACTCGGATCTTCCCGCCTTGCTCGGTTAACCCGAGCGCGCCCGAACGTCATCATGACGCTGTCGGATTCTCGCGAGACTCGGATTCTATATAAGGAGCCGCGCGTCGCCGCCATTTTCACACGTGCATTGAGATTGATAGGGAGAGGACGTGGATGGCGTCCTCTCCATTTAGATTAGAAGAGAGAGAGAGATTGACCTGATTTACTGGAGCTTAGGAGTACTGTAGAAGTGTAGAGAGTGCAGAGTTTACTAGTGACTGACCACAGTGACCACCAGACAGTGCAGTTTTATTTAATATATCCGTTCTCTGCCTGAAAAAAACGATACACACAGTGACTCAGTCACATACCATATCTGTGTGCACTGCTCAGCCCAGTGTGCTGCATCATCTATGTATATATATCTGACTGTGCTCAGCTCACACAGCTTATAATTGTGGGGGAGACTGGGGAGCACTGCAGTGCCAGTTATAGGTTATAGCAGGAGCCAGGAGTACATATTATATTAAAATTAAACAGTGCACACTTTTGCTGCAGGAGTGCCACTGCCAGTGTGACTGACCAGTGACCTGACCACACTGACCACCAGTATAGTTAGTAGTATACTATATTGTGTGATTGCCTGAAAAAGTTAAACACTCGTCGTGTGACTTCACTTGTGTGGTGTTTTTTTTTTTATTCTATAAAAAACTCATTCTGCTGACAGACAGTGTCCAGCAGGTCCGTCATTATATAATATATATACCTGTCCGGCTGCAGTAGTGATATATATATATTTTTTATATCATTATTTATCATCCAGTCGCAGCAGACACAGTACGGTAGTTCACGGCTGTAGCTACCTCTGTGTCGGCACTCGGCAGTCCGTCCATAATTGTATACCACCTACCCGAGGTTTTTTTTTCTTTCTTCTTTATACATACATACTACTACATCTCTTTATCAACCAGTCTATATTAGCAGCAGACACAGTACGGTAGTTCACGGCTGTAGCTACCTCTGTGTCGGCACTCGGCAGTCCGTCCATAATTGTATACCACCTACCCGTGGTTTTTTTTTCTTTCTTCTTTATACATACATACTACTACATCTCTTTATCAACCAGTCTATATTAGCAGCAGACACAGTACAGTACGGTAGTTCACGGCTGTAGCTACCTCTGTGTCGGCACTCGGCAGTCCGTCCATAATTGTATACCACCTACCCGTGGTTTTTTTTTCTTTCTTCTTTATACATACATACTACTACATCTCTTTATCAACCAGTCTATATTAGCAGCAGACACAGTACGGTAGTTCACGGCTGTAGCTACCTCTGTGTCGGCACTCGGCAGTCCGTCCATAATTGTATACCACCTACCCGTGGTTTTTTTTTCTTTCTTCTTTATACATACATACTACTACATCTCTTTATCAACCAGTCTATATTAGCAGCAGACACAGTACAGTACGGTAGTTCACGGCTGTAGCTACCTCTATGTCGGCACTCGGCAGTCCGTCCATAATTGTATACCACCTACCCGTGTTTTTTTTTTCTTTCTTCTTTATACATACATACTACTACATCTCTTTATCAACCAGTTTATATTAGCAGCAGACACAGTACAGTACGGTAGTTCACGGCTGTAGCTACCTCTGTGTCGGCACTCGGCAGTCCGTCCATAATTGTATACCACCTACCCGTGGTTTTTTTTTCTTTCTTCTTTATACATACATACTACTACATCTCTTTATCAACCAGTCTATATTAGCAGCAGACACAGTACAGTACGGTAGTCCACGGCTGTAGCTACCTCTGTGTCGGCACTCGGCAGTCCGTCCATAATTGTATACCACCTACCCGAGGTTTTTTTTTCTTTCTTCTTTATACATACATACTACTACATCTCTTTATCAACCAGTCTATATTAGCAGCAGACACAGTACAGTACGGTAGTCCACGGCTGTAGCTACCTCTGTGTCGGCACTCGGCAGTCCGTCCATAATTGTATACTAGTATCCATCCATCTCCATTGTTTACCTTAGGTGCCTTTTAGTTGTGCCTATTAAAATATGGAGAACAAAAATGTTGAGGTTCCAAAATTAGGGAAAGATCAAGATCCACTTCCACCTCGTGCTGAAGCTGCTGCCACTAGTCATGGCCGAGACGATGAAATGCCAGCAACGTCGTCTGCCAAGGCCGATGCCCAATGTCATAGTACAGAGCATGTCAAATCCAAAACACCAAATATCAGTAAAAAAAGGACTCCAAAACCTAAAATAAAATTGTCGGAGGAGAAGCGTAAACTTGCCAATATGCCATTTACCACACGGAGTGGCAAGGAACGGCTGAGGCCCTGGCCTATGTTCATGGCTAGTGGTTCAGCTTCACATGAGGATGGAGGCACTCAGCCTCTCGCTAGAAAAATGAAAAGACTCAAGCTGGCAAAAGCAGTAGCACCGCAAAGAACTGTGCGTTCTTCGAAATCCCAAATCCACAAGGAGAGTCCAATTGTGTCGGTTGCGATGCCTGACCTTCCAAACACTGGACGTGAAGAGCATGCGCCTTCCACCATTTGCACGCCCCCTGCAAGTGCTGGAAGGAGCACCCGCAGTCCAGTTCCTGATAGTCAGATTGAAGATGTCAGTGTTGAAGTACACCAGGATGAGGAGGATATGGGTGTTGCTGGCGCTGGGGAGGAAATTGACCAGGAGGATTCTGATGGTGAGGTGGTTTGTTTAAGTCAGGCACCCGGGGAGACACCTGTTGTCCGTGGGAGGAATATGGCCGTTGACATGCCTGGTGAAAATACCAAAAAAATCAGCTCTTCGGTGTGGAACTATTTCAACAGAAATGCGGACAACAGGTGTCAAGCCGTGTGTTCCCTTTGTCAAGCTGTAATAAGTAGGGGTAAGGACGTTAACCACCTCGGAACATCCTCCCTTATACGTCACCTGCAGCGCATTCATAATAAGTCAGTGACAAGTTCAAAAACTTTGGGTGACAGCGGAAGCAGTCCACTGACCAGTAAATCCCTTCCTCTTGTAACCAAGCTCACGCAAACCACCCCACCAACTCCCTCAGTGTCAATTTCCTCCTTCCCCAGGAATGCCAATAGTCCTGCAGGCCATGTCACTGGCAATTCTGACGAGTCCTCTCCTGCCTGGGATTCCTCCGATGCATCCTTGCGTGTAACGCCTACTGCTGCTGGCGCTGCTGTTGTTGCTGCTGGGAGTCGATGGTCATCCCAGAGGGGAAGTCGTAAGACCACTTTTACTACTTCCACCAAGCAATTGACTGTCCAACAGTCCTTTGCGAGGAAGATGAAATATCACAGCAGTCATCCTACTGCAAAGCGGATAACTGAGGCCTTGCATCCTGGGTGGTGAGAACCGTGGTTCCGGTATCCATCATTACTGCAGAGCCAACTAGAGACTTGTTGGAGGTACTGTGTCCCCGGTACCAAATACCATCTAGGTTCCATTTCTCTAGGCAGGCGATACCGAAAATTTACACAGACCTCAGAAAAAGAGTCACCAGTGTCCTAAAAAATGCAGCTGTACCCAATGTCCACTTAACCACGGACATGTGGACAAGTGGAGCAGGGCAGGGTCAGGACTATATGACTGTGACAGCCCACTGGGTAGATGTATGGACTCCCGCCGCAAGAACAGCAGCGGCGGCACCAGTAGCAGCATCTCGCAAACGCCAACTCTTTCCTAGGCAGGCTACGCTTTGTATCACCGGTTTCCAGAATACGCACACAGCTGAAAACCTCTTACGGCAACTGAGGAAGATTATCGCGGAATGGCTTACCCCAATTGGACTCTCCTGTGGATTTGTGGCATCGGACAACGCCAGCAATATTGTGTGTGCATTAAATATGGGCAAATTCCAGCACGTCCCATGTTTTGCACATACCTTGAATTTGGTGGTGCAGAATTATTTAAAAAACGACAGGGGCGTGCAAGAGATGCTGTCGGTGGCCAGAAGAATTGCGGGACACTTTCGGCGTACAGGCACCACGTACAGAAGACTGGAGCACCACCAAAAACTACTGAACCTGCCCTGCCATCATCTGAAGCAAGAAGTGGTAACGAGGTGGAATTCAACCCTCTATATGCTTCAGAGGTTGGAGGAGCAGCAAAAGGCCATTCAAGCCTATACAATTGAGCACGATATAGGAGGTGGAATGCACCTGTCTCAAGCGCAGTGGAGAATGATTTCAACGTTGTGCAAGGTTCTGCTGCCCTTTGAACTTGCCACACGTGAAGTCAGTTCAGACACTGCCAGCCTGAGTCAGGTCATTCCCCTCATCAGGCTTTTGCAGAAGAAGCTGGAGACATTGAAGGAGGAGCTAACACAGAGCGATTCCGCTAGGCATGTGGGACTTGTGGATGGAGCCCTTAATTCGCTTAACAAGGATTCACGGGTGGTCAATCTGTTGAAATCAGAGCACTACATTTTGGCCACCGTGCTCGATCCTAGATTTAAAGCCTACCTTGGATCTCTCTTTCCGGCAGACACAAGTCTGCTGGGGTTGAAAGACCTGCTGGTGAGAAAATTGTCAAGTCAAGCGGAACGCGACCTGTCAACATCTCCTCCTTCACATTCTCCCGCAACTGGGGGTGCGAGGAAAAGGCTCAGAATTCCGAGCCCACCCGCTGGCGGTGATGCAGGGCAGTCTGGAGCGACTGCTGATGCTGACATCTGGTCCGGACTGAAGGACCTGACAACGATTACGGACATGTCGTCTACTGTCACTGCATATGATTCTCTCACCATTGAAAGAATGGTGGAGGATTATATGAGTGACCGCATCCAAGTAGGCACGTCACACAGTCCATACTTATACTGGCAGGAAAAAGAGGCAATTTGGAGGCCATTGCACAAACTGGCTTTATTCTACCTAAGTTGCCCTCCCACAAGTGTGTACTCCGAAAGAGTGTTTAGTGCCGCCGCTCACCTTGTCAGCAATCGGCGTACGAGGTTACATCCAGAAAATGTGGAGAAGATGATGTTCATTAAAATGAATTATAATCAATTCCTCCGCGGAGACATTGACCAGCAGCAATTGCCTCCACAAAGTACACAGGGAGCTGAGATGGTGGATTCCAGTGGGGACGAATTGATAATCTGTGAGGAGGGGGATGTACACGGTGATATATCGGAGGATGATGATGAGGTGGACATCTTGCCTCTGTAGAGCCAGTTTGTGCAAGGAGAGATTAATTGCTTCTTTTTTGGGGGGGGTCCAAACCAACCCGTCATATCAGTCACAGTCGTGTGGCAGACCCTGTCACTGAAATGATGGGTTGGTTAAAGTGTGCATGTCCTGTTTTGTTTATACAACATAAGGGTGGGTGGGAGGGCCCAAGGACAATTCCATCTTGCACCTCTTTTTTCTTTTATTTTTCTTTGCGTCATGTGCTGTTTGGGGAGGGTTTTTTGGAAGGGACATCCTGCGTGACACTGCAGTGCCACTCCTAAATGGGCCCGGTGTTTGTGTCGGCCACTAGGGTCGCTTATCTTACTCACACAGTCAGCTACCTCATTGCGCCTCTTATTTTCTTTGCGTCATGTGCTGTTTGGGGAGGGTTTTTTGGAAGGGACATCCTGCGTGACACTGCAGTGACACTCCTAAATGGGCCCGGTGTTTGTGTCGGCCACTAGGGTCGCTAATCTTACTCACACAGCTACCTCATTGCGCCTCTTATTTTCTTTGCGTCATGTGCTGTTTGGGGAGGGTTTTTTGGAAGGGACATCCTGCGTGACACTGCAGTGACACTCCTAGATGGGCCCGGTGTTTGTGTCGGCCACTAGGGTCGCTAATCTTACTCACACAGCTACCTCATTGCGCCTCTTATTTTCTTTGCGTCATGTGCTGTTTGGGGAGGGTTTTTTGGAAGGGACATCCTGCGTGACACTGCAGTGACACTCCTAAATGGGCCCGGTGTTTGTGTCGGCCACTAGGGTCGCTTATCTTACTCACACAGTCAGCTACCTCATTGCGCCTCTTTTTTTCTTTGCGTCATGTGCTGTTTGGGGAGGGTTTTTTGGAAGGGCCATCCTGCGTGACACTGCAGTGCCACTCCTAGATGGGCCCGGTGTTTGTGTCGGCCACTAGGGTCGCTTATCTTACTCACACAGTCAGCTACCTCATTGCGCCTCTTTTTTTCTTTGCGTCATGTGCTGTTTGGGGAGGGTTTTTTGGAAGGGACATCCTGCGTGACACTGCAGTGCCACTCCTAGATGGGCCAGGTGTTTGTGTCGGCCACTAGGGTCGCTTAGCTTAGTCATCCAGCGACCTCGGTGCAAATTTTAGGACTAAAAATAATATTGTGAGGTATTCAGAATAGACTGAAAATGAGTGGAAATTATGGTTTTTGAGGTTAATAATAATATGGGATCAAAATGACCCCCAAATTCTATGATTTAAGCTGTTTTTTAGGGTTTTTTGAAAAAAACACCCGAATCCAAAACACACCCGAATCCGACAAAAAAAATTCGGTGAGGTTTTGCCAAAACGCGGTCGAACCCAAAACACGGCCGCGGAACCGAACCCAAAACCAAAACACAAAACCCGAAAAATTTCAGGCGCTCATCTCTACAAATAATACTCTTTACATATACACAAGGGGGGTAATTCTGAGTTGATCGCAGCAGCAAGAAAGTTAGCAATTGGGCAAAACCATGTGCACTGCAGGTGTGGCAGATATAACATTTGCAGAGAGAGTTAGATTTGGGTGGGTTATTTTGTTTCTGTGCAGGGTAAATACTGGCTGCTTTATTTTTACACTGCAAATTAGATTGCAGATTGAACACACCACACCCAAATCTGACTCTCTCTGCAAATGTTATATCTGCCCCCCCTGCAGTGCACATGGTTTTGCCCAATTGCTAAAAAAATTTCCTGCTGCGATCAACTTGGAATTACCCCCAAGGTTAGGGGTCGAGGACAAACATCATAGTAGTCATGGCTCTGCAATTGATTAAGAGTTGAAGGTCTGGACTTCCGGTGGGCGGGCCTGCAGCACGGCCGCAGTTTAGCTCAGCTCTCCGTGCCCCCGCTGAAAAGCACCTGAATCGCGGGGTGTGCACTGAGCCCTGGACTGACCTTACACCTCAGGGCCCAGCAGAGATAGCGGTGGGCAAGAGGGAATCACCTCCCTAGCTCCCCACCAATTATTTTCCGCGGTTTTCAAGCGCCAAGTGTGGCGCATGCTGCCCGCGGCCGCCATCTTGTGAGTGGCCGGGCGTCCCGTTCGTCCGATTCCTCGCTTCAACCGCGCTCCAGGACAGATAGAGCTGACACCTGTGGCGGACTCCCAACATTCACACACCCCACTCAACACCGGAGGGTGTTGCCGGGCTCTGGCCGCAGGAGAACAGACACCAGTGTGCGGGTGAGTGCAGGATCCCCCCCTCCCCCCTGCAGCAACCAAGGCCTCCGCTGGACCACGCTTCCCTGGCAGAGTGCTTGCGGCCTGACGCCGCCGGAGACAGGGCCTCTTTCATAGCTGGCCTCACGCAGCCCATACATTACGACCCTGCCACATGAAAATTGCTCAGCCCATCTCTGCATATCACAGTTATCTGTGAAGGGCCCCAGCTCTGCTGCCCTGACACCCTTTGCTGCCAGGGAGTGATTATCAAGGCACACACAGACACCTGCATAGATCGACTGCCCCTGCCCCGGGACGACACCCCAGGTAACAGGGTGCCTCAGGGGGCCATCGAACCACACTGCCGGGGGCTGCTGGAGACCGGTGCTGCCGGAGGCTACCATTTGATCTGACGTGCCGTCTTTTCATCAACTGCGGCCGCGTATTTGTAACTCAACAGACAAAATACTCCCTGCAGGGCAGGATAACCGATTTCCCCTACTTTCTTATCTTGGCACGAAGCAGCCTCTTTTATTATCATGGATAAATACGTGGCGAAGTCTCAGAGAGGGGGGTCGCGGATCCGCACCGGCGAAAACTAAGGAGACTAGGGCTTCGGCCTCTATGCACTCATGTTCTCCGCCTCCTTCACCCAATGCCAATGTCTTGGACAGTGTACCGGACCCGTCAAGATATACGACAGACGCAGTGACCAGGGCGCAGGAAATCTCTGACATCCTCTCACCGCTGTTGGATAAGAAACTTGCTGGTCTGAAAGACGCCATTGATTCTACCATGACGCAGCTAAAAGAACACAGCTCCCGGCTGGAAGAGGCCGAACAACGTGTCCGAACTTGGAAGATGATCTGACGGCGACACGTTCTGTCGTCGATAGCCAAACATCCACTATTTCTGCAATACAAGAAAAGCTCGAAGATTTAGAAAATCGTAATCGTCTAAATAACCTCCGGCTGATTGGCCTGCCAGAATCCGTTAAACCTCGGGAGCTGATGTCCTTGGTTTCAACCTGGCTACCGACGGAACTTTACTGTTTGACGGAAGGCGAATCCATGATGATTGAGCGTGCTCACCGAATTGGTCCTGACTTCCAGGCGGACCGCTGCAGACCCCGTCCAGTTATATTCAAATTTCTTAACTACACAGATAAGGTCAAGATGATGGAAGCATACCATAAAGCTCAAGGCCTCGCCTATCACGGCGATAAGTTGCTTCTGTTTCAAGACTTTTCGTATAATGTAGCCATGAGACGGCGGGAATTTTCCCCAACTTGTAAAATCCTATTTGAAGAGGGAATCCGTTTCGCCCTGCTTTATCCAGCAAAGCTTCGTGCTCAACATAATGGGAAAACGTATCTGTTCGACACCTCTTCAGCGGCCAAGACGTTTGCGGAATCATTAAGAGGTCCGTCCTCGCCGGCCTCCAGAGACAGATACTTATAACATGTCTTCCCATGGACTTAACATATAACTCATCCTTTTTACTGCTTTCATGTTTGGTAATGTATGGCTGATTACAAATTGCCTTATTTTTATGATTATTGCTGCACAGTATGTTTGTGGAACTGACTGTCCCTGGATACCCCAACCCCCCCTCATCCCCCTCTTACCTCTCTTCTTAACCCTAATCCCTTTTCTTCCCCCTCCCTTTTATGTTTATTTAGATAGACCTATATTTATGGTTTATAAAGTGTTCTTTGGACCACTGTTTTGGGTTCAAACAAAAATGTTAGAAAATGGACACGCCACTATATATTGCATACAACAGTTTTTCCTACTGATCACATGGTATAGTTTTATCAGTATTTACAATAGTTGGACTCCCTACTTGCTGGGATAGGGGGAGCCACATGGTTTAATATATTAATGTTTTGTATGTCCGACAGGACAGGTATTGGTTGATTTTTGTTTAAAATGGCGGTGTCTTCGGTGACTAAGACAAGCCTCAAGTTCCTTACTTGGAACGTTGAAGGCTTAAATACCCCCATTAAGCGTAGGAAGACATTGCAGCACCTTAAACGTCTACGGCCTGATGTTGCGATGTTACAAGAGACGCATTGGAAATCAGGAGACCCTAATGTCCTGAGGGACAACTGGTTTCAAGACTACAAATCAGCCTCGTTTACCTCAAAAAAAAGGGGTGTGTTAATTATATTTCACAAATCTCTCAGATATACTATATTAGACACTTGTACTGACGACGAAGGCCGGTTTTTGTTCATAAAATTACAATTGGAAGGGGAACTTTATACCCTGGTGACTTTATATGCACCTAATTCAGAACATAACGCTTTCTTCACGGATATCTATGTCCGACTCCAGGACTGGGCTGAGGGCAGGCTAATAATTGGGGGAGATTTTAATTCCACACTTCACCCGTCTTTAGATAGATCTGACACATCTAGTGGCCACACACATTCCACACCAGCCGCATTACAATTTCTATCGTCCTCACTTAACTTGGTAGACCCTTGGGACATCAACATCCTGTCGCCGAGAATATACGTTCTTCTCGCACCCACATGCTACCTCCAGTCGAATTGACTATTGGATGCTCTCTGATACACTGCTCTCCAGGGTAGGAGACTCAAAAGTAGAAAACATTGCCATCTCTGACCATGCACCCACATGGTTCACATTGGATCTGCAGTCTCCCAAAACTGCCTCTTTTAATTGGCGATTCCCCTCTTACCTATATACATCTCCTGAATTCAAGACTTATTTAGAGACTAATTACATACATTACGCTAAAGACAATGCAAAGCACGAAGGAGATATAAATCTCTTCTAGTCTGCCTCCAAGCCGGTGATGAGGGGTTATGTAATTGCATACGTTGCAAACAAGCGCAAGAACCTTAACCAGCGATATCGGGACCTGGGTCTGGCACTCACTAATTCATATGCACAACTGCTCTCTTCCCCAACAGATGATAACCGTAGGATTTACACTGAAACAAAACACCTCTATGATACTCTCTGCACGGAAAGAGCACAATACGCTCTAGACTTTCAAAAACACAGATATTATAAGTGGGGTAATAAGGCAGGCAAACTCCTCGCGAACATGGTTCGTAGTCAGCACCCCACCCCAACTATTCTATCTCTGCATACAGGCCCTCAATTGTCCTCTGACCCGGCAGTTATTGCTGACTCTTTCTTGACCTATTACAAGGAACTTTACACTGCCCCACCGGACGACCCTATTGGTGGTATGGCCTTCCTCCGCTCTGCCGGATCCCCTACACTGACTAAAGACGACAGAACTTCCCTCATGACACCGATCACAGACTTAGAATTATCGACGGTGGTTAAGCACTTAGCTAACGGCAAATCCCCTGGCCCAGACGGTTTGAGCGCGGAATACTATAAATTATTGTTACTAGTGATGTGCACCGGACATTTTTCGGGTTTTGTGTTTTGGTTTTGGATTCGGTTCCGCGGCCGTGTTTTGGATTCGGACGCGTTTTTTGCAAAACCTCCCTGAAAATTTTTTTGTCGGATTCGGGTGTGTTTTGGATTCATTTTTTTTTTACAGAAAACCCTCAAAAACAGCTTAAATCATAGAATTTGGGGGTCATTTTGATCCCATAGTATTATTAACCTCAATAACCATAATTTACACTCATTTTCAGTCTATTCTGAACACCTCACACTATTATTTTTAGTCCTAAAATTTGCACCGAGGTCGCTGGATGGCTAAGCTAAGCGACACAAGTGGCCGACACAAACACCTGCGCCCATCTAGGAGTGGCACTGCAGTGTCAGGCAGGATGGCACTTCAAAAAAATTGTCCCCAAACAGCACAAGATGCAAAGAAAAAAAGAGGCGCACCAAGGTCGCTGTGTGACTAAGCTAAGCAACACAAGTGGCCGACACAAACACCTGGCCCATCTAGGAGTGGCACTGCAGTGTCAGGCAGGATGGCACTTCAAAAAAATTGTCCCCAAACAGCACATGATGCAAAGAAAAATGAAAGAAAAAAGAGGTGCAAGATGGAATTGTCCTTGGGCCCTCCCACCCACCCTTATGTTGTATAAACAGGACATGCACACTTTAACGAACCCATCACTTCAGCGACAGGGTCTGCCACACGACTGTGACTGAAATGACTGGTTGGTTTGGGCCCCCACCAAAAAAAGAAGCAATCAATCTCTCCTTGCACAAACTGGCTCTACAGAGGCAAGATGTCCACCTCATCATCATCCTCCGATTCCTCACCCCTTTCACTGTGTACATCCCCCTCCTCACAGATTATCAATTCGTCCCCACTGGAATCCACCATCTCAGGTCCCTGTGTACTTTCTGGGGGCAATTGCTGCTGGTGAATGTCTCCACGGAGGAATTGATTATAATTCATTTTGATGAACATCATCTTCTCCACATTTTCTGGAAGTAACCTCGTACGCCGATTGCTGACAAGGTGAGCGGCTGCACTAAACACTCTTTCGGAGTACACACTGGAGGGAGGGCAATTTAGGTAGAATAAAGCCAGTTTGTGCAAGGGACTCCAAATTGCCTCTTTTTCCTGCCAGTATACGTACGGACTGTCTGACGTGCCTACTTGGATGCGGTCACTCATATAATCCTCCACCATCCTTTCAATGGTGAGAGAATCATATGCAGTGACAGTAGACGACATGTCAGTAATCATTGCCAGGTCCTTCAGTCTGGACCAGATGTCAGCACTCGCTGCAGACTGCCCTGCATCACCGCCAGTGGGTGGGCTCGGAATTCTTAGCCAGTATCAATAGCAATGGCCTACTACTATATATACTGCGCACAACTGAAATGCACCACAGGTATGGATGGATAGTATACTTGACGACACAGAGGTAGGTACAGCAGTGGCCTACTGTACCGTACTGTTATATATTATATACTGGTGGTCAGCAAACTGTGCAAAAATGAAATGCACCACAGGTATGGATGGATAGTATACTTGACGACACAGAGGTAGGTACAGCAGTGGCCTACTGTACCGTAATGCTACATATTATATACTGGTGGTCGGCAAACTGTGCAAAAATGAAATGCACCACAGGTATGGATGGATAGTATACTTGACGACACAGAGGTAGGTACAGCAGTGGCCTACTGTACCGTACTGCTATATATATTATATACGGGTGGTCAGCAAACTGTGCAAAACTGAAATGCACCACAGGTATGGATGGATAGTATACTTGACGACACAGAGGTAGGTACAGCAGTGGCCTACTGTACCGTACTCCTATATATTATATACTGGTGGTCAGCAAAATGTGCAAAACTGAAATGCACCACAGGTATGGATGGATAGTATACTTGACGACACAGAGGTAGGTACAGCAGTGGCCTACTGTACCGTACTGCTATATATATTATATACTGGTGGTCAGCAAACTGTACAAAACTGAAATGCACCACAGGTATGGATGGATAGTATACTTGACGACACAGAGGTAGGTACAGCAGTGGCCTACTGTACCGTACTGCTATATATTATATACTGGTGGTCAGCAAACTGTGCAAAACTGAAATGCACCACAGGTATGGATGGATAGTATACTTGACGACACAGAGGTAGGTACAGCAGTGGCCTTCTGTACCGTACTCCTATATATTATATTCTGGTGGTCAGCAAAATTATGCACTGTGCTCCTACTATATACTGTCTACAATGCAGCACAGATATGGAGTGTTTTTCAGGCAGACAATGTATACTGGTGGTCACTGGTCAGCAAAACTCTGCACTGTACTCCTCCTATATAATATTGTACTGGTGGTCCCCAGTCCCCACAATAAAGCAGCACACTGAGCACAGATATGGAGTGTTTTTCAGGCAGACAACGTATACTGGTGGTCACTGTCAGCAAAACTCTGCACTGTACTCCTGCTATATAATACAGCTGCTCCCCAGTCCCCACAATTAAGCAGTGTGAGCACAGATATATGCAGCACACTGAGCACAGATAAGGAGCGTTTTTTTCAGGCAGAGAACGGATAAAACTGGTGGTCACTGATCAGCAAAACTCTGCACTGTACTCCTCCTATATTATACAGCTGCTCCCCAGTCCTCCCCACAATTAAGCAATAAAGCACAATCAAGTTTAACAATAAACGGAGAGGACGCCAGCCACGTCCTCTCCCTAACATTTCCAATGCACGAGTGAAAATGGCGGCGACCCACGGCTGCTTATATAGAATCCGAATCTCGCGAGAATCCGACAGCGGGATGATGACGTTCGGGCGTGCTCGGGTTAACCGAGCCATACGGGAGAATCCGAGTATGCCTCGGACCCGTGTAAAATGGGTGAAGTTCGGGGGGGTTCGGTTCCGAGGAACCGAACCCGCTCATCACTAATTGTTACCCCATGTTACACCTCATCTCCTATCACTAATGAATTCCATTTTATCTGGAAATGTTGCCCCTCCTACGTTTAATCAGGCTCGGGTGATAGTACTACCAAAGCCGGGGAAAGACCCCACCCATGTTCAGTCATATCGCCCAATTTCCCTTCTGAATCAGGACTTTAAAATTTTAACTGCTCTTATGGCAAATAGGCTGCAACTTATACTACCTAGGATATTACATCCGTCCCAGACCGGCTTTGTGAAGGGAAGAACCTCAGTACACAATATTAGACAATTGATAGCGGCATTGACCACATCGGCCCAGTCACCGGGGGGAAAGTCCCTGTTAGTGAGTTGTGATGCTGACAAAGCATTTGACCGTGTGTCGTGGCCACATCTGCTGAGAATTCTTCACAGTCAGGGATTTAAGGCTGGTTTTGTTAAATTTTTCCCACTATTAATACCTCTCCGGCCGCATTCCTCCCAGTGAATGGAATGAACACTGATATCTTTATGTTGCATAGAGGCACGAGGCAGGGATGTCCATTATCCCCACTCTTATTTGACCTTGCATTGGACCCGCTCATTAGACACTGTCACCTCAACACCACCTGGCACGGGATTAAAATTGGTAACCGAGACCTTAAAGTCACGGCCTACGCCGATGACTTACTGCTATACTTCTCGAATCCCAAAGATGCGTTCCCTAGTTTATTATCTCTGCTGATGGTTTTTGAATCAATTTCTGGATTCAAGATCAATAAATCTAAAACTGAAGCTCTAGCCCTTCATCCCGGTGCGACTCATGACTGGGATGACCAATTCCCTTTTCGCTGGGCAAAACAGACGATCGCATATCTAGGCCTTAAAATACCCATTAATCCTGCTGAGTTATATAGATACAACTTCCCACGAGTCATTGCATGTACCTTAGACGATTTTCAGAAGTGGAAGCACTTACCCCTCTCTTATCTAGGCAGATGTCAATTGATTAAAATGATCACCTTCCCGAGACTACTATACCCCATTCAAATGTTACCTTTACTGATATCTGAGGCAGACCTGAAAATTCTCAACAGGGCCTTTAGTGAATTTATCTAGGCACACAAAAAACCTAGAATCTCGTTATTTAAGTTGTGCCAATCGCAAAAGTTGGGCGGTGTCAACCTACCCTGCATCAGAAGTTATATGCTGGCTGCAAATTATCGTTACGCAGTTGACTGGATACATGGGACTGAGATTTTTGCTAACACCGGCTTGGAACAGGCCTTTTGTCCTGACACCCCACTCCTTGGCTTATTACACACACGTCCGTCCTCTTTCCCTCCTCAGATACAAAGCAACATCCTATTAATGTCAACATGCACGGCCTGGAGACAAGCACGTTCTAGGATGGGCGTCTCCAGCCATAACACCACCTTTCTCCCCTTATCACACAACCCAGGTTTTCACGGGACGACTATACAAATCACGTTGGCTGCTCTGGCAAATCAAGACATTAGATTGTTGTACCAGTTGATTGACCGAGACACCTACCAGATGTGCACATATACTACTCTCTGCGAGAGGCTTCCACAATTTCCAATCCCACTATTTGCATATTTTCAGATTCGTAGCTACCTTCACAAATTATTAACCACAATGACAATACAAGACAAAACTAACAAGTTAGATGTCGCTTTACAAGCCACACCTAAAGTTCACCATTCTACGGCCTTCCTTTATACATTTCTCAAAAAAATTATAGACTGGGATGCTACTCAGGAATGACCAAATGGGCAGTGGACTTTCCAACTATTACCACATCTGATATGCTTACAGCTTTTAACAAAATTAACAAAACTCTCTCGTCAGCATCATATGCTGAGATGAACTATCAAATACTGCATCGCTCCTATATTACACCAAAATTACGATTCCAAATGGGCACGGCTCCTGACTCCAAATGTTTTAAATGCGGAGCGCCTGAGGCAGACATATATCATTGTTTAGGGAGCTGTCCTGAAGTTCTCAAGTTCTGGGGCCTAGTACAAAATTATATCAAAACTGAGCTGCATATCGGTGTGGTGGCCACCCCTGAATGGGCTATCTGGGACGTCCACTGTCCATCTTTAACGCCTGGGCTGTCCCTTGACCAGCGCCGGCTGCTGACTAAAATAGCAGCCGCAGGCAAAAAGGCTATCCTATCACAATGGATAGCTACTGATTCATTGTCCCTAGCTTTGTTATTGCCACGGTTATCATACCTATTTCATATGGAGTGGCTTGAGATGTCTATTGATAAAGAACGTAAAATTGAAAAATTCTTTGACATTTGGCTCCCTTATGTACAGATGCTCGATGAAACTATTAAAACTCCCCTCCGACAGGCTGTGAAATATACTACCTGGTACAATCTTGAATTGCTCACCCTAGGTCACCCACCTTTCTAGGAACTGTGAAACTGACATTGTCTGTAACATTTTTCTTCCTTTACCTGATCTATGATGTTATCTTTCTCTTATGCCATGCTGATCTGCTGTTACCGCTATAAGTTGTTGTATACTGAAATGTATGCTTATTTTTTGTGAATGTCCAATAAAATATTTTGAAAAAAGAGTTGAAGGTCTGTCAAGCAGGAGCTGCTCCAACTTACGAAGTCTGTGACTGTTCCAGGTGGCAACATCCTATTGAGTTTATTGGCCAATCTTCCCAGGCCTAACAAGCAAAGCAACCATTTTGTGAACTGAGCCAATATTTTGTCTTTACTATCTAATATCACTAGTTATCAGATTGACAGGCTGCATCATTATGAATATTTGTTTATCCCATATAATAGGGTCAATCCAATTAGGTGCGAGTTTTGAGTTGTTTCATCAAACTTGCAGACATCCGCACAAATGCACGCTCCCGAGAATTCTCCAATACAATTAAAAATGCCTATCCGCGGTACTCGCAGCAGGGAATTGTCAGCCATATGGGATGTGTGAATAGTGCATGAAAAAGTGGGGTGACCTTTCTGGACCAGCAATAAAATTCCAGTTTTGTTTGCAAAATCATATAGAAGGCTATTAATGATCATAAGGAAGGAACTGGAGATTTTTAACCATGTTAAATTGATGATTTGTATAATTGATGAGTTGTGCATTTTTTTTTTTTAAAGTAAAAAAAATATTAAAAGCAAAAATTTTTCGTTTACTTTCATATGAAAGAAACAAAAATTTCAAACAAAAGTAGTAAAAAGATGCTTTAGGGGTACTTTGAGGTGACTTTAAAAAAATAAAACATATATATAAAAAGCAAGTACCGTATATACTCGAGTATAAGTCGACCCGAATATAAGCCGAGGCACCTAATTCTACCACAAAAACCTGGGAAAACTTATTGACTCGAGTATAAGCCTAGGGTGGGAAATGCAGCTCTAGCCGTACACAGCCCTCAGTGCCAGATATGCCCTCATAGTGCCAGATATGCCCCCACAGTGCTGCCAGATATGCCCCCACAGTGCTGCCAGTTATGCCCCCACAGTGCTGCCAGATATGCCCCCACAGTGCTGCCAGATATGCCCCCACAGTGCTGCCAGATATGCCCCCACAGTGCTGCCAGATATGCCCCCACAGTGCTGCCAGATATGCCCCCACAGTGCTGCCAGATATGCCCCCACAGTGCTGCCAGATATGCCCCCACAGTGCTGCCAGATATGCCCCCACAGTGCTGCCAGATATGCCCCCACAGTGCTGCCAGATATGCCCCCACAGTGCTGCCAGTTATGCCCCCACAGTGCTGCCAGTTATGCCCCCACAGTGCTGCCAGATATGCCCCCACAGTGCTGCCAGATATGCCCCCACAGTGCTGCCAGATATGCCCCCACAGTGCTGCCAGATATGCCCCCACAGTGCTGCCAGATATGCCCCCACAGTGCTGCCAGATATGCCCCCACAGTGCTGCCAGATATGCCCCCACAGTGCTGCCAGATATGCCCCCACAGTGCTGCCAGTTATGCCCCCACAGTGCTGCCAGATATGCCCCCACAGTGCTGCCAGATATGCCCCCACAGTGCTGCCAGTTATGCCCCCACAGTGCTGCCAGATATGCCCCCACAGTGCTGCCAGATATGCCCCCACAGTGCTGCCAGATACGTTCCCTCCCCAAGTGCCAGGTATGCCCCACAGTGCTGTTACTTACCCCTCCGTCGATCCCGCGCTGTCTTCTGGAGGGACACGAAGCACACAGCGTGCGCGGCTCTCCTGTGTCCCTCCTGCATCTTCGGCGGCCGCGGCGGGTCTATTATAGGAAGTGCCGGTTCGTGATCAGAGGTCACGAACGGGTATTTCCTGTAATAGAACCGCCGCTGCTGCCGCCGGAGATGCAGGAGGGACACAGGAGCGCCGCGCGCTGTGCGCTCCATGTCCCTCCTTCACACTGCTCTGCCTCTGCCTGCACTGACTCGAGTATAAGCCGAGGTGGCTTTTTCAGCACAAAAAAAAGTGCTGAAAAAGTCGGCTTATACTCGAGTATATACGGTATTTTTCAAAAACATAAATACTCTAATTACATTTTTGGTGCATAAAGCAACGAATAAGTTGATTTGTAGTAATTTGAGGCCACTTTTTTTTTTAGACCCCAAAATGACATGTAATTATTGGACAAATTAAGCTAATTGTAAACTTCCAATTGCCTAATTTGTTATTAGGGGGTGTGTGCAAGGTGTTGATCTGCACGGTGTCCCGACATTTTAATCTTAAAATAAGGCTTTTCTCTATCATCTCTCACCCTTGATGAGGTGCAAACAGAAATATTTAAGTTTACTCCGCCTGGTTCAATGTGAATTTTCATTAGATTGCAAAATGCAAATTTGCAGCTAAAACAGCAACGCGCACCTAATAGTATTGACCCCTATGCATGGTTTCCTTTAACAAGCACAAAATAAGGAACAGCAAACATTGGGGCAGATGTATTAACCTGGAGAAGGCATAAGGAAGTGATAAACCAGTGATATGTGCAAGGTGATAAAGGCACCAGCCAATCAGCTCCAATATGTAAATTAACAGTTAGGAACTGATTGGCTGCTGCCTTTATCACTTTGCACTTATCATTGGTTCATCACTTCCTTATGCCTTCTCCAGGTTAATACTTCTGCCCCATTGCTCTTTGGTGGAGTTCCACACTGAAAGCCCAGGTTTCTGTTACACTACGCTGGCACAGCAATAGTTTGTAGGGGTCCATAGAAGGCATTCCACAGAGAAATGGTGTTAATTTGATAAGCAGGGAGTAGGAGAGTTCATTTTGAGAAACACAATGAATTCAATGATACAGAGTGGTAGAAAGCGTCATCTGCTTTTTAGGACATGGTTAGTGTAAATGTGAATTAAGCTACATCTTAAATACTGGAACATAAATTTGTATTAGCTCATAAGAGCAGAATTGACTTTGTTTACAGCTCTGTTTAACAAGCTCTGAGCTGGTGGTCTCATTCTATACATTTAATGGGATGTACATGTAACTAGAGATGAGCGGGTTCGGTTCTTCGGAATCCGAACCCCCCCGAACTTCAGCCTTTTTACACGGGTCCGAGGCAGACTCGGATCTTCCCGCCTTGCTCGGTTAACCCGAGCGCGCCCGAACGTCATCATCCCGCTGTCGGATTCTCGCGAGGCTCGGATTCTATAGCGAGACTCGGATTCTATATAAGGAGCCGCGCGTCGCCGCCATTTTCACACGTGCATTGAGATTGATAGGGAGAGGACGTGGCTGGCGTCCTCTCCGTTTATAGAGAAGAGAGTAGAGAGTTAGAGACACTATTTACTAATTTTGGGGAGCATATTAGGACTGGAGTACTACTACTTGCTGATAGTGTGACCAGTGACCATTGACCACCAGTTTAATTAATCCGTTCTCTGCCTGAAAAAAAACGATACACAGTGTGACACAGTCACATACCATATCTGTGCTAAGCCTCAGTGTGCTGCATCATCATATGTAATACTGTATATCTGACTGTGCTGAGTGCTCACTGCTCACACAGCTTAATTGTGGGGGAGACTGGGGAGCAGTTAGAGCAGGAGTACATAAATAATATATTTTAAGTACAGTGCACACTTTTGCTGCCAGAGTGCCACACTGCCAGTGTGACTGACCAGTGACCACACTGACCACCAGTATATTGTGATTGTCTGCTTAGGACGGAGTACTACTTGCTGATAGTGTGACCAGTGACCAGTGACCACCACCAGTTTAATTAATCCGTTCTCTGCCTGAAAAAAAACGATACACAGTGTGACACAGTCACATACCATATCTGTGCTCAGCCCAGTGTGCTGCATCATATGTAATACTGTATATCATTATCTGACTGTGCTGAGTGCTCACTGCTCACACAGCTTAATTGTGGGGGAGACTGGGGAGCAGTTATAGCAGGAGTACATATTTTAAGTACAGTGCACACTTTTGCTGCCAGAGTGCCACTGCCAGTGTGACTGACCAGTGACCACTGACCACCAGTATATTGTGATTGTCTGCTGACCACCAGTATATTGTGATTGTCTGCCTGAAAAAGTTAAACACTCGTCGTGTGGTGTTTTTATAAACGCATTCTGCAGACAGTGTCCAGCAGGTCCGTCATTACATAATATATACCTGTCCGGCTGCAGTACTAGTATGATATATATATATATTTTAATTTTATCTCATTATCATCCAGTCTATATTAGCAGCAGACACAGTACGGTAGTCCACGGCTGTAGCTACCTCTGTGTCGGCAGTCGCTCGTCCATCCATAATTGTATACCACCTACCCGTGTTTTTTTTTTTCTATCTTCTTGATACTAGTAGCTTTCTTTAGGAGTCTGCAGTGCTGACAGACAGTGTCCAGCAGGTCCGTCATTACATAATATATACCTGTCCGGCTGCAGTACTAGTGTGATATATATATATATTTTAATTTTATCTCATTATCATCCAGTCTATATTAGCAGCAGACACAGTACGGTAGTCCACGGCTGTAGCTACCTCTGTGTCGGCAGTCGCTCGTCCATCCATAATTGTATACCACCTACCCGTGGTTTTTTTTTTTTTCTATCTTCTTTAATACTAGTAGCTTACTTTAGGAGTCTGCAGTGCTGACAGACAGTGTCCAGCAGGTCCGTCATTACATAATATATACCTGTCCGGCTGCAGTACTAGTGTGATATATATATATATATTTTAATTTTATCTCATTATCATTCAGTCTATATTAGCAGCAGACACAGTACGGTAGTCCACGGCTGTAGCTACCTCTGTGTCGGCAGTCGCTCGTCCATCCATAATTGTATACCACCTACCCGTGGTTTTTTTTTTCTATCTTCTTGATACTAGTAGCTTACTTTAGGAGTCTGCAGTGCTGACAGACAGTGTCCAGCAGGTCCGTCATTACATAATATATACCTGTCCGGCTGCAGTACTAGTGTGATATATATATATATATATTTTAATTTTATCTCATTATCATCCAGTCTATATTAGCAGCAGACACAGTACGGTAGTCCACGGCTGTAGCTACCTCTGTGTCGGCAGTCGCTCGTCCATCCATAATTGTATACCACCTACCCGTGTTTTTTTTTTTTTTCTATCTTCTTGATACTAGTAGCTTACTTTAGGAGTCTGCAGTGCTGACAGACAGTGTCCAGCAGGTCCGTCATTACATAATATATACCTGTCCGGCTGCAGTACTAGTGTGATATATATATATATTTTAATTTTATCTCATTATCATCCAGTCTATATTAGCAGCAGACACAGTACGGTAGTCCACGGCTGTAGCTACCTCTGTGTCGGCAGTCGCTCGTCATCCATAAGTATACTAGTATCCATCCATCTCCATTGTTTACCTGAGGTGCCTTTTAGTTGTGCCTATTAAAATATGGAGAACAAAAATGTTGAGGTTCCAAAAATAGGGAAAGATCAAGATCAACTTCCACCTCGTGCTGAAGCTGCTGCCACTAGTCATGGCCGAGACGATGAAATTCCATCAACGTCGTCTGCCAAGGCCGATGCCCAATGTCATAGTACAGAGCATGTAAAATCCAAAACACCAAATATCAGTAAAAAAAGGACTCAAAAATCTAAAATAAAATTGTCGGAGGAGAAGCGTAAACTTGCCAATATGCCATTTACCACACGGAGTGGCAAGGAACGGCTGAGGCCCTGGCCTATGTTCATGGCTAGTGGTTCAGCTTCACATGAGGATGGAGGCACTCAGCCTCTCGCTAGAAAAATGAAAAGACTCAAGCTGGCAAAAGCACAGCAAAGAACTGTGCGTTCTTCGAAATCCCAAATCCACAAGGAGAGTCCAATTGTGTCGGTTGCGATGCCTGACCTTCCCAACACTGGACGTGAAGAGCATGCGCCTTCCACCATTTGCACGCCCCCTGCAAGTGCTGGAAGGAGCACCCGCAGTCCAGTTCCTGATAGTCAGATTGAAGATGTCAGTGTTGAAGTACACCAGGATGAGGAGGATATGGGTGTTGCTGGCGCTGGGGAGGAAATTAACAAGGAGGATTCTGATGGTGAGGTGGTTTGTTTAAGTCAGGCACCCGGGGAGACACCTGTTGTCCGTGGGAGGAATATGGCCATTGACATGCCTGGTGAAAATACCAAAAAAAATCAGCTCTTCGGTGTGGAAGTATTTCAACAGAAATGCGGACAACATTTGTCAAGCCGTGTGTTGCCTTTGTCAAGCTGTAATAAGTAGGGGTAAGGACGTTAACCACCTCGGAACATCCTCCCTTATACGTCACCTGCAGCGCATTCATCATAAGTCAGTGACAAGTTCAAAAACTTTGGGCGACAGCGGAAGCAGTCCACTGACCAGTAACTCCCTTCCTCTTGTAACCAAGCTCACGCAAACCACCCCACCAACTCCCTCAGTGTCAATTTCCTCCTTCCCCAGGAATGCCAATAGTCCTGCAGGCCATGTCACTGGCAATTATGACGAGTCCTCTCCTGCCTGGGATTCCTCCGATGCATCCTTGCGTGTAACGCCTACTGCTGCTGGCGCTGCTGTTGTTGCTGCTGGGAGTCGATGGTCATCCCAGAGGGGAAATCGTAAGCCCACTTTTACTACTTCCACCAAGCAATTGACTGTCCAACAGTCCTTTGCGAGGAAGATGAAATATCACAGCAGTCATCCTGCTGCAAAGCGGA
Organism: Pseudophryne corroboree; assembly: GCF_028390025.1. Classification (NCBI taxonomy): domain Eukaryota; kingdom Metazoa; phylum Chordata; class Amphibia; order Anura; family Myobatrachidae; genus Pseudophryne; species Pseudophryne corroboree. Next base: position 317,118,758 of record NC_086444.1, on the reverse strand, counting down.
TAACTGAGGCCTTGGCATCCTTGGCGGTGAGAAACGTGGTTCCGGTATCCATTATTACTGCAGAGGCAACTAGAGACTTGTTGGAGGTACTGTGTCCCCTGTACCAAATACCATCTAGGTTCCATTTCTCTAGGCAGGCGATACCGAAAATGTACACAGACCTCAGAAAAAGACTCACCAGTGTCCTAAAAAATGCAGTTGTACCCAATGTCCACTTAACCACGGACATGTGGACAAGTGGAGCAGGGAAGGCTCAGGACTATATGACTGTGACAGCCCACTGGGTAGATGTATGGACTCCCGCCGCAAGAACAGCAGCGGCGGCACCAGTAGCAGCATCTCGCAAACGCCAACTCTTTCCTAGGCAGGCTACGCTTTGTATCACCGCTTTCCAGAATACGCACACAGCTAAAAACCTCTTACGGCAACTGAGGAAGATCATCGCAGAATGGCTTACCCCAATTGGACTCTCCTGTGGATTTGTGGCATCGGACAACGCCAGCAATATTGTGTGTGCATTAAATATGGGCAAATTCCAGCACGTCCCATGTTTTGCACATACCTTGAATTTGGTGGTGCAGAATTATTTAAAAAACGAGAGGGGCGTGCAAGAGATGCTGTCGGTGGCCAGAAGAATTGCGGGACACTTTCGGTGTACAGGCACCACGTACAGAAGACTGGAGCACCACCAAAAACGCCTGAACCTGCCCTGCCATCATCTGAAGCAAGAAGTGGTAACGAGGTGGAATTCAACCCTCTATATGCTTCAGAGGTTGGAGGAGCAGCAAAAGGCCATTCAAGCCTATACAACTGAGCACGATATAGGAGGTGGAATGCACCTGTCTCAAGCGCTGTGGAGAATGATTTCAACGTTGTGCAAGGTTCTGCAACCTTTTGAACTTGCCACACGTGAAGTCAGTTCAGACACTGCCAGCCTAAGTCAGGTCATTCCCCTCATCAGGCTTTTGCAGAAGAAGCTGGAGACATTGGAGGAGGAGCTAACACAGAGCGATTCCGCTAGGCATGTGGGACTTGTGGATGGAGCCCTTAATTCGCTTAACAAGGATTCACGGGTGGTCAATCTGTTGAAATCAGAGCACTACATTTTGGCCACCGTGCTCGATCCTAGATTTAAAACCTACCTTGGATCTCTCTTTCCGGCAGACACAAGTCTGCTGGGGTTCAAAGAACTGCTGGTGACAAAATTGTCAAGTCAAGCGGAACGCGACCTGTCAACATCTCCTCCTTCACATTCTCCCGCAACTGGGGGTGCGAGGAAAAGGCTCAGAATTCCGAGCCCACCCGCTGGCGGTGATGCAGGGCAGTCTGGAGCGACTGCTGATGCTGACATCTGGTCCGGACTGAAGGACCTGACAACGATTACGGACATGTCGTCTACTGTCACTGCATATGATTCTCTCCCCATTGAAAGAATGGTGGAGGATTATATGAGTGACCGCATCCAAGTAGGCACGTCAGACAGTCCGTACTTATACTGGCAGGAAAAAGAGGCAATTTGGAGGCCCTTGCACAAACTGGCTTTATTCTAAGAGTGTTTAGTGCCGCCGCTCACCTTGTCAGCAATCGGCGTACCAGGTTACATCCAGAAAATGTGGAGAAGATGATGTTCATTAAAATGAATTATAATCAATTCCTCCGTGGAGACATTGACCAGCAGCAATTGCCTCCACAAAGTAGTACACAGGGAGCTGAGATGGTGGATTCCAGTGGGGACGAATTGATAATCTGTGAGGAGGAGGATGTACACGGTGATATATCGGAGGATGATGATGAGGTGGACATCTTGCCTCTGTAGAGCCAGTTTGTGCAAGGAGAGATTAATTGCTTCTTTTTTGGTGGGGGTCCAAACCAACCCGTCATTTCAGTCACAGTCGTGTGGCAGACCCTGTCACTGAAATGATGGGTTGGTTAAAGTGTGCATGTCCTGTTTATACAACATAAGGGTGGGTGGGAGGGCCCAAGGACAATTCCATCTTGCACCTCTTTTTTCTTTCATTTTTCTTTGCGTCATGTGCTGTTTGGGGAGTATTTTTTTGAAGGGCCATCCTGCGTGACACTGCAGTGCCACTCCTAGATGGGCCAGGTGTTTGTGTCGGCCACTAGGGTCGCTTAGCTTACTCACACAGCTACCTCATTGCGCCTCTTTTTTTCTTTGCGTCATGTGCTGTTTGGGGAGTGTTTTTTGGAAGGGCCATCCTGCGTGACACTGCAGTGCCACTCCTAGATGGGCCAGGTGTTTGTGTCGGCCACTTGGGTCGCTTAGCTTAGTCATCCAGCGACCTCGGTGCAAATTTTAGGACTAAAAATAATATTGTGAGGTGTGAGGTGTTCAGAATAGACTGAAAATGAGTGGAAATTATGGTTTTTGAGGTTAATAATACTTTGGGATCAAAATGACCCCCAAATTCTATGATTTAAGCTGTTTTTTAGGGTTTTTTGAAAAAAACACCCGAATCCAAAACACACCCGAATCCGACAAAAAAAATTCGGTGAGGTTTTGCCAAAACGCGTTCGAACCCAAAACCAAAACACAAAACCCGAAAAATTTCCGGTGCACATCTCTAGTTCTTCATACAGTAGTGCCTCCACCCAAGCTGTAATTAGTCTAAAGGGCTTGCTTGGGTAAGGCTTAAGTGGTGTTGTACTATGTGTGAATACATACACTATATGGACAAAATTATTTGGTCACACCTTTTAATTATTCAGTTGAGTGGTTCCATTAGACCCGTTGCCACAGGTGCATAAAATCAGGCACCGAGCCATGCAGTCTCTGTTTGCAAACATTTGTGATACAAAATGGGTCATTCTGAAAAGCTCAGTGACTTCAACTGTGGTACTGTGATAAGATGTCACCTTTGTAATAAGACAGTTCATGAAATTACAGCCCAGCTGGATATTCCATGGTCAACTGTAAGTGATATAATTAGAAAGTGGAAGAGTTTAGGAACAACAGTAACTCAGCCACAAAGTGAACACATAAAATCACAGAGCGGAGTCAATGACTGCTAAGGCGCATGGTGCATAAAAGTCGCCAAAGCTCTGCTGATTCCATAGCTGAAGACTTCCGCACTTCCACTGACATTACTGTAAGCTCAAAAACTGTTCAGTGGGAGCTTAATGGAATGGGTTTCCATGGCCGAGCAGCTGCATGCAAGCCTCACATCACCAAGTCCAATGCCAAGTGATGTCAGAGATTTTGATCGTAGATGTGCGTTTTTTTCGCACATCTACAATCAGGTCTGAATTAGGCCCAGTATAAGTAAAGGCTCAAGCCATCATGCTGTCAAAATGCTGAGCCTGATAAAATGCCAAATTAAAGGGAGTCATGCTCGGGAAAGCCTCTCTTACCTGACTATAAGTCCATTTTTTTTTAGCTGTTTGTTCTAAAGCTGTCAGTCATATCGATGACCGCCTCCTTCTAAAAGTAAACAGGAAAGCAGCTTTACCATCCATAAAGCCTCGGTTATTTACAGAGAGTACAGGAATGGGTAAGTTTATATTCAGTGGATGACACCAAAATTCCATCTCCTTCGCTGTGACATAAGCCAGGAGCTGCAGTGTGACATTATCCAGCAGCACTCGGCTTCTGTCACTGAGAAGGAGCCAGCATTGCTAAAAGAGTCTCCAGGTGCAGCCCGCATGCCCCCGGAGTGTAGTAATTGGGGGCTTCCCACAAGGCCATGCCACCTTTAGTGATGTCATTGCTGATCCCTCATGGTCACGCCCCAAGTCCACGGAGCCACAACAACTTTTCGAGCATGAGCAGGGGTTCTCTTGACCACACTGTGTGTTCACCGATCCCATTGTTAGCCACAGGTCATAAGGAGAGGGTTGGAGACAATGACGGGTTGGATATTATGGTCATTTAAGTAAAGGAACACAAGGGGACTTAATGGGGGTACACACGGAGAGATCCATGTTTAAATTCTAAGCAATCTGACTAGATTGCTAAGAAATTAAGCACGGATCTCTTCATGTGTATGCCCCAAGCGATATTGAAGCGCGGCCCCGCGTGTCACTATCACTGACTTTAGATTTGGCATGCATGCTGGGTGAAATGAGCGCCTCCCCCCTTCCTCTGAGCGGGGGGAGAGATGTGTGCTTAGCGGTCTGTGCTAGATCGCTCAGCACACATCTCCTCAGTGTGTACGGGGCTTAATACCACATAGGAAGTGACAATCCACAGAGTTATGGGCATAGACGAGTATGTTAGTATCATGTAGCCAGTCGTGAAGATAACACAGTTGAGTGACCCAATTATATAATTCCACATTGGATAATTTATGACACCATTGTTGAAGTTTAAAAAGACCTATACAGGAATCAGCCGTATAGTAAAGTATTCATTTTGTTAATGTCTCTACAGGTTAGCAGGACAGGGACATAGTCAAGTAGATAAAGTATCCTTGGAAACCATAAATGTAAGAAAAATGAATTCTGTCCAAAAAGCCGTGGATGAGACAATCCCAGAACTCAATTTCCTTTATTCAGATTAGTAATGGCTCTAGTAACATTATGTTTAAAAAAGAGACTGAGATTTTTTAAGTTGTACACCCAATTACGGAATGGATTTAGATGCCCGCTTAATTGTTCTCTCTAAAGCCTAAGCTGACCTCATATCTCTGTTTAATATAGAGAACCATAGATTTATCAAAATTCACTGTGAACCCAAAGATCTTGCCAAATTTCCTCACAAGTGGTTTAAGGAAGATCCTAGGGTTTGAGACATAGAAACAGGCTCGGACTGGCCCATAGGGGTACAGGGGAAACCACCGGTGGGCCCCTCTGACTGGGGGGCCCACCCTCTCACTTATACATTATGAATATGTTACATTATACTGCACAGGACTATGGTGTATTTCTACAGTGCATTGCTGTTATTATTCTGTAACATTATCATGCATGCACAAGCAGTATTTACTATATATATTATTTATCAAGGGGCCCAGACCATGCACTAATGGTTTGCCAAGCCTCTAAGAATGGGCCCCTACCACTGCATTTCCCCGGTGGGCCCTTCATGCCCCAGTCCGATACTGCATAGAAAAGAAGATTGTACACAAATGCAGACTAGCTTTTCCCAAGAATCTATTATAATGTCCTGTAATAACGGCCAAGATTGCAAAACCTGGTGAATTTGGTCCAATACCAAGTTAAAAAGTAGGGGCGGAAGAGGGCACCCATGATGTGCAGCCCTGGTTGTAAGCACCTTGTCACTAATTGATCAATAAAGAGGTATTTGGGGATGTGTAGAGCAGGCCTGGCCAACCTGTGGCTCTCCAGCTGTTGTAAAACTACAAGTCCCATCATGCCTTGCCACAGTTTTGCTATTAGGAAATGCTTAAACTTTGGCAGGGCATGCTGGGATGTGTAGTTTCACAACATCTGGAGAGCCACAGGTTGGCCAGGCCTGGTGTAGAGAAATTGTATTAAATCTAAGTCTCTCCCAAAGCCATCAGAGAACATTGTGTAGATAGGTTCCAAGAGACTGAATCAAATGCTTACTTGGCGTCTAGGCTAACCAACATATTTGAAAATAAAAAGAATTGAATCAAAGAGGTTATTATAATCACAATTGCTGTATCTCTTTGACAGAATATTGTCAAGACACTGCCCAAACTGATGCTCAGACAAAAGGGAAAGTAGAAATATCTAAAGCCTATTAGGCATAATCTTGCAAGAGTTTAAAATCAAAATTTAAAAACATGATAAATATGATAGGAAATCTCAAACTGAGGGTCTTTACCCGGTTTCAATAGAACTATGGTAAAAGGAAGAGTTATAGGAAGCAGGCGCGCTTTAAGAGAGGAGGGGGCCTGGATGCAGCCTCCTCCGTTCGGGCCCCCTCCTCTCTGATGGCAGCACTGAGAGACTCTACTGCGCATGCAGAGATCTCCGGGAAAATGGCGCAGTGGCCATTTTCCCTGAGATTTCGCTACTGTGCATGCGCAGAACTCTGTGAAAATGGCCGCTGGGCCATTTTCACAGAGTTTTTAATACCGCCGTGGACATCGCCGCGGCACTCCAGAGGGGTGAGTATTTATAAAATGGGTGCAGCATGTGCGATGGGGGCCCCCTCTGGACTCAGGGGCCCATGTGCACCGCACACACTGCACACATTATAGAAACTCCAGTGATAGGAAGGGTAATCGGAATAGGTCCTATGAATGTGGTGGAAAAGATTGTGCAAAATGGGGGCAAGTTCCAGCTGGAGGGGACGGAGCCAATATAATTGTTATAGAATCATGTCATGTTGGCTCCGCTCCCTCCCCGCCGACCCGTGGGATTTTTGCTGTGGGGGCGGGGCCTAATGGTGAACTGTGCCCCTGGCTCCCAGCAATATGTCCTGGCTGCGGCATCCTCACCCCTTTCCTCAGGGCAAGCTTTAGTGTAAGTGTACGCACAGTTTGTGTTCTATGTGTGTATGTGTTCTATCTGTGAATACTGTATATACTGTATGTGTATATGTTCTATTCGTGCATATGTATGTGTTTTATGTGTATGTAATTGTGAGTATGTGGGTGCATGAGCTCTATGTAATGTGTGTATATATATATATATATATATATATATATATAAAATGACTGGTGATACCTAGATACACAGCACAGAACAATAGTGGCACAAAAACATTGAGCCCTTCTACTGAATCTGAGTCCCTGAGTATCACTTGTTGGTTGTATAAGATTGATCAGGTTGGAATTTATACGAGTCTCCCACCGCTTTTTGAATCAACAAATACCATATACTGTAGTTACCTTTCAAGATTGGCTAGGCACTAATGGTTACTTACTCATAGTGGGTGATCCACTTTACTGGTGTTAATACTTCAGAGCGATCGTATCTATTAATTTTAAAGGTTAACTACGTTAACAATATGTACCCCCGATGAAGTCTCTGTGAGAGGCGAAACGCGTTGCGTTATCATTTTGGTTGTGATGCGATCTCCAATTCACAGTCTTTGAAGGAAGAGTTCGTAAAAGGAACATTTGTAAACTTGCTCATAAGTGGACCACCACCGGATGTCAGTGGTGAAGAAATGTTGTATGGATCACCATATCTTTTATTTGTTTTAATAAATGTGTATATTGGAACACACTGTTTGTTTTACTAAACAAGGTTGTTTGTGGCATTGAGTCACTCTATTTACAAAAGGAGTGCTATAATAGCTCCAAGGCACCAATTTCACTATATATGTGTTTATATCTATACACACACACACAAATACACGTGCGTGCATCAAGGGAATCCCCCCTTCCGAATCCTGCTTTTGCCCATGCTTGGGGTGGTTGCTGATGGGGGGGCCCCCTGTCTTGTGTGCCCTGGGCCCCCCAAGGGCTTAATCCAACCCTGCTGCCTCCAATGCAGGGTGTCCACTGCTTCCGCCACTGCAGAGCGCCTGCAGCTCCCCGTGGCCATCTTCTGCAGTAGCTGCACGTGGCTACGCTGATACAGGCTGCGGCAGTCACTGTTACTGTGACAGTGTAAAGAAATGCCTCCGTCCAGAACAATGTTTCATGTATTATTTCTCCTTTTTTATAATGCAGACAAATCTTTATGCAGTACAGTATTTCACATACTACTAGTGGTGGTATTCAGTATGCCAGCTGTTGGGATCCTGGCGCTCAGTATACCGGCGCCGGAATCCCGACACATGGCATACCGACAACTATTCTCCCTCTTGGGGGTCCACAACACCCCTGGAGGGAGAATAGATAGCGTGGCCGCAAGGGGCTCGTTTGCACTCGCCCAGCTGTCGGGATACCAGCGGTCAGGATCCCGGCACTGGTATGCTGGCCACCGGGATCTCGGCTGCCGGCATACCATACTACATCCACTCCTAGCAGCCTAACACAATATCACACACACATATTATTAATATTCAGCATCTTTTTTACATAAGTATGTTGTGTGACTATAACTTCTGCTTCAACAACTACCTCAATAACTTCCTCTTTTCTTCCTTTTTACTGATACCGCATAACAGTAAGTTTTATTATCATATTTTACCTTAAAAATGTTTCTTTTAAATACTCCCATTTACATTTATCTATTAATTTTTTTATTTTGTATTTTAGTAACTATTTTCAAAGCAGCAAGATTAAGGAAACAAATTTGCCAGTATCAAATTCTCCTGAGTCAGAAGATTAGAAATTGTAGGATTACTATTACTAGTGTACCCAGGCCACCATTAAAATGGACTAGTTTGGCATGTGTGCAAGAGATGATAGTGTGAAATCCCATTTGGGTAAATAATGTTCCATTGCTTTCAATGTCTTCCCATATAATTTATAGAGTATTTCAAGGATAAAACTGACAGTGTGGAAATACTGCCATCTGGTGGATAGAATGGTAGTTTGATTTGATGTTTTAAATAGGCAGCAGTGCTAGAGTCTTATCAGTGTTCAATATTTTGACCATTGAAGCAAACGGCCTACTTTTGTTTACTTACTCAGAGGTGATCTACTGGCATCAATGCTCTGAAACCTAATGCAAAATGTATTGATGAGATGATTGCACTGCATGGTGTCAGCAAACTTTGAATAATCAGCGCAGTAGGTACTGATTCCTTACCATAAGCAGACGTCAAGGTGGTTAAAAAATATCCCCATGAACAAATAGCCTTAATAATAATGTCTACAAGTAATAGCACATTAAAAAACAAACATCAATAATCCGGTCCAAATCAAATGATAGATACTTTTCTGGGCAGGGATGTTCTGTAAGCCAGGCTTCACAAAATGCAATCACAGCGCCTGGTTCAGAGTTGGACGCTATTCTGATGTTTGCACAGTTGAGCTACATTAATTACTGCGCATGCACAAATACCATACTTGCAAACTCTCCCAGATTTTTGGGGTAGCCCAGCCCTCTGCACACCTGGTAGAGCAGGCAGATCTCCCGCATGGAGAGATACTCTCCGTTATTTGCTGGTCCGTGAGGTAGGAAAGAAGCTAAAATGACGCGAATGGTATCATTTTAGCCCTGCACCCTTACCACAGACCGCAAATCATGCTGTTTTCCCTATGATGTCACAGCCCAGCCCTGAAGTTCCATGCAGCCTCTCCTGCCAGAGGCGTCACCGGGTGTGGTGACACCCGGTGCGCAGCCCTGATCTCCTGGAGCGCACTTGCGGCAAAAAGGGGGCATGGCCTTATACAGAGGGGCATGGCCTGGCAGGGATCCTGACAATCATCACTGCGGGGTGGTGCCCAGCATCTTTGGCACAAATACCATACTTGCAAACTCTCCCAGATTTTTGGGGTAGCCCTCTGCACACCTGGTAGAGCAGGCAGATCTCCCGCATGGAGAGATACTCTCCGTTATTTGCTGGTCCGTGAGGTGGGAAAGAAGCTAAAATGACGTGAATGGTATCATTTTAGCCCTGCACCCTTACCACAGACCGCAAATCATGCTGTTTTCCCTATGATGTCACAGCCCAGCCCCGAAGTTCCATGCAGCCTCTCCTGCCAGAGGCGTCACCGGGCCTGATCTCCTGGAGCGCACTTGCGGCAAAAAGGGGGCATGGCCTTATACAGAGGGGCATGGCCTGGCAGGGATCCTGAAAATCATCACTGCGGGGTGGTGCCCAGCATCTTTGGAGATGATGGGCTACCCCAGGAGACAGTCTCCTTGCGCTGTCAGCTCCTCTTCTATGACAAGAGCCGGGTGCTGTAGGAGACTTTCACACTGAGCACCAGGCTCCTGTCACTGCCAACATTTTGGTGTCACCCCCGGGTGTGGGCCGCACCCGCCTTGTGACACCACTGCCTCCTGCTGCATCTACATACAGTGATATCACTGCTCCAAGGAAGTAGCAGTGATAGACTAATCCAACTGCAACTGAATGACCGCCGCAATGCGGTCTCTCTCCTGCGCACAGTGGCTGTCTGGCGTCTCTCAAAAAGCCAATCCATGCTATTCCTTCTGTAGCACTCACCACTATGATGCGGCCCTTCATTCACCAATTTCCAAATATAAAAATCAGCACTGGCATTCATATCCAGCTACAGGCACCAGTGCATAGCTCCTAACTGTCCTGATTTTCATCACTGTCACTCTGCTATGGTTAGAAGAGCAGAGGTGAATAGATGCTGTGCGCATCTACTCACAGTATTATCGTGTCTTGACTTTTTGTGCCATCTCAGTATTTCATATTTTAGTATTTTGATATAAGTGCTGCCTCTCCTTGTATTGTGTTTGTTTGGTATATACTGTATTAGGTTCATTTTTTTCACTGATTTGACAGAGAGAATGGACGCTCTTTAGATATTTATTTATTTATTTATTTTTCCTATTATATTTGTATTCACATTTTTTTTTATTTCTGTAACACGGCCAGATCTGTATGTTTATAGCTCTTTTTAGGACTATGTATGATGACTTGTTCCCACCCTTAAACGTTGTGTATACAAACACTGGCCCTCATTCCGAGTTGTTCGCTCGGTATTTTTCATCGCATCGCAGTGAAAATCCGCTTAGTACGCATGCGCAATGTTCTCACTGCGACTGCGCCAAGTAACTTTACTATGAAGAAAGTATTTTTACTCACGGCTTTTTCTTCGCTCCGGCGATCGTAATGTGATTGACAGGAAATGGGTGTTACTGGGCGGAAACACGGCGTTTCAGGGGCGTGTGGCTGAAAACGCTACCGTTTCCGGAAAAAACGCAGGAGTGGCCGGAGAAACGGTGGGAGTGCCTGGGCGAACGCTGGGTGTGTTTGTGACGTCAACCAGGAACGACAAGCACTGAAATGATCGCACAGGCAGAGTAAGTCTGGAGCTACTCTGAAACTGCTAAGTAGTTAGTAATCGCATTATTGCGAATACATCGGTCGCAATTTTAAGAAGCTAAGATTCACTCCCAGTAGGCGGCGGCTTAGCGTGTGTAACTCTGCTAAATTCGCCTTGCGACCGATCAACTCGGAATGAGGGCCACTGTGCCTAGCTTGCCTCAAGTTCATAAAATGAGATATTGATCCGTCAATTGTATCTGGAGGTATTCATCATCGCTAATATCTCAGCTTCCGGTAGGTGAAATCAGGTGCCTGTAATAGCGCTCCTCAGTGACTGTAGTGAGACGGGGAGCAAGGACTCACAATGGGTGTATGTGTCTGTCTCTGCTGGTGTATGGGTCGTGGATAAGCTGGACCCTCAGTGATCCTCTGCTCCGTGTCCTTTCACAGACAGGGTGACTGTCTGGGTCCTGGATGTATTTCTTCATGGGGTGCCACTGGATTCCAACTCCCAGCAGAGCGCTCTCCAGTAGCAGTGCAGAGGCAGGGAGCGAGCAGCGCAATTGCCCACAGTATGTAGCAGTGTGTCTATGCGTGGGCGGTAGAGAAGTCATGTCCTGTTCCCCATCTCACTAATACTGGATCAAAAAGCAGAAGTAATTGTGTGTAGCCAAGCGCTCTGTCACTCCAATCTATGTGCTGCCAGCAAAATAAGGCTACTCAACCTTATAAAAATCAAAAATCAAATATAAAACAAGAATATTGCAGCGCATATAGATTAAACAAATTTTTGCCCAATATTTCATTACAATAAAAATAACAATAAAAATAACAGCATTCAAAAATCCATAACCACGGCCTGTAATTTTAACACCAAAATACTTATCTAAAAGACATAAAATACGCTCTATTTTCTGTGTGGACACTACTATACACAGCTATAGAGAATCACTCCCACCTAAAATGTGTGTCTATACAGACAAGGAATGTATAGAAACTCATTCAGCAATTAGTATCACTGAGTTCAATGTAACAGTATGACGCCCTACACACCATTTCTTGTAGCTAATAAATAGCAATTACACCTGCAGTGTATGTCTTAACAACCACACTATACTAAACAATCCGTATGGAAATGTAGCAGTCCATTCAGCAGTTAGCAACACTGTATCAATGTGGATCTATGTAACAACGTGGCACGCTGCACACTGATTCATACAGCTGACAAACGTCACTGATAGCCACAATATTGTATTTCAGTAGCCACAAAGTATTGAGCAGTCCGTTCAGCAATTAAGATCTATTAAAGCTGAATATAATAGATTGATTCTTTAAAACGTCTGGCAGACAGAATAGATAAGCTCACCGCTCCTTCCAGCATTAAGATAGCAAAGAACTGCTCCCGGCTGCTGGTGCTTTTAACCTTTAAGGGCAGTCATCTCTGGAGGGTTAGGTCCGTGTAGATAACGTAAAGTGGCTGGAGCTATGGCTGGCGGTGAGCGTTTCCAATAGCAGTGGTATGGAGCAAAGTTACATGAGTCCTTTAACGCATTTCCCCGCCTCCCTCCGGGTTCAGCGGCTTCATCAGAAAAATGAAACGCCAAATTTACACACAATATATAAGCCCAAGGGGTCATGTGGGAATTATACCCAGGTGCAGCAGTTTATACTGCTGGAAATTTGGCAAGTTTACATCAGAGATGTGCAGAAAAGATAAGCAGATTAGGCACTGCCTCACCTGTCATAGACTTTTTTCTCCAGACACAGGGTGACTGTCTGTGTCCTGAATGTATTTCAGGTAGGCTGCGTAGGCAGGGGCAACCCTAATCATGTGAGCACATCGCTGTATAGCCATGTGCTTGCATGTTAGCGGGGAAGGGAAGGGCAGGATCCGGCATGCGGGGCGGACTTGCCCTGTGCTGGGCATCCCCCCCAGCATGTTAGTGTAAAGGGTTGTAGTTGTGCAATTTGTCGCACAACTACAACCCATTCTGAATCGGGCCCTAATTCACTAGTGCTGTCTTCCAGAACTGACCAGAAGACAGCGCTAGCGACCTGCGGTAGTGTGCAATCATGGGAACACACTGCCCAATGTATGCAGTGGCCAACATGGCAAATCATGCATACGTTGCGCTAGTGTGTACCCAGCTTAAGCCTGTAGCACCGTGCTCTTAGTATTCTGGAGGCAAGAGGGATTTGGGCACTTCTACTCCTTTCAGTCACTAATTTGTAATACTTATTTTAGCACAAGTCTTTTCATAAGAATAATTCAGAGAAATTTTGATTCCATACTTTACACTCTGGGAAGTCAGTGGGGCATGCTTCAGTGTACAAATAGTATTTTCTAAAAGTTTTAAGTCTTTTCAGTTATCAAGCACATTTAGCAAATAGGTTTAAAATAGGATTTTGATAACCTATCGATAAATCTTTTTCTCCTAGTCCGTAGAGGATGCTGGGGATGACATTAAGACCATGGGGTATAGACGGGATCCGCAGGAGACATGGGCACTCCAAAGACTTTTCATTGGGTGTGAACTGGCTCCTCCCTCTATGCCCCTCCTCCAGACCTCAGTTGTAGGAACTGTGCTCAGGGAGACTGACATTTCGAGGAAAGGAATTACTTAACTAGTGGTGAGATATCTACCAACTCACACCCTCAACCATGTCGCACACATGGCACTCAACATAACACACGCCAACAGGCATGAACTAATTGCAGCAACATGCTGAAACCAAGATAACACAACTTGTGTAACTGTAATAACTAAACTGCAGGTAAAGTACGCACTGGGACGGGCGCCCAGCATCCTCTACGGACTAGGAGAAAAAGATTTACCGGTAGGTTATCAAAATCCTATTTTCTCATACGTCCTAGAGGATGCTGGGGACGACATCAAGACCATGGGGTCTATACCAAAGCTCCAGTATGGGCGGGAGAGTGCAGATGACCCTGCAGCACCTATTGACCAAACTTTAGGTCCTCATCGGCCAAGGTGTCAAACTTGTAGAACTTAGCAAATGTGTTTGACCCTGACCAAGTAGCTGCTCGGCAAAGTTGTAATGCCGAGACCCCCCGGGCAGCCACCCAGGATGAGCCCACCTTCCTAGTGGATTGGGCCTTTACCGACATCGGTAACGGCAATCCAGCCGTAGTATGAGCTTGCTGAATCGTATTTCTAATCCAACGTGCAATAGTCTGCTTGGAAGCAGGACAGACAATCTTGTTGTGATCATACAGGACAAACAGAGCCTCTGTTTTCAGTATACGAGCTGTTCTAGCAACATAGATTTTCAAAGCTCTAACCACATCTAGAGACTTTGAATCAGTGAATGTGTCAGTAACTACTGGCACCACAATAGGTTGTTTTATGTGAAAAGCAGAAACCACCTTTGGAAGAAAATGTTGGCGAGTTCGCAACTCTGCCCTATCTTCATAGAAAATCAGGTAAGGGCTCTTGTGAGACAAGGCCCCCAATTCCGACACCCGCCTTGCGGATGCCAATGCCAAAAGCATCACCACTTCCCAAGTGAGAAACTTCAACTCTATCTTTGTAGAGGCTCAAACCAATCCGATTGAAGGAACTGCAATACCACGTTAAGGTCCATGGTGCCACTGGAGGCACGAATGGAGGCTGGATGTGCAGAACCCCTTTCACGAAGGTCTGAACCTCTCGAAGACAGGCCAATTGTTTTTGGTAGAACACTGAGAAGGCCGAAATCTGGACCTTCATTGATCCCAATCGTAGGCCCGTCTCCACACCATCCTGCAAAAAATGGAGAAAATGTCCTAAGTGAAACTCTTCCGTAGGAGCTTTCTTGGATTCACACCAAGACACATATTTTCTCCAAATACGGTGGTAATGTTTTGATGTTACTCCCTTTCTGGCCTGAATAAGGGTGGGGATGACCTCCTTAGGAATACCCTTCCTGGCTAGGATATGGCGCTCAACAGCCATGCCATCAAACGTAGCCGCAGTAAGTCTTGGTACACACATCGCCCCTGCTGCAGCAGGTCTACCCGAGGAGGAAGAGGCCGAGGATCTCCTATGAGTAACTGCTGAAGATCTGGGTACCAAGCCCTTCTTGGCCAGTCTGGGGCAATGAAGATTGCTCGAACCCTTGTCTTTCTTATGATCCTGAGTACTTTTGGGATCAGCGAAAGTGGAGGGAAAACATGCACTGACAGAAACACCCACTGGGTCACCAGTGCATCCACTGCTACTGCTTGAGGGTCTCTCAACTTGGAACAGTATCTCTGAAGCTTCTTGTTGAGATGAGATGCCATCATGTCTATTTGAGGAACTCCCGAAAGACTTGTCACCTCTGCGAAGACTTCTTGGTGGAGGCCCCACTCTCCTGGATGGAGATCATGTCTGCTGAGGAAGTCTGCTTTTCAGTTGTCTACTCCCGGAATGAATATTGCAGACAGAGCTTGTAGATGTTTTTCTGCCCAGCGGAGGATTTTTGTTGCCTCTGCCATTGCCGCTCTTCTTTTCGTTCCGCCCTGCCTGTTTATGTATGCGACTGCTGTTACATTGTCCACCTGGATCTGCACAGGACGGTCTTGAAGAAGATGTACCGCTTGTTGAAGGCCGTTGTAAATGGCTCTTAGCTCCAGAATGTTTATGTGAAGGCAGGCTTCCTGTTGTGACCAACGTCCCTGGAAGTTTTCTCCCTGAGAGACTGCTCCCCAGCCTCGGAGACTTGCATTCGTGGTTACTAGGACCCAGTCCTGAATCCCGAACCTGCGTCCCTCTAGCAGGTGAGAGCTGTGCAACTACCACAGGAGCGAAATCCTGGTTTTTGATGACAGGATTATCTTTCTGTGCATGTGTAGGTGTGACCCCGACCACTTGTCCAACAGGTCCCACTGGAATACTCTGGCATGGAACCTGCCAAACTGTATGGCCTCGTAGGCCGCCACCATCTTCCCCAACAACCGAATGCACTGATGGATCGACACACTTGATGGTTTCAATATCTGTTTTACCATTTTCTGGATTTCCAGAGTCTTTTCCAGCGGAAGAAATACTCTCTGAACTTCTGTGTCCAGAATCATCCCGAGGAAAGATCACCTTGTAGTCGGTTCCAACTGTGACTTTGGGTAATTTATGATCCACCCGTGTTGTTGGAGTATTGACAGGGAGAGGGATATGTTTTGTAATAACTGCTCCCTGGATCTCGCCTTTATCAGGAGGTCATCCAGATAAGGGATTATATTGACTCCTTTCTGACGAAGGAGGACCATCATCTCAGCCATCACCTTGGTGAATACCCTCGGCCCCGTGGAGAGACCGAAAGGTAACGTCTGGAATTGGTAATGGCAATCCTGAATCGTGAATCTCAGATAAGCCTGGTGAGGAGGATAAATGGGAACATGCAGGTAAGCATCCTTTATGTCCACCGACACTAAGTAGTCCCCCTCCTCCAGACTGGCAATCACCGCCCGAAGTGATTCCATCTTGAACTTGAACCTTTTCAGGAAGAAATTCAGATCTTTTAGATTTAGGATCGGTCTGACCGAGCCGTCCGGCTTCGGAACAACAAAGAGGCCTGAATAAAAAACCCCGCCCTTGTTGTGACAATGGTACCAGGACTATAACCTGGTCTTGACATCATTTTTGGATTGCCGCTGTTACTGATTCTCTCTCTGGCGGAGAAGCTGGCAAGGTCGATTTGAAAAATCAGCATGGGGGAACGTCTTGAAACTCTAGTATGTATTCCTGGGATACTATTTGCAACACCCAGGGACCCAGGCCAGACAGACTCCAATACTCGCTGAAGAGTTTGAGACATGCCCCCACCCGAGCGGCCTCCCACAAGGGAGTTCCAGCGTCATGCTGGGGATTTGGCAGAATTAGGGGTAGACTTCTGCTCTTGGGAACCTGGAGCCGGTGTGGGCTTCTTTCCCCTTCCCCTTCCCCTACCTGCAAAAAAGGGGTAACCTCTCGCCTTTTTGTATTTATTGGGCCGAAAGGACTGCATTTGCGGGTGATAGGTCTTTTTTGCCGGTGCAGGCGCAGAGGGCAAAAATGTTGACTTACCTGCGGTAGCCGCCGAGACTAACGCATCCAGGCCATCGCCAAATAAGGCCTCACCTTTATATTGGAGAACCTCCATGTTTCTTTTGGAATCTGCATCCGCGTTCCACTGGCGAATCCATAATGCCCGCCTAGCCGATACTGCCATGGTAGCGGCTTGTGAACTCAAGAGTCCAATATCCTTCATTGCTTCCAGCATGTAGGCGGCAGCGTACTTGATATTCCCTAACTTAAGGAGTATCTCATCTTTATCAATCGTGTCAATTTCTGATGACACGCTTTCTGTGAGCAGTGTACCATTGGTAACATAAATGGATTTCAATGTCGTTTCCATTTTGCGGTCTGCCGGCTCTTTAAGAGAAGCCGTGCCAGGAGCAGGGAGAATTACCTTCTTTGTCAACCTGGAAAGTGCACTGTCTAACACAGGGGGTGACTCCCATTTTTTCCTGTCTTAAACCGGGAAAGGATAAGCTACAGTATGTGAATCCTTTTGGGAATACGAAATTTTTTATCAGGATTCACCCACATCCCTTCAAACAGAGCATTTAGTTTGTATGAAGGAGGGAACGTGACTTTGGATTTCTTTTCCTTACAAAAATAAGCTTTCTCCTGAGGTACAGGAGTGCTTTCTGTAACCTCCAACACGTCCCAACACAATCATATATTGTATACTTTTTGTAAATTTATGATCTATCTCTCTGGATTCACTATTGTCGACACAAGAATCAGAATCCGTGTTGGTATCAGTGTTTACAACATTTGCAAATGGTCTCTTATGTGACCCAGAGGGGCCACCCGCATAAGGAATAACAGCATCCTGAAAAATCACATCTTCCATAGATTTTCTCCAGCATGCAGCCTTAGATTCAGACTTATCTAATCTACGGTTAATCAGATGCATACTGTCACGTAGCTCTTTCACCCATGCAGGCTCTTGGTGTGCCGGTAGCGCCACCACATTACAACTCTGTGTCCCTAAAATGGCTTCCTCCGGGGAGGACTCCCTGCCTCAGACATGCCTCACACGTGTACACCACACTCACAGACACACTGGGACTTATTTTGGGGACAGACCCACAGTAAAACCTGTCAGAGGGACACAGGATAGGAGCAGCCAGTTCACAAACCCAGCGCCAGTATTGCCTGTGAACACAGTATGTCCACAGCCCAAAAGCGCTTTTAAATAGTAATATACACTATCAAATGCACCACAATCGCTTTGTACCCCCCCCCCCCCTTTATAGCACCCTGTACTTGTCAGAAGTGGAGGAGAGGACCAGCGTGTTCTCTGCAGCCTGAGGAGAGAGAGAAAATGGTGCTGAGTAGTGTGCTGGCTGCCTGAGGAAGAAGCTCCGCGCCTCAGTATCCATGACAATATTTATAGTGGCGGGGGTAGGGCTGTGCCAGCAGCATCTTATGCCCCCTTTTAGCCAGTTTGAGGTATTTTTCTTGCTGCCCAGGGCGCACCCCCACACCCTGCAGTGCCTGTGTGTGTGGGCAGCAATGGCGCGCTGCGCTCCTGCCAGCCGCGCCGCACCTCAGCCATCACTTACTTGATTGAAGATCATTCTTCTCATACTCACCTGTCTTCTGACTTCTGGCTCTGTGAGGGGGGTGACGGCGTGCTGTGGGAGTGAGCATCTAGACACGGCAAGCGTTCAGTTCCCTTCAGTAGCTAATCGTGTCCTGTCAGCCATAAACAGAGCCATGAAACTCTGAGGAAGTTGGTTCTGCTTCTGCCCCCTCAGTCCCACGAAGCAGGGAGTCTGATGCCAGCAGATCTCCCTGAAAATAAAAAAACCTAACATAAGTCTTTTCAGAGAAACTCAGTAGAGCTCCTCAGAGAGAGTGCATCCAGTCGACCTGGGCACATTTCTAAAACTGAGGACTGGAGGAGGGGCATAGAGGGAGGAGCCAGTTCACCCAATGAAAAGTCTTTGGAGTGCCCATGTCTCTTGCAGATCCCGTCTATACCCCATGGTCTTGATGTCATCCCCAGCATCCTCTAGGACGTATGAGAAATAAAACATACAATTAAAATCTAGCTTATAGAAACTTCACATTTACTAATAGAAGAACACTGGGTGTCCAGTCCATTCTCTCACAAACAAATTCCAGAGTTTCATTTTTCCAAGCCCCCATTGTGCTCTGGTGTATATGGTGGATTCAGGGACGTGCGGTGGGCTAAATAGCTCAGGAGACACTGGCTAGCACCAGAGCCAGATGTACATGCAATATATGAGCCAAAGGGTACATCTGGGCATTATACACAGGTGCAGCAGTATAAACTCCTGGAAATTTGGTGAATTTTGATCAGATATGTGCGGAAAAGTTAGCCAGGTGAGGCACTGCCTCACCTGCCATACATTTTTTACTCCAGAGTTTTGGCTATAAAAAAATTATTAGAATAATGCAAAGGAGATATTTCAAACACATTCTTTGTATTTTTCACATACTTTATACAGTCAAAACTCTGGCACAAACGTTAGTATGACAGGAAAGGCTCTGCCTCACCCCACCGCACGTCACTGGTTGGATTGGAGGTGACTTGCATCAAGAGGATTAAACTTGTGAGACCATACCGTAAGTGTGCAGCTGTAAGTCCAAGGAAAGTACATGAGGTTGGTGGGAATGCGGTCAACATCCCGCTGGACGGGATCCCGGCGATCGAAATACCGACGCCGGAATCCCGACCGCCACAATCCCGACATATTCTCCCTCCATGGGTGTCCACGACACCCATAGAGGGAGAATATAATAGTGTGCCGAGCATGGGCTTCTTAGTGTCTGATATTATGTGGAGTTTTTATACTCTGCCCATGCTTGTGTGCAGTGCCTTTGGGTACTCCGGTTTCTTACCGCAATCCAAAAACATACTGGTAGGTTAACTGGATTCGGACGGGAAAAAAAAAGAATCCCAGTATATATAATAATAACAAAATTAATAATAATAATAATAATTTTATTTATATAGTGCTTTTTCTCCATTAGGACTCAAGGTGCTTAACAGATGCATAGCATAATATAGTACAGAAACAATGAAGTACAGAACAGCTTTTCATAAAATACAGAAGCATAAAGATACTAAAAGGGACATTATGGAAATGCTTGAGTAAACAGGAAAGTCTTGAGTCTATTTTTGAAGGATTCTATAGTTGGGGCCTCTCGCACAGTGCGGGGAAGTGAGTTCCATAGAGTCGGAGCCGCATGACTAAAAGCTATTTTGACTGATAGTTATTTTAAGAGCTTTCAGCTGCTCCATAGGAAATTTGTACAAATAACATAAGGGTGCAATTTACAATTCCATCAAAGTAAAACTCTTACAAAAATGTCCAGCAGAAAAATCAATAAAATATTTTTTTACCAATGAATGGACTAAGAGATATATGAATGGAGGGGACTTTATGCACCCCATAGGGGAGTGTAAGAACATTAACGATGTTGGGGTCATTATAATATATGTGATGTGCACAGTCAAAAATCCTGGTGTGGATAATTTCATACGACCACACACACCACTGTGTACGAAATCAAGTGGTCTTGAGGCTGTGCTTTAACTTTAGGTATTATTGCTATTGTGGTCGTGTTAAAAACATTGTTGGGAGGACCTGTGCTAGGGTGTTCAGCTACCCCCTGCATACAATAAATTTGTGCCCTCCCATACGTAATAAAGGGAAAGCACACACTTTTGCGCAAGCAAGGGGAGTGGACACACAATAGTATCCCCAATTCAAATTACGCTACACAATAGCCCAATGTTGTTCACATTACACTGCACATAGTGACTCTGATTCATATTACACCATATAGTAGTGTCCCTTATTCATATTATGTCACACAGTAGTGCCCCCTAGCCCTGTTAGGCTTTCACAGTAGTACCCCTTGTACATGTCACAATACACAGTAGTGCCCCTTATACACAATGCCCACAGTAGTGTCCGTTTTACACACGTCCACAGTAGTAGTGCCTAGAGATGAGCGGGTTCGGTTTCTCTGAATCCGAACCCGCCAGAACTTCATGTTTTTTTTCACGGGTCCGAGCGACTCGGATCTTCCCGCCTTGCTCGGTTAACCCGAGCGCGCCCGAACGTCATCATGACGCTGTCGGATTCTCGCGAGGCTCGGATTCTATCGCGAGACTCGGATTCTATATAAGGAGCCGCGCGTCGCCGCCATTTTCACACGTGCATTGAGATTGATAGGGAGAGGACGTGGCTGGCGTCCTCTCCGTTTAGAATAGATTAGAGAGACACTTGATTTACTAATTTTGGGGAGCATTAGGAGTACTCAGTACAGTGCAGAGTTTTGCTGATAGTGACCACCAGTTTTATTTATAATCCGTTCTCTGCCTGAAAAAAGCGATACACAGCACACAGTGACTCAGTCACATACCATATCTGTGTGCACTGCTCAGGCTCAGGCCTGTGTGCACTGCTCAGGCTCAGGCCAGTGTGCTGCATCATCTATTATCTATATATAATATTATATATATCTGTCTGACTGCTCAGCTCACACAGCTTATAATTGTGGGGGAGACTGGGGAGCACTGCTGCAGTGCCAGTTATAGGTTATAGCAGGAGCCAGGAGTACATAATATATTATATAGTGAGTGACCACCAGACACACAGTGCAGTTTATTTAATATATCCGTTCTCTGCCTGAAAAAAGCGATACACACAGTGACTCAGTCAGTCACATACCATATCTGTGTGCACTGCTCAGGCTCAGGCCAGTGTGCTGCATCATCTATATATATTATATATCTGTCTGACTGCTCAGCTCACACAGCTTATAATTGTGGGGGAGACTGGGGAGCACTACTGCAGTGCCAGTTATAGGTTATAGCAGGAGCCAGGAGTACATAATATTATATTAAAATTAAACAGTGCACACTTTTGCTGCAGGAGTGCCACTGCCAGTGTGACTAGTGACCAGTGACCTGACCACCAGTATATATAATATTAGTAGTATACTATCTCTTTATCAACCAGTCTATATTAGCAGCAGACACAGTACAGTGCGGTAGTTCACGGCTGTGGCTACCTCTGTGTCGGCACTCGGCAGCCCGTCCATAATTGTATATACCACCTAACCGTGGTTTTTTTTCTTTCTTTATACATACATACTAGTTACGAGTATACTATCTCTTTATCAACCAGTCTATATATTAGCAGCAGACACAGTACAGTGCGGTAGTTCACGGCTGTGGCTACCTCTGTGTCGGCACTCGGCAGCCCGTCCATAATTGTATATACCACCTAACCGTGTTTTTTTTTCTTTCTTTATACATACATACTAGTTACGAGTATACTATCTCTTTATCAACCAGTCTATATATTAGCAGCAGACACAGTACAGTGCGGTAGTTCACGGCTGTGGCTACCTCTGTGTCGGCACTCGGCAGCCCGTCCATAATTGTATATACCACCTAACCGTGGTTTTTTTTTCTTTCTTTATACATACATACTAGTTACGAGTATATGTTCTCTTTATCAACCAGTCTATATTAGCAGCAGACACAGTACAGTGCGGTAGTTCACGGCTGTGGCTACCTCTGTGTCGGCACTCGGCAGCCCGTCCATAATTGTATATACCACCTAACCGTGGTTTTTTTTTCTTTCTTTATACATACATACTAGTTACGAGTATACTATCTCTTTATCAACCAGTCTATATATTAGCAGCAGACACAGTACAGTGCGGTAGTTCACGGCTGTGGCTACCTCTGTGTCGGCACTCGGCAGCCCGTCCATAATTGTATATACCACCTAACCGTGGTTTTTTTTTCTTTCTTTATACATACATACTAGTTACGAGTATACTATCTCTTTATCAACCAGTCTATATATTAGCAGCAGACACAGTACAGTGCGGTAGTTCACGGCTGTGGCTACCTCTGTGTCGGCACTCGGCAGCCCGTCCATAATTGTATATACCACCTAACCGTGGTTTTTTTTTCTTTCTTTATACATACATACTAGTTACGAGTATACTATCTCTTTATCAACCAGTCTATATATTAGCAGCAGACACAGTACAGTGCGGTAGTTCACGGCTGTGGCTACCTCTGTGTCGGCACTCGGCAGCCCGTCCATAATTGTATATACCAGTGACCTAACCGTGGTTTTTTTTTCTTTCTTTATACATACATACTAGTTACGAGTATACTATCTCTTTATCAACCAGTCTATATATTAGCAGCAGACACAGTACAGTGCGGTAGTTCACGGCTGTGGCTACCTCTGTGTCGGCACTCGGCAGCCCGTCCATAATTGTATATACCACCTAACCGTGGTTTTTTTTTCTTTCTTTATACATACATACTAGTTACGAGTATACTATCTCTTTATCAACCAGTCTATATATTAGCAGCAGACACAGTACAGTGCGGTAGTTCACGGCTGTGGCTACCTCTGTGTCGGCACTCGGCAGCCCGTCCATAATTGTATATACCACCTAACCGTGGTTTTTTTTTCTTTCTTTATACATACATACTAGTTACGAGTATACTATCTCTTTATCAACCAGTCTATATATTAGCAGCAGACACAGTACAGTGCGGTAGTTCACGGCTGTGGCTACCTCTGTGTCGGCACTCGGCAGCCCGTCCATAATTGTATATACCACCTAACCGTGGTTTTTTTTTCTTTCTTTATACATACATACTAGTTACGAGTATACTATCTCTTTATCAACCAGTCTATATATTAGCAGCAGACACAGTACAGTGCGGTAGTTCACGGCTGTGGCTACCTCTGTGTCGGCACTCGGCAGCCCGTCCATAATTGTATACTAGTATCCAATCCATCCATCTCCATTGTTTACCTGAGGTGCCTTTTAGTTGTGCCTATTAAAATATGGAGAACAAAAATGTTGAGGTTCCAAAATTAGGGAAAGATCAAGATCCACTTCCACCTCGTGCTGAAGCTGCTGCCACTAGTCATGGCCGAGACGATGAAATGCCAGCAACGTCGTCTGCCAAGGCCGATGCCCAATGTCATAGTACAGAGCATGTCAAATCCAAAACACCAAATATCAGTAAAAAAAGGACTCCAAAACCTAAAATAAAATTGTCGGAGGAGAAGCGTAAACTTGCCAATATGCCATTTACCACACGGAGTGGCAAGGAACAGCTGAGGCCCTGGCCTATGTTCATGGCTAGTGGTTCAGCTTCACATGAGGATGGAAGCACTCAGCCTCTCGCTAGAAAAATGAAAAGACTCAAGCTGGCAAAAGCAGCACAGCAAAGAACTGTGCATTCTTCGAAATCCCAAATCCACAAGGAGAGTCCAATTGTGTCGGTTGCGATGCCTGACCTTCCCAACACTGGACGTGAAGAGCATGCGCCTTCCACCATTTGCACGCCCCCTGCAAGTGCTGGAAGGAGCACCCGCAGTCCAGTTCCTGATAGTCAGATTGAAGATGTCAGTGTTGAAGTACACCAGGATGAGGAGGATATGGGTGTTGCTGGCGCTGGGGAGGAAATTGACCAGGAGGATTCTGATGGTGAGGTGGTTTGTTTAAGTCAGGCACCCGGGGAGACACCTGTTGTCCGTGGGAGGAATATGGCCGTTGACATGCCAGGTGAAAATACCAAAAAAATCAGCTCTTCGGTGTGGAGGTATTTCACCAGAAATGCGGACAACAGGTGTCAAGCCGTGTGTTCCCTTTGTCAAGCTGTAATAAGTAGGGGTAAGGACGTTAACCACCTCGGAACATCCTCCCTTATACGTCACCTGCAGCGCATTCATAATAAGTCAGTGACAAGTTCAAAAACTTTGGGTGACAGCGGAAGCAGTCCACTGACCAGTAAATCCCTTCCTCTTGTAACCAAGCTCACGCAAACCACCCCACCAACTCCCTCAGTGTCAATTTCCTCCTTCCCCAGGAATGCCAATAGTCCTGCAGGCCATGTCACTGGCAATTCTGACGAGTCCTCTCCTGCCTGGGATTCCTCCGATGCATCCTTGCGTGTAACGCCTACTGCTGCTGGCGCTGCTGTTGTTGCCGCTGGGAGTCGATGGTCATCCCAGAGGGGAAGTCGTAAGCCCACTTGTACTACTTCCAGTAAGCAATTGACTGTTCAACAGTCCTTTGCGAGGAAGATGAAATATCACAGCAGTCATCCTACTGCAAAGCGGATAACTGAGTCCTTGACAACTATGTTGGTGTTAGACGTGCGTCCGGTATCCGCCGTTAGTTCACAGGGAACTAGACAATTTATTGAGGCAGTGTGCCCCCGTTACCAAATACCATCTAGGTTCCACTTCTCTAGGCAGGCGATACCGAGAATGTACACGGACGTCAGAAAAAGACTCACCAGTGTCCTAAAAAATGCAGTTGTACCCAATGTCCACTTAACCACGGACATGTGGACAAGTGGAGCAGGGCAGGGTCAGGACTATATGACTGTGACAGCCCACTGGGTAGATGTATGGACTCCCGCCGCAAGAACAGCAGCGGCGGCACCAGTAGCAGCATCTCGCAAACGCCAACTCTTTCCTAGGCAGGCTACGCTTTGTATCACCGCTTTCCAGAATACGCACACAGCTGAAAACCTCTTACGGCAACTGAGGAAGATCATCGCGGAATGGCTTACCCCAATTGGACTCTCCTGTGGATTTGTGGCATCGGACAACGCCAGCAATATTGTGTGTGCATTAAATATGGGCACATTCCAGCACGTCCCATGTTTTGCACATACCTTGAATTTGGTGGTGCAGAATTTTTTAAAAAAACGACAGGGGCGTGCAAGAGATGCTGTCGGTGGCCAGAAAAATTGCGGGACACTTTCGGCGTACAGGCACCACGTACAGAAGACTGGAGCACCACCAAAAACTACTGAACCTGCCCTGCCATCATCTGAAGCAAGAAGTGGTAACGAGGTGGAATTCAACCCTCTATATGCTTCAGAGGTTGGAGGAGCAGCAAAAGGCCATTCAAGCCTATACAATTGAGCACGATATAGTAGGTGGAATGCACCTGTCTCAAGTGCAGTGGATAATGATTTCAACGTTGTGCAAGGTTCTGATGCCCTTTGAACTTGCCACACGTGAAGTCAGTTCAGACACTGCCAGCCTGAGTCAGGTCATTCCCCTCATCAGGCTTTTGCAGAAGAAGCTGGAGGCATTGAAGAAGGAGCTAAAAGGGAGCGATTCCGCTAGGCATGTGGGACTTGTGGATGCAGCCCTTAATTCGCTTAACAAGGATTCACGGGTGGTCAATCTGTTGAAATCAGAGCACTACATTTTGGCCACCGTGCTCGATCCTAGATTTAAAGCCTACCTTGGATCTCTCTTTCCGGCAGACACAGGTCTGCTGGGGTTGAAAGACCTGCTGGTGACAAAATTGTCAAGTCAAGCGGAACGCGACCTGTCAACATCTCCTCCTTCACATTCTCCCGCAACTGGGGGTGCGAGGAAAAGGCTCAGAATTCCGAGCCCACCCGCTGGCGGTGATGCAGGGCAGTCTGGAGCGACTGCTGATGCTGACATCTGGTCCGGACTGAAGGACCTGACAACGATTACGGACATGTCGTCTACTGTCACTGCATATGATTCTCTCAACATTGATAGAATGGTGGAGGATTATATGAGTGACCGCATCCAAGTAGGCACGTCACACAGTCCGTACTTATACTGGCAGGAAAAAGAGGCAATTTGGAGGCCCTTGCACAAACTGGCTTTATTCTACCTAAGTTGCCCTCCCACAAGTGTGTACTCCGAAAGAGTGTTTAGTGCCGCCGCTCACCTTGTCAGCAATCGGCGTACGAGGTTACATCCAGAAAATGTGGAGAAGATGATGTTCATTAAAATGAATTATAATCAATTCCTCCGCGGAGACATTGACCAGCAGCAATTGCCTCCACAAAGTACACAGGGAGCTGAGATGGTGGATTCCAGTGGGGACGAATTGATAATCTGTGAGGAGGGGGATGTACACGGTGATATATCGGAGGGTGAAGATGAGGTGGACATCTTGCCTCTGTAGAGCCAGTTTGTGCAAGGAGAGATTAATTGCTTCTTTTTTGGGGGGGGTCCAAACCAACCCGTCATATCAGTCACAGTCGTGTGGCAGACCCTGTCACTGAAATGATGGGTTGGTTAAAGTGTGCATGTCCTGTTTTGTTTATACAACATAAGGGTGGGTGGGAGGGCCCAAGGACAATTCCATCTTGCACCTCTTTTTTCTTTTCTTTTTCTTTGCATCATGTGCTGATTGGGGAGGGTTTTTTGGAAGGGACATCCTGCGTGACACTGCAGTGCCACTCCTAGATGGGCCCGGTGTTTGTGTCGGCCACTAGGGTCGCTAATCTTACTCACACAGTCAGCTACCTCATTGCGCCTCTTTTTTTCTTTGCGTCATGTGCTGTTTGGGGAGGGTTTTTTGGAAGGGACATCCTGCGTGACACTGCAGTGCCACTCCTAGATGGGCCCGGTGTTTGTGTCGGCCACTAGGGTCGCTAATCTTACTCACACAGCTACCTCATTGCGCCTCTTTTTTTCTTTGCGTCATGTGCTGTTTGGGGAGGGTTTTTTGGAAGGGACATCCTGCGTGACACTGCAGTGCCACTCCTAGATGGGCCCGGTGTTTGTGTCGGCCACTAGGGTCGCTTATCTTACTCACACAGCGACCTCGGTGCAAATTTTAGGACTAAAAATAATATTGTGAGGTGTGAGGTATTCAGAATAGACTGAAAATGAGTGTAAATTATGGTTTTTGAGGTTAATAATACTTTGGGATCAAAATGACCCCCAAATTCTATGATTTAAGCTGTTTTTTAGTGTTTTTTGAAAAAAACACCCGAATCCAAAACACACCCGAATCCGACAAAAAAAATTCGGTGAGGTTTTGCCAAAACGCGTTCGAACCCAAAACACGGCCGCGGAACCGAACCCAAAACCAAAACACAAAACCCGAAAAATTTCAGGCGCTCATCTCTAGTAGTGCCCTTACACATACTGCCCACAGGAGTATTGCTGCACATAATGCCCACAGCAGTAGTGCCCCTTACACTAGCACCCACAGTAGTAGTGCCTCTTACACATAATGCCCACCGTAGTAGTGCTCCTTATGCTAATGCCCACAATAGTTGTGCAATACATAATGCCCACAGTGTCACGCTCGGCGTAAGTTGGGGTTCCGACAACCGAGTTTTGGCTGAAGGGACAGCTACCTGTGAGGAGAGTAAACGAGGTGGCTGAATTTAATTCCTCCTTATGGGGTGGAAGCCAAACTAAGTGTTAACGTTGGCCGGAGGGCATAAAGAAAAGGAGGACTTCGTAGGAAGATAACTGTAGTTTTAATTAATAATCAGGCTGTACACGAATATTGGAGAAATTGAAGAAGCTGGAAGAATAAGAGTCTATGGTTAAATGACTTGAAGAGTGAAGCTGAAGAACTCCGGTAAAGAAGAACTGAAGACTGTGTTTTATGATTAAAAGACGAGGCTGAAGTACTTGGACTTTGAAGGAATGAAGACTGTGGTTTGTGATTGAAAGATGAGGCTGAAGAACTTGGACTTTGAAGAAATGAAGACATCTGCGGGAACCGTCATTAGCACCTGGAGCTCCTCTATGGCAACGGACTTAGACAGCAGGACTGCAGCAGCGTTTAGGTAACCGATGGATGAGAGCAACCAGGACCAGGGAACCAGAAGTAACCTGGGAGCACAGAGCTGGAGAACCTTTCACAAGGAGGTAACTTGAAGCACTGGCACTCTCCCTTTGAGCCAGCCCCCTTTTGTAAGGGGAGAACACACAGGATTGGCTGGACACAGATTGGGAACTTCATTGGTATTATTATTATTATTATTATTATTATTATTATTATTATTACATTTTATTTATAGGGCGCCACAAGTGTTACGCAGCACCGTACAAAGGACAGTACAGGGAGACAAAACTTAGCATAACAGTAATTAAATAACAAAAATGGAGTGCAGGCAACAAAGAGCACCACAATTTTCAAAACATAATACAGCTTAGATGTAAGTAGCAAGGGAGTAATCATTGTACTACTTGGGGCTGGCGGCCATAGATAGAGAGGAGCCTTTACCAGTAGAAGAAAAAGCAGGTAAAGATGGTCGCTGACTGAAATGTGTCGAGAAGAGGGCTTAGACAACAATAGGAAAGAGGGCCCTGCTCTGAAGAGCTAACAATCTAGTGGGGAGGGGTGACAGACAGATGACATGAGGTGCAAGCAAGCAGGAGGAATTTGATGGCAGTATGCAAGCAAAGCAAAGATGTTCAAGGCGTGGGGCAGGGGGATGGAGGAGCAGCCTAAGGACTAGGTTATGCATTGGAGGGGTACACTCTGATAAATCGGTGGGTTTTCAGTGCCCGTTTGAAGCTTTGCAAGGTCGGGGAGAGTCTAATAAAGCGGGGGAGCACGTTCCACTGAAGGGGTGCAGCACGGGCAAAATCCTGAACTCGTGCATGAGAAGCAGTGACCAAGGCAGAGGAAAGGCGACGGTCATCAGCCGACCGTAGTGGACGTGAGGGAGTATGAAGGGAGAGGAGGTTGGAGATGTAGGGAGCAGTGGAATTAGAGATGGCCTTGTATGTGAGGGTGAGGAGTTTGAAGAGGATTCTGTAGGGGAATGGGAGCCAGTGTAGATTTTGTCGAAGGGAGTGGCAGAAGTGGAGTGGCGGGAGAGGAAGATGAGCCTAGCTGCAGAGTTGAGGACAGATTGGAGGGGTGCGAGGTGGGAGCAAGTGAGGCCAGTGAGGAGAACATTGCAGTAGTCGAGTCGTGAGATGACCAGTGAGTGGATGATAAGTTTAGTTGCACTCTGGGAGAGAAATGGCCTGATGCAAGCAATGTTGCGTAGCTGGAACCGACAAGATTGCGCCAGAGCTTGGATGTAGGGTGCAAAGGAGAGGGAGGAGTCAAGAGTGACACCCAGGCAGCGGAGTTGGGGAACGGGGGAGATGATAGTGTTGTCAACAGTGATAGATATATTTGTAGGGGGTGTTGCTCTGGCTGGGGGAAAGATAATGAGTTCAGTTTTGTCCATGTTGAGTTTCAGAGAGCGCTCAGACATCCAGGAGGAGATGGCAGAGAAGCAGCTGGAGACCTAAGAGAGGACAGAGGGGGACAGATCAGGAGAGGAGAGGTAGAGTTGTGTGTCATCAGCATAGAGGTGGTATTGAAGGCCAAAGGAGTTAATGAGCGCACCCAGGGAAGAGGTGTACAGGGATTACAGAAGAGGGCCTAGGACAGAACCCTGAGGGACACCAACAGGAAGGATGGAAGGGTGTGAGGTGATTCCGGAGGCATACACAGAGAAGGAGCGGTTAGTGAGGTATGAGGTAAACCAGTCAAGGACAGTGCTAGAGAGGCCAACATTTTGGAGTGTGCAGAGGAGGAGAGGGTGATCCACGGTGTCAAAGGCAGCAGAGAGGTCCAGAAGGATTAGCAAAGAGAAGTGGCCCTTGGATTTGGCCGAAAGCAGGTCATTGGTGACTTTCACCAGGGCAGTCTCGGTGGAGTGGAGTGGGCAAAAGCCAGATTGTAGTGGGTCAAGGATGGAGTGGTCAGAGAGGTAGCTTGTGAGGCGGCTGTAGACCAGTCGTTCAAGTAGTTTGGAGGTGAAGGGGAGAAGAGAGATGGGGCGGTAGCTAATGAGCGATGAAGGGTCGAGATTGTTTTTTTTGAGAATAGGGGCCACCAGAGCATGTTTGAATGGTGAGGGAAAGATGCCAGTAGAGAGAGATAGGTTAAAGAGGTGAGCAAGGTGGGAGCAGGCAGTGGGGGGGGGAGGGAGCAGAGAAGACGGGAGGGGAGGGGGTCCAAGGGGCAGGTTGAGGGGGGAGGATAGGATGAGGCAGTGGACTTCCTTGTCTGAGGTGGGACAGAAGCAGGACAGGGTGGGATGGATGGAGGGGAGGGATGGTGGGTGCAGGGGGGCAGCAGAGGGGTGATGGTAGGAGATGTAATTTTGAATATCCTCAATTTTGGAGATGAAGAAGGAGGCAAAGTCAGTAGCAGTGAGGGAGGAGGGGAGAGAAGGAGGAGGGGGGCGAAGGAGTGTGTTGAAAGTTTCAAAGAGTCGGCGTGGACTGGAGGACTGAGAAGAGATGAGTGCTTGGAAAAAGGATTGCTTGGCAAGAGAAAGAGCAGAGCTATAGGAGGAGAGGATAAACTTGAAATGGAGGAAGTCTGCCAGAGAGTGGGATCTCCTCCAGGAGCGTTCTGCGGAGCGTGAACATTTTTGTAGTAATCGTGTAAGTTTGGTGTGCCAGGGTTGGGGTTTAGAGCGGCGGAGGGGGACAGAGGAGAGGGGAGCCACAGAGTCGAGAGCAGCAGTAAGGGAAGAGTTATAGAAGGCGAGGGAGGACAGGATAGCGGGGTTGAGAGACCCGAGATTGCGTCTGGTGATGGTAGGTCTGGGCGTGGAGTGGAGAGGGGAAGATGAGAGGGTGAAAGAAAGCAAATGGTGGTCAGAAAGAGGGAGGCGTCCCTCTCTGATGTTAGATGTTAGAGACATCAGAGAGATCACATCGGTGGGTGAAGACAAGGTCGAGGGAGTGGCCGAGATTGTGAGTAGGGGCGGAGGACCATTGAGAAAGTCCAAAGGAGGTGGAAAGGGCAAGAAGATTAGAGGAAGCTGCATTAGTGATGTCGATAGGGATGTTAAAGTCACCGAGGATGATAGAGGGGAGGTCGGAGGAGAGAAAGTGGGGAAGCCAGGCAGCAAAGTTGTCAAGGAAAGGTGAACAGAGGAAAGGGGGCGGTAGATCACTGCCACATTTAGGTGAATGGGGTAGAAGAGGTGGATAGTGTGGACGTCAAAGGTGGAGAAGGTGAGGGAGGGCTCAGGTGGGATGACATGAAAGGTGCAGTTTGTGGAGAGACGTATGCCCACACCTCCACCCTGGCGACCATCAGGTCTGACTGTGTGGGTGAAGGAGAGGCCTCTGTAGGAGAGGGCAGCAGGGGAGGTGGTGTCAGAGTAGGAGAGCCAGGATTCACTGATGGCGAGAAGGTTAAAATAATGGGAGATGAAGAGGTCGTGGATAGCTAATACTCTTGTCTCCAACATGGCTGCCCCCAGCACAGGAGACATACTTAGCTGTTAGCACACAGCTTTAGCCAGCTTCTGTCTCTAACACACTATACTGTGTCACCACCAGAGGACCTTACAGCAGCGATCCCCGCCGCAGCGCCCGACTCTCCAGACCCTCGGCCCCCGGCCCTTGGCAGCCGCACATCCGTCCAGGAGGACCCACCGCCAGCAGCTCCCTGCCGCCGCAGCCGCGCCAACCAGCGGGACGGTAACCCGCGGGAGCACCCGCCGGAGGTAAGGCTCTGGGGCCTGACAGTACCCCCCCTTTTTAGGGTGGGCTCTGAACACCCTTGTGCTTTCATCGGATTCTTGGTATGAAAGGCCCGGACTAATCCTGGAGCGTGGATGTCCTCTTCAGAAACCCAGGACCTTTCCTCCAGTCCATATCCCTTCCAATCAATAAGATATTGGAGACGACCATATCTATTACGACAGTCAAGGATCCTATGCACTTCAAAATCTACTCCCTGAGCAGCTTGCACCTTGGGAGGTGTAGGGAGCGCAGCCCGAAAACGGTTAAGTATGAGAGGCTTCAGTAAGGAGATGTGAAATGCATTTGGGATCTTCAAGTACGGAGGCAACGTCACTTTTGTATGCTACTGGATTCAATACTTTTTCAACAGGATATGGTCCAATGAAGCCAGGGCAAATTTCTTGGAAGGGACCTTGAGTCTTAAGTTTCGAGTTAAAATCCAGACTTGATCACCCACTTTGAGACTAGGGACAGCCTGCTGTGTCCGATCTGCAAAAAAATTGTATTTATTGGATGTTTTAAGCAGAGCCTCATGAACTTGTTTCCACATCTTAGTGAATTGCTGAAGGGATAACTCTGCGGCAGGTACTTCAAGACCTGGAAGAGATTGGAAAGCAGGAACACGTGGATGAAGTCCATAATTCACATAAAAGGGTGTGGAATGGGTAGCGGAATGGAAGAGATTATTGTGAGCAAATTCAGCAAATGGAAGATAGTCCAGCCAATCATCCTGAGAATAAGACATGAAGAGTCATAGGAAAGTCTCTAAGTCTTGGTTCACTCTCTCAGTCTGGCCATCCGTTTGGGGATGGTATGCAGAGGAGAAACTTAATTCCATTCCAAGAGCTGAACTCAGTGCTCTCCAGAATTTAGCAACAAACTGAGGCCCTGGATCGGAAACTATCTCTTGTGGAAGTCCATGTAACCGGTAGATGTCTGATATAAAAAAATTTGATAGTTGTGGAGCGGATGGAAGACCTGTGAGTGGGACAAAGTGCTCCATTTTGGAAAATCGGTCCACAATGACCCAAATGGTGTTTCGTCCTCTGGAGACAGGTAGGTCAGTTATAAAATCCATGGAGATGTGTGCCCAGGGTTTTTGTGGAACCAATAGCGGATGAAGAAGACCCGATGGTGATCCTCTTGGACTTTTATGTTGGGCGCACTTTGGGCAGGCAGCTATGAATTCCAAAACATCCATCTTCAGATGAGGCCCCCAATAGGAGCGTTGGATGAACTTAAGAGTCTTGAGGTTACCTGCATGTCCCATACACGGTGAGGTATGAGCCTACATGAGCAGTCTTTTTCAGAGTTCTGGTGCAACTAAGGTTTTTCCCGGTGGATGAAGCGGAGTA
Organism: Pseudophryne corroboree; assembly: GCF_028390025.1. NCBI lineage: Eukaryota > Metazoa > Chordata > Amphibia > Anura > Myobatrachidae > Pseudophryne > Pseudophryne corroboree. The sequence continues at coordinate 317,085,283 of NC_086444.1, read as the reverse complement.
GTACGAGATGCAGCAAAGGAGGCAGGATCTAGGATGAATTGTCTGTCCGGAAGATCTGTGGACTCATCTGAACTCAATGAACGAGAGAGTGCATCTGCTTTCCGATTAAGAGACCCTGGACAATAACTGAGCTTGAAAGAAAAATGTGAGAAGAACAGTGCCCACATGGCTTGCCATGGGTTTAAACATTGGGCGGTCTGAAGATATAAAAGATTTTTGTGATCTGTAGTTACTGAGATTGGGTGCTGAGCTCCTTCCAGCAAGTACCTCCACTCTTCAAAAGCAAGTTTTATGGCAAGCAATTCTTGTTCTCCAATGGCATAGTTTTGTTCTGCCAGAGAGAATCTTCTGGAAAAATAAGCACAAGGATGAGCTGTCTGATCCTCAAAGTACTGGGATAATACGGCCCCCACTCCTACTGAAGAAGCATCCACCTCCACCTGAAAAGGATGACTGAGATCAGGTTGCCGAAGGATATGAGCAGACATGAAGGCCTCTTTTAGAAACAAAAAGGCTTTTAGTGCCTCAGGTGGCCAAGCTGCAGAATTAGACCCTTTTCATGTTAATGCTGTTTCGGGGCAATGACGGAGGAATAATCTTTAATAAACTTCCTATAGAAATTGGCGAAGCCTAAAAAAACGCTGGATTCCCTTCAGAGTGGCAGGAAGGGTCCAATCTCAGATTGCTTGGACTTTGGGGGTCATTCCGAGTTGTTCGCTCGGTAAATTTTTTCACATCGCAGCGATTTTCCGCTTAGTGCGCATGCGCAATGTCCGCAGTGCGACTGCGCAAAGTATATTTGCTATGCAGTTAGGTTTTTTACTCACGGTTTTTTCTTCGTTCTGGTGATCGTAATGTGATTGACAGGAAGTGGGTGTTTCTGGGCGGAAACTGGCCGTTTTATGGGTGTGTGCGAAAAAACGCTACCGTTTCTGGGAAAAACGCGGGAGTGGCTGGAGAAACGGAGGAGTGTCTGGGCGAACGCTGGGTGTGTTTATGACGTCAAACCAGGAACGACAAGCACTGAACTGATCGCAGATGCCGAGTAAGTCTCGAGCTACTCAGAAACTGCACAGAGATGTCTCTTCGCTATATTGCGAATCTTTCGTTCGCAATTTTAAGAAGCTAAAATTCACTCCCAGTAGGCGGCGGCTTAGCGTGTGTAAAGCTGCTAAAAGCAGCTTGCGAGCGAACAACTCGGAATGAGGGCCCTAGGCAGGATCCATCTGTAATTCCCTCCTGGAAATGATGTAACCTAAAAAAGGGATGGAGGGAACCTCAAACGTGCACTTCTCCAGTTTACAAAAGAGTCGATTTTCCCTTAGACGCCTCAAGACTTCTCTGACTTGTTCCCGATGGACTTTCAGATCTTTGGGAAATATTAGAATATCATCTAGATACACAACCAGGTACTTATAGAGGAGATCTCGGAATAATTTGTTGACATAATTCTGGAAGACTGCTGGAGCATTGCATAAGCCAAAGGGCATCACCAGACATTCGTAATGCACGTCGCGAGTATTGAACGCAGTCTTCCACTCGTCTCCTGTGCGAATGCGTATAAGGTTATAAGCTCCCCGCAGATCCAATTTGGTGAAAATGGTACCCCCTTTACTCGGTCAAATAGTTCCGGAATCAAGGGCAAGGGGTATCTGTTCTTAACTGTAATTTCGTTGAGGCCCTGGTAGTCGATACAGAAAAAAGGGGAGAGATCCCTGTGGCGCAAAGAAGAAGTTACATGTACAGCCCAAACAAATAAATAAATAGTTTGATACAGTCCCTTGAGTCTTTGATCCTCCAAGATTGTCTTTCAACTCGTAGTACCTCAAATAGGAGAAAGACACTTAGTGTAACACCGTTATGACAGTTCACAGAACCAGTAATATGATAGGTATCACACTCACATTTGATTAAAATAATCAATGCTCATCATCCACCAAATTGAAAGTGATGACGTGGGGTATCTTCCTCCAATAGGATATGTAAAATAAACGGAAAAATATAGTGCAAAACTGTTTTTCATAAAAACATCAGATTTTTATTACCATGTTACTCACATTCTTAAAATATATAAAATATATAAAAGCATATATCCTCCAAAGGAGTAGTAGCCCACGCTGGGAAACAGCTGCCAAAACCGGTAAGTTCAGGATGGAAAAGTCGAAGTCCTCATTTGGGAGATATTTCAACAAAGTGCTGGTCCCACGGGAGTCATAGAAAACCACCTGCTTAACGCGTTTCGGACTTTAAGCGTCCTTCGTCAGAAGCATGGTGGTGAAGTACAATGTTGATCTATTTATACCTTGGTTAATTAGCAAAAGAACAACCCTAAAACGGCCTCCCACCCTCTGTGTTTCCGGGCGCCAAAAATAAAAAATTCAAACCACCGAATTGCATGTTAGCGGACGCGACGTCACTTCCGCTAACTAACAGGAAACAGCCTCTTGCGTTCCACTGCGTATCAAGAATCGGGAAGGAAGACTTATGGAGTCCCGCTACGTCACTTCCGGTCGTGGATCGGCCGCTTAATGCGTTCCACTGTACATATTGAATGCGGAAGAAGACTGAAGAGTAATAGCGGAGCTTCTCCATAGCAACGGGGTTTAAATAGACGGACGCTTCCAGTATCACAGACGGTGGGAGACCTAAAGACAAAAAATATATACAAATTGAAGCAACATATTGAACAAGATCCAGAGTTTACAAACGGGGGGGAAAAAAGAGAAAGAATAGGTGAAAGGATCATACGGCAAGAAAACTACAAGAAATGTTTTAACTCAAATTCCCCATTTAAGCCTCTGGGGACTAGAGTTTTAAGTTGGAAAATCCATTTCATCTCTGCTTTAGAGAGTCTTAGATCAACATCTCTGGATCTCCAACTGGCCTGAATCTGCTGAATACTCCAGAAGGATTTAATATAGCATTCCTTGGAATTATGTTTCTCCTTAAAATGTGCAGAGAGGGTATGAGAGTCAAGGCCCTTTTTAACATTATAAATATGTTCTGCTAAACTAGTTTTAAGATTTCTTGTAGTTTTTCCTATATATAATGGGTTACATGTACATTGCACCGCATACACCACATTCTTAGAGCAACAAGTGATGAAATCCTTTATCGGATAGACCTTTCCATTCACTGTAAAATCTTTAATTTTGGATGGATTATTTTTCGTAGTGGTTCTGCACATAAGACACAGTCCACAGCGATGGAAACCTTGTATTCTTAGACTGGTCCGTTTGTCTTCCTCTATGCTACTCCGAACTAATTTATTTTTAAGATTTGGGGCCCTTCTATAAATAAATGAAGGTTTATCAGGAAGTTCTTTTCCAATTACTGGGTCCTTCAAGAGTAACGACCAATTCCTTTTGATACAGTTTTCTATTTCCTTATGATTAGAACTATACCTACTAATAAAGGACCACATGTATCTATTTTGATTGGATTCAAAGGTTTGGTTTTTACATTTAAGTAATTCAGATCTACTGGTCTGGTTAATACGGTTCTCTGCTTTCTCTAATTCAATCATTCTGTAGCCCTTTTCTATAAATCTTGATTTAGTTTCTTTCATTAATGCTTGACAAACCTCTGGTTCAGAGCAGTTCCTCTTAATACGGCTAAATTGTCCGAAGGGAATCCCACTCAACCAGTTGTCATGATGAAGGCTGTCTCTATATATGTAACTATTACAATCTGTTGGCTTACGGTAATTTTTTGTATGGATCTCTCCATTTTTGATATAGATACACAAGTCTAAGAAAGTTATCTCGGTCTTGCTGAGCTGAAACGTCAGAGTAATATTAAACTCATTTTGATTTAAAGAGTTACAGAAAGTGATTAGATTATCATGAGAACCATTCCAGATGAACAGAACGTCATCAATAAACCTTTGCCATGATACCAGGCCCGCCCCCAGCTCACCGTTTTGCCAAACTGATCCCCCCTCCCAGTAGGACATGAAGAGGTTGGCATAGCTGGGGGCGAACCTGGTACCCATGGCGGTCCCAATTAATTGCATATAATAATTACCATCAAAAAGGAAATAGTTATTCTTTAAAATAAACTCTATTCCTTTCAGAATAAATCCCTTGGTTTCTAGATCTACATCACTTTGATCCAAAAAGAAAGACACAGCTTCCAGACCCTTTGCAGAGTCAATAATGGTATATAAAGTGCTGACGTCAGCACTACCCAAAATGTATTCTTCATCCCAATTTATATTATTCATTTTAGTCAGGACATCAGTCGTGTCTTTAAGATAAGCTTTGGTGTTTTTAACCAGAGGTTGTAAGAATCCATCAATTACAGCAGAAAGATTACTAGTGACACTGTTCGTCCCAGAGATTATAGGTCTTCCGGGGGGGTGTACGGGGTCTTTATGGATTTTTGGTAAAATATATATGGTGGGTATCGACGGATTTTTTATGTTAATAAAATCACATTCATTTTGTGTCAAAACCCCTTTTCCTACTGCGGAAGAAGTGAAATCAAGTAATTCTTTAATTATTCTATTTGTGGAATCAGTTTTTAATTTTTTATAAGTATTTCCAGAATTAAGTTGTTTGTAAATCTCTCCCATATATACCTCTCTATCCAACAAGACCACACTCCCCCCTTTATCAGCGGGCTTAATAATCAGGTTCTTATCCTCCTGAAGGTTTTTTAAAGCCACATGTTCCCTCTTAGTAAGATTACATCTTGGATGTTTCTTTGGAACAGATGTAAGTTCTTCTAACTCTTCACTAACAATTTTGTTAAAACACTCTATGAAACTTCCTTTACAGAAAGTAGGGTAAAAGGTTGATTTATTTTTATAAACTGGTCTAGCTGAGGCTTCAATATTCTCCTCAATATTACCAACATCTTTATTTAAAAAGAATTTTTTTTACAGTTATTTTACGTATGAATTTTTGAAGGTCAATATATGTGTCAAATGGGTCTGCTTTTATACTGGGGGCATATTTTAAGCCTTTCATCAAGACTCTCTCCTCATCTTCAGATAATTGTCTCTTACTAAGGTTGAAGATTTTCATCCTATCTCTCTCTGCTGAAGGTTCTATGGATTCTGCAATTAAGGGTTTGATTTTTGGGGGGGGGTTTTGGCCTCCTCTCTTTCCCCTTTTAGTTGGGGCTGATGTTTTCAGAACTTTCTTTTGTATCTGAAATCCCGCTCTGGAAAAGGGGAAGTTGGATTAGTTCCATTCCAATCATCCTGCAATGGTAAGTATCTATTATCAGTAGCTCTAATTTCTCTCTGGAACCGATCATGATTATACATTGTAGGTCCTTGACGTCTATCATTCCACACTTCCTCATTAGTATTATTTTTCCTCCATGTTTGTCTATCCATTGTTTGTCTATACCTCTTTCCCTCCCCATAATTATTTCTCCTTTTTTGTGTAGATCTTTGATATTTAGGGGTTTCTAAATCTCTGGATATTTTCATTGGTGCTTTTAAGGGCAGCACTTTTTCTTTGACACTGACATTTTTTTCAATACGTAAATCAGTAGGATCCTTATCACTCTGTACCTCTATTGCGTTTTTAGAGGCATTATGATCTCTATTATATTTACGAATCTTTCTATCTCTTAATCCTCTAGTTTCCTTATTAATTTTTCTCATAATTTCATCTTCAGCTCTTTTGAAATCTTCTAATTCTTTAAATGGTTCAATCAAAGTAAACAATTGGTTAATTTCATCGTTAACCAATTTGAGAGATCTCTTACGTTCTCTAAGAATTAAATCGATTAATTTATGTGAGCAATGATCAAGAGTCATTTGCCATTCATTCTGAAAACTAATGTCAGTACCATTGAAAGATGGGGGTTTTGATATTTGTAGGCCTTTAGGGATCAAATTATCAGTCTGATATTTATCTAGAGTGACAACCTCCCACCACAGCCTATTCTCTTTAAGCATTGCAAGTTACAATTTCTTACATATGCTATCTAAATCCTCATCACAACAGTTATCCTCAGTATTGGGAATTTGAAATAATTCTTTTACAGAGATATTTCTATTGTCACGGAAAGTAAATATGTTTGCAGCAAAGGTTTAGGTAAGAGGTGAGGGTAACAGAAGTGAAGAAGGAAAGCACCTTAACCACTGCGCAATACACTCCAAAATGCAGCCCAGGTAACTCTAGGTCCACCAAACCATTTACAGAGATACAGAAAAAAGGGGAGAGATCCCTGTGGCGCAAAGAAGAAGTTACATGTACAGCCCAAACAAATAAATAAATAGTTTGATACAGTCCCTTGAGTCTTTGATCCTCCAAGATTGTCTTTCAACTCGTAGTACCTCAAATAGGAGAAAGACACTTAGTGTAACACCGTTATGACAGTTCACAGAACCAGTAATATGATAGGTATCACACTCACATTTGATTAAAATAATCAATGCTCATCATCCACCAAATTGAAAGTGATGACGTGGGGTATCTTCCTCCAATAGGATATGTAAAATAAATGGAAAAATATAGTGCAAAACTGTTTTTCATAAAAACATCAGATTTTTATTACCATGTTACTCACATTCTTAAAATATATAAAAGCATATATCCTCCAAAGGAGTAGTAGCCCACGCTGGGAAACAGCTTCCAAAACCGGTAAGTTCAGGATGGAAAAGTCGAAGTCCTCATTTGGGAGATATTTCAACAAAGTGCTGGTCCCACGGGAGTCATAGAAAACCACCTGCTTAACGCGTTTCGGACTTTAAGCGTCCTTCGTCAGAAGCATGGTGGTGAAGTACAATGTTGATCTATTTATACCTTGGTTAATTAGCAAATGAACAACCCTAAAACGGCCTCCCACCCTCTGTGTTTCCGGGCGCCAAAAAGAAAAAATTCAAACCACCGAATTGCATGTTAGCGGACGCGACGTCACTTCCGCTAACTAACAGGAAACAGCTTCTTGCGTTCCACTGCATATCAAGAATCGGGAAGGAAGACTTATGGAGTCCCGCTACGTCACTTCCGGTCGGTGGATCGGCCGCTTAATGCGTTCCACTGTACATATTGAATGCGGAAGAAGACTGAAGAGTAATAGCGGAGCTTCTCCATAGCAACGGGGTTTAAATAGACGGATGCTTCCAGTATCACAGACGGTGGGAGACCTAAAGACAAAAAATATATACAAATTGAAGCAACATATTGAACAAGATCCAGAGTTTACAAATGGGGGGGAAAAAAAGAGAAAGAATAGGTGAAAGGATCATACGGCAAGAAAACAATTGGAGGAAGATACCCCACGTCATCACTTTCAATTTGGTGGATGATGAGCATTGATTATTTTAATCAAATGTGAGTGTGATACCTATCATATTACTGGTTCTGTGAACTGTCATAACGGTGTTACACTAAGTGTCTTTCTCCTATTTGAGGTACTACGAGATGAAAGACAATCTTGGAGGATCAAAGACTCAAGGGACTGTATCAAACTATTTATTTATTTGTTTGGGCTGTACATGTAACTTCTTCTTTGCGCCACAGGGATCTCTCCCCTTTTTTCTGTATCTCTGTAAATGGTTTGGTGGACCTAGAGTTACCTGGGCTGCATTTTGGAGTGTATTGCGCAGTGGTTAAGGTGCTTTCCTTCTTCACTCCCGGTAGTCGATGCAAGGCCGTAGGCCTCTGTACTTCTTCTTAACAAAAAAAAAACCCTGCCCCGGCTGGAGAAGAGGAAGGGCGAAGGAACCCTTTGGCCAAATTCTCCTGTATATACTCAGACATCGCTTGGGTTTCCGGAAGAGATAAAGGGTACGTTTGGCCTGTGGGAGGTGTTTTACTAGGCAGTAAATCGATAGGGCAATACTGAGGATAACTGTTGTGATGAGGATTTAGATAGCATATGTAAGAAATTGTAACTTGCAATGCTTAAAGAGAATAGGCTGTGGTGGGAGGTTGTCACTCTAGATAAATATCAGACTGATAATTTGATCCCTAAAGGCCTACAAATATCAAAACCCCCATCTTTCAATGGTACTGACATTAGTTTTCAGAATGAATGGCAAATGACTCTTGATCATTGCTCACATAAATTAATCGATTTAATTCTTAGAGAACGTAAGAGATCTCTCAAATTGGTTAACGATGAAATTAACCAATTGTTTACTTTGATTGAACCATTTAAAGAATTAGAAGATTTCAAAAGAGCTGAAGATGAAATTATGAGAAAAATTAATAAGGAAACTAGAGGATTAAGAGATAGAAAGATTCGTAAATATAATAGAGATCATAATGCCTCTAAAAACGCAATAGAGGTACAGAGTGATAAGGATCCTACTGATTTACGTATTGAAAAAAATGTCAGTGTCAAAGAAAAAGTGCTGCCCTTAAAAGCACCAATGAAAATATCCAGAGATTTAGAAACCCCTAAATATCAAAGATCTACACAAAAAAGGAGAAATAATTATGGGGAGGGAAAGAGGTATAGACAAACAATGGATAGACAAACATGGAGGAAAAATAATACTAATGAGGAAGTGTGGAATGATAGACGTCAAGGACCTACAATGTATAATCATGATCGGTTCCAGAGAGAAATTAGAGCTACTGATAATAGATACTTACCATTGCAGGTGTTACACTAAGTGTCTTTCTCCTATTTGAGGTACTACGAGATGAAAGACAATCTTGGAGGATCAAAGACTCAAGGGACTGTATCAAACTATTTATTTATTTGTTTGGGCTGTACATGTAACTTCTTCTTTGCGCCACAGGGATCTCTCCCCTTTTTTCTGTATCTCTGTAAATGGTTTGGTGGACCTAGAGTTACCTGGGCTGCATTTTGGAGTGTATTGCGCAGTGGTTAAGGTGCTTTCCTTCTTCACTCCCGGTAGTCGATGCAAGGCCGTAGGCCTCTGTACTTCTTCTTAACAAAAAAAAAACCCTGCCCCGGCTGGAGAAGAGGAAGGGCGAAGGAACCCTTTGGCCAAATTCTCCTGTATATACTCAGACATCGCTTGGGTTTCCGGAAGAGATAAAGGGTACGTTTGGCCTGTGGGAGGTGTTTTACTAGGCAGTAAATCGATAGGGCAGTCCCAACTTCGGTGGGGAGGCAAGGTATCCGCCCCTTGCTTACTGAACACTTCCAGAAAGGGCTGATAGGCATCTGGGAGCTCAGTGGAGTGTAGGGTAAAGAGTGGCTTGATGGTGGATAAACAGCTTTGAGAACACGACTCCCCCCAGGTGAGTACATCCATAGTTTGCCAATCCAAGCGGGGGTTGTGCTCCTGCAACCACGGGAATCCTAGGATTATTTTTTGAGAGGCTTTGGGAATTACCAGGAAAGAGACAACTTCAGAATGGAGAATACCAACTTTCATCTTCAGTGGAACTGTACGGTGGGTGATGATCCCTTCAGGGATATAACTTCCGTCAACCCCGGTGATAGAGATAGCTCACTCCAAACGAGTGGTTGGTATTTCAAACTGTCGGACTAAGGCGGAAGTAATGAAACTTTCTGCAGCTCCAGAATCCAAAAGTGCTGTAACATGAAGGGAGGTAGAGGGAAGCAGTGTCGGACTGGGGCATGTAGGGCCCACCGGGGAAATGCAGTGGTAGGGGCCCATGTTAGGGGTGTGGCCGGTCTGCAGAGGGGCTGTGGCCTGTCACTTCATTGGTTTGACTAACCATTAGAGAGTGCAATGTCTGGGCCCCTTAATAAATATATACAGTACATTCAGCTGCTACATGCATGATAATGTACCAGATGAATAACAGCAATGCACTGTAGAAAATACACCATAGTCCAGTATAAGGTAACATATGTATAATGTATAATTCAAGTGCACAGTCTGGAACCTGATCCTTAGAGCAGGAAGTGGGCCCCCAGGCAGTGGGGCCCACCGTTGGTTTCCCCTGTACCCCTGTGGGCCAGTCCAAGCCTGGAGGGAAGTTCCAGACATACAGCCAATAGTGATTCCTTCCTGGTAAATTGGTTGGGGAATGCTCCTAGCTTAACCTCTCCTGCGTAAGCTAGGAGCGGGAGTTTCCTGGTCGTTGAATACAAGACTTAACAAAGTGGTCGGCCGCCCCACAATACATGCAGAGGTTGCCCTGTCTGCGGCTTTGACGTTCCTCATTGGTTAGACAAGAGCAGTTGACCTGCATGTGTTCTTCAGTAGATGGTGAGGATGGTCTAGGAGTGAGACAGCACCGGGGTTTGAGTCGCTCGAACCTTGATCTCTCAAGACAGCGCTCCTTGTATCTTAGATCAATCTTGTTACATAAAGAAATAAGCTGATCGAGCTTAACTGGCACATCCTGAGTGACCAGGTCATCTTTAATTTTGTTGCAGAGACCGTTCCAAAAGGCGGCAATGAGAGCCTCTTCATTCCAGCCAACTTCGGAAAACAGAGTACGGAATTGGATCACGTACTGGGAGACGGAATGGGTTCCCTGAGGCAGATGCAGAATCTCCAAAGAGGCAGAGGTGGTCCGGCCTGGCTCGTCAAAGGTTTTACGAAAAGTTGCCACGAATTCTGGGTAATTCGAGAGTATGGGATCAGTTCTCTCCCATAAGGGTGAAGCCCAATCCAGAGCTGGTCCGGTCAGAAGTGAAATGATGTATGCGATTTTGGTCCGATCAGACGGAAAGTTAGCTGACTGAAGCTCAAACTGGATCTCGCATTGATTGAGGAACCCTCGGCATTGCTTTGGACTACCGTCAAATTTACTGGGTGGCGGTAGTTGTAAATGAGGAACTGGAATCGACACTAGAGAATTAGATGCTGGCGGATTGGAAGCTGGAACTGGAGTCCGAGATGTGGAAATGGCTGTGTGAAGAGAATCAAAACAAGTGGACATATTCTGAATGAACTGTACAATCTGTGCCTGCATTGCCTCCTGTTTATTTAGACGACACAGAATATCCACAGAGGCATCGCCCCCGGTAGCCTGCTCACTTGCCGGATGCATTGGGCCAGTGCTTATTGTCACGCTCGGCGTAAATTGGGGTTCCAACAACCGAGTTTTGGCTGAAGGGACAGCTACCTGTGAGGAGAATAAACAAGGTGGCAGAATGTAATTCCTCCTCAACGGGTAGAAGCCAAACTAAGTGTTAACGTTGGCCGGAGGGCGCAAAGAACAGGAGGACTTCATAGGAAGATAACTGGAGTTTTAATGAATAATCAGGCTGTACACGAATATTGGAGAAATTGAAGAAGCTGGAAGAATTAGAGTCTATGGTTAAATGACTTGAAGAGTGAAGCTGAAGAACTCCGGTAAAGAAGAACTGAAGTCTGTGTTTTATTATTAAAAGACAAGGCTGAAGAACTTGGACTTTGAAGAAATGAAGACTGGTTTGTGATTGAAAGACGAGGCTGAAGAACTTGGACTTTGAAGGAATGAAGACTGTGGTTTGTGATTGAAAGACGAAGCTGAAGAACTTGGACTTTGAAGAAATGAAGACGTCTGCGGGAACCGTCGTTAGCACCTGGAGCTCCTCTACGGCAACAGACTTAAACAGCAGGACTGCAGCAGCGTTTAGGTAACCGATGGATGAGAGCAACCAGGACCAGGGAACCAGAAGTAACCTGGGAGCACAGAGCTGGAGAACCTTTCACAAGGAGGTAACTTGAAGCACTGGCACTCTCCCTCTGAGCCAGCCCCCTCTTGTAAGGGGAGAACACGCAGGATTGGCTGGACACAGATTGGGAACTTCATTGGTAATACTCTGGTCTCCAACATGGCTGCCCCCAGTACAGGAGACATACTTAGCTGTTAGCACACAGCTTTAGCCAGCTTCTGTCTCTGACACACTATACTGTGTCACCACCAGAGGACCTTGCCGCAGCGCCCAATTCTCCAGACCATCGGCCCCCGGCCCATGGTAGTCGCACATCCGTCCAGGGGGACCCGCCGCCAGCAGCTCCCTGTCGCAGCAGCCGCGCCTACCAGCGGGACGGTAACCCGCGGGAGCACACGCCGGAGGTAAGGCTCTGGAGCCTGATACACAGTAGTGCCACACATAATGCCTGCAGTAGTGTCCCTTACAGTAATGCCCACAGTAGTAGTGCCACATATAATGCCCACAGTAGTAGTGCCACATAATGCCCACAGTATTAGTTCCCCTTACACTAACGCCCACAGTAGTAGTGCCACATATCATGCCAACAGTAGTAGTGTCCATTACACTAACACCCACAGCATTAGTGTCCCTTACAAATAATGCTTACAGTAGTAGTGCCCCTTATACATAATGCCCATAGCAGTAGTACCTCTTACACATACCACTCACAATAGTAGTACCGCACATAATGCCTACAGTAGCAGTGCCTCTTACACTAAAACCCACAGTACTAGTGTGACACAATGCCCACAGTAGTGCTTGCTTGGAGACACCAGGAAAGGAAGAAATCTCTGGCTCAAAAAAGTCTTCAAAATATATAGGTTGAGCAGTCAGATGATTCTTCCCTTTTCTACTAAAATGCCCAGGCACATAGGAAATCTCATCAGTTTCAGAATCTGAGAACAGACCATAGATTGGTTCCATTCCCCTAGGTACTGAACTTTAGGAGAATTCCTGTAGGGAGAAGACAGGAAAGCACATCCAGCAGCAATGGCAATAGGCTGTGATTTTTGTGCTGACTGGCTGGAGTGCTTCACTATGACAAAGTCACTAAAGACCTTACTCGAGGCTGTGACTTTCCGAACCCTAACAGGGGCAGTGGCTTTCGGAATGCCCTCTGGGGCGGTGGCCTTTGACTCTTTCACTGGGACTGGATCTCCGGACTTTCTCACAGAGACTGGTCCACCGGACTCCCTCTCTGGAACCAGACCACCGGACTCCCTCTCTGGGACCGGACCACCAGACTCCCTCTCTGGGACCGGACCACCAGACTCCCTCTTTGGGTCAATAATTATCAAGACTTCTCCCGGGGTTATGGCCTCTGGGACTTTTGCTGAAGCTATGACCTTCAGAACCTCCACTAATGCTATGCCTCTTGAGTCCTTTCCCAGGAAAGTGACCTCTAGAACCCCTCCTGGGGCTGTGCCTCTCGAGACCCCACCTGGGGATATTGCTTCAAAGATCCCTTCTGGGGTTGAGCTTTTCGAGTTCCCTTCTGGAGCTATGGCTTTAGATACCCTTTCTGGGGTTGCGCCTTTCAAGTCCCTACATGGGGTAACAGCTTCTCAGACCCCTTCTGGGATTGACACCTGAACCATTATATCCGATGCCCCACTTGGACCCTGAGCATCGGGCACCACTCCAGGACCCTGAGCATTGGGCACCACTCCAGGACCCTGAGCAACGGGCACCGCTCCAGGACCCTGAGCAAAGGGCACCGCTCCAGGACCCTGAGCAAAGGGCACTGCTCCAGGACCCTGAGCATCGGGCACCGCTCCAGGACCCTGAGCATCGGGCACCGCTCCAGGACCCTGAGATTCCACTACTGGGGTTTGCAATGCTGATTCAACAGGAAAGTCAAAAGATAAGAGAAACAGTCTCCTTTGATTCCTGAATCTATAATGGGGCTCCCTAGCCCAAGGACCCCAATTATAGGACAGAGTGCTTTTTAGTGTGGGTTTTGTGACAAGTACCTGTGCCACAGTAGAGACAGGAGTAGGTCTTGAATCCTGACTCAACTTGGCCAGGGGGCAGGACTTGTCACCACATTTTGGCTTGTGCAACACACAGGACGGACTGCAGATAGTGGCCTAAACCCCCACAATATAGGCATAAATTCAAGATTCTGCGACACTGATGCTCCTCCTCTGAGAGCCTGGGCCGCAGGAAACTTTTAAACCTTTTCTCTCCAACCAAATCTGAGGATTCTCTTGTCACAATATTGTGAGCAAGAGTCTCTTTAGAGATAGATGAACTCTCAACAAATTCGGGCAGGATAAGCAAAATTTTGGTCATAAAGTTTTGCAGTTGCTTTAAGGATTGCTGCAAATCTTCCAGCTGCTCAGGTTTCAAGGCACTGAAAGCAGAGTTCAGGGCTGAGAGAGATGCCTGCAGGGCTTGCATAGTTGGCACACGAGGATTTCAGGCTAGACAGACAAGACTGGACTAGACAAGGCTGGACTGGATTTGGAACTAGACAAGACAAGGCTGGACTGGATTCTGAACTAGACAAGACAAGGCTGGACTGGATTCTGCATTAGACAAGACAAGGCTGGACTGGATTCTGGAGTGGACTGGATTCTGGACTGGACTGGATTTTACAAAATAAAAATACTCTGTTTAGTTTTGGTTTTTGTTGTATGGCCGGTGATACTGTTATGTTCTCTGTACTTGGAACCCAGGAGATAGGGTGGCAGCAGAAGAGTTTCAAGTACAGATGCGTGAAGCTGCGACAGAACTGGGGTACGCAGCAGTACCTAACGGAAAACCCTGACTCCATTGTCCTTCCCTAGTGGTTGGTTAACGCCTGCGAGACTATGGTTTCTTGGGACCACGGCAGCCACGTTTGAACGGGGGGATTAGGTCTGCCCGAACTCCGATGCCCCCCGGTCTTATTAGGTGACAAGGCGATAACCGAGACAGAGAGATAACAAGGGTAAAACTAACTAAGACAGACACAAAAGCTAAAGGGGAAACCACAGAAAATAATAAACTAATTTATGTGCGGCGCGGCCGCCAGACTAAAAATGTAACCAAAGTAACGCTGCCCAAATGCCAAATACGAATCCATCGTAGATCGGCAAGGACAACAGTGGCGGAACCTCCACAGAAAACACAACGGCAAGATGATTAGAATAATACGGCTTCAGCCGTAAGGTGCGGCAGAGCCGCTACTCACGATACCACGGAAGGTGCGTGCAGGAAACGACCAGAGACCTGAGGCTTCGGACACCAGAACACTCCACTGTAAGACAAACTCGGAGGACAGCAGGAAACAATCCCTCAGGCCGTGCTCTGGAAACTGGACACAGGACACTGGAGTACACAAGCTGGATGCAGGAACACACCAGAGGCAGGAAGATAGGCTCCACTGGAAGCTGCTGACAGGGACCAGGAACAAGCTTGCAGGAAGCTAACCAAGAACTGGAACATACAGGTATCATAACAAACTTCTATCACCAGCGCTGGACTGCAGGGCTAGCTGGGTAATAAGGAAAGCATGCCCAAATCAGGATGGCTGGAAGCCAGACACAAGGTAATGGCCAAAATACTGGCAGGTGAGGCTACACAGACAAGATCCAGACTGCAGTACACAGACTCACCACATAATGACCAAATATCTGACAGTTGAGGCTTAACACATAGAAAACAGGCTGCAGTTACACAGACTCCCCACCGGCGGCCAACAAGAGTCTTCTAAACAAGTACAAGAGAAATCCTGGCATGCAAACAGAAATATAACATAAAATTCATGAAAAAGAAAAATAGGAATGAACCACTGCTTGTGGTTCATAACAGTTGCACAAGGGTTGGATATCCTACAGTGCCACAATGCTGCAATGGGGGCTGTGGTATAACTGCATTTTTTAGAAGAAATATTGATCCTGGGTTCAGCTGGTAAATATCACTGTACTCCAATGTGGTATAAGGATGTAGGTAACAAATGTGTCTCAAAAAAGCCACTGTCTCTGTAGTAGTTATCTCTTGGAATGAATAACTCAGTCTTTTACTCTATAAAACAGCTCAATATCTCTGTAGAGTTCTTCTCACCAATAATGTCTTTGTGCTGGTTAATACAATGTTTTAACAGGGGTCACTCTGCGGGATTCTCAGTCAAGTGTCTGGTAGTTCCCCTTTACTCCATATGGTTAGCACTCACCCTCAATATATTTTAATTTTCTAATGGACATATGTAGACATTGAAATTAATTTCTGCTCTTAATGTAGACTGAAGATATGAAAATAAAGGGAATTAAGCACCTCAAGCTGTCATTCATATACTGTATGTCATTCTCCAGCCAGGAACAGAACGAGGCTGGACATACGACTGATTTCAGAGTGATCACAAAGCAAAATAATTGGGACAGGTTGAGGGTATAGTACAAATAGTCTAGCAGCACAATCCCATAAAGAATGACAAATAATTGGTTGTAAATTAGCCATTTTTGGACGCCATGATCATGGAAGCCAGAGAAGAAGGGAACACAACAGTATCCACATATTCAAGTGGGACTGGAATGGTTCCACAGGAGCCATTGAGGGATCCTCATGGCCATGCAATACACAGTAGTTTCAAGTCAGATATACCCAGACCTTATTATTTGGAAATGATATCTGTTGATATGATTTCCATATTGAGTAATCTTTCTTCAAGTGTCTTATTCTTGCTTTGAAACATACTCTCATTTCATTATCATGTGACTTTATTTATGTGGGTTTAAGGGCCACTGCGATGTCACTTTGAATGTTGTCCTGTATGATTTCCTTACCAGTGCTGGCCTGACCATTACTCCTGGTACATGGATGTGTTGAGTATCACACTGAGGTGGGCGTCGCCACTCCACAGCCCAACATATGCTGCTGCAGACAGTGACAATGAGTCACTCTCGCTCACTCAGTACCCCACTGTGCCGCTGTTCATGAGAGCAGCTAGAGGAGCTATTGGCGGTTCTGTGGTGCAAAAACACCAATGTCCCAGGTAGGTAAGTTTGCTGGAGCTAGTGAGAAGGGTGCTGAGAGGGGTGCTGTGCTGTGAGGCATGCTGTACTGAGAGCTGTGCTGTGCGAGGTGCTGTGCTGTGAGGGGGAAAAGTTGCTGTGCTCTGAAGGGTGCTATGAGGGTCTGTGAGGGGTGCTGTGCTATGAAAGGTGCTATACTGAGAGAGGTTCTGTGATGAGGGGTGTGGTGCTGTGAGGGGAGAGGAATGCTGTACTGTGAGGGGTGCTGCACTGAAAAAGGTGCTATGAGGGGCAATGTGCTGTGAGGTGCTGTACTGTGAAATGATTGTGTGAGGTGCTGTGCTGTGAGAGAAGAGCGGTGCTGTGAGGGGAGAGGAGTGCTGTGCTGAGAGGGGTGCTATGCTTTGAGGCTCCCAATGAAGGGGGTAGTATGTGGTGCAGTGAGAGGAGTAGTAAGTGGTGCTAGGGGGAGGGTTAGTGACTGTTGTGAGGTGGGCAATAACTGTGTCAGTGTGTACTGTGCTCTGTGGGCAGAGGGGAAATGAGTGAGCTGAGGTGGAGGTCCACAAAGGAGTGCCAAAATCTATATATGCTTACCAAAAAAAAGTAGGCTTGGGCCAGCCCTGTTCTTTACTAGTCTGTTGTTCATCTAAAAAAAACTATTATTTTTTTTTACAAAGTCTATTGTTAATTGTGTTTCTGGTCTTTTCCCAGGGCATTAATCAGTGCTCTGTGTGTTTCAGGTAGACTGCACAGAAGTAAGGCTACCAATGGGATGAACTGTATGTCCTTGCCCATTGACCTGGGTTGCGCTAATGTCTAGCATTCCATTTATAAGCTTATGCATGTCCTTGTCTTTGCAAGGGCACACTAGGTGTAGGTTTCTCAGTAGAAATAGTTTACTGATCTAACTAGACCATTTTTGCAGCTTTTGGCTTGCACCTCATATGCTTCATATGATATGAGAACTACCTGGTCATCTTCAACTAATAAATGAATAGTAACTTGTCAATGGATGGGAAAGTATTCCCTACTGGTTGTTAGCCAATAAAATAAATAACAATAAAAATGCTATTGGGATAGAATCTTTAAAAGATGCATCACTTGATGAGACCGAAAATGTCAATAGAAGCTCACATAAGGGCATATTTATTAATATTTTTACTAAAATAATGTGAAAAAGGGTGTTTTCACACCTTTGATATGGAACTCCAGCACAATTGTATAAGATACCTAAAGCCACTGAGAGGGTATTCTGCCTGCAACAGCCACACGCTGTTCCCTTGTAGTGTAGTGTATTACATACACACCGGTAATTAGGATGCTGCCAGATCTTAATCCTCAAGCAGAAGCGACTTATACAATTGATTGGAGACCGCAGGATGATTGGCTGGAGTAATGTAAAGCAAACATTACAGACAAGACCTGGAGCACAGAAGGTTAACAGGCAGGGCAGGGTCAGATCTCTACAGCAGCAAATGGGACACTGTGTGAGTTGGGAATGCAGAACACAGAGCCTAATTCAGACCTGATCGCTAGGGTGCGTTTTTTGTATCCCTGCGATCAGGTAGTCGCCGCCTACAGGGGGAGCGGGTAATCGTTGTGCAGGGGTGAGATCGCATGTGCAGAGAGCTGCACAAACAGAATTTTGTGCAGTCTCTGCACAGCTCAGGACTTACTCAGCCGCTGTGATGATCCGGCCTGGAGCTAACGTCAGGAACCCTCCCTTCAAATGTCTGGACACGCCTGTGTTTCTTTGGACACTCCCTGGAAACGGTCAGTTGACACCCACAAATGGCCTCTTCCTCTCAATCTTCTTTGTGATTGCCGATGCAATAGTTTCTTCGGAAAGTCCATCGCTGTCCGGCGATCCCCGTCACTGGGGGGGCGATGCGCCTGTCGAAGTCAAAAATATTACATACACATCACATACAAACTTCAAACAGATGGGTCTCTGTGCGAATGCATACACGCAGCGCGCACAGCTATATACGGTAGCCTACGCATTCACACAGACAAGCCACAAAGATATATTCAACACATATTTCATACAACACATAAATTAAACATGTCAAGCACCAGACATTATAATGTATTTATATAATTGAGTTTAACATCAGATATATATGTATTATTGGAATGGAACATGATAAACAGGTCATGCTTGGTGTCAAAATAATCAGGGGAATGAGTGTGTTAATTTGATAGCTATGGTTAGATTGTAGCACATTGAAACAATTAGTTATGATTAAATGTATGAATATGAAGCCACATTCTAAACCGAACAAAAGAACTTCCTGGAAGACAGCATGGCTAATCCTTATGATGTCATCTTCAAGGCTGGATGTTGCTTGCATATGAACTGACCAATAACACATCATGAATGAGAGATCACCCTCCCCTGGACCAATAACAGAAGACTCAGTCCCAGACATGTACTTCCCCCAATACACAGTATATAGGTATTTTCCCCTCACCCAAGAAGTTCTGTTTGGTGTTTGTTTTAGTTGCTTTTGCTTGCTGAGAGGTAAAGATGGAGGAAATGGTCTATGGGAAAGGGTAATATATGCTAGCTGTGGCTGTAATTGATCCTTATGTAACTACAACTGCTTCTTGTGTAATTATAACACTGTAACCATATATATACTGTGCATGTGTTATATTGTATGCATACCTTTTTAATATCAAATATATACATCTCTGAGCGTTGGACCTCAATCTACAATGTGTGCGAGTACTTGTTTTCTCTTAAGGGATGTAGTGTTTGCGAAATACAGCGCAATTTTATCATATATGGTAATAAGATGTGCCTTGCATCCGCAGCATATATTAACCCTGGCATTTTAAATATTTATTAGAAATAATCTGAACTTCTCAGTTGGGGGCTGCGTCCGCGATATCACGTACTTAATGATGCGCTGTACAGACGCTGCTGTGGTCTACCAGCTAAAGATGAATGCATCTAGATGCTGCTGAACCGCATGCTATTTGTTTTTTTTGTGTTATCAGTAAGGCGCTGATATGAATCATGGGACAATATATTTCTTTGTTGCGTGAGTGTGAAAAAAAATGCACAATATTTGAAATGCTACAGCGTATTTTTATTGTTGCAAAACAAGGTTCAATAAGTCATATTGTGTTTGATTCAGATTGGATTGTTTATCTGTTAAGTAAATTTAAAGAGCATTTAAAAGTTGGTGCATAGGTATGATATACAGTAGCTGTGTTATCATGCTGAGGCCTATTCGCATACTGCTAACATAGGCCTGAAATAGAAAAGCTTTGTTCTCGCTGAAAAAGCGTGTGAAAGCATTGTTACCATGCAGTGGGAATTGTCTATTAGGGCAACTTCCGGTGCTTGTATAAATTGGGATTTATTGTGACAAAAGAGCTAGCCGCATGGTATTCTGGCAGGATGGTGTGACAACCATTTTGTCCAAGCACATGGCTTGGGAAGGGGGGAGGAGCAGTGGCCATTTTAGGTACATAAGGTCACTCCCTATCCACTTAGCTAACAGCTGACTTTCAGTTTGGTTAAACAATCTGTTTCCTTTGTCACAAATAAACAATATACTGTATATGTACAAATCCAACACCATTTAAAAGCTACCAATGAATTTAACTAACCAATGCCATAGTCAATTATAAATAGTGTTTCAATTGGGCCTAGAAAGAGAAATAGTGGGATAAATACTTGGCTTAATGTAAGAATTACACACAGATGAAGTTGTTTTTTTTTCCAGGATTTGTTAACCCACTGCTTGCCCAATTGAAATGTTAATGAACCTGTTCAACCAGCATGTGAACATCTGTTGATATGCAAAGTAGAGGCTTTGCAGAAGCTACATTCATTCAGTATGTGTGTACGAATACATATGCTGGGTGAGGGGTTTCATAGAAGTGTAGTAAGGTATGTATATATATATATATATATATATATATATGTTATATTATTATTAATTATTATTATTATTATTATTATTATTATTATTATATGGGTATTTATATCAGCGTATATTCTGCAAGATAGCTGTTCAATCTGAATCATAGCATTTAAATTATAGTCAATAGCCATATTATATTGAAGTGTTTTAAAATTGATTGTTAAAGTGTTATCGTTAACGAAAATTCGCAAAATATTTGCATTTCATAAGTGAAGCTCCATTCCTGCCTAAAAGTTTAGGTAGCACGTAGCAGAAGCTTTCCGGCAGCGGACTTCCGGTGCTCAAAGGGAACGTGGAAGTACTTATCTGACTACTACAATACAATACAAATAGTGTTTATTTTTTTTATTTTTATTGTATTACTAGAGTTGGGTAACAGTGTGGCAAGCTGCATGCAAAGGTACGCAGCGATACACATTTGCGTACGCAAGTATACACGTGTCATAGTACAATAGTATATAGCGATGCACGGGTACACACGTGAACGCACAGAAGGCGGGAAATGTGAGTGCGTATTTACGCAAGCGGAAGTTAGCCGCATAATAGAAATTGATTAAGGTGGGATAAAACATTTCAACAGGTAACTATCCAATTTTAAAGCACATTACTATAATACATTGTTTAAAGTGTTTTATACCTTTAAGGGGATGTTATCAATCACTGATAAATTACTTTCTTTTCTGTACAGAAAATCTAAAAGTGTGGGTTGTTGAAAAAAGAGTGTGAATGTATTGAAACCCGGAAATTGGGTTGCCGTAGAAGATGCTGAGTTAGCAGAGACTTGGCGGCGTAAAGGTTAGCGACCTTACATATTGAGATTGACGCACGTAATGAAGAACGCGCGGTGGAGCGTGATTCTGGTGTTACGCTCCGGCTGTGGAGTGCAGCTAGTGGAATTAGACTCCCGTGATCGTAGGGCGTATAGATAACAAGTATCTATAAGCTGTGCGATTGGACCACACATCTGTGTGTGAGATACGCGGCGCAACGTGATACCATTTGCGTTATTTTGTGCAACTGCGTCATCATACGCGCTGTGATAGCATACACAGATGTGATTTGTGTAAAGAGAAGGAATTTTTCGCTGACTCTCTCAGGAAAACATTCCAACAGGCCTTCAACCTCCACTGAAAAAGGTGTGGTGTTAATTTTGTTAATGCTCTTTACTTCCAGTGCAGGGGTCTGGTAGGATCCTCACTGGGGACGTGGGGGTCACTAATGGAGTGAGTCGTGGTACATTCCAGTGGAGAAGGAGCGGGTGAAAAGCGCTCAAAGGAACTTTTCACCGTCGTCTCGTGTGGGCCATTTGGTGTGTTGTGAAAAAATCCCACAATGGAGCCAAATGACATGCGAAAGGCGTTTTGGAGCCAGGGTTCAGGCTGAGGAGCAGAGACCAAGAGGGTCCGCTCGGTATATTATGTGTGGGAAATTAGATTGACGCACGCAGTGAAGAAACGTGCGGAGGAGATGGTCCACGCACAGAGTCTTTTTGTAATGATTGAGTATGTATGAATGGTGGAATATCATTTCCAGTGATTGGTAGTTTTGATCCTGAGGTATTGCAGGTAGTATGTTTAACCAAAGTCATATAAGACAAGAACGAAAACATAATAACTGTTTGAACTCGTAGCAACAATAAATAAGTAGAAAAAAGAGAAAGCAAGTACACCGCCATATGTGGATGTGGAAGCAGTTACAGCCAGCATACAAACTATAGAAAATAATAAAAATAAAAATATGAAAAATATGAATGTAACCTATATATGTACTAATGAATGTCAAAGTTTTATTTAGGAGGAGATGGTTTCAGCCATTTCTTATGCACTCAGAGGAGTATCCAACCGGTAAAAGAGGAGCTGTAGCCTGCAGGGGAAGTGGCTGAGACCAATGGAACTGATAAGTATGGAGCCATTCAAGTACATATATAGTAAAACCCAAAAATAAAATAAAAATCAAGAAAGTAATGTCATAAATGGAGAATATCCTGTCCGCACATTAGTATTTCCCAGTAGGAAAGCAGATAGGGTAACCCCCAGGGTATTTCTTTTAGATACCACATAAGAAATATTCATTTCTAGGAATGCCCTTGTCTAGATAAGCTTGGAAATGTTTGTTGGACCATGTACACACCCTTAATACGGGATGAGAAGGATTGAATGAATACTTTGCATGACCTAGAAGCTTGTTTGTGTTTTTTTGTTTTTTTTCGCAGTACTAGAAAATTCTCCGTCAGGATAAGATCACTGGTAAACACTAATTCGGCAAATGGGAGGAACGAGAGAAGTGCAACATTACCCTTTCACAAAACCTGCAGAAGTTACGATTGGGCCTCTATGATGCTAAACCCTTTTCTTCTTTTCCTAGCAGCAGTGGCCCCTGACTAACTTAATCGACAGAGATTTTGTTATGTAAATTGAAATGTGAAATACATATATTGTACTCCCGCTCAGGAAGTACAAGGTATCTTAGATACTCCTCAAAGACTAATGTTGCATTCCACTGTTCTAGATTCATGTCCATCACAGGTAGAGGAAATTATCTCACAGATACCGGGTTCCCTATGAACTGAGGTTGGACAGGATACTGGATTGATGGCTGAGGTAGTCCCAGTAGTGACACAGCAAGCACAAGCTTTAAGGGGGGTAGACCAAGTAGTTAATCAATTCCCCGTAGTGCCCAATCCAGTCATTTTAATAAAATCCTCTCCACCTCTACAAACTTATCTGTCACCAACCTCTATTCTGTTTTTCTTCACAGTTTCCTCTTCATCTTTTGCGTTCACACAGGGGAGTACAATACATGGACCCGATTCTCCCAAGGTTTCAGTGACAGCCTGAGTACTTTCCCCCAAGCCCTACATGACTGTTTACAGTCCTTTCAGCCTGAGAATGGGTCGGTGCTGATACAATATGTTGATGATTTCTTGTTGTGCGCTGATTCATTTGAGTCGTCCCTGGCAGACACAAAACAGTTTCTGTTTCGTCTCTTCCAGACAGGACACCCGGTCTCAAGGGATAAACTACAGTTGTTAGGACAAGGGTCAAATACCTGGGACATAAAACTGGTACATGATTTGACAGTTCATACACCACATGCCGTATTAGTCCTTCAAAGTTCTGCTCGAACCCGGTATGTCTCATCAGCACGATGGCACCAGTATTACTGCAGTGTGCCTTGTAATGCACAAAGGGTGGAGGAAGGATGAGAATACTGGTGAAGGGAAATTTTGTATAGACACTGATATGCATGATGGTATGGAATATCTGAATCAGAACTTTACTACGAGACCAGACATAAGTGACAGCCCATTGGTGAACGCAGACCTGATTTTTTTTTTTTTTCCTCTAGAGATGTTTTTTTTCTTTTTTTGAGTTATGCTCATGGTACTCTACATTTGCAAACACACAACAATTAAATTGAGATGCAACTTTGTGTTCCCAACAGGAAAAGGAGGTCTGGAAGGCGAAGGGGTATGGTCATGAGTCCTCAGGACTCTGGAGAGATGGACAAGGTAAGCCAGTGGCCCCCCAGGACATATCTCCCAGGCCTAGCTGAGGCGGCACATGGTCTGACTCACCTAGGGTAGGGAAGGTAAGTGCAAATTGGTAAGAGCATACTGGCGTGCACCAGGGTTCTCTTCTCAGGCAAGCAGGAAAGTAATGACCTGTCTTACTTGCATGAGGAAGAACATTTGGTAAGGTAGCACCGACGGAGCCATCCCATATCCCTCCTGTAGATGAACCTTTTCAGGTAATACAAATCGACTTCATACAGTTAACACCCTGCAGGAATTTGAAATATGTATTAGTGTACACTGATGTTTTCTCAAATTGGGTAGAGGCATTTCCTGCTGCCACAAATACTGCTGTGTTTACCGCAAAGAAAATTGTGCAGAAATTTGTGTGTAGATATGGTATCCTTAGGAGTAGGAGCAAAGTGATAGCTTAAAACTGGACTATTGTGATTGTAGACACTGCCACTAGTGTTATGTAGCATCAGAACCACTCCCAGATCCCCACTTAACGAATCACCCTCTTTGAGATTTTTGTTTTGTTTTTTTGTTTTGTTTTTGGAAGACAACCTCATGTCATGTCGATCCACACCATGATCAGAAATACACCAATGAGGCGACAGTACAGTACCTTATCGAGATGAGCCAGCATTTGAGAACTTAACAAAAGAACTTGAAACTGTTGATTCCTGGTATGCCAACTACTAACTGTCTTGATTGTGAACCAAGAGACTGTGTGATTGTTCTTACACTCAAGTTGCCTAATAGACAGGTGGGAAGGACCATACCAAGTTTTGTTGACAGCACGATCCCAGTGAAAGTAGCCGAGAGACTTGGGTCCACGATTCCCATCGCAGGAAAGTCGGTAGTCCAGAAGGAACTCGTAAATGGAGTGAGATCGAAGAAGCATCACCCGAGAGTCTGTTCCGTGAAGGCTGAGAGGCGGCACTGTTGAACACTACCTGAGCATACTAAAGGATTACAGAAAGACCAGTCGTTGTAATGGATTTGCTATGGGCAAGATTTGTTTTGTTCTATCGTTCTTTTTTCCCCGTTGACAAACATTTTTTTTCAGGACATTCTATTTTTGTGAGATTTTCATGAGGAGTCAAGTGTGGGACTGGAACTGGTTCTGGAGAAAGGAGTGATGTCTTTATAGCAGGGCTGGCCAAACCGGTCCTTAAGATCTACCAACAGTTCACATTTTCCAGGCCACCTAGCTAGTGCACAGGTGTAGTCATTACTAATTAAGATGTGCTGCATTCATTCCTAACTGACAATTCTACAGATCTCCAGGAGGCCTGGAAAACATGAACTGTTGGTAGATCTCGAGGACCGGTTTGGCCAGCCCTGCTTTATAGGATCCCAGGATCAGCCTATCACTTTGTTAAAGCCAGAGAAAATCAAATGACTAGTAGTTACGGAGTTCGGTGGTAACGTGATAGGATATTGTCTGAGGAATACTGTATTTTGTAGTTATTGGGACCCTATAATTGAAGATGAGTGCATCCAGAGATGTCAGTCTAGCAATAAGGCAGCATTTGACATCCCTTGAGTGATTACCACTCACTAGTGGGTAAGGTCTTAAACCAAACGGAATGTTGGATGTGCTCACAGGTATCTCTAAGACAAAATAATGCAGGACTAGTGCCACCTTCTTTAGAGTTAGCTGAGGTACTTGAATGACACGGAAAGAGGGGGGGGGGGACCGGTGGACAAGGAATATAATATAACTAGACCCCCTAGTCTTAAGATCCACCAGTACCATAGATAAATCCCTGGTATGTTTAAATCTCACCAATTTCAGGAAATCAGAAAGTTGGGAGGTAATCAGGAACAATCAGACAATGGCTATTCACACATAGCAGATAAAGAGCTCATTAATATATGTGGAAGAAAAGATTATGAGTGGCTCTCCCCGAACTCCGAAGGTTTATGTTATCTAGAAAGGACACTACTAATAACCCTTGTTCAATGATGAAACAGACCTAGCATATGATCCAGAAATGGAAACAATGTTCAGGGAGTGATAGGAATATATACCATGAAAATTGTATATGTCTCTTTCATGTATGAATCTGAAGCCACATTCTAAACTGAACAAAAGAACTTCCTGGAAGACAGCATGGCTAATCCCTATGATGTCATCTTCAAGGCTGGACGTTGCTTGCATCTGAACTGACCAATAACACATCATGAATGAGAGATCACCCTCTCTTGGACCAATAACAGAAGACTCAGTTTCAGACATGTACTTCCCCCAATACACAGTATATAGGTATTTTCCCCTCACCCAAGAAGTTCTGTTTTCTGTTTGTTTTAGTTGCTGTTGCTTGCTAAGCGGGAGAGATGGAGGAAATGTTCTATGGGAAAGGGTAATGTATGCTGGCAGTGGCTGTAATTGATCCTTATGTAACCACAACGGCTTCCTGTGTAATTGTAACACTGTAACCATATATATACTGTACATGTGTTATATTGTATGCATACCCTTTTAATATCAAATATATACATCTCTGAGTGTTGAACCTCAATCTACAATGTGTGTGAGTACTTGTTTTCTCTTAAGGGATGTAGTGTTTGCAACGTACAGCGCACTTTTATCATATATGGTAATAAGATGCACCTTGCGTCTGCAGCATATATTAACGCTGGCATTTTAAATATTTATTAGAAATAATCTGAACTTCTCACGCCTGTGCATTGCGGAGCATACGCATGCGCAGTTCTGACCTGATCGCAGCTCTGCAAAAAAAACGTAGGATGTGATCAGGTCTGAATGACTCCCAAAGTGCAGTTGGTAAATACACTTGCAGGATGAGCTGTAGAGGAGAGAACAATAGGAAACAAGGTCAGGAGTAACTAATGGCATGTTCAATGGTCAGGTGAGATTCAGTGATGACTGGCAGACAGGAGTTCTGATAGGCAGAGTCTCCACAGGAACGGACAGAGTATCCACAGGAATATTACAGAGTACAGCAATCCGGTACACAGACCAGCAACTTACACTGAAGCATAAGCTATAACGGGCAGGGTGGAGCAAGCCTGACTGCCTTAAACAGAGTGGAATGAATCAGAGCGGCAGGAACGGGAAGGCCCACAATAATCAATAATCTCCTGCAGCTACAGTGCTGCACGTATTCCGTATTCCTGGCATCCTGAGTGCTAGACAACCAGAGGCACCATGGCTGGCCGGAGTCCTGGTTTCTTAGCAACCTGTTGGACTATTGTACATTGCGGCCAGATGATATGGTGTCCCGGTTGTCTGGCAACAACCGGGACCTGTCACGGAAACAAGCCACATAATTTTAAAATCAAGTGAAAAACTACTCTAAACCCTTTAATTAAGTAGTCAGATTGCAATTCCCATACTTGTGAGCCCTGTGATAACAACATCACCTGCAAGTGGGGTTAAGCAGGGCTCATCCCTGTTTCCTCTGCTCCTGCTCTGCTCTGACAGGTAGAGCAGTACTGGCTCCTGTGATCAGCTGATCATTGTAAAATAAAAAAACACTGCCTCTGCTGACAATACCCCTCGCCCATCAATGAGGCACCCATGACCCTGTAGCTGGTTCACCGATTGATCTTCCTGGGACCACGTTTGGTAGATACTAACCACTGTATACTGGACCTGCCACTTGGAGATGCTCTGACCCAGTTGTTGAGCCAACATAATTTGACCCTTGTCAAAGTCGTTTAGATCCTTACACTTGCCCATTATTCCTGCTGCCAACATATAAACTTAAAGAACCGAGTATTCACTTGCTGCTTAATATATTCCACACCTTGACAGGTTCTATTGTAAATCTGCAATGAAATGACAGGCAACATGCAGACACTGCCATAAAATTGAACGGTGAAGTGGTGACTTACTGAGAGCATGGGAATGGATAGAGAACCTCATTCAGGTTCAGTAGCAGTTCTGCTAAAATCGCAGAACTGCTACTGCTAAAAATCGCAGCTGAGAGCCGCCCAGCACAGGGCAAGGCCACCCAGCATGTGAAGTGCTACCCTGCGATGCATTCGCATTTCAAATGCGAACGCTGTGCAGAAATCGAGTACCTTTGAGAATACTGGTTGCCATGCGCCATGTTTTCCATCCCATCGATCACCCGTCCACCCCGAAAATGGCCATGACACGCTTGCATTTCCTGCCGCCCCGAACACTGTCAATCATTGTGCAATTGCATCATGCTGAGATGCAATTACATTGTGAAAGTCCGAGCATGCGCAATCCGAACGCAGCTCATGCGCACACGGATGCTAATTGCCCAATCTGCGTTTTTGTTGTTTTGCAAACAAACCTGAATAAGTCCCAGAGTTCTAATAAAGACAATTTTTACGTGTATATACTAAATCAAACAAAACAAATTCCACGTATAAAATAAAAAGCCATATGACTTCTAACTCCGAAGGAGTGATCTACCTATTGGAGTGCCCTTGTGGCCTCCAATACGTGGGCCAAACAAAAAGAAAACTAAAGGTCAGATTGTCTGAACATCTATACAATATAAAAATTGGCTTACAGACACACAGTGTCTCGCAACATTATGCAATTTGTCATAATAGAGATCCATCATCATTAAAATTTATAGCCATTCAAAAAATTTCCTCAAACTGGAGAGGAGGAGATTTAAGTACGGACCTGATAAGAAATGAAACCCGTTGGATATACCTTCTTGACACTTTACAACCCAATGGACTCAATATTGACATTGATCTGAAAACATTCCTAATAGCAGAATAAATTACATCTTTATATGTACATCACAATGCTTTTTCTAACCCCCCCCCCCTTTTCTAATCTTTGATTTTCTCTCTTTAATTCATTTTTATTTTATACTTTTTTTTCATTTTTTAAGCAATACATAAGAAAACCATGTGGTTGCCACCAATTTTATTACAACTTCCTGTGACTCAAATCCGGTTTTAAATCAAAACAAATAAAGTTTTTTAAAGTTTTTTTATGGACTCTGGAATAAAAAGATAGGATCCACATGAAGAAATCATACCCATGACTAAGTGCGCATGCACGAAATGCGTTGGAACGTTTTACAGCTGTTTTGGGAGGAAATAAAGACATTGGGCACGCCAAGCCATAAGGAGACCCGCCGCACTGAGCATCCGAGAAGCCGCTAATAGAAGCGCCCGGCTCCGGCACGCAAAGCCGTAAGAAGACCTGCCGTACTGAGCCGCTGCACTGAGCCGCTGAAAGGAGCGCCCGGCTAATAACCAGCTCCGGTCAGAGAACAAACGGAGCATAAAGGTTAGAACTAGGGATAGTTTAGTATTCAATTAAGGCGTTGTAAGATCTATAATAAAGGACTCCTTCCCCCTTTTTTTGCCCTCACCAAACAGCAACTTATCACAAAAGAGCTTAAACATTTTATTTTTATTTTTATTTTTTTATTGTTATATTCTATTTCTTGCTGCTTCTTTCCCCTCTGCATCTTTCCTCTCCAGCATTGTTCATCTAGCGCTTTGTTTTTCTAAATCTATATCATAACCAATATATACAGAGCTGCTCAAATTACATTCACAAGCGCAGTAAACGGTTCTATTTTTTAATTATTATTTTTTATTTATATACCAGTGGTCGCCAACCCGTCGCTCGTGAGCGAAGGGTAGCTCGCAGCCGCAATCTGGGTCGCTCGACCCATGCTGGCTGCTGCCTGACTTTGGGTGGAGTCCTCAATTGACTCCCCCCGGCCAGTCCGTAGCGTTCCTCCGTCGTGGAGGAGACAAATACTAGAGGTCATACTTGACCTCTAGCGTTTGTCAGGCAGTACAGCGCTATAGCTACCCAGAAGTGCTGGGAGCACTCAGTGCTGGCGCTCCTGGCACTTCCATTACACCCCTGTAACAAGCATTACATCCCTGGCAACAAAACCCCTGAAAACAAGCATGACACGCAGAGCATTACTCCCCTAGCAACGAGCATGACACGCAGAGCATTGCTCCCCTGGCAATGAGCATGACATGCAAAGAATTACACCCCTGGTAACAAGCATGACACGCAGAGCATTACACCCCGAACAATGAGCATGATACGCAGAGGATTACACCCCTGGCAACTAGCATGATACGCAGAGGATTACACCCCTGGCAACTAGCATGACACACAAAGCATTACATCCCTGGAAACTAGCATTACACGCAGAGCATTACACCACTGGCAACAAGCATGACACACAGAGCATTCCACCCCTGACAACATGCATGACACGCAGAGCATTACACCCCTGACAGCAAGCATGACACACAGAGCATTACACCCCTGACAGCAAGCATGACACGCAGAGCATTACACCCCTGGTAACAAGCATGACACGCAAAGCATTACACCCCTGGTAACAAGCATGACACACAAAGCATAACACCCCTGGTAACAAGCATGACACGCAAAGCATTACACCCCTGGTAACAAGCATGACACGCAAAGCATTACACCCCGGACAATGAGCATGATACGCAGAGGATTACACCACTGGCAACTAGCATGACACACAGAGCATTACACCCCTGGAAACTAGCATTACACCACTGGCAACAAGCATGACACGCAGAGCATTCCACCCCTGACAACAAGCATGACACGCAGAGCATTACACAGAGCATGACACCCCTGACAGCAAGCATGACACGCAGAGCATTACACCCCTGGAGACAAGCATGACACGCAGAGCATTACACCCCTGGCAACGAGCATGACACACAGAGCATTACACCCCTGGCAACGAACATTACACCACTGGCAACAAGACCCCTGGTAATGAGCATGACACCCCTGGCAACAAGCATGGAATCCAGAGCATGAAACCCCTGGCAACGAGCATCAGATCCCTGACAACGAGCAGGTAATTTAAAATTAATTAGAAGCCTTACTGAGGGGCATAATGTGTAATGGGTATTACAGTGTGTGGCATAATGTATAACTGGCCTTGCGGAGTGTGTGATATAATGTGTAATGGGCATGGGAGCACTCAGTGCTGGCGCTCCTGGCACTTCCATTACACCCCTGTAACAAGCATTACATCCCTGGCAACAAAACCCCTGAAAACAAGCATGACACGCAGAGCATTACTCCCCTAGCAACGAGCATGACACGCAGAGCATTGCTCCCCTGGCAATGAGCATGACATGCAAAGAATTACACCCCTGGTAACAAGCATGACACGCAGAGCATTACACCCCGAACAATGAGCATGATACGCAGAGGATTACACCCCTGGCAACTAGCATGATACGCAGAGGATTACACCCCTGGCAACTAGCATGACACACAAAGCATTACATCCCTGGAAACTAGCATTACACGCAGAGCATTACACCACTGGCAACAAGCATGACACACAGAGCATTCCACCCCTGACAACAAGCATGACACGCAGAGCATTACACCCCTGACAGCAAGCATGACACACAGAGCATTACACCCCTGACAGCAAGCATGACACGCAGAGCATTACACCCCTGGTAACAAGCATGACACGCAAAGAATTACACCCCTGGTAACAAGCATGACACGCAAAGCATTACACCCCTGGTAACAAGCATGACACACAAAGCATAACACCCCTGGTAACAAGCATGACACGCAAAGCATTACACCCCTGGTAACAAGCATGACACGCAAAGCATTACACCCCGGACAATGAGCATTATACGCAGAGGATTACACCACTGGCAACTAGCATGACACACAGAGCATTACACCCCTGGAAACTAGCATTACACCACTGGCAACAAGCATGACACGCAGAGCATTCCACCCCTGACAACAAGCATGACACGCAGAGCATTACACAGAGCATGACACCCCTGACAGCAAGCATGACACGCAGAGCATTACACCCCTGGAGACAAGCATGACACGCAGAGCATTACACCCCTGGCAACGAGCATGACACACAGAGCATTACACCCCTGGCAACGAACATTACACCACTGGCAACAAGACCCCTGGTAATGAGCATGACACCCCTGGCAACAAGCATGGAATCCAGAGCATGAAACCCCTGGCAACGAGCATCAGATCCCTGACAATGAGCAGGTAATTTAAAATTAATTAGAAGCCTTACTGAGGGGCATAATGTGTAATGGGTATTACAGTGTGTGGCATAATGTATAATTGGCCTTGCGGAGTGTGTGATATAATGTGTAATGGGCATTACGGTGTGTGGCATACTGTATCACGGGCAGTGCGGTGTGTGCTATAATGTGTAATGGGCATTACGATGTGTGGCATAATGTATCACGGGCCTTGCGGTGCGTGGCATAATGTGTTAAGGGCACCACGGTATGCAGTGGCGTCACAAGGCGGGTGCGGGGGGTGCAGCCTGCACCCGGGTGTGACACCAAATGTCAGCTCCTCCGCAGTGTCAGGAACCAGGTGCTGCAGTGAGAACGTCTCCTACAGCACCCGGTTCCTGTCATAGAAGAGGAGCCGACAGCGCACAGAGACTGTCTCTGGGGGAAGGCCAGCATCTCCAGAGATGCTGGGCATGCCCCCAGAGTGGCGATTCCGTGATCCCCACGAAGCCATGCCCCCTACGTGTAAGACCACGCCCCCTTTTCCACCAGCGCGGCAGGAGATCAGGGGTGCGCACCGTGTGTCACCACACCTGGTGATGCCTCTGATGATATGTGGAACAATGTGTCAGAAGCACTGCGGCGTGTGACATAATGTGTAATGGGCATTACGTGTGTGACATATTGTGTAACGGGCATTACCATAAGGAAGAAAAATGACAAATAATGTAATGGGCATGAATCAGGATTTTTTCCCTGGGTGTGCAGATTGCAAAACTGGGGTATAAGGTAGTCTTTTCCTGCAATGCCACAACCCTTGCAGTGAGGCCACAGCCTCTTTTTTGGAGCGCGCACGCCCATGGCCCGCACTAATTCTTTACTTTTAATATAGCAATGGGAGGGGCGCCAGAAACTTTTTTGGCAGGAAGGTACAAAATTTATAGCTACACCACTGCCCATGAGTCCAGTCTTAACACTGAGAGAGAGCCAGCAACCATTCAAGTACAGCTTTTTTTTTTAAAAACACTTCAGTAGCTCCTCAGGAGGTTTCATTTTTCTCGAGTAGCTCACACCCCAATTAAGGTTGGAGACCACTGGTATATACTGGAGGACTATTTTACCACTGGTCATAAGTAGAAGTGACCCCGATTGGCTGGTTATATAGTAAGTCTGTGCTCATTGTTGCCAACATTTTTTTTTCTCTCTCCTTTTTTTTGGGGTAAATAGGCCTGAAAAATATATCTATATTCCCCTAAATGATGCTAAGCAAAGCTTTTTCCGGGATTTCATGGAATGCAGTTTGTTATTTCCAAAGTCTTATATTGTATGTAAGTTGATTGGAAATGCAGTATAATTTAGTAAGCTATGTGCTGCCATTATAAAAGAAAATTGTTATTGCTAATGGTTAATACCAAATGTAATGTCTATTGTAGTTTATTTACAACCAAGGGCTTCCAATAAAGTGTGTAGAGCAGATGTTCCTGTGTGATACCGTCCCCAGCATAATACAGAGGAAATGGCAAAGGACACGGTAAAATGTCCCTGTAGAGCTAGTAGTATTGTTCTGAATAAAGCAGCAAAGGCAAATTTATTAGAGATGAGCGCCTGAAATTTTTCGGGTTTTGTGTTTTGGTTTTGGGTTCGGTTCCGCGGCCGTGTTTTGGGTTCGAACGCGTTTTGGCAAAACCTCACCGAATTTTTTTTGTCGGATTCGGGTGTGTTTTGGATTCGGGTGTTTTTTTCAAAAAACACTAAAAAACAGCTTAAATCATAGAATTTGGGGGTCATTTTGATCCCAAAGTATTATTAACCTCAAAAACCATAATTTACACTCATTTTCAGTCTATTCTGAATACCTCACACCTCACAATATTATTTTTAGTCCTAAAATTTGCACCGAGGTCGCTGTGTGAGTAAGATAAGCGACCCTAGTGGCCGACACAAACACCGGGCCCATCTAGGAGTGGCACTGCAGTGTCACGCAGGATGTCCCTTCCAAAAAACCCTCCCCAAACAGCACATGACGCAAAGAAAAAAAGAGGCGCAATGAGGTAGCTGTGTGAGTAAGATTAGCGACCCTAGTGGCCGACACAAACACCGGGCCCATCTAGGAGTGGCACTGCAGTGTCACGCAGGATGGCCCTTCCAAAAAACCCTCCCCAAACAGCACATGACGCAAAGAAAAAAAGAGGCGCAATGAGGTAGCTGTGTGAGTAAGATTAGCGACCCTAGTGGCCGACACAAACACCGGGCCCATCTAGGAGTGGCACTGCAGTGTCACGCAGGATGTCCCTTCCAAAAAACCCTCCCCAAACAGCACATGACGCAAAGAAAAAAAGAGGCGCAATGAGGTAGCTGACTGTGTGAGTAAGATTAGCGACCCTAGTGGCCGACACAAACACCGGGCCCATCTAGGAGTGGCACTGCAGTGTCACGCAGGATGTCCCTTCCAAAAAACCCTCCCCAATCAGCACATGATGCAAAGAAAAAGAAAAGAAAAAAGAGGTGCAAGATGGAATTGTCCTTGGGCCCTCCCACCCACCCTTATGTTGTATAAACAAAACAGGACATGCACACTTTAACCAACCCATCATTTCAGTGACAGGGTCTGCCACACGACTGTGACTGATATGACGGGTTGGTTTGGACCCCCCCCAAAAAAGAAGCAATTAATCTCTCCTTGCACAAACTGGCTCTACAGAAGCAAGATGTCCACCTCATCTTCACCCTCCGATATATCACCGTGTACATCCCCCTCCTCACAGATTATCAATTCGTCCCCACTGGAATCCACCATCTCAGCTCCCTGTGTACTTTGTGGAGGCAATTGCTGCTGGTCAATGTCTCCGCGGAGGAATTGATTATAATTCATTTTAATGAACATCATCTTCTCCACATTTTCTGGATGTAACCTCGTACGCCGATTGCTGACAAGGTGAGCGGCGGCACTAAACACTCTTTCGGAGTACACACTTGTGGGAGGGCAACTTAGGTAGAATAAAGCCAGTTTGTGCAAGGGCCTCCAAATTGCCTCTTTTTCCTGCCAGTATAAGTACGGACTGTGTGACGTGCCTACTTGGATGCGGTCACTCATATAATCCTCCACCATTCTATCAATGTTGAGAGAATCATATGCAGTGACAGTAGACGACATGTCCGTAATCGTTGTCAGGTCCTTCAGTCCGGACCAGATGTCAGCATCAGCAGTCGCTCCAGACTGACCTGCATCACCGCCAGCGGGTGGGCTCGGAATTCTGAGCCTTTTCCTCGCACCCCCAGTTGCGGGAGAATGTGAAGGAGGAGATGTTGACAGGTCGCGTTCCGCTTGACTTGACAATTTTGTCACCAGCAGGTCTTTCAACCCCAGCAGACTTGTGTCTGCCGGAAAGAGAGATCCAAGGTAGGCTTTAAATCTAGGATCGAGCACGGTGGCCAAAATGTAGTGCTCTGATTTCAACAGATTGACCACCCGTGAATCCTTGTTAAGCGAATTAAGGGCTGCATCCACAAGTCCCACATGCCTAGCGGAATCGCTCCCTTTTAGCTCCTTCTTCAATGCCTCCAGCTTCTTCTGCAAAAGCCTGATGAGGGGAATGACCTGACTCAGGCTGGCAGTGTCTGAACTGACTTCACGTGTGGCAAGTTCAAAGGGCATCAGAACCTTGCACAACGTTGAAATCATTCTCCACTGCACTTGAGACAGGTGCATTCCACCTCCTATATCGTGCTCAATTGTATAGGCTTGAATGGCCTTTTGCTGCTCCTCCAACCTCTGAAGCATATAGAGGGTTGAATTCCACCTCGTTACCACTTCTTGCTTCAGATGATGGCAGGGCAGGTTCAGTAGTTTTTGGTGGTGCTCCAGTCTTCTGTACGTGGTGCCTGTACGCCGAAAGTGTCCCGCAATTTTTCTGGCCACCGACAGCATCTCTTGCACGCCCCTGTCGTTTTTTAAAAAATTCTGCACCACCAAATTCAAGGTATGTGCAAAACATGGGACGTGCTGGAATTTGCCCATATTTAATGCACACACAATATTGCTGGCGTTGTCCGATGCCACAAATCCACAGGAGAGTCCAATTGGGGTAAGCCATTCCGCGATGATCTTCCTCAGTTGCCGTAAGAGGTTTTCAGCTGTGTGCGTATTCTGGAAACCGGTGATACAAAGCGTAGCCTGCCTAGGAAAGAGTTGGCGTTTGCGAGATGCTGCTACTGGTGCCGCCGCTGCTGTTCTTGCGGCGGGAGTCCATACATCTACCCAGTGGGCTGTCACAGTCATATAGTCCTGACCCTGCCCTGCTCCACTTGTCCACATGTCCGTGGTTAAGTGGACATTGGGTACAGCTGCATTTTTTAGGACACTGGTGACTCTTTTTCTGAGGTCTGTGTACATTTTCGGTATCGCCTGCCTAGAGAAATGGAACCTAGATGGTATTTGGTACCGGGGACACAGTACCTCCAACAAGTCTCTAGTTGGCTCTGCAGTAATGATGGATACCGGAACCACGTTTCTCACCACCCAGGATGCCAAGGCCTCAGTTATCCGCTTTGCAGTAGGATGACTGCTGTGATATTTCATCTTCCTCGCAAAGGACTGTTGAACAGTCAATTGCTTACTGGAAGTAGTACAAGTGGGCTTACGACTTCCCCTCTGGGATGACCATCGACTCCCAGCGGCAACAACAGCAGAGCCAGCAGCAGTAGGCGTTACACGCAAGGATGCATCGGAGGAATCCCAGGCAGGAGAGGACTCGTCAGAATTGCCAGTGACATGGCCTGCAGGACTATTGGCATTCCTGGGGAAGGAGGAAATTGACACTGAGGGAGTTGGTGGGGTGGTTTGCGTGAGCTTGGTTACAAGAGGAAGGGATTTACTGGTCAGTGGACTGCTTCCGCTGTCACCCAAAGTTTTTGAACTTGTCACTGACTTATTATGAATGCGCTGCAGGTGACGTATAAGGGAGGATGTTCCGAGGTGGTTAACGTCCTTACCCCTACTTATTACAGCTTGACAAAGGGAACACACGGCTTGACACCTGTTGTCCGCATTTCTGGTGAAATACCTCCACACCGAAGAGCTGATTTTTTTGGTATTTTCACCTGGCATGTCAACGGCCATATTCCTCCCACGGACAACAGGTGTCTCCCCGGGTGCCTGACTTAAACAAACCACCTCACCATCAGAATCCTCCTGGTCAATTTCCTCCCCAGCGCCAGCAACACCCATATCCTCCTCATCCTGGTGTACTTCAACACTGACATCTTCAATCTGACTATCAGGAACTGGACTGCGGGTGCTCCTTCCAGCACTTGCAGGGGGCGTGCAAATGGTGGAAGGCGCATGCTCTTCACGTCCAGTGTTGGGAAGGTCAGGCATCGCAACCGACACAATTGGACTCTCCTTGTGGATTTGGGATTTCGAAGAATGCACAGTTCTTTGCTGTGCTGCTTTTGCCAGCTTGAGTCTTTTCATTTTTCTAGCGAGAGGCTGAGTGCTTCCATCCTCATGTGAAGCTGAACCACTAGCCATGAACATAGGCCAGGGCCTCAGCCGTTCCTTGCCACTCCGTGTGGTAAATGGCATATTGGCAAGTTTACGCTTCTCCTCCGACAATTTTATTTTAGGTTTTGGAGTCCTTTTTTTTCTGATATTTGGTGTTTTGGATTTGACATGCTCTGTACTATGACATTGGGCATCGGCCTTGGCAGACGACGTTGCTGGCATTTCATCGTCTCGGCCATGACTAGTGGCAGCAGCTTCAGCACGAGGTGGAAGTGGATCTTGATCTTTCCCTAATTTTGGAACCTCAACATTTTTGTTCTCCATATTTTAATAGGCACAACTAAAAGGCACCTCAGGTAAACAATGGAGATGGATACTAGTATACAATTATGGACTGCCTGCCGACTGCAGACACAGAGGTAGCCACAGCCGTGAACTACCGTACTGTACTGTGTCTGCAGCTAATATAGACTGGTTGATAAAGAGAAGATGTCTATGTAACTATGTATGTATAAAGAAGACTGAAAAAAATCCACGGTTAGGTGGTATACAATTATGGACGGACTGCCTGCCGAGTGCAGACACAGAGGTAGCCACAGCCGTGAACTACCGTACTGTACTGTGTCTGCAGCTAATATAGACTGGTTGATAAAGAGAAGATGTCTATGTAACTATGTATGTATAAAGAAGAATGAAAAAAAACCACGGTTAGGTGGTATACAATTATGGACGGACTGCCTGCCGAGTGCAGACACAGAGGTAGCCACAGCCGTGAACTACCGTACTGTACTGTGTCTGCAGCTAATATAGACTGGTTGATAAAGAGAAGATGTCTATGTAACTATGTATGTATAAAGAAGAATGAAAAAAATCCACGGTTAGGTGGTATTACAATTATGGACGGACTGCCTGCCGAGTGCAGAGACACAGAGGTAGCCACAGCCGTGAACTACCGTACTGTGTCTGCTGCGACTGGATGATAAATGATATAAAAAATATATATATATCACTACTGCAGCCGGACAGGTATATATTATATATTATATAATGACGGACCTGCTGGACACTGTCTGTCAGCAGAATGAGTTTTATTTTTATAGAATAAAAAAAAAAAAACACACAAGTGAAGTCACACGACGAGTGTTTAACTTTTTCAGGCAATCACAATATAAGTATACTACTAACTATACTGGTGGTCAGTGTGGTCAGGTCACTGGTCAGTCACACTGGCAGTGGCACTCCTGCAGCAAAAGTGTGCACTGTTTAATTTTAATATAATATGTACTCCTGGCTCCTGCTATAACCTATAACTGGCACTGCAGTAGTGCTCCCCAGTCTCCCCCACAATTATAAGCTGTGTGAGCTGAGCAGTCAGACAGATATATAATATATATAGATGATGCAGCACACTGGCCTGAGCCTGAGCAGTGCACACAGATATGGTATGTGACTGACTGAGTCACTGTGTGTATCGCTTTTTTCAGGCAGAGAACGGATATATTAAATAAACTGCACTGTGTGTCTGGTGGTCACTCACTATATAATATATTATGTACTCCTGGCTCCTGCTATAACCTATAACTGGCACTGCAGTAGTGCTCCCCAGTCTCCCCCACAATTATAAGCTGTGTGAGCTGAGCAGTCAGACAGATATATATAATATTATATATAGATAATAGATGATGCAGCACACTGGCCTGAGCCTGAGCAGTGCACACAGATATGGTATGTGACTGACTGAGTCACTGTGTGTATCGCTTTTTTCAGGCAGAGAACGGATATATTAAATAAACTGCACTGTGTGTCTGGTGGTCACTCACTATATAATATATTATGTACTCCTGGCTCCTGCTATAACCTATAACTGGCACTGCAGTAGTGCTCCCCAGTCTCCCCCACAATTATAAGCTGTGTGAGCTGAGCAGTCAGACAGATATATATAATATTATATATAGATAATAGATGATGCAGCACACTGGCCTGAGCCTGAGCAGTGCACACAGATATGGTATGTGACTGACTGAGTCACTGTGTGTATCGCTTTTTTCAGGCAGAGAACGGATATATTAAATAAACTGCACTGTGTGTCTGGTGGTCACTCACTATATAATATATTATGTACTCCTGGCTCCTGCTATAACCTATAACTGGCACTGCAGTAGTGCTCCCCAGTCTCCCCCACAATTATAAGCTGTGTGAGCTGAGCAGTCAGACAGATATATATAATATTATATATAGATAATAGATGATGCAGCACACTGGCCTGAGCCTGAGCAGTGCACACAGATATGGTATGTGACTGAGTCACTGTGTGCTGTGTATCGCTTTTTTCAGGCAGAGAACGGATTATAAAGTAAACTGCACTGTCCTCACTAGTAAACTCTCTCCACTCAGTCTCTACACTTCTACAGTAACAGTACTCCTCCTAGTCAGCTCCAGTAAATCTCTCTCAGTCTCTTATAATCTAAATGGAGAGGACGCCAGCCACGTCCTCTCCCTATCAATCTCAATGCACGTGTGAAAATGGCGGCGACGCGCGGCTCCTTATATAGAATCCGAGTCTCGCGATAGAATCCGAGCCTCGCGAGAATCCGACAGCGTCATGATGACGTTCGGGCGCGCTCGGGTTAACCGAGCAAGGCGGGAAGATCCGAGTCGCTCGGACCCGTGAAAAAAAACATGAAGTTCTGGCGGGTTCGGATTCAGAGAAACCGAACCCGCTCATCTCTAAAATTTATAGCAATAAGCTGTGTTGTTCCTTATCAGTTACTGTATTCTTGTGTTCTTTCTGGAGCATTGTAATTGTTGCTCTAGATGTGATATTCGTTGTCAAGAGCAACAATAGAGTATATTTTTACATTTTGTTCATTATCCTCCTGACCGTGGACTGATTTAGAGGTGAAACTCTGTAGCCGTTTTCACACTCAGAATTAGAATTGAGAGAATACAAACACAAAAAATCAGAAATTATGCAAACTGGGCCTGGTGCAGTAACTGGATATAGGTGGTTATCTATACTTTATCCCTTTTCTATCTAAGAAGCCTTAAAATCTTTAACAATGTAACTCCAAAATATATATTTCACTAGAAATAAAGCATTGTACTACAATCCTCTATGTGTACTACAAAAAAGACAAATGCATGTGTGTGTATATTGGCCCTCATTCCGAGATGATCATAGCTGTGCTAAATTTAGCACAGCTACAATCAGTCAAACTGACATGCGGGGGGACGCCCACCACAGGGCTAGTCCACCCCGCATGTCAGTGCCGCCCCCCGCAGAAGTGCAAAGGTATCACACAGCAGCGATGCCTTTGCACTTCAAGAGTAGCTCCCGACCAGCGCAGCTTTAGCGTGCTGGCCGGGAGCTACTCGTCACTCCCCGGCCCGCAGCTCCTCGCACGGTCTGGCCACGCCTGTGTTGGTCGGACCGCGCCCACGAAACAGCGGCCAAACGCCACTGTTCCGCCCACTCCCACCCAGAGACTGCCTCTGCCTGTCAATCAGGCAGAGGCGATCGCAGCTCAGCTACGGCCTTCAGCCATCTGGCATGCACCGGCGCACTATGGCGCATGTGCAGTGGGTACCCGTTCGCTTGGCTGTGATAAAAAGCAGCGAGCGAACGGGTCAGAATGACCCCCATTGTGTGTGGTCTCATTGCATACTGTATGCTTGTGATTTGTATACCAGTTTACCCAGACTTTCAAAGTACAATAACATTTTTCTTTAGGTGCCCTGATAATGCAGGAACTACTCAGACCAGGGCAGGGACTAATCTGAGGACCCACTCAGAACAAGTGAGGGCAGACAGGTTGCTGGTGGCAATCAGGATCCAGGCAGATGCATAGATCGCCTAATGGGTGATCCGGCCATTCATCTCATACCGCTCGTCGGGATCCAGGCTGTCACAATGCTGACGCAGAGATCCTGACGGGAGCACCGTACAGCCGCCGGTATAACGGCGAGGTAGGTGATTCCACCTCTATGGGTGTTCATGACACCCATAGAAGGAGAATAGAAACTGTGGCAAGCGTAGGAGCTTTGTTGCGCTCGCCTCCCTGCTGGCATTCTACCGCTTGGGATGCCGGTGTCGGTATACTGACATTTGGCATCCCGTGCTGCGGTAATACATACCGCTCACTTATTACCTGCTCCCATTCACAATACTGTGAACACTCACCAACATTGCTATGTGACTGAATCATACAGCTTTACAAGAGCATTTTGGCTGGGTGCACACTTGACGATATATCGGTCACATTGGGGGTCATTCCGAGTTGATCGCTAGCTGAAAATGTTCGCTGCGCAGCGATGAGGCAGAAAAATGGCACTTGTGTGCATGCAGCGCAATGTGCACGCACAACGTACTTTCACAACGGCCGATGTGTTTTTACACAAGGTCTAGCGAAGCTTTTCAGACGCACTGCTGGCCGCAGAGTGATTGACATGAAGTGGGCGTTTCTGGGTGTCAAATGACCGTTTTCAGGGAGTGTTCGGAAAAACACAGGTGTGCCAGGAAAAACGCAGGGTGTGTTTGTGACGTCAAATCCGGAACTAAACAGTCTGAAGTGATAGCAAGGTAGGATTAGATCTGGAGCTACTCTGAAACTGCACAATTTTTATTTTAGTCGCTCTGCGATCCTTTTGTTCGCACTTCTGCTAAGCTAAGATACACTCCCAGAGGGCGGCGGCTTAGCGTTTGCACGGCTGCTAAAAACAGCTAGCGAGCAATCAACTCGGAATGACCCCCATTGTCCAGTGTGTATGCACTATATCGTTTACAATGCACGCTCCCGCAGGTCATTAACGTTGTCCGATATCTTTTAGTTTTGACCATATCAGGAAAACCTGCATACTCCTGGA
Organism: Pseudophryne corroboree; assembly: GCF_028390025.1. NCBI lineage: Eukaryota > Metazoa > Chordata > Amphibia > Anura > Myobatrachidae > Pseudophryne > Pseudophryne corroboree. Next base: position 317,042,905 of record NC_086444.1, on the reverse strand, counting down.
TGTGGCCGGGTGACAATATCGTTTTCGGGGGGAAATCGTTTGCATGTAATATTTAGCACTTTTCCTCCTATATCAAATTCCTAAATTGGTATAGATTGTACGCTTGCAAGCAGGATGCTCTTACCTCTTTGTTTATTATTACACTTGTTTTATTACCCTTTATCCCAATTATAAAGCTGGAGTTATACAAATATTATTAGTAGTAGTAGTAATAATAATAATTATTATTATAATAACTAGTGATGTGCACCTGAAATTTTTCGGGTTTTGTGTTTTGGTTTTGGGTTCGGTTCCGTGGCCGTGTTTTGGGTTCGGACGCGTTTTGGCAAAACCTCACCGATTTTTTTTTGTCGGATTCGGGTGTGTTTTGGATTCGGGTGTTTTTTTCAAAAGACCCTAAAAAACAGCTTAAATCATAGAATTTGGGGGTCATTTTGATCCCATAGTATTATTAACCTCAATAACCATAATTTCCACTAATTTTCAGTCTATTCTGAACACCTCACACCTCACAATATTATTTTTAGTCCTAAAATTTGCACCGAGGTCGCTGGATGGCTAAGCTAAGCGACCCTAGTGGCCAACACAAACACCTGGCCCATCTAGGAGTGGCACTGCAGTGTCACGCAGGATGGCCCTTCAAAAAAATACTCCCCAAACAGCACATGACGCAAAGAAAAAAAGAGGCGCAATGAGGTAGCTGTGTGACTAAGCTAAACGACCCTAGTGGCCGACACAAACACCTGGCCCATCTAGGAGTGGCACTGCAGTGTCACGCAGGACGGCCCTTCAAAAAAATACTCCACAAACAGCACATGACACAAAGAAAAATGAAAGAAAAAAGAGGTGCAAGATGGAATTGTCCTTGGGCCCTCCCACCCACCCTTATGTTGTAAAAACAGGACATGCACACTTTAACGAACCCATCATTTCAGCGACAGGGTCTGCCACACGACTGTGACTGAAATGACTGGTTGGTTTGGGCCCCCACCAAAAAAGAAGCAATCAATCTCTCCTTGCACAAACTGGCTCTACGGAGGCAAGATGTCCACCTCATCATCATCGTCCGATTCATCACCCCTTTTACTGTGTACATCCCCCTCCTCACAGATTATTAATTTGTCCCCACTGGAATCCACCATCTCAGGTCCTCGTGTACTTTCTGGAGGCAATTGCTGCTGGTGAATGTCTCCATGGAGGAATTGATTATAATTCATTTTAATGAACATCATCTTCTCCACATTTTCTGGAAGTAACCTCGTACGCCGATTGCTGACAAGGTGAGCGGCGGCACTAAACACTCTTTTGGAGTACACACTGGAGGGAGGGCAACTTAGGTAGAATAAAGCCAGTTTGTGCAAGGGCCTCCAAATTGCCTCTTTTTCCTGCCAGTATACGTACGGACTGTCTGACGTGCCTACTTGGATGCGGTCACTCATATAATCCTCCACCATTCTTTCAATGGTGAGAGAATCATATGCAGTGACAGTAGACGACTTGTCAGTAATCGTTGGCAGGTCCTTCAGTCCGGACCAGATGTCAGCATCAGCAGTCGCTCCAGACTGCCCTGCATCACCGCCAGCGGGTGGGCTCGGAATTTGTAGCCTTTTCCTCGCACCCCCAGTTGCGGGAGAATGTGAAGGAGGAGATGTTGACGGGTCGCGTTCCGCTTGACTTGACAATTTTGTCACCAGCAGGTCTTTGAACCTCTGCAGACTTGTGTCTGCCGTAAAGAGAGATCCAAGGTAGGTTTTAAATCTAGGATCGAGCACGGTGGCCAAAATGTAGTGCTCTGATTTCAACAGATTGACCACACGTGAATCCTGGTTAAGCGAATGAAGGGCTCCATCCACAAGTCCCACATGCCTAGCGGAATCGCTCTGTTTTAGCTCCTCCTTCAATGCCTCCAGCTTCTTCTGCAAAAGCCTGATGAGGGGAATGACCTGACTCAGGCTGGCAGTGTCTGAACTGACTTCACGTGTGGCAAGTTCAAAAGGTTGCAGAACCTTGCACAACGTTGAAATCATTCTCCACTGCGCTTGAGACAGGTGCATTCCACCTCCTTTGCCTATATCATGGCCAGATGTATAGGCTTGAATGGCCTTTTGCTGCTCCTCCATCCTCTGAAGCATATAGAGGGTTGAATTCCACCTCGTTACCACCTCTTGCTTCAGATGATGGCAGGGCAGGTTCAGGTGTTTTTGGTGGTGCTCCAGTCTTCTGTACGCGGTGCCTGTACGCCGAAAGTGGCCCGCAATTCTTCTGGCCACCGACAGCATCTCTTGCACGCCCCTGTCGTTTTTTAAATAATTCTGCACCACCAAATTCAAGGTATGTGCAAAACATGGGACGTGCTGGAATTTGCCCAGATGTAATGCACTCACAATATTGCTGGCATTGTCCGATGTCACAAATCCCCAGGAGAGTCCAATTGGGGTAAGCCATTCTGCGATGATCTTCCTCAGTTGCCGTAAGAGGTTTTCAGCTGTGTGCCTGCCTATTCTGGAAAGCGGTGATACAAAGCGTAGCCTGCCTAGGAACGAGTTGGCGTTTGCGAGATGCTGCTACTGGTGCCGCCGCTGCTGTTCTTGCTGCGGGAGGCAATACATCTACCCAGTGGGCTGTCACAGTCATGTAGTCCTGAGTCTGCCCTGCTCCACTTGTCCACATGTCCGTGGTTAAGTGGACATTGGGTACAACTGCATTTTTTAGGACACTGGTGAGTCTTTTTCTGACGTCCGTGTACATTCTCGGTATCGCCTGCCTAGAGAAGTGGAACCTAGATGGTATTTGGTAACGGGGGCACACTACCTCAAGAAATTGTCTAGTTCCCTGTGAACTAACGGCGGATACCGGACGCACGTCTAACACCAACATAGTTGTCAAGGCCTCAGTTATCCGCTTTGCAACACGATGACTGCTGTGATATTTCATCTTCCTCGCAAAGGACTGTTGGACAGTCAATTGCTTACTGGAAGTAGTACAAGTGGTCTTCTGACTTCCCCTCTGGGATGACGATCGACTCCCAGCAGCAACAACAGCAGCGCCAGCAGCAGTAGGCGTTACACTCAAGGATGCATCGGAGGAATCCCAGGTAGGAGAGGACTCGTCAGACTTGCCAGTGACATGGCCTGCAGGACTATTGGCTTTCCTGGGTAAGGAGGAAATTGACACTGAGGGAGTTGGTGGGGTGGTTTGCGCGAGCTTGGTTACAAGAGGAAGGGATTTACTGGTCAGTGGACTGCTTCCGCTGTCGCCCAAAGTTTTTGAACTTGTCACTGACTTATTATGAATGCGCTGCAGGTGACGTATAAGGGAGGATGTTCCGAGGTGGTTAACGTCCTTACCCCTACTTATTACAGCTTGACAAAGGCAACACACGGCTTGACACCTGTTGTCCGCATTTCTGTTGAAATACTTCCACACTGAAGAGCTGATTTTTTTGGTATTTTCACCAGGCATGTCAATGGCCATATTCCTCCCACGGACAACAGGTGTCTCCCCGGGTGCCTGACTTAAACAAACCACCTCACCATCAGAATCCTCCTTGTCAATTTCCTCCCCAGCGCCAGCAACACCCATATCCTCATCCTGGTGTACTTCAACACTGACATCTTCAATTTCACTATCAGGAACTGGACTGCGGGTGCTCCTTTCAACACTTGCAGGGGGCGTGCAAATGGTGGAAGGCGCAAGCTCTTCCCGTCCAGTGTTGGGAAGGTCAGGCATCGCAACCGACACAATTGGACTCTCCTTTGGGATTTGGGATTTCGAAGAACGCACAGTTCTTTGCTGTGCTTTTGCCGCAAGTCTTTTCTTTTTTCTAGCGAGAGGATGAGTGCTTCCATCCTCATGTGAAGCTGAACCACTAGCCATGAACATAGGCCAGGGCCTCATCCGTTCCTTGCCACTCCGTGTCGTAAATGGCATATTGGCAAGTTTACGCTTCTCCTCAGACGCTTTTAATTTTGATTTTTGGGTCATTTTTTTACTGATCTTTTGTGTTTTGGATTTTACATGCTCTGTACTATGACATTGGGCATCGGCCTTGGCAGACGACGTTGATGGCATTTCATCGTCTCGGACATGACTAGTGGCAGCAGCTTCAGCACGAGGTGGAAGTGGATCTTGATCTTTCCCTATTTTTTTAACCTCCACATTTTTGTTCTCCATATTTTGCGCACAACTAAAAGCCACCACAGGTATACAATGTAGATGGATGGATAGTATAGTATTATTTATACTTATGGACGACGAGTGACGACACAGAGGTAGGTACAGCCGTGGCCTACCGTACTGCTGCTTAGTGCTTATATATAAATATAATATACTGTATAACGGACCTGGTGGACAGTGTCAGCAGCAGACTGCTAAACTAGTATGAAGAAAGAAAAAAAAAAAACACCACAGGTATACAATGTAGATGGATGGATAGTATAGTATTACTTATACTTATGGACGACGAGTGACGACACAGAGGTAGGTACAGCCGTGGCCTACCGTACTGCTGCTTAGTGCTTATATATAAATATAATATACTGTATAACGGACCTGGTGGACAGTGTCAGCAGCAGACTGCTAAACTAGGATGAAGAAAGAAAAAAAAACCACCACAGGTATACAATGTAGATGGATGGATAGTATAGTATTACTTATACTTATGGACGACGAGTGACGACACAGAGGTAGGTACAGCCGTGGCCTACCGTACTGCTGCTTAGTGCTTATATATAAATATAATATACTGTATAACGGACCTGGTGGACAGTGTCAGCAGACTGCTAAACTAGTATGAAGAAAGAAAAAAAAACCACCACAGGTATACAATGTAGATGGATGGATAGTATAGTATTACTTATACTTATGGACGACGAGTGCACTGACGACACAGAGGTAGGTACAGCCGTGGCCTACCGTACTGCTGCTTAGTGCTTATATATAAATATAATATACTGTGTGTATAACGGACCTGGTGGACAGTGTCAGCAGACTGCTAAACTAGTATAAAGAAAGAAAAAAAAAACACCACAGGTATACAATGTAGATGGATGGATAGTATAGTATTACTTATACTTATGGACGAGTGACGACACAGAGGTAGGTACAGCCATGGCCTACCGTACTGCTGCTTAGTGCTTATATATAAATATAATATACTGTATAACGGACCTGGTGGACAGTGTCAGCAGCAGACTGCTAAACTAGTATGAAGAAAGAAAAAAAAAACACCACAGGTATACAATGTAGATGGATGGATAGTATTACTTATACTTATGGACGACAAGTGACGAGTCGACACAGAGGTAGGTACAGCCGTGGCCTACCGTACTGCTGCTTAGTGCTTAATTATATATATAATATACTGTATAACGGACCTGGTGGACACTGCAGTGTCAGCAGACTGCTAAACAAACTAGCATGAAGAAAGAAAAAATAAAACACCACAGTGTTTTTCAGGCAGACAAACGTATACTGGACTGGTGGTCACTGTCAGCAAAACTGTGCACTGTACTCCTGCTATAACTGCTCCCCAGTCCCCACAATTAGGCAGTGTGAGCAGTGCACTCAGCACAGATATATCATGCAGCAGTGCAGCACACTGAGTGAGCACAGATATGGTGGAGCGTTTTTTTTCAGGCAGAGAAACAACGGATTAAACTCAAAACCCTGCACTGTACTCCCTAACAGCTGCTCCCCGTCCCCAATCCTCCCCACAATTATAACTAACTAAGTTCTAATATAATACAACGGACTCGGAGAGGACGCCAGCCACGTCCTCTCCCTATCAATCTCAATGCACGTATGAAAATGGCGGCGACGCGCGGCTCCTTATATAGAATCCGAGTCTCGCGAGAATCCGACAGCGGGATGATGACGTTCGGGCGCGCTCGGGTTAACCGAGCAAGGCGGGAGGATCCGAGTCGCTCGGACCCGTGTAAAAAAAAGGTGAAGTTCGGGCGGGTCGGATTCCGAGGATCCGAACCCGCTCATCACTAATAATAACACACTTTTTTAAATAACCCAGTTGTTTCTCTCTTGTGAAGACATTATTATTATTACATTTTATTTATAGGGCACCACAAGTATTTTTGCAGCACCGTACATACGAGCTAGTAGTTACCTAATCATTTTATTTGTTCCTCTAAAATAACGGATTGTGCCCGAATTATTTTGTTCGCAATGCTGATGTTCACGCAACTGAGCGATTATCGGTAGGTACTTTTGCAATGCTGCTCACAGTGAGGATTTCTTAGCAGAAGGACTGACAAGAAGGGACTGTTTGGGGGAGGTAACGGGGAGTGACGGCAAAACCACGTGTGTCACGGCTGTTTTTGGGGTGCGTTTCTACCCTCAGTTACAATCATGTACGTAGAGAAACATCGCACTTGCGTTGCTACTGCCCCTGCCCATCTGCATGACCATACCCTCTCGGGAAGTCGATGTTCCTTGTTTCTGCGTTGATGCTGCGTATGTGTACGCAGTTGCTGAGGACGTTGCAATAGCTCCAGTTGGTGCCTCTATTGTTTTTTCGGTGGCAGCTTCACTTGTGATGATTAGCAAGTCCGTAGGCTGAATAATGGCAGCTGCATAGGGATATGTGTACAAATCTGAATCAGGCCCATTGTCTGGTGGAGCTTCAACAAACATCTTTCTAACCACTACCCTGTAGTTAGTAATACCACTGTCAGCTATTACTTAAGATACAGTACCTGATTATGGGATAATTATACCCAGATATTTGTTAATGTGTAACGTAACATGGACGTAAATGTATACTGACATATATTTCACTACAAAGAACTTTCTTACAATTATTTTAAGGGTGTGCTCTTCAAAGCATGGTATACATTACTATCACACATTGCTGTGCTTACCACTAGGGGGCAATTTATAAATCAATATTGTATAAAAATAAATATGACTGCAATATGTCGACTCTGACGGCCACAATTGTTAAGAAAGAAAAAAACATGTCAACATGCCTCTTAAGGTGCATACACACGGTGCAATGTAACCTTACAATTTTAACTATATAGTCAAAATTGTAAGGAAAGTTAGTGCAAATCGCACGGTGTGTACACAGCTTGCGATAACGATGCGCGGCCCCGTGGGGTCGGTATTGCAAGAAAAAATAGACTATGCAGGCAAGCCAATCTTGACTATCTGGTTCAAAGTATGCCATAGTCAAAATCGCACATAGCCAAGGCTGCCATCAGACATCGTGGGGCCCAGGACTGACAAAACAGGCAGAGCCCCCCCCCCCCCCCCATCCCTCACCCCCCAAAAAAAATCTATATATAAAAAAATTCTAAAATGTAGAGGGACATTTTCAATCAGCAATGGGCAGTAGCAGGCAGCGGCGGGCTTCAGGGGCGGACTGGGGTGGAAAACCAGCCTGGAAAATTTCTGGGAGCAGCCCTAAATGTGGGTGGGATCTTTGGAGGGGGCGGGGTCTTATACATATACGCACACACACACAGATACAGTATATATATATATATATATATATATACACACACATACATACATACATACATACATACAGGTGTCCCCATGGACGGAAGGAACAGGCGGCACTCATCTGGTCTTATAGGCAGAAAGCTGGTGTTTTTATTATTCCAACGTTTCAAGGCCAAGTGGCCTTTTCAACAGGTACTATATATAGTTCAGTAGAAATAAGGCGGCATTCTAGAGACTTGAATCAGTGTAAAATGGTTGTGTATATTAAATCAGTAGTTCTCAACCCCGGTCCCCAAGTACCCCCAACAACATGTTTTTCAGGTCTCCTCACAGGATTGCAAGTGAAATAATTTGCTCCACCTGTGGATCTTTTATAATGTGTCAGTGAGTAATGAATACACCTGTTCAACTGCTAGGTGACCTGGAAAACATGAACTGTTGGGGGTACTTGAGGAACGAGGTTGAGAATCACTGTATTAAATCAATGTTTTGAGGCACGGGGGCCCCGTCATTAGGACACACAACAACAGTGAATAAGTGAAGTGTATATATATATATATATATATATACACATACACACACACACACACACACACACACACACTGCTCAAAAAAATAAAGGGAACACTTAACACAATGTAACTCCAAGTCAATCACACTTCTGTGAAATCAAACTGTCCACTTAGGAAGCAACACTGATTGACAATCAATTTCACATGCTGTTGTGCAAATGGAATAGACAACAGGTGGAAATTATAAGCAATTAGCAAGACACCCCCAATAAAGGAGTTGTTCTGCAGGTGGTGACCACAGACCAATTCTCAGCTCCTATGCTTTCTGGCTGATGTTTTGGTCACTTTTGAAACCTGGCGGTGCTTTCACTCTAGTGGTAGCATGAGACGGAGTCTATAACCCACACAAGTGGCTCAGGTAGTGCAGCTCATCCAGGATGGCACATCAATGTGAGCTGTGGCAAGAAGGTTTGCTGTGTCTGTCAGCATAGTGTCCAGAGCATGGAGGCGCTACCAGGAGACAGGCCGGTACATCAGGAGACGTGGAGGAGGCCGTAGGAGGGCAACAACCCAGCAGCAGGACCGCTACCTCCGCCTTTTTGCAAGGAGGAACAGGAGCACTGCCAGAGCCCTACAAAATGACCTCCAGCAAGCCACAGATGTGCATGTGTCTACTCAAACGATCAGAAACAGACTCCATGAGGGTGGTATGTGGGCCCGACGTCCACAGGTGGGGGTTGTGCTTACAGCCCAACACTGTGCAGGATGTTTGGCATTTGCCAGAGAACACCAAGATTGGCAAATTTGCCACTGGCGCCCTGTGTTCTTCACAGATGAAAGCAGGTTCTCACTGAGCACGTAACAGACGTGACAAAGTCTGGAGACGCCAAGGAGAACGATCTGCTGCCTGCAACATCCTCCAGCATGACCGGTTTGGCAGTGGGTAAGTAATGGTATGGGGTGGCATTTCTTGGGGGGGTCGCACAGCCCTCCATGTGCTCGCCAAAGGTAGCCTGACTGCCATTAGGTACGGAGATGAGATACTCAGACCCCTTGTGAGACCATATGCTGGTGCGGTTGGCCCTGGGTTCCTCCTAATGCAAGACAATGCTAGACCTCATGTGGCTGGAGTGTGTCAGCAGTTCCTGCAAGACGAAGGCATTGATGCTATGGACTGGCCCGCCCGTTCCCCAGACCTGAATCCAATTGAGCACATCTGGGATATTATGTTTCGCTCCATCCACGTTGCACCACAGACTGTCCAGGAGTTGGCGGATGCTTTAGTCCAGGTCTGGGAGGAGATCCCTCAGGAGATCATCCGCCACCTCATCAGGAGCATGCCCAGGCATAGTAGGGAGGTCATACAGGCACGTGGAGGCCACACACACTACTGAGCCTCATTTTGACTTGTTTTAAGGACATTACATCAAAGTTGGATCAGCCTGTAGTGTGTTTTTCCAATTTAATTTTGAGTGTGACTTCAAATCCAGACCTCCATGGGTTAATAAATTTGATTTCCATTGATAATTTTTGTGTGATTTTGTTGTCAGCACATTTTCATTCATTCAGATCTAGGATGTGTTATTTTAGTGTTCCCTTTATTTTTTTGAGCAATGTATATCTGTGTATGAGCCGCAATCTCGGGTCTTATTATAAATAACAGGACATCACCCCATCAGTGACAGCAACGTTTCAGTTTAATTTAAAAACCGTCTTCAGGCTTACATTATGTAAGCCTGAAGACGGTTTTTAAATTAAACCGAAACATTGCTGTCACTGACGGGGTGATGTCCTGTTATTTATAATAAAACCCGAGAGTGCCGCTCATACACAAAGATATGCAAGCATCATTGCCAGAGAGGGCACTGGGCGCTCATAACTTTATCTGTTTGGAGTGCCAGGCTCCACACACACACACACACACACACACACACGTAAATGCATATATATTTGGTGGCTCCAGCATCTGATACAACCATTACACATATTCAATTGCAGACCTATTTGAGGAGTAACTTGCCGCCCACTGTGCCCCAGGCATGGAGGGGTCTAACATGCATGCCAGCAGCCCCCGGCCAGGGCACATTAACTCTTTGCTGGCTGTACATTATTCAGGGCACTGCCAAAATGCACAGATAAGCTGCTGGTACCTGGAACACAGCACAAGATCCCAAACGACACTGAGCAGAGTAACTGAGGTGTAATAACATCTGGGAGTCGGGAGGACGTTCCTTTTCCTTCTAGTGTTTGTTTAGCCTCAGCGGTGCCAGCCGGTGATTGGCTGGCTCTGCTGTCAGCCATCAAATAGTGAGAGGGCTGTATTTCGTGGCATCTGATTGGCTGCAGCTGCTGTCATTCAGGCCAGCTGGGAGGGTGGAACTGCTATTGGCCCAGCTATACTGCAGAGCTATCAACCGTCACTGGGAAGTTAAGGGGCCGGGCCGTGAGATATGCGCTGCGCCGCCGTGCCTGTTCTTGCTAAACAGTCACCCAGCCGGACCTCACCTCTGTTGCCGCTAACACACACGGCCTCAAAGGCACACAGCTCATCGTTGGCCAGTCAGTGCTTGTAAAGTGCGGCTGCGGTGACGTCCACTGTCTGAGAATGGGCCGCGGCAGCTAATGAGGGAGGGGTCCTGGGGGAGTTCAAGGGAAATTGCATAGTCAAAATCAGAAATACAACCATGTGTATGCACCTTTAGGCATACATGCCGATATCCTGGCTGCTCTCTCCGGGAGAGAGCAGCCAGGCTGGCTCAGCAGGGGGGTGGGGCAGGGTTATGACTCTTGAAGGGGGCAGGATGGAGGCGTGTTTACCGTGATCGTGTCATTGTAGCCACACACCCCGCTCTGTTCTGCCGATATTACCGGCATTATACTGCAGGGGGTGTGGCTATGATACAACAAATATGGGGGGTCATTCCGAGTTGTTCGCTCGTTATTTTTTTGTCGCAACGGAGCGATTAGTCGCTAATGCGCATGCGCAATGTCCGCAGTGCGACTGCGCCAAGTAAATTTGCTATGCAGTTAGGTATTTTACTCACGGCATTACAAGGTTTTTTCTTCGTTCTGGTGATCGTAATGTGATTGACAGGAAGTGGGTGTTTCTGGGCGGAAACAGGCCGTTTTATGGGTGTGTGCGAAAAAACGCTACCGTTTCTGGGAAAAACGCGGGAGTGGCTGGAGAAACAGAGGAGTGTCTGGCCGAACGCTGGGTGTGTTTGTGACGTCAAACCAGGAACGAAACTGACTGAACTGATCGCAGATGCCGAGTAAGTGTGGAGCTACTCAGAAACTGCTAAAAAGTGTCTATTCGCAATATTGCGAATCTTTCGTTCGCAATTTTGATAAGCTAAGATTCACTCCCAGTAGGCGGCGGCTTAGCGTGTGCAAAGCTGCTAAAAGCAGCTTGCGAGCTAACAACTCGGAATGAGGGCCATGGTCCTTTAAAGAGAACAAAGGACCAAAAAAGCAACTGTAAGCCTTTTTCTGGGCACACTTGAAAAAATTGAAATGATGAAATTATTAAGACATAACTTTTATTAATGTATACTTGCCGAGAATTACCTTCCAACCCCATGTGATGCAACTTAACCTAGATGCTTTCCATACCTCCCCCACTAATTGACAGGCTGCGCTCTTACATAAGTACTGGCAGCGGGGAACTCCGAGAGCAGGCGACCATGTGATCAAGCTCTCGGAGCGAAACGCGCGTCACTTCCGGTTCCGGCGCCCAAACTTCCGGTCGCACGGACTGCGGCCGCCGGCGCCTCACTCCTCGATTCCTGCTCTGTCCACCGGTCTGAGGGTCTCCTGAACAGGTTGGGTAAGAAAAATGGGTTCCTCTTGCCCAAACCACAGCTCCCCCGTGTTCTCCCATAAAGTCCACCATATACTTCCCTAGCTAATAGGGGAAAGCTGATTAATTCAAATTAATGTGATGCATTTTGTGCTTAATATTTCCTTGTGGTGCATGATTGCTGGACAAGGGGGGAGACAGAGAAACCCTCTCACAAGGGACGGCAGTAACTGCAAATTATAAATCATTATTAGAGAATTAGGGTTTTTTGTACCTCAGACGTATTTTCCATTGTCCTGATTATTGTGGGCGCTACAAAGCCCTCCTGTTTCTTAGATTATTTGAGAGCAAATGGTAGAGTTTGATCTTGGAAATTCCAACCCCAAGACCTCACAGTTATTATTTTTGCCTCAAATCACCATTGATTAGATCATTTAGTCACAATTTAGCAATTTATTTCATCAATATTCTCTGATACTAACAAAAACTGGTACTTATCCCATTCTCTGATATAAACATAGCCTGGTACTCATTCTGTGATTGACTTCCTGGGTCCCAACATAATCGGTTGACGGTGCGCCTAGGAGACGAATCTACCTACGGTCAGACCGCACTGAGTATGCCCAAACTCGTCTGATCTTGGAAGCCAAGCACTGCAGGGCCTGGTCAGTACGTGGATGGGGAACCACCAGGGAATACTAGGTACCGTAGGTATTTTACTCTCCAGCAGCTAAAACATTTTGGGACCCAGTGTATCAACCTGGTCTCAAGTTGCAGCATTTATTAGACTATATCGAGGTAGTGACCTCACTCATACAAAATTCTGACCATAGAGGATATATATGATTCATTTTTTTGAATGAGGCTTTATTTATTTTCGCTCACTTAAATCATTATCTTCCCTATGACAGGTACATTCGTACTTATGAACACCTTTGTTCTTTAATTATTGACGCCAGCTCTCGCTTTTTCCTAAAGTATACATTAATAAAAGTTATGTCTTAATAATTCCATCATTTCAATTTTTTCAAGTGTGCCCAGGAAAAGGCTTATAGTTGCTTTTTTGGTCCTTTGTTCTCTTTAAAGGACCATATTTGTTGTTTCATAGTTGTCATAACTATCTTCCGGGAGCACCACCAACCATTTGCTGAACGCATCATTCTAGTAGGCGCTCATGTTGGTTTAACTATAATATTTCTAACTTATTGTAAAATAATTGTTATATCCTGTGCAGATTTACTTCTTTTTGGTGTGGCTATGATGACACGATTCAGCAAGAATCACGTCATCAACTGTTCGGACCGCCCACTTTGCTCACTAAGTGGGTGGCCGGGCAGAGGGGGACCTTCAGAATCAGGAGACTTGCCTGTTCTTCCGGGGGACCGGGAGGGCCATCCGATTTTCGGGATCCTCCCGGCCATTCCGGGAGAGTAGGCAAGTATGCTCTTAGGAACAATGCAAACTACTGTCTCTTACTTACATACTGTATTTAACATGCTTAGATCCTAACAATGATTTATCATTATCATAAATATAGATAAATAATTGTGACATAAAATACAGGATCTGTTACAGGTAAATGATCTAGTATTCAAAATGATCTATATTCTCAGTTTTGTAGATTAGGGCAGTGGTTCCCAAACTGTGTGCCTAGGCACCGTGGGGTGCCTCGGAGCACTTGCAGAGGTGCATTGGGTTGGTGTTCCAGGACCAAATCAAAATATTTTACCAACTACAATCCTCAAGACCTCTAAGAACAAAATGCAACCAATTTTGTATAAAACTATTTACATTGTGATTTACATGTGATTGTACATACCTGTTTGTCACTTTGCTCTATCATGCACAGCTAACACACAGCGTAACAAAGCCAGTAAATAGGCACCTGAACTTTTAACTTGAACAAGTGAAACCTTACACTCTCAGCCTAGATAACACTGGTTTCATCTCAAACTAACTATGTTCAACAAATTGATTTTCTGCATTGCTCTTCATGGAGTATTCATAAAGACCATTGCATCATTCAGTCTCCCAGCAACTCAGCCCTCTGTACATGTTGCCCCCTCAATTCTACACGCCCCTCTTATTAGCACTCATGAGCTTTTTACTTCCCTATACTCATTGACAATAACATCTACAACCTCTCACCATAAAAAACTTTCACAAACCTCTGACACCCACATTTATCTCTCTCTTCTGCTTCTGATAGCTGGTGAATTTCACCAAATCCACGACCCAGCCACCTGCTTCGCTCACATTCACCTGATTCACAGCAACAAAGAAATCCAGCTAACCTCATAAACATCACGTCTTCCATCACCTTCCAGATCACTAAAGTGTGCCTTATGGAATGCACCCTCTGTTTGTAACAAATTAACATCCATCCATGACCTCTTCATATCCAACAACATCAATCTGCTGGCTATAACAGAAACCTGGCTCACAATCTGACACAGCCTCCCCTGCAGCACTGGCACATGGTGGTCTCCACTTTACACACACCTCCAGACCCGATAACCATAAAGGAGGAGGAGTTGGACTTTTACTTTCCCAATCTTTTGCATACACTGTTCTACCACAGGTTCCATCACTCACATTTACATCATTTGAAGTACATTCCATTAGGGTTTACTCTCCTTTCTCTCTGCGTGTTGCAGCTATCTACCGCCCACCTGGGCATCCAAAACTATTTTTGGAAGATTTTTCTGCCTGGCTCCCTCACTTCCTATTCTCTGACATCTCCACCATTATCATGGGTGATTTCAATATTGCTATTGATTGTCCAAAATCTGCTGCGCACGCCTGCAAACTACTCTCTCTAACCTCCTCTCTTGGCCTCTCCCAATGGACTGACTCCTCTACTCATCAGGCGGGCCACTGCCTTGATCTAGTATTCACCAGACTATGCTCCATCTCTGAACTCACTAACACTCCTTTCCCCCTCTCAGATCACAACCTTATCACCTGCATGCTCTCCTCTGTTAATTCAAACCCTGTGTTGCTGAAGTCCTCCAATCTTCCTCAAATCCGCAGAAATATTAACACAATTAATCTTCAAGAACTTTCCACTTCACTCCAACAACTGCTTTCACCTATTTCTGCATTCACCTCCCCTGAGATGGCTGTATCACACCTTAATGAGACTCTAGAACTAGCCCTTGATGAAGTGGCTCCAGCTACCCATCACACTCCATGTAGGCCTAGATGTCAACCATGGCACTCCAAATTAACAAGACAACTACAAAAACTCACACGAAAACTTGAACGTCAGTGGCGTAAATCTCGTATTTCAAGTGACTTCCTCACATATAAGACTGTCTACCATTCTTATAAAAATGCCCTGGACACTGCCAAACAAACATATTTCCAAACTCTTATCTCTGCTCAAGCCTCTAACCCCAAACGACTCTTTAATACATTTAAATCACTTCTGAATCATCCCGCACCTACCCCACCCGCCACTATCAAGGCACAGGATCTTGCTTCCTACTTCAAGGAGAAGATTGATAAGATCCGAGATGAAATGGTATGCTCTTCGGCAGCCAGTGACCTGCTCCGTTCTTTACCTGAACCCTCTGGCACTCTTTCTTCATTTGATCCCACAAATGAAGATGAACTATTATCACTCTTCTCATCCTGCTTCTCTACTACCTCTCCTCTTGATCCTTTACCCTCACAAATAAGTAAAGCTCTGTCTCTGGTGCTCATCCCTACCTTAACTAACATCTGTAATCTCTCTCTCTCTACTGGTATTTTTCCTTCACTCTTCGAGCATGCAGTGATTACTCCCATTTAAAAAAAACAAAATTCTGACCCTAATGCTCTCTCAAACTACCGCCCTATCTCTCAGCTCCCTTGTCTCTCTAAGCTACTTGAGAGACTTGCCTACACTCGACTCACACACTTTCTTAACTCATACACTTTGTTGGACCCACTTCAGTCAGGCTTCCGTTCCCAACATTCCACAGAGACAGCACTGACTAAAGTGGTTAATGATTTGGTCACTACGAAGTCTAAAGGCCACTACTCACTACTTATTCTTCTAGATCTATATGCTGCATTTGACACTGTAGACCACTTTCTTCTCATACAGACACTACAATCCCTAGGTCTTAAAGACGCAGCCCTTTCTTGGTTCCTATCGTACCTATCTAATCGCTCCTTCAGTGTTCGCTTCTCTGAATCTACCTCCTCTTCACTACCTCTTTCAGTTGGAGTACCGCAAGGCTCAGTCTTGGGTCCTCTGCTTTTCTCAATCTATACCTCATCTCTTGGTAAACTAATCAGCTCTTTTGGTTTTCAGTATCATCTGTACGCAGATGACACTCAAATTTACCTATCCTCCCCTGACTTGTCCCTATCTGTACTGGACCGTGTCACTGAATGCCTTTCTGCCATTTCATCCTGGATGACATCTCGCCACCTCAAACTGAATATTTCAAAGACAGAGTTAATTATATTTCCACCAGCCAATAGTAGGTATCAACCTGATATCTCTATCACTGTTGAAAACTCAACTATCTACCCTACCCCACAAGCTCGCTGCCTAGGTGTCATCCTTGACTCTGATCTGTCCTTTGTTCCCCACATTCAATCTGTCTCAAGATCATGTTACATGCATCTAAAAAACATATCCAAAATATGACCATACCTTACACAAGACACTGCTAAAACTCTAATACACGCTCTCATTATCTCCCGCATTGATTATTGCAATAGTCTCCTAACTGGTCTTCCCAAAACGAGACTCTCACCACTACAATCCATTCTGAATGCAGCGGCGAGGCTTATCTTCCTCGCTAGACGTTCATCGTCTGCAGATCCACTCTGTCAGTCCCTCCATTGGTTACCTGTACTCTACCGCATTCAATATAAAATACTTTTACTCACACACAAGGCCATTAACCAAACTATACCAACGTACATCACTTCGCTTATCACAAAATATCTCCCATGAGAGAAAGTCCATGGGAGAACTGCACACTGGAATCACTGAAGACAATTGAAGCACTTACATCTTTCCACCCCAGGAACAGGATATTTATACGGAATTTCATCTACTATGTTTGACGTGAATACTGACAACACCACACACCTTGACAAAGGCCCCCAGAGGGCAGAAACGCATTGGTGACTGATTGGAGGGACCTACTGGAGCCAGAGGGAACACGCTGATTGCTGCTATATACCCCGGGGAGCTACATTGCAAACGCTGTTTGGGTGGGCCATTGTGACACCCCACAACCTCTGGTACGTGGGTCCACTAATCTGTGGTGGATTTTAAATTGCTATTTTGATCAAGACGTCTAGTGTTTTTTTAACAAATACTTTTTCTGCACTTTATGAATAAATAATTTTTATACCTAAACTCAAGCAATACTTCACTATATATTGATTTTTTTTCCTACTCATGTAAACTTTTTACCTGGATGGAGAGGTAAAGGTGAACTAGGGAAGAACCAATATTGGAATCTACAGAATAAAGGAAGGGATACTACAAGCGTAATTGGGTGGGCACTGTTGACACCCCACTAAGTCCGGTACGTAGGTCCGCCGCACTGAGGCGGATTAAAATTTCTTTTACATTATATCCATATGTGATTGAAATTTCTGATAATCCATTTGATCCCTACGGGACTTCACTATTTACTATTTCTTTCTTTGAGGACATCGTGCTATATCAGAACAAGGAAGTACTGCTGATAAACTGTCCAGTGAGGAGAACTTTCCCTTTCTACACAAAGGACTATTACCCGTAGTGACCCAGGGAGCGCACCCCAGCAAAACTATAGAATTAGGATTGAACTTTTTTGGGAAATTGATAACCATCCCAGCTGGGAGACTGCAGCACCTCTGAACTGAAGCGCCATCTGTACATTTGGTTCTGTGTACAACCCGACCTCTGAGCTCTTCACAAGACCTGCGTCTCTCATCCACACTCATTACTCGCTCCCACTCACGACTGCAGGACTTTCATCGGGCTGCACCCACTCTGTGGAATGCCCTACCACGCACAATAAGACTCTCCTCTAGTCTCCAAACCTTCAAGCGTTCCCTGAAAACTCACCTCTTTAGGCAAGCGTATCAAATTCCAGAACCGCCCACATAACTTTCATAAACCTTCCTATCTAATTGCATCCACTCTGTACAGTCCACACATATCCTCACATGTCTTCTCATTCTATGCAATAGATAGGCATATGTACACAAGGAAAGGTGCTATTTCCCTATAGATTGTAAGCTTGCGAGCAGGGCCTTCCTACCTCTATAACTGTTATCACCCAGTTTGTTATTGTTATTTCAAATTGTAAAGCGCAACGGAATTTGCTGCGCTATATAAGAAACTGTTAATAAATAAATAATATTTATGGTCAAACGATAGACAAAACCAGTGCTAGTAGCTGCCAATCATAAACGTGTACAATCAGAAGCACTGTACATAGGGGGTCATTCCGAGTTGATCGCTCGCTAGCAGTTTTTAGCAGACGTGCAAACGCATAGTCGCCGCCCAAGGGGGAGTGTATTTTCGCTTTGCAGAAGTGCCTGTGCAGCAGAGCGCCTGCAAACACATTTTGTGCAGAACAAGACCAGCCCTGTAGTTACTTATCCTGTGCGATGATTGCTGTGACGAGTGACACGGTAATGACGCCAGAAACCCGCCCAGCAAACGGCCAGCCACGCCTGCGTTTTTCCTACCACTCCCAGAAAATGGTTAGTTGACACCCAGAAACTCCCTCTTCCTGTCAGTCTCCTTGCAATCGGCTGTGTGACTGAATGCGTCGCTAGAACCTGTGCAAAACCACAATGCTCTTTGTACCCGTATGTCACGCATGCGCATGGCGGTGCATACCCATGCGCAAATTAGCCATTTTTTTCACTGATCGTTATGCAGCGAACAACGACAGCTAGCGATCAACTTGGAATGACCCCCATAATCACGTAACTGACCCTAAAATGACAAGTGGGTATAATTTTTTTAAATGTCAAATTTTTTCCAAACTTATTGATAAAAACTTTTATTCTAGGGGTGCCGCGGAAAAAAATGCTGATGCTCTAGGGCGTCGTGATTCAAGAAAGTTTGGGAACCAGTGGATTAAGGAGTTTTCTGCAATTTGAACACCATGCCTAACAGCTCCTGAACTACATGTATTTTTGCTCTTGACATCACCTCCACATTAGATTATATGCAGGGCATTTTGGTGACTTTAGTAGGTGGCTCTTCATGATCACATCAGTGTGTATGACATAACTTAGTAGCAGCAAACACATACGTTTTTCCATATTGCCTTTTGGAACTTTCTGCATAATGGGATTCTGTATAAAAGATCACATACTTGTATATGTAATTGTACACAACATATTACATCACTGCACTGTGATGATATTAAGGCTAAAAAACGTTACAACATAATCAATCTATGTGTTCAAACCTATTCCATATATGGTATTGAAGATTGACTCTTATGGGTCCCATACATCTAAGATCATGTACTGGGGCAATGCCCTGATCCTGGCAGCCATCGATGGTCAGCGATCCGTCAGGGGATCGGGGGAATTTAAACATGTTTTAAAATCCCAATCCCCTGTCCCAACTGTTTTCATATGTGATCGGGGAATCTGGCATTTTTTAAAAATTTTATTTCCCAGATCCCCTGACTGGTCGCCAATCATCTATGGCCGCTGATTGGCAGATCCTGTCGGCAGGTCAGCGTTTCTCTCAGGGTCAGGGTATAGCCTCTTAGATGTATGGGGGCCATTAGTTTACTTTCCAGAACATCTACATGCAGGACATAAGGACACAATTTTTTTTTTTTATAAACAAGTTTTATTAAAGCATCAAGTGTCACCTAAGTAGTTAACACAATGAACAATATTTTAAGTAGATATAACGAAAAAGGGTACAGAGGCAATGTATAATGTATGGAGTCATTATAGAAAGAAAAATAAAGAACTAGACAGCTTCAGCATACAGAGATTAACTGTAATAAGAGACAAGGGGGCAGATGTATTAAACCTGGAAAAGTGATAAAACGTGATAAGCGGAAGGTGATAATGCACCAGACAATCACTGCGAGTTTGAAAAATGACAGTTAGGAGCTGATTGGCTGGTGTGTTATCACCGTGCACTTATCACTGCTTTATCACTTCTCCAAGCTTAATACATCTGCCCCAAGATAACATAAAAGTTTTATAAAAACAACAAAGGAAAGTGTCTCACCCTCTCCCCCATCCCCACAGGACATATGTTGTTTTAGCAATAACGTATATATTGCTAGAGGCGTAGAGCTCTACTGCGCAGACTCCATATTGATCATCCAGGGAGGCTTCATTCCTTGTACCAAGATGGCCACCCACCTAGGTGCTGCACATGTGCAGCGCCATCTTGCCACTTTGTTAGACAGTCACAGTGGGAGACAGTTTTCCACTTAGCTCCAGAGAGTCCTGTAAGATATTGCATTCTCCAACGTGATTATCTGCATTAGAGCACCACTATCCGGTTCTGCATACACTCACCTGATGTAGAGCTGTATGACATCCCACTCCACTCAAACTCTAGTCTGTCTGCTGTATCTAAAAAAGTGGTTCTCTCTGCTGTATCTGAAAAAGGGGTGCTCTCTCTCTCTCTGCTGTATCTGAAAAAAGGGGTGCTCTCTGCTGTATCTGACAACTGAATGCTCTCACTGCTGTATCTGAAAAAGGGGTGCTCTCTCTGCTGTATCTGAAAAGGGGTGGTCTCTTTGTCTGCTGTATCTAAAAAAAGGGGTGCTCTATGCTATATCTGAAAAAGGGGGGTTCTCTGCTGTATCTAAAAAAGGGGTGCTCTGTCTGCTGTATCTAAAAAAGGGGTGCTCTGTCTGTCCATCCAGGGGCTCTGCCCCAATGTAATATTAAAATAATAAAAGCTAAAAGCCTAAAATTAAAATAAAATATATATTTTTTTGTTTGTCCTGTACCCCAGTGTACTATGCAATGTTTATTTTATTTTCATAAGTACTGTGACACTGCCGGTCAGACAGTAGTATATTATTTCCTACTCATACACGTATTGTGCAATGCTGTTGGTGAAGACCACCGCAGTGTGTAATTATTATTATATACATTTCTGACTCATTTGTGAGACGCTGTCAGTGAAGTCAACCACAGTGTGTAATTATTCTATACATTTTTTACTCATTTGTGCGACGCTGTTGGTGAAGTCAACCTCAGTGTGTAATTAATATATATATTTCTGACTCATTTGTGCGACACTGTCGGTGAAGGTCAACCCCACTTTGTGTTGATAGAAATGGAGGCTACTACTAGTGCTGAAGCTGCTGCCGCTAGTCATGCCTAAGCATATGATGTTGATGGACTTGCATTGGCAAAGGCAGATGCCCAGGGGCATAGAGGGCTTAAGTCAGGGTATGTAAAATCATTTATTTTTAGAGTGGTAAAGAAAAAGAAATCAAAAAGAAAGTTAGCTGCAGAGGCAGTAAGACAAACTGCGCATTCAGAATCGGAACTATCAGACATTCTTGAGGAACGTTTAGGTGTGTCCACGTCAGCTGGCATTTCTCACACTGTCCTCATAGAGAAGCCTCTTTCACCTCCTTCCACCATTTCTGACCCATCTGCACATGTGGGGAGCAGTACAAGAAAGATGATGATGTATCTGGCGAGGAGGGTGATGAATCTCATGAGGATGACATAATACAAATTGAGGTTTCTTGTGTGGAAGTGGGACAGGATGAGGTGGACATATTATTTGTACTATCTGACAGTGAGGAAACATAGAATTTGACGGCAGATAACAACCACTTGGCCCATCTAGTCTGCCCCTATTTTTCTCTCCTTTGAAGAATTCTTCCCTCCTGAACTTTGTTAAGACCCTTGGTATATTTAAAAATTTCTATCATGCCCCCCCCCCCCCCCCCCCACACACACACACACACTTTCCTTTCTCTTCTCCAAACTATACATGTTAAGATCTTTTAGCCTTTCCGGGTAAGTTATGTGATGTAGGCCATGCACCATTTTAGTTGCCCTTCTTTGTACACTCTCTGATGTATTTATATCATTCTGGAGATATGGTCTTCAGAACTGGACACAGTATTCCAGATGAGGCCGTACCAATGACCTATACAGTGGCATTATTACTTCTTTTTTCCTGCTACTGATTCCTCTCCCTATGCAACCAAGCATATGACTTGCCTTTCTCATTGTTTTGTTGCATTGCTTTCCTGCCTTTAAGTCACTTGAAATTGTGATTCCTAAATATCTTTCCTCCTCAGTAGTTTCCATTATAGTACCCTTGACACTATATTTAGCCTTTGGGTTTTTGAGACCCAAGTGCACGATTTTGCATTTTTTAGCATTAAACTGTAGTTGCCACGTTCTTGACCATTTCCCAAGCCTACCTAGGTCATCAATCATTTGTTTTACCCCTTCCGGTGTGTTTACCCTGTTGCATATCTTTGTATCATCTACAAAAAGGCATACTTTCCCTTCAATACCATTTGCAATGTCACTAACAAAGATATTAAAGAGAACTGGTCCAAGTACAGATCCCTGGGGTACTCCACTGGTAACATTTCCCTCCATAGATTGCACTCCATTTACTACAACTGTCTGTTTCCTATCCTGCAACCAGGTTCTTATCCACTTAACTGTTTTATAATCCACCCCACACTTTCAAGTTTATTTAGCAGTCTGTGATGTGGGACAGTGTCAAATGCCTTACTAAAGTCTAGATATACTACACCTACATCTCCCCCTTGATCTATTATTTTCATCACAGAGTCAAAAAAGTCAATAAGATTTGTTTGGCATGATCTTCCACCAGTAAATCCATGCTGTTTGGATCCTATAAGTTGTTTGATTTAAGATATTCCACAACTCTTTCTTTTAATAGTTTTTCCATTACTTTCCCTACTACTGATGTAAGGCTTACTGGTCTATAGTTGCTTGCTTCTTCCTTGCTTCCCCTTTTGTGCAATGGAACTACATTCACTCTTTTCCAGTCCTCTGGAATGGCACCTGTATTTAGTGACTGGTTAAATAATTCTGTTAGTATACTTGGGTGTATCCCATCTGGCCCCATTGATTTATCTACTTTTAGTTTTGAAAGTTCTGTTAGCACATTCTCCTCTGTAAATGTACTTTCAGCTACCTTATTTTTATGAATGCCCTTGCAACTTAACTGTGGCCCCTTTCCTTCTCCTTCTGTAGTAAATACTGAGCAAAAATAATTGTTTAGGTGATCTGCTATTGCCTTGTCTCCCTCCACCAAATTCTCACTCTGTCTTAAGTCTTTTTATTCCTCTATTTTATTTTCTCCTTTCACTTATATACTTAATTTTTTTTTACCCCCTTTAGCTACTGACTGGGCTATTTTCTCCTCAGCTTCTGCCTTTGCATGTCTGATCACTTTCTTAGCATCCTTCTGTCTGTCAAGGTACACCTCTTTGTTGTTATTATTTTGAGTCTGTTTGTATTTCCTAAAAGCCATCTTTTTTGCTTTCACAGTAGTTGATACTTCTTTTGTGAACCACACTGACTTCCTTTTCCTGGTGCTTTTCCTAATCCTTTTGATACAAAGGTCTATTGCCCTTAGTATTGCACTTTTCAGTTTTTCCCACCTCTCTTGCACTCCTTCCAAGTTCTTCCAGTCCGCCAATGAATCACTTAAATCCGACACCTTTGTTTTTGTGTGACAGGTGTTGGATCCTGTCTATATATTAAACCATACTGCTTGATGATCATTGGATCCCAGGTGCTCACCCACATATATGTGCTATTCTGTCACCATATGTAAGAATTAAATCAAATATTGAGTCTTTGCGAGTGGGCTCCCTCACCAATTGCTTGAGAGATGCTCCCTGTAAGGAATTTAGAAATTTGCCACTTGTAGCTGAACTTGTAAAAGACATCAGGTAAATTAAAGTCTCCCATGATTATGACTTCTCCCTCTAAAGCCATTTTAGTGATGTCCAACAATAGGTTCCTGTCCAAATCCTGCCCCTGGCCTGGTGGTCTATAGATCACCCAGGTGCGAATAACGTCCTTATCCCTGGTTTCTATGGTGTCCCAAAGTGCCTCAGTTTTGTCTTCAATATTTTGTATTAAAGTAGCATTTATGCTTTTTTTCCACATACATTGCTACCCCTCCTCCTATTCTTCCCATTCTATCCCTCCTAAATAAATTGTATCCTGGTATAGCTATGTTCCAGTCATGATTCCTATTGCACCATGACTAGGTATATCCCAATATCCAGGTTATCCCTTAACAGTATTGCAATTAGCTCTGGAATATTGTCTCCTAAGCTCCTAGCATTTGCACACATAGATTTAAGAATTTAGTTTGTGCATCTGTTATTAGTAGCCATGTCCAGACAGTACAAAATAAATGACAAGTGTAAAGTTGAAATTACCTGTTTGGTGATGTTGCTCAGTGTTTGGTATTTGTTTTTTGACTAATCAGGAATCACACTCTGTCCTTTACACCACGATTACACCTCACTATATGTATAGATATAGTCCACCTGACCACAAATGGCCAAATGATCAAAGGAGGTAAACACCTGACAGCATGTAATAATAAACTATGTTTCACTGAGCAACTTCCCCACACATGCAATGCAAATTACAAGCAAATCATTGCATCAAAAAACATACATGAGTTTGCATAAAAGAGAACTGTAGTGAGCAGATTGGTGATGTCTTTTCATAGTTTAAAAAGACAGATAATATGCATAAGATGAATTACATACTTTTGAGGCATTAAGGCAGGCCATATTTGGAAGTGTTGGTGTTTAGTTGTTTCCCTTCTGTTTACCTTCGGTTTAATGCACGTATAACGCTAATATTAGAATAACACTTTTATGTAAGCACTTCTGTGGAAGCACTAATAGCCTACGGCTAACAGCCTTATACTAAACTTTAAATAGTAAAATTTGCCATGTGACTGCAATGATTACAAACTCCTCCCAATACAATCCCACACAAAAGCCAAGGCAATAAATTAGCTTAGACAAACAAGCATTACATACCAACATGGCAGACAACTGAATCTTTACAAAGAGAAAAAAAAACTATTTTTCAATGTACCTAGGTAATACAACATAGCTATGCAATACAATCCTATTTCATTTGCATCCGATGCTAGTAGTGGTAGTTCAATGTACCTAGGTAATACAACACAGCTATGCAATACAATCCTATTTCATTTGCATCCAATGGTAGTAGTGGTAGTTCAATGTACCCGTTGATGAGGAGTGATAATGATGTTGTTTGTGTAAGTCAGCCACCGGTGGCTGCAGTTGATGACCGTGATAAAAAGAAAGCCATTGCAATGCCTGGGCATAAGACTAAAAAAGCCACCTCTTGGGGGTGGGATTATTTTAACCCCAATCCTGACAATGTTTATGAAAGCATCTGCTCCATTTGTGAGGCCAAATTTAGTAAAGGTAGGAATGTTAAGTCATATAGGTACTTCCTCCATGTTACGTCACACCTCATCAACAACATTCTCAGAGTAATTACTTAACGGAGGAAGTCCTTCTAAAAAATTGTTTTGTGGGGGCCCAATCAAACCAATCATTTCAGCCACAAGTGACTGTCCCTGTCGCTGAAATGATTGGTTTGTTAAACTTTGCATATCCTGTTTAATATATACAACATAAGGGTGGATGGGAGGGCCCAAGGACAATTCCATTTTCTACCTTATTTCTTTTGTATTATGTGCTCTTTGGAGCATTTTTTGGTCATAGTTTATAAAACTGCCATGTCTGCCACTGCAGTGCCACTCCTAGATGTGCCAGGTGTTTGTGACACCCACTTCTGTTGCTTAGCTTAGTCAACCAGCTACCTGTTACAAGCCACTAGCGACGCATCTGTGCTTTTTCACTCCAGCAGCTGGATTCCTCCAGGTATGCCTGTGTTCAGCCTCAGCTGCTGTATAATTAGTAGTTTCTCTCTGTGTGTCTAGCTGTCCAGCTGCATTGTATCCCCTCATCAAGAGGCTTGGTTTTCTGGCAGTTCTGATTGGGAGTGTCTCCCTATATATTCACTTCCTGGTCACTCCCAATCTGATGATAGTTCCTGCTACATTCTGAAACCCTGCCTAGATTCTGGATCCAGCTTGCCTAGAATTCAAGTTTTGTGTGGAACTTCACATAGGCTCTTGCCTTTGCATTTATTTCATTATTGTTACCACCTTGTGCATTATTGCATTTATATTTGGTTGAGTTGCTTATACCATCCTGTGCATTGTTGCATTTACATTTCATCTGTTTATTATTATACCACTCTGTGCATTGTTGCATTTCGTATTCATTCAGTGTTTATCATTACATCACCCTGTGCATTGTTGCAACTACGTACAATTTGTTTATTGTCTCTGAGTATTGAGCAGGGTTATCAAGGTTGTGTCCAGTGGACGTCTCACTGTACTGCATTTACTCTTGCCCAGCCTCCAATAGTCGCCTTGTCCTTACTTAAGACCTGGGGGCATCAGAGTACGTGGTGGACCTAATTTACCCTGGAAAGGCGGCTGCTAAAGGTGAAGCCGAGCATCACAGGAGGCTAAAACACTGCTAAGCAAGGGCTAAATTACATGAGCGTCACCTAGCACCACCTGGTAACCCAGATACCCGAGTAGTCCACATAACACTACCTCGGTGCAACCTTTTGGCCTAAAATGGATAAAAACAATATTGTCAGCATCCGGAGTCTTACCTTCGGTTCTGGTCCCTGCGGCCTTCCTGTTAGTTGGCTGGTGTGGCTGCGGCAGATAGGAGCTGTGACAGCGAGGTCCTCTGGTGCGGCTGCATGGAGGCCGGGGGCCGGGTCCTGGGGAGTGGAGCATGGCAGCTGGAGGGGTCTGTTTCCAAGTGTTCTGTTGCTGGAGTGCGGCGTCTGGGAGGCTGGGGCCTGAGGTAGTGGCTCTATGCTGGTTCCACATGTGTCCTCTGTGCAGGGAGCCGCCATGTTGGAGACCAAGCCAAGCCAATAGGTATCCCAGTTCGCATCCAGCCAATCCGGTACAGTCTTCCCTTATAAAAAGGGGTTGATGCATAGTCATGGTGCCAGTGTTTCAAGTTACTTGCTGCTGTAAGGTGTCCAAGCTCTGTGCTCCCAGGTTAACCCCTGGTATCTTGGTTCTGTTGTGGCCGCCCGGTGGTCAGTTCTATTACTGCAGTCCTTTGCTCCCAGTCCACCTGCTCTTGTGGTTTAACCACTGGGTCCGCTATCTGGTAGAGGGTCTCCGTTTGCAGACGGTGGTCACAGTGATCCTCTCTTCAACATCATTCTTCAAGTCTTCTCTTCATTCAGTGTTCTTCAGCATCGTTTACAAATCACAAGTCATCTCCATTCAGTGTTCTTCAGTATCATTTACAAATCACCAGTCATCTCTTCATTCAGAGTTCTCTAGCACTGTTTACAAATCGCAAGTCACTTCTTCATTCAGTATTCTTCAGCATCGTTTACAAGTCACGAACATTTAGTCTTTCAGAATTTACTCAGACTTATCTCCCAGTCGTTGTGTATTATTGAGGTCTCAGTAAAGCTGAATTAATCTTTCTTCAGTGTATCGTTCTCGTTCATTGTCCTTATTGCCTACCCCTCTACATCTTCGGGCCTAAGTCTTCAATCCATGAGTAAGAACTACATTCAGCCACCTCGTTTCCTACCTTTGCCGATAGCTGCTCCCTCAGTCAATTATCAGTCGTCAGATCCCCAACTCAAGCCAAGCATGACAGTAAGCACTGGCCCCATGGATCCGATGAGTGATCAGGCTTCTGGGGGTGACGCAGCCTCAGACATCCTGTCACATTTAAATAAACAGGAAGCTACACAAACTCAAATCGTGCAGTTTATGCAAAGTATCTAAGCTAGTCTCGACTCTCTCCAAGCAGTCATATCCGTACCTCAAGTGCCAGGTTCCGTTCCTGCCACTCCAGTTCTAACAGCTCCTGTGCCAGTTCCACTTCCACGTTTGCAATGACCTTCACCTAGTAAGTTTGATGGTACTCCGAAGCAATGCCGCGGATTCCTCAACCAATGTGAGATTCAGTTTGAGTTACAGTCGGTGAATTTCCCAACCGCACGGACCAGGATGTCTTATATAATTTCTCTGCTGACCAGTCAGGTGTTGGAATGGGCATCTCCTCTGTGAGAGAGAGCGGATCCCATTCGCTCGAATTACTCTGAATTTGTATCAACTTTCCGAAAGATTTTCGACGAACAGGGCAGGACTTCTTCAGCTTCTTTGGAGATTCTGCATTTGCAACAGGGAACTTGAACCGTCAGTCAATACGTTATCCACTTTTATACCCTCTCTTCCGAACTTGGTTGGAATGAAGAGGATCTCATAGCAGCTTTCTGGCATGGTCTTTCAGACAAGATTAAGGATAGCAACCCTAGACATTCCAGACAAGTTGGACACACTAATCTCTCTATGCAACAAGTTGGATCTGAGGTATAGAGAGTTGCTTGGAGAGATCAAAGTGGGACCGTCCGAGACCTCGGGTTGCTCCTCTTCCTAGACCATCTTCTCCATCCACAGAGGAACCCATGCAGGTTAACCGGTCCCATCTCACTGATGAAGAACAACAGAGGCGGAGACGAGGAAACCTCTGTATATATTACGGAGCGGCTGATCACTTTGTTAAGTCCTGCAGTCATCGGCCGGGAAATGCCCGCTCCTAACTTACACAGAAGAGGTTAAGTTAGGAGTCTCCTTGGAATTACCCTTCAGGAAAGAATCTGTGCTTACCATTTGTCTAGAGCTCTCCTCCTCTTCTTTTTGTTTCTGCACTACTAGACTCTGGAGCCACTGAGAGTTTTATCACCTTGGCACTAGTCAAGCAAACCGGAATTCAGACGGTGAAGTTGGATCATCCTATTTCAATCACTGCAGTTGATGGAAGTTACATCCACGAAGGATCCATTGCTCACCGCACTGTTACTCTCAAATTAAAGATTGGAGCTCTTCATTCTGAAAACATCTCTTTCCTAGTAATTCCTAAAGCCTCTCAAGAATTAATTCTCAGATTCCCTTAGCTACAAAGACATAATCCCCACATAGATTGGCAGACTATGGATGTGCTCGCTTGGGGTGAATCTTGCTTCCATAAGTGCTTGGCATCTGTGAAACCTCTTTGCAATTTGAATCCTTCTGAACTCCCGGTAGTCTATCAGGACTTTCAAGATGTCTTTAGCAAACAGGGAGCTGTCACTTTGCCTCCTCATCGTAGTTGGGACTGTCCCATTGATTTGATACCTGGCAAGACTCCTCCAAGGAGGTCGAATATACCCTTTATCCCTTCCAGAGTCCCAGGCCATGTCAGACTACATTTCGGAAAATCTCAGTGATGGGTTTATTCGCCCCTTTTCCTACCCGGCTGGGGCAGGGGGTTTTTTTCTGTGAAAAAGAACAGGGGTTTGTGGCCATACACAGACTACCGGGGTTTGAATGAGATCACTGTGAAGAACAGATATCCTCTGTCCCTAATTCCTGAGTTATTCGATCGAGTGAAAGGGGCCACCATTTTCACTAAATTGGACCTTCGTGAAGCTTATAACCTGATACGTATTCGTTGTCGAGACGAATGGAAGACCGCTTTTAACACCCGGGACAGGCATTACGAGTATCTAGTGATGCCCTTCGGTCTCTGCAATGCTCCAGCGGTCTTCCAGAACTTTGTGAACGAGATATTCAGAGATCTTCTTTACAGTTGTCTAGTGGTATACTTGGACGATATTCTAATTTTTTTAAAGATTTGAAGGTCCATCGTGAGCAAGTCAAAGAGGTCTTAAACAGTCTTAGGAAGAATCATCTTTTTTGCAATTTAGAAAAGTACACATTTGAGGTACTGTACCCTCCATCTCCTTTCTCGGTTATGTCATCTCCGGACAGGAGCTACAGATGGAATCAACCAAGGTCCAAGCGATTCGTGATTGGACTCTTCCTACCACTCTAAAAGGGATCCCTCTATTTCTTGGCTTTGCCAACTTTTACAGAAAATTTATCAAGGACTACTCCACTATCATTGCCCCAATTACCATGTTAACCAGGAAAGGAGCCAATCCTTCGATTTGGCCACCCGAAGCTCTGAAAGCCTTCACGTTCTTAAAGGAGGCCTTCATGTCCGCTCCAATTCTTCTCCAACCTGATCTCAGTCGCCCCTTTCAGGTGGAAGTAGATGCTTCTTCGGTGGGAGTTGGGGCAGTTCTTTCTCAGCTTTTTGAAGATAAGAAAAGTCATCCTTGTGCATATTTTTATTGAAGATTCTCCCAAGCAGAGCAAAATTATCCTATTGGTGAACAAGAACTGCTGGCCATAAAATTAGCTTTTAAAGAGTGGCGATATTTATTAGAGGGAGCTCAACACCAGGGTCGGATTGGCCCACAGGGGTACCAGGGAAACCACCGGTAGGCCCCACTGCCTGAGGGCCCACTCCTTCCTCTAGGGATCAGGTTCCAGACTATGCACTTGTATTATACATGGTAGATATGTTGCATTACACTGCACTAAACTATTGTGTATTTCAAGCCTCTGTGGAGGCTGGCCACAGACCCTTTGTAGGCTGGCCACACCCCTAAGTATGGGCCCCTATAATGGCATTCCCCCGGTGGGCCCTTCATGTCCCAGTCCGACACTGCTCAACACCCTATCTTTATTATCCCGGATCACAAGAATCTTCTGTACTTCCAGACAGCTCATTGTTTAAACCCACGGCAAGCCAGGTGGGCTCTCTTCTTCTCTCGGTTCTCTTTCAAACTCTCTTACCACCCAGGAACCTTAAATCGAAGAGCAGATGCACTTTCTCATTCTTTTCAAATGGATGATTTACTCAACTCCTCTGAGAAACAATTTATTCTGTATCCGGCTTCATTTGCTTCAACTCATACTGTTCCTCTTCCTCCTCTGGGGAGAACTTTTGTGGCACCAAAACTTCACAGGAAATTGCTTACGTGGGCTCATTCTTCATCTTTCATGGGTCATGCCGGTGGTCTTAAGACTCTCAAGTTCATTCAGCGATTCTACTGGTGGCCTCATCTTAAAACGAACAAAGAAATATGAGACTACTCTTTGACTTAAAAATATATTTATATATTAATACATTAAAAATGCACTACAATACATAGATACCGGACAGTATCCTAATACACATATATTACATATAAAAATTGTATATAGTATAACACCACTACAGCAATATAACTATATCTGCTGGGTACTGACCTCTTATATGGAAGTTTATACATGTGCTTATTGCATGAATCTTTAAGCTCTCAATACTAACCATTGGAAAAAGCATTAACACCGTAGGAAAAGCTTTGGTGTGGTACAAAGTGTGCTCATTTATTTTTTTGAGGCTAACTCCAGCTTTACTCTTTAATTGAAACCTCATTCGGTACTGCTACTAATATATTATCCTATTATAGGACGATTTGGAATATATTGCTGTAGTGGTGTTATATTACATATAAAAATTTTATATAGTATATGTGTATTAGGATACTGTCCGGTATCTATGTATTGTAGTGCATTTTTAATGTATTAATATATAAATATATTTTTAAGTCAAAGCGCAGTCTCATATTTCTTTGTTCATTTCTATATATTTGGGGATATTGGGATCAAATCCCCAAGATTAGCTGCTCTGACTTAATCAGCAATGGCGCCAGGTGTATAAATCGTGTTTCTCATCTTAAAATGGACGTCTTTACATTTGTAGTAGCCTGTTCCAAGTGTGCGCAACATAAAAGTCCACGAACATCCCCCTCAGGTCTTCTTCATCCACTTCCAACAGCTCAAAAGCCTTGGACTCACATCTCTATGGATTTCATAACCAATTTGCCAGTCTCTAGAGGGCACAACACCATTTGGGTAATTGTGGACCGATTTTCGAAGATGGCTCACTTCATACCCCTCACCGGTCTTCCCTCTGCTCCTCAGCTATCCAAATTGTTTCTCTCAGAGATTTTCCATTTGCATGGTCTCCCACAGGAAATAATTTCTGATCGGGGTCCTCAATTCGTGGCCAAGTTCTGGAAAGCTCTCAGCTCTGTCCTAGGAATCAAGTTGAACTTCTCTTCAGCCAATCATCCCCAGACTGATGGACAGACTGAAAGAGTCAACCAAGATCTGGAAACTTTCTTACGGATGTTCATGTCCCCTGCTCAGGATGACTGGATGGATTACCTCCCATTTGCTGAGTTCGCACACAATAACCTATATCATTCTTCTACCAAACCCACTCCTTTCTTCATTAACTACGGTTTTCATCCACGAGTTCCTTCCTTCGAATCTCTCCCAGCTCTCAAGGTTCTTGCTGCTGAATCCATTCTTCGTCAGTTCACTAAGATTTGGGGATAAATTCATAAGGTGCTGCTTAAGACTTCCCAGAAATATAAGACCTATGCCGAACAGAAACGGAGGGCTGTTCCTAGTCTCAAAGTGTGAGAACGTGTTTGGATATCCACCAGAAACCTCAGACTCAAAGTTCCTACCAAAAAGTTTGCTCCAAGATTCATCTGTCTGTATCCTATTGAAAGAGTGTTGAATCCTGTTTCTTACAAGGTGAAACTGCCTCCCTATTTAAAAATTCCCAATGCCTTTCACATTTCTCTGCTAAAGCCTCTTGTACTAAACCATTTTCAGGAAGTTTTCCCTAAACCTCCCAAGGTTCAAGCCACTCAAAATGAGGAATTTGAGGTTCATAAGATTCTTGACTCCCGCAAGAGGTATGGTCATCTCCAGTATCTCAAAGATTGGAGAGGATATGGTCCGGAGGAAAGATCTTGGGTGGCTGCATAGGATGTTCATGCTCCAAGACTGATTCGTGCCTTTCATGCCAAGAATCCCACTAAGCAGCGTGGTTGTTCGGAGACAACCCTAAAAGGGGGGGTACTGTCAGCATCTGGAGTCTTACCTCAGGTTCTGGTCCCTGCGGCCTTCCTGTTAGCTGGCTGGTGTGGCTGTGGCAGATAGGAGCTGCAGCAGTGAGGTCCTCCGGTGTGGCTGCCGGGTGTCTGGAGGCTGGGGTCCGGGTCCTGAGGAGCTGGGCATGGCAGCCGGAGGTGTCTGTTCCAAGTGTTCTGTTGCTGGAGTGCGGTGTCTGGGAGGCTGAGGCCTGAGGTAGTGGCTGTGTGCTGGTTCCACATGTGTCCTCTGTGCAGGGAGCCGCCATGTTGGAGACCAAGCCAATAGATATCCCAGTTTGCATCCAGCCAATCCAGTGCAGTCTTACCTTATAAAAAGGGGTTGATGCTTAGTCATGGTGCCAGTGCTTCAAGTTACTTGCTGCTATAAGGTGCTCAAGCTCTGTGCTACCAGTTTAACACCTGGTATCCTGGTTCTGTTGTGGCCGCCCGGTGGTCAGTTCTATTATTGCAGTCCTTTGCTCCCAGTCCACCTGCTCTTGCGGTTTTACCGCTGGGTCCTTTATCTGGTAGACGGTTTCCGTTTGCGGACGGTGCTCACAGTGATCCTCTCTTCAACATCATTCTTTAAGTCTTCTCTTCATTCAGTGTTCTTCAGCATCGTTTACAAGTCACAAACATTTAGTTTTTTAGAATTCACTCAGACTTATATCCCAGTCGTTGTGTATGATTGAGGTCTCAGTAAAGCTGAATTAATCTTTCTTCAGTGTATCGTTCTCGTTCATTGTCCTCACTGCCTATCCCTCTACATCTTCGGGCCTAAGTCTTTAATCCATGAGTAAGAACTACATTCAGCCACCTCGTTTACTTCCTTTGCCGATAGCTGCTCCCTCAGTCAATTATCAGTTGTCAGATCCCCAACTCAAGCCAAGCGTGACAATTGTGAGCTGTGAGGTGTTCAAAATAGACTGGAAATGAGTGGAAATGATTGTTATTGAGGTTAATAACACTGTAGGAACAAGAACAGCCAACAAATTCTGTGATTTTAGCTGTTTTGGTTCTAATTTTTTTTTTAAATAAATCATAAAAACCAAAACACACAAGGGCGGTTTTGGCAAAACCAATATAAAACCAAAACACAAAAAAGAAAAATGGAAACATGGCCAGGCGCACATCTCTCATTTTTATTGAAGTACATATAAAATACAGAAATATTATAATAAAAGTGAGAAAACATGATGTGATATGCCTATATTATACTGTTCCTACTGTAGGTCCATGGCATGATAGAAATGATAATGCTTCAAGGTCCATTGTTTACTGGAAACAATTTTGAATGCTGCCAATTATATAGTACTATACATTAACAAATTACATTTTTCCAGCTGTAACCATGAATGACATCTTGCTCCCTCTGTACTGTATGTAACAAAGTACTGTGCGACAGACCATACAGATGTAGCCACCTTTATCTTGACTGATTCTCCGCCTTGACGGACGTTTAGTCACGCTAAGGCGATAGCTTAGCTTGCTGAGTTTAATCACAGGCAGGCGCGTTGAGGCGATTCTAGATACTCAGCATGCATTACACATCTCCACCACTGGGTGGCTAATGCTCCACTAATCCAGTACTTTCGATCGTATAGCGGCGGATTGATCTACAGCTCTGGCAAATGGTCAATGATGACTGTAATGTTAATAGATGGTGACCAATGGTCAGACGGTGAGAGTTCTCAATATAAATAAATAGCTTATACAGAAACAAACGAACATGTTAAAACACTTGTGTATGCAGACGCAAGATTGTGTACGGAGACGAAACTAATTGTGTAAAAGGAAGTATGTACAATGCATAAACACCGTGTTTTTTGAAATACATGTACAATATGAGCGTCCGAGTTCCCGTGACATTCACTTTATAATTTTTTTTCTTTGTTATACATTCAATGGAAGGGTACACACAGGTTTCACATAAATCTTGTCTTGTAACCTGACCGGAACTCCCTACCTGTCTACTGCATGAACTGTGCAGGCTCCCAGGGAGGGAAAGGGGAAAGTGGGATGGGGGTAAGGCGAGGCAGTGGAAAATACTGTGTTCAAAGAACGGGCCAATGCTGAAGGCACATCAGAATCCCCTAGCTAAAATACACAGGGTCGATAGGGATAAGCGAGGTCTATGCACATAACGATACACCAGACCCCATCGCATCACAAAGTGACAAAATGTCCGAGGCACATGAACCCCCACCTTGTAGCATTATGTGCATAGACCTCGCTTAACCCTATCGCCCCTGTGTATTTTAGCTAGGGGATTCCGACGCTCCTTCAGCACTGCCCGTAGCCTGTAAAACCTATGCCGTCACTCGCTCCATAGCTGAGTGCTGACACAAGGCGGATGTTCATGTGCCTTGGACATTTTGTCACTTTGTGATGCGATGGGGTCTGGGGTATCGTTAAGTGCATAGACCTCGCTTTTCCCTATCGACCCTGTGTATTTTAGCTAGGGGATTCTGATGCTCCTTCAGCATTGCCCCGTGACCTACAAAATCTGTGCTGTTACTTGCTCCATAGCCGAGGGCCTCCATGGGGCAAAGAGTCACAGGCGGTAGCCATTTCAATTGAGTCTGCCCTGCTACAGAATTGTATGTGTACCGTATGGTGCATAGAACTTTAACAGTACAACCGCTCCTGCAGCTTTGCCCTGGTTTATGTGAATAACTCCCTCCCTGTCTACTGCATGACCTGTGCAGGCTCCCATTGGGGAAGGGCGATGGACTAGCGGGAGGCGGCGGAAAATACCGTGCTTTTGAAATGCAAGTTCTGTATGAGTCCGAGTCCCCAGTATGTTCTTCTAGTGTACTAATTAGCACGAACAGCTTCTAACGTACAGTGGCAAGTTTAATCTTTCTATGTATAATGGAGAGAGATAAAAGCTCCTCCCTAAGTTCCTAGATGCCAAATCACCGTCCTTAGTATCTCTGTACAGTATGTTCTACTAGTGTACTAATTAGCACGAACAGCTTTTAACTGGATGCCAAATCACCGTACTTAGCATCTCTGTACAGTATGTTCTATTAGGGTACTAATTAGCACGAACAGCTTGTAACGTACAGCGGCAAGATTAATCTTTCTATGTATAATGGAGAGAGATAAAAGCTCCTCAGTAAGTTCCTGGATGCCAAATCACCGTACTTAGTATCTCTGTACAGTATGTTCTATTAGGGTACTAATTAGCTGTTCGTGCTAATTAGTACACTGATAGAAAATACTATACAGAGATACGAAGGATGGTGATTTGGAAACCAGGAACTTAGGAAGGAGCTTTTATCTCTCTATATTATACATAGAAAGATTAAACTTGACACTGTACATTACAAGCTGTTCGTGCTAATTAGTACACTAGTAGAACATACTGTACAGAGATACTAAGTACAGTGATTTGGCATCCAGGAACTTAGGGAGGAGCTTTTATCTCTCTCCATTGTAATCTTTCTAAATATAATGGTGAGAGATAAAAGCTCCTCCCTAAGTTCCTGGATGCCAAATCACTGTCCGTAGTATCTCTGTACAGTATGTTCTACTAGTGTACTAATTAGCACGAGCAGCTTGTAACGTACAGTGGCAGGTTTGATCTTTCTATGTATAATGTAGAGAGATAAAAGTTCCTCCCTAAGTTCCTGGATGCCAAATCACCGTACTTAGTATCTCTGTACAGTATTTTCTATTAGGGTACTAATTACCACGAACAGCTAATTAGTACCCTAATAGAACATACTATACAGAGATACTATGTACGGTGATTTGGCATCCAGGAACTTAGGGAGGAGCTTTTATCTCTCTCCATTATACATAGAAAGATTAAACTTGCCGCTGTACGTTACAAGCTGTTCGTGCTAATAGTACCCTAATAAAACATACTGTACAGAGATACTAAGGACGGTGATTTGGCATCCAGTTAAAAGTGGTTCGTGCTAATTAGTACACTAGTAGAACATACTGTATAGAGATACTAAGGACGGTGATTTGGCATCTAGGAACTTACAGAGGAGCTTTTATCTCTCTCCATTATACATAGAAAGATTAAACTTGCCACTGTACGTTACAAGCTGTTCGTGCTAATTAGTACACTAGTAGAACATAGAGTACAGAGATACTAAGGACGGTAATTTGGCACCCAGGAACTTAGGGAGGAGCTTTTATCTCTCTCCATTATACTTAGAAAGATTACAATGGAGAGAGATTAAAGCTCCTCCCTAAGTTCGTGGATGCCAAATCACTGTACTTAGTATCTCTGTACAGTATGTTCTACTAGTGTACTAATTAGCACGA
This sequence comes from Pseudophryne corroboree, assembly GCF_028390025.1. Taxonomy (NCBI): domain Eukaryota; kingdom Metazoa; phylum Chordata; class Amphibia; order Anura; family Myobatrachidae; genus Pseudophryne; species Pseudophryne corroboree. Next base: position 317,005,933 of record NC_086444.1, on the reverse strand, counting down.
ACAGCTTGTAACGTACAGTGGCAAGTGTAATTTTTCTAAGTATAATGGAGAGAGATAAAAACTCCTCCCTATGTTCCTGGATGTCAAATTACCATACTTAGCATTTCTGTACAGTATTTCCTATCTAGCCAGAAACCCTGCATCCTGAGCAAGCTAGGCGGACAAATGGAGGGGACCCGATACACGGTTGCTTCCTGTTTCCCTTTCCAGTGTCACATAAACTAGTGGTTGGTCTGTCCCGAAAGCCAAGAGTCTCCTCTTTTGTATGGTACCAGTCCTGAGTCTCTGGGACACCCAGAACCAGAGATATCAGTACACAAAGTGGACCCATTTTCCCATAGACTATAATGGGCCCGTTAATTCAGACCCACCATGGGTTCCGACGCTTGCCATGAGCCTTGTGGGGGTCACAGAGACTTGGGGTTGGTACCCTCCGGTAGCTAATTGTCTCCCCTTCCATACCAACCTAGTGATGAAGGCTCCCACCTCCCACACTGAGAGTCCCAGGTTTGAGTCCCAAAGTGCCAACCTTTTTTTTTTATATATATATATGTTCCCGTGACATTCACTTTATTATTATTTTTTCTTTGTTATACATTCAATGAAAGGGTGCACACAGGTTTCACATAAATCAAAGTAAATCTGCAGCAGTGATTCATTCCACTATATACAAATACACAGCGGTAATGAGTATAAATTAGTGTATTCCGACGCAACTAACTGAACAACACAGTACTGTAGATCGTCGGCATTTGTGTATTGTACCTGATCTGAACTCCCTCCCTGTCCACTGCATGACCTGTGCAGGCTCCCAGGAGGGAAGGGCGATGGGGGTAGGGAGAGGCGGTGGAAAATACCGTGCTTTTGAAATACAAGTATTAACGTCCGAGTCCCCTAAGGCATAAACCAACACCAATGGGAAGGAAGTGCCAACCTTTTTTTTAATGTGTTCCTGTAACATTCACTTTATTATTATAATTTTTCTTTGTTATACATTCAATGGAAGGGTGCACACAGGTTTCACATAAATCAGAGTGGGCGGGGGATTTTCCTACATACAGTAGTATACTGTTGCACATGTCTTGTAACCTGATCGGAACTCCCTCCCTGTCTACTGCATGTACTTTACAGGCTCCCATGGGGTAAGGGGAAAGTGGGATGGGGGTAGGGCGAGGCAGTGGAAAATACAGTGTTCAAAGAAAAGGCATAATCAAAACCATGGGGAACTTTGCGGTGTATCGTTATGTGCATAGACCTCGCTTATCCCTATCACCCCTGTGTATTTTAGCTTGGGGATTCTGACGCTCCTTCAGCATTACCCCGTAGCCTGCAAAACCTATGCCGTTGCTCGCTCCATAGCTGAGTGCTGCCACAAGGCAGGGATTCACGTGCCTCGGACATTTTGTCACTTTGCGATGCGATGCGGTCCGGTGTATCGTTATGTGCATGGACCTCGTTTATCCCTATCTCCCCTGTGTATTTTAGCTAGGGGATTCTGACGCTCCTTCAGCATTGCCCCGTAGCCTGCAAAATCTGTGCTGTTACTTGCTCCATAGCCGAGTGCCTCCATGGAGCTAGGAGTCACAGGCGGTAGCCATTTCAATTGAGTCTGCCCTGCTATAGAATTGTATGTTTACCTTACGGTGCATAGAACCTTGACAGTAGAAACTCTCCTGCAGCTATGCCCTGCTTTATGTAAATCTTGTGTTTTGTCAGTTTGCTATGCGATCAAACCCGTGTAACGTAATGTGCATAGACCTCGCTTATCTCTATCGCCCCTGTGTATTTTGGCTAGGGGATTGTGACGCTCCTTCAGCATTGCCCCGTAGCCTGCAAAACTTATGCCATCTCCCACTCCATATCCGAGCGCTGCCTGCCACATGGTGGGGGTTCAGGGGCGGCGGCCATTTTGCCAGTGTGCTATGCGATCGAGTCCGGTGTACCGTAATGTGCACAGACCTCGCTTATTCCTATCGCCCCTTTGTATTTTAGCTAGGGGATTGTGACGCTCATTCAGCATTGCCCCATAGCCTGCAAAATCTGGACTGTTACTTGCTCCGTAGCCTAGGGCCTCCGTGGGGCAAGGAGTCATAGGTGGTAGCCATTTCTATTGAGTCTGCCCAGCTACAGAATTGTATGTGTACTGTACGGTGCATAGAACCTTAACAGTAGAACCGCTCCTGCAGCTTTGCCCTGGTTTATGTCAATAAAAAAATAATAAAGTGTCTGGAAAAAACTAACATGCATTCGTACTTTAAGAATTGAACACGGGACTCTGAGTATAGGAAGCAGAACACTTCACCACTTCGCCGCAGACAGATGAATAAATCCATTGGTTTTGATTATGCTGTAATGACTATGGTATTAGGACGCTAACATACTGTACAAAATTCCTAATCTCAAGAGGCAATAGTTAACTTCTAACACGTCCATTTGCGACAGTGTACACTACCGGTTTAATGTTGTTTTGTCTGCTGGACTTGGACGCTCACATATTCATAAAGTACTGTAGATGGATCATATACTGTATGCTGTACTATTTGCGTCTGTACCGTATATACTGTATTAAATAATGCAGCATAATGAGTATTTACTGTATTAAATAATGCAGCGTAATGAGTATTTACTGTATGCAGCGTAATGAGATGCCTTAGTAAAGTAGTCCTTATTATATATTTCAGTATTGGGAGACCACACGCATGCGCAGTGGTGATTGTAAAAAGCGACATCTAGTGGATGATCGCAGGTATTACACGTAAAGGTAACGCCAAATGCTCTGTCTGCCTCCGTGCGATTAGGTACGCCCCTCTGTGACTAGGCGCGCCTCCCTACACCCCGGTACGCTGCGTATGCTCGATCGGGACAAACGCCTCAGCCAGTCAAGATAAAGGTGGCTACATCTGTACCTGGACAGGTCTTACACAACACACATCAGAGAGACAGCCATGTACTGTATAGGACTAGCACTCAACTGATAACATTGAAAGTAGCAAACAATAGAAAAATAAATGGTTTGAACGATTAACACTCCCTTCTCTGCATCCCTATTTCCAACTGTAAATGAATCCAATTTATGGGGGACATTTACTAAACAGTGATAAGAGTGGAGAAGTGAGCAGTGGAGAAGTGCCCAAGACAACCAATCAGCACTGAAGTAACATCTATAATTTGCATACAATAAAATTATACAGAGCTGCTGATTGGTTGATGGGGCAACTTCTCCACTGGCTCACTTCTCCGCTCTTATCACTGCTTAGTAAATGTCCCCCTATATTCCCTAGGAAATGTATAGCCCAACAGCCAAAGAGCTACAATTTCAATTATTTAAGGCAAAAACATATTTAACGGCATTCTAACTGTAGTACAGACATGTACAAATGCTTAAGCAGAGCTCTCAATCAAAGTATCAAAAAAACACAACTTTCTGTATGACATGTCATACTAATAATAACAGAGATTTTATAAATGGATGATATCCCAAACCAATAGTTTTAAAGCCTAAAGTCATGAGAGCTGTGTGAACAAGGGTGAGGACACACTACAATTGGTATATTTGTGTCACAAACACATGAAAAGAGCTGCTGATTGGTTGGTGGGGCAACTTCTCCACTGGCTCACTTTTGTTCCATTACATTTACATGACACCTCACACACAAAAACAAACAAAACAGAAAGGTCCAAAGACATTATAATAGTGCTAACAGCAGGGCCGCCATCAAGTGGGGACAGCCAGAACTGGAGTTTCAGGCCTGGACAGAGAGGGGGACCCTGTCCCTGGCTCCTACCAGGTCTGGATTACTATTGCCCCAACCTGTCCAGCTTTCAGGGAGGCCAGGCAAGAGCATCATCGGTATAGACCCCTCTGCACCTCTGTCCTTCAGTAATGGCTGGCCACTGGGTCTCATTGACCACAGGACATGCTCCCGCAACCCTGAAGAAGACTGCAGCTCCCATCATCCCAGCTCCAGACAGCCACAGACCCATTTTTTCAAAGTAAGGGGCATACTAGTACTGGCAGTGGGCTGGTTTGAGTGGGGGCCCCTATGTCTCAATTGGGGATGGGGTGTCTATTTTATCAGCCCAAGGTCCCACCAGGGCCATCTTTTCATATGGGCTCAATGGTCTCTTGCCCAAGGGCACCTTGGGAATAAGGGCCCTAGGCTGATAGCTGAGGATGTCCTTTTTCCAGGGGTACCAGATTTTTTAAAATCGGCCCTGGGGAACCATAGATATCTGACTTCAAAGCAATGGTCCCAATCCAAGCCTGTTAATTGCACTTCCCAGCCAGATATCTCAGGTTCTCTCTGACTTAGAGTTTTTCTGAGGGTATTGTCCAAAAGCTGGGTCTTTCCCCTTTCAGTTTGTCTCTACTATGCCGAGAACTAGAGATATCAGCCTTCCAGCAGCTGGTACCTGCTCCAGCTCCACATGCCAGATATGCAATTTTTTATTTTCGTCTGTGGATTGCTCTGGCTCCAGACTTCTGATCTACAAGTCCCAAATACCTCCTGAAAGGTGGAAGTCTCTAGTTTTTATACCATTGAAAGCTAAGAAATTTATTTTCAGATTATTATTTTATTTTTTTAACATCTGATGAGGCCAAGGACAAGAGATTCAATTAACTACACAATATGGGTGTAGTATATTATGCCGGCAGTCAGGATCCCGGCGCTGGGATCCCGACCGCTGGCATGCCGGCAGCAAGGCAAGTGCAAAAGAGCCCTTTGCGGGCTTGCTTCGCTCACCATGCTGCGGGCATGGTGGCGTGCTACCACACTATTTATTCTCCCTCCAGGGAAGTTGTGGACCCCCCAAGAGGGAGAAAAGTAGTCGGTATGCCGGCTGTCAGGATTCTGGCGCCGGTATACTGAGCGCCGGGATCCCAACAGCCAGCATATCAAATACCACCCCAGTACATATAGCATGAGGGTTAGTAAGTATTTGTTGTCTATAAAACAATATATATATAAAAAATGTGTATGTGTGGATTTTCTATTTATATTATTTTTGTTTTCATTTTATTTATTAATTGACATGTTTGTGTGGAACTGTACCAGCCTTGGCCAACCTGTGGCTCTCCATTTCAAGTGATATTTAAGTTTACTGAACGCAGTAGTGGAACAACAAGTTTGAAAAATTCATTCTATTTCTTGTACAGATTTAGCCATGCTCATCGCACCCGCTGCATGGGCATACTCACATGGAATGCCGTACTGCGGGTGCGACTTAATACTCTGGGCTGTCACAGGCCGCAGCCCAATTGCTTCATAATACATGGGCACACTAGCCATGCTAGCTGTGCTGCGACTAGGATGGTTGGCGGCAACGCAGAGCATATCTACATCTATAGTTTCACAAGAGCTGGACAGCCACAGGTTGCCTAAGCATACCCATCCACTATTTGCATGGTACCTGTGGGTTGTATAGCTCTGCCCCACCTAGCATCAGAAGAGAGAAGTTGGGGTCCAGGATTAGGATTCAGCCTAACCAATAATCTTTCCCATACATCAACTCAATGGGGGCACAGAAATAACCATCAAGAGCATGTTATGGCAACATATTTATGTATCCCAGTGTTATGTACACCAGTGCCTGCAGGAAAGTACTGGTGTCAGAACTGTTATGCACAACAAATGGACTCACAGACAGACTGGGGAATATGACATAACGTACACAGAAGGTGATAGGGTAACAAAATACACACAAAGTGAACAGAGAAGCCCAGAGGCTAAGGAACTGGGTATCTCCCTTGTATTAGAAATGCTCAGATGGGAAAAGCAAGATGTTGTGTTTTAATACATAGAGAACCCGAAATGCTGTTGCTAAGGGCAACAGCAAAACCCTAAAGGGTTACCAACGGGTGTGGCAGTAAACTCCTTGGTCAGAGATGGAATGATAGACACAGGGAGAGTCTCCACAATCCTAATTCTCACTTGCAGTGCACAGGTTCAGTTTACTGCCACTAAACTGACCCCTGACACCTAGCACAGTGAGACAGGATTAGACAGGCAAGTCTTAGAATACAGCCGCAAACTTGCTAAATTCACAGAGTAGTAACAGAACCCCAGCAAGCTAAACGACTGACTCCAGTCTTACTGCTAGGTCTTGATTGGCAGAGTGTAATACCAAATCCCCAGGCCTATTTGCAGTAAGCAACAAACAAATACAAAGCTACACAGTACTGGCTAACTTTCAGGAACTGACTAACCAACAAAGATTCAGCAGCATCTGCTTAACCTGGAAAGAGGCCTTATAAAGCAGGTGCTGTCCACGCCCCACTCAGACCTCACAGACTGTGAGCACAAAAACCAGCACCGGATCCCCTGCCGTGCACAGAGCCTATAACCACTGCACAGCAAAAGACCCGAACCGGAGTATCAGCTGCGCTCAGGTTACTCCGCTAGTACTTGTCTCCCGGTTGCCATGACGACGTGGCAGCACAGGGCAGGAGACCCTAACACCCAGCCCCCATCTTACTGGAAGGTAGTAAAGAGAAAACCTGTATTTTATTAATTCGGTTTCAACGCTGATAGTTTACAAAGGTGCTCACTGGCTCCTATAGACTTCAATATCAAGTGGCAGATTAAATTAAGTTGGAGGTTCAAACAAAACATATTGGGCTGATTCAGACATATATGCAGAAGCTCCACAACTGCATCTTTTGCCAGTTGCCCATCTGCAACTTGCAGCTACAAAGCCCTTCCATTGTGTAAATCCGTGCGTCCAAATTAGGGAGGCCAATCCTGGGCCAGTTTTTAATTCCTGGGTATCGGGATTGAAAAATGGTCAATCCTGGGATTGGCTTTTCCTTATGTGGCCGCCCTCTCGCCCCGCCCCACCCCGCACACATAACTCACAATAGATCGTGGGTAGGCGGGTGGGAAACATCATCTTCTCTCCCATGGCGGCGGGTGACAGCACAGCGTGACCTCTCACTGCATGCCATGCTGCACTGGGAAGCCGGGAGGAGGAAGCAGGGCAGCGTCTAAGCATTCTGAGGACGCTCAGCGCTGAACCCTCAATCCACGGGATTGGAGCTTCCAATCCCGGGATTGAATCCCGGACGTTTTTGGGACTAAATCCTGGGATCCCAACGATCCCAATACCAGGATTGGCCTCCCTAGTCCAAATATGCAAGGACTAATATGTCCACTGTCAGTGTCCGTATACGCTGCAGTACTGGTGCGTCCTTAGACGTCACCATCAGTCGGACCATCAAAACTAAAGCACCCCTACAGTATGTCCATCCATGTTTGGCCTCCTATGTAAGCGTCCCAGGGTCTGCGTAAATGTCTGTGTAACAGCCACCTTCACCAACATGCCTGCGTCAGTCTTATATCACGCCCATAAGACGTTCCATCTCTGTGTGTGCACTAAGATCCTGTCACCGCCTAGGAATGCCCAATATTTTTTTATACACTTCTCTTGCCTGTAACTATAACTGACTCTGTACAGACACAATGTTTGGGCACAGATGGTATATTCAAATTGACTGAGGTAGTAATTAAGTCACCAGCGCTTAAGCATGGACATCCTTAAAACCTGTACTGTTAGGGTGCCTGGAGGACCGAGATTGGCCTAGGCGCATGAGCTGCACCACGTCTGACATCAGCAGTACAGACACTTCTGAATCAGGCCAACTGACTTATTTACCTGGGGAAAACTTTGCTTGTTCTTTGCTTGCAGATCATTGGGTAAATATTAGAAATGGCATGTGCTAATAAAACACATAGTCTAGCTCAAAAACATTTTCCATTGCCAAGATTCATTGGTAACTTTTCTATGTCTTTAGTTTTAGGTGGAATTACTGTATGCCTTCCCCGTGGCAACACTTTCATTCCACTGCGATTCTCATCCTCGGGAATTCTTCTCGATTCCCCCCTCCGTCGTCAGGCGCCGCCTGCTACGCTTTCGATGCCGATCCAAGCCAGGTAGTAGGAAAATGGCACACACACCACCAATGGCTGTAAGAATGCCAATGCTACCTCCAAGAGGTTCCACCCAATGCCCTCTGTATCTCTTCTTGGCAGTAGCATGGGCATTATGGAAAGATATATATGTATATATATATATATATATACATATATCTATCTCTATATGTACATATATACAGTGTATATATACAGTGTATATATATATATATATATATATAAAAAGATAGATTGATTGATAAATATTTTGTACCGTGCAGCGCAACAGTCGACAGATGTTTTATCTGTCGAAACTGTTGGGCTGCCCAGAAAATTGAGCCTTAAGACACTGCTGACGTTACATCATTGCAAAATACTTGTCCTGTGCTAGCGATAGTTACAGTGGATGAGTAAAAATGACATCTTGTTCCCTCTGTACTGTATGTAACAAAGTACTGTGCGACAGACCATACCTGGACAGGTCTTACACAACACACATCAGAGAGACAGCCATGTACTGTATAGGACTAGTACTCAACTGATAACACTGAAAGTAGCAAGCCCCCAAATGTTTGAACGATTAACACTTCTTCTCTGCATGCCTATTTCCAACTGTAAATGAATCCAATTTATGGGGGACATTTACTAAGCAGTGATACATATATAAATACAGTGTGTATATATATATATGTACATATATACAGTATATATATACAGTGTATATATATATATATATATATATATAAAAAGATAGATTGATTGATAAATATTTTGTACCGCGCAGCGCAACAGTCGACAGTTGTTTTATCTGTCGAAACTGTTGGGCTGCCCAGAAAATTGAGCCTTAAGACACTGCTGACGTTACATCATTGCGAAATACTTGTCCTGTGCTAGCGATAGTTACAGTGGATGAGTAAAAATTATGTTTCAATTACCTTACTGGAGCGCCCATCTAACGTCTCTGCATTTCTTTATTCAGCAGGCCGCTGAATTTTGGTGAACGGTAGGGCTTAAAACCCATTGAAGAAAGGGGTACGAGGCCCTGGTAGGCCGTGAAGGGGGATGGGGATGGGGAACGGGAGGGAAGGAGGGATGGGAGGGGAGGGAAAGGGGGTGGTTCTAGGGATGTAAGACAGGGCACCCCTGAACCTCACCTGATCCGGTGGCAGAGGACCTGCTTCGGCCATTTCCTGCAGGAGTCACCGTGGCTGAACCGCGTCAACTTGACTCTCGCTGGGGGCTTCGTCTGGACGTCAAGGGGGCAGGTAAACCATGGGTAAAATCCTGTCTACTCTTGCAGGTATGGCTTCCCCGTGGTAGCACCTTCGTTCTGCTGCGATTCTCGTCCCCGGAAGGTCTTCTCAATTCCCCCCTCCGTCGGCAGGCGCCGCCCGTTATGCTTTCGAGCCAATCCAAGCCATGCAGTAGAAAAATGGTGCATGCACCACCCATGGCTGTAAGAATGCCAACGCTACCCACAAGAAGAGGTTCCGCCCACCCAATGCCCTCTGTATCTCTTCTTGGCAATAGCGTGGGCATTACAGATACACATATATACAGGGGCGGATCCAGAAAAAAATTACAGGGGGGGCACCATAAGTGGTTGGGCTATCAAGGAGGGGTGGAGTTAGAAGTGGAGTAGGTGTGACCAAGTTTCAGTGGGTGTGTCCAATTGTGTGAGGGGTAACAGCAAAGACACAGTCACTGGAGGCGTTTCCAATCCGATCTGATGCGCGTTCCCGTGAGCATCAGATCGGATCCTCCAGATTGAATGTGCTGCACATTCAATCTGGTCCGACCCCGCAGGCGTGGCTGGGATCGGCCAGGATCGCCCAAGATACATCGTATGCAAAAGGACAGCATACGATGTATCTTGGCCGATCCTGCACCCACACCCACCCCCCCCCCCCCAGCGGGAGTCTGCCGGGGTGTTCGCCTGCGACATGTTAGATGGACATGTCACATTAGTGTGTGGGGCCCTTTACACAGAGGTAGCGTAAATCAAAAAAAATAAGGTATGTCAAGTCCAAAGCAGAGGTCAGGAACACGCAGGCAATAATGCAATAAATCAGGGTCTCAAAACATAGTCACATCTCCAAAACCAAGGCCTGGGCAGGCAGTAAACAAGAGTCCCAAAAGTAGCCATGCAACTGTAGAATACCACCCAACAAATGCTCATAATTCTTTAATGTGTGCTCCTGACTAATTATGGATTATACACAGCAAGGTCCTCTACCCAGATTACATAATTTGCAATAAACAGTAAGCTGTATCAATTGCGACAAAATCAGGGCCTATTGCTAGTTACGTTATTTTGAGGTTCAGTCAGGGGCGGATCCAGAAAAGAATTACAGGGGGGCACCATAAGTGGTTGGGGTATCAAGGAGGGGTGGAGTTAGAAGTGGAGTAGGTGTGACCAAGTTTCAGTGGGTGTGTCCAATTGTGTGAGGGGTAACAGCAAAGACACAGTCACTATCCATGTGTACAGCAAAGTCTAAAGGGCCCCATACACTAGGACGATAAAACCCGATTTCATCCGATTTCGGGCATTTAGCCCAATATATCGGATGAAATCGGGCATTTTGGAGGCGTTTCCAATCTGATCTGATGCAGATCTGAACAGTAAGCTGTATCAATTGCGACAAAATCAGGGCCTATTGCTAGTTACGTTGTTTTGAGGTTCAGTTATATTTCTGCCCACAAAGATAAATACGAGTTTCATTCAGTGAACCCGAGAAGGAGCTTATGTAGTCACCCAGTTAAACACCGCGACACTCACCAGACACTAGTGACGTGCGGTGAGGTCCCTGGCTGGGGAGGCACTGAGATTTTTTATATAAATATATATATATATATATATATATATACAGTGGTCGAAGTGGAAATTTTTAAGTGGGGGTATGGAAAAGTGAAGGTTGCAATTATGCGTGCACCCCCGAAAAAGGGGGTGTGGCCACTCAAACAGGGGTGTGTCCTTCAGTGTAGTAGGACCCCTTATACTATCTAGTACTGGCGCCCCTTTCACCTGATACCACACAGTATGAGCCGAAATTCACATTACAGCACACGGTATGAGCCGAAATTCACATTACAGCACACGGTATGAGCCGAAATTCACATTACAGCACACGGTATGAGCTGAAATTCACATTACAGCACACAGTATGAGCCGAAATTCACATTATAGCACACGGTGACCCACAATTCAGGGACAGCAGGGACATAGGGAAGCAGGGGAACATTACCTGATATGTGCAGTGGAGGTGCGGAAGGGACTGTGGTTGACGGTGGCAGATGAGCCCATGGTCTGCGGGGAATGCGGCAGTACTAAGCTGTCCTTTGTTGCTGCGGCGTTGATGTCCCTCTGACCACCGCCAGTTGTTGTCTGCGGTGGTCAGCTTTCAGTGGCGGTGCAGCGTGCGGCAGTGAGTGCTGGTCAGCAGTGGGCGGCGGGCAGCTGTGATACAAATATATCTTTTTTTTACATTTATTTTTTTTATTTTTCCCTGTCCCTGCAGTCCAAGTGATCTGGGGGTGAGCTGCAGTCCAAGTGATCTGGGGGTGAGCTGCAGTCCAAGTGATGTTGCCCAGATCACTTGGACTGCAGCTCACCCCCAGAGCACTTGGACTGCAGCTCACCCCCAGATCACTTGGACTGCAGCTCACCCCCAGATGATCTGGGGGTGAGCTGCAGTCCAAGTGATCTGGGGGTGAGCTGGCCAGACACTTCCCACCCCACCGCTCAACTGCCCCCCCCCTCCCCGCCTGGGTGGTCAGGCACCAGCGCTGCCCGGTGCCGCAGCGCGCTGTCCCCAGCTCTGGTGCTCCCGTTATCTCAGGAGCTGCCCTGCTGTAGGCAGCTCTAACAACGAGTCCCGCCGCCGCTGCCCACACACCGCGCTCCTGTAGCTGCGGCTCTACTGTAGCGCCGGGTCCCCCAATAGTGCCTCCCAAGGTGATTAAAAGTTTTAAAATGCATAGTATAATATAAAGAGATTACTTATGACACAGAACATGTGTCCTAAGTATTTTCTTCATATTATTTTAATCATTAATGGCTCATTAATGGCAGGGGAGGCACTGCCTCCCCTGACTGCACGTACCTGCCAGAGACACGCTCACAACCAGTGCAGAATGCAGGGCCAGGATTCTTCTTAACCTGGGCGTCCAGTCCGCAGCACCTGTGCAGCGTGCATCTACTTTTGGTGTCTGCCCTGGCTGGGACCCTCAGCGGCGGATGGCGGTGTAACTCCAGGGGCTGGCGGTGCGCTGTCCCTCGTTAGAAATAGATGTGTGTATATCAACATGTTTCGTAGGAGGAGGCCTCCTGATGAAGTAATCTACGAAACATGTTGATGCTGTGCTTGCCAGACGCTTGATCTTCTCCACTCGCACTGCACAGGCTCCCTGAGTTCGTGATGCGGTGTCCTGACGGTTACGGTCTGGAAAAAAATCAGCCTGCGCGGTGTAAGGTCCCGGATCCATGTGTCAGCGGTATGCAGTTTTGCCATTGTGGAATGTAATATACCATCTGCTAACCTGCCCACGGTGTGGGTTGTTCAGGGTATGAGTCCTGTAGAATTACTTGTTTTTATTTCATTTGTGTTTTTAAATAAAAATTGATCTGCACTATGAGCGCACTCTCTTCACGCTCTATTCTAGCTATTTAATGCTCACAAGAGTCCTGAGCCTTCTAAGGAGAGTTGCTGCGGTGTTGATGTACACCTGTGCTACAGCCCAGAGTGGATTACCTGTGGACTGAGAACTATTACCTTTTAATTACCAGCGCACCTGTACACACTGCTTTTTGGAGAGCTATACAGTATATATATATATATATATATATATATATTACTGTATTTATATAAAGATAGATCGATCGATAAATATTTCACACCGCGCAGGGCAACAGTTGACAGATGTTTTATCTGTCGAAACTGTTGGGCTGCGCAGAATGTTAAGCAATAAGACACTTCTGACGTTACATCATTGCGAAATACTTGTCCTGTGCTAGAGATAGTTACAGTGGATGAGTAAAAATGACATTTCAACTACCTTACTGGAGCATCAAACTAACGTCTCCGCATTTCTTTATTCCACAGGCCACTGAGCTTTGGTGAACGTTCCCAGGAACGCGATTCGGAGGACTCTCTAGGGAAGACAAGTAGGTTAGAAAGAAAGGCACTTTTGAGCAAAAGGTAGGGTTTAAAACCCGTCGAAAAAGGGGTACGAGGCCCTGGTGGGCCAGGGAGGGGGAGGGAAGAGGGTTGGGGAGGGAAAAGGGGGGGTGCTGGGGATGTAAGACAGAGCACCCCTTAAACCTCACCTGATCCAGAGGTGGACGACCTGCTTCGGCCCATTCCTGCATGCGTCACCGTAGCTGGACCACGTTAACTTGCCTATCGCTGGGGGCTTCATCTGGACGTCACACAAATACTTGTCATTTTTACTCATCCACTGTAACTATCGCTAGCACTGGACATTTCAATTACCTTACTGGAGCATCCATCTAACGTCTCCGTATTTCTTTATTCCGCAGGGAGCTGAGCTTTGGTGAATGTTAGTAACGCGATTTGGAGGTCTCTCTAGGGAAGACAAAAAGGTAGGTCTTAAAACCCGTCGAAAAAGGGGTACGATGCCCTGGTGGGCCGTGGAGGAGGACGGGGGAGGGAAGGGGGGATGGGGAGGGAAAGTGGGAGTGCTCGGGATGTAAGACAGGGCAACCCTTAAACCTCACCTGATCCAGAGATGGACGACCTGCTTCGGCCCTTTCCTCCATACGTCACCGTAGCTGGACAACGTCAACTTGCCTATCGCTGGGGGCTTCATCTGGACGTCACAGAAATACTTGTCCTGTGCTAGCGATAGTTACAGTGGATGAGTAAAAATTACATTTCAATTACCTTAATGGAGCATCCATCTAACGTCTCCGCATTTCTTTATTCCGCAGGCAGCTGAGCTTTGGTGAATGTTCCTAGGAACGCGATTTGGAGGACTCTCTAGGGAAGACAAATAGGTTAGAAAGAAAGGCACGTTCGCGCAAAAGGTAGGAATTAAAACCCGTCGAAAAAAGGGTACGATGCCCTAGTGGGCTGTGGATTGGGAGGGAAGGGGGTTGGGGAGGGAAAAGGGGGGGTGCTGGGGATGTAAGACAGGGCACCCCTTAAACCTCACCTGATCCAGTGGCTGAGGAACTGCTTCAGCTAATTCCCGCAGGCGTTACCGTGGCTCGACCGCGTCAACTTGCCTCTCGCTGGGGGCTTCATCTGGAAGTCAATGGGGTCCGGTAAACAGCGGCTAAACTCCTGTCTCTTCTCTTGCAGGTATAGCTTTACTGCAGCATCACCTTCATTCCGCTGTCATCCTCGTCCATGGGAGGTCTTCTCGATTCCCCCCTCCGTTGGCAGGCGCCGCCCGCTACGCTTTTGATGCCGATCCAAGCCAGGTAGTAGTAAAATGGCGCATGCACCACCCATGGCTGTAAGACTGCCAACGCTACCCCCAAGAAGATGTTCCACCCACCCAATGCCCTCTGTACATCTTCTTGGCGGTAGTGTGGGCATTACGGACAGATAGAGAGATATATATAGATATATATGTACATAGAAATAGATGTACATATATAAATACAGTGTATGTATATATATATATATATATATATATATATATATATAAAAAGATAGATCGATCGATAGATAAATATTTCGCACCGTGCAGCGAAACAGTCGACAGATGTTTTATCTATTGAAACTGTTGGACTGCGCAGAACGTTAAGCCATAAGATACTGCTGACGTTACATCATTGCAAAATACTTGTCCTGTGCTAGCGATAGTTACAGTGGATGAGTAAAAATTACATTTCAATTACCTTACTGGAGTGTCCATCTAACGTCTCCGCATTTCTTTATTCCACAGGCCGCTGAGCTTTGGTAAACGTTCCCAGAAATGCGATTCAGAGGACTCTCCAGGGAAGAAAGAAAGGAAAATGGATTAAAACCCGTCAAATAAAAAGGGTACGAGGCCCCGGTGGGCCGTGGAGGAGGGTGGAGGAGGATGGGGGAGGGAAGGGGGGATGGTGAGGGAAAGTGGGAGTGCTGGGGATGTAAGACAGGGCACCCCTTAACCCTCTCGTGATCCAGAGGCGGACGACCAGCTTCAGACCTTTCCTGCATGCGTCACCGTAGCTGGACCACATCAACTTGCCTCTTGCTGGGGGCTTCATCTGGACATCACAGAAATACTTGCCCTGTGCTAGCGATAGTTACAGTGGATGAGTAAAAATGAAATTTCAATTACCTTACTGGAGCATCCATCTAACGTCTCCGCATTTCTTTATTCCACAGGCTGCTGAGCTTTGGTGAATGTTCCCAGAAACGCGATTCAGAGAACTCTCTAGGGAAGAAAGAAAGGAAAATGGCTTAAAGCCCATCAAATAAAAGGGGTACGAGGCCCAGGTGGGCTATGGAGGAGGATGGGGGAGGGAAGGGGGGATCGGGAGGGTAAGTGGGAGTGCTGGGGAGGTAAGACAGGGCACCCCTTAACCTCACCTGATTCAGAGGCGGACGACCTGCTTCGGCCCTTTCCTACATACCTCATCGTAGCTGGACCACGTCAACTTGCCTATCGCTGGGGCTTCATCTGGACATCACAGAAATACTTGTCCTGTGCTAGCGAAAGTTACAGTGGATGAGTAAAAATGACGTTTCAATTACCTTACTGGAGCGTCCATCTAATGTCTCCGCATTTCTTTATTCCACAGGCCGCTGAGCTTTGGTGAACGTTCCCAGAAATGCAATTCAGAGGACTCTCTAGGGAAGAAAGAAAGGGGTAGGGCTTAAAACCTGTCAAATAAAAGGGGTACGAGGCCCCGGTGGGCCATGGAGGAGGATGGGGGAGGGAAGGGGGGATGGGGAGGGAAAGTGGGAGTGTTGGGGATGTAAGACAGGGCACCCCTTAAACCTCACCTGATCCAGTGGCGGACGACCTGCTTCGGCCCTTTCCTGCATGCGTCACCGTAGCTGGACCAAGTCAACTTGACTCTCGCTGGGGGCTTCATCTGAATGTCACAGAAATACTTGTTCTGTGCTAGCGATAGTTACAGTGGATGAGTAAAAATGACATTTCAATTACGTTACTGGAGCGTCCATCTAACGTCTCCGCATTTCTTTATTCAGCAGGCTGCTGAGCTTTGATGAATGGTCCCAGGAACGCGATTTGGAGGACTCTCTAGGAAAGACAAATAGGTTAGAAAGTAAGGCACTTTTGCGCAAAAGGTAAGGCTTAAAACCCGTTGAAATAGGGGTACGATGCCCAGGTGGGCCGTGGAGGGGGATGGGGAGGGGGAGGGAAGGGGGTTGGGGAGGGAAAAGGGGAAGCTGGGGATGTAAGACAGGGCACCCCTTAAACCTCACCTGATCCAGTGGCTGAGGAACTGCTTTGGCTCATTCCCGCAGGCGTCCCAGTGGCTGGACCGCATCAACTTGCCTCTCGCTGGGGACTTCATCTGGACGTCAATGGGGTCCGGTAAACAGCGGGTAAACTCCTGTCTCTTCTCTTGCAGGTATGGCTTTACTGCGGCAGCACCTTCATTCCGCTGTCATCCTCGTCCATGGGAGATCTTCTCGATTCCCCCCTCCGTCGGCAGGCGCCGCCCGCTACGCTTTCGACGCCGATCCAAGCCAGGTAGTAGTAAAATGGCGCACGCACCACCCATGGCTGTAAGACTGCCAACGCTACCCCCAAGAAGATGGTCCGCCCACCCAATGCCCTCTGTACATCTTCTTGGCGGTAGCATGGGAATTACGGATAGATAGAGATATATATATAGATATATATGTACATAGAAATAGATGTACATATATAAATACAGTATATATATATATATATATAAAAAAAGATAGCTCGATCGATAGATAAATATTTCGCACCGTGCAGTGCAACAGTCGACAGATGTTTTATCTATCGAAACTGTTGGACTGCGCAGAACATTAAGCCATAAGACACTGCTGACATTACATCATTGCGAAATGCTTGTCCTGTGCTAGCGATAGTTACAGTGGATGAGTAAAAATGACATTTCAATTACCTTACTGGAGCGTCCATCCAGTAGCGGATCTTGCCACGGGCAAGCAGGACTTTTGCCCGAGGCGCCGCCTTCCGGAGGGCGCCGCACCATGGCAAGATCCGCTGCTGCTGTGCCCCCCACTGCCGCTGCCAGCTGTGAAGGGAAACTAGACTCTACGCGTCTAGTTTCCCTTCGTGGAGAGGATCTTTACTGTAATGATGTGCGGTGCGCGTTGACGTCATCGCGCACCGCACAGCAAAGGTCCTCTCCACGAAGGGAACTAGACGCTTAGCGTCTAGTTTTCCTTCGTGGAGAGGACCTTTGCTGTGCGGTGCGCGATGACGTCATCGTGCACCGCACATCCTACTACAGTACAGGGGGCGTAACTGACCACGCCCCCTGTATGAAGCCATGCCCCTAATGCAGCCCGGGGCGCAAGAAGCCCCGAAACCGGCCCTGTGTCCATCTAATGTCTCCGCATTTCTTTATTCCACAGGCCGTTGAGCTTTGGTGAACGTTCCCAGAAACGCAATTCAGAGGACTCTCTAGAAAAGAAAGAAAGGGGTAGGGCTTAAAACCCGTCAAATAAAAGGGGTACGAGGCCCCGGTGGGCCGTGGAGGAGGATGGGGGAGGGAATGGGGGATGGGGAGGGGAAGTGGGAGTGCTGGGGATGTAAGACAGGGCACCCCTTAAACCTCACCTGATCCAGAGGCGGACAACCTGCTTCGGCCCTTTCCTGCATGCGTCACCGTAGCTGGACCAAGTCAACTTGACTCTCGCTGGGGGCTTAATTTGGAAGTCACAGAAATACTTGTCCTGTGCTAGCGATAGCACCTTCATTCCGCTGTCATCCTCGTCCATGGGAGATCTTCTCGATTCCCCCCTCCGTCGGCAGGCGCCGCCCGCTACGCTTTCGACGCCGATCCAAGCCAGGTAGTAGTAAAATGGCGCACGCACCACCCATGGCTGTAATACTGCCAACGCTACCCCCAAGAAGATGTTCCGCCCACCCAATGCCCTCTGTACATCTTCTTAACGGTAGCGTGGGCATTACGGATAGAAAGAGAGAAAGAGATATATAGATATATATGTACATAGAAATAGATGTACATATATAAATACAGTGTATATATATATAAAAAATAAGAATTTACTTACCGATAATTCTATTTCTCATAGTCCGTAGTGGATGCTGGGACTTCCGTAAGGACCATGGGGAATAGCGGCTCCGCAGGAGACTGGGCACAAAAAGTAAAAGCTTTAGACTAGCTGGTGTGCACTGGCTCCTCCCCCTATGACCCTCCTCCAAGCCTCAGTTAGGATACTGTGCCCGGACGAGCGTACATAATAAGGAAGGATTTTGAATCCCGGGTAAGACTCATACCAGCCACACCAATCACACTGTACAACCTGTGATCTGAACCCAGTTAACAGTATGATAAACGTAGGAGCCTCTGAAAAGATGGCTCACAACAATAAACAACCCGATTTTTTGTAACAATAACTATATACAAGTATTGCAGACAATCCGCACTTGGGATGGGCGCCCAGCATCCACTACGGACTATGAGAAATAGAATTATCGGTAAGTAAATTCTTATTTTCTCTGACGTCCTAGTGGATGCTGGGACTTCCGTAAGGACCATGGGGATTATACCAAAGCTCCCAAACGGGCGGGAGAGTGCGGATGACTCTGCAGCACCGAATGAGAGAACTCCAGGTCCTCCTCAGCCAGGGTATCGAATTTGTAAAATTTTGCAAACGTGTTTGCCCCTGACCAAGTAGCTGCTCGGCAAAGTTGTAAAGCCGAGACCCCTCGGGCAGCCGCCCAAGATGAGCCCACTTTTCTTGTGGAATGGGCTTTAACAGATTTTGGCTGTGGCAGTCCTGCCACAGAATGTGCAAGCTGAATTGTACTACAAATCCAAAGAGCAATCGTCTGCTTAGAAGCAGGAGCACCCAGCTTGTTGGGTGCATACAGGATAAACAGCGAGTCAGATTTTCTGACTCCAGCCGTCCTGGAAACATTTTCAGGGCCCTGACTACGTCCAACAACTTGGAGTCCTCCAAGTCCCTAGTAGCCGCAGGCACCACAATAGGTTGGTTCATGTGAAACGCTGAAACCACCTTAGGGAGAAATTGAGGACGAGTCCTCAATTCTGCCCTGTCTGAATGAAAAATTAGGTAAGGGCTTTTATATGACAAAGCCGCCATTTCTGAGACACGCCTGGCTGACGCCAGAGCTAACAGCATGACCACCTTCCATGTGAGATATTTTAATTCCACAGTGGTGAGTGGTTCAAACCAATGTGATTTTAGGAACCCTAAAACTACATTGAGATCCCAAGGTGCCACTGGTGGCACAAAAGGAGGTTGTATATGCAGTACCCCCTTGACAAACGTCTGAACTTCAGGCAATGAAGCCAGTTCTTTCTGGAAGAAGATCGACAGGGCCGAAATTTGAACCTTAATGGATCCTAATTTTAGGCCCATAGACAGTCCTGCTTGCAGGAAATGCAGGAAACGACCCAGTTGAAATTCCTCTGTGGGGGCCTTCTTAGCCACACACCAGGAAACATATTTTCGCCAAATGCGGTGATAATGTTTCGCAGTTACATCCTTCCTGGCTTTGATCAGGGTAGGGATGACTTCATCTGGAATGCCTTTTTCCATCAGGATCCGGCGTTCAACCGCCATGCCGTCAAACGCAGCCGCGGTAAGTCTTGGAACAGACAAGGTCCCTGCTGGAGCAGGTCCTTTCTTAGAGGTAGAGGCCACGGGTCCTCCGTGAGCATCTCTTGCAGTTCCGGGTACCAAGTTCTTCTTGGCCAATCCGGAGCCACGAGTATAGTCTTCACTCCTCTCCTTCTTATGATTCTCAGTACTTTTGGAATGAGAGGCAGAGGAGGGAACATCTACACCGACTGGTACACCCACGGTGTTACCAGAGCGTCCACCGCTATTGCCTGAGGGTCCCTTGACCTGGCGCAATATCTGTCCAGTTTTTTGTTGAGACGGGACGCCATCATGTCCACCTTTGGTTTTTCCCAACGGTTTACAATCACTTGAAAGACTTCTGGGTGAAGTCCCCACTCCCCCGGGTGGAGGTCGTGTCTGCTGAGGAAGTCTGCTTCCCAGTTGTCCACTCCCGGAATGAACACCGCTGACAGTGCCACCACATGATTTTCCGCCCAGCGAAGAATCCTTGCAGCTTCTGCCATTGCCCTCCTGCTTCTTGTGCCGCCCTGTCTGTTGACGTGGGCGACTGCCGTGATGTTGTCCGATTGGATCAATACCGACTGACCCTGAAGCAGAGGCCTTGCTTGACTTAGGGCATTGTAAATGGCCCTTAGTTCCAGGATATTTATGTGAAGAGACGTTTCCATGCTTGACCACAAGCCCTGGAAATTTCTTCCCTGTGTGACTGCTCCCCAGCCTCTCAGGCTGGCATCGGTGGTCACCAGCATCCAATCCTGAATGCCGAATCTGCGGCCCTCTAGAAGATGAGCACTCTGTAACCACCACAAGAGAGACACCCTTGTCCTTGGAGATAGGGTTATCCGCTGATGCATCTGAAGATGCGATCCGGACCATTTGTCCAGCAGATCCCACTGAAAAGTTCTTGCATGGAATCTTCCGAATGGAATCGCTTCGTAAGAAGCCACCATTTTTCCCAGGACTCTCGTGCATTGATGCACTGACACTTGGCCTGGTTTTAGGAGTTTCCTGACTAGCTCGGATAACTCCCTGGCCTTCTCCTCCGGGAGAAACACCTTTTTCTGGACTGTGTCCAGAATCATCCCCAGGAACAGTAGACGTGTTGTTGGAATCAGCTGTGATTTTGGGATATTTAGGATCCACCCGTGCTGACGTAGCACTACCTGAGATAGTGCTACTCCGACCTCTAACTGTTCCCTGGACCTTGCCCTTATCAGGAGATCGTCCAAGTAAGGGATAATTAAGACGCCTTTCCTTCGAAGAAGAATCATCATTTCGGCCATTACCTTGGTAAAGACCCGTGGTGCCGTGGACAATCCAAACGGCAGCGTCTGAAACTGATAATGACAGTTTTGTACCACAAACCTGAGGTACCCTTGGTGAGAAGGGTAGATTGGGACATGGAGATAAGCATCTTTGATGTCCAGAGACACCATATAGTCCCCTTCTTCCAGGTTCGCTATCACTGCTCTGAGTGACTCCATCTTGAATTTGAACCTTTTTATGTAAGTGTTCAAGGATTTTAGATTTAAAATTGGTCTCACCGAGCCGTCCGGCTTCGGTACAACAAACAGCGTGGAATAATACCCCTTTCCCTGTTGTAGGAGGGGTACCTTGATTATCACCTGCTGGGAATACAGCTTGTGAATAGCTTCCACTACCGCCTCCCTGTCGGAGGGAGACGTTGGTAGAGCAGACTTCAGGAACCGGCGAGGGGGAGACGTCTCGAATTCCAATTTGTACCCCTGTGATACTACCTGCAGGATCCAGGGGTCCACTTGCGAGTGAGCCCACTGCGCGCTGAAATTCTTGAGACGGCCCCCCACCGTGCCTGAGTCCGCTTGTAAGGCCCCAGCGTCATGCTGAAGACTTGGCAGAAGCGGGGGAGGGCTTCTGCTCCTGGGAAGAGGCTGCCTGGTGCAGTCTTTTTCCCCTTCCTCTGCCTCGGGGCAGAAATGAGTGGCCTTTTGCCCGCTTGCCCTTATGGGAACGAAAGGACTGAGTTTGAAAAGACGGTGTCTTTTTCTGCTGAGAGGTGACCTGGGGTAAAAAGGTGGATTTTCCAGCCGTTGCTGTGGCCACCAGGTCCGATAGACCGACCCCAAATAACTCCTCCCCTTTATACGGCAATACTTCCATATGTCGTTTGGAATCCGCATCACCTGACCACTGTCGCGTCCATAACGCTCTTCTGGCAGAAATGGACATCGCACTCACTCTAGATGCCAGGGTGCAAATATCCCTCTGTGCATCTCGCATATATAGTAATGCATCCTTTAAATGCTCTATAGTTAATAATATACTGTCCCTATCCAGGGTATCAATATTTTCAGTCAGGGAATCCGACCAAGCCACTCCAGCACTGCACATCCAGGCTGAGGCGATTGCTGGTCGCAGTATAACACCAGTATGTGTGTATATACCTTTTAGGATATTTTCCAGCCTTCTATCAGCTGGTTCCTTAAGGGCGGCCGTATCGGGAGACGGTAACGCCACTTGTTTTGATAAGCGTGTGAGCGCCTTATCTACCCTAGGGGGTGTTTCCCAACGCGCCCTAACCTCTGGCGGGAAAGGGTATAGTGCCAATAATTTATTAGAAATCAGCAGTTTTTTATCGGGGGAAAACCACGCTTTATCACACACCTCATTTAATTCATCTGATTCAGGAAAAACTACTGGTAGTTTTTTCACACCCCACATAATACCCTTTTTTGTGGTACTTGTAGTGTCAGAAATATTCAATGCCTCCTTCATTGCCGTGATCATGTAACGTGTGGCCCTACTGGACATTACGTTTGTCTCCTCACCGTCGACACTGGATTCAGTATCCGTGTCTGGGTTTGTGTCGACCATCTGAGGTAACGGGCGTTTTAGCGCCCCCGACGGTGTCTGAGACGCCTGAACAGGCACTAATTGATTTGCCGGCTGTCTCATGTCGTCAACAGTTTTTTGCAAAGTGCTGACACTGTCACGTAATTCTTTAAATACGACCATCCAGTCAGGTGTCGACTCCCTAGGGGGTGACATCACTAACACAGGCAATTGCTCTGCTTCCACATCATTTTCCTCCTCATACATGTCGACACAATCGTACCGACACCCAGCACACACACAGGGAACGCTCTGAAAGAGGACAGGACCCCACGAGCCCTTTGGGGAGACAGAGGGAGAGTTTGCCAGCACACACCAGAGCGCTATATATATACAGGGATAACCTTATGTAAGTGTTACTCCCTTTATAGCTGCTGTTTTATATTAGCTGCCAATAGTGCCCCCCCTCTCTTGTTTTACCCTGATTCTGTAGCAGGACTGCAGGGGAGAGTCTGGGAGCCTTCCTTCCAGCGGAACTGTGAGGGAAAATGGCGCTTGTGTGCTGAGGAGATAGGCTCCGCCCCCTTCACGGCGGCCTTTGCTCCCGCTTTTTTTAGGAAAACTGGCAGGGGTGAAATGCATCCATATAGCCCAGGAGCTATATGTGATGTATTTATTTAGCCATATAAGGTTTAAACATGTTTTATTGCGTCTCAGGGCGCTCCCCCCCAGCGCCCTGCACCCTCAGTGACCGGAGTGTGAAGTGTGCTGAGAGCAATGGCGCACAGCTGCAGTGCTGTGCGCTACCTTATCTGAAGACAGGAACGTCTTCTGCCGCCGATTTCTCCGGACCTCTTCGCTCTTCTGGCTCTGTAAGGGGGCCGGCGGCGCGGCTCCGGGACCCATCCAGGCTGAACCTGTGATCGTCCCTCTGGAGCTAATGTCCAGTAGCCAAGAAGCCCAATCCACTCTGCACGCAGGTGAGTTCGCTTCTTCTCCCCTTAGTCCCACGATGCAGTGAGCCTGTTGCCAGCAGGACTCACTGAAAATAAAAAACCTATTTAAACTTTTACTTCTAAGCAGCTCAGGAGAGCCACCTAGCATGCACCCTTCTCGTTCGGGCACAAAAATCTAACTGAGGCTTGGAGGAGGGTCATAGGGGGAGGAACCAGTGCACACCTGCTAGTCTAAAGCTTTTACTTTTTGTGCCCAGTCTCCTGCGGAGCCGCTATTCCCCATGGTCCCAGCATCCACTAGGACGTCAGAGAAAGATAGATTGATCGATAAATATTTCGCACCGTGCAGTGCAACAGTCGACAGATGTTTTATCTATCGAAACTGTTGGACTGCGCAGAACGTTAAGCCATAAGACACTGCTGATGTTACATCATTGCAAAATACTTGTCCTGTGCTAGCGATAGTTACAGTGGATGAGTAAAAATGACATTTCAATTACCTTACTGGAGCGTCCATCTAACGTCTCCGCATTTCTTTATTCCATAGGCCGCTGAGCTTTGGTGAATGTTCCCAGAAACGTGATTCAGAGGACTCTCTAGGGAAGAAAGAAGGAAAATGGCATAAAACCTGGCAAATAAAAGGGGTACGACGCCCTGGTGGGCCGTGGAGGAGGATGGGGAGGGAAAGTGGGAGTGCTGGGGATGTAAGACAGGGCACTCCTTAAACCTCACCAGATGCAGAGGTGGACGACCTGCTTCGGCCCTTTCCTGCATGCGTCACCGTAGCTGGACCACGTCAACTTGCCTATCGCTGGGTGCTTCATCTAGAAGTCACAGAAATACTTGTACTGTGCTAGCGATAGTTACAGTGGATGAGTAAAAATTACATTTCAAGTACCTTACTGGAGCATCCATCTAACGTCTCTGCAATTCTTTATTCCGCAGGCTGCTGGGCTTTGGTGAACGTTCCCAGGAACGCGATTCGGAAAACTCTCTAGGGAAGACAAATAGGTTAGAAAGAAAGGCACTTTCACGCAAAAAAGGTAGGGATTAAAACCCGTTGAAAAAGGGGTACGAGGCCCTGGTGGGCTGTCCAGGGGGATGGGGAGGGGGAGAGAAGGGGGTTGGGCAGGGAAAGGAAGGGGTGCTGGGGATGTGAGACAGTGCACCCCTTGAACCTTACCTGATCCAGAGGCAGACGACCTGCTTCGGCCCTTTCCCGCAGGCATCACCGTGGCTGGACCGCATCAACTTGCCTCTCGCTGGGGGCTTCGTCTGGACGTCACAGGGGACGGTAAACCGCGGGTAAACTCCTGTCTCTTCTCTTGCAGGTATGGCTTTACTGCGGCAGCACCTTCATTCCGCTGTCATTCTAGTCCATGGGAGGTCTTCTCGATTCCCCCCTCCGTCTTCAGGCGCCGCCCGCTACGCTTTCGACGCCGATCCAAGCCAGGTAGTAGTAAAGTGGCGCATGCACCACCCATGGCTGTAAGACTGCCAACGCTACCCCCAAGAAGTTGTTACGCCCACCCAATGCCCTCTGTACATCTTCTTGGCGGTAGTGTGGGCATTACGGATAGATAGAGAGAAAGAGATATATAGATATATATGTACATAGAAACAGATCATGTACATATATACAGTGTATATATATAAAAAGATAGATCGCACCGTGCAGTGCAACAGTCGACAGATGTTTTATCTATCGAAACTGTTGGACTGCGCAGAACGTTAAGCCATAAGACACTGCTGATGTTACATCATTGCAAAATACTTGTCCTGTGCTAGCGATAATTACAGTGGATGAGTAAAAATGACATTTCAATTACCTTACTGGAGCGTCCATCTAATGTCTCCGCATTTCTTTATTCCACAGGCCGCTGAGCTTTGGTGAACGTTCCCAGAAACGCAATTCAGAGGACTCTCTAGGAAAGAAAGAAAGGGGTAGGGCTTAAAACCCGTCAAATAAAAGGGGTACGAGGCCCCGGTGGGCCATGGAGGAGGATGGGGGAGGGAAGGGGGGATGGGGAGGGAAAGTGGGAGTGCTGGGAATGTAAGACAGGGCACCCCTTAAACCTCACCTGATCCAGAGGCGGACGACCTGCATCGGCCCTTTCCTGCATGCGTCACCGTAGCTGGACCAAGTCAACTTGACTCTCGCTGGGGGCTTCATCTGGACGTCACAGAAATACTTGTCCTGTGCTAGCGATAGTTACAGTGGATGAGTAAAAATTAAATTTCAATTACCTTATTGGAGCGTCCTTCTAACGTCTCCACATTTCTTTATTCCGCAGGCTGATTAGCTTTGGTGAATGTTCCCAGGAACGCGATTTGGAAGACTCTCTAGGGAAGACAAATAGGTTAGAAAGAAAGGCACTTTCGCGCAAAAGGTAGGGCTGAAAACCTGTTGAAAAAGGGGTACGATGCCCTGGTGGGCCGTGGAGGGGGATGGGGAGGGGGAGGGAAGGGAGTTGGGGAGGGAAAAGGGGAAACTGGGGATGTAAGACAGGGCACCCCCTTAAACCTCACCTGATCCAGTGGCTGAGGAACTGCTTTGGCTCATTCCCGCAGGCGTCACAGTGGCTGGACCGCATCAACTTGCCTCTCGCTGGGGGCTTCATCTGGACGTCAATGGGGTCCGGTAAACAGCGGGTAAACTCCTGTCTCTTCTCTTGCAGGTATGGCTTTACTGCGGCAGCACCTTAATTCCGCTGTCATCCTCGTCCATGGGAGATCTTCTCGATTCCCCCCTCCGTCGGCAGGCGCTGCCCGCTATGCTTTCGGCGCCGATCCAAGCCAGGTAGTAGTAAAATGGCGCACGCACCACCCATGGCTGTAAGACTGCCAACGCTACCCCCAAGAAGATGTTCCGCCCACCCAATGCCCTCTGTACATCTTCTTGGCGGTAGTGTGGGTATTACGGATAGAGATATCTATATATAGATATATATGTACATAGAAATAGATGTACATACATAAATACAGTGTATATATATAAAAAGATAGATTGATCGATAAATATTTCACACCGTGCAGTGCAACAGTCGACAGATGTTTTATCTATCGAAACTGTTGGACTGCGCAGAACGTTAAGCCATAAGATACTGCTGACGTTACATCATTGCAAAAAACTTGTCCTGTGCTAGCGATAGTTACAGTGGATGAGTAAAAATGACATTTCAATTACCTTACTGGAGCGTCCATCTAATGTCTCCGCATTTCTTTATTCCACAGGCTGCTGAGCTTTGGTGAATGTTCCCAGGAACGCGATTTGGAGGACTCTCTAGGGAAGACAAATAGGTTAGAAAGAAAGGCACTTTCGCGCAAAAGGTAGGGCTTAAAACCCGTTGAAAAAGGGGTATGAGGCCCTGGTGGGCTGTGCAGGGGGATGGGGAGGGAGAGAGAAGGGGGTTGGGAAGGGAAAGGAAGGGGTGCTGGGGATGTAAGACAGTGCACCCCTTGAACCTTACCTGATCCGGAGGCAGACGACCTGCTTCGGCCCTTTCCCGCAGGCATCACCGTGGCTGGACCGCATCAACTTGCCTCTCGCTGGGGGCTTCGTCTGGACGTCACTGGGGACGGTAAACCGCAGGTAAACTTCTGTCATTCCACTTGCAGGTATGGCTTTACTGTGGCAGCACCTTCATTCCGCTGTCATCCTAGTCCATGGGAGGTCTTCTCGATTCCCCCCTCCGTCGGCAGGAGCCGCCCCCTACGCTTTCAACGCCGATCCAAGCCAGGTAGTAGTAAAATGGAGCACGCACCACTAGAGATGAGCGGGTTCGGTTCCTCTGAATCCGAACCCGCCCGAACTTCAGGTTTTTTTACACGGGGCCGAGCGACTCGGATCTTCCCGCCTTGCTCGGTTAACCCGAGCGCGCACGAACGTCATCATCACATTGTCGGATTCTCGCGAGGCTCGGATTCTATCGCGAGACTCGGATTCTATATAAGGAGCCGCGCGTCGCCGCCATTTTCACACGTGCATTGAGATTGATAGGGAGAGGACGTGGCTGGCGTCATCTCCGTTTAGAAATTAAAATAGGAGAGTGAGAGTGAGACACGTTCATTACTATACTTACTGGAGCTTAGGAGGAGTTATTATATTATACTACTAGTGACTGATGACCAGTGACCTGACCACCAGTGCAGTTTTATAATTTATTAATATTTAAATAATAATCCGTTCTGTTCTTGTTCTCTGCCTGAAAAAAACGATACACAGCTTAATTGTGGGGGAGACTGGGGAGCAGTTATAGGTTATAGCAGGAGCCAGGAGTACATATTAAACAGTGCACACTTTTGCTGCCAGAGAGAGACTAGTGCCACTGCCAGTGTGACTGACCACTGTGACCAGTGACCTGACCACACTGACCACCAGTACTATAGTACTATATTTTTTGTTTATCTGCCTGAAAAAGTACACTCGTCGTGGACTCGTGTGACTTGTGTGGTGTTTTTTTCTTCTTTAAAAAACTCATTCTGCTGACAGACAGTGTCCAGCAGGTCCGTCATTAATATCTGACTGTGCTCACACAGCTTAATTGTGGGGGAGACTGGGGAGCAGTTATAGGTTATAGCAGGAGCCAGGAGTACATATTAAACAGTGCACACTTTTGCTGCCAGAGAGAGACTAGTGCCACTGCCAGTGTGACTGACCACTGTGACCAGTGACCTGACCACACTGACCACCAGTACTATAGTACTATATTTATTGATTGTCTGCCTGAAAAAGTACACTCGTCGTGGACTCGTGTGACTTGTGTGGTGTTTTTTTCTTCTTTAAAAAACTCATTCTGCTGACAGACAGTGTCCAGCAGGTCCGTCATTAATATCTGACTGTGCTCACACAGCTTAATTGTGGGGGAGACTGGGGAGCAGTTATAGGTTATAGCAGGAGCCAGGAGTACATATTAAACAGTGCACACTTTTGCTGCCAGAGAGAGACTAGTGCCACTGCCAGTGTGACTGACCACTGTGACCAGTGACCTGACCACACTGACCACCAGTACTATAGTACTATATTTATTGATTGTCTGCCTGAAAAAGTACACTCGTCGTGGACTCGTGTGACTTGTGTGGTGTTTTTTTCTTCTTTAAAAAACTCATTCTGCTGACAGACAGTGTCCAGCAGGTCCGTCATTAATATCTGACTGTGCTCACACAGCTTAATTGTGGGGGAGACTGGGGAGCAGTTATAGGTTATAGCAGGAGCCAGGAGTACATATTAAACAGTGCACACTTTTGCTGCCAGAGAGAGACTAGTGCCACTGCCAGTGTGACTGACCACTGTGACCAGTGACCTGACCACACTGACCACCAGTACTATAGTACTATATTTATTGATTGTCTGCCTGAAAAAGTACACTCGTCGTGGACTCGTGTGACTTGTGTGGTGTTTTTTTCTTCTTTAAAAAACTCATTCTGCTGACAGACAGTGTCCAGCAGGTCCGTCATTAATATCTGACTGTGCTCACACAGCTTAATTGTGGGGGAGACTGGGGAGCAGTTATAGGTTATAGCAGGAGCCAGGAGTACATATTAAACAGTGCACACTTTTGCTGCCAGAGAGAGACTAGTGCCACTGCCAGTGTGACTGACCACTGTGACCAGTGACCTGACCACACTGACCACCAGTACTATAGTACTATATTTATTGATTGTCTGCCTGAAAAAGTACACTCGTCGTGGACTCGTGTGACTTGTGTGGTGTTTTTTTCTTCTTTAAAAAACTCATTCTGCTGACAGACAGTGTCCAGCAGGTCCGTCATTAATATCTGACTGTGCTCACACAGCTTAATTGTGGGGGAGACTGGGGAGCAGTTATAGGTTATAGCAGGAGCCAGGAGTACATATTAAACAGTGCACACTTTTGCTGCCAGAGAGAGACTAGTGCCACTGCCAGTGTGACTGACCACTGTGACCAGTGACCTGACCACACTGACCACCAGTACTATAGTACTATATTTATTGATTGTCTGCCTGAAAAAGTACACTCGTCGTGGACTCGTGTGACTTGTGTGGTGTTTTTTTCTTCTTTAAAAAACTCATTCTGCTGACAGACAGTGTCCAGCAGGTCCGTCATTAATATCTGACTGTGCTCACACAGCTTAATTGTGGGGGAGACTGGGGAGCAGTTATAGGTTATAGCAGGAGCCAGGAGTACATATTAAACAGTGCACACTTTTGCTGCCAGAGAGAGACTAGTGCCACTGCCAGTGTGACTGACCACTGTGACCAGTGACCTGACCACACTGACCACCAGTACTATAGTACTATATTTATTGATTGTCTGCCTGAAAAAGTACACTCGTCGTGGACTCGTGTGACTTGTGTGGTGTTTTTTTCTTCTTTAAAAAACTCATTCTGCTGACAGATAGTGTCCAGCAGGTCCGTCATTAATATCTGACTGTGCTCACACAGCTTAATTGTGGGGGAGACTGGGGAGCAGTTATAGGTTATAGCAGGAGCCAGGAGTACATATTAAACAGTGCACACTTTTGCTGCCAGAGAGAGACTAGTGCCACTGCCAGTGTGACTGACCACTGTGACCAGTGACCTGACCACACTGACCACCAGTACTATAGTACTATATTTATTGATTGTCTGCCTGAAAAAGTACACTCGTCGTGGACTCGTGTGACTTGTGTGGTGTTTTTTTCTTCTTTAAAAAACTCATTCTGCTGACAGACAGTGTCCAGCAGGTCCGTCATTAATATCTGACTGTGCTCACACAGCTTAATTGTGGGGGAGACTGGGGAGCAGTTATAGGTTATAGCAGGAGCCAGGAGTACATATTAAACAGTGCACACTTTTGCTGCCAGAGAGAGACTAGTGCCACTGCCAGTGTGACTGACCACTGTGACCAGTGACCTGACCACACTGACCACCAGTACTATAGTACTATATTTATTGATTGTCTGCCTGAAAAAGTACACTCGTCGTGGACTCGTGTGACTTGTGTGGTGTTTTTTTCTTCTATAAAAAACTCATTCTGCTGACAGACAGTGTCCAGCAGGTCCGTCATTATATAATATTATATACCTGTCCGGCTGCAGTAGTGATATATTTTTTATATCATTATTTATCATCCAGTCTATACTAGCAGCAGACACAGTACGGTAGTTCACGGCTGTAGCTACCTCTGTGTCGGCACTCGGCAGTCCATCCATAATTGTATACCACCTACCCGTGGTTTTTTTTTTCTTTCTTCTTTATACATACTACATCTCATTATCAACCAGTCTATATTAGCAGCTAGTATCTAGCTAGTATTATTAGCTAGTACTATTATTATTAGCTAGTATTAGTACTAGTATTATTAGCTAGTACTAGTATCCATCCATCTCCATTGTTTACCTGAGGTGCCTTTTAGTTGTGCCTATTAAAATATGGAGAACAAAAATGTTGAGGTTCCAAAATTAGGGAGAGATCAAGATCCACTTCCACCTCGTGCTGAAGCTGCTGCCACTACTCATGGCCAAGACGATGAAATGCCAGCAACGTCGTCTGCCAAGGCCGATGCCCAATGGCATAGTACAGAGCATGTCAAATCCAAAACACCAAACATCAGTAAAAAAAGGACTCCAAAACCTAAAATAAAATTGTCGGAGGAGAAGCGTAAACTTGCCAATATGCCATTTACCACACGGAGTGGCAAGGAACGGCTGAGGCCCTGGCCTATGTTCATGGCTAGTGGTTCAGCTTCACATGAGGATGGAAGCACTCAGCCTCCCGCTAGAAAAATGAAAAGACTCAAGCTGGCAAAAGCAGTAGCACCGCAAAGAACTGTGCGTTCTTCGAAATCCCAAATCCACAAGGAGAGTCCAATTGTGTCGGTTGCGATGCCTGACCTTCCCAACACTGGACGTGAAGAGCATGCGCCTTCCACCATTTGCACGCCCCCTGCAAGTGCTGGAAGGAGCACCCGCCGTCCAGTTCCTGATAGTCAGATTGAAGATGTCAGTGTTGAAGTACACCAGGATGAGGAGGATATGGGTGTTGCTGGCGCTGGGGAGGAAATTGACCAGGAGGATTCTGATGGTGAGGTGGTTTGTTTAAGTCAGGCACCCGGGGAGACACCTGTTGTCCGTGGGAGGAATATGGCCGTTGACATGCCTGGTGAAAATACCAAAAAAATCAGCTCTTCGGTGTGGAGGTATTTCAACAGAAATGCGGACAACAGGTGTCAAGCCGTGTGTTGCCTTTGTCAAGCTGTAATAAGTAGGGGTAAGGACGTTAACCACCTCGGAACATCCTCCCTTATACGTCACCTGCAGCGCATTCATAATAAGTCAGTGACAAGTTCAAAAACTTTGGGCGACAGCGGAAGCAGTCTACTGACCAGTAAATCCCTTCCTCTTGTAACCAAGCTCACGCAAACCACCCCACCAACTCCCTCAGTGTCAATTTCCTCCTTCCCCAGGAATGCCAATAGTCCTGCAGGCCATGTCACTGGCAATTCTGACGAGTCCTCTCCTGCCTGGGATTCCTCCGATGCATCCTTGCGTGTAACGCCTACTGCTGCTGGCGCTGGTGTTGTTGCTGCTGGGAGTCGATGGTCATCCCAGAGGGGAAGTCGTAAGCCCACTTGTACTACTTCCAGTAAGCAATTGACTGTTCAACAGTCCTTTGCGAGGAAGAAGAAATATCACAGCAGTCATCCTGCTGCAAAGCGGATAACTGAGGCCTTGACAACTATGTTGGTGTTAGACGTGCGTCCGGTATCCGCCGTTAGTTCACAGGGAACTAGACAATTTATTGAGGCAGTGTGCCCCCGTTACCAAATACCATCTAGGTTCCACTTCTCTAGGCAGGCGATACCGAGAATGTACACGGACGTCAGAAAAAGACTCACCAGTGTCCTAAAAAATGCAGTTGTACCCAATGTCCACTTAACCACGGACATGTGGACAAGTGGAGCAGGGCAGGGTCAGGACTATATGACTGTGACAGCCCACTGGGTAGATGTATGGACTCCCGCCGCAAGAACAGCAGCGGCGGCACCAGTAGCAGCATCTCGCAAACGCCAACTCTTTCCTAGGCAGGCTACGCTTTGTATCACCGGTTTCCAGAATACGCACACAGCTGAAAACCTCTTACGGCAACTGAGGAAGATCATCGCGGAATGGCTTACCCCAATTGGACTCTCCTGTGGATTTGTGGCATCGGACAACGCCAGCAATATTGTGTGTGCATTAAATATGGGCAAATTCCAGCACGTCCCATGTTTTGCACATACCTTGAATTTGGTGGTGCAGAATTTTTAAAAAAACGACAGGGGCGTGCAAGAGATGCTGTCGGTGGCCAGAAGAATTGCGGGACACTTTCGGCGTACAGCACGATATATTGAGCACGATATAGGAGGTGGAATGCACCTGTCTCAAGCGCAGTGGAGAATGATTTCAACGTTGTGCAAGGTTCTGATGCCCTTTGAACTTGCCACACGTGAAGTCAGTTCAGACACTGCCAGCCTGAGTCAGGTCATTCCCCTCATCAGGCTTTTGCAGAAGAAGCTGGAGACATTGAAGGAGGAGCTAACACGGAGCGATTCCGCTAGGCATGTGGGACTTGTGGATGGAGCCCTTAATTCGCTTAACAAGGATTCACGGGTGGTCAATCTGTTGAAATCAGAGCACTACATTTTGGCCACCGTGCTCGATCCTAGATTTAAAGCCTACCTTGGATCTCTCTTTCCGGCAGACACAAGTCTGCTGGGGTTGAAAGACCTGCTGGTGAGAAAATTGTCAAGTCAAGCGGAACGCGACCTGTCAACATCTCCTCCTTCACATTCTCCCGCAACTGGGGGTGCGAGGAAAAGGCTCAGAATTCCGAGCCCACCCGCTGGCGGTGATGCAGGGCAGTCTGGAGCGACTGCTGATGCTGACATCTGGTCCGGACTGAAGGACCTGACAACGATTACGGACATGTCGTCTACTGTCACTGCATATGATTCTCTCAACATTGAAAGAATGGTGGAGGATTATATGAGTGACCGCATCCAAGTAGGCACGTCACACAGTCCGTACTTATACTGGCAGGAAAAAGAGGCAATTTGGAGGCCCTTGCACAAACTGGCTTTATTCTACCTAAGTTGCCCTCCCACAAGTGTGTACTCCGAAAGAGTGTTTAGTGCCGCCGCTCACCTTGTCAGCAATCGGCGTACGAGGTTACATCCAGAAAATGTGGAGAAGATGATGTTCATTAAAATGAATTATAATCAATTCCTCCGCGGAGACATTGACCAGCAGCAATTGCCTCCACAAAGTACACAGGGAGCTGAGATGGTGGATTCCAGTGGGGACGAATTGATAATCTGTGAGGAGGGGGATGTACACGGTGATATATCGAAGGATGATGATGAGGTGGACATCTTGCCTCTGTAGAGCCAGTTTGTGCAAGGAGAGATTAATTGCTTCTTTTTTGGTGGGGGTCCAAACCAACCCGTCATATCAGTCACAGTCGTGTGGCAGACCCTGTCACTGAAATGATGGGTTGGTTAAAGTGTGCATGTCCTGTTTATACAACATAAGGGTGGGTGGGAGGGCCCAAGGACAATTCCATCTTGCACCTCTTTTTTCTTTAATTTTTCTTTGCGTCATGTGCTGTTTGGGGAGGGTTTTTTGGAAGGGACATCCTGCGTGACACTGCAGTGCCACTCCTTGATGGGCCCGGTGTTTGTGTCGGCCACTAGGGTCGCTTATCTTACTCACACAGCTACCTCATTGCGCCTCTTTTTTTCTTTGCGTCATGTGCTGTTTGGGGAGGGTTTTTTGGAAGGGACATCCTGCGTGACACTGCAGTGCCACTCCTAGATGGGCCCGGTGTTTGTGTCGGCCACTAGGGTCGCTTATCTTACTCACACAGTCAGCTACCTCATTGCGCCTCTTTTTTTCTTTGCGTCATGTGCTGTTTGGGGAGGGTTTTTTGGAAGGGACATCCTGCGTGACACTGCAGTGCCACTCCTAGATGGGCCCGGTGTTTGTGTCGGCCACTAGGGTCGCTTATCTTACTCACACAGTCAGCTACCTCATTGCGCCTCTTTTTTTCTTTGCATCATGTGCTGTTTGGGGAGGGTTTTTTGGAAGGG
Source organism: Pseudophryne corroboree (assembly GCF_028390025.1). Classification (NCBI taxonomy): domain Eukaryota; kingdom Metazoa; phylum Chordata; class Amphibia; order Anura; family Myobatrachidae; genus Pseudophryne; species Pseudophryne corroboree. The sequence continues at coordinate 316,971,384 of NC_086444.1, read as the reverse complement.
ACATCCTGCGTGACACTGCAGTGCCACTCCTAGATGGGCCCGGTGTTTGTGTCGGCCACTAGGGTCGCTTATCTTACTCACACAGTCAGCTACCTCATTGCGCATCTTTTTTTCTTTGCGTCATGTGCTGTTTGGGGAGGGTTTTTTGGAAGGGACATCCTGCGTGACACTGCAGTGCCACTCCTAGATGGGCCCGGTGTTTGTGTCGGCCACTAGGGTCGCTTATCTTACTCACACAGTCAGCTACCTCATTGCGCCTCTTTTTTTCTTTGCGTCATGTGCTGTTTGGGGAGGGTTTTTTGGAAGGGACATCCTGCGTGACACTGCAGTGCCACTCCTAGATGGGCCCGGTGTTTGTGTCGGCCACTAGGGTCGCTTATCTTACTCACACAGTCAGCTACCTCATTGCGCCTCTTTTTTTCTTTGCGTCATGTGCTGTTTGGGGAGGGTTTTTTGGAAGGGACATCCTGCGTGACACTGCAGTGCCACTCCTAGATGGGCCCGGTGTTTGTGTCGGCCACTAGGGTCGCCCAGCTTAGTCATCCAGCGACCTAGGTGCAAATTTTAGGACTAAAAATAATATTGTGAGGTGTGAGGTATTCAGAATAGACTGAAAATGAGTGTAAATTATGGTTTTTGAGGTTAATAATACTTTGGGATCAAAATGACCCCCAAATTCTATGATTTAAGCTGTTTTTTAGTGTTTTTTAACAAAAAACACCCGAATCCGACAAAAAAAATTCGGTGAGGTTTTGCCAAAACGCGTTCGAACCCAAAACACGGCCGCGGAACCGAACCCAAAACCAAAACACAAAACCCGAAAAATTTCCGGCGCTCATCTCTACGCACCACCCATGGCTCTAAGACTGCCAACGCTACCCCCCAAGAAGTTGTTCTGCCCACCCAATGCCCTCTGTACATCTTCTTGGCGGTAGTGTGGGCATTACGAATAGACAGAGAGAAAGAGATATATAGATATATATGTACATAGAAACAGATGTACATATATACAGTGTATATATATAAAAAGATAGATCGATCGATAGATAAATATTTTGCACCATGCAGCGCAACAGTAGACAGATGTTTTATCTATCGAAACTGTTGGACTGCACAGAACGTTAAGCCATAAAACAATGCTGATGTTACATCATTGTCATTGCAAAATACTTGTCCTGTGCTAGCGATAGTTACAGTGGATGAGTAAAAATGACATTTCAATTACCTTACTGGAGCGTCCATCTAACGTCTCCGCATTTCTTTATTCCGCAGGCTGCTGTGCTTAGGTGAATGTTCCCAGGAACGCAATTCAGAGGACTCTTTAGGGAAGAAAGAAAGGGGTAGGGCTTAAAACCCGTCAAATAAAGGGGTACGAGGCCCTGGTGGGCTGTGGAGGAGGATGGGGGAGGGAAGGGAGGATGGGGGGGAAAGTGGGAGTGCTGGGGATGTAAGACAGGGCACCCCTTAAACCTCACCTGATTCAGAGGCGGACGACCTGCTTCGGCCCTTTCCTGCATGCGTCACCGTAGCTGGACCAAGTCAACTTGACTCTCGCTGGGGGCTTCATCTGGACGTCACAGAAATACTTGTGCTGTGCTAGCGATAGTTACAGTGGATAAGTAAAAATTACATTTCAATTACCTTACTGGAGCGTCCATCTAACGTCTCCGCATTTCTTTATTCCACAGGCTGCTGAGCTTCGGTGAATGTTCCCAGGAACGCGATTTGGAGGACTCTCTAGGGAAGACAAATAGGTTAGAAAGAAAGGCACTTTCGCACTTAAAACCTGTTGAAAAAGGGGTACGAGGCCCTGGTAGGCTGTGCAGGGGGATGGGGAGGGGGAGAGAAGGGGGTTGGGCAGGGAAAGGAAGGGGTGCTGGGGATGTAAGACAGTGCACCCCTTGAACCTTACCTGATCCGGAGGCAGACGACCTGCTTCGGCCCTTTCCCGCAGGCATCACCGTGGCTGGACCGCATCAACTTGCCTCTCGCTGGGGGCTTCGTCTGGACGTCACAGGGGACGGTAAACCGCGGGTAAACTCCTGTCATTCCTCTTGCAGGTATGGCTTTACTGCGGCAGCACCTTTATTCCGCTGTCATCCTAGTCCATGGGAGGTCTTCTAGATTCCCCCCTCCTTCGGCAGGCGCCGCCCGCTATGCTTTCGACGCCGATCCAAGCCAGATTGTAGTAAAATGGCGCACGCACCACCCATGGCTGTAAGATGGCCAACGCTACCCCCAAGAAGATGTTCTGCCCATCCAATGCCCTCTGTACATCTTCTTGGCGGTAGTGTGGGCATTACGGATAGACAGAGAGAAAGAGATATATAGATATATATGTACATAGAAATAGATGTACATATATAAATACAGTGTATATATATAAAAAGATAGATCGATCAATAGATAAATATTTTGCACCATGCAGCGCAACAGTAGACAGATGTTTTATCTATCGAAACTGTTGGACTGCACAGAACGTTAAGCCATAAGACAATGCTGATGTTACATCATTGCAAAATACTTGTCCTGTGCTAGCGATAGGGCACCCCTTAAACCTCACCTGATCCACAGTGGATTTGTAAAAATTACATTTCAATTACCTTACTGGAGCGTCCATCTAACATCTCCGCATTTCTTTATTCCACAGGCCGCTGAGCTTTGGTGAACGTTCCGAGAAACGCAATTCAGAGGACTCTCTAGGGAAGAAAGAAAGGGGTAGGGCTTAAAACCCGTCAAATAAAAGGGGTACGAGGCCCCGGTGGGCCATGGAGGAGGATGGGGGAGGGAAGGGGGGATGGGGAGGGAAAGTGGGAGTGCTGGGGTTGTAAGACAGGGCACCCCTTAAACCTCACCTGATCCAGAGGCGGACGACCTGCTACGGCACTTTCCTGCATGCGTCACCGTAGCTGGACCAAGTCAACTTGACTCTCGCTGGGGGCTTCATCTGTACGTCACAGAAATACTTGTCCTGTGCTAGCGATAGTTACAGTGGATGAGTAAAAATGACATTTCAATTACCTTACTGGAGCGTCCATCTAACGTCTCCGCATTTATTTATTCCGCAGGCTGCTGAGCTTTGGTGAATGTTCCGAGGAACGCGATTTGGAGGACTCTCTAGGGAAGACAAATAGGTTAGAAAAAAGGCATTTTAGCGCAAAAGGTTGGGCTTAAAACCCGTTGAAAAAGGGGTACGATGCCCTGGTGGGCCGGGGATGGGGAGGAGGAGGGAAGGGGGTTGGGGAGGGAAAAGGGGAAGCTGGGGGATGTAAGACCGGGCACCCCTTAAACCTCACCTGATCCAGTGGCTGAAGAACTGCTTTGGTTCATTCCCGCAGGCGTCACAGTGGCTGGACCGCATCAACTTGCCTCTCGCTGGGGGCTTCGTCTCGACGTCACAGGGGACGGTAAACAGCGGGTAAACTCCTGTCATTCGTCTTGCAGGTATGGCTTGACTGCGGCAGCACCTTCATTCCGCTGTCATCCTAGTCCATGGGAGGTCTTCTCGATTCCCCCCTCCGTCGGCAGGCGCCGCCCGCTACGCTTTCGACGCCGATCCAAGCCAGGTAGTAGTAAAATGGCGCACGCACCACCCATGGCTGCAAGACTGCCAACACTAACCCAAGAAGATGTTCCGCCCACCCAATGCCCTCTGTACATCTTCTTGGCGGTAGTGTGGGCATTACGGATAGACAGAGAGAAAGAGATATATAGATATATATGTACATAGAAATAGATGTACATATATACAGTGTATATATATATATATATATAAAAAGATAGATCGATCGATAAATATTTTGCACCATGCAGCGCAACAGTAGACAGATGTTTTATCTATCAAAACTGTTGGACTGCGCAGAACGTTAAGCCATAAGACACTGCTGATGTTACATCATTGCAAAATACTTGTCCTGTGCTAGCGATAGTTACAGTGGATGAGTAAAAATGACGTTTCAATTACCTTACTGGAGCGTCCATCTAACGTCTCCGCAGTTTTTTATTCCACAGGCCACTGAGCTTTGGTAAACGTTCCCAGAAACACAATTAAGAGGACTCTCTAGGGAAGAAAGAAAGAAAGGGGAAGGGCTTAAAACCCGTCAAATAAAAGGGGTACGAGGCCCTGGTGGGCCGTGGAGGAGGATGGGGGAGGGGAGGGGGGATGGGGAGGGAAAGTGGGAGTGCTGAGGATGTAAGACAGGGCACCCCTTAAACCTCACCTGATCCAGAGGCGGACGACCTGCTTCGGCCCTTTCCTGCATGCGTCACCGTACCTGGACCAAGTCAACTTGCCTATCGCTGGGGGCTTCATCTGGACGTCACAGAAATACTTGTCCTGTGCTAGCGATAGTTACAGTGGATGAGTAAAAATGAAGTTTAAATTACTTTACTGGAGCACCCATCTAACGTCTCCGCATTTATTTATTCCACAGGCCGCTGAGCTTTGGTGAACTTTCCCAGAAACACGATTCAGAAGACTCTCTAGGGAAGACAAATCGGTTAGAAAGAAAGGAGCAGGGCTTAAAACCCGTCAAAAAAAAGGGGTACAATGCCCTGATGGGCCGTGGAGGAGGATGTCGGAAGGGGGGATGGGGAGGGAAAGTGGGAGTGCTGGGGATGTAAGACAGGGCACCCTTTAAACCTCACCAGATCCAGAGGCGGACGACATGCTTCGGCCCTTTCCTGCATGCGTCACCGTAGCTGGACCACGTCAACTTGACTCTCGCTGGGGGCTTCATCTGGATGTCACAGAAATACTTGTCCTGTGCTAGCAATAGTTACAGTGGATGAGTAAAAGTGACATTTCAATTACCTTACTGGACCGTCCATCTAACTTCTCCACATTTCTTTATTCCGCAGGCTGCTGAGCTTTGGTGAATGTTCCCAGGAACGTGATTTGGAGGACTCTCTAGGGAAGACAAATAGGTTAGAAAGAAAGGCACTTTTGAGCAAAAGGTAGGGCTTAAAACCCGTCGAAAAAGGGGTACGATGCCCTGGTGGGCCGTGGAGGGGGATGGGGAAGGGGAGGGAAGGGGGTTGGGGAGGGAAAAGGGGGGTTCTGGGGATGTAAGACCGGGCACCCCTTGAACCTTACCTGATACGGAGGCGGACGACCTGCTTCTGCCCTTTCCCACAGGCATCACAGTGGCTGGACCGCATCAACTTGCCTCTCGCTGGGGGCTTCGTCTGGATGTCACAGGGGACGGTAAACCACGGGTAAACTCCTGTCTCTTCTCTTGCAGGTATGGCTTTACTGCGGCAGCACCTTCATTCCGCTGTCATCCTAGTGCATGGGAGGTCTTCTCGATTCCCCCCTCCGTCGGCAGGTGCTGCCCGCTACGCTTTTGATGCTGATCCAAGCCAGGTAGTAGTAAAATGGCGCACGCACCACCCATGGCTGTAAGACTACCAACGCTACCCCCAAGATGTTCCACCCACCCAATGCCGTCTGTACATCTTCTTGGCGGTAGTGTGGACATTACAGATAGATAGAGAGAAAGAGATATATAGATATATATGTACATAGAAATAGCTGTACATATATAAATACAGTGTATATATATAAAAAGATATATCGATCAATAGATAAATATTTTGCACCGTGCAGTGCAACAGTCGACAGAAATTTTATCTATCGAAACTGTTGGACTGCGCAGAACGTTAAGCCATAAGACACTGCTGACGTTACATCATTGCAAAACACTTGTCCTGTGCTAGCGATAGTTACAGTGGATGAGTAAAAATGACATTTCAATTATCTTACTGGAGCGTCCATCTAATGTCTCCGCATTTTTTTATTCCACAGGCCGCTGAGTTTTGGTGAACGTTCCCAGAAACGCAATTCAGAGGACTCTCTAGGGAAGAAAGAAATGGGTAGGCCTTAAAACCCGTCAAATAAAAGGGGTACGAGGCCCCGGTGGGTCGTGGAGGAGGATGGGGGAGGAAAGTTGGAGTGCTGGGGATGTAAGATAGGGCACCACTTAAACCTCACCTGATGCAGAGGCGGACGACCTGCTTCGGCCCTTTCCTGCATGCGTCACCGTAGCTGGACCAAGTAAACTTGACTCTCGCTGGGGGCTTCATCTGGACGTCACAGAAATACTTGTCCTGTGCTAGCGATAGTTACAGTGGATGAGTAAAAATGACATTTCAATTACCTTACTGGAGCGTCCATCTAACGTCTCCGCATTTCTTTATTCCGCAGGCTGCTGAGCTTTGGTGAATGTTGCCAGGAACGCGATTTGGAGGACTCTCTAGGGAAGACAAATAGGTTAGAAAGAAAGTGGTAGGGCTTAAAACCCGTCAAATAAAAGGGGTACGAGGCCCTGATGGGCCGTGGAGGAGGATGGGGGAGGGAAGGGGGGATGGGGAGGGAAAGTGGGAGTGCTGGGGATGTAAGACAGGGCACCCCTTAAACCTCACCTGATCCAGTGGCTGAGGAACTGCTTTGGCTCATTCCCGCAGGCGTCACAGTGGCTGGACCGCGTCAACTTGCCTTTCGCTGGGGGCTTCATCTGGACGTCAATGGGGTCCGGTAAACAGCGGGTAAACTCCTGTCTCTTCTCTTGCAGGTATGACTTTACTGCGGCAGTACCTTCATTCCGCTGTCATCCTCGTCCATGGGAGATCTTCTCGATTACCCCCTCAGTCGGCAGGCGCCGCCCGCTACGCTTTCGACGCCGATCCAAGCCAGGTAGTAGTAAAATGGCACATGCACCACCCATGGCTGTAAGACTGCCAACGCTACCCCAAAGAAGATGTTCCGCCCACCCAATGCCCTCTGTACATCTTCTTGGCAGTAGCGTGGGCATTACGGATAGATAGACAGAGAGAGATATATATAGTTATATATGTACATAGAAACAGATGTACATATATAAATACAGTGTATATATATATATATAAAAAGATAGATCGATAGATAAATATTTGGCACCGCGCAGCGCAACAGTCAACAGATGTTATATCTATCGAAACTGTTGGACTGCGCAGAACGTTAAGCCATAAGACACTGCTGATGTTACATCATTGCAAAATACTTGTCCTGTGCTAGCGATAGTTACAGTGGATGAGTAAAAATGACATTTCAATTACCTTACTGGAGCGTCCATCTAACGTCTCTGCATTTCTTTATTCCACAGGCCACTGAGCTTTGGTAAACGTTCCCATAAACGCGATTCAGAGGACTCTCTAGGGAAGAAAGAAAAATGGTTTAAAACCTGTCAAATAAAAGGGGTACGAGGCCCTGGTGGGCCGTGGAGGAGGATGGGGAGGGAAGGGAAAATGGGGAGGGAAAGTGGGAGTGCTGAGGATGTAAGACAGGGCACCCCTTAAACCTCACCTGATCCAGAGGCGGACGACCTGCTTCTGCCCTTTCCCACAGGCATCACAGTGGCTGGACCGCATCAACTTGCCTCTCGCTGGGGGCTTCGTCTGGACGTCACAGGGGACGGTAAACCACGGGTAAACTCCTGTCTCTTCTCTTGCAGGTATGACTTTACTGCGGCAGTACCTTCATTCCGCTGTCATCCTCGTCCATGGGAGATCTTCTCGATTACCCCCTCAGTCGGCAGGCGCCGCCCGCTACGCTTTCGACGCCGATCCAAGCCAGGTAGTAGTAAAATGGCGCATGCACCACCCATGGCTGTAAGACTGCCAACGCTACCCCAAAGAAGATGTTCCGCCCACCCAATGCCCTCTGTACATCTTCTTGGCTGTAGCGTGGGCATTACGGATAGATAGACAGAGAGAGATATATATAGTTATATATGTACATAGAAACAGATGTACATATATAAATACAGTGTATATATATATATACAGGTTGAGTATCCCAGATCCAAATATTCCGAAATACGGAATATTCCGAAATACGGAATTTTTTGAGTGAGCGTGAGATAGTGAAACCTTTGTTTTTTGATGGCTCAGTGTACACAAACTTTGTTTAATACACAAAGTTATTAAAAATATTGTATTAAATGACCTTCAGGCTGTGTGTATATGGTGTATATGAAACATAAATGAATTATGTGAATGTACACACACTTTGTTTAATGCACAAAGTTATAAAAAATATTGGCTAAAATGACCTTCCGGCTGTGTGTGTAAGGTGTATATGAAACATAAATGCATTCTGTGCTTAGATTTCGGTCCCATCACCATGATATCTCATTATGGTATGCAATTATTCCAAAATACGGAAAAATCCCATATCCAAAATACCTCTGGTCCCAAGCATTTTGGATAAGGGATACTCAACCTGTATATATAAAAAGATAGATCGATAGATAAATATTTCGCACCGCGCAGCGCAACAGTCAACAGATGTTATATCTATCGAAACTGTTGGACTGCACAGAACGTTAAGCCATAAGACACTGCTGATGTTACATCATTGCAAAATACTTGTCCTGTGCTAGCGATAGTTACAGTGGATGAGTAAAAATGACATTTCAATTACCTTACTGGAGCGTCCATCTAACGTCTCTGCATTTCTTTATTCCACAGGCCACTGAGCTTTGGTAAACGTTCCCATAAACGCGATTCAGAGGACTCTCTAGGGAAGAAAGAAAAATGGTTTAAAACCTGTCAAATAAAAGGGGTACGAGGCCCTGGTGGGCCGTGGAGGAGGATGGGGGAGGGAAGGGGGAATGGGGAGGGAAAGTGGGAGTGCTGAGGATGTAAGACAGGGCACCCCTTAAACCTCACCTGATCCAGAGGCGGACGACCTGCTTCGGCCCTTTCCTGCATGCGTCACCGTACCTGGACCACGTCAACTTGCCTATCGCTGGGGGCTTCATCTGGACGTCACAGAAATACTGTGCTAGCGATAGTTACAGTGGATGAGTAAAAAATAAGAATTTACTCACCGGTAATTCTATTTCTCGTAGTCCGTAGTGGATGCTGGGACTCCGTAAGGACCATGGGGAATAGCGGCTCCGCAGGAGACTGGGCACAACTAAAAGAAAGCTTTAGACTAACTGGTGTGCACTGGCTCCTCCCACTATGACCCTCCTCAAGACTTCAGTTAGGATACTGTGCCCGGAAGAGCTGACACAAGAAGGAAGGATTTTGAATCCCGGGTAAGACTCATACCAGCCACACCAATCACACCGTATAACTCGTGATACAATACCCAGTTAACAGTATGATAACAACTGGGCCTCTCAACAGATGGCTCAACAATAACCCTTTAGTTAGGCAATAACTATATACAAGTATTGCAGACAATCCGCACTTGGGATGGGCGCCCAGCATCCACTACGGACTACGAGAAATAGAATTACCGGTGAGTAAATTCTTATTTTCTCTAATGTCCTAAGTGGATGCTGGGACTCCGTAAGGACCATGGGGATTATACCAAAGCTCCCAAACGGGCGGGAGAGTGCGGATGACTCTGCAGCACCGAATGGGCAAACTCTAGGTCCTCCTCAGCCAGGGTGTCAAACCTGTAGAATTTAGCAAACGTGTTTGACCCCGACCAAGTAGCTGCTCGGCAAAGTTGTAGAGCCGAGACCCCTCGGGCAGCCGCCCAAGAAGAGCCCACCTTCCTCGTGGAATGGGCTTTCACTGATTTAGGATGCGGCAGTCCAGCCGCAGAATGTGCAAGCTGAATCGTACTACAGATCCAGCGAGCAATAGTCTGCTTTGAAGCAGGTGCACCCAACTTGTTGGGTGCATACAGGATAAATAGCAAGTCAGTCTTTCTGACTCCCGCTGTCCTGGAAACATAAATTTTCAGGGCCCTGACTACGTCCAACAACTTGGAAGCCTCCAAGTCTTTAGTAGCCGCAGGCACCACGATAGGTTGGTTCAGATGAAAGGCTGATACCACCTTAGGGAGAAATTGGGGACGAGTCCTCAATTCTGCCCTATCCATATGGAAAATCAGATAAGGGCTTTTACATGACAAAGCCGCCAATTCTGATACACGCCTGGCCGAAGCCAAGGCCAACAACATGACCACTTTCCACGTGAGATATTTCAATTCCACGGTTTTCAGTGGCTCAAACCAATGTGACTTTAGGAAATCCAACACCACGTTGAGATCCCAAGGTGCCACTGGAGGCACAAAAGGGGGCTGAATATGCAGCACTCCCTTAACAAAAGTTTGAACTTCAGGTAGAGAAGCCAGTTCTCTCTGGAAGAAAATCGATAGAGCCGAAATCTGGACCTTAATGGAACCCAATTTTAGGCCCATAGTCACCCCTGACTGTAGGAAGTGCAGGAAACGGCCCAGCTGAAATTCCTCCGTTGGGGCCTTCCTGGCCTCACACCACGCAACATATTTTCGACATATGCGGTGATAATGGTTTGCGGTTACTTCTTTCCTAGCTTTAATCAGCGTAGGAATGACTTCCTCCGGAATGCCCTTTTCCTTCAGGATCCGGTGTTCAATCGCCATGCCGTCAAACGCAGCCGCGGTAAGTCTTGGAACAGACAGGGCCCCTGCTGCAGCAGGTCCTGTCTGAGCGGCAGAGGCCATGGGTCCTCTGACATCATTTCTTGCAGTTCCGGGTACCAAGCTCTTCTTGGCCAATCCGGAACAATGAGTATAGTTCTTACTCCTCTTCTCCTTATTATCCTCAGTACCTTTGGTATGAGAGGAAGAGGAGGGAACACATAAACCGACCGGTACACCCACGGTGTCACTAGAGCGTCCACAGCTATCGCCTGCGGGTCTCTTGACCTGGCGCAATATCTTTCTAGCTTTTTGTTTAGGCGGGACGCCATCATGTCCACCTGTGGCCGTTCCCAACGGTTTACAATCAGTTGGAAGACTTCTGGATGAAGTCCCCACTCTCCCGGGTGGAGGTCGTGCCTGCTGAGGAAGTCTGCTTCCCAGTTGTCCACTCCCGGAATGAACACTGCTGACAGTGCTAACACGTGATTTTCCGCCCATCGGAGAATCCTTGTGGCTTCTGCCATCGCCGTCCTGCTTCTCGTGCCGCCCTGCCGGTTTACATGGGCGACTGCCGTGATGTTGTCTGACTGGATCAGTACCGGCTGATTTTGAAGCAGGGGTTTTGCCTGACTTAGGGCATTGTAAATGGCCCTCAGTTCCAGAATATTTATGTGTAGGGAAGTCTCCTGACTTGACCATAGTCCCTGGAAGTTTCTTCCCTGTGTGACTGCCCCCCAGCCCCGAAGGCTGGCATCCGTGGTCACCAGGACCCAGTCCTGTATGCCGAATCTTCGGCCCTCTCGAAGATGAGCACTTTGCAGCCACCACAGCAGAGACACCCTGGTCCTTGGAGACAGGGTTATCAGACGATGCATCTGAAGATGCGATCCTGACCACTTGTCCAACAGGTCCCACTGAAAGGTTTTCGCATGGAACCTGCCGAATGGAATTGCTTCGTAGGAAGCTACCATCTTTCCCAAGATCCGCGTGCAGTGATGCACCGACACCTGTTTTGGTTTTAGGAGGCCTCTGACTAGAGATGACAGCTCCTTGGCCTTCTCCTCTGGGAGAAACACTTTTTTCTGTTCTGTGTCCAGAACCATCCCCAGGAACAGTAGACGTGTCGTAGGGACCAGCTGTGACTTTGGAATATTTAGAATCCAGCCGTGCTGTTGTAGCACCTCCCGAGATAGTGCTACCCCGACCAACAACTGCTCCCTGGACCTCGCCTTTATCAGGAGATCGTCCAAGTACGGGATAATTAAAACTCCCTTCTTTCGAAGGAGTATCATCATTTCGGCCATAACCTTGGTAAATACCCTCGGAGCCGTGGATAGACCAAACGGCAACGTCTGGAATTGGTAATGACAATCCTGTACCACAAATCTGAGGTACTCCTGGTGAGGATGGTAAATGGGGACATGCAGGTAAGCATCCTTGATGTCCAGTGATACCATGTAATCCCCCTCGTCCAGGCTTGCAATAACCGCCCTGAGCGATTCCATCTTGAACTTGAATTTTTTTATATATGTGTTCAAGGATTTCAAATTTAAAATGGGTCTCACCGAACCGTCCGGTTTCGGCACCACAAACATTGTTGAATAGTAACCCCGTCCTTGTTGAAGTAGGGGCACCTTTACTATCACCTGCTGGGAATACAGCTTGTGAATTGCCTCTAACACTGCCTCCCTGCCTGAGGGAGTTGTTGGCAAGGCAGATTTGAGGAAACGGCGGGGGGGGAGACGTCTCGAATTCCAGCTTGTACCCCTGAGATACTACTTGAAAGATCCAGGGATCCACCCGTGAGCGAGCCCACTGATCGATGAAATTTTTGAGACGGGCCCCCACCGTACCTGGCTCCGCCTGTGGAGCCCCAGCGTCATGCTGTGGACTTAGAGGAAGCGGGGGAGGACTTTTACTCCTGGGAACTGGCTGTATGCTGCAGCTTTTTCCCTCTACCTCTGCCTCTGGGCAGAAAGGACGCACCTTTAACCCGCTTGCCCTTATTGGGCCGAAAGGACTGTACCTGATAATACGGTGCTTTCTTTGGCTGTGAGGGAACATGGGGTAAAAATGTAGACTTCCCAGCTGTTGCTGTGGAAACGAGGTCCGAGAGACCATCCCCGAACAACTCCTCACCCTTATAAGGCAAAACTTCCATGTGCCTTTTAGAATCTGCATCTCCAGTCCACTGCCGAGTCCATAACCCTCTCCTGGCAGAAATGGACATTGCACTTATTTTGGATGCCAGCCGGCAAATATCCCTCTGTGCATCCCTCATGTATAAGAGTGCGTCTTTAATATGCTCTACGGTTAGCAATATAGTGTCCCTGTCTAGGGTATCAATATTTTCCGACAGGGAATCTGACCACGCAGCTGCAGCACTGCACATCCATGCTGACGCAATAGCTGGTCTCAGTATAACACCTGTGTGTGTATATATAGACTTCAGGATAGCCTCCTGCTTTCTATCAGCAGATTCCTTCAGGGCGGCCGTATCCGGAGACGGTAGTGCCACCTTCTTTGACAAGCGTGTGAGCGCTTTATCCACCCTAGGGGATGTTTCCCAACGTGACCTATCCTCTGGCGGGAAAGGGTACGCCATTAGTAACCTCTTAGAAATTACCATTTGCTTATCGGGGGAAGCCCACGCTTCTTCACACACTTCATTTAATTCCTCAGATGGAGGAAAAACAACTGGTAGTTTTTTCTCTCCAAACATAATACCCTTTTTTGTGGTACCTGGGGTAACATCAGAAATGTGCAACACATTTTTCATTGCCTCAATCATGTAACGTGTGGCCCTATTGGAAGTTACATTTGTCTCATCGTCGTCGACACTGGAGTCAGAATCCGTGTCGACATCTGTGTCTGCCATTTGAGGTAGCGGGCGTTTTAGAGCCCCTGATGGCTTTTGAGACGCCTGGGCAGGCACAGGCTGAGAAGCCGGCTGTCCCATATTTGGTATGTCGTCAAACCTTTTATGCAAGGAGTCGACACTGTCGCGTAATTCCTTCCACAGAACCATCCACTCAGGTGTCGACCCCGCAGGGGGTGACATCACATTTATCGGCATTTGCTCCGCCTCCACATAAGCCTCCTCATCAAACATGTCGACACAGCCGTACCGACACACCGCAAACACACAGGGAATGCTCTGACAGAGGACAGGACCCCACAAAGCCCTTTGGGGAGACAGAGAGAGAGTATGCCAGCACACACCAGAGCGTTATATAACACAGGGATCCCACTATAAATGAGTGTTTTTTCCCTTATAGCTGCTTATATTATATATATATATATATATACTGCGCCTAAATTTAGTGCCCCCCCTCTCTTTTTTACCCTTATGTAGCTTGTCACAATGCAGAGGAGAGTCAGGGAGCGTCCTTCCAGCGGAGCTGTGAGGAAAAAATGGCGCCAGTGTGCTGAGGGAGATAGCCCCGCCCCTTTTCCGGCGGACTTCTCCCGCTTTTTCTGGAATTCTGGCAGGGGTATTTTTACACCTATATAGCCTTCCTGACTATATATGGTGTAGATTTGCCAGCCAAGGTGTCTTATATTGCCCTGAGGGCGCCCCCCCCCCAGCGCCCTGCACCCATCAGTGAACGGAGTGTGAGGTGTGCATGAGGAGCAATGGCGCACAGCTGCAGTGCTGTGCGCTACCTTGTTGAAGACAGAAGTCTTCTGCCGCCGATTTTCCGGAACACTCCTTGCTTCTGGCTCTGTAAGGGGGGCGGCGGCGCGGCTCCGGGAACGAACACCAAGGTCGGGTCCTGCGGTCGATCCCTCTGGAGCTAATGATGTCCAGTAGCCTAAGAAGCCCAAACTACCACCAGTTAGGTAGGTTCGCTTCTTCTCCCCTTAGTCCCTCGTTGCAGTGAGTCTGTTGCCAGCAGATCTCACTGTAAAATAAAAAACCTAAAATATACTTTCTTTCTAGGAGCTCAGGAGAGCCCCTAGTGTGCATCCAGCTCAGCCGGGCACAAGATTCTAACTGAAGTCTGGAGGAGGGTCATAGTGGGAGGAGCCAGTGCACACCAGTTTGTCTAAAGCTTTCTTTTAGTTGTGCCCAGTCTCCTGCGGAGCCGCTATCCCCTATGGTCCTTACGGAGTCCCAGCATCCACTTAGGACGTTAGAGAAATGAAGTTTCAATGACTTTACTGGAGCACCCATCTAATGTCTCCGCATATATTTATTCCACAGGCCGCTGAGCTTTGGTGAACTTTCCCAGAAACACGATTCAGAAGACTCTCTAGGGAAGACAAATCGGTTAGAAAGAAAGGGGCAGGTCTTAAAACCCGTAAAAAAAAAAGGGGTACAATGCCCTGGTGGGCCGTGGAGGAGGATGGAGGAAGGGGGGATGGGGAGGGAAAGTGGGAGTGCTGGGGATGTAAGACAGGGCACCCCTTAAACCTCACCTGATCCAGAGGCGGACGACATGCTTCGGCCCTTTCCTGCATGCGTCACCGTAGCTGGACCACGTCAACTTGACTCTCGCTGGGGGCTTCAACTGGATGTCACAGAAATACTTGTCCTGTGCTAGCAATAGTTACAGTGGATGAGTAAAAATGACATTTCAATTACCTTACTGGAGCGTCCATCTAACTTCTCCACATTTCTTTATTCCGCAGGCTGCTGAGCTTTGGTGAATGTTCCCAGGAACGTGATTTGGAGGACTCTCTAGGGAAGACAAATAGGTTAGAAAGAAAGGCACTTTCAAGCAAAATGTAGGGCTTAAAACCCGTCGAAAAAGGGGTACGATGCCCTGGTGGGCCATGGAGGGGGATGGGGAAGGGGAGGGAAGGGGGTTGGGGAGGGAAAAGGGGGGGTGCTGGGGATGTAAGACCGGGCACCCCTTGAACCTTACCTGATCCGGAGGCGGACGACCTGCTTCTGCCCTTTCCCACAGGCATTACAGTGGCTGGACCGCATCAACTTGCCTCTCGCTGGGGGCTTCGTCTGGACGTCACAGGGGACGTTAAACCATGGGCAAACTCCTGTCTCTTCTCTTGCAGGTATGGCTTTACTGCGACAGCACCTTCATTCCGCTGTCATCCTCGTCCATGGGAGATCTTCTCGATTCCCCCCTCCATCGGCAGGCACCGCCGGCTACGCTTTCGACGCCGATCCAAGCCAGGTAGTAGTAAAATGGCGCACGCACCACCCATGGCTGTAAGACTGCCAACGCTACCCCCAAGAAGATGTTCCGCACACCCAATGCCCTCTGTACATCTTCTTGGCGGTAGTGTGGACATTACGGATAGATATAGAGAAAGAGATATATAGATATATATGTACATAGAAATAGCTGTACATATATAAATATATATAAAAAGATAGATCGATCGATAGATAAATATTTTGCACCGTGCAGTGCAACAGTCGACCAAAATTTTATCTATCGAAACTGTTGGACTGCGCAGAACGTTAAGCCATAAGACACTGCTGACGTTACATCACTGCAAAACACTTGTCCTGTGCTAGCGATAGTTACAGTGGATGAGTAAAAATGACATTTCAATTATCTTACTGGAGCGTCCATCTAATGTCTCCGCATTTTTTTATTCCACAGGCCGCTGAGTTTTGGTGAACGTTCCCAGAAACGCAATTCAGAGGACTCTCTAGGGAAGAAAGAAAGGGGTAGGCCTTAAAACCCGTCAAATAAAAGGGGTACGAGGCCCCGGTGGGTCGTGGAGGAGGATGGGGGGGAAAGTGGGAGTGCGGGGGATGTAAGATAGGGCACCACTTAAACCTCACCTGATGCTGAGGCGGACGACCTGCTTCAGCCCTTTCCTGCATGCGTCACCGTAGCTGGACCAAGTCAACTTGACTCTCGCTGGGGGCTTCGTCTCGACGTCACAGGGGACGGTAAACAGCGGGTAAACTCCTGTCATTCGTCTTGCAGGTATGGCTTTACTGCGGCAGCACCTTCATTCCGCTGTCATCCTAGTCCATGGGAGGTCTTCTCGATTCCCCCCTCCGTCGGCAGGCGCCGCCCGCTACGCTTTCTACGCCGATCCAAGCCAGGTAGTAGTAAAATGGCGCACGCACCACCCATGGCTGCAAGACTGCCAACACTAACCCAAGAAGATGTTCCGCCCACCCAATGCCCTCTGTACATCTTCTTGGCGGTAGTGTGGGCATTACGGATAGACAGAGAGAAAGAGATATATAGATATATATGCACATAGAAATAGATGTACATATATACAGTGTATATATATATATATATATATATATAAAAAGATAGATCGATCGATCGATAAATATTTTGCACCATGCAGCGCAACAGTAGACAGATGTTTTATCTATCAAAACTGTTGGACTGCACAGAACGTTAAGCCATAAGACACTGCTGATGTTACATCATTGCAAAATACTTGTCCTGTGCTAGCGATAGTTACAGTGGATGAGTAAAAATGACGTTTCAATTACCTTACTGGAGCGTCCAGTCTCCGCAGTTTTTTATTCCACAGGCCACTGAGCTTTGGTAAACGTTCCCAGAAACACAATTAAGAGGACTCTCTAGGGAAGAAAGAAAGGGGAAGGGCTAAAAACCCGTCAAATAAAAGGGGTACGAGGCCCTGGTGGGCCGTGGAGGAGGAGGGGGGATGGGGAGGGAAAGTGGGAGTGCTGAGGATGTAAGACAGGGCACCCCTTAAACCTCACCTGATCCAGAGGCGGACGACCCGCTTCGGCCCTTTCCTGCATGCGTCACCGTACATGGACCAAGTCAACTTGCCTATCGCTGGGGGCTTCATCTGGACGTCACAGAAATACTTGTCCTGTGCTAGCGATAGTTACAGTGGACGAGTAAAATGACTTTACTGGAGCACCCATCTAACGTCTCCGCATTTATTTATTCCACAGGCCGCTGAGCTTTGGTGAACTTTCCCAGAAACACGATTCAGAAGACTCTCTAGGGAAGACAAATCGGTTAGAAAGAAAGGGGCAGGGCTTAAAACCCGTCAAAAAAAAAGGGGTACAATGCCCTGGTGGGCCGTGGAGGAGGATGTCGGAAGGGGAGATGGGGAGGGAAAGTGGGAGTGCTGGGGATGTAAGACAGGGCACCCCTTAAACCTCACCTGATCCAGAGGCGGACGACATGCTTCGGCCCTTTACTGCATGCGTCACCGTAGCAGGACCACGTCAACTTGACTCTCGCTGGGGGCTTCATCTGGATGTCACAGAAATACTTGTCCTGTGCTAGCAATAGTTACAGTGGATGAGTAAAAATGACATTTCAATTACCTTACTGGACCGTCCATCTAACTTCTCCACATTTCTTTATTCTGCAGGCTGCTGAGCTTTGGTGAATGTTCCCAGGAACGTGATTTGGAGGACTCTCTAGGGAAGACAAATAGGTTAGAAAGAAAGGCACTTTCGAGCAAAAGGTAGGGCTTAAAACCCGTCGAAAAAGGGGTACGATGCCCTGGTGGGCCGTGGAGGGCGATGGGGAAGGGGAGGGAAAAGGGTGGGTTCTGGGGATGTAAGACCGGGCACCCCTTGAACCTTACCTGATCCGGAGGCGGACGACCTGCTTCTGCCCTTTCCCACAGGCATCACAGTGGCTGGACCGCATCAACTTGCCTCTCGCTGGGGGCTTCGTCTGGACGTCACAGGGGATGGTAAACCACGGGTAAACTCCTGTCTCTTCTCTTGCAGGTATGGCTTTACTGCGGCAGCACCTTCATTCCGCTGTCATCCTAGTGCATGGGAGGTCTTCTCGATTCCCCCCTCCGTCGGCAGGTGCCGCCCGCTACGCTTTTGATGCTGATCCAAGCCAGGTAGTAGTAAAATGGCGCACGCACCACCCATGGCTGTAAGACTACCAACGCTACCCCCAAGATGTTCCGCCCACCCAATGCCCTCTGTACATCTTCTTGGCGGTAGTGTGGACATTACAGATAGATAGAGAGAAAGAGATATAGAGTTATATATGTACATAGAAATAGCTGTACATATATAAATACAGTGTATATA
Organism: Pseudophryne corroboree; assembly: GCF_028390025.1. Lineage (NCBI taxonomy): Eukaryota > Metazoa > Chordata > Amphibia > Anura > Myobatrachidae > Pseudophryne > Pseudophryne corroboree. The sequence continues at coordinate 316,952,992 of NC_086444.1, read as the reverse complement.
TATAAAAAGATAGATCGATCGATAGATAAATATTTTGCACCGTGCAGTGCAACAGTCGACAGAAATTTTATCTATCGAAACTGTTGGACTGCGCAGAACGTTAAGCCATAAGACACTGCTGACGTTACATCATTGCAAAACACTTGTCCTGTGCTAGCGATAGTTACAGTGGATGAGTAAAAATAACATTTCAATTATCTTACTGGAGCGTCCATCTAATGTCTCCGCATTTTTTTATTCCACAGGCCGCTGAGTTTTGGTGAACGTTCCCAGAAACGCAATTCAGAGGACTCTCTAGGGAAGAAAGAAAGGGGTAGGCCTTAAAACCCGTCAAATAAAAGGGGTACGAGGCCCCGGTGGGTCGTGGCGGAGGATGGGGGAGGAAAGTTGGAGTGCTGGGGATGTAAGATAGGGCACCACTTAAACCTCACCTGATGCAGAGGCGGACGACCTGCTTCGGCCCTTTCCTGCATGCGTCACCGTAGCTGGACCAAGTAAACTTGACTCTCGCTGGGGGCTTCATCTGGACGTCACAGAAATACTTGTCCTGTGCTAGCGATAGTTACAGTGGATGAGTAAAAATGACATTTCAATTACCTTACTGGAGCGTCCATCTAACGTCTCCGCATTTCTTTATTCCGCAGGCTGCTGAGCTTTGGTGAATGTTGCCAGGAACGCGATTTGGAGGACTCTCTAGGGAAGACAAATAGGTTAGAAAGAAAGTGGTAGGGCTTAAAAACCGTCAAATAAAAGGGGTACGAGGCCCTGGTGGGCCGTGGAGGAGGATGGGGGAGGGAAGGGGGGATGGTGAGGGAAAGTGGGAGTGCTGGGGATGTAAGACAGGGCACCCCTTAAACCTCACCTGATCCAGTGGCTGAGGAACTGCTTTGGCTCATTCCCGCAGGCGTCACAGTGGCTGGACCGCGTCAACTTGCCTCTCGCTGGGGGCTTCATCTGGACGTCAATGGGGTCCGGTAAACAGCGGGTAAACTCCTGTCTCTTCTCTTGCAGGTATGACTTTACTGCGGCAGCACCTTCATTCCGCTGTCATCCTCGTCCATGGGAGATCTTCTCGATTACCCCCTCAGTCGGCAGGCGCCGCCCGCTACGCTTTCGACGCCGATCCAAGCCAGGTAGTAGTAAAATGGCGCATGCACAACCCATGGCTGTAAGACTGCCAACGCTACCCCCAAGAAGATGTTCCGCCCACCCAATGCCCTCTGTACATCTTCTTGGCAGTAGCGTGGGCATTACGGATAGATAGACAGAGAGAGACATATATAGTTATATATGTACATAGAAACAGATGTACATATATAAATACAGTGTATATATATATAAAAAAAGATAGATCGATAGATAAATATTTCGCACCGCGCAGCGCAACAGTCAACAGATGTTATATCTATCGAAACTGTTGGACTGCACAGAACGTTAAGCCATAAGACACTGCTGATGTTACATCATTGCAAAATACTTGTCCTGTGCTAGCGATAGTTACAGTGGATGAGTAAAAATGACATTTCAATTACCTTACTGGAGCGTCCATCTAACGTCTCTGCATTTCTTTATTCCACAGGCCACTGAGCTTTGGTAAACGTTCCCATAAACGCGATTCAGAGGACTCTCTAGGGAAGAAAGAAAAATGGTTTAAAACCTGTCAAATAAAAGGGGTACGAGGCCCTGGTGGGCCGTGGAGGAGGATGGGGGAGGGAAGGGGGAATGGGGAGGGAAAGTGGGAGTGCTGAGGATGTAAGACAGGGCACCCCTTAAACCTCACCTTATCCAGAGGCGGACGACCTGCTTCGGCCCTTTCCTGCATGCGTCACCGTACCTGGACCACGTCAACTTGCCTATCGCTGGGGGCTTCATCTGGACGTCACAGAAATACTTGTCCTGTGCTAGCGATAGTTACAGTGGATGAGTAAAAATGAAGTTTCAATGACTTTACTGGAGCACCCATCTAACGTCTCCGCATTTATTTATTCCACAGGTCGCTGAGCTTTGGTGAACTTTCCCAGAAACACGATTCAGAGGACTCTCTAGGTAAGACAAATCGGTTAGAAAGAAAGGGGTACGGCTTAAAACTCGTAAAAAAAAGGGGTACGAGGCCCTGGTGGGCCGTGGAGGAGGATGGAGGAAGGGGGGATGGGGAGGGAAAGTGGGAGTGCTGGGGATGTAAGACAGGGCACCCCTTAAACCTCACCTGATCCAGAGGCGGACGACCTGCTTCGGCCCTTTCCTGCATGCGTCACCGTAGCTGAACCACGTCAACTTGACTCTTGCTGGGGGCTTCATGTGGACGTCACAGAAATACTTGTCCTGTGCTAGCGATAGTTACAGTGGATGAGCAAAAATTATATTTCAATTACCTTACTGGAGGGTCCATCTAACGTCTCCGCATTTCTTTATTCCGCAGGCTGCTGAGCTTTGGTGAATGTTCCCAGGAACGCGATTTGGAGGACTCTCTAGGGAAGACAAATAGGTTAGAAAGAAAGGCACTTTTGCGCAAAAGGTAGGGCTTAAAAGTAAACCCGTCGGAAAAGGGGTACGATGCCCTGGTGGGCCGTGGAGGGGGATGGGGAGGGGGAGGGAAGGGGGTTGGGGAGGGAAAAGGGGGGGTGCTGGGGATGTAAGACAGGGCACCCCTTAAACCTCACCTGATCCAGTGGCTGAGGAACTGCTTCGGCTCATTCCCGCAGGCGTCACAGTGGCTGGAACGCGTCAACTTGCCTCTCGCTGGGGGCTTCATCTTGACGTCAATGGGGTCCGGTAAACAGCGGGTAAACTCCTGTCTCTTCTCTTGCAGGTATGGCTTTACTGCGGCAGCACCTTCATTCCGCTGTCATCCTCGTCCATGGGAGGTCTTCTCGATTCCCCACTCCGTCGGCAGGTGCCGCCCGCTACGCTTTTGACGCTGATCCAAGCCAGGTAGTAGTAAAATGGAGCACGCACCACCCATGGCTGTAAGACTGCCAACGCTACCCCCAAGAAGATGTTCCGCCCACCCAATGCCCTCTGTACATCTTCTTGGCGGTAGCGTGGGCATTACGGATAGATAGAGATAGATAGATAGATATATATATATATATATATATATATAGAGATATATATATATAGATATATAGATATACAGTATATGTACATAGAAATAGATGTACATATATAAATTAGAGATGAGCGGGTTCGGTTTCTTTGAATCCGAACCCGCACGAACTTCACTTTTTTTTCCACGGGTCCGAGCGACTCGGATCTTCCCGCCTTGCTCGGTTAACCCGAGCGCGCCCGAACGTCATCATGACGCTGTCGGATTCTCGCGAGACTCGGATTCTATATAAGGAGCCGCGCGTCGCCGCCATTTTCACTCGTGCATTGAGATTGATAGGGAGAGGACGTGTCTGGCGTCCTCTCCATTAGAATAGAGATAGATAGATTAGATAGAGAGAGATTGTGCAGAGTCGCAGACAGAGTTAGTTTACCACAGTCAGTGACCAGTGCAGTTGCTAGTTAACTTTTATTTAATATAATATATCCGTTCACTTCTCTCTGCTATATCCGTTCTCTGCCTGAAAAAAAAAACGATACACAGCACAGTCAGTCACACAGTGTGACTCAGTCTGTGTGCACTCAGCTCAGCCCAGTGTGCTGCACAGTCATCAATGTATAAATTAAAAGCTTATAATTAATTGTGGGGGAGACTGGGGAGCACTGCAGGTTGTTAGCAGGAGCCAGGAGTACAATTATATTAATTAACAGTGCACACTTTTGCTGCAGGAGTGGTGACCAGTGCCTGACCACCAGTATAGTATTGTTGTATACTACTAATATCTCTTTAAATATCAACCAGTCTATATTAGCAGCAGACACAGTACAGTGCGGTAGTTCACGGCTGTGGCTACCTCTGTGTCGGCACACGGCAGGCAGTCCGTCCGACCAGAATTGTATTATTTATTATTATATACCTACCACCTAACCGTGGTTTTTTTTTCATTCTTTATACCGTCATAGTGTCATCCTAATTGTTACGAGTATACTACTATCTCTTTATCAACCAGTGTACAGTGCGGTAGTTCACGGCTGTGGCTACCTCTGTGTCGGCACACGGCAGGCAGTCCGTCCGACCAGAATTGTATTATTTATTATTATATACCTACCACCTAACCGTGGTTTTTTTTTCATTCTTTATACCGTCATAGTGTCATCCTAATTGTTACGAGTATACTACTATCTCTTTATCAACCAGTGTACAGTGCGGTAGTTCACGGCTGTGGCTACCTCTGTGTCGGCACACGGCAGGCAGTCCGTCCGACCAGAATTGTATTATTTATTATTATATACCTACCACCTAACCGTGGTTTTTTTTTCATTCTTTATACCGTCATAGTGTCATCCTAATTGTTACGAGTATACTACTATCTCTTTATCAACCAGTGTACAGTGCGGTAGTTCACGGCTGTGGCTACCTCTGTGTCGGCACACGGCAGGCAGTCCGTCCGACCAGAATTGTATTATTTATTATTATATACCTACCACCTAACCGTGGTTTTTTTTTCATTCTTTATACCGTCATAGTGTCATCCTAATTGTTACGAGTATACTACTATCTCTTTATCAACCAGTGTACAGTGCGGTAGTTCACGGCTGTGGCTACCTCTGTGTCGGCACACGGCAGGCAGTCCGTCCGACCAGAATTGTATTATTTATTATTATATACCTACCACCTAACCGTGGTTTTTTTTTCATTCTTTATACCGTCATAGTGTCATCCTAATTGTTACGAGTATACTACTATCTCTTTATCAACCAGTGTACAGTGCGGTAGTTCACGGCTGTGGCTACCTCTGTGTCGGCACACGGCAGGCAGTCCGTCCGACCAGAATTGTATTATTTATTATTATATACCTACCACCTAACCGTGGTTTTTTTTTCATTCTTTATACCGTCATAGTGTCATCCTAATTGTTACGAGTATACTACTATCTCTTTATCAACCAGTGTACAGTGCGGTAGTTCACGGCTGTGGCTACCTCTGTGTCGGCACACGGCAGGCAGTCCGTCCGACCAGAATTGTATTATTTATTATTATATACCTACCACCTAACCGTGGTTTTTTTTTCATTCTTTATACCGTCATAGTGTCATCCTAATTGTTACGAGTATACTACTATCTCTTTATCAACCAGTGTACAGTGCGGTAGTTCACGGCTGTGGCTACCTCTGTGTCGGCAGTCGGCAGGCAGTCCGTCCATCCATAATTGTATTATTATTATAATATATACCACCTAACTGTGGTTTTTTTTTGCATTCTTTATACCGTCGTCATAGTGTCATACTAGTTGTTACGAGTATACTACTATCTCTTTATCAACCAGTGTACAGTGCGGTAGTTCACGGCTGTGGCTACCTCTGTGTCGGCAGTCGGCAGGCAGTCCGTCCATCCATAATTGTATTATTATTATAATATATACCACCTAACCGTGGTTTTTTTTTCATTCTTTATACCGTCGTCATAGTGTCATACTAGTTGTTACGAGTATACTACTATCTCTTTATCAACCAGTGTACAGTGCGGTAGTTCACGGCTGTGGCTACCTCTGTGTCGGCAGTCGGCAGGCAGTCCGTCCATCCATAATTGTATTATTATTATAATATATACCACCTAACCGTGGTTTTTTTATACCACCTAACCGTGGCAGTCCGTCCATAATTGTATACTAGTATCCAATCCATCCATCTCCATTGTTTACCTGAGGTGCCTTTTAGTTCTGCCTATAAAATATGGAGAACAAAAAAGTTGAGGTTCCAAAATTAGGGAAAGATCAAGATCCACTTCCACCTCGTGCTGAAGCTGCTGCCACTAGTCATGGCCGAGACGATGAAATGCCAGCAACGTCGTCTGCCAAGGCCGATGCCCAATGTCATAGTACAGAGCATGTCAAATCCAAAACACCAAATATCAGTAAAAAGCCTCTTTTTTTCTTTGCGTCATGTGCTGTTTGGGGAGGGTTTTTTGGAAGGGACATCCTGCGTGACACTGCAGTGCCACTCCTAGATGGGCCCGGTGTTTGTGTCGGCCACTAGGGTCGCTAATCTTACTCACACAGCTACCTCATTGCGCCTCTTTTTTTCTTTGCGTCATGTGCTGTTTGGGGAGGGTTTTTTGGAAGGGACATCCTGCGTGACACTGCAGTGCCACTCCTAGATGGGCCCGGTGTTTGTGTCGGCCACTAGGGTCGCTTATCTTACTCACACAGCGACCTCGGTGCAAATTTTAGGACTAAAAATAATATTGTGAGGTGTGATGTGTTCAGAATAGGCTGAAAATGAGTGTAAATTATGTTTTTTGAGGTTAATAATACTTTGGGATCAAAATTACCCCCAAATTCTATGATTTAAGCTGTTTTTTAGGGTTTTTTGAAAAAAACACCCGAATCCAAAACACACCCGAATCCGACAAAAAAAATTCGGTGAGGTTTTGCCAAAACGCGGTCGAACCCAAAACACGGCCGCGGAACCGAACCCAAAACCAAAACACAAAACCCGAAAAATTTCCGGCGCTCATCTCTAATATAAATACAGTGTATATATATAAAAAGATAGATCGATCGATCGATAAATATTTTGCACCGTGCAGTGCAACAGTCGACAGATGTTTTATCTATCGAAACTGTTGGACTGCGCAGAACGTTAAGCCATAAGACACTGCTGACGTTACATCATTGCAAAATACTTGTCCTGTGCTAGCGATAGTTACAGTGGATGAGTAAAAATGACATTTCAATTACCTTACTGGAGCGTCCATCTGATGTCTGCGCATTTCTTTATTCCACAGGCCGCTGAGCTTTGGTGAACTTTCCCAGAAACGCAATTCAGAGGACTCTCTATGGAAGAAAGAAAGGAAAATGGCTTAAAACCCGTCAAATAAAAGGGGTACGAGGCCCTGGTGGGCCGTGGAGGAGGATGGGGGAGGGAAGGGGGGATGGGGAGGGAAAGTGAGAGTGCTGAGATGTAAGATAGGGCACCCCTTAACCTCACCTGATCCAGAGGCGGACGACCTGCTTCGGCCCTTTCCTGCATACGTCACCGTAGCTGGACCACGTCAACTTGACTCTCGCTGGGGGCTTCATGTGGACGTCACAGAAATACTTGTCCTGTGCTAGCGATAGTTACAGTGGATGAGCAAAAATAAGATTTTAAACCTACCGGTAAATCTTTTTCTCCTGGTCCGTAGAGGATGCTGGGGACTCCGTAAGGACCATGGGGTATAGATGGGCCCCGCAGGAGACATGGGCACTCTAAAGACTTTAGATGGGTGTGCACTGGCTCCTCCCTCTATGCCCCTCCTCCAGACCTCCGTTAAAGAACTGTGCCCGGAGGAGACGGACAGTACGAGGAAAGAATTTTTTTAAATCTAAGGGCAAGATTCATACCAGCCCACACCATCCACACCGTATAACATGGAATATACGAACCAGTTAACAGTATGAAACAAAACAGCATCAGCCAGAGACTGATCAAAACTGTAACATAACCCTTATGCAAGCAATAACTATATACAAGCCTTGCAGAATTTAGTACGCACTGGGACGGGCGCCCAGCTTCCTCTATGGACTAGGAGAAAAAGATTTACCGGTAGGTTTAAAATCTTATTTTCTCTTACGTCCTAGAGGATGCTGGGGACTCCGTAAGGACCATGGGGATTATACCAAAACTCCAGACCGGACGGGAGAGTGCGGATGACTCTGCAGCACCGATTGAGCAAACATGAGGTCCTCATCAGCCAAGGTATCAAACTTATAGAATTTAGCAAAAGTGTTTGAACCCGACCAAGTAGCTGCTCGGCAAAGTTGTAATGCCGAGACACCTCGGGCAGCCACCCAAGAAGAGCCCACCTTCCTAGTGGAATGAGCCTTTACCGAATTTGGTAACGGCAATCCAGCCGTAGAATGAGCCTGCTGAATCGTGTTACAGATCCAGCGGGCAATAGTCTGCTTAGTAGCAGAAGCGCCAACCTTGTTGGCTGCATACAGGACAAACAGTGCCTCTGTTTTCCTAACCCGAGCCGTCCTGGATACATAAACTTTTAAGGCCCTGACTACATCAAGAGACTTGGAATCCTCTAAGTCACCCGTAGCCACAGGCACCACAATAGGTTGGTTCATATGAAACGATGAAACAACCTTAGGCAGAAATTAAGGACGAGTCCTCAACTCTGCTCTATCCACATGGAAAATCAGATAGGGGCTTTTGTGAGTCAAAGCCACCAATTCGGACACCCGCCTCGCAGATGCCAAGGCTAACAACATGACCACTTTCCAAGTGAGAAATTTTAACTCAACTGTTTGAAGAGGTTCAAACCAGTGTGACTTAAGGAAATGTAACACCACATTAAGGTCCCATGGTGCCACTGGGGGCACAAAAGGAGGCTGGATGTGCAGCACTCCCTTTACAAAAGTCTGGACTTCTGGGAGAGAAGCCAATTCCTTCTGAAAGAATATTGACAGGGCCGAAATCTGCACCTTAATGGAGCCTAACTTTAGGCCCATATCCACTCCTGTCTGCAGAAAGTGGAGAAAACGGCCCAGGTGGATATCTTCCGTAGGAGCATTCTTGGCTTCACACCAAGATACATATTTCCTCCAGATACGGTGATAATGTTTCGCCGTCACCTCCTTCCTAGCTTTTATCAGAGTAGGGATGACTTCCCCCGGAATACCTTTCCTAGCTAGGATTTGGCGTTCAACCGCCATGCCGTCAAACATAACCACGGTAAGTCTTGGAACACGCAGGGCCCCTGCTGTAACAGGTCCTCCCTGGTAGGAAGAGGCCACGGATCTTCTGTGAGCATTTCCTGAAGATCTGAATACCAGGCTCTTCGAGGCTAATCCGGAACAATGAGTATTGTCTGGACTCTTTTTCGTCTTATGATTCTCAGTATTTTTGAGATGAGTGGAAGAGAAGGAAAGACATAGACCGACGGAAACACCCACGGTGTCACCAGGGCGCCTACCGCTACAGCCTGAGGGTCCCTTGACCTGGAACAATACCTCCAACGTTTCTTGTTGAGGTGTGACGCCATCATGTCTATTTGAGGAAGCCCCCAACGACTTGTTATCTCTGCAAAAACTTCTTGATGAAGACCCCACTCTCCTGGATGGAGATCGTGTCTGCTGAGGAAGTCTGCTTCCCAGTTGTCCACTCACGGAATGAAGACTGCTGACAGCGCGCTTACGTGATTTTCCGCCCAGCGAAGAATCCTGGTGGCTTCCGCCATTGCCACTCTGCTCCTTGTCCCGCCTTGGCGGTTTACATGAGCCACTGCTGTGACGTTGTCCGATTGAATCAGAACAGGTAGGTCACGAAGAAGAGTCTCCGCTTGTTGTAGGCCGTTGTATATGGCCCTTAATTCCAGTACGTTGATGTGTAGACAGGCCTCCTGGCTTGACCACAGTCCCTGAAAATTTCTTCCTTGTGTGACTGCTCCCCATCCTTGGAGGCTCGCGTCCGTGGTTACCAGAACCCAGTCTTGAATGCCGAACCTGCGACCCTCTAGAAGGTAAGCACTCTGCAGCCACCACAGGAGAGACACCCTGGCCCTGGGGGACAGGCTTATTTTCTGATGTATTTGTAGATGGGACCCCGACCACTTGTCCAGAAGGTCCCACTGAAATGTCCTCGCATGGAACCTGCCAAAGGGGATGGCCTCGTAGGCCGCCACCATCTTTCCCAGTACTCGAGTGCATTGATGAACTGACACTCTTTTTGGCTTTAACAGGTCTCTGACCATGCTCTGGAGTTCCTGGGCTTTTTCCGTTGGGAGAAAAACCCTCTTCTTTTCCATGTCCAGAATCATGCCTAAAAATGATAGCAGAGTCGTTGGAATCAACTGCGACTTTGGCAGATTTAGGATCCAGCCGTGTTGCTGCAGCACTCTCAGGGAGAGTGACATGCTTTTCAGAAACTGATCTCTCGATCTCGCTTTTATCAGGAGATCGTCCAAGTATGGGATAATTGTGACTCCTTGCCTGTGTAGGAGCACCATCATTTCCGCCATTACCTTGGTGAAAATCCTCGGGGCCGTGGACAGCCCAAACGGCAACGTCTGAAACTGGTAATGACAGTCCTGTACAGCGAATCTCAGGTACGCCTGATGAGGAGGATAAATGGGGACATGAAGGTATGCATCCTTTATGTCTAGTGATACCATAAACCCCCCCCCTTCCAGGCTGGAGATCACTGCCCAGGGAGATTCCATCTTGAATTTGACCCTCTTTAGATACAGGTTTAGGGATTTTAGATTCAGAATGGGTCTGACCGAGCCATCCGGTTTCGTGACCACAAATAGGGTTGAATAGTACCCTTTCTCCTGTTGTATTAGGGGAACCTTGATAATCACCTGCTGTCGACACAGCTTTTGTATTGCAGCTAAAACTACTTCCTTCTCTGGGGGAGAAGCTGGCAAAGCCGACTTGAAAAATCAGCGAGGAGGCACTTCTTCGAATTCCAGTTTGTAGCCTTGGGATACAATTTCTATCGCCCAAGGATCCAAATCTGACAGAACCAAGACCTGGCTGAAGAGTCGAAGACGTGCCCCCACCGGCGCGGACTCCCGCAGTGGAGCCCCAGCGTCATGCGGTGGATTTTGTAGAAGCCGGGGAGGACTTCTGTTCCTGGGAACTAGCCGTAGTAGGCATTCTTTTCCCTCTACCCTTACCTCTGGCGAGGAAGGACGAGCCCCAACCTCTTCTGGACTTATGCGACCGAAAGGACTGCATCTGATATTGAGGTGTTTTCTTTTGCTGTGGGGGAACATAAGGAAAATAAGAAAATTTACCAGCGGTAGCTGTGGAAACCAGGACCGCGAGGCCCTCCCCAAATAAAACCTCACCCTTGTAAGGCAAAGTTTCCATATGTCTGTTTGAATCAGCATCAACCGTCCATTGGCGGGTCCACAGGGCTTGCCTAGCAGAAATTGCCATGGCATTGGCTCTTGAACCCAACAGCCCAACGTCTCTCGCAGCGTCTCTCATATATAACGCTGCGTCTTTAATATGACCCAAGGTCAATAAAATGCTATCCTTATCTAGGGTGTCAATGTCAGATGACAAGTTATCTGCCCATGCTGCTATTGCGCTACATACCCATGCCGATGCTACTGCCGGTCTGAGCAAGGCACCTGTATGTGTATAAATTGATTTTAAGGTAGTCTCCTGTCTGCGATCAGCAGGATCCTTGAGGGCTGCCGTGTCTGGAGACAGTAGCGCCACCTTTTTGGACAAGCGCGTCAAAGCCTTGTCCAACCTGGGCAAAGATTCCCACCGTAACCTGTCCTGTGCGGGGAAAGGATACGCCATAAGAATTCTCTTGGGAATCTGCAGTTTCTTGTCCGGAGTTTCCCAAGCTTTTTCAAATAAAGCGTTCAGCTCATGAGATGGGGGAAAGGTTACCTCAGGTTTCTTCTCCTTAAACATGCATACCCTCGTGTCAGGCACCGTGATATGCAAAACATCTTTTATTGAATAATCATATAATGAATACTTTTGGCCACCCTTGGGTGTAACTTCGCATCATCGTAGTTGACACTGGAGTCAGAATCCGTGTCGGTATCAGTGTCTGCTACCTGGGACAGGGGACATTTATGAGAGCCCGAAGGGCCTTGTGACACAGTCAAAGCCATGGATTGACTCCCTGCTTTTTCTCTGGACTCTGCTTTGTCCAATCTTTTATGTAATAAAGACACATTTGCATTTAAAACATTCCACATATCCAACCAATCAGGTGTCGGCGTCGCAGACGGAGACACCACAATCATCTGCTCTACCTCCTCCTTAGACGAGCCTTCCGCTTCAGACATGTCGACACACACGTACTGACACTCCCACACACACTGGGATATACAATTATGCGGACAGCCCCCCAATAAGGCCCTTTGGAGAGACAGAGAGAGAGTATGCCAGCACACACCCAGCGCCACTGGACACTGGAATAAAATCCCAGACTGTACAGCGCTCTTTTATAGAATAAATAATACACTCACTGCGCCAATTAAATGTGCCCCCCCCCCTCTTTTTTGCCCTCTGTACTTGCTCAGCAGGGGAGAGTCCGGGGAGCAGCTTCTCTGCAGCTTGCTGTGGAGAAAAATCAGGATTTTGGTACCTACCGATAAATCCCTTTCTCCGATTCCACAGGGGCCACTGGAGTGCAGATACAATGGGGAATATAGTAGGCAGTAACTGGGAGCTGGCACTTTAAATTTATAACCATGTGACTAGCTCCTCCCCTACTATGTCCCCCCTCTAAGCCAGTCTAGTTTAAACTGTGCCCGAGGAGAGCTGGAAAAGACCAACGTCAAAGTAGAGAAGGTTCGCTAATCCAACTAAAACAAGATAATACCAAGGAAACCTGGAAACATAGTGAGAGGTGAACAAAATGTGCAGTCACACAGTGACATGCAACCCGATAAGTGTAGAAGGAGGAAACAGCGCTGGGTGGGCGTCCAGTGGCCCCTGTGGATTTGGAGAAAGGGATTTATCGGTAAGTACCAAAATCCTGATTTCTCCTTCATCCACTAGGGGCCACTGGAGTGCAGATACAATGGGGACGTCCCAGAGCTCCCAAGACGGGAGGGAAAGCGCTGAGAGTCCTGCACAACCGCTCGGCCAACCTGTGACACAGATGCCGCAAAAATTATAAATCCGTAAAACGTGATAAACTTATGATGTCCCAACTAAGCGGCATCGCAACATGAAGTATTCATGGAAACCCCATGGACTGCCGCCCCAAAAGTACCCCAGAGCGCGTGGAGTGCGCCGAAATGGAAAATGAAGGATCTTGAGCAACCGCCAAATAAGGCCGTCTAATGATCAGACGTATCCAACGGCCCCACGTCTGCTGGGACCCCGGCCATCCAGGACGGGAGCATCGTACAGAATGGTCAGATTTATATGAAAAGCGGACATCACCCCTGGAAGAAAACGACAGCCGAGTATGAAGCTCAGCCGTAACCTTATATGAAAAAGAGGGGTTGCCGGTAGAGTACTCCCTGCAAAAGAGCCCGAACTTCCGGCAGTCAGGCTAATCTCCTTTAGAAGAAAACCGAAAGAGCAGAGAACTGAAATTCAGGTCAACCTAGTTGAAGCGCAGCAGAGCAAACCCCCCGGAGAAACCAAAGCGGTTAAATGAAAACCCGAAGGGAAAAACCCTCGTCACCGACACCAGGCCACATAAAGTTTCCAAAAAGTGGCAACAGTGAGACGAGGTAATAGACTTACGATATTGGGGCCCAGTAGGTATAACCGAACTAGGGAACTCCGTCCTTCTGAGAAGGTCTCGTGAACAGCCATGCCATTTAACGAAACCTGTGTAAGACTGAACAAAGAAAAGGACCCTGTTGAAGTAGACATTCCCGCAGAGGGAGGAGCCAAGACTCCTCTACTGACAACAGGTGTAGGGAGGATCTCCAAGTCATGCGCGGCCAAAGTGGAGTCACCGGGAGGACTAGCGCGCATTCTCCCTTTATGTGTTGCAGAAAGTGAGGAAGAAACAGAAAAGGAGGAAAGATAGACTAACCAGAAGTTCCAAGGATCCGTGAGAGCATCCTCAGCTGCTGCCTGAGAGTAGTAAAAGGGTTGAAGAGTCAGTCGGAACGCCAGGAGGTCGATCCGAGTTCCCCACCAACAGCAGACCAGCTGACAAAACTCCGGGGAATGACCACTGACCCAGGAGCCAGAACTGGCGGCTAGACCTGGAATGAAGATTGTCGTCCTCTGTTCAGCGCCGCCACTTGGCTGAAGAGAGAGGGGAACTGGTCCCGAGGAAGGCAAACTCCTCTGACGAACCGAGTTGAGAACCATCCCTAAACACAGAAACACAGTACGAAGAGCATAAAGGGGACCCGTGTCGAATCAGAAGATCCTGGATCCTCCTGATATTCAAAAGCAACCTAATCTACAGAGTGGGGTCCCAGCAGTGGATTGTCCAGTTAGGGAACAAACGTCACTCCCTGCCTATGAAGTAGTTCTAACCTGTGACCTTCATGAACACAGTGGGAGAGGAAGAGAGACCGAGCGGAAAAGTCTGACAGTGGAAGCTGAGTATCCTGTACCACGAATCGGAGAGAAGACCGATGAGGAAGCCCAATGGAAACCAGTAAACAGGCATCCCTGATGAGTAGGGAGGCCGAAAAACCCCTTTTTCTTCAAACTAGCAATCACAGACTGAAGGGATTCTAAGGTCAGAATAGGCCTGGCCAGGCCATCTGGCTTCGGCACGGGGAAAAAAAGAAAACCAAGGCCTGACAAAATGCCCCGATTTCAATGATGTGTGAAAAACAGGGAACCGCATCCTTGCGGTCAGAAGCATCTGGAACGCCGCCTGCAGTACGACTTTCTTGTCGTCGTAAACCGGCAGACCCATGGTGAGGGACCCCTGAGGCGGTCGGACTCCAAAATCGAGTATGTAACCGCCCGTGATGCGAGACCTAACCCAAACATACCCAGGCCTCCCAGAAAAACCACAGACATGCGCCTACCCTGGGATCTCCCAGGTGGGAGGGAAGTCTGACCTGCGGTGGGTGTGTTGGAGGACCTACAATCAGACTGGTTCGAGGATGCCGAACATCTGCCTCGGCCTCTCACTTTGAGATTCCTTGGTGACGGAGATACTGCCCCTGTCATGGCCTCGAAACCTGGAAAGGGCACGGAAAGATCTAAAGGAAAGATCAGCACAGGTCCGTCTTGGAGCTGGAGCTGCAGTAGGGAAAAGAAAAGTGGACTTACCCCCAATGGCCTGAGAGATCCAGGCAGGAAGATCCTTTCCGACCAGGCCCGTAATGAAACTGCTGCTCTTAGGATTCAATATCCGCCTGTCACTGTCGCAGCCCCAAAGGTCGTAGGGCTAAGACAGCCCAAGCGGAAATACAGGCTCCGAGTATACAGACGTTCTTGGAGACCTCAAAAGAATATAAAGCAGAATCGTGACACTGATCTGCCCAAGGAATCAGTTGATCCCGATGCAAACCATCTGGTAACCTAGAGGACCATTGTTCCACAAACTACCTGCTCCGGACAAGGTAGAACCCCTGCTGCCGCATAGTTCTCTCAGATGGCTCCCTCAGCAAGGTTGCCCCAGGAAACGGCAGCTTCTTGGGCCAGCGATACATCGTGGGGTATACCTTTGGAGAGGTCTGGTATAGTTTTCTGCAATCTGCGGGGAAAGGATAGGAAAACAAACATTGTTTGATACCTGAAATTTTAGATGTCTCCAGGCCGCCTACCGGAGCATATCCAGCTAATCCGAAACTGGAAAAGTCGTTGTCATTTCTTCACTGGCGCCGAACTCAGAGGTACGTGAAGTGTCCGACTCCTTTACCTGCAGTACCAGATGAACTGGTGTACAATGCGCCTCGATATCCTGAGCTACTGGTAACGACTCCACCGAAAACAGACATCACCAAAATCCTGGACATCTCTCGCCTCCTCCAAGAGAGGCCTCTCATCCGCAGAGTCATGTAACATGGAGGTTATCAAGCTCCCTTTAAAGACCTGGAGAGGAGAAATGACGTACAAGGTCTCTGGTTAACAGTGACATTGCCTGCATAAGCCGAGCTGTTCAAACAGGAGCGTGCTGTAGCTGCGTTGAGGGCTAAGCAGATGGTTCCACCGCACAATCCACACCTAACAGGAATTTCACTGACTGTCCTGGGTGATACGTTCAGTAAAACGAAAGGAGAAAAGGTGGGTTAAAGAAGCGTAGCCCTATGTAATGTCTGCACTATAACGTGCAGTGACAGACACGTTTCAAATCAACATTCTGAAGCAGCGGAGACTTGAACCGGTAGCGCTGCGGGACAGGAGTCTTAGCCACTAGGCTATAGGAGCTTTAAAGTAGGTTTTTGTTGGGATTCCAACCCTGGTCCCTGTGTTCAGATGTCCCCGCTACTACCGTACTGAGCCACAGAGCTATTTGTCTGATGCCACACACATTTCCCAAATTACAAGTGAAACAAAGGAATAATAAACACCCGCCCTGTATGTAGTGTACTGCTAATTAGGAAGAAAAGGTGCAATATATGTTTCTCGGAGGCTCCGCTGGTTTCCCAAAATGGCGGTCAGTCAGTGATAAAAGCCGGGGGGAAATGTTATGTGGCAAGGTGGATGGAAATATGAACCCAGGTCTGTACCTGGATGTGTAGTTCCATCCACTATATATGGTATCGCAACAGCAATATAAATATATATATATATATATATACACATTTATACACATATATACATACACATACAGTGTGTTCCTCAGCTTAATATGCTATACTAATAGGCCACTAAGCCATAATGGCTCTCTATAAAGAAGACCATGCATACTGGTGTATTAATGAGCTGAGCCACAGCTCCTGTGGATAACTGAGGACCTGAACCCAGGATAAATGGACTGCAAGTCAGTAGATGCACTATTACAGCAGCTAACTTCTCTAGTAAATGTAGCTGAGAGCGCCCTGCCTCCCCCGCCTGCAATGCGTGCTGCGTTTAAAACCAAGTCGCTGCAGTCAAACGAAGTGGGTAGCGAGTATCCCCGGCCGGCCATGCGAGCCGCGGCCGGGGCGCGCTGAGATCGCTATCAAAACGGGAGTAAGCTCCACCCCCTTTATCTTAAACTATCCCGCTGTATTCAAACGGAGCGGGGAGCGCCCTGCATCCCCCGCCGTCCATGCGAGCCGGGGATCGGGGAGCGCTAAGCCCGCTATACAGAGCGGGAGTGAGCTCCGTCCCCCCGCTGTTATGGCGCCTTATTTAAAACTAACCCGCAGTCAAACTAAGCAGGGAGCGCCCTGTGTCTGCGAGCCGCAGCTGGGGAGCGGGGAGTGCTGCGCTGTGCAGAGCGGGATGAGGCTCCGCTCCCCCCTCAATGGCGCTGAATTTAAAATAGTAAAGGCGCTTCTGCAGTGTAAAAGCTGGCTCAGGGAGTGAACTCGGGCCTCTGTCGGCAGCTGTTCTCGGCTTTTAATGTGATAAGCAACTACAGTGCACAGAGACCTATAACATGCCGGAGGAGGGGGGAGATTTGTACTCACCGTTTGCAGTCCTGATGGAGTGGCCCCGACACGCGCCGCACGTAGCGGTGTCCGGCCACTCATACTAGGAAACTTCGACGGAGCGGCCCCGACACGCGCCGCACGCAGCGGTGTCCAGCCACTCATACTCACCGCTGCCGTGCTGCCGGAATCTTCTGCCGACGGAGCGGCCCCGACACGCGCCGCAAGCAGCGGTGTCCGGCCAGCTCCGGAGAGCTCAGCGTCTCCTTCAGCCAGGGCAAATCCCGAGCCGCACGCAGCTGCGATGGGACCCCGCCGGCAGCCTCCCGCGGTGCAGACTGGCAGTGGCAGAGCTGCCAGTCTGTGAGTGTAAGAAAGAATAATAAAAAATAATAAAATTCTTCAGAGAAGACCTAAGTGAACCAGCTCCCTTGGGCACTAAAATAAGACTGGCTTAGAGGGGGGACATAGTAGGGGAGGAGCTAGTCACATGGTTATAAATTTAAATTGCCAGCTCCTAGTTACTGCCTACTATATTACCCATTGTATCTGCACTCCACTGGCCCCTAGTGGATAAAGGAGAAATGGCGCTGGTTAGTGCAGGAGGATCAAGCTCCGCCCCCTCGACGGTGGGCTTCGGTCCCGCTCAAATTCTTTATACTGGCGGGGGGGTTTCAATATACTGCCTCCGCAGTATCTAATATATTAGCCAGTGTCCCTTGAGGTTAATATTGCTGCCCAGTGCGCCCCCCCCTGCGCCCTGCACCGGTACAGTGCCTTCTGTGTGTGTATGTGTGGGAGCAATGTCGCGCAGCATTACCACTGCGCGGTACCTCAGTGAAGATCTGAAGTCTTCTGCCGTCTGTGAAGTCTTCTTTCTTCTTATACTCACCCGGCTTCTTTCTTCCGGCTCTGTGAGGAGGGCGGCGGCGCGGCTCCGGGGCGAACAGCGAGGACGACACCTGTGTTCCGACCCTCTGGAGCTAATGGTGTCCAGTAGCCTAAGAAGTAGAGCCTATCAGTTAAGTAGGTCTGCTTCTCTCCCCTCAGTCCCACGATGCAGGGAGCCTGTTGCCAGCAGTGCTCCCTGAAAATAAAAAACCTAACAAAAAGTATTTTCAGAGAAACTCAGTAGAGCTCCCCTGCAGTGCATCCAGTCTCCTCTGGGCACAGGATCTAACTGAGGTCTGGAGGAGGGGCATAGAGGGAGGAGCCAGTGCACACCCATCTAAAGTCTTTAGAGTGCCCATATCTCCTGCGGAGCCCGTCTATACCCCATGGTCCTTACGGAGTCCCCAGCATCCTCTAGGACGTAAGAAAAAATTACATTTCAATTACCTTACTGGAGCGTCCATCTAAGGTCTCCGCATTTCTTTATTCCGCAGGCTGCTGAGCTTTGGTGAATATACCCAGGAACGCGATTTGGAGGACTCTCTTGGGAAGACAAATAGGTTAGAAAGAAAGGCACCTTTGCGCAAAAGGTAGGGCTTAAAACCCGTCGGAAAAGGGGTACGATGCCCTGGTGGGCCGTGGAGGGGGATGGGGAGGGAAGGGGGTTGGGGAGGGAAAAGGGGGGTGCTGGGGATGTAAGACAGGGCACCCCTTAAACCTCACCTGATCCAGTGGCTGAGGAACTGCTTCGGCTCATTCCCGCAGGCGTCACAGTGGCTGGACCACGTCAACTTGCCTCTCACTGGGGGCTTTGTCTGGACGTCAATGGGGTCCGGTAAACAGCGGGTAAACTCCTGTCTCTTCTCTTGCAGGTATGGCTTTACTGCGGCAGCACCTTCATTCCGCTGTCATCTTCGTCCATGGGAGATCTTCTTGATTCCCCCCTCAGTCGGCAGGTGCCGCCCGCTACGCTTTCGACGCCGATCCAAGCCAGGTAGTAGTAAAATGGCGCACGCACCACCCATGGCTGTAAGACTTCCAACGCTACCCCCAAGAAGTTCCGCCCATCCAATGCCCTCTGTACATCTTCTTGGCGGTAGTGTGGGCATTATGGATAGATAGAGAGAGAGAGATATATAGATATATATGTACATAGAAATAGATGTACATATATAAATAAAGTGTATATATTAAAAAAAGATAGATCGATAGATAAATATTTCACACCGCGCAGCGCAACAGTCGACAGATATTTTATCTATCGAAACTGTTGGACTGCACAGAACGTTAAGCCATAAGACACTGCTGATGTTACATCATTGCAAAATACTTGTCCTGTGCTAGCAATAGTTACAGTGGATGAGTAAAAATGACATTTCAATTACCTTACTGGAGCGTCCATCAAACGTCTCCGCATTTCTTTATTCCACAGGCCGCAGAGCTTTGGTGAACGTTCCCAGAAACGCAATTCAGAGGACTCTCTAGGGAAGAAAGGAAAATGGCTTAAAACCTGTCAAACAAAAGGGGTACGAGGCCCTGGTGGGCCGTGGAGGGGGATGGGGAGGGGGAGGGAAGGGGCTTGGGGAGGGAAAAGGGGGGGTGTTGGGGATGTAAGACAGGGCACCCCTTAAACCTTACCTGATCCAGTGGCTGAGGAACTGCTTCGGCTCATTCCCACATGCGTTACCGTAGATGGACGACGTCAACTTGCCTATCGCTGGGGATTCATCTGGACGTCACAGAAATACTTGTCCTGTGCTAGCGATAGTTACAGTGGATAAGTAAAAATGACGTTTCAGGGGGGCATGGCCACGGCAGCAACGGAGTAGGGAGCGGATCTCGGGAGCTCTCCGAACAAACAGATCCTAACACCCATCCTGACCCTCCTGGTGAGCCTGCCCGGGCTGCATACCTCCCCTGTGCTGCTGTGCGCTGCGGGACACCGTTTACTGCGGCCTCCGGGACTCGAGGGACGGCGCCGGCTGACTTCCGGCCCTGCGGCCTAGGCCTCCTCTGGATCCCCGGCCTCGATTTCGGCGCCCTCGGCCGCGGAACGACCGGAGCTCGAGCGACGGGGTGACGTCGCCCACGGACACCCTAGGAGGACTGGGGGGTTGAGGCTGCCTCTCCTCTCCCTCATGGTCTGCGGCCCGGAGCCCTAACACCTGGAGAAGAGGGGAGAAATAACAGGTACTTCTGTGGAAGGGGAAGAGACATGCGGCCATTTTGAGAGAAGGGAAATTGATCTCCATGCTTGGAAGGGCTGCTTTCATCTGTGCTGCCCAGTGATTTATTTAGCTCACAGGATCCTATACTGTATACTGATCTCTCCTAATACTACCCTCCTAATAACTATGCTAATACCTATCTGAGATTGGAGACAAAATCAGCTATCTACATTGCACGGCCCTTCCAGTATAATATACAGGAACTGCATATAGTTCAGATCTGCCTACACTGCTGTGCTGCATCAATTACCCACAGTGTATTACGCACCATCATCCTACTTTAATACTCTGACATATTGACTGGACGCGGTCGATTCCCGCCACTGATCATACGCGGCCTGGCTACGTCCGTCATCTAGCCAAAATCCTACATTATAACCTTACTCTGGGAAGAGTGTGACTGCTCCCGCTCAGCATGGTGGGGGGCGGCCGGAGTGCGGCCGCGGCCAAACTTGAAAAATTTACCAGACAACCCAACCCTAGGGCTGCACCGGCTCCTTCTCATGAAGCCTCTCCAACGCACTCGACCTCCCCGCCTGAGACAGCGGTTGATTCCCCGGAAGCAGTGGGGGCGCCGTCTATTCAACAGGTGCTGGAGGCTATAGCCGGCAGTGAACAACGTCTCTCCGATAAGATGGAAAAGGTGCAGTGCGATCTCTCCCTGCTCCGCCAAGATGTACAGCGTATCCGAGAGCGAGTGGGTGAGGCGGAGACAAGGGTCTCCAACCTGGAAGATCTATGTGGCCCCCTTAAGCAGTCTGTATCTGGGGTGACCCAGCAGGTCTCCTCACTTCAAACCAAGCTCCTAGACATGGAGGGACGGCTGCGTAGGAACAACGTTAGATTCGTAGGCCTGCCTGAAAAAGAAGAGGGTTCACAGCCGGAGGAATTCCTCGAATCCTGGCTCAAAGAACTGTATGGCGCTGAGTCCTTTACGGCCCATTTTACGGTGGAGCGTGCACATAGGATACCATCTCGGCCTTTACCCCCAGGTGCCCCTCCTCGCACCTTCATCGCTAAATTCCTGCACTATAAAGACCGTGACTCGGTTCTCCGCTTAGGTCGCACGAAGGGCCCGCTGGTCCGCAATGGAGTCAGGGTTTCGGCCTTCCCGGACTTTGCCGCAGACGTCCAGAAGGACCGTGCCCAGTTTATGCCCATTAAAAGACGGCTGCGAGACCTCAACATTTCATACTCTATGCTGTTTCCCTCAAGGCTCCGAGTCGTGGCGGATGGGGAGACCAAGTTTTTCAACTCCCCTAGAGAGGCGGCCCAATGGCTGGACAGATATGCACCGGGAGCTCGGCAACTGGCTCCGGAGTGATCTCCTATGAAGACAGTCCGGTGCCTGGTCTACCGGAGGCTTGATCACGGTTCGGGGAGCCCCCTCTCTTTGCTCTTTGCATTGGTGGCTCAAGACTTGTACGGCCAAGCGGAGTTGGTTAGAGAGGTTGGAAGTTCAGTTTAGAATCTAGCCTTCCTAGCGCTTGGTAGTTAGCTGATTGTTCGGGATATAAGTATGCCGAAGTTTGGGGTGGTATACGGGGAGGGAATGGTTAATTGGGAAGCTGATAGTTGCGCTTCCTTTTGCTGTTTTTGGGGTTTTATTTTTTTCTTTAGTTTGTTATTTTTCTTATTCAAGTATTTACTGAGGCAAGGATGTTTCATATTCAGATGCTATGGCTTACAACGCAGGGCTTATATATGTCATGTTTTATGGGTATTGATAATGCTTATACTCAAAATGTATTTTGGGAGAGGTCCGTCCGGGAGGTGTATAGAGCTTGTAGGGGGTCATGATTGATCTGAAAATTCTAGCATGGAATGTTCGAGGTCTGAATAATAATATCAAACGTTCTTTGATACTAAATATGATTAAGAAATATGACCCGGATATTGCATGCCTCAGTGAGACCCACTTGGAGGGACATAGGTTACTGTCCTTACGGCGGGCCTGGGTGGGCTGGGCATATCATGCCTCCCACTCCTCCTTTTCTAGGGGTGTCTCTGTTCTGATTAAGAAGACAGTGCAATTCGAGTTGATATCGATTAAAACTGACCCGTATGGAAGATATGTATTTATAGAGTGTAAGCTGAACTCCCAGCCCTATTACATCTTAGCAGTGTATGTCCCCCCTCCTTTCTCATATAATGTACTGCAACAAGCTGCGTCCTTCATAGCCCCCTCCCCTAATACCCCAGTGATTTGCGTGGGAGATTTTAATAACGTCCTGGATCTGTCTATGGACCGATGGCATTCCCCACAGGCTGCGATGGTGGGAGGTGGTCCTACCAAGTTTGCGGATTTTCTCAATAGTTTGCAATGGGTAGATGTGTGGCGACTTCGTCACCCTGCGGTTCGTCAGTTCTCCTGCTTCTCCAGCACTCATGGCTCCTTCTCCAGAATTGACCTGATGCTGGTGTCCCCCACCCTCGTCCCTAGGATAATTGACGTCCACTACGAGGCTCGAGGGGTCTCTGACCACTCCCCTCTGATGATGACTATCGCTGTGGACAGTCAGAGGGGGCACTCCTATTGGAAACTGCACCCCTCTTGGCTGACCCAGCTCGGGAACTGCGATGACTTGGAGACTCAATGGGAGGGGTACTTTGGCGACAATGTAGGGTCTGCCCCGGGTACAGTAGTTTGGGACTCGTTTAAGGCGTTCTTGAGAGGCTCATATATTGGACGAATAGCGGCTCATAAAATGGCCTCTAGGGAAAGAGAACAGGCCCTTGAAAAAGATGCTAGAGACCTAGAGTCCCAATATTTGTCTGACAGCGCCCCCGAGACAAAGACACGATGGCTGGTGGCTCAGTCAGTTTGGTTGGCCCACCTGTCTGATAGAAACTCTCGCTCCCTTCTTTTCAAAGCTACAAATGTATATATGCAGGCTGATAGGACGGGGGGCCTCCTGGCCCGCCTTGTACATTACGATCGGCCTGGGACCACGATCACTCAAATGTCCGGAGCGGATGGCTCCTTTGTTGACACCACTCCGGACATTGCGCTGTTATTCCGATCATACTTTTCTGAGGTTTATAATTCACAGTTGCAGCGCTCTACTTCTGATCTTTCGTGCTACGTGGGGGGCGTTCCGCTGCCTGCGCTCTCCTCCGAGGCCTGCGAGATGCTGGAGGCACCTTTGGCGCTTGAGGAGGTGACTGCGGCCATCGGTATGTCCCCTAATGGCAAGGCTCCGGGATGTGACGGAATTCCCTCCGAGGTGTACAAGAATCATATTGATTTTTTTGGCCCCAGGCTACATGCCATGTACTTAGATATATTTGCCAGTAACGATCTCCCCCCCTCCATGTCAGAGGCAGTTATAATAGTGATCCCAAAACCCGGTAAAGACCCTAAATCTCTAGACTCCTATAGACCGATTTCCCTGATTCCCACCGACGCCAAGATCCTGGCAAAGATATTGGCAATACGGCTCAACACAGTGATATCCTCCCTCATTCACCCGGACCAGACTGGCTTCATGCCAGGAAAGTCCACGTCTATCAATTTACGTAGATTACATACCATTTTACAGCTCCCACACGAATCCCCTTCTGACTCGGCTGTGGTCTCGCTGGACGCGGCCAAGGCCTTTGACAGTATTGAGTGGGCTTATTTGTGGGAGGTCTTGGCTCGTATGGGATTTGGACCCAACTATATAAAATGGATTAAACTATTGTATCAACATCCGAGTGCCAGGATCTTGGTGAATGGCTATGTATCCCCATCTTTTCAATTGACCCGAGGTACTAGACAGGGTTGCCCTCTGTCCCCTACGCTGTTTGCCTTGGCCATTGAGCCCCTGGCATGCTTGATTAGATCGCACCCAGATATTGTGGGAATATGTACTGGATCACGTGAGGATAGGATAGCTCTCTATGCCGATGACATGTTGTTGTTTTTGCAGGATTACGCCAAGTCAATGCCCATCCTGCTGCGTGTGATAGAAAGCTTTGGAGATTATTCGGGCCTTAGAATTAACTGGCCTAAATCTTACATTATGCCAGTCATAGGCCCCCCTCCTGCTGTTTCCAGAATCCCCCTACCATTGAGATGGACGGTACAGTTTAAGTACCTTGGAATCCAAATAACTAACGACCCTTCTGATTTTGTCCCCCTGAATCTGGAACCGACCATGCAGTGGGTCATGGGCAAATCCAAGACTTGGTGTAAGCTTCCACTAATGGTCTCTGGCAGGGTTAATCTCATTAAAATGATTATACTGCCCAAACTCCTATATATCATTCTCCAATCCCCGGTATATATCTATCCAATATTTTTTAGAAAATTGAACAGCGTTCTGTCCTCACTGATCTGGGCTAATAAAAGACCTAGGATACAGCTAAATACCCTTACCAGACAGAGATCTGACGGCGGCCTGGCTCTACCTAACTTTCAGGTATATTACTTCGCTGCTCAGCTGACTCATATCACTATATGGGCACAGAACTCTGAGACTGACTCTTTGCATTGTGAGTTTATCCGCTGTTATTTTCCCCACCTCTCTCCTATGCAGGTGTTACTGAGTGGGAGCATAGCTAGGTTTCTTCCCCCTATCATTTTTCAGGCCCTAAAGATTTGGCGGGCCCTGAGAGACCTCTTGAGATATGACGACCTAGACCCGGATACCCCCTTGTGGTACTCTGACTGGCTCCCTGAACTGCATGCACTTGAGGGGCGGGAGGTGTGGGCCCCTAGATCGGTGATCTCTGTCTCTCAACTATATCTAGATAATACACTAAAATCCTTTCAACAACTGAGGGATGAGTTTGACCTGCCCAACTCCTACTTCTTCAGATACCTCCAGCTTCGTCATGCCCTCCAGACCCAATTTACTGAATCACCCCCGCGAATCCTCCCATTCCCCATCAAGACATTTGTGACCACTTTGGGTCAGGCTAGGATGGTCTCACTTGCGTATGGATATCTTCTTACCAAGCTCCATGAGGACCCTTTGACACGTCTCCGTGGAAAATGGGAGGAGGATTTGGGTCCAATAGATGAGGAGGACTGGGTCCTCGCTTTAGAATACCCTGCTAAGGTTACCAAATCCCTTAGATATCAGCAGATTCAATTCTTCATTTTACACAGAACATATATGACTCCAGCTAGGCTGGCTACATTCGGGACGGGTAGATCCAATCTCTGTCCTAAGTGTGGGGGGGCGGTGGGAACATACTGGCATCTAGTATGGGACTGCCCGAGGTTGAGGGTGTTCTGGTCGGGGGTCGGGTCAATTCTGGAGAGTACGGGAGTGCCTGGCGAACTGCTTACCCCACAATTCTGTATATTGGGAATGGGGTGCCTTGCTCCTGAGTCTGTTTCAATGGGTCTCTATGCTCTAAATGTATGTGCCTTGGCTAAGGTTTGCATTGCAAGACTGTGGATGGCCCCCAAAGGACCATTAATATCTGCACTTAGGGCCTTAATTAATGACACCATAACTAAGGAAAGATATGTCTACATGAAGCAAAACGCAACAGCTAAGTTTGAAAAAGTCTGGTCTCCATGGCTAGATTCTCCCCACTCTCATCCTGTTCCCCAGATACAGTAGACACTGAAGTGCAAGCATGTCAATAAATTACTATGCCTGAAAGCGTACTGAGATGTGACGGTTGGGCCCTGCGAGCCCAAATACTTATATATGTGTATGACTAGTGGAGCTCTGAATCAGATTACTCCTTTTTAAATTGCCTTCCTTGCCCTTCTCTTTGGTTGTTTGTTAGTTTTTTATAAGTTTAGAATACGGGTTTAAATATAAAAAATAATGAGGACTAATATAGTTGGGTGCGGATTTTGTAGACCATGAGACTCTGAACATTAGGAAATCCTTGTATACATCTTTATTGAAAATATTCTGATATCTCATTGATGTAAAATATGAGTAAAACATGGCTCTGACTCATGTGAATGTATGTAATGTTTGAGATATGATTATGTCCTGCAATGTCTGTACCTTTAATCTCCAGACTACTTAATAAAAATTACTTTATTAAAAAAAAAATGACGTTTCAATTACCTTACTGGAGCGTCCATCTAACGTCTCCGCAATTCTTTATTCCGCAGGCTGCTGAGCTTTGGTGAACATTCCCAGGAATGCGATTTGGAAAACTATCTAGGAAAGACAAATAGGTTAGAAAGAAAGGCACTTTCGCGTAAAAAAGGTAGTGATTAAAACCCGATGAAAAAGGGGTACAAGGCCCTGGTGGGCTGTGCAGGGGGAGGGGGAGGGAAGGGGGTTGGGCAGGGAAAGGAAGGGGTGCTGGGGATGTAAGACAGGGCATCCCTTAAACCTCACCTGATCCAGAGGCGGACGACCTGCTTTGGCCCTTTCCTGCATGCGTCACCATAGCTGGACCACGTCAACTTGCCTCTCGCTGGGGGCTTCATCTGGACGTCACAGAAATATTTGTCCTGTGCTAGCGATAGTTACAGTGGATGAGTAAAAATGAAATTTCACTGACCTTACTGGAGCGCCCATCTAACGTCTCCGCATTTCTTTATTCCACAGGCCGCTGAGCTATGGTGAACATTCCCAGAAACACGATTCAGAGGACTGTCTAGGAAAGACAAATAGGTTAGAAAGAAAGCGGTAGGGCTTAAAACCCGTCATAAAAAAGGGGTACAAGGCCCTGGAGGGCCGTGGAGGAGGATGGAGGAAGGGGGGATGGGGAGGGAAAGTGGGAGTGCTGGGGATGTAAGACAGGGCACCCCTTAAACCTCACCTGATCCAGAGGCGGACGACATGCGTCGGCCCTTTCCTGCATGCGTCACCGTAGCTGGACCACGTCAACTTGACTCTCGCTGGGGGCTTCATCTGGATGTCACAGAAATACTTGTCCTGTGCTAGCGATAGTTACAGTGGATGAGTAAAAATGACATTTCAATTACCTTACTGGTGCGTCCATCTAACTTCTCCGCTTTTCTTTATTCCGCAGGCTGCTGAGCTTTGGTGAATGTTCCCAGGAACGCGATTTGGAGGACTCTCTAGGGAAGACAAATAGGTTAGAAAGAAAGGCACTTTTGCGCAAAAGGTAGGGCTTAAAACCCGTCGAAAAAGGGGTACGATGCCCTGGTGGGCCGTGGAGGAGGAGGGGAGGGGGATGGGGAGGGGGAGGCAAGGGGGTTGGGGAGGGAAAATGGGGGGTGCTGGGGATGTAAGACAGGGCACCCCTTAAACCTCACCTGATCCAGTGGCTGAGGAACTGCTTTGGCTCATTCCCGCAGGCGTCACAGTGGCTGGGCCGCGTCAACTTGCCTCTCGCTGGGGGCTTCATCTGGACGTCAATGGGGTCCGGTAAACAGCGGGTAAACTCCTGTCTCTTCTCTTGCAGGTACGGCTTTACTGCGGCAGCACCTTCATTCCGCTGTCATCCTCGTCCATGGGAGATCTTCTCGATTCCCCCCTCCGTTGGAAGGCGCCGCCTGCTACGCTTTCAACGCCGATCCAAGCCAGGTAGTAGTAAAATGGCGTACGCACCACCCATGGCTGTAAGACTGCCAACGCTACCCCCAAGAAGATGTTCCGCCCACCCAATGACCTCTGTACATCTTCTTGGGGGTAGCATGGGCATTACGGATAGAGAGAAAGAGATATATAGATATATATGTACATAGAAATAGATGTACATATATAAATACAGTGTATATATATAAAAAGATAGATCGATCGATAGATAAATATTTCGCACCGTGCAGCGCAACAGTCGACAGATGTTTTATCTACCGAAACTGTTGGACTGCGCAGAACGTTAAGCCATAAGAAACTGCTGACGTTACATCATTGCAAAATACTTGTCCTGTGCTAGCGATAGTTACAGTGGATGAGTAAAAATGACATTTCAATTACCTTACTGGAGCGTCCATCTAATGTCTCCGCATTTCTTTATTCCACAGGCCGCTGAGCTTTGGTGAACGTTCCCAGAAACGCAATTCAGAGGCTTAAAACCCATCAAATAAAAGGGGTACGAGGCCCTGGTGGGCCGTGGAGGAGGATGGGGGAGGGAAGGGGGTGATGGGGAGGGAAAGTGGGAGTGCTGGGGATGTAAGACAGGGCACTCCTTAAACCTCTCCTGATCCAGAGGCGAACGACCTGCTTCTGCCCTTTCCTGCATGCGTCACCATAGCTGGACCACGTCAACTTGACTCTCGCTGGGGGCTTCATCTGGATGTCACAGAAATACTTGTTCTGTGCTACCGATAGTTACAGTGGATGAGCAAAAATTACATTTCAATTACCTTACTGGAGCGTCCATCTAACTTCTCCGCAGTTCTTTATTTTGCAGGCTGCTGAGCTTTGGTGAATGTTCCCAGGAACGCGATTTGGAGGACTCTCTAGGGAAGACAAATAGGTTAGAAAGAAAGGCACTTTCGCGCAAAAGGTAGGGCTTAAAACCCGTCAAAAAAGGGGTACGATGCCCTGGTGGCCCGTGGAGGGGGAGGGGAGGGGAGGGAAAAGGGGGGTGCTGGGGATGTAAGACAGGGCACCCCTTAAACCTCACCTGATCCAGAGGCGGACGACATGCTTCGGCCCTTTCCTGCATGCGTCACCGTAGCTGGACCACGTCAACTTGAATCTCGCTGGGGGCTTCAACTGGATGTCACAGAAATACTTGTCCTGTGCTAGCAATAGTTACAGTGGATGAGTAAAAATGACATTTCAATTACCTTACTGGAGCGTCCATCTAACTTCTCCGCATTTCTTTATTCCGCAGGCTGCTGAGCTTTGGTGAATGTTCCCAGGAACGCGATTTGGAGGACTCTCTAGGGAAGACAAATAGGTTAGAAAGAAAGGCACTTTCGCGCAAAAGGTAGGGCTTAAAACCCGTCAAAAAAGGGGTACGATGCCCTGGTGGCCCGTGGAGGGGAAGGGGAGGGGAGGGAAAAGGGGGGTGCTGGGGATGTAAGACAGGGCACCCCTTAAACCTCACCTGATCCAGTGGCTGAGGAACTGCTTCGGCTCATTCCTGCAGGCGTCACAGTGGCTGGACCGCGTCAACTTGCCTCTCGCTGGGGGCTTCATCTGAACGTCAATGGGGTCCGGTAAACGGCGGGTAAACTCCTGTCTCTTCTCTTGCAGGTATGGCTTTACCGCGGCAGCACCTTCATTCCGCTGTCATACTCGTCCATGGGAGATCTTCTCGATTCCCCCCTTTGCCAGCAGGCACCGCCCGCTACGCTTTCGACGCAGATCCAAGCCAGGTAGTAGTAAAATGGCGCACGCACCACCCATGGCTGTAAGACTGCCAACGCTACCCCCAAGAAGATGTTCCACCGACCCAATGCCCTCTGTACATCTTCTTGGCGGTAGCGTGGGCATTACGGATAGATAGAGATAATAGGATTTTGGTACTTACCAGGTAAATCCTTTTCTTTGAATCCATAGGGGGCACTTGAGTACTCTTGGGATATGGACGGCTTCCGCAGGAACAGGGCACTGAATATTTAAATTTAGAACTCTCCACCCCTCCATATCCCAGAGTACCTCAGTGTTTTTTACTGAGCTGAACAGGAGCTATAGAGAGGTTGACAATGGAGAATTACATATAACATAACGGACAACAATAAAGTTGACTCATAATGTTACTGACAACTAAACAGTTGGCACCATAACCGATAGAACTTGATAATTTGAACCAGTCGGTGAGAGTGTGTTACCATAAGATCCCCTGAACTTACCACAAACCAGGTAAAACTGCTCTGGGTGGGCTTCCAGTGCCCCCTATGGATTCAAAAAAAAAGGATTTACCGGGTAAGTACCAAAATCCTATTTTCTTTTCATCCACTAGGGGTCACTAGAGTACTCTTGGGACGTACCAAAGCTTCCCCCGTGGGCGGGAGAGCTGTTTGGCACCTGTAACACTAGGCGGCCAAAGCTAGATGCTGATGCCGCAAACGTATCAAACTTGTAAAAGCGCACAAACGTGTGCACTGATGACCATGTAGCCGCACGGCAGCTGCGTCGTAGAAGCCCCACGACCAGCTGCCCATGAAGTTCCCACAGAACGTGTGGAATGAGCTGTTACTGATGTAGGCAGCTGTAACCTAGCATGAAGGTAAACCTGACGTATGGTCAGTTTTATCCATCTGGATAAGGTCTGCTTAGAAGCTGGCCAACCCATCTTGGCAGGATCATAGAGAACAAACAACGTATCCGTCTTACGAACTGTAGACGTTCGGGATACATAAACGCGTAATGCGTGTACCACATCCAAAGTTCCAGAATCTTCTGTTAACACAGGAACTACTATTGGTTGATTGATATGAAAAGATGACACTACTTGGTAAGAAAGCGGGATTCGTCCGAAGTTCCGCTCTGTCATCATGAAACACCAAATACGGTGGCTTGCATGACAAGGCACCCAAATCTGAAACACGCCTTGCTGAAGCTAAGGCTAGGAGAAAAATTGTTTTCCAAGTGAGAAACTTAATATCCACTTGTTGTAAAGGTTCAAAATATGAAGACTGTAAGAAATCTAAAACCAGATTCAAGTCCCATGGCGCTGTAGGTGGAATGAATGGAGGCTGCACTCTGAGGACACCTTGCATAAAGGTGTGTACAGACGGCAATAGAGCCAATCGTCTTTGAAAGTAAATTGACAAAGCAGATACCTGCACCTTTAGTGTAGATAAACGCAGTCCTCCATCTAACCCCGTCTGTAGAAATAGCAAAAGACGGGATAACTTGAAAGATGATGTCGGAAACTTCCGAGCTTCACACCAACCTAAATAGGCACGCCAAATTCTGTAATAATGAGCTGCCGTAACTGGCTTCCTAGCTCGTAACATGTTGGTATAACCGATTCTGGAATGCCCTCTCTTCTTAAGAGGGCGGTCTCAACAACCACCCCGTCAAACGCAGCCGCACTAAATCGGGGTAAAGAAACGGACCCTGTTGTAACAGGTCCGGACGTAGTGGGAGCGGCCAAGGATCGTCTGCGAGTAGTCCGCGTAGATCCGAGAACCAAGCTCTCCGAGGCCAATGAGGCGCCACTAGTATGACTGTGGCGGACTCTCTTTTGATCCGTTTTAGCAACAGAGGGAGCAGCGGAAACGGTGGAAACAGATACACGAGGCTGTAAGGCCACGCGATTGTGAGAGCATCCACCGCCACTGCCTTTGGATCTCGCGTTCTGGACACATACTGGGGCATTTGGTGATTGTGGCGAGATGCCATCAGGTCCACTTGAGGGTAACCCCACCTCTGGACCAACATGTGAAACACTTCTGGATTTAATGACCATTCTCCTGGATGAAAATCCAGACGGCTGAGATAATCCGCCTCCCAGTTGTCCACTCCCGGAATGAACACTGCCGACAATATCACTTGGTGATGCTCGGCCCAATTGAGGATTCGAGCTACTTCCCGCATTGCCATGCGGCTTCTCGTTCCTCCTTGTTTGTTGATGTACGCGACCGCCGTCACGTTGTCTGACTGCACCTGGACAGTCTAAGACCGAAGCATGTGCACTGCTTGTCGTAGCGCATTGTAAATTGCCCGGAGTTCCAGGATATTTATAGACAGCAATCTTTCGTGATCCGCCCAGAGACCCTGGAACTGACAATTTTGAACTACAGCTCCCCAACCTCTGAGACTCGCGTCCGTCATTAGAATTATCCAATTCCAGGCGCCGAACCGTTTCCCTGCGGTTAGATTGTGTACTTTGAGCCACCAGAGTAGAGATACCCTGGCCCGTGGCGACAACCTCACCCTCTGGTGAATCTGCAGATGCGAGCCCGACCACTGTGCGAGCACATCCAGTTGAAAAGGACGTGAGTGAAATCTTCCGAACTGAAGCGCTTCGAAAGCCACCACCATTGTGCCTAAGAGGCGAATGCACAAATTTACCGAGACTGTGCGTGGCTTGAGCACTAATAGTACCAGATGACGAATAATCTGTGCTTTCTGTTCTGGTAGGTAAATTCTTTGATTTACCGTATCGAGAATCATACCTAGGAATTGAAGTCGTTGAGACGGAATTAGATGTGATTTCTTGAAGTTGCCAATCCAACCGTGCTGAACTAGTACATTGTACGTTAGCAACGCATGTTGGAGGAGCATCTGTTGAGACGGAGCTTTGATGAGCAGATCGTCCAAGTACGGAACTATTATCACTCCCAGGGATCTGAGATGAGCTATCATCACAGACATCACTTTGGTGAATACCCGAGGCGCTGACGAGAGGCCAAACGGTAGAGCCTGAAACTGATAATGGTTCTGCCGTATCGCAAAACGCAAGAAACTCTGATGAGGTGGCCAAATCGGAATGTGTAAGTACGCATCCTTGAGATCTAGCGCAATCATGAATTCCTGTGGCTCTAAACCTGCAATTACTGACCGCAGAGATTCCATCTTGAATCTGTAGTAAGTGACATACTGATTGAGACCCTTTAGGTTCAATATAGGCCTGACGGAGCCATCTGGCTTTGGTACCACAAACAGACTGGAATAATAACCCTGACCCTGTTGTTGTACAGGGACCGGAATCAAAACTGCTGAATCCAGCAGGGACTGAATGGCAATTTGCAGAACTGCCCTCTTGTCGTCCGACAGAGACAGTCCTGTCTTGAAAAACCGCAGTGGCGGGAGACAGTCGAACTCTATTTTGTAACCTTTTAGCACTAAATTGCGGATCCACCCATCTGTGGATATCTGGAACCATGCCAAATGGAACGTCTGAAGGCGTGCTCCCACAATTGGAGATCCGAGATGGGCTGGGAGCCCGTCATGCCGAGCGGCGGCCAATTCTGATTGCAATCCAGCCATGACATCTGTTAACATAGCCCATGAAGGGGCCGGAAATGAAACCGGCTTTGAAACCGGAGCGGAAATTGTATTCGTAGCTGAATTCACAAAACATACTGTACATGTGGTAGATCCATCCGGTAACACACTGTTACAGACTTTGCAGTGAAACTGCTTTTTAGTTTTTGCTGGTGCCTTACTCATTACGCAGACAGACGATACAATACACAAAAACAGACAACTTGCACGACTCAGTAAAATAGTACTAAGGTGTGTCTATCTATATATATATCTGGCCAAGTGCAGTGCACGTGTCCAGTCCTATATGAAATGTGATCCCAAATTCCCACTAACACCCCTGCGCCTCCGGTGGAGTAGAGATGTAGGACAGGAACGTTCTGGAATCACAACAGGAAGCATGGTTAAAATGGCCCCCATGCCATGCTTACAGTTATAATCACAGTACAGGTTATAATTTTGTGAAACACATATATAACCTGGGAATAGTCTGTTTACTAACAAAGTCTGTTAATAAAGGCTTAATAGCCCATGCTGTCTTATAACTTATGCAGCCTTGTATACTGCTGCCGCTATGGGTACTTTCTCCCCCCCCCCCCCGTGCAGCTGCGTGTGCTGTGAAACTTCTCACCCCCCCCCCCCCCTGTCCTACTGCTGTCTAGTACACGGAGCCAGGGAACTTACAAATAACCGGGGCGTACACGGAGCCAGGGAACTTACAAATAACCGGGGCGCGTGTAGAGGGAGCCGGGGAGCGCGCTCCATAGAGCCGTGAAGTGGCGTCTATGGATTAAAGAAAGTGCGGCCGGCGCGGCTCTGAGCGGCGGGACTGAGCGGCTTAACATCAATCAGCGGCGGTGGGTGGCTTACATAGCGGCGGGCGGCGCTTCACAAAACAGTGTCCCCACACAGCGGGGTGGCAGCGTAAGCTGACCGCCCCGTCCCCCAACATACCTGGACGCCTGTGGTGAGGGCTATGACGGGGCTTCTCTGCAAGCTCCGTCCAGCCTTTTCTGCAGGTAGTCTGCACTTGGCTGTGAGGGTGCTCTGTAGTGAGCACCGACACGCCACAGCTGCTTGTAGCAGCTTCCACTATCCCGGACCCTCGCCTTTTGGAAGGGGGGAAGGGATGTGGATAAAGTTGAAAAAGAAAAATCAAAAATAAAATAAAAATATATTCAAAAAGAAGTGTGGGAGCTCCACACAAGCCAGTTGCTAAGTCGAGCACAGAAAAAACACAGAGGTTCTCTGTGATATGGAGGGGTGGAGAGTTCTAAATTTAAATATTCAGTGCCCTGTTCCTGCGGAAGCCGTCCATATCCCAAGAGTACTCCAGTGATCCCTAGTGGATGAAAAATAAATATATATATATATATATATATATATATTGTCAAAGTCGAAAAATATCCTCTTGCATATGCCTTGTACTAACCCCTCATGCACATGCCCGCTGCACGTGCATGAGCTCTGCCGTGCGTGCACATATCCGCAAATTGCGTAAGATCGCTCCGGCGATCACGCGCGGTGTATGCGCATTTACGGTAGAGTTTGTGAGCGTCTAGCGGGCGACTCGATCATAACATATTTTTCCCATATAGTGTGTTTTATAGTGAATATTCCCTTTAACAATGTTGGAAAGTATGTTTAGTGTAAACAGTTCTTGGACAGAGAAATTCCTCTTTGCATGATAGGAAGGGTCAGATAAAGGTAGAACGGTGATGTCTAGTATCCAGCTGTAGAGTATTTTAATAGTAACATTTCAGTGTTGGTTAGGAAGAGATTGTTCGCTCCTGTGCATAGTTATGTACAAAAGTAGTTTATAGATATTTACTGTATTTGCTGTTCATTACCCATGTGGCGGGAATCCTAAGGATACCTCCCACCTGAGCAGTTGGAGAAAGGCACAGCCCACCTGTTCGAACCCACCTATGACCTTTTGTTATAATGCAGAGACACATTCCTGTGTCCAATGAACTATAAGATTATAGGGACCATTGTATTGTTACTGTATGTTGTGTATATAAAGACCACCATTGCCTGTCCAGTCACTCACTCTCTCTACAAAGGTTTTCATACTGAAGGCTGAGGGCTGGTCCAGGACGCGCTTGCGAATCATTCCCACGTGTGTAAGTTTCTCTGTAGCCATTTTGTTATTCTTTATGTACGCCATTCGTTCTCATTTTGTTATCCTCTGTGCTTGCCATTTGTTCTCATTGTGTACGCATTCTGTTTTCTTGTATTTGCGATCGTTCGCTATTGTTCATATTTTTCTCGTTATTCTGTTTAGATTTTATGTTAGTTTTGTAGTGTATAAGCTGTACTGTTTTTCCCCTTTTTACTCAAATAGAATCATCCACTGGGTGTTAGAGCCCAAGTGGTTTTTGTATCCTAACCAGGTCTTGTGTTTTCACTAGTTACTGTAAAGGGTTTACTGAGCGTCTCAATCGCTCAAGCAGCTTTTCATACAATCAAGGTTAATAAGCTTTACATTGTTATAGTATTTAATTGCCAAGGTTTAAAGTGTAGAGCATACCCTTAAGGTGTGTGGTTACTAAGGGTTACTGTGTAACATTCCGTGAGCGTGCGTGTCGCTCGTGCGTCGCGCCCACGGCCTAGCGTCCGCTACGCTAGGTGCGTACCCTTACGGTACTCTGTGCGCCAATAGCGTACTTAGTCCATAATAGAATATAGCTTAATGTTTTTAGGTAATAATTGACTTTATCAATTGGGTGCTCGTCCGGGATTCCTCATATCCGCAGCCAAGCGCAATCAGGCAGACTTTATCCATCAGCAAAGGGCGGGAAGGTAGTATCCCCTGTATCCGTGTTTGTGGTTGGGGATACGGTAGTGCTGATCGGATAAGCGTCTGCTTCGCTTGGTTTGTAGGGATGCTGGTGGGATTCGGAACCGAAAGGTAAGAACGTTAAGCTATTGTTTTTTTGTTTGTTTTTTGCCCAAAATTTTAACAAAAAGCCAAACGCAACCAAGCTGCATAGCCTAGTATCACATAAATCTGTAAAGATATACATAGATCACTGTGATAAACAGCAATCACAGCTTAGTGCACTGTTTTCATACCGGCCTTTAAGACACTCATTGTGTTATCCAAGTGTCTCCTGTATGCGGTAAGTCAATCTGGAACATGTTGCTCTGTATGTGACTAAAAACAGCTACATGTTTTACTGATTGATCCACTTGCTCTCCCCTTAGGATTAAGTAAAATAAACTGATGGGGATAGATAATGTCCTGAGTACAGATCTAAAGTGGAACTAAATCCATTTTTTTTTTCATCTTGTAGATAAGCGGTAGGCAACCTGAGGCACTCCAGCCGCTGTGAAACTACACATCCCAGCATGCCATTCCACAGTTTTAGCATTGTCAGCATTTTAGTTTCGTCAGGGCACGCTATGATTTGTAGTCACAGAGCAGCCAGAGTGCCACAGATTGCACACCCATATTGCAGACAATGAACTACTGTACAGGGTGATTCAAAAGTCGCAGCACACCCCCCTGTCCCAAAAACTGCGCAGGAAATAAGAAAACTGAACACTCCAATAAGGTATGAATGAGGTGGGCCGTCTCCCAGGGCATGCACCAAAAATGGATGCCATCTTGAAATCGTCCATCTTGAATTTAAGTCACCTCTCCCATTTCGAGCACAGTCCTTGAAACAAAAGGGTGCACTGCGACCCCCGAACCACCCCGTATCTCTTTTACAGATTCTAATCGGCAAGTGATATTATGGAAAGTTTGTTGTTGCATGTATAGAAATTAAAAAACAGTGTTTGACATATATGGGTTTAGTTTCACTTTAATACTGGCATACTGAAACTCAGAATCGAATTATAGTTTATAAAACTAGAAGCATCGTTTGCGCCTTAATTTCACAAGCCAAAAGGGTCATTATACATAGCTACAACTGCATTTTAAAATTCACATTCTTCTGCACAAAAGTATAAATACACATCACAAAAAAGGTGCAATAGAGGGGATTAAGCACAGACTATGTACAACACTAATCGCTTTTGCACTACAAAACACAAAGTGAAATCTTTTTCATAATCTACACACACTAATATACATTTATACATTGTTGACAGTTACAGAATTAATGCTATGCACAAATAAAGTTATCGCACAGAAAGATGGGAGATTTATGGATTTTAATAATTTTCCTTTTTAATCCCAAGAAGGTGTTCTTGCTTTGTTATACACAGGAACAAAATGACGATTAGCAACAATCTTCAACTTTAGATTTGTGGATACCTTCTGTAAGTGCTCATATTTCTAAAACTACATTCTAAACAAAACGTATACTACCCCCTAACCCCCCAGAAATCCAAATTAAACATCCTAATGCAGTGATGCACAACCATGGTCCTTGAGGCACACCAACAGTCAAGGTTTTAAGGATAACCATATTTCAGCACAGATGGACTTAATTAGTACCTCGGTTATCTGGATTTAACCATTTGTGCTTAAGCATGGACATCACTACCAGGACTGCTAGCATGCCTCTAGGACAAAGGCTGGGAAACACTGTTCTATAACTGTTTAACTCTACATTATTTCCACACTAGTTTGATTGTTTGCTAGCAAAAGTGGAAAACATGGTTACATTTTGCAGTCCTTAGTAATATAGTGAGACTAGAACATTTTCTAATTGCCTTGATTTGCTTTACACTAGTATCATGAAAGAAACTGAATTTACGCTGATTTCCTGCAATAATGGCAGCACTGATAATGCGGCTCACTAAAGCTTAAATTTACGTGTCAATATAAAGTTTTGTTTTCTTACTGAAATAGTCCCCAAATACAGAGTACACTGGGGACAAACAAATACTAATAATGCTATTAGCTATATTCACCAAGTTGCCATCCACGTGAGGAGCACATCCCTGCCTCACTATGCAACAAACTGGGTGTGTGGCCAACTATATCATAAAAGGTGTATCTTGGTGCTGATCACTCCGGAATAAGGGCAATCCTAACAGGCTATGTTTACCTACCTAGCACACTAAAACAAAGGGTCATACTTCCTACTGACATGCCCTACAAGGTAAAAAGGAGTGTGCCTTTAACACGTCTGCCTAATCATAGTTGCCCCATACAAAGAAAACCATATCAAATATGGACAATCCTCAAAAGGGGTTGGGTACGAGATCCCGGCGGTCAAAATAGATATATATATAGATATATATGTACATAGAAATAGATGTACATACATAAATACAGTGTATATATAAAAAAAGATAGATCGATCGATCGATCGATAAATATTTTGCACCGCACAGCGCAACAGTCGACAGATGTTTTATCTATCAAAACTGTTGGACTGCGCAGAACGTTAAGCCATAAGACACTGCTGATGTTACATCATTGCAAAATACTTGTCCTGTGCTAGCGATAGTTACAGTGGATGAGTAAAAATGACATTTCAATTACCTTACTGGAGCACCCATCTAACGTCTCCGCATTTCTTTATTCCACAGGCCACTGAGTTTTGGTGAACGTTCCCATAAACGCGATTCAGAGGACTCTCTAGGGAAGAAAGGAAAATGGCTTAAAACCTATCATATAAAAGGGGTACGAGGCCCTGGTGGGCCGTGGAGGAAAATGGGGGAGGGAAGGGGGGATGGGGAGGGAAAGTGGGAGTGCTGGGGATGTAGGACAGGGCACCCCTTAAACCTCACCTGATCCAGAGGCGGACGACCTGCTTCGGCCCTTTCCTGCATTCGTCACCGTAGCTGGACCACGTCAACTTGACTCTCGCTGGGGGCTTCATCTGGATGTCACAGAAATACTTGTCCTGTGCTAGCGATAGTTACAGTGGATGAGTAAAAAAGACGTTTCAATTACCTTACTGGAGCGTCCATCTAACGTCTCCGCAATTCTTTATTCCGCAGGCTGCTGAGCTTTGGTGAACGTTCCCAGGAATGCGATTTGGAAAACTCTCTAGGGAAGACAAATAGGTTAGAAAGAAAGGCACTTTCGCGTAAAAAAGGTAGGGATTAAAACCCGATGAAAAAGGGGTACAAGGCCCTGGTGGGCTGTGCAGGTGGAGGGGGAGGGAAGGGGGTTGGGCAGGGAAAGGAAGGGGTGCTGGGGATGTAAGACAGGGCACCCCTTATACCTCACCTGATCCAGAGGCGGACGACCTGCTTCGTCCCTTTCCTGCATGCGTCACCATAGCTGGACCACGTCAACTTGCCTATCGCTGGGGGCTTCATCTGGACGTCACAGAAATACTTGTCCTGTGCTAGCGATAGTTACAGTGGATGAGTAAAAATGATGTTTCAATGACCTTACTGGAGCGCCCATCTAACGTCTCCACATTTCTTTATTCCACAGGCCGCTGAGCTTTGGTGAACGTTCCTAGAAACACGATTCAGAGAACTGTCTAGGGAAGACAAATAGGTTAGAAAGAAAGCGGTAGGGCTTAAAACCAGTCATAAAAAAGGGGTACAAGGCCCTGGAGGGCCGTGGAGGAGGATGGAGGAAGGGGGGATGGGGAGGGAAAGTGGGAGTGCTGGGGATGTAAGACAGGGCACCCCTTAAACCTCAACTGGTCCAGAGGAGGACGACCTGCTTCGGCCCTTTCCTGCATGCGTCACCGTAGCTGGACCACGTCAACTTGACTCTTGCTGGTGGCTTCATCTGGATGTCACAGAAATACTTGTCCTGTGCTACCGATAGTTACAGTGGATGAGTAAAAATGACATTTCAATTACCTTACTGGTGCGTCCATCTAACTTCTCCGCTTTTCTTTATTCCGCAGGCTGCTGAGCTTTGGAGAATGTTCCCAGGAACGCGATTTGGAGGACTCTCTAGGGAAGACAAATAGGTTAGAAAGAAAGGCACTTTCGCGCAAAAGGTAGGGCTTAAAACCCATCGAAAAAGGGGTAGGATGCCCTGGTGGGCCATGGAGGGGGAGGGGGAGGGAAAAGGGGAGTGCTGGGGATGTAAGACAGGGCACCCCTTAAACCTCACCTGATCCAGTGGCTGAGGAACTGCTTCGGCTCATTCCCGCAGGCGTCACAGTGGCTTGACCGCGTCAACTTGCCTCTCGCTGGGAGCTTCATCTGGACGTCAATGGGGTCCGGTAAACTCCTGTCTCTTCTCTTGCAGGTATGGCTTTACTCCGGCAGCACCTTCATTCCGCTGTCATACTCGTCCATGGGAGATCTTCTCGATTCCGCCCTTTGCTAGCAGGCGCCGCCCGCTACGCTTTCGACGCCGATCCAAGCCAGGTAGTAATAAAATGGCGCACGCACCACCCATGGCTGTAAGACTGCCAACGCTACCCTCAAGAAGATGTTCCACCGACCCAATGCCCTCTGTACATCTTCTTGGCGGTAGCGTGGGCATTACAGATAGATAGATAGATAGATAGATAGATAGATAGATATATATATATATATATATATATATAGATATATATGTACATAGAAATAGATGTACAGTACATATATAAATACAGTGTAATATATAAAAAAAGATAGATCGATCGATAGATAAATATTTTGCACCATGCAACGCAACAGTCGACAAATGTTTTATCTATCGAAACTATTGGACTGCACAGAACGTTAAGCCATAAGACACTGCTGATGTTACATCATT
The DNA here is from genome assembly GCF_028390025.1 of Pseudophryne corroboree. NCBI lineage: Eukaryota > Metazoa > Chordata > Amphibia > Anura > Myobatrachidae > Pseudophryne > Pseudophryne corroboree. The sequence goes on along the minus strand of NC_086444.1, from coordinate 316,912,450 downwards.
GCGAAATACTTGTCCTGTGCTACCGATAGTTACAGTGGATGAGTAAAAATGACATTTCAATTACCTTACTGGAGCGCCCATCTAACGTCTCCGCATTTCTTTATTCCACAGGCCACTGAGCTTTGGTGAACGTTCCCAGAAATGCGATTCAGAGGACTCTCTAGGGGAGAAAGGAAAATGGCTTAAAACCTGTCAAACAAAAGGGTGCACTGCGACCCCCGAACCACCCCGTATCTCTTTTACAGATTCTAATCGGCAAGTGATATTATGGAAAGTTTGTTGTTGCATGTATAGAAATTAAAAAACAGTGTTTGACATATATGGGTTTAGTTTCACTTTAATACTGGCATACTGAAACTCAGAATCGAATTATAGTTTATAAAACTAGAAGCATCGTTTGCGCCTTAATTTCACAAGCCAAAAGGGTCATTATACATAGCTACAACTGCATTTTAAAATTCACATTCTTCTGCACAAAAGTATAAATACACATCACAAAAAAGGTGCAATAGAGGGGATTAAGCACAGACTATGTACAACACTAATCGCTTTTGCACTACAAAACACAAAGTGAAATCTTTTTCATAATCTACACACACTAATATACATTTATACATTGTTGACAGTTACAGAATTAATGCTATGCACAAATAAAGTTATCGCACAGAAAGATGGGAGATTTATGGATTTTAATAATTTTCCTTTTTAATCCCAAGAAGGTGTTCTTGCTTTGTTATACACAGGAACAAAATGACGATTAGCAACAATCTTCAACTTTAGATTTGTGGATACCTTCTGTAAGTGCTCATATTTCTAAAACTACATTCTAAACAAAACGTATACTACCCCCTAACCCCCCAGAAATCCAAATTAAACATCCTAATGCAGTGATGCACAACCATGGTCCTTGAGGCACACCAACAGTCAAGGTTTTAAGGATAACCATATTTCAGCACAGATGGACTTAATTAGTACCTCGGTTATCTGGATTTAACCATTTGTGCTTAAGCATGGACATCACTACCAGGACTGCTAGCATGCCTCTAGGACAAAGGCTGGGAAACACTGTTCTATAACTGTTTAACTCTACATTATTTCCACACTAGTTTGATTGTTTGCTAGCAAAAGTGGAAAACATGGTTACATTTTGCAGTCCTTAGTAATATAGTGAGACTAGAACATTTTCTAATTGCCTTGATTTGCTTTACACTAGTATCATGAAAGAAACTGAATTTACGCTGATTTCCTGCAATAATGGCAGCACTGATAATGCGGCTCACTAAAGCTTAAATTTACGTGTCAATATAAAGTTTTGTTTTCTTACTGAAATAGTCCCCAAATACAGAGTACACTGGGGACAAACAAATACTAATAATGCTATTAGCTATATTCACCAAGTTGCCATCCACGTGAGGAGCACATCCCTGCCTCACTATGCAACAAACTGGGTGTGTGGCCAACTATATCATAAAAGGTGTATCTTGGTGCTGATCACTCCGGAATAAGGGCAATCCTAACAGGCTATGTTTACCTACCTAGCACACTAAAACAAAGGGTCATACTTCCTACTGACATGCCCTACAAGGTAAAAAGGAGTGTGCCTTTAACACGTCTGCCTAATCATAGTTGCCCCATACAAAGAAAACCATATCAAATATGGACAATCCTCAAAAGGGGTTGGGTACGAGATCCCGGCGGTCAAAATAGATATATATATAGATATATATGTACATAGAAATAGATGTACATACATAAATACAGTGTATATATAAAAAAAGATAGATCGATCGATCGATCGATAAATATTTTGCACCGCACAGCGCAACAGTCGACAGATGTTTTATCTATCAAAACTGTTGGACTGCGCAGAACGTTAAGCCATAAGACACTGCTGATGTTACATCATTGCAAAATACTTGTCCTGTGCTAGCGATAGTTACAGTGGATGAGTAAAAATGACATTTCAATTACCTTACTGGAGCACCCATCTAACGTCTCCGCATTTCTTTATTCCACAGGCCACTGAGTTTTGGTGAACGTTCCCATAAACGCGATTCAGAGGACTCTCTAGGGAAGAAAGGAAAATGGCTTAAAACCTATCATATAAAAGGGGTACGAGGCCCTGGTGGGCCGTGGAGGAAAATGGGGGAGGGAAGGGGGGATGGGGAGGGAAAGTGGGAGTGCTGGGGATGTAGGACAGGGCACCCCTTAAACCTCACCTGATCCAGAGGCGGACGACCTGCTTCGGCCCTTTCCTGCATTCGTCACCGTAGCTGGACCACGTCAACTTGACTCTCGCTGGGGGCTTCATCTGGATGTCACAGAAATACTTGTCCTGTGCTAGCGATAGTTACAGTGGATGAGTAAAAAAGACGTTTCAATTACCTTACTGGAGCGTCCATCTAACGTCTCCGCAATTCTTTATTCCGCAGGCTGCTGAGCTTTGGTGAACGTTCCCAGGAATGCGATTTGGAAAACTCTCTAGGGAAGACAAATAGGTTAGAAAGAAAGGCACTTTCGCGTAAAAAAGGTAGGGATTAAAACCCGATGAAAAAGGGGTACAAGGCCCTGGTGGGCTGTGCAGGTGGAGGGGGAGGGAAGGGGGTTGGGCAGGGAAAGGAAGGGGTGCTGGGGATGTAAGACAGGGCACCCCTTATACCTCACCTGATCCAGAGGCGGACGACCTGCTTCGTCCCTTTCCTGCATGCGTCACCATAGCTGGACCACGTCAACTTGCCTATCGCTGGGGGCTTCATCTGGACGTCACAGAAATACTTGTCCTGTGCTAGCGATAGTTACAGTGGATGAGTAAAAATGATGTTTCAATGACCTTACTGGAGCGCCCATCTAACGTCTCCACATTTCTTTATTCCACAGGCCGCTGAGCTTTGGTGAACGTTCCTAGAAACACGATTCAGAGAACTGTCTAGGGAAGACAAATAGGTTAGAAAGAAAGCGGTAGGGCTTAAAACCAGTCATAAAAAAGGGGTACAAGGCCCTGGAGGGCCGTGGAGGAGGATGGAGGAAGGGGGGATGGGGAGGGAAAGTGGGAGTGCTGGGGATGTAAGACAGGGCACCCCTTAAACCTCAACTGGTCCAGAGGAGGACGACCTGCTTCGGCCCTTTCCTGCATGCGTCACCGTAGCTGGACCACGTCAACTTGACTCTTGCTGGTGGCTTCATCTGGATGTCACAGAAATACTTGTCCTGTGCTACCGATAGTTACAGTGGATGAGTAAAAATGACATTTCAATTACCTTACTGGTGCGTCCATCTAACTTCTCCGCTTTTCTTTATTCCGCAGGCTGCTGAGCTTTGGAGAATGTTCCCAGGAACGCGATTTGGAGGACTCTCTAGGGAAGACAAATAGGTTAGAAAGAAAGGCACTTTCGCGCAAAAGGTAGGGCTTAAAACCCATCGAAAAAGGGGTAGGATGCCCTGGTGAGCCATGGAGGGGGAGGGGGAGGGAAAAGGGGAGTGCTGGGGATGTAAGACAGGGCACCCCTTAAACCTCACCTGATCCAGTGGCTGAGGAACTGCTTCGGCTCATTCCCGCAGGCGTCACAGTGGCTGGACCACGTCAACTTGCCTCTCGCTGGGAGCTTCATCTGGACGTCAATGGGGTCCGGTAAACTCCTGTCTCTTCTCTTGCAGGTATGGCTTTACTCCGGCAGCACCTTCATTCCGCTGTCATACTCGTCCATGGGAGATCTTCTCGATTCCGCCCTTTGCTAGCAGGCGCCGCCCGCTACGCTTTCGACGCCGATCCAAGCCAGGTAGTAATAAAATGGCGCACGCACCACCCATGGCTGTAAGACTGCCAACGCTACCCTCAAGAAGATGTTCCACCGACCCAATGCCCTCTGTACATCTTCTTGGCGGTAGCGTGGGCATTACAGATAGATAGATATATATATATATATATATATATATATAGATATATATGTACATAGAAATAGATGTACAGTACATATATAAATACAGTGTAATATATAAAAAAAGATAGATCGATCGATAGATAAATATTTTGCACCATGCAACGCAACAGTCGACAAATGTTTTATCTATCGAAACTATTGGACTGCACAGAACGTTAAGCCATAAGACACTGCTGATGTTACATCATTGCGAAATACTTGTCCTGTGCTACCGATAGTTACAGTGGATGAGTAAAAATGACATTTCAATTACCTTACTGGAGCGCCCATCTAACGTCTCCGCATTTCTTTATTCCACAGGCCACTGAGCTTTGGTGAACGTTCCCAGAAATGCGATTCAGAGGACTCTCTAGGGGAGAAAGGAAAATGGCTTAAAACCTGTCAAATAAAAGGGGCACGAGGCCCTGGTGGGCCGTGGAGGAGGATGGGGGAGGGAAGGGGGGATGGGGAGGGAAAGTGGGAGTGCTGGGGATGTAAGACAGGGCACCCCTTAAACCTCACCTGATCCAGAGGCGGAAGACCTGCTTTGGCACTTTCCTGCATGCATCACCGTAGCTGGACCACGTCAACTTGCCTATCGCTGGGGGTTTCATCTGGACGTCACAGAAATACTTGTCCTGTGCTACCAATAGTTACAGTGGATGAGTAAAAATGACGTTTCAATTACCTTACTGGAGCGCCCATCTAATGTCTCCGCATTTCTTTATTCTACAGGACGCTGAGCTTTGGTGAACGTTCCCAGAAACACGATTCAGAGGACTCTCTAGGGAAGACAAATAGGTTAGAAAGAAAGGGGTAGGGCTTAAAACCCGTCAAAAAAAGGGGTACAAGGCCCTGGTGGGACATGGAGGAGGATAGGGGAGGGGGGAATGGGGGATGGGGAGGAAAAGGGTTGAGTGCTGGGGCTGTAAGACAGGGCACCCCTTAAACCTCACCTGATACGAAGGCGGACGAACTGATTCGGCCCTTTCCCACATGCGTCACCGTAGCTGGACCATGTCAACTTGCCTATCGCTGTGGGCTTCATCTGGACGTCACAGAAATACTTGTCCTGTGCTAGCGATAGTTACAGTGGTTGAGTAAAAATGACATTTCAGTTACCTTACTGGAGCGCCCATCTAACGTCTCCGCATTTCTTTATTCCACAGGCCGCTGAGCTTTGGTGAACGTTCCCAGAAACACGATTCAGAGGACTCTTTAGGGAAGACAAATAGGTTAGAAAGAAAGGGGTAGGGCTTAAAACCCGTCAAAAAAAGGGGTACAAGGCCCTGGTGGGCCGTGAAGGAGGATGGGGGAGGAGGGGAAGGGGGGATGGGGAGGGAAAGGGGGAGTGCTGGGAAAGTAAGACAGGGCACCCCTTAAACCTCCCCTGATACGAAGGCGGACGAACTGCTTCGGCCCTTTCCCACATGCGTCACCGTAGGTGGACCATGTCAACTTGCCTATCGCTGGGTGCTTCATCTGGACGTCACTGAAATACTTGTCCTGTGCTAGCGATAGTTACAGTGGATGAGTAAAAATGACGTTTCAATTACCTTACTGGAGCGTCCATCTAACGTCTCCGCAATTCTTTATTCCACAGGCTGCTGAGCTTTGGTGAACGTTCCCAGGCAGGAATGCGATTCGGAAAACTCTCTAGGGAAGACAAATAGGTTAGAAAGAAAGGCACTTTCATGCAAAAAAGGTAGGGATTAAAACCCGTTGAAAAAGGGGTACGAGGCCCTGGTGGGCTGTGCAGGGGGAGGGGGAGGGAAGGGGGTTGGGCAGGGAAAGGAAGGGGTGCTGGGGATGTAAGACAGGGCACCCCTTGAACCTTACTTGATGCGGAGGCGGACGACCTGCTTCGGCCCTTTCCCGCAGGCATCACCGTGGCTGGACCGCATCAACTTGCCTCTCACTGGGGGCTTCGTCTGGACGTCACAGGGGACGGTAAACCGCGGGTAAACTCCTGTCTATTCTCTTCTAGGTATGGCTTTATTGCGGCAGCACCTTCATTCCGCTGTCATCCTAGTCCATGTGAGGTCTTCTCGATTCCCCCCTCTGTCGGCAGGTGCCGCCAGCTACGCTTTCGATGCTGATCCAAGCCAGGTAGTAGTAAAATGGTGCACGCACCACCCATGGCTGTAAGACTGCCACTAACCCCAAGAAGATGTTCCGCCCACCCAATGCCCTCTGTACATCTTCTTAGCGGTAGAGTGGGCATTACGATTAGATAGAGAGAAAGAGATATATAGATATATATGTACATAGAAATAGATGTACATATATAAATACAGTGTATATATATAAAAAGATAGATCGATCGATAAATATTTCGCACCGTGCAGCGCAACAGTCGACAGATGTTTTATCTATCGAAACTGTTGGACTGCGCAGAACGTTAAGCCATAAGACACTGCTGATGTTACATCATTGCAAAATACTTGTCCTGTGCTAGCGATAATTACAGTGGATGAGTAAAAATTACATTTCAATTACCTTACTGGAGCGTCCATCTAATGTCTCCGCATTTCTTTATTCCACAGGCCGCTGAGCTTTGGTGAACTTTCCCAGAAACGCAATTCAGAGGACTCCCTAGGGAAGAAAGATATGAAAATGGCTTAAAACCCGTCAAATAAAAGGGGTACGAGGCCCTGGTGGGCCGTGGAGGAGGATGGGGGAGGAAAGGGGGGATGGGGAGGGAAAGTGGGAGTGCTGGGGATGTAAGACAGGGCACCTCTTAAACCTCACCTGATCCAGAGGCGGACGACCTGCTTCGGCTCTTTCCTGCATGCGTCACCGTAGCTGGACCACGTCAACTTGACTCTCCCTGGGGGCTTCATCTGGACGTCACAGAAATACTTGTCTTGTGCTAAAGAAAGTTACAGTGGATGAGTAAAAATGACATTTCAATTACCTTACTGGAGCGTCCATCTCATTATTCCGCAGGCTGCTGAGCTTTGGTGAATGTACCCAGGAACGCGATTTGGAGGACTCTCTAGGGAAGACAAATAGGTTAGAAAGAAAGGCACTTTCGCGCAAAAAGTAGGGCTTAAAATTCGTCGAAAATGGGGTACGATGCCTTGGTGGGCGGTGGAGGGGGAGGGGGAGGGAAGGGGGTTGGGGAGGGAATAGGGGGGTGCTGGGGATGTAAGACAGGGCACCCCTTAAACCTCACCTGATCCAGTGGCTGAGGAACTGCATCGGCTCATTCCCGCAGGCGTCACAGTGGCTGGACCGCGCCAACTTGCCTCTCGCTGGGAGCTTCATTTGGATGTCAATGGGGTCTGGTAAACAGCGGGTAAACTCCTGTCTCTTATAACTAAAGAAAGAAAGGTATTCCGTACTAGGGCCTACTCAGAAGCGAATACACTGATATTTCCTAAAAGTCAACGCCCCATAGGGGAGAGGACCAATGATAAATTAAAATATAACTTTTATTGATATACGTTAAAGCTTACGAAATATGTGCAAGTGAAAAAATAATATTGATAATGAAAAAATAATAATAAAAATTTGAAAGTGTACTAAATAAATGTGATATTAAAAAGCTGAACCACTGTATGAATGTGTGTTGTATTTATTCTTCCAATGAAAAGTGTGTATCACTTAATTCTGTGGTTTCATCAGATGCTGCTACAACAGTTACAATACTGTAGCAGCTTGTGACAGGGAGAGTGTTTGTATCAATTTAACTATAATGACCTCATTATTTTATGCCTAATTCGCCTCACACACTAACATGGAGAATATCTGGCGTCTACATATCATTGAGGCATAACACGCACCCGTCTCCTGACATAGTATTGTATACCACTGTTATATATTAAATTAATTAATATTTAGGGATACACACATGGAAAGTAATAAATAAATAAGCTGCTAAATTTAATTAATTAATGAAAAATAGTGAAAGTCCACTTATTATACACAATAGTCCTTTGCATATATAATATTAGACAGGGCACCCTGTCTAATATTATATATGCAAAGGACTATTGCATATATCCCGCAGGCATCACAGTGGCTGGACCGCATCAACTTGTCTCTCGCTGGGGGATTCGTCTGGACGTCACAGGGGACGGTAAACCGCGGGTAAACTCTTGTCTCTTCTCTTGCAGGTATGGCTTTACTGCGGCAGCACCTTCATTCCGCTGTCATCCTCGTCCATGGGAGATCTTCTCAATTCCCCCCTCCGTCGGCAGGCGCTGCCCGCTACGCTTTCGACGCCGATCCAAGCCAGGTAGTAGTAAAATGGCGCATGCACCACCCATGGCTGTAAGACTGCCAACGCTACCCCCCAAGAAGATGTTCCGCCCACCCAATGCCCTCTGTACATCTACTTGGCGGAAGCGTGGGCATTACGGATATATATATATATAGATATATAGATATATATGTACATAGAAATAGATGTACATATATAAATACAGTGTATATCTAAAAAAAAGATAGATCGATCGATAGATAAATATTTTGCACCATGCAGCGCAACAGTCGACAGATATTTTATCTATCGAAACTGTTGGACTGCACAGAACGTTAAGCCATAAGACACTGCTGATGTTACATCATTGCAAAATACTTGTCCTGTGCTAGCGATAGTTACAGTGGATGAGTATAAAATTACGTTTCAATTACCTTACTGGAGCGTCCATCTAACGTCTCTGCATTTCTTTATTCCACAGGCCACAGAGCTTTGGTGAACGTTCCCAGAAACGCGATTCAGAGGACTCTCTAGGGAAGAAAGGAAAATGGCTTAAAACCTGTCAAATAAAAGGGGTATGAGGCCCTGGTGGGCCGTGGAGGAGGATGGCGGAGGGAAGGGGGGATGGGGAGGGAAAGTGGGAGTGCTGGGGATGTAAGACAGGGCACCCCTTAAACCTCACCTGATACGAAGGCGGATGAACTGCTTCGGCCCTTTCCCACATGCGTCACCGTATCTGGACCATGTCAACTTTCCTATCGCTGGGGGCTTCATCTGGACGTCACAGAAATACTTGTCCTGTGCTAGCGATAGTTACAGTGGATGAGTAAAAATGACGTTTCAATTACTTTACTGGAGCGTCCAGCTAACGTCTCCGCAATTCTTTATTCCGCAGGCTGCTGAACTTTGGTGAACGTTCCCAGGAACGTGATTCGGAAAACTCTCTAGGGAAGACAAATAGGTTAGAAAGAAAGGCACTTTCGTGCTAAAAAGGTAGGGATTAAAACACGTTGAAAAAGGGGTACGAGGCTCTGGTGGGGTATCTAGGAGGATGGAGAGGTAAATGGGGGGGTGCTGGAGATGTAAGAGAGGGCACACCTGGAACCTCACCTTATCTGGTGGTGGAGGACTTGCTTAGACCCTTTACCGCAGGCATCACCGTGGCTGAACCGCCTCAACTTGCCTCTCACTGGGGGCTTCATGTGGACGTCAAGGGGCCCAGTAAACCGCAGGTAAACTCCTGTCTCTTCTCTTGTAGGTACGCCTTCCCCTCGGCATCATCTTCGTTCCGCTGCGATCCTTATCCTCGGGAGGTCTTCTCGATTTCCCCCTCCGTCGGCAGGCGCTGCTCGCTACGCTGTCGACGCCGAGCCAAGCCAGGTAGTAGAAAAATGGTGCATGCACCACCCATGGCTGTAAGAATGCCAACGCTACCCCCAAGAAGAGGTTTTACCCACCCAATGCCCTCTGTACTTCTTCTTGATGGTAGCGTGGGCATTATGGATAGAGAAAGTGAGAGAGAAAGATATGTACATAGAAATAGAGTAGCCTGTTTGATTTTTCACAATGTGAGCACATATTTTGAGGTTGATTAAATAAATTTGTTTAAACTTCTTTTTACACTATGGATACCTGGGCCTGATTCAGAAATGTATGCTAGTGCATTTGCAGCTGCGATCCCGTACTCAGCGGAAGTGTTAACTTATGCTAATGTGGTGGCCATGTGTTTTGGGTCTATTTGACTTTTGAGTTGCCATGCAGCCCTGTAGTTGTACTGAATGGCCGAGGAAACTGAGATGCTGTTGTGTACAAGGTTGCAGTTGTAGGCTGAGACACATGCAGAAAATGGCTGCGACATGCCTGTGTTTTTGCCGCTACTCTATTTTATCTTTCCTAAACAGTCCCTGTTAGCCAAATTACAAATAAATCCTCACTGCAAGATATAATCGATCAACTCCATAAATGTTGGCATTGTATACATCTCTGAATCAGGCCTCCTGTTTTGTGATTCAAAACTCTTCTAGCAAACAGTCCGGAGAAACATTGATGACTGAGATAAACATATTATAGCCTTTTTTGAAGTACAACACACACACACACACACACACATACATACTTGTATGTTAGAGAGAGGGAGAGCACACACATATATTATAGAGAGGTGATTTTGAAACTGCTGAACCGGTGGAGTTCCAAACCTCCCCCACTGATGACAGTCATCAGTCGGGGAACCAGGGTAAATTACCCCAAATGGGGTAAAAATAAGATTTTAAACCTACCGGTAAATCTTTTTCTCCTAGTCCGTAGAGGATGCTGGGGACTCCGTAAGGACCATGGGGTATAGACGGGCTCCGCAGGAGACATGGGCACCTAAAAGAACTTTCTAGTATAGTGTGCACTGGCTCCTCCCTCTATGCCCCTCCTCCAGACCTCAGTTAGAGAACTGTGCCCAGAGGAGATGGACAATACGAGGAAAGGATTCATACCAGCCCACACCAATCATACCATATAACCTGGAATACACCTAACCAGTTAACAGTATGAACAAACAACAGTATCGGTGCAAGACCGATTCTAACTGTAACATAACCCTTATGTAAGCAATAACTATATACAAGTCTTGCAGATTTTCCGCACTGGGACGGGCGCCCAGCATCCTCTACGGACTAGGAGAAAAAGATTTACCGGTAGGTTTAAAATCTTATTTTTCTCTTACGTCCTAGAGGATGCTGGGGACTCCGTAAGGACCATGGGGTTTATACCAAAGCTCCCAATCGGGCGGGAGAGTGCGGATGACTCTGCAGCAGTGACGTGCGGTGGGGTGAGGCAGGTAAGGCAGAGCCTTTCCTTTAAACTTTTTTTTTTTTTAAACTTACGTTTAAACCAGAGTTTTGACTGAATAAAATATATGAAAAATACTGATAATTTGTTTGAAATATCTTCTTTGCATTATTCTAATAATTTTTATAGCCCAAACTCTGGAGTAAAAAGTATTTGGCAGGTGAGGCAGTGCCTCACCTGTGTATCCTTTCCACACATCTCTAATCAAAACTCACCAGATTTCCAGGAGTTTATAATGCTGCACCTGTGTATAATGCCCAGATGTACCCTTTGGCTCATACATTGCATGTAAATCTGTCTCTGAGGTTAGCCAGTGCCTCCTGAGCCATTTAGCTCACCGCACATCCCTGCTCTGCAGTACCGACTGAGCAAATGCTAAGTCCTCATCAGCCAGGGTATCAAACTTGTAGAATTTAGCAAAAGATTTTGACCCGACCAAGTTGCTGCTCGGCAAAGCTGTAATGCCGAGACGCCCCGGGCAGCCGCCCAAGAAGAGCCCACCTTTACTGAATGCGGTAACGGCAATCCAGCCGTAACATAAGCCTGCTGAATCGTGTTACAGATCCAGCGAGCAATAGTCTGCTTCGAAGCAGGCGCGCCAATCTTGTTGGCAGCATACAGGACAAACAATGCATCTGTTTTCCTAATTCTAGCCGTCCTGGCTGCATACATTTTTAAGGCCCTGACTACATCCAGGGACATGGAATCCTCCAAGTCACTCGTAGCTACAGGCACCACTATAGGTTGGTTCATATGAAATGAAGACACCACCTTGGGTAAAAATTGAGGACGAGTCCTCAAATCCGCTCTATCCACATGAAAAATCAAGGAAGGGTTCTTGTAAGACAAGGCCGCCAATTCTGACACATGCCTCGCAGATGCCAAGGCTAACAACATGACCACCTTCCAGGTGAGAAATTTTAACTCCACCGTTTTAAGGGGTTCAAACCAGTGTGATTTAAGGAACTGCAACACCACGTTCAGGTCCCATGGTGCCACTGGGGGCACAAAAGGAGGCTGGATGTGCAGTACTCCTTTTACAAAAGTCTGGACTTCTGGAAGAAAAGCCAATTCCTTCTGAAAGAATATTGACAAAGCCGAAATCTGTACTTTAACAGAGCCTAACTTTAGGCCCATATCCACTCCTGTCTGTAGGAAGTGGAGAAAACGACCCAGATGGAAATCTTCCGTAGGAGCATTCTTGGTTTCACACCAAGAGACATATTTCCGCCGGATACGGTGATAATGTTTTGACGTCACCTCCTTCCTAGCCTTTATTAGAGTAGGTATGACCTCCTCCGGAATACCCTTCTCCGCTAGGATCCGGCTTTCAGCCGCCATGCCGTCAAACGTAACTGCGGTAAGTCTTGGAACAGACAGAGCCCCTGCTGTAACAGGTCCTCTCTTAGAGGAAGAGGCCAAGGATCTTCTGTGAGCATCTCCTGAAGATCTGAGTACCAGGCCCTTCGAGGCCAGTCTGGAACAATGAGTATTGTCTGTACTCTTTTTCGTCTTATGATCCTCAACACTTTTGTGATGAGAGAAAGCGGAGGAAACACATAGACCGACTGGAACACCCATGGCGTTACCAGAGCGTCTACTGCTATTGCCTGAGGGTCCCGGGACCTGGCAGAATACCTCCAAAGCTTCTTGTTGAGGCGTGACGCCATCATGTCTATTTGAGGAACTCCCCAGAGACCCGTTATCTCTGCAAAGACTTCTTGATGAAGTCCCCACTCTCCTGGATGGAGATCGTGTCTGCTGAGGAAGTCTGCTTCCCAGTTGTCCACTCCCGGAATGGAGACAGCTGACAGAGCGCTTACGTGATTTTCCGCCCAGCGAAGAATCCTGGTGTCTTCCGCCATCGCGACTCTGCTTCTTGTCTCGCCTTGGCGGTTCACATGAGCTACTACTGTGACATTGTCTGATTGAATCAGAACCGGTAGGTTGCGAAGAAGATTCTCCGCTTGTCGAAGGCCGTTGTATATGGCCCTAAGCTCCAACACGTTGATGTGTAGACAGGACTCCTGGTCTGACCATAGTCCCTGAAAATTTCTTCCTTGGGTGACTGCTCCCCATCCTCGGAGGCTCGCGTCCGTGGTTACCAGGATCCAGTCCTGAATGCCGAACCTGCGACCCTCTAGAAGGTGAGCACTTTGTAGCCACCATAGAAGAGACACCCTGGCCCTGGGGGACAGTGTTATTTTTTGATGTAATTGTAGATGGGACCCGGACCATTTGTCCAGAAGATCCCATTGAAACGTCCTTGCATGGAACCTGCCGAAGGAAATGGCCTCGTAAGTTGCCACCATTTTCCCCAGAACCCGAGTGCATTGATGAGCTGACACTCTTTTTGGCTTTAGTAGTTCTCGGACCATGTTCAGGAGGTCCTGGACTTTTTCCAACGGGAGGAAAACTTTCTATTGTTCCGTGTCCAGTATCATGCCTAGGAACGGTAGTCGAGTTGTTGGAATCAACTGTGACTTTGGTAGATTGAGAATCCACCCATGTTGTTGAAGCACTCTCTGAGAGAGTGACACGTTCTCCAGTAATTGCTCTCTTGATCTCGCTTTTATCAGGAGATCGTCCAAGTATGGGATAATTGTGACTCCTCGCTTGCGCAGGATCACCATCATTTCCGCCATTAACTTGGTGAAAATCCTCGGGGCCGTGGACAGCCCAAACGGCAACGTCTGAAACTGATAATGACAATCCTGTACTGCGAATCTCAGGTACTCCTGATGAGAGGGATATATGGGGACATGAAGGTAAGCATCCTTTATGTCCAGTGACACCATAAAATCCCCCCCTTCCAGGCAGGCTATCACCGCTCGGAGCGATTCCATCTTGAATTTGAATCTTTTCAGGTACAGGTTCAGGGATTTTAGGTTTAAAATGGGCCTTACCGAACCATCCGGCTTCGGAACCACAAATAGGGTTGAATAATACCCTTTTCCCTGTTGGCTCAGGGGAACCCTGATAATCACTCGCTGTTGACACAGCATTTGAATTGCAGCTAGCACTACTTCCCGCTCTGGGGTAGAAGCTGGTAAGGCCGACTTGAAAAATCGGCGTGGGGGCACCTCTTCGAATTCCAGCTTGTAGCCCTGGGAGACTATTTCTATCACCCAAGGGTCCACGTCTGACTGAACCCAGACTTGGCTGAATAGTCCCACCTGTGCGGACTCCCGCAGGGGAGCCCCAGCGTCATGCGGTAGACTTAGCGGAAGCCGGGGAGGACTTCTGCTCTTGGGAACCAGCCACAGCAGGTGTCCTCTTGCCTCTACCCTTACCTCTGGCGAGGAAAGAGGAGCCCCGACCTCTTCTTGACCTATGCGACCGAAAGGACTGCATCTGATATTGTTGGGGTTTCTTTTGCTGTTGGGGAACAAAGGGTAAAAAGGTCGACTTACCCGCGGTAGCTGTAGAGATCAGGTCCGCGAGGCCGTCCCCAAACAATACATCACCTTTGTAAGGTAAAACCTCCATATGCCTTTTTGAGTCTGCATCCCCCGTCCATTGGCGGATCCATAAGGCTCTTCTTGCCGAACTAGCCATAGCATTGGCTCTTGAACCCAGTAAACTAATGTCTCTTTGAGCGTCCCTCATATATAAGACTGCGTCCTTAATATGAGCTAATGTTAACAAAATTGTATCTCTATCTAGGGTATCAAGGTCAGCTGACAGTGTATCCGTCCAAGCTGCTACTGCACTACATACCCATGCTGACGCAATTGCCGGTCTAAGCAAAGTACCAGTATGAGTGTAGATAGACTTTAGTGTAGTCTCTTGCCTGCGGTCCGCAGGATCCTTGAGGGCCACTGTGTCAGGGGACAGCAGCGCCACCTTCTTGGAAAGGCGTGTTAAGGCTTTGTCCACTGTGGGAGAGGATTCCCAACGTACCCCGTCCTGTGTAGGGAAAGGGTACGCCATAAGAACCCCTTTGGGAATCTGCATTTTCTTATCTGGAGTTTCCCATGCTTTTTCACATAACTCATTAATTTCATGGGAAGGAGGAAAGTTTATAACTTGTTTCTTTCCCTTAAACATGTGTATCCTCGTGTCGGGCACCGAGGGCTCATCAGTGATATGTAACACATCTTTTATTGCAATAATCATGCACTGAATACTTTTTGTCACCCTGGTGTGCAACCTTGCTTCATCATAGTCGACACTGGAATCAGAGTCTGTGTCGGTATCTGTGTCCCTTATTTGTGAGAAGGGACGTTCTGAGACCCCGACGGGTCCTGTGAGTCGGTATAATCCGTAGATTGATTACCTGCCGACGCACTGGACTCTGCTTTGTCCAGTGTTTTATGCAGTGAAGCTACACTAGCATTTAACATATGCCACATATCCATCCAATCCTGAGTCGGCACCACCGACTGAGACACACCACTCATCTGTTCCACCTCCTCTTTGGATAAGCCTTCCGTTTCAGACATGCTGACACACGTACCGACACCCCCCACACACTGGGATATAACTATAAGGGGACAATTCCCTAAAGAAGGCCCTTTGGAGAGACAGAGAGAGAGTATGCCAGCACACACCAGTGCCAACTGACCCAGGAAAAAAAAAACCCCAGATAGCGCTTATATATATATATATATATATATACAAATGTATATAGATTTCCCCACTCACTGCGCCTTAATTATGTGCCCCCCTCTCTTTTTTTCAGCCCTCTGATGCTCAGCAGGGGAGAGTCCGGGGAGCCAGCGTTCTCTGCAGCCTCTGTGGAGAAAATGGCGCTGGTTAGTGCTGAGGGATCAAGCTCCGCCCCCTCGTGCGGCGGGCTTCGGTCCCGCTCGTGAATTTGAAAAAAATGGCGGGGATCCGTAGTTTACTGCCTCCGCAGCCTAACTACATACTTTTTTGCCTAAAACGAGGTTTATTGCTGCCCAGGGCGCCCCCCCTGCGCCCTGCACCCATCAGTGCCATGTGTGTGTGTAAGTGTGGGAGCAATGGCGCGCAGCTTCCTGCTGCGCGCTTACCTCATGAAGATCTGAAGTCTTCTTATGTCTGACATACTCACCCGGCTTCTTTTTTCCGGCATCTGTGAGGAGGATGGCGGCGCGGCTCCGGGACGAACCCCAGGGTGAGACCTGTGTTCCGACTCCCTCTGGAGCTAATGGTGTCCAGTAGCCTAAGAAGCAGAGCCCTTAACTCTTAAGAAGTGGGTCTGCTTCTCTCCCCTCAGTCCCACGATGTAGGGAGTCTGTTGCCAGCAGAGCTCCCTGAAAATAAAAAACCTAACAAAATTATTTTTACAGAAAACTCAGGAGAGCTCCCTGTAATGCACCCTATCTCCTCAGGGCACAAGATCTAACTGAGGTCTGGAGGAGGGGCATAGAGGGAGGAGCCAGTGCACACCATACTAGAAAGTTCTTTTAGGTGCCCATGTCTCATGCGGAGCCCGTCTATACCCCATGGTCCTTACGGAGTCCCCAGCATCCTCTAGGACGTGAGAGAAAATATATTCTTGGGGGTAATGGACAGTCGCGCATCTTCCTCGCTCCCGTCGCTCCGCCACTCAAATTGACGTCACTGCGCGTGCCCTCCCTCCTCGGCCGCACAACCTCCTGCTCTTTACTTCCGGCCACCGCACCACTCCTGCTCTTTCCTCCCGCCCGCCGCACAGTGTAATATAGCAGCCTTTCACCCGGGACAGGGAGCGTCGCTGCCTCAGGCGCATGTAAGCACTGTGCGCTATCTTCCACCTGTGGGAGTAATGTGAACTTCAGCGCATGCTGTGGCGTAATGTGAATTTCGTCTCATACTATGTGGCGTCATGTTAATTTTGTCTCATACCGTGTGGCGTAATGTGAATTTCAGCACATACTGTGTGGCGTAATGTGAAATTCGTCTCATACTGTGTGGCGTCATGTTAATTTCATTTACATCCTAGAGGATGCTGGGGTCCACATTAGTACCATTGGGTATAGACGGGTCCACTAGGAGCCACTGGCACTTTAAGAGTATAATAGTGTGGGCTGGCTCCTCCCTCTATGCCCCTCCTACCAGACTCAGTTTAGAAAATGTGCCCGGAGGAGCCGGTCACAGCTAGGGAAGCTCCTAGAGATTCTTTGGTTTTAATTTTTTTTCTAAGAGTGTTTAAGCACAGGGAGGCTGCTGGCAACAGCCTCCCTGCTTTGTGGGACTTAGGGGGGGGAGTAGTGTCCAACCCAGAGAGGTTAATGGCCACTATCTCCGCTGACAGGACACTGAGCTACTGAGGGTGATGATCGTTAGCCGCCCAAGGTGACCGCTCACTCCCGCAGCATGCCGCCACCCCCTAACAGAGCCAGAAGATTCCGGTGGTGAGTGTGATGGCGGCAACAGGGTGGGAGCGCAGTATGACACTGCGCTCCGGAGGCTCAGCGGTACACAGTGCGGCATTAGGAGGGGCGCCCTGAGCCAGCGCAAATACCCTACACTTGTCACTCAGGCTATCAGGGACCTCGGTAATGCTGCTAGCACCATACCTCTGGCCAGTATAAAGATTTCAAAGTGTGGGAAGATGCACTATGTTCAGGGGGCGGAGCTTCTCCTCAGAGCGGACCCAGCAGCTCATGAGCGCCATTTTCTCCCTGCAGATCCGTAGACTGAGATGCTGACGGGGAGCGCTGTCCCTCCACACGACTCCAACTATCCTGTGCGGTACCAGGGGCTTGTAGAAGGGGGGGAGGCAGTAGTTTACTGTGTAGTCTATTAAGGGTGCACAGTCAGCGCCACGTATTTAATTTATAACTGCCTGATATAGCGCTGTGTGTGCTGGCTCCAAACTCTGTGTTCCTTTGAAGGTACTTGGGGGAAACTGTGTCTGACATTTTCCTGTGTGTGTGTGTGTGTGTGTGTGTGTGTGTGTGTGTGTGTGTGTATGCGAGTTTCTCACATAGCCATGTCCAGGGACTCTGTGTCTTATGCTGCAGAGGACGTATCTTCTCCAGAGGAATCCATTCCATGTACTCAGGAATGTAATTCCATGTTTCAAGCTCCTGAATCTGAGCCCCAATGGCTGGCTTCCATTAAGGGAATGATATCTCAGATTTCTACTAGGGTAGCCCATTCTGAGGCTGAAACTAAAGGTTTTAAAGAAATCTATGGAAGCTTGGTCAGGTTCTGTCCCTATTGCTTCTAAACCCCCTGGCATATACCCAAAGAAATGTGTACTTGCCCAGATTATGCAAGCCGACACAGATACCGACTATGACATGGCGGGGGATGTGCTGAGGGGGGCGGCATCCCTTGCAAAGAGGGGCAGCTCATAACTGAGGCCATTAGGGATGTGTTACACATTACTGACACACCACCTGAGCAGGTTGAGGAGGCTTACTTCACAGACAATAAGAAAGCCTCGCTAACCTTCCCTGCGTCTAAGGAATTAAACGCATTATTTGAAAAGTCCTGGAAAATCCAGGAGAAAAAATTCCAGGTCCCGAAAAGGGTTCTTGTTGCTTTTCCCTTCCGAGGATAGAAAAAATGGGAAACCCCACCCATAGTTGACACATCTGTCTCCAGACTGTCAAAAAAGGTGGTTTTACCTGTCCCTGGATGTACCACGAACCGGCTGATCGTAAGATTGACACTATGCTCAAATCCATATACACTGCTTTAGGAGTGGCGTTAAGGCCCACTATTGCCTGTGCATAGATTTCTAAAGCCATCGTAAAGTGGTCAGGCAAATTGCTAGAGGACTTAGATACGATAGATAGAAGTGACACTGAACTGTTTTTATGTAACATACAGGATTCAGCGGGTTTCATGGTGGAGTCCATGAAGGACCTGGGTACTCTGAATGCAAGGATATCTTCCATGGCTGTCTCAGCACGCAGGGGACTCTGGCTACGCCAATGGTCGGCAGACGCTGAATCCAGGAGAAGTGTGGAGAACCTACCCTTCACAGGTCAGGCTCTATTTGGGGAAGCATTGGATGTGTGGATTTCCACGGTAACCGCGGATAAGTCAACCTTTCTTCCCTCAGCTGCTTCTTCTACAAAGAAACCCTTTTCTTCATCACCATCGCAGTCCTTTTGAACCGCAAAGACAAAGAAGTCCAAGTCCCCTACTACCTTCTAGGCAAAATCCAAAAAGCCTGCACCTAAAGGTTCCCAGGACCAGAAGCCTGCTTCTGGTTCCTCAAAATCCTCAGCATGACGGTGGACCGCACAGCCTGGAGAAAGGGCTGGTGGGTGCGAGACTCAGACATTTCAGCCACGTCTGGGTGTCGTCCATCCTGGATACAGGACATTGTGTACCAGGGGTACAGGCTGGAGTTTTGAGAATTCTAGCCTCCCCAATTCTTCAAATCAGGCTTGCCAGCTTTACGAATGGAAAGGGCTGTCCTACAGGAAGCCATACAAAAATTGGAAAAGTCAGAGGTCATTGTTCAAGTTTCACCTCATATGAAACACATGGGTTACTATTAAAACCTTTTCGTGGTGACGAAACTGGATGGTTCGATCAGACCGATTTTGAACTTGAAATCGTTAAACCCTTATCTGAAGGAGTTCAAATTCAAAAGAGAGTCTCTGAGAGCAGTGATCTCAGGTCTTGAGGAGGGAGAGTTTCTGGTATCCCTGGATATCAAGGATGCGTACCCCACATTTTGATTTGGCCGCCTCACCAGGCTTATCACAGATTTGCACTGTTAGACAGTCACTATCAGTTCCAGGCACTGCCATTCGGTCTCTCCACGGCACCGAGGGTGTTCACCAAGGTGATGGCAGAGAAAATGGGTCTCCTCTGCAGACAGGGAGTGAACATAATTCCATATCTGGACGATCTGCTGATAAAGGCATCGTCCAAGGAGACGTTGTTACAGTCCATTGCTCTCACGACTCATCTGCTCAGGGAACATGGTTGGATCCTGAACCTTCCAAAGTCACATTTGGAGCCGACAAAGAGATTGTCTTTCCTGGGGATGATCCTCGACACGGACATGCAGCGGGCGTTTCTGCCGGTGGAGAAAGCGTTGGTGATACAATCGATGGTCCGGGATGTCTAGAAGCCTGCCCAGGTATCAGTTCATCAGTGCATTCGCCTTCTGGGGAAGATGGTTGCCTCCTACGAGGCTCTGTAGTACGGAAGATTTCATGCTCGGTCATTCCAACTGGATCTCCTAGACAAGTGGTTGGGATCTCACCTGCACATGCACCAGAGGATACGTCTGTCGCTGAAAGCAAGGATTTCACTCCTCTGGTGGCTGCAAATGCCTTACCTTCTAGAGGGCCACATGTTCGTGGTTCAGAACTGGATCCTTCTAACCACGGATGCAAGTCTCCGAGGTTGGGGCGCAGTCACCCAAGGGGAAACCTTCCAAGGAAGGTGGTCAAGTCAGGAATCCCTTCTTCCAATAAACATCCTGGAAATTTACTAAGGTGGAATTTCAACTGGGACGGTTTCTCCTCTTCCTGCAAGCAGGTGTGGATATGGGCCTGTGTTTGGGATCCATAAAGGTCCAGATTTCGGCTTTATCCATTTTCTTCCAGAAACAATTGGCTGCCATCCCTGAGGTTCAGACTTTTCTGAAAGGGGTTCTGCACATCCAGCCTCCCTTTGTGGCGCCGACGGCACCCTGGGATCTTAACGTGGTGTTGCATTTCCTGCAATCGGATTGGTTTGAGCCTTTACAGGAGGCTGAAGTCAAGTTTCTAACATGTTGGACTTAGCTTCTGCTCAACGTGTGTTGGAATTGGGGGCTTTGTCCTGTAAAAGCCCCTACTTAATCTTCCATGAAGATAGAGCTGAGCTCAGGACGCATCAGCAGTTCCTTCCAAAGGTTGTGTCGGCTTTTCATATCAACCAACCTATTGTGGTGCCAGTAGCTACAGACTCTTCGATTTACATCTAAGTCCTTAGATGTTGTGAGGGCTTTGAAGATCTATATGAAGAGGACTGCTCGTCACAGGAAATCGGACTCTCTGTCCTTTATGATCCCCTGAAAATTGGGTGTCCTGCTTCTAAGCAGACGATTTCTCGCTGGATCAGGTTCACTATTCAGCATGCATATCCTACGGCAGGAGTGCCGTGTCCAAAATGAAGGCCCACTCTTCTCGTAAGGTGGGTTCTTCCTGGGCGGCTGCCCGGGGTGTCTCGGCTTTGCAGTTTTGCCGAGCGGCTACTTGGTCTGGGTCGAACACGTTTGCTAAGTTCTACAAGTTCGATACTTTGGCCTCTGAGGACCTTAAGTTTGGTCAATCAGTTCTGCAGGAACCTCCGCGCTCTCACTCCAGTTCTGGGAGCTTTGGTACATCCCCATGGTACTAATGTGGACCCCAGCATCCTCTAGGACGTAAGAGAAAATAGGATTTTAATTACCCACCGGTAAATCCTTTTCTCGTAGTCCGTAGAGGATGCTGGGCGCCCGCCCAGCGCTTCGTTATCCTGCAGTGGTTACTTGGTGCAGTACTGCTTTGTTCTTAGTTAAGTACTGCGTTATTACTTTGTTCAGTAATGTTTTCAGCTATTGCTGAGTTTTCAGGCTGGTTAGCTTGGTTTGCCTTGTTTGTGTGAGCTGGTGTGAATCTCGCCTCTTTTTGTGTAATATCCTTCTCTCAAGGTTGTCCGTCTCCTCTGGCACAATTTCTAGACTGAGTCTGGTAGGCGGGGCATAGAGGGAGGAGCCAGCCCACACTATTAAACTCTTAAAGTGCCAATGGCTCCTAGTGGACCCGTCTATACCCCATGGTACTAAAAGGATTTACCGGTAGGTAATTAAAATCCTATTTTTGTCTCATACCGTGTGGCGTAATGTGAATTTCGTCTCATACTGTGTGGTTTCGTGTTAATTTTGTCTCATACGTGTGGCGTAGTGTGAATTTCAGCGCATACTGTGTGGAGTAATGTGAATTTCAGCGCATACTGTGTGGCGTAATGTGAATTTTGTCTCATACTTTGTGGCGTCATGTTAATTTTGTCTCATACCGTGTGGCGTAATGTGAATTTCAGCGCATACTGTGTGGCGTAATGTGAATTTCATCTCATACTGAGTGGCGTCATGTTAATTTTGTCTCATACCGTGTGGCGTAATGTGAATTTAGTCTCATACTGTGTGGAGTCATGTTAATTTTGTCTCATACCGTGTGGCGTCATGTTAATTTTGTCTCATACTGTGTGGCTGAGTGTGAATTTCAGCACATACTGTGTGGAGTAATGTGAATTTCAGCTCATGCTGTGTTCGCGTCATGTTAATTTTGTCTCATACCATGTGGTGTAATGTGAATTTCAGCACATAATGTGTGGAGTAATGTGAATTTCGTCTCATACTGTGTGGTGTCATGTTAATTTTGTCTCATACCGTGTGGCGTAATGTGAATTTCGGCTCATACTGTGTGTAGTAATGTGAATTTCGGCTCATACTGTGTGTAGTAATGTGAATTTCGGCTCATACTTTGGGGCATAATGTGACTAAGGAGCACTACTGTTGGTAGCTGGTGAGCATGGGTGACATGGGAAAAAAAACAACTTTTCCAATCACTGTCTTTTTTTACCCTTCAGATGACATCAAATAGATAAAGAATATACCAGGCAGAGTTCCTCGATTATGGGTATACCCAAATTGACGACAAAGGAATAATGAAACCACAGTGTGTTGTTTGTTTGTTTGAAAGTACTAACTGCAGAATCTTTCAAAAAGAGTCAATTGAACACTTGGATAATTTGCACCCACATATGACTTCAAAACCGCAGGAATATTTTGTCAATTTGGAAATGTCTGTCAAAAGACAAAGACTGGACAGCAACTTGAGAGGTACATTCAATCAACGTTCAGCATCTAAGGCTAGCTTTGAAGTGGCCTGGTTGATTGCCCGGAACAAAAAACCTTATACTATTGGTGAGGAATTGGTTAAACCAGCAGCTTTGAAAATGGCTGAGATTATGTGTGGTCAGAATGAAGCCAAGAAACTAAATTCAGTGCCCTTGTCTGCAAGAGTTGTTAAAGACAGAATTTCTATTTTAGCAGAAAATGTGAGGCAAGAAGTTATTTCCACAATAAAAGAGTAAATACTTTGCTATTCAGCTTGATGAGACTACAGATGTTAGTAGTACTGTAATTCGCAGCAGATGGTATATGTCCGCTACAAAGGTTTACATTTAATTGAAGAGGAATTGTTGTTGTGTTCTCCTCTCGACTTGCGATCTCGTGGAATTGATATCTTCAATAAAGTTAATGAATACTTTAATGACGTCAATTTAAAGTGGGAAGACTGCGTTGCTGTGTCTGTTGATGGAGCTCCAGCTATGCTGGGTCAAGTTAATGGTTTTTCGGCTTTAGTGAGAAAGAAAAATCCAAAAGTTGAAGTAAACCACTGCATTATCCATCGCTAGGCACTGCTTGTGAAACATTTGGAACCTGCACTGGAAGTCGTCATGCATGATGTTATCAAGATTGTCAATTTTATCAAAGGACATGCACTAAACACGCGATTATTTTGTGAATTATGTAAAGATGGTGAGGCTGAATATACAGACCTACTTTATTATACAGACGTTAGGTGGCTCTCACGTGGAAATGTTCTGAACCGAGTGTGTGCTCTCAAAACTGAACTTGAAATTTTTATGGTTGACCAAAAGCATGTACTCGCAGAGAAGTTCACAAACTCCTCATGGGTTGCACATCTCACATATTTAGCTGATATGTTTGAGCATGTTAATGCATTGAACAAAGAATTGCAAGGAAAAAACATAAATATAATTTCAGCCAGAGAAAAGATTTCTGCATTTGGATCAAAGCTTTTATATTGGAGACAGAAAGCTGAACAGAAAAAGATAGCTACCTTTTCAAAGTTAGCTTTGTTCTTGGAAGATTATGAAAATATTACTTTTGAAGACATCAAGGATACAGTTATAAGGCATCTTACCAAACTCAAAGAGCAGTTCTCGGATTACTTTTCAGATCTTCATTCACATGCTGTCAGTTGGATTGTAGACCCCTTTAAATGTGAGATTGCTGTTGTACCAGAAGAGCCTCAAGGGTTGGCAGAGGCACATCATGAGCTTCGATGTAATAATGAAGCACGTATTGCATTTGAAAACAAAGCAGATCTGTCATATTTTTGGATGTCAACAACTGCAAAGGCATTCAAAATTGCACATGAGGAGGCAGTCAAAACGTTTTGCAACAACCTACCTTTGCGAACAAGGATTTACCACTCTAACGAACATAAAAACAAAGCAGAGAAATCGATTGGACGCTGAAGGCTGTATCCAAATTGCTCTGACATCAAAATGCCCCAATACTGATGCTCTTATATCAAAAATTAAGCATCATTTCTCCAAAACCTGAAATTTTGCAGTTGAAGCTTTCAAAGAAATTTTGAATAGATTCAATAAAATTTTGAATTCAAATAATAATAAATGATTTCCTTCCTTTCAAATCAAGGGGGTAACGTCGGCGTATCTAAATATATTTTGGGGTAAAAGGTAAAAATGTTCTCTGACCCCTGACATAGCGCCTCATACTGGCACACTTGGAACCAGTGCCGAGCCTAATGTTTTTTGGTATGCGAACATATATTTTGGTGCCCCTCTAGTGGAATATATAGTGGTGTGGCTTCATGGGGAAGGGGCGTAGCCACAGAATAGTACCAATTCACATTACACCACAGAGTGGTGTCCGCTATTCACATTACACTGCACAGTGGTGTCCGTTAGTCACATTACACCACACCACACAGTAGTACCCCTTAAACACATTAGACAACACAGTGGTGTCTGTTAGTCACATTACACCACACAATAGAGTCTGTTATTCACATTACACCACAGAGTGTTGTCTGCTATTCACATTACACCACACAGTAGTGTCTGCTATTCACATTATAAAGCACAGTAGTGACTTCCGGTTCCGGCGCCCATGTGAGGAGAAGCTGATTGCTGCAGCTCTCCTGCACCCTCAGTAACCGGAGCACACAGCGCCTCCCGCTCGCGGCTTTTCTCCGCGCCTGGCACACACTACCCGTGGGAAAGTGCTGGGGATTGGATGGAAAGGTTTCGGCCGGGGGAATCCAAGATGGCCGCCACACCTAGCTCACAAACGAGTCTGCAGGCTGCTGGCAGCATTAAACAGGCTTCTGCAAAACACATTTCTCCCTCAGGTGAGCCTGACTGTTCCCCTTCCTCTCCAGTGACTTATGCTGATGTAGTGAGAGCTGTTAGGGATGCCATGGAGCCTATCATGGATGCACATGCTGCTAAAATGCAGCAGGCAGTAAAAGATCTAAAATCCCAAATCAAGCTGCTATCTAAGACTGTTCTTACAAATGAACAAAGGCTGGGGGAGACTTTTCAGGATGTTGGGGATCTTAAGCACAGATATGATGAGCTCCAGAAATCTCACTTCCAGCTGCTGAACAAGGTTGACGATCTTGAAAATAGATCGAAGAGATCGAATCTTCGGGTGCTGGGGCTCCCTGAGTCACTGAAAGGTCCCGATTTGACTCTTTTTTTACAAACGTCCCTCCTTGATTTGTTGCATATCCAAGATGAATGCACTGGCTTAGTTATCGAGAGAGCCCACAGACTGGGTCCCCCACGTTCTTCACCTAATAGCAGACCACGTGTGGTTATATTTAAATGTCTGAACTTTCTCCATAAGGAGGCAATATGGACGGCATCCAGGAGGCATAGGAATTTACAATGGGAGGGAGCTCGTTTGGCCATTTTCCAGGACTACTCCGCGGAGGTTTCCCGGGCACGTCGGGAATTTACCCCCCTTTGCTCCCGTTTGGTAAAGGCGAATAAAAAATTTGCTCTGCTCTTCCCTGCAAGACTACGCCTGTTTGATGGAAATTCTTTCCGGGACTTTACAAATCTTGCAGATGCAGAGGCTTATGTTTCTGAGGCATCCAAGGCAGATGACGACTCCTCTCAGGCGGATGACACCCTAGATCGAGATGGATGAGTATTGCTCCTGGACTTCTCTGTTTCCGGTTATGTCTGCCAATTTAACTATTGCTGTAGAATCTGCTGTAGGTGTTTTCTCCCCCAAAAGAGACTTTGGTCTTATACAGCGGGCTGAACCTTTTTGCCTTGTTTTATGTTTTAGATTTTTCTTATTCATCTGTTGTCTTTTTGTGGCTATGTAATCTTTCTAGAATGCTTATATATGCTTAGCGGAGATATCTCCCCCTTCTTCTTATGTGACAGGCTGCGTTTTTCTTTTTCTGTAACATGCTCTGTGTGCTCTGATATTTTCTTGTTATTTTTCCTATGTATATTTTCATATATTATGTTGCCGAGGGTGGGTAAGGGCGCCCCCTCCCTCATTTTTTCCTCAGGTTTTCATAATTCTGGCTGGCTCATTGGCGGTCTATGATGGCCTCTGTGCTAGCTTGAACCGGTTGTTCTCGTTTTCTGAAGTTATGATTGTCCTTAGCAGGACTTTCTTTCACAATGTTAATGTTATATTTTGTGTGTTTTCTATGTTTCTGTCCCTCTTTTCTTCTCCCCCTCCCCTTCTTCTCCTTATGTGTCCACCCCGGTATGTTTTGTATCCGTTTTTCGGCGGCTGTAGATATTATGGTTACTGCGCAGGTTTTCAGGTTTTCCCAGTTCATTTGATGCATGGCTAGTTTGAGTGTCGGTACGTGGAATGTGGGAGGGATCAACTCCCCAGCTAAATGCAGAAAGATTTTGCTCTATCTTCGGAAGGTGGGGATGGATGTTGTTTTCATTCAGGAATCTCACCTTATGCCAAATGAGGTGGTAAAACTGAACACTATGGGTTGGTCTGTGGTAGCCTCTTCCTCCTTCTCTTCTAAGGCTAGGGGAGTGATTATTTTAGCACGGCACACGGTCCCTATCTCTGTCCATGCGATTTTAGATGACACTCAGGGTCGGTATGTACTGGCAGATGTCACATTGTATGCATCCAGGTTCCTACTTTGTAATATTTATGCTCCCAATCAGTACTCTAAGCAATTTTATACGAACATGGTCACTAAGCTACTAAGCTACTCTGAAATTCCTATAACCCTGGGTGGAGATTTTAATTTATATTCTTCTCCAACCTTGGATAAATCCCCCCCCCCCTCGCGCTCCCCCCTCGTTACCACGTATTGGTATCCCCTATATTTGCTCGCAGTTGTCCTTAGTGGATGTGTGGCGCGCATGCTACCCATTAGAAAGGGAATTTACATGCCTCTCAGCTGCGCACCACACATTCTCGAGGATTGATTATCTGCTGTTATCTGACTCCTTTTTTTCAAAAGTGGCTGACTCTAAAATTGAGTATATCTGTATTTCGGACCATGCTTTATGCTGGATGAAATTGATGCTCCTCTCAGAAAAATCCCCTTTTCGCTCCTGGCACTTCCCCTCTCATTTAAGTGGCTCTCTGAAATTCCGCTCCTCATTAGATGCAGCGTGGCTGGATTATCATACGCATAATGGAGAAACTTTGAGCGATGATCCTGCTCTTTTCTGGCAGGCGTCAAAATCAGTTATTCGGGGGCACATTATGTCCTATAGTAAAAAGAGGGATTTAGATTTAAACTCACAATATTTGGAAGCCCAGGCGGCTCTTACTCACTCTTTTCAGGAATTTAAATCCTCCCCCTCCCCTTCTACTAGGGAACGGTACCTTACACAAAAAACACTGTTTGATACCCTCCTTTCTCAAATGGAAGCTAAATATTCATTTTGAAGAGACTGTGGCATTTACAGATATGGCAATAAGTCTGGCAAACTGTTTGTTAAAAGGCAGACACCCTAAAGTGGTCATTCACTCTCTGCTCACCCAAGGTGGGGACAGAGTACGGACCTCGGCCAAGATTGCTGAGGTGCTACAGTCTTTTTATACCACTCTTTATGCACGTCCTGTTATTGACCAGATCCACAAGTCTAGCTTTTGGTCTTCTACTGATCTGCCTCAAATGTCAGAGCCGCACTGTACCTCTCTTCTTGCACCTATCACCACTGAGGAAGTTTCTTTAGCAATATCTGGACTAAAGACTGGGAAGGCCCTGACGGTTTCGCCAATGACTACTATAAAATTCTATCTACTAGACTGTGCGAACCTCTTTCTGTCTTATTTAATTCTTTTATGCAGGGTGCTTCCTTGCCCCAATATTTTAATTCCGCAGTCATAAAGGTTATCCCGAAGCCTGGCCGGGATACTGAGTCTCCCAGTTCTTATCGTCCGATCTCCCTTCTAAACACGGATTATAAATTGTTCACTAAAATCCTCTCGAATAGACTCAAATTCATAGTCCCTGATATAGTTCATACAGACCAGACTGGATTTGTCTGGGGTCGGCAATCAGTGAGCAATATCCGAAAGGTCTTGACTGTTATGCAGGCCTTTCAGCTTTCCAAACCCACTGACACTAATGTATTACTGTCACTTGATGCCGAAAAGGCGTTCGACCTGGTCACCTGGGACCATCTGTATGAAACGCTCCACCGCTTTGGTGCACCTGAGGACTTTGTCTCTCTTATTTCCCGATTATATGAATCTCCCTCCACTCAAGTTTTGGGGAATGGTATCCTCTCATCCCCTTTTCTTATCCAGAGTGGCACACGTCAGGGCTGCCCCTTGTCACCTTTATTATTTGCCTTAGCTTTAGAACCCCTAACTGTTTCCCTGAGAAATTCTCCCAGATTTACAGGCATAAAAATAATGGACACCATGGTAAAATTATCACTGTATGCTGACGACATGCTTCTATTTATTTCTCATCCTGATACGTCCATCCCTGCGATTGTCTCCCTGATTGAACAATTTGGTTCCTTTGCGGGATACAAAATTAATATATCTAAATCTGAGCTTCTCCTCCTTTCAGGAGACTCTTCCCTCTTTCCATTACACCCGGTCCTGTCCCGATTTCCAGTGGCTCGAGATAGTCTTAGATATTTAGGGGTTCAGATCCCTACTTCCCTCCCGGATCTATATGCGGTTAATTTTGGTCCTATTTTGTCCAAGGTGTCTAAAATCCTTACAGACTGGGCGTCTCTGCCCTTGTCTCTTATGGGTCGCGCAGAAGTTATTAAATCTGTTGTTTTTCCCAAGATTGCTTATTTTCTTCTTATGCTCCCTATTGCCCTTGTTGAGAAAGATGTCCTTTTTCTTAAACAGTGTTTCACTAGATTTCTATGGGCAGGTAAACGACCAAGAGTCCCCTACGCTAGGTTGCAGCTATTACGTGAAGAGGGAGGTATGGGAATCCCGGATCCTGTTCTATTTAGTAGAGCAGCGATGTACCGGTATATCACAGACTGGCTTTGGGGCAGATCAGTATTTACGAACTTGCCACTTGAACTGGCCGTATTCCATCCTTTCTCCCCTGCTGCACTCTTACACACCCCAAACTCCCGTCTCCCATCTGAGATAAAACATAATATTTTATTTTGGCATACATATCGAGCATGGCAGGCCACTCACAATAAAGCCGAGAGAAAACCTGACACCTCTCTTCACACTACGTTTTGGGGTAACCCATGTTTCCTTCCTGGCCTTGATAATGCACATTTTTTGAGTTGGAGAGAAAAGGGGATCGCAGCTATTAGAGACATATACGACCCAGGAGGCAACGCGGTGCTTTCTTTCTCTGATATCCAGATAAAATTTGGTATTTCCCACCGGGAATTTTTTATGTACTTGCAGGCTAGACACTTTGCTCAATCCCAGTCTCACCCAATGATTTCTGAGGCTACCACAGACCCGCTGCGCACCTTAATGGTGCTTACTAAAGATTGTCCTTACCATCTTAGTTACTTCAGAAACACCTTTAGGGTCTCATATAGAGACCGGCTCTGGGATTCCGCGTTGTCTTCATGGTCCAGAGATATCCCCAATATGGGATCGTGCGCTGAATTGTTAGATAACATTTTACCCACTTTTAGGTTCTTATACTCTGCCTCTTTGCAAGAGGTTCACTTGAAGACGCTCCAAAGGGCATATATAGCGCCTAATCAGAGGGCACACATGGTCCCAGACGACACTGGCTGTTGCATCAAATGTACTGCGCAGAGTGCCACCTTGTACCACAATATGTGGTCTTGCCGGAAAATATCTAAGTTTTGGTACAAGGTGGTCGCTTATCTCAACACAGTATTTAACTTACGGTTAATAAAACGCCCGAAGGCTTGTTTGCTACTTGATTTTAGGGAGTGGTCTCTTGGGCCTGAAGATAGAGATATTGTTCCGGTACTCTCTGTTATCCTGACAATTGCCAAGAAACAAATTCTTAATAATTGGATCAAACCGTCTACCCCTTCTTTGATGGCTGTGAAACACATGACCCTCCGGATTATTTATTTTGAGAGGCGTGCTACTCTTCCTGATATTGAATTGGGGGTCAGGCGGTTTGCCAAGAAGTGGGAGAAGTATATTGATACTCTAGACCCGGATGTACAGTCGTTCATTTATAAACTTTTTGAGACCACAACATGGTATCTATATAGACAAATCGATAGGGCCTCTTGACAACCTAGGCCCATGTACTGTTCCTTTGGGACCTCCTGCTGTTTTCTTAGGAAATGCAATTATATTAATTTTAATATCCCATGCTGTATGTTTAGTCTGATGCTATATGGTACTGAACCTTCTCTCTGGTTAGAATGGCTAACCATGCCTGAATTACTTCTTTAATATTTTTACTTAGGACTTCTTTGGCCGCTACTCATTCATGATATGATTATACTTGTATTGTTTTCCCCATTTGTTTCTAATCCCCCCCCCCAACCCCCCCTCCTGTCTGTCTTCTTTACTGACCTCTCGGGTATACTGATGTACTGTGAATCCTCAGGTAGAATTGTATGCTTAGCCTTAGGTATATGGTGATTTCTTATGCTGAGACGCACGTCGGTAATGTCTTCATCATTTCCTAGACCTCATGTAGGTTAAGATTGTTTATCCTTTACCTCTTACTCAAGCCTACAATTACCGACTATGTATCTGTGGTTTCACTGATGTGGCTTAAAAGCACCTTACGATGGATTATTGTAACTATACCGGTTTCTCTCCGGTTTTTGGAATGTCTGTATCATGAAGGTCTTCCCTGTTCTTGTATTTCTATAAAAATCTAATAAAAATTGTTGAATTAAAAAAAACAAAGCACAGTAGTGTCCGCTATTCACATTACACCACACAGTACTATCTGCTATTCACATTACACCACACAGTACTATCTGCTATTCACATTACACCACACAGTACTATCTGCTATTCACATTACACCACACAGTAGTACCCCTTATACATGTTAGACCATGTACCCTGCATATGCATGGGGCATGCCCTGTGTAAGCGATATGTTGTTCCAAAAAAGCATTATGGAATGACATTGCTCCAGTGTGTACAAAGCTTAAATGTAGTATA
Organism: Pseudophryne corroboree; assembly: GCF_028390025.1. Taxonomy (NCBI): domain Eukaryota; kingdom Metazoa; phylum Chordata; class Amphibia; order Anura; family Myobatrachidae; genus Pseudophryne; species Pseudophryne corroboree. The sequence goes on along the minus strand of NC_086444.1, from coordinate 316,881,159 downwards.
AGTAACACTTAATTTTTTAGCGTAGTCTTTAGAGCTGAACTCCAGCCTCCACTCACATATATTACATCATACTGAGCTGTAAATCTCACTGATTAGGATTGTCATTTAGTAAGGGGGAGAGAGTTGTGGTCAGGGGCAGAGCTTCCAACTGCTGCTTTTTAGAATAGCACAACCTCTCCCCCCGCCCCGCGGCGGGACCTGCTTGTAAGGTGGTGGTGATCTAGCGCCAGGGACCCCCTTCCTACAGTTGCCGCCAGTGTGTAGAAGGCAGGAGGGAGAGCCGCAGCTAGGCTACCGCCAGCGTGGCTGCAGGTGGCGGGGTGGCTGAGGCAGTGCCCTCATCATCTGCCGCTCAATGCAGCCGTGTAGCCCACATATGCGTGGGGCCGGCCCTGCTTGGAGCACTGATTTATATAAAATGTGTGTAGTATGTTATGCTATTAATATGATTTTAAATAGACAAACACAAGACAGTCAGTCCTTTTAAGTTCATAATAATAGTTATAAATATTAAGTCATATTTTATTTTCACCAACAGGGTCACCACACATGTTTTATATAACAGGCCCATGCATTAGGGGCCCGATGAAGCCGTTTACAATTCAGCAAACTCTGAAATACTTAATTATCTGGGGCCACCCAGCCCCTGATGATGAACAGGCCCCTAAACATTAAATCTCAGTTGACACTGACAACAAATAACTGAATATATGACAGTAAAACACACATAGATGACATTATATATCAATAAAAAATACATTCACAGTTTGTTTATGTCTATATTGGTTGTACTATGGATAACTAGGAGAGTAGATAAATATGATCTAAATTAAAAACATTCCAAAAACCCGGCAACATACTGGTAATTGAAATGTTTAGTGTGAACAACCTCAAAATCCCAAAGAATTAAGCGTCTCTCACTCCCAGTAGGGCTGGTTTTAGCCTGTGCTGGGCCCAAGGCTATAAAATGTGTCGGGCCTTTATAAAATATTGTGTAGCCTACAGTATGAGGTACCCACTATTACATCTAACACACCTAGCAAGAAAATAAATCAGCTTGGTTTACATTTTAGGATTCAGTTTGTAATATGCACAACAAATACAATATTTAATTGCACAGCACAGTTTATAGTTATTAAAACGTTAATATCTATAACAGTTAATGTACATTGGGGGTCATTCCGAGTTGTTCGCTCGGTATTTTTTTCTCGCAACGGAGCGATTAGTCGCTAATGCGCATGCGCAATATCCGCAGTGCGACTGCGCCAAGTAAATTTGCTATGCAGTTAGGAATTTTACTCACGGCATTACAAGGTTTTTTCTTCGTTCTGGTGATCGTAATGTGATTGACAGGAAGTGGGTGTTTCTGGGCGGAAACTGGCCGTTTTATGGGTGTGTGCGAAAAAACGCTACCGTTTCTGGCAAAAACGCGGGAGTGGCTGGAGAAACGGAGGAGTGTCTGGGCGAACGCTGGGTGTGTTTGTGACGTCAAACCAGGAACGACAAGCACTGAACTGATCGCACTGGAAGAGTAAGTCTCGAGCTACTCAGAAACTGCACAGAGAAGTATTTTCGCAATATTGCGAACCTTTGGTTCGCAATTTTGATAAGCTAAGATTCACTCCCAGTAGGCGGCGGCTTAGCGTGTGCAAAGCTGCTAAAAGCAGCTTGCGAGCGAACAACTCGGAATGACCCCCATAGTTCAGTTTGTCCACATTAGTTTATGAAGGACTGACTCTGAATTACAATGACTTTCTTTGGGGTTTTACAGTTGCAAACTCAGCAGCAGATTCATCAAATTAAATGTTTTCTAACAATTCACTCTTTAGGAGAGATGTATCAAAGCTCGGAGAAAGATAACGCACCTGCCAGTCGGCTCATAACTGACATATTACAGGCTGTGTTTGGAAAATGACAGTTAGAAGCTGATTGGCTGGTACTTTATCTCACTCCAAGCATTGATACATCTGCCCTTCTATGCACAATAATGATACACATGACTATAACTTAATATCAAATTCCTTTTTATTCTGCTAAGATTTGAAGATGGATATTAAAAAATACCTTTAAAAATAAAAATAAAACAAATATTTAAAAGCAAAATAAAATATATGTACTTAAAGGGACGATCTGTTATTGGTCTTTTTTTAATGCAAATAATGATCTCTGTTGCTTTCCTGGGCATGAAAAATACGGTTGATTCTTATTGCTATCTGGATCCACCTCCTTAGCTGTGTAATGCCAGGCATACATTAAACAACGTTGGTCCCCGCAAGCTTGCTAGCGGCGGGATTCGGCGGGCTGCTGTCATCGGCAAGTGCATATACACTTGCCAATGTCAGCAGCGACGGAATGGCAGCAGGGTGAGGAGCGAGGCCATTCGGCAGCATGGCATCGCTAGCAACATTACCAGATTTAGCTGCATTTACAGCCAACTGGGGATGTCACTAGCAACCCGCGGGAGCACACATTGCTAACGATCTAGTGGGTACACGCTGGATAATAAAACAAATGTGTCATAACGGTCGATCATTAGTGTGTTTTAAATATCATAATCATGTAAATAAATGACAGTAAATCACATTGGCATAAAGTGAACATACAAAAACCATAATTTTGTACATACAAATAAAATCATTGTTATAGGGGCTCTTACTACTTATGGTCTCTCATAGCTGCTGCCTTTGAGGGTAAATCTGCCAGCCAGGTGCCAGTGTCTATGTAGGTGGGTTCAGGGGTATCCATATGCTGCGCTCATCCAATGTTGAGGGTGCATCAGCTGTCATCTGCCCTGTGAGCCAGAGCTGGACCAACTGCCAGGCTAACACAATGTTGCCGTAGCAACCACTCATTGCAATGAGTGGTTGCACTGTCAGTCTGAATACCACCATAAGCAGGGCAAAGGGGAGATGGGGCAAATCTAGGCAGAGTAACAGATTTGACTTCAATTTACTTGGCAGCTGTGGGCATTAAGATGGACATTTTTGACGACTATGGATATCCCCAATGTCACAGTGGGCCAGTCCAATACTGAACATACCTTACCCATAGAAATGCCTTCTCCAAATTCTGACAAAAAAATAAATAAATGAATTGTATAACATTTTTATTTCTTAAATGTAATTGTCCTTTATGTATGTATAGTCTTTACTGTACTTTCCCCTTATCTTTATGTTCTGCATAGTGCCACCTCTGCATCTGCAGCCTCATATTTTCATACATTAAGTAATCACTTTCATCACGTTATCACTACTTATTTCATTACTTCACTTTTAAAAAGAGAAAGCTGATTATAGTTAGGCTAATCTGAATTATTGCAAAATGCTCACAAAATGTCACACTTTACACACAACAGGCCATCAAATATATGTTTATATACAGTGTCAGACTGGGGCATAAAGGGCCTACCAGGGGAATGCAGTTATAGGGGCCCATACTTAGGGGTGTGGCCAGCCTACAAAGGGGGTGTGGCCAGCCTCCACAGAGTCTTGAAATGCACAATAGTCTTGTGCAGTGTAATGCAACATATCTACCATGTATAATACAAGTGCACAGTCTGGAACCTGATCCCTAGGGGAAGGAGTGGGCCCTCAGGCAGTGGGGCCTACCGGTGGTTTCCCCTGTATCCCTGTGGGCCAGTCCAACCCTGTTTATATAACATCTATAGATAAATATGCAGTAAATACTTCTATTATTCCTTGCGTATTATTTAGCTCCGTAATATATAGCCTTTAATAAAAATGTATTAAATATTTATTTTAAATGTATAATATTCCTACTATTTTTATGTCTAAGGAATACAGTTTGATTGCAACTGACTGTGTTCACAATGCTGTATAGTGAAAAGAAGTAACATACTGTACATTGCTCAAAAAATGAGATAGGATGTATATCAATTCACTCCAAGCGGTACATTTACTAAGTGTCCGGGTTTTTAAAACCCGCCAATTTATTTTTAGTGATTATGGGGGACATGTTCTAAGCGGTGATAAAAGTGGAGAAGTGAGCCAGTGGAGAAGTGGCTCATGGCAACCAATCAGCTTTGACGTAACATTTAAAATTTGCATACTATAAACGTGTACAGAGCAGCTGATTGGTTGCCATGGGCAACTTCTCCACTGGCTCACTTCTCCACTTTTATCACTGCTTAGTACATGTCCCCCCTACATCTTCAAGATTTAAAGTGGGCAATAATAAAGCTTGTTGTGCATTCAGTATTATTGCCCTTTAATGTCCAACAGGTTTATAAAATCTGCCACTTAGTAAATATATGTACAGTAAATGTACCACGCCTCCGGCATGTATGTGTGATCCAGTGTTGCATCTGAGAATATAGCAACAAATCACTTGCGTCTCCTTTGGCCAGCTACGTGATCCATGAGATCATGCAGGCCATCCACCGCAACTCTGTTCCACAGGCACGCCTCTCACCCACCTCTGTTTTGTGAAACGCCTCTGTTTTGAGAAACAGCTGCCACTGCTGCCCCCTCTTCACCCCAAACGGCTGCAGACTGTCAATCACTTGACGTCTGCAGTCATACGGCATGTGACGATGCAGTATCTGCACTGCACATGCACAGTACCAGCCATCGGTACTTTGCCTGATTTTTTTCAATTGCATTGGGACATGAATCAGGCTCACAGTGCATAATAGCACGCTACAGATTGACTTGCAACAGCGAGAGGTTGCTGCTCCTCAGACCTTCCAATCTCTTCCACAATTGCTTTGATGGTTGTCCCCCCCCGATCGCTGAGATCTCAGGATCAAGCGTTCTTTACTGAATCACCCCCTTAATAGAAAATATTAATTCTTCAGGCGTTGAAAAAATGCTTTAGAGGATGCTTATTAATAGCTTGGGGTGTCTATAAATAAATGTATATCATATAGCATTTCCTTGCTAATTATAAAGCTGCATCCTGGTGCCCTCTAATCCCCTCAGGGACAAGTAACAAAGTAGTTCACAACAGCGAACGTCTTTTCAAAGAAGTAAAAACTCCATCACTCTTTATTTCTTTCAGCGTTTCAGGATCATTTTTTGAGACCCTTTCGTCAGGAAACTAGACATTTGGTAATGGGTGGTCCCAGTTCCAACCACTCACCAGAACTTGTGCAAATGGTAGGCACCACCTAATTATGTCCTCACAAGAATATACTGGACATCCTTCTTTTACCACTCATTCCCAAAGCCTCCGATAACCTTTTAATGCTCCCAGAAACTTTGCCCTCACATCTTTTCTGCACATCATCATCCTTTGTTACTTGAAACCCAGAGGCGTAACTTGGGTTTTCAGAGCCCAGGGCTAGATTAAGAATGGTGCCCCCGCCCTCTAAAGAAAAAAAAGCTCCAAGTAAATTATGAATGGCCGTGGCCACATATCTGAAAATGGGGCGTGTCAGCATGACATGTTACCTGTTTCTCGTCACACTGGGAACATTCTTTTCAATTCCAGATACACCTTACCTATATGATGGTTTCTCACAATGTGGAACCTCTGAAGAAGGCAGACGGCGCCTCTAAGGCAGACGGCGTCTTCAGTCGGTATTCACTATTTAGGTAGGTCACATTGTCCAGAAGATGCCTGTTTGTGTAGGAATATTAACAAAGTCAGCATCCTACAACAGCGGTTCAACCAGACTTGTGCCACCTGTGTCAGTGCCCCCTGCGTCTCTCAACCACATCATCTCCCCCTGTGTCTCTCAGACACACCATCATCTACTCCTCATGTCATCTCTCAGTCACACCATCACCTACCCCCTGCATCATCTCTCAGCATACCATCATCTCCCCCTGCGATGTCTCTCAGCATACCATCACCTCCCCCTGTAACGTCTCTCAGCACACCATCACCTCCCCCAGCGCTGTTTTTACATTGTAAAAATCAATGCAACTAGTTAGTCGGTCTCGTAGGAATACAGAACTGTGCACGAGTAATGCTAACTGATCCAGTCTGGAACTGAGTCTAGTGGAATGTAGCAAGCACCATTTCAAGCTCTAGTTTTAGCACCTAATTTTGCGCACTACAAACATTGTGGACCAAGGCACTAAAAACAAGACTGAGGATCCAGGTGATGGGGTGGGGTTATATAGGGGGTGAGAGTCAGTTTGAACTACAGTAGTTTGTGCCTGCCTCCAACCCTCCTAAGGCATAACCCAGAGTTAATGGCCTCCCCCAGATGGACGATAAAGTAAAGTGCAGTCTTTCTATTTGCTCAAATGTGCCATATTGGCCACATGATACATTAATAACTGTGCACCCACATCTCTGTTTTTGGATCAACCCATAGGAATTATATTGTTCCCACTTTTGTGGGTTTCTGGCAGAGACATGCAGTGACTCGGTGAGGTGAATAGCTGGTGAGGCACTGGCTAGTATCAGAGCCAGATTCTCACACACACACACACACACACACACACACACACACACACACACACGCTTTGGTAGTGAGTTTTGACTATAAAATTTATTAGAATAATGCAAAGATGATAACTACAAGTTTTAAACATCATCTTTGTATTACTCTAAGAACGCCACCTTAGTACCACTGTAGACTGTAGGATTACAAATTAAAGTACTGCTTAATTTACCCTCACAAAACATTTGAAAGTGCTTAATTAAATAGCACTTTTGCATTTGAATGTTTTAATTACATGGGTTATACTGTGCTTAGAAATGTACTTCCCCATTACATTACTCCAGGAAGTGCCTACCAGTGGGCATAGTATGTATGAGAGCTCAGTTCAGCTCTTCAGCCTTAGAACATAAAATGCACATGAAAATCAGTCCCAAACCAAAGGGTACTTTAATGGGAACTTAGGGGGATCTGGTAGAGCAGAGAAATGTCACCCAAGGAAGTAACAGAATTCAGCAAAAGGATGGAGAACAGGGGAATATTAAAGGGGATGTGCAGGAGTCATTGCCCCTCACCCCCCGCTTTTGTCCACATCCCAGTCACCTCCCACAGGTGCTGTCTGATATTTTACAGAGCCCAGAGGCAGTCACACACTACGCAGACGGGCGGGAGGACAGCAGCTTCTCCTCCAGTGATGAGAAACTGCGGCAGCAGTGGTGGATTTACCGCTAGGCAATATAGGCACGTGCTTAGGGCCCCACGAGTCTAAGGGGACCCGGCCGTCGGCGGTGATGCTGCAGCGCTGAAGAAGACTTTATATTTTCAAAATACCTCTGAGCCGGCCAGGCCCCAGCACACCGATTGTACACCAGCTCACACCCACAGTCTGCGCTGCCTCTAGTAGTGCCCTCCTCCTATCCTGCACAGGGCACATATGACCAGCATGGAGAGTAGTGGCATCCAGTTCATCCGCTACCCGCCCACCTCCACTGGTGCGTTGGGTCCATGCTGTGGCTGCTCCCTCATCAATACCAGACGGCATAGGGGCACACATGACACCACCACGTTCCCGGACATTATCGCTTCCCCCCCCACACACACACACAGAGATAAAACAACAGCCACCGCTGAGGTTTCTCCCCCACCCAACCCCCCCGCTGGAGTTCGTAGCCGTGCACAATAGCAAAGCCAGATGCTGAGTCCAGGGAGGATAGCCACCCCACAGTCCCGCTCCTTAACACCCCTTCCGGCTCACCCTCGCCACCCCCTTACCACAGATGGAGAATCCCGTTCTGGTCTTCCAGTGTGCAGCTACCTGCGCGGTCTTTATCTTACAAGCTCCACTCCTTCAGAACTCACAGCCCTGTCCTAATACCCCATTCTCTGCACTCACAGCCCTGTCCTAGTTCCCCCTTCTCTACACTCATGGCACTGCACTAATAGCCCCCTCATACACTGACTCAGATGTGCTTGAGAATTGTACTACCCCTCACTGCGAGCAAGATTGCAAAGGCAATTTGACATATATGCAATCGCTCACTTGCATGAACATCACTCGCAGAATGCAATCATGAATTAGGCCCATATACAGTAGTGCTATGGATTGTTTGAGGAAGGGGGGCCCCAAATCGGTGTCTTGCTTAGGGCTCCGTGAGGTCTAAATCTGCCTCTGGAGGACAGCAGCTTCTCCTCCACCTCCGTGATCAAACAGCAGGGCCTGGCAGGCTTGGGGCGGGCACGAGTGCGGTGATGTCATGCCGCGCATATGCAAGATGATTCTATTGGCTGTTACCATGGGGGGGGGCGGAGCTGGGGAGCTATAATGCAGGCTATCGTCCTCCCGGTCAATAAATGCTTTCCTGACTGAGTGGTCACTAATTAAAACGAGATTTATGGTAAGAACTTACTGTTGTTAAACGCGCTCCCTCATCCACACTTGTACGGACGAGGAGGGCCTCATTAACGACAGCCCCCCTTTACAGCCGTCGCTCGCTGTCCCGGCTGCATGGGCAATTGCATATGCACTTGCCGATGCCGGTCCCCCCCGCCAGGTCCCCGCCGCCGCCAATATCGGTGTCGGCAGAGATCGTTTAATGTGTATGGGGCTTTAGACTGCGGCCTCACATTTGTTTGTTTTGGGGGGGTGTTATGTTTTTTTTACATTCATTAGATCAACATTGTAGCTCTTTTATTGAGGTTTTTTGTTTGTTTTTTCAATATACAAAGCATAAAAAAAGTGTACACCCACCAATATATGTCTCTCCCCTTGTTGCTCAGCGCCGCTTTACAAACACATGAGACATTGCTTGGAAGTCACGTCAGCAAGTTAATTTCACAGTTACCTAGTAACACATAAACAGATTGCCTTATTGCTATACAAACTTTGGATAAGGAGTACCATAAAAAATACGAAACACTAACAAACATACATTATATCTTCTACAGCAAGCTGCAATGTTGGAAATGAGGCACTTTACTGGCTAAGCAGGCAGGCATGTTCTGACAAGCTGATAGAGGTAGTCTGTATGGATTGGTGGTCTCACATTTGTTTGTTTGTTTTTTATGTTCATCAGATACCTTAGAGACATTGGCTTCAACTGCCAGTGTAAAAAAAAAGTTCTAATAACAGAACCGCAGTAGAAATTCAGGTTAACAAAGCACTTTATAGCTTATTCTTACCTTAAAATTTGAATGTTGAGGTTTAACCGATCCTTTAGTGATGTCTAATATATATTCTATAGAGGCGCAATGGGACCGATTCAGTGGTGGACAGTAATGGCTCAGCAGCAGCAGCAGCTGTGCAAACTGTGCAAAAGCCACAGGAGGTGTCTCAAGTAGATTTCTCTGATGTTCGCGTAGTTGATCAGTTGCTATGTCTGCATCTGAAGCAACGGATCAACTGCGCGAACATTAGACATCTGAGTAACCCTCAGATCACTCTGCTGGGACCCGTGATGCTGCATCCAAGAATGCAGCCACTGGCTTTGGCACACCCAAAAATGGGACAGACGCCTTCATTTTCTACAGCTCTCCTTTCGTCACCCCCAAATGCCAACAGCATTTCAATCATGGTCTGGCTTTAGGGGCCCTGTGCACTTTACGGCTCCTGCACATGCTCAGGTCGTTACACATAAGAGATTTACGGAAATATTGGATTTATGGAAATTTTTGGATCAGGCCCAATGTGCAGAGAGGTGGAGAAAGTGTAAATTGAAGTCCAACCTACTACTCTTCATTACCCTCTCATTCATTAAATAGAATTGTTATTATTCTCTTAAAATTCTCATCAGCTTAGCTTTATTTATGGTGTATGGCAGTGGTTCCCTAACTTTTTTGAGTCAGAATATATATTTTTTTATAGCATCCCTAGGCCAAACGTTTCTTATTGAGAAATTAAAAAAATATACATTAAATTAGGTAAATTGTGTTTATGTCATCCTTTGGGTCAGTTATGTGGTAAGGGACAGGAGTCCTCAGGACCCACTTATGTCTGTCCACATATTTTGTGATTGGAAGCCACAAGCACTGGTTTTGTCTTTTACAATGACCATAAATAATTTGAATTGGTCATGGACCACCAACCCCGGGCACCCCTGCTAGTACCCCCAGGCATCCCAGGGTGCCTAGGCACATAGTTTGAGAACCACTGGTGTATGGTGTAAATTAATCATCAGCTTTTTATTATTACACCAATAAGGTATAAAGTAGTAGTAGTTCTATTTGTATGTATTTAGGGAGACTAGGGCTGATAGTGTAGGCGGTGTACATACCTACACGGCTCTGGTCACAGTCACACTGCTCTGGAACATTTTCAGTCCCAGGCCTACGTGGCCCTTAATCCGGCTCTCAATATACTGCAATGAAAGTGTGTTAATTGATAAGGCTATGGCAATAGCAATTGAATGAGCCATCTGTCAATTAAAGTTTGTTGGTATTTTTCCGTCTGTCCATCCATCAAATACACTCATAAATATAATCAGAAATGTGTCCAAAAATATACACATGCACAGATCTAAAATGTCCAAGACCTTGCCCCTTTCCTCTGTATTTGTGTGTGTATAAAGTACACTTAAAGGTAGAGAAACCCTCTCATCTGCTCTGCCATGTGTTTCATCAGTATAGGTCCACACTACTGTCTAAAGACTAGAGGGCATTATTATGGTAAACTTGATAAATTTACATAATGTGTCAGTAATGTTAGGGACCCATATAGTCAGTGCAGTGAGGTCAATGGCTGAAGAGACAGGGGCACTGGCTAGTATCAGAACCAGATTTACACACACACACACACACACACACACACACACACACACACACACACATACAGTATACACATTTTCGGGCCAAGGGTGGCAGGATTTCTGAAACAGCGCAGTTTGTGAACTGTGGTGAAGGTGTATTGTGTACTGGACAAACGGCACCATTGCGGATAACCGTCATGGAAACTGCGGAGCACCACGTGCCATTGATGTGAGAGGTGAACGTCTGCTACCAAGGTGCATGAGGCCTGACCGATGCGCTACAATGGAGCAGCTCACCGTTAAAATGAACCTGAGGGCTACCAGATGTGTGTCTAAAATTACCGTTCAGCCTGTCTAGCTGCTGTCTGTTCTGCACACGGCGGTTACTCTTTCTATTAACTGGTGGTAATAATAATGTAACTCGGCCATGTAGTATACCATACAAACGGACTTAATGAATAACTCGATAGACAGTAACTGTGTTACAGGTTGAGTATCCCTTATCCAAAATGCTTGGGACCAGAAGTATTTTGGATATCGGATTTTTCCGTATTTTGGAATAATTTCATACTATAATGAGATATCATGGTGATGGGACCTAAGTCTAAGCACAGAATTCATTTATGTTTCATATACACCTTATACACACAGCCTGAAGGAAATTTTAGCCAATATTTTTAATAACTTTGAGCATTAAACAAAGTGTGTGTACATTCACACAATTCATTTATTTTCCATATACACCTTATACACACCCAGCCTGAAGGTCATTTAATAAAATATTTTTAATACCTTTGTGTGTTAAACAAAGTTTATGTACACTGAGCCATCAGAAAACAAAGGTTTCACTATCTCAGTCTCACTCAAAAAATTCCGTATTTCAGAATATTTGGATATGGGATACTCAACCTGTATTAACATTTTAGCTCTTTTATTGAGCTTTTTTTTACGATATACAAAGCCTAAATAAATGTGTACACTCACCAATATATATGTCTCTCCCCCGTGTTGCTCGGCGCCGCTAATTGCCTCCAAACACGAAACGTTACTTGGAAGTCACGTCAGCAAGTTAATTCCATAGTTACCTAGTAACACATAAACCGATTGCCTTATTGCTATACAAACTGCGTATAAGGAATACCATAAAAATGTGGAACACTACTGATAATGTAGATATTATCTTAAACCATAAAGCTATACCTCTAGATACACTTTTACCGTGGAGCCGCTATGGCCGCTAGACTGAATACACGCGCTACGCACTTTGTACGCTATTTGCGTACAGAGTCCCGTACGTGGTACGTACTTGGCGTACACACGCCGTGCTGAGTGTACAGAGAACGCAAAGCGTGCGCACACACAATTGATAACCTTTAAACCTTATTCGTAATGTAATGCAATGTTATTCTTACACTCTAAACCATGTGCCGCAAAGCACTGTGATGATGTTATACTTTAAACCTTAAGTAGCACTGGCGGTATAAAGTACCTGCAGTGCGTACACCTTATCAATACTTATGAACCTTATACAGTTAAATACGCTTTAGACCCTTGCAGGAAAGTGAGGACACAACACCAATTTGTAGTTGAAACCACAGGGTTCTAAGGCCACCGTGGATTATTTCAAAAGGTAAAACAGTACAAATCATACACTACAGGCTAACAAGATAAATCTAAACAGAATAATGGCTACAGTCAATGTACATACGTGTGAATAATCGCGTGCGCTTCCCGGTCCCGGTCCTCCGCTAATCAGGTTGAAAGCGTTAAGAGTTTGTGATAGTGACCTGGCCTGCAGCTCGCTCTTTATTCAGTAGATCAAAACATAATACAATAGACACTGTGTGCTCCTCTTCCATTGGTTCGGGGGTGGGACATATCCTGTGCACCGGGGACCATTGGTCAATTCAAGAAGTGGGCGATGGCTAGGACTTGAGATGTGGTTTCTGTTGTTTACATCTGAGTTCCCACCCCATGATCAGTTAAACCCATCACATTAATCATAAATCTGGTATTATTAATAACTTAATGAGGTAATATTTAATAATGTTCTTATTCCCACCAGATTAATGTTTACATGTCTCTGAACAATATGATCCCACACATGATATGATTATCTATTTCAATCTTCAAGATATACATATATCCACATATTCATATATATATATATATATATATATATATATATACACGTACACACATACTCCTGTTATTACAATTTGTTAGGAATTATATATTTATTCATTCATATATAGCAGCCAGGAGTAATGCTAAATGTGGAGAGGTACTTTTATGATTATCTGCCTTGTGTTAATCCACGCTTGGATGTGATTTAGTGAAAAGCTGCTCTATGAGCCAGTTTCAATATAATTGGTTTGAATTTAATTTACCTTTAGAAATCTCCAAACCAAGTTTGGCTTAGTGGGAAATCACAGAATGGGTTACATCCAATAAATGTTGATTTGATATCCCATGTGGTGAAATCTGGTTCGATATCACTTTTAAGTGTTTTTATTTGCCTTTTGAAGACACGCTAAGTTGCTTGTCCATATTGTGATTCCTTGATTATAATAAATCCCTGATGAAGTCTGTAAGACGAAACGCGTTGGGTTGAGACAGCGATTTTGTCATTCCTTCAAGGAGGATGCATCATCATGTCGATATGTGACTGAAATTAATTGTTACCAACATATATATTTGTATGAAACATAATTTATTGTCATTTTGGACACATTGCGATACAGCCTTTTTATGGAATTTTATAAAATAAATAAGTCTATTTCTTATGACTGTTTTATTGTACAATTGAAAACTTTTTGACATACCAAAGAATATCATTAGCTCCCTGGGGAAACCTTTCCTTTATTGTTCATAACTAGTGTACCCCGTCTAACAGGGGGTACTTCCCCTAAGGTGTAGCTTTATACATTATTAGCGCGAGAAAGGTCTTATATTTCTTATATATATATATATATATATATATATATATGAACACCTACATTTCCATGGGTTTTAGACTAGGATTGTTAATATCTTAAAATTTCTATCTGTCTGGTCTTGTTGTGGTTAGCTATTGTTTCTGATTTTCTAAACAGAATCGGTTCCTGGGTATTGTCACTTCGTTTGTTTTTACTTTCAGGTGAGACAATGACAATTCAGTACTCATTGTTTTAAATAGAAACTTGGCTATTTTAGTAAACAAAGGTGTATGCCTTCTTTATAGAATTTCAAAGCTTGGTGTAAATAAGGCCATTGTATTTTAGTCTCTGGGAGTTTTAATTTATGTGTGACTGATTTTTATGCTATTTAAAGGTTAACGCAGACAGTGTGGGATTTATACAATATATATATATATTAGATTTATGATATGTCTTTGTGGCTTTTCCATGAGAGTACAAACTCCACTGTAATTACTCATACCACGCTCAACCCGCGCAGGACCGTGGGTGCGACCACACGCAATTTGCGAATATGTGCACGCATGGCGGAACAAGTGCATGCGCAGCGAGCATGTGTGTGTGGTTTGTACGTGATGTGTGTACTGGAATATTTTTTTGACTTTGACAGTCTACCCTTTGGCAGTCAACGATAACTGCCACTATCTAATCACTAAACAGAAAAATATCAATACAATATCTACAGAAGTTTGGGTAATCGGGAGAGAGGGGTAGGTAGGAAATGTATGACCTAGTGGGATAGTAAAAAGCATGTATGTATGAATTCATGTCTGAGGGGCATGTATCATCGTGCCGTATATGTTCTAGATAAGCTTCGAGGTATTGCGAAGTATACATTAAATCCTTCTTATCCCGTATTAAGGGTCTGTAAGTGGGCCAAAAAACACTACCGAGCTCTTTTCGGCTTCTTGTTCCAACAAATGGGGTGCACATTTAGTTGAAGATACATGAAGGGGGAACATATGTGAATGCTAATATGGGGATATCACCTGTCGACTATGTGTGTCACTACCTGAAGGTTGTAGAGATGAAGATAAGAAACATATCAAAAATACATTCACATAACATTTGCGTAATCATTCTTGGGTGTTGATTGAAGTCTTTTCCGGATGGGTGTATTTTTGCTGAGGGAAAACAAAGGAAAAACGGGTGAAAGAAACGGGCCGTGGAATTCATTTGCAATCCTTATCACAACATTGTTTCTATAGATGGGTCATAAATTAAATCTGCTGCTGTAGCAATGCCCCTGCTCATTAAACTCATCACTTTTGTACTGCGCTTGCGCCGCGTTAAAATTCGAACACATCTAAATATCAAGCAAATAATTATGACGACTCCCAGGATACAAAGGAGAAACTTTCCTATACTCATAATAACATTTTGAGGCCATTCTCCTAATCCTGAGAACCAATTTCGTGGGTTCAACCATGAGACCCAGCCGGTCAGTTCATTACTCACAGCAGTCAGGGTAAGGTTGTGTCTCCGTCGGAACTCCCACTTCAACTGCAAGATATCGTCCATCTTTTGATCAATGATCTCAGTTGGGTCGTCAGTGCTGTTTGTAATATACGTGCAGCACTTCACACCATATTGAGTTGCCAATGTGACACAGTACCCTCCCGTCACGGCTGTGATATAATTGAGGACCATCCTGTGCTGGATCAGTTCCGTTTTGTAAGCTTGCAACTCCCTCCCTGTATACCTGAAGGTGTCATCATACATCTCGGTGATATTATCTATCAGGTTCGCTAGCGCATGGATATACCTAAAATTTATAATTCCTCTGGCGGTATGGGTGATGTCTAACGCAAGAAGGAATTGAATCCCGGTGGATTCGTGGATCAAATCAGAGGCTGCGTACTCTGTCCTATCTATAAGGTGTCTCTTAACGATGTGTTCATAGTGAGTATGAGTATAAGGAGCTTGAGCATTGCGGTGAACGTCTTTCATCTTATTATGGGTTATGGTCATAACTTCTGGCAACACTCTTCCAATGTAACACAATCCCTCTGAGTTTGGGGCAAGCCATTTATACGCCTTCCTCCCGCATATGAAATATGCATCATCGGGGAGACCATATGGGACAGAATATGACATTACCATATTGCAAACTTTCCACGTGAAAAACCCAATCCCTAGTTCTCTCATCTGTTCAGTACACGTATCAGGCTGTATGATATGCGCACAGTACCCTGGTGATACTTCTCCAACTCGCATGGCCTTACTTCCTAGAGTATACCTATACCGAAAATACCTTCCACCGTCGGCTATTTGGCGTATAAGTTCAGAGTCTATGGGCATTCTATCAGCTCTGTGTGAAATTGCCATGATTTGGTTATTCCATGTCACTTCCCAATTTCCCGGCTTTCGGGAATTGGAAATGTTGAAACACACTAAGGATCTCTCCACATGATACTGGTGGAGCTTCAAACTAGGCGGCCTTGAAATATTAAATTTCTTGTCCACCGGTCTCCCACCCCGTAATTCGAGTACCTCGGCTTAACAAAAAGATTAAGGAATTTATGGGCAAGAAAAGGCGAGCATTTAAAAAATACAAATCTGACGGGGAAGCAGAGTCATTTCAGCACTATAAGGAATGTAACAAAATTTGCAAAAAGGAAATAAGAGCGGCTAAAGTAGAAACTGAAAAACTAGTAGCAAAGGAAAGCAAAGCGAATCCCAAAAAATTCTTTAAATACATTAATAGCAAGAGATTAAAGAAGGAGAGTATAGGCCCTTTAAAAGACAAGTTGGGAGTCTTAAGCAAAAATTATAATGACATAGCGGACACACTAAATGAGTTTTTTTCAACAGTATTCACTCGTGAGGACCCAATTCAGGGACTAACGCACAATCTCAATAATGAGAATATCCCACTGATAGGTACTTATTTAAGCGAGGAAGTAGTCTGTGACCGATTAAAACATTTAAAGATTAATAGATCACCAGGGCCCGATGGTATTCATCCAAGGGTTCTAATGGAGCTTCACTCTGAACTGGCAAAACCGCTATCTTTGATCTTTAAGGATTCAGTTATATCATGTATGGTTCCCAAAGACTGGCGTATAGCGGAAGTAGTGCCTATATTCAAAAAGGGAAGTAAAGCTGAACCAGGTAATTATAGACCAGTTAGTCTTACATCTATAGTGGGGAAAGTATTGGAAGGTATTCTAAGAGATAGTATTCAGAAGTTCCTTGAAACCAATAAGGTCATTAAAAGGAATCAACATGGGTTTATGAAGGACAGATCCTGTCAAACCAACTTACTTGGCTTTTATGAAACAGTAAGCGCAAACCTAGATCAGGGTAAAGACGTGGATGTAATCTTTTTAGACTTTGCCAAAGCGTTCGATACTGTACCACACATGAGACTTATCTACAAGCTACAAGAATCAGGGCTAGGAAGCACAATATGCACTTGGGTCAAAAACTGGTTAGATAATAGGAAGCAGCGCGTTGTGGTTAATGGATCTTTTTCAACTTGGACTGAAGTGCTAAGTGGTGTGCCGCAAGGCTCAGTATTAGGACCGCTATTGTTCAATATTTTCATTAACGACCTAACAGAAGGTCTAGAGAGCATGGTGTCAATTTTTGCAGATGATACCAAATTGTGTAAGGCTATAAATACAGAGGAGGATGCCGAGTCTCTTCAGAACGACTTAGTTAAATTAGAAGCATGGGCAGCCAAATGGAGAATGCGCTTCAACACAGACAAGTGTAAGGTAATGCACAGTGGTAACAAGAACATAAATTACACCTACCTACTAAATGGGGTAAAATTAGGGGTTTCTGTACTGGAAAAGGACTTAGGTGTCCTCATAGATAGCAAGCTAAGCAGTAGTACCCAAAGTAGGACTGCAGCAAAGAAGGCTAATAAGATATTAGCATGCATAAAACGGGGTATTGATGCTAGGGACGAGAGTATTATACTCCCGTTATATAAATCACTAGTGAGGCCACACCTTGAATACTGTGTACAATTCTGGGCACCGTACTACAAAAAGGATATCCTGGAGCTTGAAAAGGTACAGAGGAGGGCGACCAAACTAATTAAGGGCATGGAGACGATGGAATACAAGGAAAGGCTTGAAAGACTAGGCATGTTTACATTGGAAAAGCGGAGACTAAGAGGGGATATGATCAACATCTACAAATATATAAGGGGACAATACACAGAGCTTGCGCGGGACCTGTTTTTGGTTAGATCAACACAGAGGACTCGTGGACACTCGCTCAGGTTAGAGGAGAGGAGATTCCGCACAATACGGCGTAAAGGCTTTTTCACGGTAAGGACAATACATGTTTGGAATTCCCTGCCCGAGGGAGTTGTAATGGCGGAATCTGTCAACACCTTTAAGAATGGGTTAGATAAATTCCTAATGGATAAGGATATCCAGGGGTATGG
Source organism: Pseudophryne corroboree (assembly GCF_028390025.1). Lineage (NCBI taxonomy): Eukaryota > Metazoa > Chordata > Amphibia > Anura > Myobatrachidae > Pseudophryne > Pseudophryne corroboree. The sequence goes on along the minus strand of NC_086444.1, from coordinate 316,863,204 downwards.
TGCATAGTCATGCATTATAGTTACTATAAATAGGGATAAAATGTAACGGCTGACAGCAGCATCAGTCAGAAATTTTAGTCAAATCATCATGCATAGGAGACCACAAATAGGTTGAACTCGATGGACAATTGTCTTTTTTCAACCTCAGATACTATGTTACTGTGTTACTATCTATCGTTAATGGGTACGGTACTAATCCTGACTTGCTCTGACCTTGAGGTACTTGTGAGCACACCCAGCATTCTGTCTGGTTTAAGACCTTGCCCACTAATGAGTGATAATCACTCAATGGATGACGGTCCATGTTGATATTAAGGCTGGACTGACATCTCTGGATGCACCCATCCTCAACTATGTTTCCACAATTCCTACAAATGCAATTTTCCTCAGCCAATAATCCTTCACAGTGCCTCCTAGTTTCTAGACTACCAGATCGTTTTCTGATACTCGCCTTTGCTCGATGGATGTGTTGCTCTTGGAATTCTACAAATCCGTCCTTGCCATCAGAACCCATTCCAGATCCTTTCTCGACCTCTCTGGTACTCTCACCGAAACAGACTGTTCTCGTCAACAACAGGATTAACAGGAAAACCCGGAACGCAGTCTCTTGGGGTGAGTCCATCTTGTTTAAGGGGAGAGAAAGGGAACAAGAAGGGGGAGGAAAGGAGGGTAGTGGGAGGTGGAGAAAATAATAAAAAGGAAAAAGAAAACTGGTGCGACAACCGCCTCTGGTCTTGTTGTTCTCCGCGCTCAGGTGCCGTGACAACAGTCCTGCCACTCAGCCTTCCTGGAACAGACACTCCAGTGATACGATGTTCTCTACACTCTGCTCTTTGTCACGGGCTCTCTCTGGGTCAGCGACCTTCTTACAGTGGGACGAGTGGACCCAAGTCTCTCTTTCGGCAACCTTTAATGCTGTCGTGCTGGTTAGTAAGACTTGGTACGGTCCTTCCCACCTGTCAATGAGGCAACCTGAGCGTAGAAAATTTCGAATCATTACATAATCCCCAGGTTCAATGTCATGACAATTACTGTTTGGTAGGTCAGGAATCACCAGCTTTAGATTTCTGTTTTGATTCCTCAGCTGCTGGCTCATCTTAACCATATATTTTACAGTCACCTCCTTATTGCATTTCAAATCATCCTGGGGGTCAATCATTACATGGGGTTGTCGACCAAAAAGAATCTCAAAGGGTGATAGGTTAAGGGGGGACCTGGGAGTGGTTCTGATGCTGTACAATACAAGTGGCAAAGCTTCTGGCCACAAAAATCCAGTTTCAGCCATCACTTTGCTCAGCTTGTTCTTAATAGTGCTGTTTACTCTTTCCACCTTCGCACTCGCCTGTGGGCGGTACGGAGTATGCAGCTTGCTATTAATCCCCATCAGTTTGCACATAACCTGAAAGACTTCACCTGTAAAATGGGTACCCCTATCGCTTTCAATTATCCTAGGGATACCATATCTGCACACAAATTCCTGCACGATTTTCTTTGCAGTGAACGTAGCAGTATTTGTGGCAGCGGGGAACGCTTCTACCCAATTTGAAAACACATCAATACAGACTAACACATATTTTACATTTCTGCAGGGTGGTAACTGTATGAAATCAATTTGTATTACCTGAAAAGGGCCATCTGTTGGCGGGATATGGGATGGTTCTGTTGGTATTGACTTTCCAATATTCTTCCTCAAGCAGATAAGACATGTCATTGCTCTCTTACCCGCATGAGAAGAGAATCCTGGCGCACACCAGTAGGCTCTCACCAGCTTACACATACCCTCTTTACCCAGGTGAGTCAGACCGTGTGCCGCCTCAGCTAAGCTTGGAAGATATGCTCTGGGGGCTACTGGCTTACCTTGTCCATCTGTCCAGAGTCCTGAGGACTCCTGGCCATACCCTTTTGACCTCCAGACTGCCTTTTCCTGTGGAGAACACAAATTTTGCATTTCACTTCATTTTTGTGTATTGACGGTGTTGAATACCATCAGTGGTGTGATATCTGTTTGTATGGGGGTGCTGGCTGCTGATTTAGCAGCTTCGTCTGCCCGGCTGTTACCAAGTGACACTGGGTCTTGACTGTAAGTGTGGGCTTTGCACTTGATAACAGCCACTCTGTCTGGTTCCTGTATCGCTGTTAGAAGCCTTTTTATGTGGGATGCATGCGCTACAGGTGTGCCAGTTGCCGTCATGAAATTTCTGAGGCGCCATAGGGCCCTGAAATCATGCACTACTCCAAAGGCATACCAAGAATCTATATAAATATTGGCTGACTTACCCTTAGCCAATTCACACGCTCTGGTTAGGGCGACCAGCTCAGCAACTTGTGCTGAGTGCGGTGGGCCCAGGGGTTCAGCTTCTATGATACCTCTGTCATCTACGACTGCGTATCCAGTACACAAGTCTCCCGAGTCCGTCTGTCTGTGGCAACTACCGTCAGTGTAAAAAGTAAAATCTACACCTTCCAGTGGGTTGTCACTAATGTCGGGTCTAGCAGTGAAAGTTTGGTTCAGATATTCCATACAATCATGTGTGTCAGTGTCTGTACTAAATCCTCCTTCACCATCATTCTCATCCTCCACCCTTTGTGCCTGACCAGGCACACCCGGGAGATAAGTTGCAGGATTTAGTGCGCTGCATCTCTTTATGGTGATGTTTACAGGGGCCATTAGTGCTAATTCCCACCTTGTAATCCGTGCTGATGAGACATGTCTGGTTTGGGCAGAGTTCAGTAAGGCTGACACTGCATGAGGTGTATGGATGGTCAGGTTGTGTCCTAACACTACGTCTTCGCTTTTACTCACTAGCAAAGCTATCGATGCAACACTCCGCAAGCATGTGGGGAGAGACCGTGCTACAGTGTCCAACTGTGCACTGTAGTAAGCTACCGGCCTGCTGGCATCACCATGTCTCTGGGTTAGGACACCTGCTGCACACCCAGCACTTTCCGTACCATACAATTCAAAGGGTTTCCCATAATCTGGCATGCCTAATGCAGGTGCCTGTGATAGACATTGTTTAAGTCTCTCAAATGCCAGTTCGGACTCATCTGTGTGAGAGATTCGATCTGGTTTGTTCGAGGAGACCATTTCCTGCAAAGGTAAAGCCAGTATGGAGAACCCTGGGATCCAGTTTCGGCAGTACCCACACATTCCAAGGAAAGTGCGGATCTGCTGCTGGGTTTGTGGCAGAGTCATGTCGCGAATCGCCTGTATTCTATCAGTGGTGAGGTGTCTGAGTCCTTGTGTCAAGCAATGTCCCAAATATTTTACCTTGGTCTGGCACAACTGTAACTTATCCCTTGAAACCTTGTGTCCCGTATTAGAAAGGTGAAACAGAAGCTGTTTCGTATCTTTCAAGGACGACTCGAGTGAATCTGAACACAGCAGTAAGTCATCTACATACTGTATTAATACTGATCCGCTCTCAGGTTGAAAGGATTGTAAACAGTCATGCAAAGCCTGGGAGAAAATACTTGGGCTGTCAATGAAACCTTGGGGTAGGCGAGTCCAGGTGTACTGTACTCCCCTGTATGTAAATGCAAACAAGTATTGGCTGTCAGGGTGCAGAGGGACCGAAAAGAAAGCAGAACAGAGCTCAATGACAGTGAAAAATTTTGCAGTAGGGGGAATTTGCATGCGGATGACAGCTGGATTTGGCACTACGGGGAATTGGCTCTCAACTATCTTGTTTATCCCACTTAGATCCTGCACTAGCCTGTAACCCCTCCCCCCACTCTTTTTCACAGGGAAGATGGGACTATTGGTAGTGCTGGACGTCCTAACTAGGATGCCCTGTTGTAGCAAGTGCTCTATGACTGGGTACACTCCTAATTCCACCTCTGGCTTCAGAGGATAATGTGGGATTTTTGGAGCTATCCTACCATCTTTTACTTGCACTACTACAGGAGCTACATTTGCCATCAATCCAGTGTCTTGTCCATCTTTGGTCCAGAGGGATTCCGGTATCTGGGAGATCATTTCCTCTACCTTGGATGGACACCTGTCTATAACAGCAGAGTGTGACATTAACCTTTGTGGGGTGTCTAACATATCCTGCACTTCCTGAACGTGATTCTCGGGTATATCTAAGAAGACACCCTCAGGAGTACAATATATGACACACCCCATCTTACACAATAAATCTCTCCCAAGTAGATTAGTCGGAGCCGATGCAGCTAGCAAAAAGGAGTGCTTGGTCTGCAAAGGCCCTATCGTAATCTCCGCTGGTCTACTTAAAGGGTAGTGTTGCACTATTCCTGTTACCCCCATTGCTGAAATTGTTTTACCCGTGGTTTTCATACCTACCGTTGAATTTAACACTGACCTGGCCGCCCCTGTATCTACAAGGAAAGGTAGTGATCTACCAGCTACATCAACCGTAACCTCGGGTTCATTTCCAAGGCTAGCAATCAACTTCACTGGCTGCAGACTACAGGTGTGGCCTAACCCCTATTGTATGTTGTGACCCTCCCGCAGCGCGCTGGCAGCTCCAATATGTGAGGGGGGTAGCTGAGAATTTCCAGAGGTCTGCCAGTCCCTCCTAGGTGGGTACCTCCTTGTTTCCCCTGCATGTGGCTCATAACTCCTCCTATGCGATCCCTGATCCCAATTACGTGTGTTATACTGTGGGTCATGTTCTGGTCTAGAGGGTCGATATACGTTATGTGTGCCTTTAAAATTACAGTTCCGTGCGTAATGTCCTTCCCTCTGGCAATTATAACATTTTACTACATACGACTTACTATCAGGGGTCTGGGGTTTTGGCTGATGTGGCTTCGTTGTCAGGGCTTGTATACTTACTGTCATCAGCTTATCCCCCTGTGACTCCCTGTGCTTAATGATGTTCTGATCGTGCTCGATAGCGGACTCTCTTAATGCAGCCACCGAAATACCTCTCCAGTTAGGTTGAGTGGTTTGTACCCTTGTTCTCAACGTTTCTTTTAACCCGTCCATTAATACGGACACAGCTACCTCTCTATGATGTACATTTTCATAAATGTCCTCGACCCCAGTGTATCTAGCCATTTCCTGCAGTGCTCGATGGAAATATTCAGATGCAGTTTCACCTTCTTTTTGTCTTATGGAAAAGATTTTATTCCATTTGACAACAGTAGGGAAATATACTCCTAATTGTAGATTGATCTGTCGTACATTCTCCTGAGTGTATTCATCAGTGAGAGGTACTTCTATGTCTAATTTACAATCAGCAATGAATTTGGCAGGGTCAATATTGGAGGGTAAACATGCTGGTAGCACTGTTCGCCAATCTTTGTTTGTGGCTTCGGTGGCGTTACCTAATTCTCTAATAAACCTCTGACATGCGGCTAGATCCTTTCTGGGATCGGGAAATTCAGACATAATTGTCCTCAATTCTGTCCGGGACCAAGGACAATGCATAGCAATGTTCCTGATGGGAGTGATTCCCTGAGCGTCAGTCTTCCCATTGGGGACCGCGATCACCCTGACAGGATTTAGTTCAATTACATCGTTTTGTGTTGACTCTACAATGTGAGGTGCAATTGTCTCTGCATAATGTACAGTACCGTACTTACCTGTGGACACGACCTCACCTGTCCCTCCGCTAGGGGCCTTTGCTACTGCTCTTACTGGTTGGGCCGTGCCCACTTGTGTGTCTTGTATGGTGGCTGCTAGGGAGAGTGACGATATCGTGCTGGGTTCATCTTCTTGGTCGCAGTCCTGAGGGAAGTTTAAAATGGGATACAACTTGCACGGGTTAGCATTAATACATTTATCAAGTTCACTCTTATCATATATTAGTATGCCATTGTCTGTAGCCACTTTCTTCCCTGTAATATACGGTGGTGGTGGTGCAGTTGCTATCAGTTTCCTGCTAGGGTTGGAACCAGCTGCGTGAGCTAGTTCCCTCTGCATATCACCCTCTTGTTGCCATAAATGTAAACAGTTTGTGTGTCTGACCCTTTGTCTTCGGGATTTTAACAGACATATCCTAATCCTTAAATTCTGCAACACCTCTGGACTAAAACTGCCTACCCTAGGGAATGGTTCCCTATCTTCCACAGTCATACGTTCCCATTCATTGCATAAAACCTCTGCATTTGATCCATATTTCTCACACATTATGTACCTCGCCGACCCCTTGGGCCGCGGAATATCAACCTGAACCCTGGTTGATCGTCCCTTACTTGAGCAACTGGCCCCCATCTTTTGCAGGTATTGCCTTCTCAGCTAATTCCTACAAAAAAACAAAATACTCAATATAAGGCAACGGTGAAAGTTCAACGAGTGCTCTCATCCACTCACGCCCACGTTGGCCAATACACCTAAACACTGTCGTCAGCGCCGGTACGTACCCAACCTAGGGCCCCTGTGTAACCTCTATTCACTGGAAGTATATGGGAGTAACTTACCCTTCCCAGTAAATATTGGTCGTTGGAGATTTCCTGAGTGACCAGAGAAACTCCCTTAAAAATAAAAACTGTTACACAAATCACGTTGCGTGTGCTACACAGGGCCGTCTTTTCATATGGGCTCAATGGGCTCTTGCCCAAGGGCCCCAAGAGTATAAGGGCCCTATACTGATAGCTGAGGGTCCCCTCTTTCCAGGGGTACCAGATTTTTTTTAAATCAGCCTTGGGGAACCGGAGATATCCAACTGGAAAGCAGTGGTCCCCATCCAAGCCAGTTAATTGCTCTTCCCAGCCACATATCTCGGGTTCTGTCTGACTTAGAGTTTTTATGAGGATATAACCCAAAAGCTGAGACTCTCCCCTTTTAGAAGACATTGGCAGGTTGTCTCTACTATGCCCAGAACCAGAGATCTCAGACTTCAAGCAGCTGGTCCCTGCTCCAGCTCCACACGTCTAATATGCAGTTTTAGATTTTCGTTGGTGAATTTCTCTGGCTCCTGAACTCTGATTCCCAAGTCCCCAGAACCTTCTGAAAGGCGGAACTCTCTAGTTTTTTATCCCATTCAAAGCTAAGAAATATATTTTCAGGAACTTGAGATATCTGCAGTCAAGCAAGCTGCCATCCCACAGGAAAATGATAAATATTAAGCCCACTCCACTATCCTCTCCTCCCCTACGTATTAAACACCTCCTATCACCCTGGAATTCATGTACCAGGGCCATTTCATTCATCCCAATGCCCTCTTCTACAGTTTAGCCCCATCTGTGCAGTAAAGGAGTAATTAGCAGAAATTACTGCTCCAGGTCCTACATGCTGAGCTGAAGACAGAACACGCCCTACCGCCAGCGGGACATCAAAGCTGTCGCTGATAGCACCCCCACCCCTACCGATTTATCGCTGGAGGATGGGTAGGGGGCCCAGTGCACTGCTGTGCCCAGGGGCCTACACTACTGTTAAGACGGCCCTGGTGCTACACCTAGCGCTTATGATCCCGCGATTTTACGGAAAGGTCGTAAAAAGGGTATCACGTTGAGCTTAATATTGCACCCACGAACGCGCGGTCCAATCGCACAGTGTATAGGTAACTGTTACTTATCCGCCGTACGACCAATGGAATCGTTTTTCAGGCTGCGAAACCTCAGCCGGAGCGTATCTGAACGGGCCTATATGGGTTCTATGCCAACCACTTGGGCTGCGCTCTCTAAACAAAAACCTCGCTGACCTTTGGTCTGCGGTACTCTATACCTTCGCTGACCTTTGGTCTGCGATATCTACTACTTTGCTCCTTTGTACTTTAATCAATGTTAACGTGAGCAAGCCACTCTCACGCCACCAAGTGTCCACTCACCTGGTGTGGTCTCCTACGGGATCCCGAATTCCCTGGGTCCACAAAACCTTTATTGTTTGCACACTCACGCTCGTTCACTCATATACACTTTGGTTTTTCTGTACAGAAAATTAACTTTCATTCACATAAAACAGCCTTAGTGCCAGAGGTAATACAGTAAAAAAGGTTTTTAAACTAAATATTGGAAACTGATCAATTTGTGCTATTATCGCGTGGCTACCGTCTCGCGCCTAAACTAAAACAATGCTATTGTGTGATTTGTACTTAGCGGTCGTACCTGTACGCACGCTGCGTAAACACGCCACGTGTATATGCCTTTACGTTGCGTACGCAGTCCCGTACTTTGTCCGAGACACGTGTACAAAGGCCATACGTCCGCAGTACTACAAATTCCACACTTCTATAAATGTAAGCTATATTTAACTATAATCGCTCACTTAACACAACACAGTTTCTTCTGTATAAACCTTTACAACTAGGCCAGGCTGCGTGTGCGTCTTACACTTACTTCCTTAAATATTAACTCTATATTTTAACTAAATAGCAACAAATTTTTCAGTACAGGTCAAAATGAATCTAATAATCAATACTTATGGCAATAATGCGAGCAGATATGCAAAGTACAAAATACAGGTGTATGCGTGTGATGTGTGCGCATTTGGCGCCAAACAGAAATTCACAGACTTTAAAAATAGCTTTGCGTTCTTACCTTACGGATCCCACCAGCATCCCTACAAACCATGCAGAGCAGACGCTTATATTATCAGCACTTGAGAAAGAGTTTACCAGAGTATCCACCAACCAGGAGATGGCTTACATGGATACCTGTCCGCCCTTTGATGATAGATAAAGTCTGCTGTACCCTGCTAGGCTGTGGGTATGAGGAAAAACAGGACGATGCCCCCAATTGATAATGTAGATATTATCTTAAACCATAAAGCTATACCTCTAGATACACTTTTACCGTGGAGCCGCTATGGCCGCTAGACTGAATACACGCGCTACGCACTTTGTACGCTATTTGCGTATAGAGTCCCGTACGTGGTACGTACTTGGCGTACACACTCCGCGCTGAGTGTACAGAGTATGCACAGCGTGCGCACACACAATTGATAACCTTTAAACCTTATTCGTAATGTAATGCAATGTTATTCTTACACTCTAAACCATGTGCCGCAAAGCACTGTGATGATGTTATACTTTAAACCTTAAGTAGCACTGGCGGTATAAAGTACCCGCAGTGCGTACACCTTATCAATACTTATGAACCTTATACAGTTAAATACGCTTTAGACCCTTGCAGGAAAGTGAGGACACAACACTGATTTGTAGTTGAAACCACAGGGTTCTAAGGCCACCGTGGATTATTTCAAAAGGTAAAACAGTACAAATCATACACTACAGGCTAACAAGATAAATCTAAACAGAATAATGGCTACAGTCAATGTACATACGTGTGAATAATCGCGTGCGCATCCCGGTCCCGGTCCTCCGCTAATCAGGTTGAAAGCGTTAAGAGTTTGTGATAGTGACCTGGCCTGCAACTCGCTCTTTATTCAGTAGATCAAAACATAATACAATAGACACTGTGTGCTCCTCTTCCATTGGTTCGGGGGTGGGACATATCCTGTGCACCGGGGACCATTGGTCAATTCAAGAAGTGGGCGATGGCTAGGACTTGAGATGTGGTTTCTGTTGTTTACATCTGAGTTCCCACCCCATGATCAGTTAAACCCATCACATTAATCATAAATCTGGTATTATTAATAACTTAATGAGGTAATATTTAATAATGTTCTTATTCCCACCACATTAATGTTTACGTGTCTCTGAACAATATGATCCCACACATGATATGATTATCTATTTCAATCTTCAAGATATACATATATCCACATATTCATATATATATATATATATATATATATACTGCTTCTACCACAACTGTGGAAGGTGCACTCGCGCCAAAACAGTCCATAAGACTTGATTGTAGTTCACTTTCTTTAATGAAGATCAAAGGTAATGCCTTTTAAAGTCGACGTTTCGGTCCTATTCAGGGCCTTTCTCAAGACCGGCACACTCATAATGTCTACAACAATATAAATGTCATAGAACAATTTAACAATAGTAAAAAAGAACAATATAGCCTAATACATGCAATACAAAATTAAAATAACATGGTTACATGTTACACCACCACCAGTGCCTCCCAGGCCCCTAAAAAAACCAGATTGAGGGTGACTGCTGTGAAACATAAGCACCAAAACAACCAATCATTCATAGCAAAATCACGAATGAATTGTCAGCGTGTATACAGTCAATCATAAGTGCAGCTGGGAATTACCTGCACTGGCAAAATATAGGTCAAATCAATCAAGTTCAAATTCATGTGGGACTCCTTAGGTCACAGATCACTGTAATGAATATGAAGGGGTTCAATCATCCCACATCTTAGATCATACATAAAAATTCAGATCCAACAAGGACATAGCAAACAAAAAAAGTAAACAAGGAAGTACCTGGAGTTTAAAAACAGGTGAAAATATGATGCAGCTGTCCCGACAAAAGAACATGTCAAATAGTACATGTCAACTGCAAAAATATTAGACAAAGGATGAATCTCCTAGAATGACCAGTAGTAAAACAACAAGCCGGTCAATCAAGCTAAAAAACAGTACTCACGAAGCCGGTACCATGTGGGCGTCAGACAGCTGCATATCTCACAAGCGTAGCTGCTGACTATTTATTGACCCCTGGACCGGAAGTACAATTAACACAAGATCTATATGATAAACAGTAATTGTGGCAATCCCACATGGGACTAATCACTAGTATGACCTTCTATAATACAAACTGACAAGACTGCCCAATGTGTAAGTAAACTCAAAGCAACGGAGAATCAAGTTTATACTCGCGGCCACTCGGACGCGCTCTTCCGCGTGTCACCATCAGGAAGTGTATGCGTTCCACAACCCGGAAGTGACACGGGACACTGCACAATGCGGCGTCAGGAGAAACGTGACGACGTAATCGACAACTAATGTTTCAATGTATATCATCCCATGGCTAACAGTACTACATTCATTGAATCATACATTCACCTATTATAATATAATGTACTATAATAAAGAAGATACTAAGGACAGAAAAACAAAACACTGAAGAAACCTATTATAATCATAAAAGGTAAACTCAGCGCAAATCACCTATCGAGAAAGGCACCTAACCCGTTAGTTCCTACACAACAGACAATGTACATCATGACTTCAAAACATCATTATTAATCTATTATTAATAGAGAATATTAATGCCAATGTTGATAAACCAATTTAGTTTAATAAAGGAACAATCTGGGGAAGGTTTCCCACTTCAATCTGTTAGGGACCTGGGAAGACGCACCAAAGAGAACACAGTAGAAAAACAAGAACAATAAAACATATCAATATACAAATAGACAAAAAACAGATAAAACAGAGAGACCCAGAATCGGGATATCTACACAGGAAAAATACTACTCATTATATCTTAAATGAAAATATTGAGGGCATTAGCCTCATTGAGGCCTTTGGGAGCCACAGTATTTAATGTGTGGATCCAGAAACTTTCCCTTTGTTTCAGTGCTAGCATCCGATCGCCACCCAAAACAGGAGGGGTACCCAATCAATGAGTTGACATTTGAGAGTGGCTACTTGGTGCCTAGCTGTCAAGAGATGTCAGGCAACTGGTTTGTCGGTTGAGCCAGAAGCAAGGGCCGTATGGATGGTAGACCTATGGTTGGCCATTCGGTCTCTAAAAGGACGAGATGTCATGCCAACATAGCACAAACCGCAGGGGCACTTCAGCATGTATATCACGAATTCTAACCTACAATGTAAATGAAATTTAATATTAAGCTTTTTACCAGTATGCGGGTGGTAAATATAGGGACCTGTTATCATGGAACGGCAAGTGGTGCACCCTCCACAAGAAAAACAGCCTGGTTTAGCCTGCATTAACTGCAAATGTGACATCTGGGGCTCAGGGTACATGGTGGGTCTCATCAGTAGCTGTTTTAAATTGGCCCCACGACGGTATGCCATCATAGGGGCTGGTATATCCTTAAAGGGTAAGTTGGCATCCGAAGAGATAATAGGCCAATGTGTTCTAAGAGATTTCCTAGTTACCTCAACCGAGCCGTCAAATTGTGTAGGAAAAATCATACGATTTTTTTTATTTTTTTGACGTTTACTGGAGGAATCTTCACCGTTAAAAATACGGGTGGCGTTACTCAAACATTGTGAAAGTGTAGATTTTAAATACCCACGTTCCAAAAAGCGTGCTGTAATATCAGAACATTGTTCATCTCTTTTTTCTGGAATCGAGTTAATTCTCATTGCTCGGAGATATTGTGAAATGGGCAAACTCTGTTTGAGAGAGGGCGGATGATGACTGGTCGCCAATAGTGTCACATTGCGATCAGTAGATTTACGATATAAGGTGGTATCAAATTTGTTACCTGTTTTTGCAATGGTGACATCCAAAAAATTAATAGAAGAATCAGATATGGAATACGTGAACCGAATAGGGTTATTTAATGAATTTAGATGTTGTATCATCTCGACAAATTCCCCTTCGGTGCCAGACCATAGAAGGAAAATCTCGTCGATGAAGCGTTTAAAAAAAGCAATCTTGTGCCCATATTGTGGTAACATGAATGTATTTTCATAATTGTCCATAAAGAGATTAGCGTACGACGGGGCCAAATTAGACCCCATCGCCGTACCCGCAGTTTGCAAGTAATAATCAGTTTTGTAAACAAAATGATTGCACGTGAGAACCAATGAAGTAAGTTCTAATAAAAATTCAGACGGAAATTCCATATGTGGTGAATGTGTCAGATGAGTCCGTAAGACATTCAACCCCTGCTGATGTGGAATAACCGTATACAAGGAGCATACATCCATCGTAACAAGTAGTATATTCTCATTAATATTCTGTAGATTCCTTAGATGTCTCAAAAAATCCCCCGTGTCCCTAAGATAACTGCTAGTATTGAAAACTATCAATAAAAATAGCAATGGGTTGTAGTAAAGATCCCTCTGCAGCGATAATGGGTCTCCCTGGTGGGTGCACAAGGGTTTTGTGCACCTTAGGTAAGGTATAGAGGATGGGGCATTTGGGGTTGTTGACTGTGAGGTATTTCAAAAGATTATCATCAAGAAATCCCTGCTCGAAACCCAAATTTAAGGTGTTATCAATTTTGGACTTGATTCGAGGTATGGGATTTGTGGTCAATAGTTGATAGGTGGAACAATCAGCCAACTGTCTGCTGATTTCACTATCGTAATCTGTCCAATCTTGGACCACAACAGCTCCCCCTTTATCCGCGGGGCGGATAACGAGATGTGGTGATTCTCTTAGTTTTTTTAAAGCCTTTCTTTCTAGAACAGTGAGGTTATCATACATTCTTTTCGGTGGGGTGGTATCCATATCTTGTTGTACCAATCTTAAAAAGGTTTTTATACTAGAGTTTGACGAGGGTGGGTCAAATAAGGATTTAGGTTTAAATTCAGGGTTAACACCTTGTGTGGGTTTATTAGCAAAAAATTCTTTTAAACGTAAAGATCGACCAAATTTATAATGATCAATTGACCTCTTAAATGGATTATTATGACACGTAGGTACAAACGATAAACCCCTAGCTAATAATTTTGTTTCATCCTCACTTAATTCAACGCTAGACAGGTTAAATACAGTATTCACTTGCGTCTCCGTCGACCTCGTCTCCCGGTATTTCCCCCTCCTCGGGTGCGGTCTGTGCCGCTTCTTAACACTCTGGAATGGATTGGGGGCATATTGCCTCCTGTATCTAAAAAACGTGTGGAGTCCACAGTTCCTTCATTGAATTCAGTATCGGAAGTTGACGCAGAGGACACAAATTCTCGGGAGAATGGTTGAGCCCTACGTCTAGCATATTGAGACCGTTCATTAGAGGCGTTACCCAACAACCATCTATACACCGTATGGTTGGAATAGTCGTTAGTAACCGCAGATAATTTTTTCCTTTTGAAGGAAATGAGGTCCCGTTTATATGTGTCCATTTGAGTCTGCAAACGTTCCATCCAATTTTGGGTTTTATCACCCTGCAGTACAGTCGTATGGGGTATGATGGTCTTTGTGTTTTCAGAGGTGAGCTTTTTTTAATTCAGCACCAACCTCTTCAACCACAAGTGTCATCAGGTCTAGAGAACATTTATTTAAAACCCCACACCACCGACTGCAGAACACCGGATTGTTACGGCCCAACGTGGGCACATTGGCAATCCTAAATCCTCGTGGGATTTGTTTACGCCTCAAATACTCAGAGAGGAATTGGCCGTGAAGTGTTAAATCGACCTCTCTCTGTTTGTGTTTAAGCACCTTGTAAAAAAGATCTATAGGGGTTTCGGCAGGGAGAGCTTCAAATTCTAATTTATCAAATAATAACTTTTCAGTTTCTTCATCAGTAAAGGAGACTGTACCTCCCTCAGCTTGGGCTAATAATCCGTCATCCAATAGATAGACCCCACTTTGTGTCATCATGAATCCTCTAATACAAAAATACACATGAAAACAAAAAACAACAAAGTCAAAAATAAAAAAAGCAAAAAATACAATATATACAGTGTCTCACTGGTGCTCACGGTGGACAACAGTGCAACACTGTGGTCCCATGTATGCGATGGGTGTCAGGAAGAATGTATCGCCATACGGCGATTCAAATAAAATATCCGCAGAGAGTCCCGCACTCACATCAGTATAATGAAATAAAATAGCGGGTGCTACGAGTAACCTTTATGGGGTCACACAAATACACTGCTTCTACCACAACTGTGGAAGGTGCACTCGCGCCAAAACAGTCCATAAGACTTGATTGTAGTTCACTTTCTTTAATGAAGATCAAAGGTAATGCCTTTTAAAGTCGACGTTTCGGTCCTATTCAGGGCCTTTCTCAAGACCGGCACACTCATAATGTCTACAACAATATAAATGTCAATGAAGGAACTGTGGACTCCACACGTTTTTTAGATACAGGAGGCAATATGCCCCCAATCCATTCCAGAGTGTTAAGAAGCGGCACAGACCGCACCCGAGGAGGGGGAAATACCGGGAGACGAGGTCGACGGAGACGCAAGTGAATACTGTATTTAACCTGTCTAGCGTTGAATTAAGTGAGGATGAAACAAAATTATTAGCTAGGGGTTTATCGTTTGTACCTACGTGTCATAATAATCCATTTAAGAGGTCAATTGATCATTATAAATTTGGTCGATCTTTACGTTTAAAAGAATTTTTTGCTAATAAACCCACACAAGGTGTTAACCCTGAATTTAAACCTAAATCCTTATTTGACCCACCCTCGTCAAACTCTAGTATAAAAACCTTTTTAAGATTGGTACAACAAGATATGGATACCACCCCACCGAAAAGAATGTATGATAACCTCACTGTTCTAGAAAGAAAGGCTTTAAAAAAACTAAGAGAATCACCACATCTCGTTATCCGCCCCGCGGATAAAGGGGGAGCTGTTGTGGTCCAAGATTGGACAGATTACGATAGTGAAATCAGCAGACAGTTGGCTGATTGTTCCACCTATCAACTATTGACCACAAATCCCATACCTCGAATCAAGTCCAAAATTGATAACACCTTAAAGTTGGGTTTCGAGCAGGGATTTCTTGATGATAATCTTTTGAAATACCTCACAGTCAACAACCCCAAATGCCCCATCCTCTATACCTTACCTAAGGTGCACAAAACCCTTGTGCACCCACCAGGGAGACCCATTATCGCTGCAGAGGGATCTTTACTACAACCCATTGCTATTTTTATTGATAGTTTTCAATACTAGCAGTTATCTTAGGGACACGGGGGATTTTTTGAGACATCTAAGGAATCTACAGAATATTAATGAGAATATACTACTTGTTACGATGGATGTATGCTCCTTGTATACGGTTATTCCACATCAGCAGGGGTTGAATGTCTTACGGACTCATCTGACACATTCACCACATATGGAATTTCCGTCTGAATTTTTATTAGAACTTACTTCATTGGTTCTCACGTGCAATCATTTTGTTTACAAAACTGATTATTACTTGCAAACTGCGGGTACGGCGATGGGGTCTAATTTGGCCCCGTCGTACGCTAATCTCTTTATGGACAATTATGAAAATACATTCATGTTGCCACAATATGGGCACAAGATTGCTTTTTTTAAACGCTTCATCGACGACATTTTCCTTCTATGGTCTGGCACCGAAGGGGAATTTGTCGAGATGATACAACATCTAAATTCATTAAATAACCCTATTCGGTTCACGTATTCCATATCTGATTCTTCTATTAATTTTTTGGATGTCACCACTGCAAAAACAGGTAACAAATTTGATACCACCTTATATCGTAAATCTACTGATCGCAATGTGACACTATTGGCGACCAGTCATCATCCGCCCTCTCTCAAACAGAGTTTGCCCATTTCACAATATCTCCGAGCAATGAGAATTAACTCGATTCCAGAAAAAAGAGATGAACAATGTTCTGATATTACAGCACGCTTTTTGGAACGTGGGTATTTAAAATCTACACTTTCACAATGTTTGAGTAAGGCCACCCGTATTTTTAACGGTGAAGATTCCTCCAGTAAACGTCAAAAAAATAAAAAAAATCGTATGATTTTTCCTACACAATTTGACGGCTCGGTTGAGGTAACTAGGAAATCTCTTAGAACACATTGGCCTATTATCTCTTCGGATGCCAACTTACCCTTTAAGGATATACCAGCCCCTATGATGGCATACCGTCGTGGGGCCAATTTAAAACAGCTACTGATGAGACCCACCATGTACCCTGAGCCCCAGATGTCACATTTGCAGTTAATGCAGGCTAAACCAGGCTGTTTTTCTTGTGGAGGGTGCACCACTTGCCGTTCCATGATAACAGGTCCCTATATTTACCACCCGCATACTGGTAAAAAGCTTAATATTAAATTTCATTTACATTGTAGGTTAGAATTCGTGATATACATGCTGAAGTGCCCCTGCGGTTTGTGCTATGTTGGCATGACATCTCGTCCTTTTAGAGACCGAATGGCCAACCATAGGTCTACCATCCATACGGCCCTTGCTTCTGGCTCAACCGACAAACCAGTTGCCCGACATTTCTTGACAGCTAGGCACCAAGTAGCCACTCTCAAATGTCAACTCATTGATTGGGTACCCCCTCCTGTTTTGGGTGGCGATCGGATGCTATCACTGAAACAAAGGGAAAGTTTCTGGATCCACACATTAAATACTGTGGCTCCCAAAGGCCTCAATGAGGCTAATGCCCTCAATATTTTCATTTAAGATATAATGAGTAGTATTTTTCCTGTGTAGATATCCCGATTCTGGGTCTCTCTGTTTTATCTGTTTTTTGTCTATTTGTATATTGATATGTTTTATTGTTCTTGTTTTTCTACTGTGTTCTCTTTGGTGCGTCTTCCCAGGTCCCTAACAGATTGAAGTGGGAAACCTTCCCCAGATTGTTCCTTTATTAAACTAAATTGGTTTATCAACATTGGCATTAATATTCTCTATTAATAATAGATTAATAATGATGTTTTGAAGTCATGATGTACATTGTCTGTTGTGTAGGAACTAACGGGTTAGGTGCCTTTCTCGATAGGTGATTTGCGCTGAGTTTACCTTTTATGATTATAATAGGTTTCTTCAGTGTTTTGTTTTTCTGTCCTTAGTATCTTCTTTATTATAGTACATTATATTATAATAGGTGAATGTATGATTCAATGAATGTAGTACTGTTAGCCATGGGATGATATACATTGAAACATTAGTTGTCGATTACGTCGTCACGTTTCTCCTGACGCCGCATTGTGCAGTGTCCCGTGTCACTTCCGGGTTGTGGAACGCATACACTTCCTGATGGTGACACGCGGAAGAGCGTGTCCGAGTGGCCGCGAGTATAAACTTGATTCTCCGTTGCTTTGAGTTTACTTACACATTGGGCAGTCTTGTCAGTTTGTATTATAGAAGGTCATACTAGTGATTAGTCCCATGTGGGATTGCCACAATTACTGTTTATCATATAGATCTTGTGTTAATTGTACTTCCGGTCCAGGGGTCAATAAATAGTCAGCAGCTACGCTTGTGAGATATGCAGCTGTCTGACGCCCACATGGTACCGGCTTCGTGAGTACTGTTTTTTAGCTTGATTGACCGGCTTGTTGTTTTACTACTGGTCATTCTAGGAGATTCATCCTTTGTCTAATATTTTTGCAGTTGACATGTACTATTTGACATGTCCTTTTGTCGGGACAGCTGCATCATATTTTCACCTGTTTTTAAACTCCAGGTACTTCCTTGTTTACTTTTTTTGTTTGCTATGTCCTTGTTGGATCTGAATTTTTATGTATGATCTAAGATGTGGGATGATTGAACCCCTTCATATTCATTACAGTGATCTGTGACCTAAGGAGTCCCACATGAATTTGAACTTGATTGATTTGACCTATATTTTGCCAGTGCAGGTAATTCCCAGCTGCACTTATGATTGACTGTATACACGCTGGCAATTCATTCGTGATTTTGCTATGAATGATTGGTTGTTTTGGTGCTTATGTTTCACAGCAGTCATCCTCAATCTGGTTTTTTTAGGGGCTTGGGAGGCACTGGTGGTGGTGTAACATGTAACCATGTTATTTTAATTTTGTATTGCATGTATTAGGCTATATTGTTCTTTTTTACTATTGTTAAATTGTTCTATGACATTTATATTGTTGTAGACATTATGAGTGTGCCGGTCTTGAGAAAGGCCCTGAATAGGACCGAAACGTCGACTTTAAAAGGCATTACCTTTGATCTTCATTAAAGAAAGTGAACTACAATCAAGTCTTATGGACTGTTTTGGCGCGAGTGCACCTTCCACAGTTGTGGTAGAAGCAGTGTATTTGTGTGACCCCATAAAGGTTACTGGTAGCACCCGCTATTTTATTTCATTATACTGATGTGAGTGCGGGACTCTCTGCGGATATATATATATATATATATATATATATATATACATATATATACACACATACTCCTGCTATTACAATTTGTTAGGAATTATATATTTATCATTCATATATATATATATATATATATATATATATATGAACAGCTACATTTCCATGGGTTTTAGACTAGGAATGTTAATATCTTAAAATTTCTATCTGTCTGGTCTTGTTTTGGTTAGCTATTGTTTCTGATTTTCTAAACAGAATCGGTTCCTGGGTATTGTCACTTCGTTTGTTTTTACCTTCAGGTGAGACAATGACAATTCAGTACTCATTGTTTTAAATAGAAACTTGGCTATTTTAGTAAACAAAGGTGTATGCCCTTCTTTATAGAATTTCAAAGCTTAGTGTAATAAGGCCATTGTATTTTAGTCTCTGGGAGTTTTAATTTATGTGTGACTGATTTTCATGCTATTTAAAGGTTAACGCAGACAGTGTGGGATTTATACAATATATATATATATATTAGATTTATGATATAGTCTTTGTGGCTTTTCCATGAGAGTACAAACTCCACTGTAATTACTCAAACCACGCTCAACCCAGCGCAGAACCGTGGGTTGCGACCACACGCAATTTGCGAATATGTGCACGCATGGCGGAACAAGTGCATGCGCAGCGGGCATGTGTGTGTGGTTTGTACGTGATGTGTGTACTGGAATATTTTTTCGACTTTGACACTACCAAACATACATTATACTATTTAAGTGAAAAAAATTACATTTGTTAAAAAGTTGTACAACCATAAAATGTATGTGCAGCTGAACTAGTGCTACCAAAGGACAAAATCATGTATAAGTGCAATAAATTGTATGTTATTGTTAACTACAAAGATAGATATATATAGATAGATAGATAGATAGATAGATAGATAGATAGATAGATAGATATCTCCTATATAATTGCCGAGATCTGTCACTCTGTGACTGTGTGGATAACGCTTGGGAGTGGCTAGGAGCTCTCATTGGGTTAGGCAGCAGGTCTATCACACCCACCAGTCCACAGCTGATTGGGCCGAGAAACACCCTCCCCACACAGGTTACATC
This sequence comes from Pseudophryne corroboree, assembly GCF_028390025.1. NCBI lineage: Eukaryota > Metazoa > Chordata > Amphibia > Anura > Myobatrachidae > Pseudophryne > Pseudophryne corroboree. The sequence goes on along the minus strand of NC_086444.1, from coordinate 316,843,339 downwards.
CAATGGGAAGACTCTGCCATTTGGCTGCTGTGTGTTCCAGTGGTGTTCACAGAGCAGGATTAACAATGGGCTGATGGAGCTGCAGCTCCAGGTCCACACCTCAAAATAAGCCCATTGCATCTGCAGCAACATACCCTCCAACAATTTGCACATAAAAATCGGGACAAATTCGAAAAGGGGGCGTAGTCACGGGTACAGTGCTATGGCCACGCCCCTTTTCCTATACTTTCAATGGAAGTTTGGAGAGCCAAAAATCAGTACAGACCATAAAAAAAAGGTCCTGTACCTGCCAAAAAGGTCCAGCTGGAGGGTATGCCACTGCATCTGCAACAAGTCTCTGTGCTGTAGACAGGGGGGAAAAAATCCTTTTACTGCAGCGTCCTATGGGGGTCAATCTGACCTGATCGCTCGCTGCAGTTCATCGCAACTGCGCATGGCTGACAGCCAATGGCTGTCGTTGCCTAGCGATCGCCTCTGCCTGAGGCAGAGGCGGTCGCTGGGCAGGAGGGGGCAACACGACGGCGTTTGGCCCCCATTTTGTGGGCACGATCCGGCCAACGCAGGCTAGGGTGCATCAAACGCCCCATGAATTTTTAAAAGTAAGAAAAATGATTTGTCCCCATGCTACATTTTTTAGAATTGTTAAGGATATATTGCATACAAATTTTGAAGAATCTGAGATGATATTTATGTGGCCCACCATGCCTCTGAAGATTAAAGATTTCTATTTATTTTAAATGCAATAACACTTGTTTTAACTTCTCTGATACAAGGACTTAAAACAATTTAGTAGGTTAATGATAAAGTGATTTATTCATTGTTAACAACTAAACAAAGAGATATAAGCAGAATTAGTGACGGAACAGTTAACAACATGTTACAGTTGGCTTATTACAAAGTTGAAACTCTCTTATTGCTGGCCGCTGGCCTTACGTACGTTTGGTCTCTCTTTGCTGTCATCTTCAACTACTTGGAGTACATTTTGATAGTGCTCTTCCTTCTTAGCCGATGATAAGAAGTCTGAACTAAGCTTGACACAACGTTCAGCACAATCATTGACAACATTCAATGCTTGAATATTGGTTTGTGAATTCTGATAAGTATCAGATTCTTTCCATTCACCAATGTCTTTCGTAAGAAAATCACTGTTTAGCTGAAGAATGTTAAACATAAACCATGAATCTATTTCTGATGTGACAAATCTGAAAAAGAAATAAGAATTTACTCACTGGTAATTCTATTTCTCGTAGTCCGTAGTGGATGCTGGGTACTCCGTAAGGACCATGGGGCATAGACGGGCTCCGCAGGAGACTGGGCACTCTTAAAAGAAAGATTAGGTACTATATCTGGTGTGCACTGGCTCCTCCCTCTATGCCCCTCCTCCAGACCTCAGTTAGGGAAACTGTGCCCGGAAGAGCTGACATTACTAGGAAAGGATTTGGAATCCAGGGTAAGACTCATACCAGCCACACCAATCACACCGTACAACTCGTGATAACTATACCCAGTTAACAGTATGAACAATAACTGAGCCTCTCTCAACAGATGGCTCATACAATAACCCTTTAGTTAAGCAATAACTATATACATGTATTGCAGAGAGTCCGCACTTGGGACGGGCTCCCAGCATCCACTACGGACTACGAGAAATAGAATTACCAGTGAGTAAATTCTTATGTTCTCTGACGTCCTAGTGGATGCTGGGTACTCCGTAAGGACCATGGGGATTATACCAAAGCTCCCAAATGGGCGGGAGAGTGCGGATGACTCTGCAGCACCGAATGAGCAAACTTAAGGTCCTCCTCAGCCAGGGTATCAAACTTGTAGAATTTTGCAAAAGTGTTTGAACCCGACCAAGTAGCAGCTCGGCAAAGTTGTAAAGCCGAGACCCCTCGGGCAGCCGCCCAAGAAGAGCCCACCTTCCTCGTGGAATGGGCTTTTACTGATTTAGGATGCGGCAGTCCAGCCGCAGAATGTGCAAGCTGAATCGTGCTACAGATCCAGCGAGCAATAGTCTGCTTTGAAGCAGGAGCACCCAGCTTGTTGGGTGCATGCAGGATAAATAGCGAGTCAGTTTTTCTGACTCTAGCCGTCCTGGAAACATAAAGTTTCAGGGCCCGGACTACGTCCAGCAACTTGGAATCCTCCAAGTCCCTAGTAGCCGCAGGCACCACAATAGGTTGGTTCAAATGAAACGATGATACCACCTTAGGGAGAAATTGGGGACGAGTCCTCCATTCTGCCCTTTCCATATGGAAGATCAGATATGGGCTTTTACATGACAAAGCCGCCAATTCTGACACACGCCTAGTCCAAGCTAAGGCCAAAAGCATGACCACTTTCCACGTGAGATATTTTAGCTCCACGGTCTTAAGTGGCTCAAACCAGTGGGATTTTAGGAATCCAACACACGTTAAGATCCCAAGGTGCCACTGGAGGCACAAAAGGGGCTGAATATGCAGCACCCCTGTAACAACGTCCTAACTTCAGGCAGTGAAGCCAGTTCTTTTTGAGAGAAAAAGGGATAGGGATGAAATCTTGGCCTTTATGGATCCTAATTTTAGGCCCATAGTCACTCCTGACTGTAGGAAGTGCAGGAATCGACCCCCCTGGAATTCCTCTGTAGGGCCTTCCCGGCCACACACCAAGCAACCTATTTTCGTCATATACAGTGAAAAAGTCTTGCTGTCACGTCTTTCCTAGCCTTTATCAGCGTAGGAATAACTGCATCCGGAATGCCCTTTTCCGCTAGGATCCGGCGTTCAACCGCCATGCCGTACAACGCAGCCGCGGTAAGTCTTGGATCAGACAGGGTCCCTGTTGCAACATGTCCTGACTGAGAGGCAGAGGCCATGGGTCCTCTGAGAGCATTTCTTGCAGTTCCGGATACCGAGTCCTTCTTGGCCAATCCGGAGCAAAGAATATTGTTCACACTCCTCTGTTTATTACAATTCTCAGCCCTTGGGTCTGAGAGGAAGAGGAGGGAATATATAGACCGACTGGAACACCCACGGTGTTACTAGTGCGACCACAGCTATCGCCTGAGAGTCCCTTGACCCAGCGTAAAACCTTTTTTAACTTTTTATTGAGGTGGGACGCCATGTAGTCCACCTGAGGCAGTTTCCATCAATTTGCAAAACTGCGTGAAGACTTCCTGATGAAGTCACCACTTTCCCGGGTGGAGGTCGTGTCCGGCGGTTTACATGAGCCCCTGCGGTCTGACTGGATCAGAACCGGTTGGTCGCGAAGCAGGAACTCCGCTTGACTTAGGGCGTTGTATATGGCCCTTAGTTCCAGGATATTGATGTGAAGGCAAGTCTGTTGGCTTGACCACAAACCTTGGAATTTTCTTCCCTGTGTAACTGCCTCCCACCCTCGGAGGCTTGCATCCGTGGTCACCAGGACCCAGTCCTGAATGCCGAATCTGCGGCCCTCGAGAAGGTGAGCACTCCGCAGCCACCACAGGAGAGACACCCTGGCCCTGGGGGATAGGGTGATTAACCGATGCATCTGAAGATGTGATCCGGACCACTTGTCCAGTAAGTTCCATTGTCCTTGCATGGAACCAGCCGAAGGGGATGGCCTCGTATGATGCCATCATCCTTCCCAGGACTCGAGTGCAGTGAAGCACTGACACCTGTTTTGGTTTTCAATAGATTCCTGACCAGTGTCATGAGCTCCTGAGCTCTCTCTATCGGGAGATAAACCCTCTTCTGGTCTGTGTCTAGGATCATGCCTAGGCGAGGCAGATGAGCTGTAGGAACCAACTGCGACTTCGAAATATATAGAATCCAGTCGTGTTGCCGTTTCACTTCCAGAGAAGGTGATATGCTGTCCAGCAACTGCTCTCTTGATCTCGCTTTTATGAGGAGATCATCCAAGTATGTGATAATAGTGACACCTTGCTTCCGCAGGAGCACCATCATATCCGCCATTACCTTGGTGAAATTGGTAATGACAATCCCGTACCACAATTCTGAGTTACGCCTGATGAGGTGGATAAATGGGGACACGAAGGTATGCATCCCTTATGTCCCGATTAATTTCAGGCTTGCAATGACCGCTCTTAGCGATTCCATCTTGAACCTGAACCTTTTCAGGTATATGTTCAGGGATTTTAATTCAATATGGGTCTAACCGAACCGTCTGGTTTCGGGATTATAACATGGTCGAATAATAACACCCTCTTGTTGAAGGAGGGGACCCTTGACCACCACCTGTTGAAGATACAATTTATGAATTGCAGTTAACACTGGCTCCCTCTCTTGGGGGGAAGCCCGCTGGGTCCTCGGTGAGGGGGCATCTTCTCACAGTCCAGCCTGTATCCCTGCGATACAATTTCTATTGCCCAGGGATCTAACAGGGAGTGAACCCACTTGTGGCTGAACTTACGAAGGCGTGTCCCCACCGGTCCTAGCTCCGCCTGTGGAGCCCCAGCGACATGCGGTGGATTTTTGTAGAAGCCGGGGAGGACTTCTGTTCCTGGGGACTAGCTGTGTTGTACAGCTTCTTTCCTCTGCCCCCGGCTCTGACAAGAAAGGACGCACCTCAGACTTTCTTGTTTCTTTATTCGAAAAAAGCTGCATTTAATAATGTCGTGCTTTCCTAGGCTGTGCAGGAATATAAGGCAAAATATCAGAATTACCAGCTATAGCTGTGGAGACCAGGCCCGAGAACCTTTCTCCACACAATCCTCAGCCTTCCATATGCCTCTTAAGTCGGCATCATCTGTCCAATGTATATTCTACAGGACACGTCAAGCAGAAATCGACATAGCTTTTGTCTCTAGGACCCAGTATACTCATGTCCCTTTGGGCATGCTTTATAATTATATATCTATCACTTAAGACAGCATCTTAAAATATTTATATGCATACTAGGGTCTCAATCTCTGCTGATAAGGTACCTGTCCACGCTGCCACAGCGCTATAAACCCATGCCGACACAATCGCCGGTCTGGATAGTATACTAGAATGATAAAAAGATTAAGAGTGTTTAACCACTCTAACTCCTGGCGCAAATAAAAATTGAATTTAAAATGGCTATACAGCAGCTGCAAGCACTGGGGGACTGCTAATTCCTTCAACCAACTAGAAAATATATACACAAAAGTGCTGCGCTTGATGTATGCTTAATGACAGTTAATAAATTTTGTATATATTTATATTTACATGTAAAGGTGTCTGCTTAAATCAAATTAAAACACATATGGAACTTGCTGGTAAATTATAAACACATTTAATTACACAAACAATGATAAACAATAAAAAATCGTCTTGAGGAAGTCCCGGGAGACGGGACGAAACGCGTTGACGTCACTCCTTTTGGCTCATGCCCACTGACGTACTGATTACTGCTAGCCACTTTTCCCTACAGCGGCAAATTTGAATTTGACAAACAGCCTCAGAGAACCTACATCGGTACATTTGGTCGGTCTTCCACTGCAGCGTCCCAGCCCGCCCGCCAGGACAGAATCATCTGCACCACACTAGTGCCGGCGGCGGACGTTTGGAATTACCGGAACATCAGGTCAGCGTTCCAGAGCAGCGTCCGTATCCGCCCGCCAGGACAGAAGCATCTGCACCACGATAGTGCCGGCGGCGGACGCTTGGAAGGTATTTAGCTTTCTCCTGAATCCTCCCGCAGGTCGGGTAAATATGATCAGCATCATTTCCTCTGCACTGGGACGCCAGTAGCACTGAGGACAGGAGTTAAAGTTTTTCTCGTGTAGGCATTAACTGTTGCAATTCAGTATATTGATACTAAGAGACTACAAATAAGGTCTATGTGGCAGCATTGTGGATACATTGTTACGAATCACTTCAACTAAGTAACCTTTCAGAAACGTCTGTCAGTGTGCTTGAGCTTTCTTTTAAATGTTTTTTATTGTTTATCATTGTTTGTGTAATTAAATGTGTTTATAGTATACTAGAATGTGCACACTATCTGCAGGATCCCTGAGAATAGCTAGTGCAAACAGGACACCCAAGGGGAAGATTCTCAACACATCCTGGCCCTAGTGGGGAAAGGATACAGCCTGAGAATTCTCTTGTGGGAAGCTGCCGTCTCTTGTCTGGAGATTCCCGCTCTTTTTCCTCATGAGAGGAGGGAAATTTACCTCAGCATTCTTCCCCTTAACATGTGTACTCTCGTGTCAGGGACAGATGAGTCATCAGTGATATGCAAATCATCTTTTATTCCAATAATCATATATTGAATATCTTTTAGCCCTCTTGGCTGTAACTTTGCATTATCGTAGTCGACAGTGGAGTTAAACTCCGTGTCGATACTTTGTTATTTTGGATAGTGAACATAGAGAGACTCTGAAGGACTCTGTGACATAGGGACAGACCAGGGTAGATTTCCTTTCTGTTCCCTAACCTTTTGTGCAATAATTTTACCTCAGCACTTACACATATCCAAACAGGTGTCGGCGTTGTTGACGGAGACACCCTCCCACACACTTATCCGCTCTATCGCCTCCTTAGAGGAGCCTTTTACCTCAGACATGTCGACACACGTGTACCGACACACCACACACACAGGGGATGCTCTATTTGAAGACAGTTCCCCCACCAGGCCCTTTGGAGAGACAGAGAGAGAGTATGCCAGCACACACCACAGCGCTATATAATACAGGGATGTACACTATACTGAGTGATTTTTCCCCTATAGCAGCTTATATACACAGTTTTGCGCCTAAATTTATGTGCCCCCCCTCTCTTTTTTACCCTTTGTGTACCAGGATACTGCGGGGGAGAGCCTGGGGAGCTTCCTTCCAGCTGAGCTGTGAAGAGAAAATGGCGCCGGTGTGCTGAGGAAGAAGGCCCGGCCCCCTTCCTTTTATGTACTTTAATGGCGGGGGTTAATACACATATACAGTTTATCAGACTGTATTATGTGCTTTTCGCCAAGTAAGGTAATCTAATTGCTGCCCAGCCCCCCCCCCCCCATCAGCGCCCTGCACCCATCAGTGACCGGAGTGTGTGGTGTGCTAAGGGAGCAATGGCGCACAGCTGCAGTGCTGTGCGCTACCTTAATGAAGACCGGAGTCTTCAGCCGCCGATTTTCAACTTCTCTTCGTTCTTCTGGCTCTGCAAGGGGGACGGCGGCGCGGCTCCGGGACCGGACGACCGAGGACTGGGCCTGTGTTTGATCCCTCTGGAGCTAATGGTGTCCAGTAGCCTTAGAAGCCCAAGCTAGCTGCAAGCAGGTAGGTTCGCTTCTCTCCCCTCAGTCCCACGTAGCAGTGAGTCTGTTGCCAGCAGATCTCACTGAAAATAAAAAACCTAACAAATACTTTCTTTTCTAGGAAGCTCAGGAGAGCCCCTAGGGTGCATCCAGCTCTGGCCGGGCACAGATACTAACTGAGGTCTGGAGGAGGGGCATAGAGGGAGGAGCCAGTGCACACCAGATATAGTACCTAATCTTTCTTTTAAGAGTGCCCAGTCTCCTGCGGAGCCCGTCTATACCCCATGGTCCTTACGGAGTACCCAGCATCCACCAGGACGTCAGAGAAAATGATTTGATTAATGTTTTGTGATTTGGATGGGAACAGCCACGATAGGCCCATGAGGCTTCATGCTGTTCCCTTTCTTTGTTATGTTCTTAAATCAATGTATGGCACACATACAAAAGTTGGCTTCGTTTTGATAAAGTTAGTTGTTTTGTATAATACAATACACGTGCTTTAGTACCAAGATACAGACAATTTTTGGGTGTGGAGGTGGACCACCTAAGTCAAATCGTACATAAAAAAAAATTTGCACAGTTGTTTCTATGCTAAAAATGAAAATTTTAAGAATAGGGACAGCAAGCATTCCGAATGTCAGGGCGTTTGATGCACCCTAACGCAGGCGTGGCCGGACCATGAGGGAGTGGCCCCGCAGCGGATGCGTGATGTCACATGCAGCCGCTGCGACCACGGCAGCGATTAGTAACTCCTGGCCAGCCGCAGCTCCGGGCTCCGGAGCCTCAAACACACCACCCACTCCTCCACCACCACCACACCAGCCCCTCCCCCACCCGCTCCACCCCCGCAACCACCCCTCCCCCACCCGTGGCACCCCCGGACCTCCTCCCCCATCCACGTCTCCCCCACACCAGTCACTCCCCCACCCACAGCACCTACTAGGTGATTCATCAGGCCCTGCGTGCGCTGTTCACGCCGTTGCAAGGGGCTACGACCCCTTAACCATCGCACGCCCTTTGTTAACCACTCACACAATTATGATTGGAGGTAATACTCCATATAATACAAGTAGGCAGGTCACAAGGGTATGCAAGGGTTAAGGGGGCATAGCCCCTTACGACGGTGTGAAGATCGCCCATAGTCCTTGTGGCAGCACCCCCATAAAATAGACAAACTCACCCAGTGCCCTCCTAGGTACCCTTCCACAGGTCCAACATATGCAGCAATGGAGGTGGCACTTGGTATACAAACAGCATATAGCAGGTTTATTACAACGTATTGTTCACCCCGTCATCAGCTCAAAAACATACAAATAACCACATACCTTAAATATCTTCACACCACGTTCGGCATGCAGGAGCCCACCGATGACGTCAGCACACCTTGCCGCGTTGCCGGGGCAACCTACACAAACCAAAATAGTAAAACGCTATGTAGCTCAGTAGTGCACCAAGCGGTAAGACAGCCAGATGATCGCGGGTCACTCTGTACAAGCACTCCCGCGATCTAGCAGCATCCACAAAATACATATACCATTAAAGATTAAAAACAAGAGAATCTGAAAAATGCTGACATTAAACAGTATGTGAAATATCATAGATGCGATGCAATGGTCCAGATATTAAACCACATAGATACATAATATTCGAGACATTACATCACACATGTAGATCCGATCATGGAACAAAAGAAGGTTATTTTTTTTACAGATATCATAAAAAACAATGTAATCCCATATTCTCATTAAATCCATGGGGAGCCAATGTACGCAATTCATATATCCAACGGGACTCCCTATGTAAAAGTTTCAAAGACCTATCACCCCCGCGCAATTGCACGGGTTCATGGTCAATGTTCATGTACCTCAAACATGACATTATGTTTCGCCTGCAAAAAATGCTGTGCAACCGGCTGATCACTATTCCCAGTGGCTAAAGCATTTCTAATGGCTAACTTGTGATTGGCTATCCGCTCATGTAATGTACGGTCAGTTTTTCCAACATAGTTAAGCCCACAAGGGCATGTGATAAGATATTTAATAAATTTGGTCGTGCAGGTCACCCTATGTTTAATCAAATATTTACATCCACTGTACGAATTACAGAAATGGTTACCAACACTTAGTGGTGCACTCTACAAGTGGTGCAGTTAAAGCACCTAAAACAACCTTTTATGAGCGATAAGAATGTATTCTGTTCACTCTGTGCTGAATTAAGACCTGGTATGTCTGCTTTCATAACCCAGTCTCTAATGTTCTCACCCCTAGTATATGATGGCATAAGGGAGGTATCACCAAGATTAAAATCTCTATCTGTTCCTACAATGGGCCACAATTTTTTAACCACATGATTGATCTACTTACTGTGATTATTATAATGATTGATCTATGGCATACGTTTGGTTTTGCTACTTTTGCGTTTACTCCGCAATAGCTCATCCCTACTACAGCTTAAGGCCTTGGTCTTCGCCTGAAGGAGCCTATCCAACTCATAGCCTCGATGTCTGAATTTAGTGATCATGGCATCTATTTGTATCCGTACTGCTCTTATAAATTGCGAGTATGGCAATCCATATTTCAAAGATTGAGGGTGAACTGTAACCTGTGCCGAGTGAAGCGGTAGCGGAGCGAGGCACCTTGCCCGAAGCATGGCGAGGCGAGTGGACACGGTGCACTAATTGGGGTTCCCCATCACTTTACGAAGAAAAAGAGGCCAAAAACAGTAAAAAAAACCATGTCGGCCATTTGACCTATTGACCTAGTACATGTCGACCTAATGACCATGTTGACCTATTGTCCCTGTCGACCTAATGCATGTCAACCTTCCATGGTTGACCTAATGACTGTCGACCTAAGTTGTGTCTATCCAACGACCCATACCCATCTCAGTCACCAAGTGACTTCCCACAATCCTGACTTGTACATCCAGATAGTTAACACTGTCCATAATAATGTTGTATGTAAATTTAATCGGATGTTCTGTAGTATTATGCATCTTAATATATTCTACAAATTTTTCTTGCTATCAGACCAAAATAATGAATAAATCGTCAATGTACCTGACGAAAAACAAAATAGATTCAGCAAACAGACTTATCAAAAAAGATTTCTCGCTCGGCTACAAACATATATGAATTTGCGTACGATGGAGCCACATTGGTTCCCATCGCACAACCAGACATTTCAGGTAAAGCTGCCATCAAACAGGAAGTAGTTATATGTGAGCACCATTTCTAGCAGATCCAAGAAAAACTCCACATCTGGACCAGTGTACAGTGGATTGTCCATGATCAATTTATGGACCGCAGCCAAGCCCTGTGCATTAGGGATAACAGTGTATAAACTTGAGATACCAACGCTACATAACACACTCCCCACAGGGATTTCCCTTAACTCACGTAATCTATTAAGAAATGCTGTGGTGTCTAAAAGATATCTCTCATGATTAACAATACAAGGCTGTAGAATGGCGTCTAAATATGTTGATACCCTCTGGAAAAGACCATCACGTGCTGCTATAATAGGACGCACCAGAGGGCGTTCAAGCGATTTGTGGATCTTTGGCAGGGAGTATAACACCGGAACTATCGGATGTTCCAAGAATAAATCATTCATAAGTGTATTGTTAATAACCCCTGCATCTATAGCAACTTGTAGTTTGTTTTTCAACACCCCTGAAAATGTCTGTGTAGGATCACCCTGTAATGGTCTATATACAGATCCATCACTTAATTGGCGTACTAGCTCTGCTTTGTAATCAATAAAATTCTGTATCACGATTCCCCCACCCTTATCGGTGGGGCGAATCGTGATATCTGTATATACAGACAGATCCTTAAGTGAACAAAACTCAGCTTTACTCAGGTTATTACGACATCTAATATTCAAATCAGATAAAACTTCACAAGCTACCGTATTATCCAACATGCGGCTATATGTTTTTATTGCCGCACTGTTGTACAAAGGATCAAAACGACTCCGTCTCTGTAGTTTAGACAATTGCTCAGGAATAGTCACAGTCTTACCAGTCTCTGTTCTCAAAATGGACTTAGTCCCCTTAAAGTGTTCATGTAGTTTGAGTTGGCGGGTTAATTTGTATTTCTCAATCTCCCATTGCATAGGAGCAAATTGTAGCATAGGCATAAATGATAGGCCTTTACTTAATAACCTGATCTCGGCCGAGGTCAGTGTGTGGGAGGACAAATTAAATATCATTTCTTCCGCGACAGCGGGGGGCGACCCACTCTGCCTCTTCTTTGTTCTTTGTCACTGGCCACCTCTCTGCGTCCACCGCCTCTGGCCCTGCGGGTGCGCACCCCTAAAGGGGAATTGGAGGTTGAAGGCAAGTTATCTGATACACCATCTGAATCACTGTTGGTGTTCTTGTCACACGACGAGTCAGATTGCCACATCTGTTTATAGTTGCGTTGGCGAGACAGACGCGGATGTTCACTACGTGTACCGCTGGCCCACATGTACACCCGATTTTGCTCATAGTCGGCATTGACTTTAACTAATTTTTGTCTTTTGAACTGTATAAGTTCACGTCTATATGTGGTAATCTGTCCGGTTAATTTTTCAAGCCAGTCAATTTTGGTATCAGCCACAATGATAGATTTGTATTTGGCTTCAAAAGCGGCTATTTTCTCTCGTGATACTGCCAGTTCTCTATCCGACTCTTCTATAACTAAGAGGAGAAGTTTGAAACTGCATTTATTTAACACCGCTATCCAGCGCTTACAAAAAGCGGTATTATAGCGGCCAATGGTGGGTAAATTGCGGATACTGAACCCACGTGGAATTCATTTTTCCTTATAATAATCACTTAGTGTGATCTCATGGTATAAGTAGTCGACTTCTTTTTGCTTGAGTCTAAACCAGTCACGGTATAATGCATCGATGGGTTGTGCATCAGACTCATCATTTAAAGCTTGTTCAAATAAAATAGAGTCAGCCTCAGTTTCTGAAAAAGTTAAAACAGTTCCCTGGGTTAACAGAGCCAAATTCACAGTGTCCACTGCTTCTGAATTCATACCATCATCCAATTTAGCCATAATGTCCAGCTGTCAGAAATACTAACACGTGGTGTAGATATCACAAACAGTTGGGTGTTTAAGCCAAGAATCCCTCCTCCCTGCAGAGTAAAGGTTCCATATAGCAAAAAAGTCCTTGTGGCAGCACTCCCATAAAATAAACAGTCACCCGGTGCCCTCCTAGGTACCATTCCACAGGTCCAACATATGCAGCAATGGAGGCGGTACTCAGTATACAAACAGCATACAACAGGTTTAATACAACGTTTCGGAGTCTTTATTGTTCACCCCGTCATCAGGTCAAAAACATACAAATAGCAGCTCGAAACGGCTGTGTGTGACGTCACGCAACCGCTGCGGCCTGTGGCCCGCACGGTCTGGCCCTGCCTGCATTGGCCGGACTGTGTCCACAAAACTGCGGCCAAACGCCGCCGTTCCACCCCCTCCCGCCCAGCGACCACCTTTACCTGTCAATCAGGCAGAGTCGATCGCTAGGCAATGACAGCAGTCGGCTGTCTGCCATGTGGCGCGCCGGCACATGCGCAGTTCTGACCTGAACGCTGCGATGCAAAGAACTGCAGCGAGCATTCAGGTCAGAATGACCCCCAATGATCCCTATAGTTACATTAATTTTAACCCCTTGTGAAACACATTACATGAGCAAGCCATGAAAAGTATCAGTGTCTTTTCATCAACTAATAGATCTTAGTAACTGCTTTAGGGCTCATATACATTTGGATGTAAGTCATGTTTATGACACGCCTATCAGATGTACAGTATGCGTCCACTTTAACACCAAGCTTATAGGTGTTGCTTTCACAATCTTCCTGAAAAGCTTTTTCAAAAGTAGGCAAGTGTGGGCTTACCCCTATTGGTAGTATCAGTATGTACCAAAAAATGGGATTCGGTCTCTAGGTCGACAGTGACTAGGTCGACAATGTTTCGGTCGACCACTATTGGTCGACAGTAAATAGGTCGAAAGGGATGCTAGGTCAACAGGGTCTCTAGGTTGACATGTTCTAGGTCGACATGAGTTCTTCACATTTTTTTTTTTTTTTGCATTTTTTTTAATAATGAATGATTCACGTGGACTACGATTGGGAACGGTAACCTGCGCCGAGCACAGCAGTAGCGGAGTAAGGCACCTTGACCGAAGCATGGCGAGCGAAGTGAAGTGCATAAGGGAAGTCTGTTTCAGTTATTTTAAATCACCCTCAGATTTAGAAATGGGCCATGTACATTTAGCAGTCTTTACAATGTGAAAACTTTAATGGTTATATGAATTCACCCACGTAAGTCTATAAACAGCTACCTAATGTTTTAGTTTTTTTACTTTAAATAGCTCATCTTGCTGAACTTCTAAAGCTTTATTTTTACATTTTAAGATAATTGATGACCTTCCTTTATTTATACGCATGTTAGATGCTCCATAAACTTAGAGACGTTACAGACTGGTATTGCAAAATGGAAACTAGATTTTCCCATAATTCCCCTCAAATCGATACTTACTGCCTTTATAAACCTCAATAACCGCTTAATTTTTGCATCTTACACCGAAATGACGTACCAGCTCCTACATAGGTCTTTTATTAACCCCAGGATGTAAGCACCTGAAGCAGGCCTTTATCATTGTATGTGGAGCTGGCCAGAGGTGGCCAAGATCTGGCTGCTTGTCCGAAATTATATTAAAGCTTCACTAGGCACTCGCTCTCCCGAATGGGCTCTGTGGGACATTTACCCACCCTCTGGACTTAAACCCCCTGTGGGACACCGCATCTTAATAGCAAAAATTGCTGCAGGGGGTAGGAAGATCATACTGTCACAATGGGTCTCTTCCGACACACTCTCTGTCACACTGATGATGCCCCGTATTGTTCATCGATTTAACATGGATTGCCTTGAAATGTCTCTCAATAAAGAAGCACGGGCTCACAAATTTTTTAAGATCTGCTTGCCATATATAAAAACTCTACCATCTGCTCAAAAGGAGAATCTCCGCAAAGCAGTGATACTTACTTCCTGGTATAATCTGGAAGTGCTCTCCACCAGGGCTTAAAGTGGTCCTGGAGAGGTGGGGGAACTCATTTACACCGCCACCTACCCTCTGACCTCACATTAAGCGGAGCCAGGGCCAGTGCTAGTGTTCGGCACCCCGCTCTAAACTAGAAATTAGTACCCCACTTCCCATACTTTATAAAGGGACATTGATCTCACAAATAAGCGGCGTGGTCACATAATAGTACCCCCTGGTTCCTATTACACCACATAGTAATGCCCCTTATTCAGGTTACATCACTCAGTAGTGCACTTTATTTACATTGCACTACACAATGGTACCCTCTATACATGTTATGCCACACAGTAGTGCCTCTTAGATACAATGCCCACAGTAGTTCCACTTACACATAATGCCCACAGTTGTAATGCCCCTTTCACATAATGACCACAGTAGTGTCACTTATACACATAATGCACACAGTAGTAGTGCCGCTTATATACAAAATTCACACATTAGTAGTGACCCTTACAAACAATGCCCACAATAGTAATGCCCCTTACACACAATGCCTACAATACTAGTGCCCCTTACACATAATGCCCACAGTAGTAGTGCTGCTTATATTTAGAATTCCCACAGTAGTAGTGCTGCTTATATTTAGAATTCCCACAGTAGTAGTGCCCCTTACACACAATGCTCACAGTGTGCCTCTTATTCACATCTCTGCCTCTGTCACTCCAGCAGCTCACCATCTGTATCGATCTAGCATCTCCTTGCACTGTATCCCTCCTGCAGCTTCCCCACCTCTCTTGTACCTCCAGAGCCCTCTCATCATGTCTTCAAGATGCACAGAGCCTGCTCCTCTTCATGGCTCATCTTCACTTCAGCAGCATTGACAGCATGACATCACATACACCCAGCTGGAAAATAATCCACTGGGACTTGAGGAGGGGATGAATGCTGTCCAACAGACACAGTGTGTGTGAATACCAGAAGGGGTGGGCTGTAAATGGAGGAGGACCATGAAGCCACCATGACCTGAGGAAAGGGGAGGTGGCTGCATCCCATCAGTAACACTAGCGCCACCTGCATCATCTATTGACGTAGGTGATGGGGCAGTTTTTTTCTGTTGGATTTACTGTGCAGGGAAATGGAGGTGGTGGAACTAGTTCCCCCTACCATTAAAGGTGGTGGAACTCAGTTCCACCTCGCCCCCCCCCCCACCCCCACTCCCCCCCCCCCACACACACACACACTTTAACCCCTTTTAAAATTGTACCTAAAGCCACACTTTATTCCCTCAAAGATCTAACCATCCTAATTCTTTACTGTTGGGTATAAACCAGTCTCTGAATGGTCGATTATGTGTGTTTTACCATATCCATCGTGGTGTGCAGTCCCCTCATAACTGTTAATAACTTGTACAGTGCACTTTTTGACTACTATATGCACGCTTTTCTTTGTGGATGTTATTCTATTATGTCTTATTTTATGTGAGTTTCGCATACATTCCACTGCCTGTACACAGACTTTTATATTTTTTTATGCTTATATTCTGTACTAATGAAAGTTCCTCAATAAAGTATTTTGAAAAAAGATAATTGACGGATGATATCCTCATGCAATAAATTTGTCATACATCAAATCCATTTTTTTAATTTCCTCAGCTCTGATGCTGTTAATACCAGTGACGTGCTGTGGTGAGGCAGAGCCTTTCCTGTATAAGCCAGAATTTTAACTGTATAAAGTATATTAAAAAATACAAAAATAAATATCTTCTTTGAATTGTTCTAATCATTTTTATAGTCAAAATTTTGAAGTAAAAAGTCTATGACAGGTGACCCCTCCTGCCTACCTTGTCCACACATCTCTGATCAAAACTCACCAAATTTCCAGCAGTATATACTGCTGTACCTGTGTATTATGCCAACATGAACCCTTGGGCTCATATATTGTGTGTCAATCTGGCTCTGGTGCTAGCCAGTGCCTCCCCAGCCATTTACCTCACAGCACGTCCCTGGTTAATACGGAATATTCTCAAAAAATAACATAAAGTAGAGATTCTTTTAGACATTTTGGATGTGCACTTAAAGCTGGCAGAATATAGGTGGTACTTCCAAGTTTATTGCATCCGCAAATTTGTTAGCAGTTGGGCAAAACCATGTGCACTGCAGGTGTGGCAGATAAAAGGATTTTAATTACCTACCGGTAAATCCTTTTCTCGTAGTCCGTAGAGGATGCTGGGGTCCACATTAGTACCATGGGGTATAGACGGGTCCACTAAAAGCCACTGGCACTTTAAGAGTTTGAGAGTGTGGGCTGGCTCCTCCCTCTATGCCCCTCTTACCAGACTCAGTCTAGAAACTGAGCCCGAGGAGACGGACATCTTTGAGAGAAGGATTATACACATATAGTGGCGAGATTCACACCGGCTCACACATACAAGGCAAACCAAGCTAACTAACTTGAAACATCAGCAACGGCTGAACAATACAAAACAGTAGTTAACCAAGAACTAAGCAGTACTGAACTAAGTAACCACTGCATGATCACGAAGCAGACACCCAGCATCCTCTACAGACTACGAGAAAAGGATTTACCGGTAGGTAATTAAAATCCTATTTTCTCTTACGTCCTAGAGGATGCTGTGTTCCAAATTAGTACCATGGGGATGTACCAAAGCTCCCAGAACGGGAGGGAGAGCCGCTCGGCAAAGCTGTAAAGCCGAGACACCCCGGGCAGCCGCCCAGGAAGAACCCATCTTACAAGTACAGTGGGCCTTAACAGACGTAGGACACGGCAATCCTGCCGTAGAATACGCATGCTGGATAGTGAACCTGATCCAGCGAGAGATCGGCTGCTTAGAAGCAGAGTGTCCGATTTTCTGTGACGAGTAGTCCTCTTCACATAGATTTTCAGAGCCCTTACAACATCCAAGGACTTTGATGAAATTGAGGAGTCAGTAGCAACTAGCACCACAATAGGTTGGTTGATATGAAATGACGACACAACCTTCGGAAGAAACTGCTGACGTGTCCTGAGCTCAGCTCTATCTTCATGGAAGATCAAGTATGGGCTTTTTTACATGACAAAGTCGCCAGCTCCGACACGCGTCTAGCAGAAGCTAAGGCCAACAAAGTGACAGCCTTCCATGTGAGAAACTTGACCTCAACCTCCTGTAGATGCTCGAACCCATCCGACTGGAGAAACTGCAGCACCACGTTAAGATACCATGGCGCCGTAGGCGGCACAAAGGGAGGCTGGATGTGCAGAACCACCTTTCAAAAGGTCTGAACCTCCGGGAGGTAATCAAACTGTTTCTGGAAGAAAATGGATAGGGCTGAAATCTGGACCTTTACGGATCCCAACCTCAGGCCCATACCCACACCTGTGTAAAAGTCAAATTTATTTCTAATAATTATTTAAAATGCCAGCGCTAATATATGCTGCGGACGCCAGGAGCATCTAATTTCCATATACGATAAAAGTGCGCTGTACGTCGAAAACACTACATCCCTTAAGAGAAAACGAGTACACGCACCCATTGTCTGTGTTCCAAAGCTCATTGATGTATATATTTGATATTAAAAGGATATGTATACAATATATCACATGTACAGTATATATATGGTTACAGAGTACATTTTCATAGGAAGCAATTGTTACAAAAGAATTCATACAGTCACGGCCAGCATACAATTATCATTTCCCTGTCCCATGCTCACTACGCTCCATCTCCTCCATCTCTCCCTCTCTCTCAATGCTCACAGCAGCAGAGTAACAGCAAAACAGAAAAGCTTGTCTCTGGGATCAGCTATACACTGTCTGTTGGGGGTGTACATGTCTTCCGCTATTGGTCCAGGGGAGGGAACTTTCTCATTCATAATAAGTCATTGGTCAGTTCATATGGAAGCCTTGAAGAAGACATCAAAAGGGTTGGCCTCTGGTTTCCGCCCACACATGCTCCTTTCATTGAATGTCCTTTTGTTCACTTCAGAATTGTGGCTTTATATTCCTACATTCGATCATAACTGCTACAATCTAACCACCGGTATCAAATTAACATACACATTCCTCTGATTACTTTGACACCAAGCATGACATGTCCATCTTGCTCTGCTACAACAATACACATACATGACGTTATACTCCATTATATAATTTAAAACCTTATAATGTTTGGTGCTTGACATGTTTAATTTATGTGCTGTAAGAAATATGTGTTGAATATATCTTTGTGGCATGTCTGTGTAAACGCGTATGTTACCATATATTGCTGTGCACGCTGTGCGTATTCGCAAGCATAGCGACTCATATGTGTGGAGTTTGTATGTTTTCTCAATGTAATATTTTTGACTTCGACACCTGCTTGCAGAAAGAGGAGAAACCATCCCAGTTGAAATTCCACCGTAGGACACTTCTTGGTCCAAGATACATATTTTTTCCAAATACAATGGTAATGTTTAGACGTTACTCCTTTCCTAGCCTGTATCAGGGTAGCAATAACCTTGTTTGGAATGCCCTTCAGAGCTAATATCTGGTGTTCAACCTCCATGCCATCAAACGTAGCCGCGGTAAGTCTTTATAAGCAAACGGCCCCTGCTGCAGCAGGTCCTCCCGAAAAGGAAGAAGCCTCAGCTCTTCTAGCAGTAGATCCGCGTACCAAACCCTTCTTGGCAAGTCCGGAGCAATGAAGATCGCTTGAACCCTTGTTCTTCTTATGAGCTTTAGAATTCCTGGAATGAGTGGAAGTGGAGGAAAAAACGTGCACTGACTGGAACACCCACGGAGTCACTAGAGCGTCCACCGCCACGGCTTGCAGGTCCCTCGATCTGGAACAATATCGCTGAAGCTTCTTGTTGAGATGAGAGGCCATCATGTCTATTTGAGGTACTCCCCAAAGGTCTGTTACCTCTGTGAACACCTCCGGATGGAGTCCCCACTCCCCTGGATGGAGATTGTGCCTGCTGAGGAAGACCGCTTCCCAGTTGTCTACTCCCGGAATGAAGGTTGCTAACAATGCCAACGCGTGTTTTTCTGTTACCTCTGAAATTTCAGCTCTGCTCTTCGTTCCGCCCTGTCGGTTTATGTAAGCTACTGTCGTTACATTGTCCGACTGCACTTGAATGGCCGATCTCGCAGAAGATGGGCCGCCTGGAGAAAACCGTTGTAGATGGCTCTTACAGAATGTTTATTGGTAGACCACCATCCTTGGAAGGTCTCCCGCTGAGTGACTGCGCCCCAGCCCCGGAGACTTGCATCCGTGGTTAGAAGGATCCAGTCCTGAATCCCGAACCTGCGGCCCTCCAGAAGGTGAGGTAACTGTAGCCACCAGAGGAGTGAAATCCTAGCCTTTGGTGACAGACATATTCTCTGGTGCATGTGTAGATGAGATCCCGACCACTTGTCCAGGAGATCCAGTTGGAAGGGCCGAGCATGAAACTTTCCATACTGCAGGGCCTCGTAAGAGGTCACTATCTTCCCCAGAAGGCGAATGCACTAATGAACCGATACACGGGCTGGCTTCAGGACATCCCGGACCATTGTTTGTATCACCAATGCTTTCTCCTCTGGAAGAAACACCCTCTGCACTTCCGTGTCGAGGATCATTCCCAGAAAGGACAAACCTCCTGGTCTGCTCCAATTGTGAGTTTGGAAAATTCAGGTTCCAACTATGTTCCCTAAGCAGATGAGTCGTGAGAACAATGGACTGTAACAGCTTCTCTTTGGACTATGCCTTTATCAGTAGATCGTCCAGATATGGAATTATGTTCACCCCCTGTCTGCAGAGGAGAACCATCATCTCCGCCATCACCTTGGTGAACACCCTCGGTGCTGTGGAGAGGCCGAATGGCAGGGCCTGGAACTGAAAATGACTGTCTAACAGTGCGAATCAGAGAAAAGCCTGATGCGGCTGCCAAATCGGAATGTGGGAGGTACACATCCTTGATATCCAGGGATACCAGGAATTCCCCCTCCTCCAGACCTGATATCACCGCCCTCAGAGACTCCATTTTGAACTTGAACTCCCTCAGAAAGGGGTTTAGCGATTTTAAGTTCAAAATGGGCCTGACCGAACCATCCAGTTTCGGTACCACAAAAAGGTTTGAATAGTAACCTTTGTTTTGCAAATGGGGTGGAACTGGTACAATGACCTGTGACTCCACCACCTTTTGGATGGCTTCCTGTAGGACAGCCCTGTCTGCCAGCAAAGCTGGCAAGCCTGAGTTGAAGAATCGTTGAGGTGGGAGATCTCAAAACTCCAGCCTGTACCCCTGGGACAAAATATCTTGCACCCAGGGATCCAGGACAGACGACACCAAGACGTGGCTGAAATGCCTGAGTCTCGCCCCCACCGGCCCTACAGCCAGGCCGCACGGTCCACCATCATGCTGAGGACTTTGGCGTACCTGAAGCAGACTTCTGTTCCTGGGAAACCGCAGCAGAAGGTTTCTTGGATTTTGTGCGACCTCCGCTATAGAAGGTGTTAGACGTCTTGGCCTTTCTTGTTTTAACAGCCTGAAAAGGACTGTGATGCAGTTGAAGCAAAAGGTTTCTTCGTATCAGGTGCAGCTGAGGGAAGAAAAATAGGATTTTAATACCTACCGGTAAATCCTTTTCTCTTAGTCCGTAGAGGATGCTGGGGTCACATCAAGAACCATGGGGTATAGATGGGATCCGCAGGAGACATGGGCACTTTAAGACTTTCAAAGGGTGTGAACTGGCTCCTCCCTCTATGCCCCTCCTCCAGACTCTAGTTATAGGAACTGTGCCCAGGGAGACGGACATTTAGAGGAAAAGGATTTATTGTTAAACCAAGGTGAGATACATACCAGCTCACACCTCAAGCACGCCATACAACGTGGCATTCAACATAACACAAGTCAACGGCATGAACAACGTCAGCAACAGGCTGACTATAAACGTATCACATCATGTGTGAAATCATAACCAAGAACTGCAAATACAGTACGCACTTGGACGGGCGCCCAGCATCGTCTACGGACTAAGAGAAAAGGATTTACCGGTAGGTATTAAAATACTATTTTCACATACGTCCTAGAGGATGCTGGGGTCACATAAAGAACCATGGGGTTATACCAAAGCTCTAGAATGGGCGGGAGAGTGCGGATGACTCTGCAGCACAGATTGACCAAACAAGAGGTCCTCATCAGCCAGGGTATCAAACTTGTAAAACTTCGCAAAGGTCTTTGAACCCGACCACGTAGCTGCTCGGCAAAGTTGTAATGCCGAGACCTCCAGGGCAGCCACCCAGGACGAGCCCACCTTTCTGGTAGAATGGGCATTCACCGATTTCGGTATCGGCAAACCAGTCGTAGAATAAGCATGCTGGATCGTATTACAGATCCAGCGCGCAATAGTCTGCTTGGAAGCAGGAGCCCCGATCTTGTTGTAAGCATACAGGACAAACAGCGCCTCCGTTTTCCTAATCTGAGCCGTTCTGGCGACATCAATTTTCAAAGCTCTGACCACATCGAGAAACTTCGATTCCACCAAGGCGTCAGTAGCCACTGGCACCACAATAGGTTGGTTCATGTGGAACGACGAAACCACTTTCGGGAGAAATTGCTGATGAGTCTTCAACTCCGCTATATCTTCATGGAAGATCAAATAAGGGCTATTGTGAGACAAAGCCGCTAACTCAGACACCCGCCTTGCAGATGCCAAGGCCAACAGCATGACCAAGTGACAAATTTTAACTCCACCTCCTGTAAAGGTTCAAACCAATGAGATTGAAGGAACTGCAACACCATGTTAAGATCCCATGGTGCCACTGGGGCCACAAAGGGAGGTTGGATGTGCAACACGCCTTTCACGAAAATCTGAACTTCTGGAAGGGAGGCCAATTGTTTTTGAAAGAAAACTGATAAGGCTGAAATTTGTACTTTAATTGAGCCCAATTTTAGGCCCGCATCCACACCAGCTTGTAGAAAATGGAGAAAACGTCCTAACTGAAATTCTTCCGTAGGAGCCTTCTTGGATTCACACCAAGACACATATTTTCTCCAAATATGGTGGTAATGTACAGACGTTACTCCTTTCCTGGCCTGAAGAAGTGTGGGAATGACTTCACTGGGAATTCCCTTTCGGGCTAGGATCCAGCGTTCAATCGCCAAGCCGTCAAACGTAGCCGCTGTAAGTCTTGGTACATGCATGGCCCCTGTTGGAACAGATCCTCTCTTAGAGGAAGAGGCCAGGGATCTCCTATGAGTAATTCCTGAAGGTCTGGATACCAAGCCCTCCTTGGCCAGTCTGGAACAATGAGGATCGCTTGAACCTTTGTTCTTCTTATGATCTTTAACACTTTTGTGATGAAGACCCCACTCTCCTGGATGGAGATCGTGTCTGCTGAGGAAGTCTGCTTCCAAGTTGTCCACTCCTGGAATGAAGATCGCTGACAGAGCGCTTGTATGCCTTTCCGCCCAGCGAAGAACTTTTGTGGCCTCTGCCACTACCGCTCTGCTCTTTGTTCCGCCCTGGCGGTTTATGTACGCCACTGTTGTTATATTGTCCGACTGGACCAAGACGGGCAGATTGCGAAGAAGATGTTCCGCTTGAAGAAAGCCATTGTAAATGGCCCTTAACTCTAGAACGTTTATGTGTAGACAAATTTCCTGGCCTGACCATCTTCCCTGGAAGTTTTCCCCCTGTGTGACTGCTCCCCAGCCTCGGAGACTCGCATCCGTGGTTACTAGGACCCAGTCCTGGATCCCGAACCTGCGCCTCTCTAGGAGGTGCGAGCTGTGCAGTCACCACAAGAGTGAGATTCTGGTCTTGGAAGACAGGATTATTCTTTGATGCATGTGCAGGTGGGATCCGGACCACTTGTCCAACAGGTCCCACTGAAACACTCTGGCATGGAATCTGCCAAACTGAACGGCCTCGTAGGCCGCCACCATCTTCCCCAGCAACCGAGTGCATTGATGGATAGACACTCTTGCTGGTTTCAGAATTTGTTTGACCAGGTCCAAAATTTCCAGAGCCTTTTCCACTGGAAGAAAAACTCTCTGTAATTCTGTGTCCAGAATCATTCCCAAAAACGACAGCCATGTCATCAGAACCAACTGTGATTTTGGCAAGTTTAGGAGCCAACCATGTTGTTGCAGAATTGTCAGGGAGAGCGTAATGTTCTGCAGTAATTGGTCCCTGGATCTCGCCTTTATCAGGAGATCGTCCAAGTACGGGATAATTGTGACTCCTTGCTTAAGCAGGAGAACCATCATTTCCGCCTTTACTTTGGTGAAAACCCTCGGAGCCGTGGATAGACCAAACGGCAACGTCTAAAATTGGTAATGACAATCCTGAACTGCAAACCTCAGGTAAGCCTGATGCGGAGGATAAATGGGAACATGTAAGTAGGCATCCTTTATGTCTACCGACACCATAAAATCCCCCTCCTCCAGACTGGAGATCACTGCCCGGAGAGATTCCATCTTGAATTTGAATTTTCTCAGGTAGAAATTGAGGGATTTGAGGTTCAGGATTGGTCTGACTGAGCCGTCTGGCTTCGGGACCACGAACAGGCTCAAATAAAAGCCTTTTCCCTGTTGCGACGGGGGAACCCTGATAATGACTTGATTTTGACACAATTTTTGTATTGCGTCGCATACCACCTCCCTGTCCGGAAGAGAAGCTGGTAAGGACGATTTGAAAAATCGGCGAGGGGAAACGTCTTTAAACTCTAGTTTGTACCCCTAGGACACTATTTCTAAAACCCATGGGTCTAGGGCCGAACGAGCCCAGAACTGACTGAAGAGTTTGAGACGTGCCCCCACCGATGCGGACTCCCGCAGAGGAGCCCCAGCGTCATGCGGTGGATTTGGCAGAAGCCGGAGAGGACTTCTGCTCTTGGGTACCAGCCACGGCCGGTGATCTTTTACTCTTTCCCCTTCTTCTAGTAGCAAGGAAGGAAGAACCTCGGCCTTTTCTGTATTTATTGGGCTGAAAGGACTGCATCTGATAGTGGTGTGCTTTCTTTTGTTGTGCATTAACATAA
Organism: Pseudophryne corroboree; assembly: GCF_028390025.1. Taxonomy (NCBI): domain Eukaryota; kingdom Metazoa; phylum Chordata; class Amphibia; order Anura; family Myobatrachidae; genus Pseudophryne; species Pseudophryne corroboree. The sequence continues at coordinate 316,819,099 of NC_086444.1, read as the reverse complement.
GGCAAAAAGGATGACTTACCCGCGGTAGCCGTAGAGATGAGCGGGTTCGGTTCCTCGGAATCCGAACCCCCCCGAACTTCAGCCTTTTTACACGGGTCCGAGGCAGACTCGGATCTTCCCGCCTTGCTCAGCTAACCCGAGCGCGCCCGAACGTCATCATCCCGCTGTCGGATTCTCGCGAGGCTCGTATTCTATCGCGAGACTCGGATTCTATATAAGGAGCCGCGCGTCGCCGCCATTTTCACACGTGCATTGAGATTGATAGGGAGAGGACGTGGCTGGCGTCCTCTCCGTTAGAATAGATAGAGACACTTGAGTTGATTACTTAGTAATTTTGGGGAGCATTAGGAGTACTCAGAGTGCAGAGTTTTGCTGATAGTTAGTTACTAGTGACTGACCACCAGTTTTATTTATTATTTAATATAATCCGTTCTCTGCCTGAAAAAAAACGATACACAGTCACATACCATATCTGTGCTCAGCCTCAGTGTGCTGCATGATATAATATCATCTATGTATATCTGACTGTGCTGAGTGCTCACTGCTCACACAGCTGAATTGTGGGGGAGACTGGGGTGCAGTTATAGCAGGAGTACAGTGCACACTTTTGCTGCCAGTGTGACTGACCAGTGACCACCAGTATATTGTCTGCCTGAAAAAGTTAAACACTCCTGTGGTGTTTTTTTTTTTTTATTCTATAAACGCATTCTGCTGACAGTGTCCAGCAGGTCCGTCATTCATTATATTATATAAATATTTACCTGCAGTAGTGTTACCGTATATACTCGAGTATAAGTCGACCCGAATATAAGCCGAGGCACCTAATTTTACCACAAAAAACTGGGAAAAATTACTGACTCGAGTATAAGCCTAGGGTGGGAAATGCACGGTGCCGGGGGTTTTCATGCTCAGGGTGTCATGCTCGTTGCCAGGGGTTTCATGCGGTAGGTGTCATGCTTGTTACCAGGGGGTAATGCTTGTTGCTAGGGTTGTGCCCCCAGTGCCACATATACCCCCAGTGACATATATCTCCCCACAGTGCCAGATAAAAACATGCCCCCGCTGCTTTGCCCCCAGTAGTTATGCCCCTTCTTTGCCCCCAGTAGTTGTGCCCCCTCTTTCATTGCCCCCAGTAGTTATGCCCTCTCTTTCTTTTCCCCCAGTTGTTGTGCCCCCTCTTTCATTGCCCCCAGTAGTTATGACCCCTCTTTCTTTGCCCTCAGTAATTGTGCCCCCTTTCTTTGCCCCCTGTTACTGTGCCCCCGTTGCCGCTTACAAACACACAAAACACACACTAAAACAATACTTACCACTGCCCCGCTCCTGCTTCCCGACCGCTTCTTCTGCTGCTGCGCTGCTCCGCTCCGTCTGGCCGCCGCTCCGTCTGTCCACCGCTCCGTCTGGCCGACCGCTCCGGCGCCCGCTTCCCGGCACCCGATCATCTCTATGGGAGAGACGTCATGACGTCTCTCCCATAGCAACGCCGCACAGACACTAGAGGTCAATAATGACCTCTAGTGTCTGTCCCTGGAGCCGGCTGCAGCGGACGCCCACACAGCCCACGGCGTCTGCTGCAGCCGTTGACAACTTGACTCGAGTATAAGCCGAGGGGGGCTTTTTCAGCATAGAAAAATGTGCTGAAAAAGTCGGCTTATACTCGAGTATATACGGTATATTTTTTTTATTCATCTCTATCATCTTTATCATCTCTATATTAGCAGACGTAGTACGGTAGTCCACGGCTGTGGCTACCTCTGTGTCGTCAGTGCTCGTCCATAATTGTATACCTACCTGTGGTGGGGGTTTTTTTTCTATCTTCTTCATACTAGTAGTTTAGGAGTCTACTGACAGTGTCCAGCAGGTCCGTCATTATATTATATATACCTGCAGTAGTGATATATATATATTTTTTATATCATTATCATCTCTATACTAGCAGACGCAGTACGGTAGTCCACGGCTGTAGCTACCTCTGTGTCGTCAGTGCTCGTCCATAATTGTATACCTACCTGTGGTGGGGTTTTTTTTTCTATCTTCTTCATACTAGTAGTTTAGGAGTCTGCTGACAGTGTCCAGCAGGTCCGTCATTATATTATATATACCTGCAGTAGTGATATATATATATTTTTTATATCATTATCATCTCTATACTAGCAGACGCAGTACGGTAGTCCACGGCTGTGGCTACCTCTGTGTCGTCAGTGCTCGTCCATAATTGTATACCTACCTGTGGTGGGGTTTTTTTTTCTATCTTCTTCATACTAGTAGTTTAGGAGTCTGCTGACAGTGTCCAGCAGGTCCGTCATTATATTATATATACCTGCAGTAGTGATATATATATATTTTTTATATCATTATCATCTCTATACTAGCAGACGCAGTACGGTAGTCCACGGCTGTAGCTACCTCTGTGTCGTCAGTGCTCGTCCATAATTGTATACCTACCTGTGGTGGGGTTTTTTTTTCTATCTTCTTCATACTAGCAGTTTAGGAGTCTGCTGACAGTGTCCAGCAGGTCCGTCATTATATTATATATACCTGCAGTAGTGATATATATATATTTTTTTATATCATTATCATCTCTATACTAGCAGACGCAGTACGGTAGTCCACGGCTGTAGCTACCTCTGTGTCGTCAGTGCTCGTCCATAATTGTATACCTACCTGTGGTGGGGTTTTTTTTTCTATCTTCTTCATACTAGTAGTTTAGGAGTCTGCTGACAGTGTCCAGCAGGTCCGTCATTATATTATATATACCTGCAGTAGTGATATATATATATTTTTTATATCATTATCATCTCTATACTAGCAGACGCAGTACGGTAGTCCACGGCTGTAGCTACCTCTGTGTCGTCAGTGCTCGTCCATAATTGTATACCTACCTGTGGTGGGGGTTTTTTTTCTATCTTCTTCATACTAGTAGTTTAGGAGTCTGCTGACAGTGTCCAGCAGGTCCGTCATTATATTATATATACCTGCAGTAGTGATATATATATATTTTTTTATATCATTATCATCTCTATACTAGCAGACGCAGTACGGTAGTCCACGGCTGTAGCTACCTCTGTGTCGTCAGTGCTCGTCCATAATTGTATACCTACCTGTGGTGGGGGTTTTTTTTCTATCTTCTTCATACTAGTAGTTTAGGAGTCTGCTGACAGTGTCCAGCAGGTCCGTCATTATATTATATATACCTGCAGTAGTGATATATATATATTTTTTATATCATTATCATCTCTATACTAGCAGACGCAGTACGGTAGTCCACGGCTGTGGCTACCTCTGTGTCGTCAGTGCTCGTCCATAATTGTATACCTACCTGTGGTGGGGTTTTATTTTCTATCTTCTTCATACTAGTAGTTTAGGAGTCTGCTGACAGTGTCCAGCAGGTCCGTCATTATATTATATATACCTGCAGTAATGATATATATATATTTTTTATATCATTATCATCTCTATACTAGCAGACGCAGTACGGTAGTCCACGGCTGTAGCTACCTCTGTGTCGTCAGTGCTCATCCATAATTGTATACCTACCTGTGGTGGGGGTTTTTTTTCTATCTTCTTCATACTAGTAGTTTAGGAGTCTGCTGACAGTGTCCAGCAGGTCCGTCATTATATTATATATACCTGCAGTAGTGATATATATATATTTTTTATATCATTATCATCTCTATACTAGCAGACGCAGTACGGTAGTCCACGGCTGTAGCTACCTCTGTGTCGTCAGTCACTCGTCATCCATAAGTATACTAGTATCCATCCATCTCCATTGTTTACCTGAGGTGCCTTTTAGTTGTGCCTATTAAAATATGGAGAACAAAAATGTTGAGGTTCCAAAAATAGGGAAAGATCAAGATCCACTTCCACCTCGTGCTGAAGCTGCTGCCACTAGTAATGGCCGAGACGATGAAATTCCATCAACGTCATCTGCCAAGGCCGATGCCCAATGTCATAGTACAGAGCATGTAAAATCCAATACACAAAATATCAGTAAAAAAAGGACTCAAAAATCTAAAATAAAATTGTCGGAGGAGAAGCGTAAACTTGCCAATATGCCATTTACCACACGGAGTGGCAAGGAACGGCTGAGGCCCTGGCCTATGTTCATGGCTAGTGGTTCAGCTTCACATGAGGATGGAAGCACTCAGCCTCTCGCTAGAAAAATGAAAAGACTTAAGCTGGCAAAAGCACAGCAAAGAACTGTGCGTTCTTCGAAATCACAAATCCACAAGGAGAGTCCAATTGTGTCGGTTGCGATGCCTGACCTTCCCAACACTGGATGTGAAGAACATGCGCCTTCCACCATTTGCACGCCCCCTGCAAGTGCTGGAAGGAGCACCCGCAGTCCAGTTCCTGATAGTCAGATTGAAGATGTCAGTGTTGAAGTACACCAGGATGAGGAGGATATGGGTGTTGCTGGCGCTGGGGAGGAAATTGACAAGGAGGATTCTGATGGTGAGGTGGTTTGTTTAAGTCAGGCACCCGGGGAGGCACCTGTTGTCCGTGGGAGGAATATGGCCATTGACATGCCTGGTGAAAATACCAAAAAAATCAGCTCTTCGGTGTGGAAGTATTTCAACAGAAATGCGGACAACAGGTGTCAAGCCGTGTGTTGCCTTTGTCAAGCTGTAATAAGTAGGGGTAAGGACGTTAACCACCTCGGAACATTCTCCCTTATACGTCACCTGCAGCGCATTCATCATAAGTCAGTGACAAGTTCAAAAACTTTGGGCGACAGCGGAAGCAGTCCACTGACCAGTAAATCCCTTCCTCTTGTAACCAAGCTCACGCAAACCACCCCACCAACTCCCTCAGTGTCAATTTCCTCCTTCCCCAGGAATGCCAATAGTCCTGCAGGCCATGTCACTGGCAATTCTGACGAGTCCTCTCCTGCCTGGGATTCCTCCGATGCATCCTTGAGTGTAACGCCTACTGCTGCTGGCGCTGCTGTTGTTGCTGCTGGGAGTCGATGGTCATCCCAGAGGGGAAGTCGTAAGACCACTTTTACTACTTCCACCAAGCAATTGACTGTCCAACAGTCCTTTGCGAGGAAGATGAAATATCACAGCAGTCATCCTGCTGCAAAGCGGATAACTGAGGCCTTGGCATCCTGGGCGGTGAGAAACGTGGTTCCGGTATCCATCATTACTGCAGAGCCAACTATAGACTTGATTGAGGTACTGTGTCCCCGGTACCAAATACCATCTAGGTTCCATTTCTCTAGGCAGGCGATACCGAAAATGTACACAGACCTCAGAAAAAGACTCACCAGTGTCCTAAAAAATGCAGTTGTACCCAATGTCCACTTAACCACGGACATGTGGACAAGTGGAGCAGGGCAGACTCAGGACTATATGACTGTGACAGCCCACTGGGTAGATGTATTGACTCCCGCCGCAAGAACAGCAGCGGCGGCACCAGTAGCAGCATCTCGCAAACGCCAACTCTTTCCTAGGCAGGCTACGCTTTGTATCACCGCTTTCCAGAATACGCACACAGCTAAAAACCTCTTACGGCAACTGAGGAAGATCATCGCAGAATGGCTTACCCCAATTGGACTCTCCTGTGGATTTGTGGCATCGGACAACGCCAGCAATATTGTGTGTGCATTAAATATGGGCAAATTCCAGCACGTCCCATGTTTTGCACATACCTTGAATTTGGTGGTGCAGAATTATTTAAAAAACGAGAGGGGCGTGCAAGAGATGCTGTCGGTGGCCAGAAGAATTGCGGGACACTTTCGGCGTACAGGCACCACGTACAGAAGACTGGAGCAACACCAAAAACGCCTGAACCTGCCCTGCCATCATCTGAAGCAAGAAGTGGTAACGAGGTGGAATTCAACCCTCTATATGCTTCAGAGGTTGGAGGAGCAGCAAAAGGCCATTCAAGCCTATACAACTGACCACGATATAGGAGGTGGAATGCACCTGTCTCAAGCGCAGTGGAGAATGATTTCAACATTGTGCAAGGTTCTGCAACCTTTTGAACTTGCCACACGTGAAGTCAGTTCAGACACTGCCAGCCTGAGTCAGGTCATTCCCCTCATCAGGCTTTTGCAGAAGAAGCTGGAGACATTGAAGGAGGAGCTAACACTGAGCGATTCCGCTAGGCATGTGGGACTTGTGGATGGAGCCCTTAATTCGCTTAACAAGGATTCACGGGTGGTCAATCTGTTGAAATCACAGCACTACATTTTGGCCACCGTGCTCGATCCTAGATTTAAAACCTACGTTGTATCTCTCTTTCCGGCAGACACAAGTCTGCAGGGGTTCAAAGAACTGCTGGTGAGAAAATTGTCAAGTCAAGCGGAACGCGACCTGTCAACATCTCCTCCTTCACATTCTCCCGCAACTGGGGGTGCGAGGAAAAGGCTCAGAATTCCGAGCCCACCCGCTGGCGGTGATGCAGGGCAGTCTGGAGCGACTGCTGATGCTGACATCTGGTCCGGACTGAAGGACCTGACAACGATTACGGACATGTCGTCTACTGTCACTGCATATAATTCTCTCACCATTGAAAGAATGGTGGAGGATTATATGAGTGACCGCATCCAAGTAGGCACGTCAGACAGTCCGTACGTATACTGGCAGGAAAAAGAGGCAATTTGGAGGCCCTTGCACAAACTGGCTTTATTCTACCTAAGTTGCCCTCCCACAAGTGTGTACTCCGAAAGAGTGTTTAGTGCCGCCGCTCACCTTGTCAGCAATCGGCGTACGAGGTTACTTCCAGAAAATGTGGAGAAGATGATGTTCATTAAAATGAATTATAATCAATTCCTCCATGGAGACATTCACCAGCAGCAATTGCCTCCACAAAGTACACAGGGAGCTGTGATGGTGGATTCCAGTGGGGACGACTTGATAATCTGTGAGGAGGGGGATGTACACGGTGATGAATCGGAGGATGATGATGAGGTGGACATCTTGCCTCTGTAGAGCCAGTTTGTGCAAGGAGAGATTAATTGCTTCTTTTTTGGTGGGGGTCCAAACCAACCCGTCATTTCAGTCACAGTCGTGTGGCAGACCCTGTCACTGAAATGATGGGTTGGTTAAAGTGTGCATGTCCTGTTTATACAACATAAGGGTGGGTGGGAGGGCCCAAGGACAATTCCATCTTGCACCTCTTTTTTCTTTCATTTTTCTTTGCGTCATGTGCTGTTTGGGGAGTGTTTTTTGGAAGGGCCATCCTGCGTGACACTGCAGTGCCACTCCTAGATGGGCCAGGTGTTTGTGTCGGCCACTAGGGTCGCTTATCTTAGTCACACAGCTACCTCATTGCGCCTCTTTTTTTTCTTCTTTGCGTCATGTGCTGTTTGGGGAGTATTTTTTGGAAGGGCCATCCTGCGTGACACTGCAGTGCCACTCCTAGATGGGCCAGGTGTTTGTGTCGGCCACTAGGGTCACTTATCTTAGTCACACAGCTACCTCATTGCGCCTCATTTTTTTCTTCTTTGCGTCATGTGCTGTTTGGGGAGTATTTTTTGGAAGGGCCATCCGGCCTGACACTGCAGTGCCATTTCTAGATGGGCCAGGTGTTTGTGTCGGCCACTAGGGTCGCTTAGCTTACTCACACAGCTACCTCATTGCGCCTCTTTTTTTCTTTGCGTCATGTGCTGTTTGGGGAGTGTTTTTTGGAAGGGCCATCCTGCGTGACACTGCAGTGCCACTCCTAGATGGGCCAGGTGTTTGTGTCGGCCACTAGGGTCACTTATCTTAGTCACACAGCTACCTCATTGCGCCTCTTTTTTTTCTTCTTTGCGTCATGTGCTGTTTGGGGAGTATTTTTTGGAAGGGCCATCTGGCCTGACACTGCAGTGCCACTCCTAGATGGGCCAGGTGTTTGTGTCGGCCACTAGGGTCGCTTAGCTTACTCACACAGCTACCTCATTGCGCCTCTTTTTTTCTTTGCGTCATGTGCTGTTTGGGGAGTGTTTTTTGGAAGGGCCATCCTGCGTGACACTGCAGTGCCACTCCTAGATGGGCCAGGTGTTTGTGTCGGCCACTAGGGTCACTTATCTTAGTCACACAGCTACCTCATTGCGCCTCTTTTTTTTCTTCTTTGCGTCATGTGCTGTTTGGGGAGTATTTTTTGGAAGGGCCATCCGGCCTGACACTGCAGTGCCACTCCTAGATGGGCCAGGTGTTTGTGTCGGCCACTAGGGTCGCTTAGCTTACTCACACAGCTACCTCATTGCGCCTCTTTTTTTCTTTGCGTCATGTGCTGTTTGGGGAGTGTTTTTTGGAAGGGCCATCCTGCGTGACACTGCAGTGTAACTCCTAGATGGGCCAGGTGTTTGTGTCGGCCACTAGGGTCGCTGAGCTTAGTCACACAGCTACCTCATTGCGCCTCTTTTTTTCTTTGCGTCATGTGCTGTTTGGGGAGTGTTTTTTGGAAGGGCCATCCTGCGTGACACTGCAGTGCCACTCCTAGATGGGCCAGGTGTTTGTGTCGGCCACTTGGGTCGCTGAGCTTAGTCATCCAGCGACCTCGGTGCAAATTTTAGGACTAAAAATAATATTGTGAGGTGTGAGGTGTTCAGAATAGACTGAAAATGAGTGGAAATTATGGTTATTGAGGTTAATAATACTTTGGGATCAAAATGACCCCCAAATTCTATGATTTAAGCTGTTTTTTAGGTTTTTTTTTAAAAAACACCCGAATCCAAAACACACCCGAATCCGACAAAAAAAATTCGGTGAGGTTTTGCCAAAACGCGTTCGAACCCAAAACACGGCCACGGAACCGAACCCAAAACCAAAACACAAAACCCGAAAAATTTCCGGTGCACATCTCTACCGTAGATACCAATTCAGCGAGGCCGTCACCAAACTAGACACCACTTTTATACGGTAGAGACTCCATATTTTTCTTAGAGTCAGCATCAGCATTCCATTGATGAATCCACAATGCTCTCCTAGCTGAGACTGCCATGGCATTGGCCTTTGATCCCAAAAGGCCAATATCCCTCGCAGCTTCCTTTAGGTAGACTGCAGCGTCCCTGATATAACCTAGTATCAAAAGAATGCTATCTCTATCCAGGGTATCTATATCAGATGACAAGTTATCTGCCCATTTTTAGATAGCACTACTCAACCACGCAGATGCAATGGCTGGTCTGAGCAGCGTACCTGTGGTGACATAAATGGATTTCAATGTATTTTCCTGCCTACGATCCGCAGGATCCTTTAGGGTTGCCGTGTCAGGGGACGGAAGAGCCACCTCTTTGGACAGCCGTGAAAGAGCTTTGTCCACAATGGGGGATGACTCACACTTTTCCTTATCCCCAGAGGGAAACAGATAAGCCACCGGAATCCTTTTGGGAATCTGAAACTTTTTGTCAGGATTCTCCCAAACCTTTTCAAAAAGAGTGTTCAGTTAATGAGATGGAAACGTTACCTCAGGTTTCTTTCCCTTATACATACAGACCCTTTTATCAGGAACAGTAGGGTCCTCAGTGATATGTAATACGTCTTATCGCCACAATCATGTACTGAATGCTCTTTGCCAGTTTTGGATCTAATCTGGCATCACTATAGTCGACACTGGAGTCAGTGTCCGTGCCGGTATCCGTGTCTGCCAGCTGGGCAAATGAACGCTTTTGTTACCCCGAGGGGGTCTGGACTTGTAACAACACATCCTCCACAGATTTCTTCCATGCCTGGTTCTGAGATTCAGATTTATCTAATCTCTTATTTATCAGAGCCACATTAGCATTCAAAGCATTCAACACATTTACCCAATCAGGGGTCAGCGGTGCCGACAGGGTCACTCCCACAGCCGTTTGTGTCCCTAATACAGTCTTCTCCTGGGAAGAGCACTCAGCCTCAGACATGCCGACACACGTGTACCAAACACCCACAGACACACTGGGTATATAGGGGACAGGCCCACAGTAAAGTCTGTCAGAGAGACACTGAGGGGGTTTGCCAGCCCACACCCCAGAACTCAATCCCGGTTCTGAAACACTACAGAATGTCCCAGACCTGCAGCGCTTTTATAATAAACTTATATTGCACCAAAATAACTGTGCCCCCCCCCCCCCCCCGTTTTGCACCCTGATACTTGTTCAGCAGTGAGAGGAAGGACCAGCGTCTCTGCAGCCTGTGTAGAGAAAACGGCGCTGGGCTGTGTGAGCTGTGAGGGCTAAGCTCCGCCCCCGTAATGGCGTGCTTCGGTCCCGCTATTTTTAAACAAATCTTAATACTGGCGGGGGTTAGGACAGTGCCCTGGCACTATGTCCCCTGTTGCCAGTCTCATATAGAGGTCTATATGCTGCCCAGGGCGCCCACCCCCCGCGCCCTGCACCCTGTAGTGCCGCTGTGTGTGGGAGCATGGCGCGCAGCGTGCGACCGCTGTGCGGTACCTCAGAAGCAGTCACTGAAGTCTTCTTTGCTTCTTTTACTCACCTGTCTTCTGACTTCTGGATCTGCAAGGGGGGTGACGGCCGGCTCTGGGTAAGAGCATCTAGGCGTACCTAGCGATCAGACCCTCAGGAGCTAATGGTGTCCTGTAGCCAAGAAGCAGAGCCTTTAAACTCACTAGAAGTAGGTCTAACTTCTCTCCCCTAAGTTCCACGAATCAGGGAAACTGTTGCCTGCAGTTCTCCCTGAAAATAAAAAACCTAACCTAAGTATTTTCAGAGAAACTCAGTAGAGCTCCTCAGAGTGCATCCAGTCTCACTGGGCACAGTTCTCTAACTGGAGTCTGGAGGAGGAGCATAGAGGGAGGAGCCAGTTCACACCCTTTGAAAGTCTTAAAGTGCCCATGTCTCCTGCGGATCCCGTCTATACCCCATGGTTCTTGATGTGACCCTATCATCCTCTAGGACGTATGAGAAAGGTGACTTATCCGCAGTAGCCGTGGAAATCCATGCATTCAACGCTTTCCCAAAGAGAGCCTGACCTGTGTAGGGTAGGGTCTCCACACCTCTCCTGGATTCCGCGTCGGAAGACCACTGGCGCATCCAAAGTCCTCTACGAGCGGAGACAGACATGGAAGATATCCCTGCAGCCATTGAAACCAGGTCTTTCATGGATTCCACAATAAATCCTGCATAATCCTGAATTTTACGTAAAAACAATTCAACATCACTTTTATCCATTGTATCCAAATTCTCAAGTAACGTGTCTGACCACTTTACTATAGCTTTGGAAATCCATGCACAGGCAATAGCAGGACGTAGTATCGCCCCTGAAGCCGTGTATGTGGATTTGAGCGTAGTGTCAATTTTGCGATCAGCCGATTCTTTTAACGCAGTAGATCCTGGGACAGGTAAGACCACCTTTTTTGAGAGTCTGGATACAGATGTGTCAACTATGCGTGGGTTTTCCCATTTTTTCCTATCCTCTCAGGGAAATGGAAAGCAACTAAAACTCTTCTAGGGATCTGACATTTTTTCTCCGAGTTTTCCCAGGCTTTATCAAAAAATAGGATTTTAATACCTAACGGTAAATCCTTTTCTCTTAGTCCGTAGAGGATGCTGGGGATGCTTCAAGAACCATGGGGTATAGACGGGATCTGCAGGAGACATGGGCACTTTAAGACTTTAAAAGGGGTGTGAACTGGCTCCTCCCTCTATGCTCCTCCTCCAGACTCCAGTTATAGGAACTGTGCCCAGGGAGATGGACATTTAGAGGAAAAGGATTTATTTAATTGTTAAACTAAGGTGAGATACATACCAGCTCAGACCTCAAACACGCCGTACAACGTGGCATTCAACAACAACGCATGCAACGGCATGACTAACATCAGCCACAGACTGACTGAACTCAACACAACATGTGTGTAGCCATAACCAAATAACTGCAGATACAGTCTGCACTGGGACGGGCGCCCAGCATCCTCTACGGACTAAGAGAAAAGGATTTACCGGTAGGTATTAAAATCCTATTTTCTCATACGTCCTAGAGCAGGGGTGGCCAACCCGCGGCTCTCGAGCCGCATGCGGCTCTTTCATTGTTGTAATGCGGCTCCCGGCTCCCTGGCTGCCACTGCTTACAATTACTCACATGAAGCCTCCTCTGACTAACGTTCAGCAGTTCATTGGATTCATGTTTTATCAAAGCTCCGCTCCGCTCTGTGCGTGTGACAGGACTTCCTGAGGTCACAGCCGCACAGCGCATGAGAGGCGGAGCCGCGACGAGAACGGATGGCAGGAGCCGGTAAAGACGCAGCAAGCAAGGACGGACGGACGGGCTCCAGGAGCCGGAAGACGGAGGCAGAGCAGAAGGTGGATGCCCCAGGCCCAGAGAAGGGAGACCGATCGTCAAGGAATGGTAAGTGTGGTTCTCTGCCCTGGCTGCCCGAGACCTACATTATATAAGAGGCGGGGGCGGGGGGGGGATGTCAGACTGAAAGGTGCCATTTGAGAGCTGTGGGGGGCCTTTGAGGAGATGTGCTGTTTGAGAGCTGGGGGAGAGTAGATGTGCTGGCTGAGCGCTGCAGGGGGGGAGAGCTGCTGTCAGAGAGCTGCAGGGGGGGAGAGGAGGAGAGCTGCCATCAGAGAGCTGCGGGGGGGGGAGCTGCCATCAGAGAGCTGCAGGGGGGTGGGAGAGGAGGAGAGCTGCCATCAGAGAGCTGCAGGGGGGGGAGGAGAGCTGCCATCAGAGAGCTGCAGGGGTGGGGGAGAGCTGCTGTCAGAGAGCTGCAGGGGGGGAGGAGAGCTGCTGTCAGAGAGCTGTGGGGGGGGGAGAGGAGAGATGCCGTCTGAGAGCTGCAGGGTGGAGGAGAGCTGCTGTCTGAGAGCTGGGGGGAGATGTGCTGTCTGAGAACTGGGGATGGGGGAGGATAGAGCTGTTGTCTGAGGTTTGGGGGGAGGAGAGCTGCTGTCTGAGGGTTGGGGGGGAGGAGAGCTGCTGTCTGAGGGTTTGGGGGGAGGAGAGCTGCTGTCTGAGGGTTGGGGGGAAGGGAAGAGAGGTGCTGTCTGAGAACTGGGGACGTTGGGACGGGAGCAGCGGTGGCTGTGTAGTGAGTGCTGCTCTCCCCTGTCCTCCTCCGCCGATTCCGTCCCCCCGCCCGCACACAGGCACCTCTCCTCTGTGCGGCTCTCCCCTGTCCTCCTCCGGCTTCGTCCACATGCCGCAGCAGCAGGTCTCTCCCTCCCTCTCTCTCTCTTCCTTTTCCCCCCTCCTGTGGATTGAAGTTTTTATGTCTAAATTACTTGTTTTACAGGTATTGGATTCTACATGGACAAGTGGACGTGACCGGCGTGGGAAGTAGGTAAGTATGTGTGAGTGTGCAAGTGTGTTATAATAAAATTTTACTTTCATGGTGTGTGTTGTGTTTTTATTTGGGTATTTTTTTTGTTGTAAAACTACAGGTACCAGTGGACCAGTTAATTCCCCGCATGTTGGTACTTGAGGTTCTCAAAGTACCAGCAAGCGGGGGAGGCTTGCTGGGCCTTGTAGTTCCACAACAAAAAACAATATTCTTTTTTTACACACTTATGGCTATCAGCCCGGCACCCACCGCCCAGGGGTGCTGGGGACAGCCTCGGGCTTCACCCCTGGACGTTGGGTGCCTGGAGTGGGGGGATCCTTTGATTTAAGGGGTCCCCGCTCCTCCAGGGAACCCCGGCCAGAGGTGACTAGTTGGGGGGTAATGCCACGGCCGTAGGGACCTACATAAATGTGTCCCTCGGCTGTGGCATTATGTCCCTGGCTAGTGGAGGCCGGTGCTGGTTTTAAAAATACGGGGGACCCCTACATCTTTTGTCCCCCATATTTTTGGAACCAGGACCGGACTAAGAGCCCGGTGCTGGTTGTCTAAATACGGGGAACCCCTGTCCAATTTTTTCCCAGTATTTAAACAACCAGGACCGGCTCAAAGAGCCCGAGGCTGGTTATACTTAGGAGGGGGGACCTCACGCATTTTTTTTTTACATTTTTTAACCCATTCAGACCCTTCTCTATCAAGTTAATGGAAGCCCTGGACAACAAAATTGCATTCATGTCCTCCTCCCACTCCCTTCCCTGTCCCAAACAGTAATTATTATTTTTTTATGATGAGCAGGCAGGCAGCGGGCATTGGCGGCATCGGACTGAGATGCAAATTAGTGGCAGGGGGCTGGGTCAGTTGATGGTGGGCGAGTTTGTAAGCCATTGGCGGTGGCAGCTGGCATCAGCTCAGAGGCAGTAGCGGGCACTGGCTCGGCTGTGGTAGGGGTCATCGTCAGGATTCGGCGGACATTATAGCTGTAGTGCCTCACCAGCCACTGACCTCACCGCACGCCACTGCCTCAGTATGGGGGAGGGTGTCTGGATCTAGATTAGGGCTGACTGAGTCAGTCGGGGGGGAAGATGTCTGCATGAGCAGGAGGATTTCTGAGATTCAAGTGGGGGTATGCCTGAAGCTGTGGGGGGGCTGCCTGAGAACTGTTATGCTTATGGGTGGCAGAGTGGGGCTGTTCAAATTACCTGGTGTGTGTGGGATGAGGGGGGTGCTGGAGAGATAGGTATGGCGTGTGTCTGTGTGTTTGTTTGTTTATGTCCCTCAGGCCTTTCGATGTATTTTATGTGGATCTGATTTTTTTTAAATGTATTTTATGTGGATCTGGCTTCTTCAGTGTATTTTATGTGAACTTGGCTTCTCCAATGTTTTCTATATTGCTGTGTTTTTTAAATTTCACTTCAGCAGTTACCTCCACTCGCGATTGTGTGCACGTGCTAACAGCTTAAGTATCTGAAGTCTGAATACCATAAAGACCTGACGAACACTACTTTACTTGACACTGCAGCAAGGTAAGACCTGTGTTTTTTTTAATTTTATGTGGATCTGGCTTTTTCAATGTATTTTATGTAGATTTGGTTTTTAAAATGTATTTTATGTGGATCTGGTTTTTTAAAATGTATTTTATGTGGATCTGGCTTCTTCTGTGTAATTTATGTGGATCTGGCTTCTGTGTAATTTATGTGGATCTGGCTTCTTCAGTGTATTTTATGTGCATTGGTTTTCTTCGGAGTATTTTATGTGTAATTTATGTGGATCTGGTTTCTTCAGTGTATTTTATGTGGATTGGTTTTCTTCGGTGTAATTTATGTGGATTGGCTTTTTCAGTGTATTTTAAGTGAACTTGGCTTCTCCAATGTTTTCTATAATGCTGTCTTTTTAAAAAAATTCACTCCAGCAGTTACCTCCACTGGCAATTGTGCGCACGTGCTAACAGCTTAAGCATCTGAGGTCGGAATACCGTAAATACCTGACAAACACTCCTTTACTTGGTAAGGATCTATTGTTTTTTTATGTGCAATAGTTTTGTTGTGGTATAGGTATATATATATATATATATATATAAATATATATAGTCTGCTGAGCTGATGTGATAATATTTTGATAGTGTATGACTGTATGATATTTTCTTTTTTAATCGCAGGGTGTACAAGTCCATTTTAAACACGGCAAAAAAATGTACAAGTAAACGTAAATACGAAGAAGAACGTAGAACATTCTTACCAGAATGGGAAGATTTATATTTTTTCATAGAACGCAAAGGCAAACCCCTCTGTCTGATTTGTCAGACTGTATTGACACATTTCAAGTCTTCAAATCTCCAGCGCCATTTCAGCACACACCATTCTAAAATTGATCAGGAATTTCCGAGAGGTACTGAACTTCGATCACACAAACTAAAAACTTTGAAGAGTCAAATTGAAAAACAGACGCAAGTGTTCCACAAATTTGCGAAGCACTCCCAGACAGTCACACATGCCTCGTATCAAGTCGCTTGGAATATTGCCCGCGCTAAAAAACCTTACAATGAGGGTGATTTTGTGAAAAAGTGTCTTACAGATGTAGTATCTATCTTGTGCCCAGAAAATGGAAATCTGAAAAAAAAATGGTTTCAGACCTTCAACTCTCACGCCATACAATTGAGCACAGGATATCTGAAATTAATGTTTCTATTGAATCCCAATTAAATTCTGATCTACAGAAATGTGAATACCTCAGTATTGCACTAGATGAGTCTTGTGATGTACAGGACAAATCTCAGTTGGCAATGGGGGTCATTCCGAGTTGATCGCTCGTTATTTTTTTCTCGCAACGGAGCGAATAGTCGCTAATGCGCATGCGCAATGTCCGCAGTGCGACTGCGCCAAGTAAATTTGCTATGCAGTTAGGAATTTTACTCAAGGCATTACAAGGTTTTTTCTTTGTTCTGGTGATCGTAATGTGATTGACAGGAAGTGGGTGTTTCTGGGCGGAAACTGGCCGTTTTATGGGTGTGTGCGAAAAAACGCTACCGTTTCTGGCAAAAACGCGGGAGTGGCTGGAGAAACGGAGGAGTGTCTGGGCGAACGCTGGGTGTGTTTGTGACGTCAAACCAGGAACGACAAGCACTGAACTGATCGCACTGGCAGAGTAAGTCTCGAGCTACTCAGAAACTGCACAGAGAAGTCTTTTCGCAATATTGCGAATCTTTCGTTCGCAATTTTGATAAGCTAAGATTCACTCCCAGTAGGCGGCGGCTTAGCGTGTGCAAAGCTGCTAAAAGCAGCTTGCGAGCGAACAACTCGGAATGACCCCCAATATTTGTACGGACTGTGTCAAAGGATTGTATAATCAAGGAAGAACTCCTAGATATCATTCCATTAAAAGGCCGGACCCGGGGCATTGATGTGAAAGAAACACTGATGGAGGTGTTTGCCAAATCAAATTTGCCTTTATCAAAACTCACAGCGATTGCAACTGATGGGGCACCATCCATGATTGGCTCAGTAAATGGCCTTATGGGCCTGTGCCGGGCTGACGATCAGTTTCCTGACTTCTGGACGTTTCACTGCATCATCCATCGGGAGCAACTGGTGTCTAAAAAGTTATAGATGGATCACGTAATGAATCCTGTCCTTAAAATAGTAAATTATATTCGCACACATGCTCTTAACCACAGACAATTCAGGAATCTCATTGCTGAGCTCGACCAAGGTTTGTCAGGTGAGCTGCCGTTTCACTGTACTGTAAGGTGGCTTTCAAAAGGTAAAGTGTTATCACGTTTTTTTGAACTTTTAAATCCTGTGCAGATTTTTATGGAAGCAAAAGGAAAAGAATACCCTGAACTCTCAGACCCACAATGGGTTTTAGATCTGGCGTTTCTGGTGGACATGCTGCAGCATCTGGACAGACTCAACCTGGATCTTCAAGGGAAATTAAAGATACTGCCTGACTTGGTGCAAAGTATATTTGCATTTGTCAACAAACTTAAATTGTTCAATGCGCAACTTCAAAAGGTGGAACTAACACAATTTCCCTCACTGTTAAAGGCCAGTGAACAAGCACCGGAAATCTTAAAAAGTAGCACAACACGGTATGCAGCATTGACTGAAGAACTTAAAGATGGCTTTCTGGAAAGATTCCATGATCTACAGCTGAAAAGACCTCAGATTAGATTCTTAGTTGATCCTTTCAATACTGATGCCGACACTTTAAAAGCCCCTTTAATCACAGATGAAGCAACTACTCAGATTGAGATGCTTGAACTTTCTGAGGACGACAGACTTAAATCTTTACTGAAGGAAGGAACCATTGAGTTCTGGAGAACTGTACCAGTGGAGAAATACCCCAATGTCAAATGTGCTGCGCTCAGACTGCTATCAATGTTTGGGTCTACTTACCTTTGTGAGTCTTTTTTTTCAACACTGAAACAAGTGAAATCAAAACATCGGTCTGTTCTTACAGACACACACACAAGAGAATTACTGCGAGTGGCCACAACCGAATACAATCCAGAATTTAAAAAAATGGTTGAAAACAAGGATTATCACAAAAAATTAAAACCGAGGTTTTAATAGGAAGCGCTGTCCAGTCACATCAAATTAAACATATGTATATTTATTATTTAAAAAAGAAGCATATATGGCCATATATTTACACATAAATAACCAAAAATTATGATATAATCAATGATATAGTAATCAATATTAAAATAGCATAAAAAGTCTGATTAGTTAATCAATTAGTAAGGGCATGCAATCTTGTTATAATCATTCATTAGTATTTATCATGTTAGTCCATTTGATAATTGGATCCAATCTTATTCCATTGTTAGTTGTGCAAAAAATCACTGGTAAGTTTAACTCCTACCTCCCGTATATAGCAATTTTCGGGGGCTGTTGCAAATTAGAGACCAATGTTCGGATTATTGTAAAATGGATCCAATAGGACTTACAAGCCGGGGGAGCGCTCCCTCTCTCTTTTTCCAGCCGTGTGGGCACGTAAATAGCACACTTGTTTCCAGCGTGAGGTACGGCTCCCAAGAGCGGCAGTTCACAGCTCACAGCTCACACAGAGATTGCAGCCCGATCACGTGACGCGTTTCTCCGCCTATCCACTTCCGGGTACTCGGCGGCTTCCTCAGACGTGTATGTTCATTGATCCATTTGGTGCCCCTTTTAACCTCCTCCAATTGTCAAAATCAACAGGCAGCATAAGCCCACCTGGGAGCACACTTAACTCACATTTATCATTAGTATAATGACCAGTGTATGCATCATCCATTAACGCAAGTATAAAACCACATCCCGGTCACATGTCGCTTGCGTTCCACATAGTAATTTTTGCGTTCCAGCTATTGATTTTCATTCAGAACAGTATTATAACATACAATAAAATAAATTAAGTTGAATTAAAATCCAGAAAAAAGTCTGCCAACTTATCCCACCATTATTCTATAGCCATTTTTAAATATTTAAAAAATTTAAAAAAATCATATAATAGACTAAAAATATCATATAAAGGGGAGTGGATACTTAGATATTATTCAATTCTATTGTATCATTAAGTCCACCTGGTACTAAAGTTTTCAAGCTAAAAATCCAGAAGGCTTCTCGTCTACATAGACGGTTATATCTATCTCCCCCTCTTGCTGTTGCTTTTATCTGTTCAATGGCTATGATTTTTGTATTTCTAATAGAGCCCTTCTGACAATCAGAAAAATGTCTATACAGAGAATTCGTTCTGGAGTTCATTAGAATATTTCTTTTATGCTCCATGAACCTGATATGTAGTTGTCTGATTGTGCGGCCTATATATTGAAGACCGCATCCACAGACAAGCAAATAGATCACAAAATCAGACCTGCAATTAATAAAATCTTTAATTAAAAATGTCTCATCAGATACATTAGAAGAAAAAGATGTAGTCTTTCTATTTGTACAGTTGCATGTAAAACAACCTGTTTTCCCACACCTATGAAAACCATATGGTTTACTGGAGAGCCACATCTCTGATAATATATTCACTTCTGATGTTTTATTTTTTATTCTGAAATGACTCGGAGCTAATTTTTGTTTTAAATTTGTAGATTTTCTAAATATGATATTGTCATTTAATATACCAGTACTGTTTAGAAGTTCATCTAATTCCAAGATGTGAAAGTTCTTCTTTACAATCCGCTTGATGGCAAAAGCTTTGGAGTTATATTGTGTAACAAAATTCACACTCCTATTAATATTCTTTTTATCATTTTTATCAGACTGACTCCTTGATATTTGGTCATCTAAGAGAGACCCCCTATCCATTCTGGTGACCTCAGCTAATGTCGTATCTAAAAATTTTCTAGGGTACCCTTGTTCAAGAAATGCATCATACATGCATGCTGCCTGTTTCTGGAACATCTCGGGGCAAGAACAGTTCCGTTTGACCCTCAAGAACTGACTTTTAGGGATATTTGTTTTCCATTTACTATAATGACCACTTTTAAAATTAAGATATCTATTTTGATCTACATTTTTGATATAGGTACTTGTAGTGAGCTTGTTATCCACACTACAAGGGCTATATCTAGGAATGTTATTTCAGACTGATGTGCTGTGCTTGTGAAAGTTAACCCAAAAGTATTATGATTTAATGAAGCTACAAATTTATTAATAGAACTTAAATCCCCATCCCAAATCATAAATAAATCATCTATATACCGTCCATAGAGGACCAGGCTCGACCCGAGCTCCGCCCATATATGTTCCTCCTCAAAGCGCCCCATGAAGAGGTTGGCGAAGCTCGGGGCGAACCTGGTCCCCATGGCGGTACCCCGTGTTTGTAAATAATAATTATTATTGAACAAAAAATAATTGTGACTCAATATATAATCAATTGAAGATAAAATGAACTTATTTAGAACATCAGTGTTCGTATCATCATGTGATAAATAATATTCTACAGCCTGAAGGCCTAGTGTATGGTCAATATTAGAATATAACGATTCAACATCGCATGTAATGAGCCAATAAGTCGGTTTCCATTCTACTTGCTCGATAAGTTTCAAAAAACACGTTGTATCCTTTATGTATGATCTCAATAATTTTACATATTTCTGTAAATAACTGTCAACAAAATAAGACAGATTATTCATCATTGATCCCACTCCTGATATTATAGGTCTTCCGGGAGGGGAGACTAAACTTTTATGGATTTTAGGGAGATAGTAAAACGTAGGAACTACCGGGTATTGAGCAAGTAGAAATTGGTAAACCTCCTTCTGAATAGCTCCCTCATCCATTGCCCCATCTAGCAGACTCTTTAGATCACTCAGAAACTTCTCTGTAGGGTTGCCTTTCAGTTTCCTATAATATACCTGATTATCCAATTGACGATTTGCCTCACTCACATAATCTGATGTATTCAGGAGAACTACCCCCCCCTCCCTTATCTGCCTGTTTTATGGTCAACTCTGGGTCTGAACAGAGATTTTTAACAGCCAGTCTTTCTTCCTTTGTGAGATTGTCCCTGAAATATCTACAGTTTTCCTCTTTACTACATAGACCTCTAAAGTGGTCCATAGTTGCCTTAAAAAAGCTTTCAATATAAGGTCCTCTATACTGCAGAGGATAAAAGTTAGATCTATTTTTAAACTTCATATTCTCAATGGGTACCGTGGTCTTCCTGATATCATAGACTTTACTGTTCACAGACACCTCAGTATCAAGAGTTTCTAAAATATCAATAGCTATATTATCCTGGGTATCGAGAAGGATAGGTGTACCCTCTTCTCCTTTGCTTTTAAGCTTCTTCAGAGCAAAATATCTCTGTCTACTTAATGTCCTCACATAACGATTTAAATCAACAAAAAGAGTAAAAAGGTTAGGTTTAGTCGTGGGTGCAAAATTAAGGCCCTTCTCCAGAAGCCTCAATTAATTTTCGTCCAATACTTTTGATGACAGATTAAACACCCCCTTACCCCTTAATTTGGTCTTAGACTTTTTGTTGGTTGTGCCCTTTCCTCTAGTTCCCCTCCTTCTTGATCCCTTGATCTTTTTTGCGACCACCTTTGGTCCTGTTCTCTTATTAATGGTCTGTTCTGATATCTGTGACGTTCCCCCAAAAAATCCTCCTTTCTCTTATTGGTGGAATCCACATTAGTTTTCGCTGAGGATGAATCCACCGTGTCAAACACTTCATATCTATTTCTTAGACTCAGGGGGGAGCCTAAATCGGCTCCTCTTCTCTTATTAAATTGTTTGTGAGTCATTCTGTCCCCACTATCGCCTACCCCTCTATAACTATTTCTCCTATTTGAGGAGGGTGGACCCTGTCTAAAATTGGTGACTCTGTCTCTGGAAACATATCTCTGGGTATTTCCTTGTGTATAATAAGCGCCAACCTCTTCATGGGGCGCTTTGAGGAGGAACATATATGGGCGGAGCTCGGGTCGAGCCTGGTCCTCTATGGACGGTATATAGATGATTTATTTATGATTTGGGATGGGGATTTAAGTTCTATTAATAAATTTGTAGCTTCATTAAATCATAATACTTTTGGGTTAACTTTCACAAGCACAGCACATCAGTCTGAAATAACATTCCTAGATATAGCCCTTGTAGTGGTGGATAACAAGCTCACTACAAGTACCTATATCAAAAATGTAGATCAAAATAGATATCTTAATTTTAAAAGTGGTCATTATAGTAAATGGAAAACGAATATCCCTAAAAGTCAGTTCTTGAGGGTCAAACGGAACTGTTCTTGCCCCGAGATGTTCCAGAAACAGGCAGCATGCATGTATGATGCATTTCTTGAACAAGGGTACCCTAGAAAATTGTTAGATATGACATTAGCTGAGGTCACCAGAATGGATAGGGGGTCTCTCTTAGATGACCAAATATCAAGGAGTCAGTCTGATAAAAATGATAAAAAGAATATTAATAGGAGTGTGAATTTTGTTACACAATATAACTCCAAAGCTTTTGCCATCAAGCGGATTGTAAAGAAGAACTTTCACATCTTGGAATTAAATGAACTTCTAAACAGTACTGGTATATTAAATGACAATATCATATTTAGAAAATCTACAAATTTAAAACAAAAATTAGCTCCGAGTCATTTCAGAATAAAAAATAAAACATCAGAAGTGAATATATTATCAGAGATGTGGCTCTCCAGTAAACCATATGGTTTTCATAGGTGTGGGAAAACAGGTTGTTTTACATGCAACTGTACAAATAGAAAGACTACATCTTTTTCTTCTAATGTATCTGATGAGACATTTTTAATTAAAGATTTTATTAATTGCAGGTCTGATTTTGTGATCTATTTGCTGGTCTGTGGATGCGGTCTTCAATATATAGGCCGCACAATCAGACAACTACATATCAGGTTCATGGAGCATAAAAGAAATATTCTAATGAACTCCAGAACAAATTCTCTGTATAGACATTTTTCTGATTGTCAGAAGGGCTCTATTAGAAATACAAAAATCATAGCCATTGAACAGATAAAAGCAACAGCAAGAGGTGGAGATAGATATAACCGTCTATGTAGACGAGAAGCCTTCTGGATTTTTAGCTTGAAAACTTTAGTACCAGGTGGACTTAATGATACAATAGAATTGAATAATATCTAAGTATCCACTCCCCTTTATATGATATTTTTAGTCTATTATATGATTTTTTAAAATTTTTTAAATATTTAAAAATGGCTATAGAATAATGGTGGGATAAGTTGGCAGACTTTTTTCTGGATTTTAATTCAATTTAATTTATTTTATTGTATGTTATAATACTGTTCTGAATGAAAATCAATAGCTGGAACGCAAAAATTACTATGTGGAACGCAAGCGACATGTGACCGGGATGTGGTTTTATACTTGCGTTAATGGATGATGCATACACGCGTCATTATACTAATGATAAATGTGAGTTAAGTGTGCTCCCAGGTGGGCTTATGCTGCCTGTTGATTTTGACAATTGGAGGAGGTTAAAAGGGGCACCAAATGGATCAATGAACATACACGTCTGAGGAAGCCGCCGAGTACCCGGAAGTGGATAGGCGGAGAAACGCGTCACGTGATCGGGCTGCAATCTCTGTGTGAGCTGTGAGCTGTGAACTGCCGCTCTTGGGAGCCGTACCTCACGCTGGAAACAAGTGTGCTATTTACGTGCCCACACGGCTGGAAAAAGAGAGAGGGAGCGCTCCCCCGGCTTGTAAGTCCTATTGGATCCATTTTACAATAATCCGAACATTGGTCTCTAATTTGCAACAGCCCCCGAAAATTGCTATATATGGGAGGTAGGAGTTAAACTTACCAGTGATTTTTTGCACAACTAACAATGGAATAAGATTGGATCCAATTATCAAATGGACTAACATGATAAATACTAATGAATGATTATAACAAGATTGCATGCCCTTACTAATTGATTAACTAATCAGACTTTTTATGCTATTTTAATATTGATTACTATATCATTGATTATATCATAATTTTTGGTTATTTATGTGTAAATATATGGCCATATATGCTTCTTTTTTAAATAATAAATATACATATGTTTAATTTGATGTGACTGGACAGCGCTTCCTATTAAAACCTCGGTTTTAATTTTTTGTGATTTTGCTTGCTAAAGGGGTTTCTGCAATAAGCCCTTATTAGGAAGCTGCAGCCCAGTCCCAGATTTACGTCTGCTAACGAAAGAAGGATCAGGCGCCGAGTATATTTTGTGTTGTGTTTGGAAAACAAGGATTGCCAAAAGTCCCACTAATAAAAAATTTCAACAAATATCTATACTATTTTTACTTTCTTTATTTTGTTAACAAATTGTATGTATACTGTATTATGTTGTGTACATTGCTTCAATAAAAAAAATATTCTGCAAAGTAAGAACGTTTATACAAGTTATGTATGATTTTCAGTGTGCTAGGCTCGCCAGCGTAAATAAAAACGGGGTTGTTTATATCCAGCAAGAATATATCACATATTCTGTAAATGTAGAAAAAAATGGGGTTGTAACACATTGTCACGCACCAGGAAACATCACACCAAAGGTGTACATAAAAAATGGGGCGTGACCTTGTGCCAGCTAGGCCACACCCATTTCCACTAGACCACGCCCACTTTTTGTGCGAGCCTACGGCGCGCGCATGATACCGGCTCTTCGGCTTTCTTAAAGACAATTCTGGGCTCTTTGGCTCGGACTAGTTGGCCACCCCTGTCCTAGAGGATGCTGGGGATGTTTCAAGAACCATGGGGTTTATACCAAAGCTCTAGAACGGGCGGTAGAGTGCGGATGTCTCTGCAGCACCGATTGACCAAACAAGAGGTACTCCTCGGCCAGGGTATCAACCCTGTAAAACTTTGCAAAAGTGTTTGATCCCGACCAAGTAGCAGCTCGGCAAAGCTGTAACGCCGAGACCCCTCGGGCAGCCGCCCAGGATGAGCCCACCTTTCTGGTAGAATGGGCCTTCACAGATTTCGGTAACGGCAATCCTGCCGTAGAGTGAGCTTGCTGAATCGTATTACAGATCCAGCGTGCAATAGTCTGCTTGGAAGCAGGAGCCCCAATCTTGTTGGGAGCCCACAGGACAAACAGAGCCTCTGTTTTCCTAAGCTGAGCCGTTCTGGCGACATAGATTTTCAAAGCTCTGACCACATCGAGAGACTTCGATTCCGCCAAGGCGTCAGTAGCCACTGGCACCACAATAGGCTGGTTTACGTGAAACGATGAAACCACTTTTGCCAGAAATTGCTGACGAGTTCTCAATTCCGCTTTATCAGCATGGAAGATTAAATAGAGGCTTTTGTGAGACAAAGCCGCCAATTCAGATACCCGCCTTGCGGATGCCAAGGCCAACAACATGACTACTTTCCAAGTAAGGAATTTTAACTCAACCTTATGCAAAAGGTTCAAACCAATGAGACTGCAGGAACTGCAACACCACATTAAGATCCCATGGTGCTTGTAAGGCTGTTGTAAAAGGCTGTTGTACATGGCCTTTAATTCCAGAATGTTTATGTGCAGACAAGCTTCCTGGCTTGACCATTTTCCCTGGAAATTTCTCCCCTGTGTGACTGCTCCCCAGCCTCGGAGACTTGCATCTGTGGTCACCAGGATCCAATCCTGAATCCCGAACCTGCGTCCCTCTAGGAGGTGAGAACTGTGCAGCCACCACAGGAGAGAGATTCTGGTCCTGGAAGATAGGATTATTTTCCGGTGCATGTGCAAGTGAGACCCGGACCACTTGTCCAACAGGTCCCACTGAAACACTCTGGCATGGAACCTGCCAAACTGAATGGCCTCGTAGGCCGCCACCATCTTCCCCAGCAACCAAGTGCATTGAAGGATCGATACTCTTGCCAGTTTCAGAATCTGTTTTACCATGTTCTGTATTTCCAGAGCCTTTTCCACTGGAAGAAAAACTCTCTGTAATTCTGTATCCAGAATCATACCCAAGAACGACAGCCGTGTTGTCGGAAGCAACTGTGATTTTGGCAAGTTTAGGAGCCAACCATGTTGTTGCAGAATTGTCAGGGAGAGCGTAACGTTTTTCAGTAATTGCTCCTTGGATCTCGCCTTTATCAGGAGATCGTCCAAGTACGGGATAATTGTGATTCCCTGCTTGGGCAGAACCATCATTTCCGCCATCACCTTGGTGAAAATCCTTGGAGCCGTGGATAGACCAAACGGCAACGACTGAAATTGGTAATGACAATTCTGAACAGCAAACCTCAGATAAGCCTGATGTGGAGGATATATGGGGACGTGTAAGTAGGCATCCTTTATGTCGACCGACACCATAAAATCCCCCTCCTCCAGACTGGAGATCACTGCTCGGTGAGATTCCATCTTAAATTTTATTTTTTTTAGATAGAAATTGAGGGATTTTAGGTTCAGAATCGGTTTGACCGAGCCATCCGGCTTCGGGACCACGAACAGGCTCGAATAAAAGCCTTCCCCCTGTTGTGACGGGGGTACCGTGACAATGACCTGATTTTGACACAGCTTTAGTATTGCAGCGCATACTACCTCCCTTTCTGGAAGAGAAGCTGGCAAGGCCGATTTGAAAAATCGGTGAGGGGGCACATCTTGAAACTCCAATTTGTACCCTTGGGCTACTATTTCTAATACCCAAGGATCCAGGGCCGAGCGAACCCAGACCTGACTGAAGAGTTGGAGACGTGCCCCCACCGGTGCGGACTCCCGCAGAGGAGCCCCAGCGTCATGCGGTGGATTTGGCAGAAGACGGGAAGGACTTCTGCTCTTGGGAACTTGCCACAGCCTGTGACCTTTTTCCCCTTCCTCTCGTAGCAAGGAAGGAAGTCCTTTTTTGTATTTATTGGGCCGAAAGAACTGCATCCGATAGTGGGGCGTTTTTTTCTGTTGTGCAGGAACATAAGGTAGGAACGATGACTTACCCGCGGTAGCCGTAGATACCAGGTCAGCGAGGCCGTCACCAAACAATACACTACTATTAAACGGTAGAGACTCCATAGTCTACTTAGATTCAGTATCAGTATTCCATTGATGAATCCACAATGCTCTTCTAGTTGACACTGCCATGGCATTGGCCCTTGAACCCAAGAGGCCAATATCACTCGCAGCTTCCTTTAGATAGGCTGTAGCGTCCCTGATATGACCCAGTGTCAAAAGCACGCTATCCCTGTCCAGGGAATCTATATCAGTTGACAAGTTATCGGCCTACTTTTCAATAGCGCTACTCACCCATGCCGATGCAACGGCAGGCCTGAGCAGCGTACCTGTAGTGACAAAAATGGATTTCAATGTATTTTCCTGCTTATGATCCGCAGGATCCTTCAGGGCTGCCGTGTCTGGAGACGGAAGCGCCACCTTTTTGGACAGACGCGATAGAGCTTTGTCCACCGTGGGGTTTGACTCCCACTTTTCCCTGTCCCCAGAGGGGAACGGATATGCTACCGGAATTCTCTTGGGAAACTGTAACTTCTTGTCAGGTTTTTCCCAAGCTTTTTCAAAACAACTCGGAATGAGGGCCTATAACTAAAGAGGGCAATAGACTCAATGGTGATCATTCCGAGCTGTTCACTCGCAAGCTGCTTTTAGCAGCTTTGCACACACTAAGCCGCCGCCTACTGGGAGCGAATCTTAGCTTATCAAAATTGCAAACGAAAGATTCGCAATATTGCGAATAGACTTCTCTGTGCAGTTTCTGAGTAGCTCGAGACTTACTCTTCCAGTGCGATCAGTTCAGTGCTTGTCGTTCCTGGTTTGACGTCACAAACACACCCAGCGTTCGCCCAGACACTCCTCCGTTTCTCCAGCCACTCCCGCGTTTTTCCCAGAAACGGTAGCGTTTTTTCACACACTCCCATAAAACGGCCAGTTTCCGCCCAGAAACACCCACTTCCTGTCAATCACACTACGATCACCAGAACGAAGAAAAAACCTCGTAATGCCGTGAGTAAAATACCTAACTTAATAGCAAATTTACTTGGCGCAGTCGCACTGCGGACATTGCGCATGCGCATTAGCGACTAATCGCTCCGTTGCGGAAAAAAATTAACGAGCGATCAACTCGGAATGACCACAAATATCTCTATGTATACTAATCCTATCGGCAGAAATAATGGGCCCAATTCAGACCTGATCGTAGCAGCAAATTTGTTAGCATTTGGGCCATACTTGCCGACATTCTGGCTGCTCTCTGCGGGAGAGAGCAGCCAGGACGGCTCAGCAAGGGGGCAGGGGAGGGCTGTGACGTGGGGAGGAGGTGGACCGGAGGCGGGACGGGGGGGTAGAGCAGGGGCGGGATGGGGGCGGAGTTTCGGTGGCACATCCTTTAAGCCACTCCCCCCGCTCTGTAATGCCGCGATCCCCGGCATTACACTGCATGGGGCGTGGCTATGATGACGCGATTCAGCAAGAATCGCGTCATCAACTGCCCGGACCGCCCACTTTACACACTAAGTGGGCGGACGGGCAGGGGGACCCCTGATTCCGGGAGACTTTCCTGCTCTTCCGGGGGGCCGGGGGGGTCACCCGATTTTCGGGAGCCTCCCGGCCATTCCGGGAGAGTAGGCAAGTATGATTTGGGCAAAACCATGTGTACTGTACGGGGGGAATATAATGTGCAGAGAGAGTTAGATTTGGGTGGGGTGTGTTCAAACTGAAATCTAAATTGCAGTGCAAAAATAAAGCAGACAGTATTTATCCTGCACAGAAACAAAATAACCCACCCAAATCTAACTCTCTCTGCAAATGTTATTTCCTTATCAACTTGATATGTCCCCTGACATAAGATAAATAGGTCATCTATATAGCGATAGAACGCTACAACATTCCTGTATATTTCTGGATTAGTATAAAACAAGTCATGTTCAACTATAAACACACTCGTTGGCGTACCATGGGAACACATTGGACCCCATCAAACACCCCGCAAAATGTAAATAGTAATCGTCTTCATAAATAAAAATAGATATTCAGAAAAACCATTTCCAATAGACCTGAAACAGGTGAGCTCGGGAATGTTATAATTAGGATTATTAGTTAGAAGTACTTTTGTTGCATACAAGCTTAACCTGTGTGAAGTACATGTGTATATACATCTACAGTACATAGTAGGCAATCCTCTGGTAGATCAGCCATAGTGAATAATGTTTTAAACAATGGGGGTCATTCCGAGTTGTTCGCTCGCAAGCTGCTTTTAGCAGCTTTGCACACGCTAAGCCGCCGCCTACTGGGAGTGAATCTTAGCTACTTAAAATTGCGAACGAAAGATTCGCAATATTGCGATAAGACATCTCTGTGCAGTTTCTGAGTAACTCGAGACTTACTCTGCCAGTGCGATCAGTTCAGTGATTGTCGTTCCTGGTTTGACGTCACAAACACACCCAGCGTTCGCCCAACCACTCCTCCGTTTCTCCAGCCACTCCCGCGTTTTTCCCAGAAACGGTAGCGTTTTTTCACACACACCCATAAAACGTCTAGTTTCCGCCCAGAAACACCCACTTCCTGTCAATCACATTACGATCACCAGAACGAAGAAAAAACCGTGAGTAAAATTCCTAACTGCATAGCAAATTTACTTGGCGCAGTCGCAGTGCGGACATTGCGCATGCGCACTAAGCGGAAAATCGCTGCGATGCGAAGAAATTTACTGAGCGAACAACTCGGAATGTCCCCCAATGTGTTAGTTACTGCTATGAGAAACAGTAAGTAGGCCTACTCGGTACACAGGGATGTAAATACCAATCAAGATAAACGAGGCTGAAGTTAGCTTCTTATCCAGCCAGCTTCTTATTCACTTCTTATTCGGCCAGCTTCTTATTCACTTCTTATTCACTTCTTATTCGGCTCCAGCTTCTTATTCAGAAATTATTATATTAAAATAAATTAAATAAGGATAGATCACTAAGTTAACATTGCATAAACGTCAAATAGTGTCCCTTACACCAATTTACATGACATTTTGCATTAAACAAAAATGATTTGGGCATGAAAATGGTGGTAAAGCGGGCACAGACACCAGATTTCATCATTTTGAATAAGAAGCTGTAGTTCTGCAAGGGTTAAACAGCGTTGGTCAAAAGATTTGATACTTGAAACTTACACAGGGTGGTCACTTACATATCACCCACTTGCAATTTGCCTTGACCAACAAGCATTTGGGCATGAAAATGGTGGCAAGGCGGGCACAGACACCAGATTTCATCATTTTGAATAAGAAGCTGTAGTTGTGCAAGGGTTAAACAGCATTGGTCAACAGATTTGACCCTTGAAACTCACACAGGGTGGTCACTTACATATCACCCACTTGCAGTTTGTCTTGACCAACAAGTATTTGGGCATGAAAATGGTGGTAAAGCGGGCACAGACACCAGAAATCATCATTTTGAATAAGAAGCGGTAGCTGTGCAAGGGTTAAACAGCGTTGGTCAAAAGATTTGACACTTGAAACTCACACAGTGTGGTCACTTACATATCACCCACTTGCAAGTTGCCTTGACCAACAAGCATTTGGGCATGAAAATGGTGGTAAAGCGGGCACAGACACCAGATTTCATCATTTTGAATAAGAAGCTGTAGTTGTGCAAGGGTTAAACAGCGTTGGTCAACAGATTTGACACTTGAAACTTACACAGGGTGGTCACTTACATATCACCCACTTGCAAGTTGCCTTGACCAACAGGCATTTGGGCATGAAAATGGTGGTAAAGCGGGCACAGACACCAGATTTCATCATTTTGAATAAGAAGCCTTAGCTGTGCAAGGGTTAAACAGCGTTGGTCAAAAGATTTAAAACTTGAAACTCACACAGGGTGGTCACTTACATATCACCCACTTGCAATTTGCCTTGACCAACAAACATTTGGGCATGAAAATGGTGGTAAAGCGGGCAGACACCAGAAATCATCATTTTGAATAAGAAGCTGTAGCTCTGCAAAGGTTAAACAGCGTTGGTCAACAGATTTGACACTTGAACCTCACACAGGGTGGTCACTTACATATCACCCACTTGCAATTTGCCTTGACTAACAAGCATTTGGGCATGAAAATGGTGGTAAAGCGGGCACAGACACCAGATTTCATCATTTTGAATAAGAAGCTGTAGCTGTGCAAGGGTTAAACTGCGTTGGTCAACAGATTTGACACTTGAAACTTACACAGGGTTGTCACTTACATATCACCCACTTGCAATTTGCCTTGACCAACAAGCATTTGGGCATGAAAATGGTGGTAAAGCGGGCACAGACACCAGAAATCATAATTTTGAATAAGAAGCTGTAGCTGTGCAAGGGTTAAACAGCATTGGTCAATAGATTTGACACTTGAAACTCACACAGGGTGGTCACTTACATATCACCCACTTGCAATTTGCCTTGACCAACAAGCATTTGGGCATGAAAATGGTGGCAAGGCGGGCACAGACACCAGATTTCATCATTTTGAATAAGAAGCTGTAGTTGTGCAAGGGTTAAACAGCGTTGGTCAACAGATTTGACCCTTGAAACTCACACAGGGTGGTCACCTACATATCACCCACTTGCAGTTTGTCTTGACCAACAAGCATTTGGGCATGAAAATGGTGGTAAAGCGGGCACAGACACCAGAAATCATCATTTTGAATAAGAAGCTGTAGCTGTGCAAGGGTTAAACAGCGTTGGTCAAAAGATTTGACACTTGAAACTCACACAGGGTGGTCACTTACATATCACCCACTTGCAATTTGCCTTGACCAACAAGCATTTGGGCATGAAAATGGTGGCAAGGCGGGCACAGACACCAGATTTCATAATTTTGAATAAGAAGCTGTAGTTGTGCAAGGGTTAAACAGCATTGGTCAACAGATTTGACCCTTGAAACTCACACAGGGTGGTCACTTACATATCACCCACTTGCAGTTTGTCTTGACCAACAAGCATTTGGGCATGAAAATGGTGGTAAAGCAGGCACAGACACCAGAAATCATAATTTTGAATAAGAAGCTGTAGCTGTGCAAGGGTTAAACAGCGTTGGTCAAAAGATTTGACAATTGAAACTCACACAGGGTGGTCACTTACATATCACCCACTTGCAAGTTGCCTTGACCAAAAAGCATTTGGACATGAAAATTGTGGTAAAGCGGGCACAGACACCAGATTTCATCATTTTGAATAAGAAGCTGTAGCTGTGCAAGGGTTAAACAGAGTTGGTCAAAGATTTGACACTTGAAACTCACACAGTGTGGTCACTTACATATCACCCACTTGCAAGTTGCTTTGACCAACAAGCATTTGGGCATGAAAATGGTGGTAAAGCGGGCACAGACACCAGATTTCATCTTTTTGAATAAGAAGCTGTAGTTGTGCAAGGGTTAAACAGCGTTGGTCAACAGATTTGACACTTGAAACTTACACAGGGTGGTCACCTACATATCACCCACTTGCAAGTTGCCTTGACCAACAGGCATTTGGGCATGAAAATGGTGGTAAAGCGGGCACAGACACCAGATTTCATCATTTTGAATAAGAAGCCTTAGCTGTGCAAGGGTTAAACAGCGTTGGTCAAAAGATTTGACACTTGAAACTCACACAGGGTGGTCACTTACATATCACCCACTTGCAATTTGCCTTGACCAACAAACATTTGGGCATGAAAATGGTGGTAAAGCGGGCAGACACCAGAAATCATCATTTTGAATAAGAAGCTGTAGCTGTGCAAGGGTTAAACAGCGTTGGTCAACAGATTTGACACTTGAACCTCACACAGGGTGGTCACTTACATATCACCCACTTGCAATTTGCCTTGACCAACAAGCATTTGGGCATGAAAATGGTGGTAAAGCGGGCACAGACACCAGATTTCATCATTTTGAATAAGAAGCTGTAGCTGTGCAAGGGTTAAACAGCGTTGGTCAACAGATTTGACACTTGAAACTTACACAGGGTTGTCACTTACATATCACCCACTTGCAATTTGCCTTGACCAACAAGCATTTGGGCATGAAAATGGTGGTAAAGCGGGCACAGACACCAGATTTCATCATTTTGAATAAGAAGCTGTAGTTCTGCAAGGGTTAAACAGCGTTGGTCAACAGATTTGATACTTGAAACTTACACAGGGTGGTCACTTACATATCACCCACTTGCAATTTGCCTTGACCAACAAGCATTTGGGCATGAAAATGGTGGCAAGGCGGGCACAGACACCAGATTTCATCATTTTGAATAAGAAGCTGTAGTTGTGCAAGGGTTAAACAGCGTTGGTCAACAGATTTGACCCTTGAAACTCACACAGGGTGGTCACCTACATATCACCCACTTGCAGTTTGTCTTGACCAACAAGCATTTGGGCATGAAAATGGTGGTAAAGCGGGCACAGACACCAGAAATCATCATTTTGAATAAGAAGCTGTAGCTATGCAAGGGTTAAACAGCGTTGGTCAAAAGATTTGACACTTGAAACTCACACAGTGTGGTCACTTACATATCACCCACTTGCAAGTTGCCTTGACCAACAAGCATTTGGGCATGAAAATGGTGGTAAAGCGGGCACAGACACCAGATTTCATCATTTTGAATAAGAAGCTGTAGTTGTGCAAGGGTTAAACAGCGTTGGTCAACAGATTTGACACTTGAAACTTACACAGGGTGGTCACTTACATATCACCCACTTGCAAGTTGCCTTGACCAACAGGCATTTGGGCATGAAAATGGTGGTAATGCGGGCACAGACACCAGATTTCATCATTTTGAATAAGAAGCTGAAGCTGTGCAAGGGTTAAACAGCGTTGGTCAACAGATTTGACACTTGAAACTTACACAGGGTTGTCAATTACATATCACCCACTTGCAATTTGCCTTGACCAACAAGCATTTGGGCATGAAAATGGTGGTAAAGCGGGCACAGACACCAGATTTCATCATTTTGAATAAGAAGCTGTAGTTGTGCAAGGGTTAAACAGCGTTGGTCAACAGATTTGACACTTGAAACTCACACAGAGTGGTCACTTACATATCACCCACTTGCAGTTTGTCTTGACCAACAAGCATTTGGGCATGAAAATGGTGGTAAAGCGGGCACAGACACCAGAAATCATCATTTTGAATAAGAAGCTGTAGCTGTGCAAGGGTTAAACAGCGTTGGTCAAAAGATTTGACACTTGAAACTCACATAGTGTGGTCACTTACATATCACTCACTTGCAAGTTGCCTTGACCAACAAGCATTTGGGCATGAAAATGGTGGTAAAGCGGGCACCGACACCAGATTTCATCATTTTGAATAAGAAGCTGTAGTTGTGCAAGGGTTAAACAGCGTTGGTCAACAGATTTGACACTTTAAACTCACACAGGGTGGTCACTTACATATCACCCACTTGCAGTTTGTCTTGACCAACAAGCATTTGGGCATGAAAATGGTGGTAAAGCGGGCACAGACACCAGAAATCATCATTTTGAATAAGAAGCTGTAGCTGTGCAAGGGTTAAACAGCGTTGGTCAATAGATTTGACACTTGAAACTCACACAGGGTGGTCACTTACATATCACCCACTTGCAAGTTGCCTTGACCAACAAGCATTTGGGCATGAAAATGGTGGTAAAGCGGGCACAGACACCAGATTTCATCATTTTGAATAAGAAGCTGTAGTTGTGCAAGGGTTAAACAGCGTTGGTCAACAGATTTGACACTTGAAACTCACACAGGGTGGTCACTTACATATCACCCACTTACAGTTTGTCTTGACCAACAAGCATTTGGGCAAGAAAATGGTGGTAAAGCGGGCACAGACACCAGAAATCATCATTTTGAATAAGAAGCTGTAGCTGTGCAAGGGTCAAACAGCGTTGGTCAAAAGATTTGACACTTGAAACTCACACAGTGTGGTCACTTACATATCACTCACTTGCAAGTTGCCTTGACCAACAAGCATTTGGGCATGAAAATGGTGGTAAAGCGGGCACAGACACCAGATTTCATCATTTTGAATAAGAAGCTGTAGCTGTGCAAGGGTTAAACAGCGTTGGTCAACAGATTTGACACTTGAAACTCACACAGGGTGGTCACTTACATATCACCCATTTGCAATTTGCCTTGACCAATGAAAGGATTCGCCCCTCTATTCTTTAACCCTCGATGTGATGGCCTCTCAGACGTCTGTGAGTGTAAACCTTCATGCTATGAGTTACATGCACAACACAAGCAGTAAAGATTCACACTGTTTATTTAATAAATTACAGCGTACTATATAGAAAAGAAACATGGGTGTATACAATATGTGCAAGCATATGATTGGATAAATAGAAGTAGCATACGACATTACATGCAGGATATTTTAGTAACACACAGAAGTAACAGTTTTGATCTGGTATGTAATTGTCCTTGAAGATAAGACACACACAAGCCTTATATTATATGAACAGACAAAGGCATCTTGTAGAGAGTGCGTACGTGTCTATTCAAACACATAACAATTCATATAGCATGTTTAACCCTTCAATCCCCTCTTAGAATCATGATTGTTATATAACATGATTCTTGAGTGAGGCTCCTTTCTTGTTCCTCCAGTTTTTGAGATATTGGACATAATCGTCGGGTCCCTTACTATCAGAGGAGGTGACAGGACTGGTGGTTATATCATAGTACATCAGGGCCTTATCAATGCCTTTGGAGGTAAGTTTCTTTCCACAGGGAATTACACAATAAACTATAATGCCTACAAGAATTAAAGTTACAAGTATGAATATGCTTATTTGCACAAGAGCCTGTTTCCAATTTTCAAACCACCCAAAATATTGGCTCCATGGGTTATCAATACCTGAATTTTTCTTAAGTTCTATGGATAAGGTTTCTAACTTGTTTATGGCTAAAGTAACCTTACCATTG
Organism: Pseudophryne corroboree; assembly: GCF_028390025.1. Lineage (NCBI taxonomy): Eukaryota > Metazoa > Chordata > Amphibia > Anura > Myobatrachidae > Pseudophryne > Pseudophryne corroboree. Next base: position 316,783,548 of record NC_086444.1, on the reverse strand, counting down.
GGACCAGTGTTGTCAGGAATATATGTACAACAGCCTTCCACCTTACTAATGTAAACACATGTACCGCCTTTTTCTGCTAGGATCATGTCAAGGGCCATTCTATTTTGGAATGTCATTTGGGAAGTGGCTTCTAGCTGTTCAGCTATACCTTTAAGAGCATCTTTGGTATCATTAACAAATCTTTGTTGATTATAATATATATAATTAATCCAGGCTACGTTTTTATTTACAGTTACTATAGGAAACAATGACTCAAAACCCGCAGCCACCTCATCTCTAGCTTTGAACTCATTTGGAACACCTCTTGGGACCCCTATAGCATCAATGTATACGTGGGGGTCAAAGCTACCTCCTGGGAGTGCTCTTTTCTTTCGATTAGCAGGAGTATTAGAGGGAGGAGTGGGGTCATCGGTGATCATTAGGAGTGGCATTATGACTTTGGCCAGGGCACACTTACCATACCATGGTGTGTCTAATTTAATTCTAAGCTTCATATCCCCACATATGTAATAAATGTCGCCTAATGATCTAGTTTGGTTGACTAAAACAGTTGTTCTTTTATTTGCACAATACCCTGGTGGGAAGGTTTTTTAAATTTCTCCCTGTGGTGGTGTTAGATGTATAACAGGTATAGTTTCCAGGATATATGGTTATGGTGCTTCCTGGGTTGGGATTTTTTTGACAATATGGGATATTCCCTTTTCCACATTTCGCACTGACTGTTATTTGTTTTGGTGTCATTAAAAAGGCTGAAAAAAACAATTTTCCTGTTCTAGGGGTATATTAAGGGGCACTGTACCTAGGTGGGGCCTAGATTTGCCACAGACATAACAGTTGCTTTTATTGTGTTTGTTGTCAGCAAGTTTAGGGAACATGAAATAATCAAGGATGTATGTGGCTACGTGTGTATTGGAGGAATTGTACCACAAGGTGGGGACCCCATCTGTTTGTGTGATGTCGACTTCACATATTGTGAGGTGAATGAGGGCCAGTAGGGCTATCGAGATAGTCCCCAGGATAGAGATAGGGGGCAGGTTCTTCATCGTTTTCTGTTCTTCTGTCTTCGCTAGGTGGGAGGTCAGGGCTGTCTGCCCCGGTTCGTACCTCACTGGAATCACTTGCTTCCCTCTCTAGGTCTGGTCTAGGAACCTTTTTTACTCGGGATGCATGGATCCAGGTAGGACTTTCCTCTGTCAGGACTGCTGTTCGGGTAACTGCTACGACCTCTGTCTCTGGACCATAGGTGAAGTCTCCTGGGCTCTTGTTCCTGGGGAGCACCTTCACCACGACTCTGTCTCTGACTTTAAAGGGGTGTGTAGGTTCCTGTGGATTCAAAGGGTTTTTACAAACAACCTCATGTTCAATTTCATTCAGTTTTGTTATCAGGGACCTGACATACTCTTCTCTGATGAGTTCTAGATCTCCTTCCTGTATTACCAGTGGTTTCTTAGCCCAGGGTGTAGGAAAAGGGTCTACCCATTAGTATTTCAAAGGGTGAGTATCCTAGAGTTTTCTGTGGGGTATTCAAGATGCTGGTGTTTAGCTTTATTAGGGTTGTTCCTGAGGCAAGTGATGCATCTGCTAACATACTGGTCCACAAGTGATTTGGCATTAGTAACATAAAAATCATTGGTTAGTAGGAGGAGTGTTGTGGCTTCACCACGGTGACCAACACCACGGCACTGGGCAACGAGCAAAGGGGCACTGGACTGGGGTATACAGGGTTTCCCCTCTTTGCAGATTAATCCTGATTTAGGATTTTTTCTGCAGAATTGGGTAAGTCCAGTCGGAGAGATCAGTATTAGTCGCAGCAGCTTGAAGTTGAGTGAGCAGATGGACGCTGTCAAGGGAGGGACATGCTCTAGTGAGTGCAATGAGTTCTGCAGCTTGCGCGGACTGATAAGGTATTGGCAGGGTTTCCAACACAGTGTCAAGGAGGGTGACAATGGCATAGCCAGCCTGGTATGTATTGTCATTGGGCCTACTACAGGAGCCGTCAACAAAAACTATGTCTGCGCCTGGTATGGGAACGGGAGACATGTCAAGTCTGGGAGAAGTTTCAGCTTCAATGGAAGCAGCACAGTCATGTAGGTCGGGTGGTTCATCCTCGGGACCTTTCAAGCCTAAAAGGGCATTGAGAATGGGTGCAGGGCCAGAAGAACTAGCAGTGTACTTAATGGTAAGGGTAGGGTTACTCAAAAGGAGTACTTCATATCCACTAAGGCGTTGTGCTGACATGTGCTGTGTGTGCAAGCCTTTAAGTATTGCCAGGACATCATGTGTGGTGTGGAGTACTGTGATGTGGCCTAAAGTGAGGGTAGTGGCCATTTCTGCAACCATTGCACAGGCTGCCAAAGCCCTGAGGCAGGCAGGCATACCTTGCACAGACACTGGCATGACTTTGGGAAAAAAATGCCACGGGGCGCAACTTCCCTCCATGAAACTGTGTGAGCACCCCCGCCATGGTTTTACAATTGTCCCTTGCATATAGATGGAAAGGTAGTACATAATTGGGGAGGCCAAGTGCCGGACTTTTTATCAACATACATTTTAAACTTTCATATGCAGTTAACATTTCTTGTGACCATTGTACAGTTTTAGGTTTGTCCTTCAGTGTGGCTTGTCTCAAAATGTTATCATAATAAGAGCAATCAGATATCCACTGTCTGCAGTAATTTACCATACCCAGGAAGGACAGTAGTTCCTTCTGGGTAGTTGGGGTGACCAGGCCCAATACAGACTGTATGCGTTGTGGACTGATTTTCCTCTCTCCCTGAGTGAGCACAAAACCTAAGTAATCAACATGCTTTTTACACCATTGCATTTTTATTTTGGACACCTTGTGTCCACATTCACAAAGCCAGTTTAGTAATGAAACACCATCCTCTCGGCAGGCCTCCTCAGTTTTACTACAGAGCAGCAGATCATCTGCATACTGTAGCAGGACTGAACCATGGTGAGGTTGCCAGGGCCTCAATGTGGCCTGGAGACAACAGGTGCGTCAATAATCTGCACCAGGTAAGTTGTTTACCCTCAAAAGAAAAGGCAAAAAGTAATTGTGTCTGTGAATCTACAGGTATGCTGAAAAGGCATTCTTCAAATCAAATACAGAGAAGAACGCAGCATCTGCAGGGATTGCAGAAATGAGTGAGTTTACATCTGGGACAATTGGTGCAATTGGGACAATTAACTGATTGATCGCTCTGAGATTCTGTACAAATCTTATACTGCCATCAGCTTTGGCAACAGGGTTCACAGGAGTACAGTATGGTGATACAATATGTCTGAGAATACCCTGTTGTAAGAATTGCTGTATGAGACCTTCTATAAACAGGTTGTGAGTCGGGTTTGAGATTGGCCTTATGTGGTGTGCATGAGATTAGGCCAGTGTCATATGGACCTTCTGACCAAAGAGCGGGGTTTACTTGAGCTAAGTCAGGCATTGGTGGGTAGGTTGTTAATGAAGGTGGAAATGAGTAAGCTTTCTGAGTTAAGCAAAGGTAAGCCAGCGTCATCTGTCCAGCAGTCCTTAAACCTTTTCCAAAACTCAGTAACAGACTCCGAGGGTTTCAGTTTACAAGCTACAGCGACAGGCAAAAAAAACACAGGCAAAGGAGCACGGGTTTTAAAGACCTCCTTCATATGTGTATAGCTGCGTCCTTTGCAAGCTTTGCGCAAATAAGATATACAGCCATCGAGGGTAATAGTGGGCTTGGGACAGTGTTTTACTATTATCTAAACTCTGGGTTATTGGTGCGTTAGGGATAGAGCTAGTGGACGCATTTTCTAGCAGTGGAGCTGGAGGCAATCCCATCTGGTGTGAAAGGGTTACTGCTGCCAAGAGATCTGTGTCCTCAAGCGCAGGATACATTGGAATGCAAGGGGGAGGCAGAGGGTTTTCAAAGATTTACAGTTTTTTCACTTCTTCGCTTCTGTGCTGTTGGGAACTGACATTTTTGTAATCCTCCATATAGAAAGGGTAATTACTGCCTTCCCGTAGGAATGGGTCCTGTCCTGCTTTCTCTGTCCATCCCGCTAAATTATCCACCCATGGGTTAACTAAGTAATACTCTGAGGTAGAGTTGCGGGCGACATACATCTTGCATGTCTCACCAGGGAGGGGCGGGGGATATGTAGTTTTTTTTACTCTGACTAGAGCCCATTGTCAGACAGTAATATAAATCAACAGTACAACTTTAAAAGAAAATATCTAAAATTTTTAACACTCTACTTACTATACATGCATCAGCTAACCAGTTAATTAGTCATTGACAATATCACAATATTATCTGTATAGTGAGAACATGAAATCTTTTGACGTGTACGATACTTACCATTCGTACAAGATGTCAGAAAAATACAGCGTTTTAAACAGGAAGCAGGAAAAGTGTTTGAGTAAAGATATCTGGCAGACGAAAACTTACCAGCCGTCTGGACCAAATATAAGAACTTATCTCACTACAAACATACAAGAATATATAGACGATCAAATCGAGGTATTCTCTACGTTACGTATAGACCCCAGGTCTATTTTAAGTATCCCAGATACTAACGTCACGTTATGTATAGACTCCCAGGTCTATTTTAAGTATACCAGATACTAACGTCTTTGGAGAATTGCGCTTGGACCCCTGGTCCCTTCTCAGACGTATCTTTAAGTCCCAGACATTAAAGATGTTTGGTCACGTGTTCCCAGAACACTGACACGGATTCAGCTTCAGTGTATGACCGCAATCCCGTATGGCAAAGACAGACAATAAATTCTCTATCTTTACCATTCGGGGACGATCACTGAATCGCGGACGTAGCCCCCACTTGAAAGGATTCGCCCCTCTATTCTTTAACCCTCGATGTGATGGCCTCTCAGACGTCTGTGAGTGTAAACCTTCATGCTATGAGTTACATGCACAACACAAGCAGTAAAGATTCACACTGTTTATTTAATAAATTACAGCGTACTATATAGAAAAGAAACATGGGTGTATACAATATGTGCAAGCATATGATTGGATAAATAGAAGTAGCATACGACATTACATGCAGGATATTTTAGTAACACACAGAAGTAACAGTTTTGATCTGGTATGTAATTGTCCTTGAAGATAAGACACACACAAGCCTTATATTATATGAACAGACAAAGGCATCTTGTAGAGAGTGCGTACGTGTCTATTCAAACACATAACAATTCATATAGCATGTTTAACCCTTCAACCAACAGGCATTTGGGCATGAAAATGGTGGTAAAGTGGGCACAGACACCAGATTTCATCATTTTGAATAAGAAGCTGTAGTTGTGCAAGGGTTAAACAGCGTTGGTCAACAGATTTGACACTTGAAACTCACACAGGGTGGTCACTTACATATCACCCACTTGCAATTTGCCTTGACCAACAGGCATTTGGGCATGAAAATGGTGGTAAAGCGGGCACAGACACCAGATTTCATCATTTTGAATAAGAAGCTGTAGCTGTGCAAGGGTTAAACAGCGTTGGTCAAAAGATTTGACAATTGAAACTCACACAGGGTGGTCACTTACATATCACCCACTTGCAAGTTGCCTTGACCAAAAAGCATTTGGACATGAAAATTGTGGTAAAGCGGGCACAGACACCAGATTTCATCATTTTGAATAAGAAGCTGTAGCTGTGCAAGGGTTAAACAGAGTTGGTCAAAGATTTGACACTTGAAACTCACACAGGGTGGTCACTTACATATCACCCACTTGCAATTTGCCTTGACCAACAAACATTTGGGCATGAAAATGGTGATAAAGCGGGCACAGACAGACACCAGATTTCATCATTTTGAATAAGAAGCTGTAGCTGTGCAAGGGTTAAACAGCGTTGGTCAAAGATTTGACACTTGAAACTCACACGGGGTGGTCACTTACATATCATCCACTTGCAGGTTGTCTTGACCAACAAGCATTTGGGCATGAAAATAGTGGTAAAGCGGGCACAGACACCAGAAATCATCATTTTGAATAAGAAGCTGTAGTTGTGCAAAGGTTAAACAGCGTTGCTCAAAAGATTTGACACTTGAAACTTACACAGGGTGGTCACTTACATATCACCCACTTGCAATTTGCCTTGACCAACAAGCATTTGGGCATGAAAATGGTGGTAATGCGGGCACAGACACCAGATTTCATCATTTTGAATAAGAAGCTGTAGCTGTGCAAGGGTTAAACAGCGTTGGTCAAAGATTTGACACTTGAAACTACACGGGGTGGTCACTTACATATCACCCACTTGCAAGTTGCCTTGACCAACAAGCATTTGGGCATGAAAATGGTGGTAAAGCGGGCACAGACACCAGATTTCATCATTTTGAATAAGAAGCTGTAGTTGTGCAAGGGTTAAACAGCGTTGGTCAACAGATTTGACACTTGAAACTTACACAGGGTGGTCACTTACATATCACCCACTTGCAATTTGCCTTGACCAACAGGCATTTGGGCATGAAAATGGTGGTAAAGCGGGCACAGACACCAGATTTCATCATTTTGAATAAGAAGCTGTAGCTGTGCAAGGGTTAAACAGCGTTGGTCAAAAGATTTGACACTTGAAACTCACACAGGGTGGTCACTTACATATCACCCACTTGCAGTTTGTCTTGACCAACAAGCATTTGGGCATGAAAATGGTGGTAAAGCGGGCACAGACACCAGAAATCATCATTTTGAATAAGAAGCTGTAGTTGTGCAAGGGTTAAACAGCGTTGGTCAACAGATTTGACACTTGAAACTCACACAGGGTGGTCACTTACATATCACCCACTTACAGTTTGTCTTGACCAACAAGCATTTGGGCAAGAAAATGGTGGTAAAGCGGGCACAGACACCAGAAATCATCATTTTGAATAAGAAGCTGTAGCTGTGCAAGGGTCAAACAGCGTTGGTCAAAAGATTTGACACTTGAAACTCACACAGTGTGGTCACTTACATATCACTCACTTGCAAGTTGCCTTGACCAACAAGCATTTGGGCATGAAAATGGTGGTAAAGCGGGCACAGACACCAGATTTCATCATTTTGAATAAGAAGCTGTAGCTGTGCAAGGGTTAAACAGCGTTGGTCAACAGATTTGACACTTGAAACTCACACAGGGTGGTCACTTACATATCAACCATTTGCAATTTGCCTTGACCAACAGGCATTTGGGCATGAAAATGGTGGTAAAGTGGGCACAGACACCAGATTTCATCATTTTGAATAAGAAGCTGTAGTTGTGCAAGGGTTAAACAGCGTTGGTCAACAGATTTGACACTTGAAACTCACACAGGGTGGTCACTTACATATCACCCACTTGCAATTTGCCTTGACCAACAGGCATTTGGGCATGAAAATGGTGGTAAAGCGGGCACAGACACCAGATTTCATCATTTTGAATAAGAAGCTGTAGCTGTGCAAGGGTTAAACAGCGTTGGTCAAAAGATTTGACAATTGAAACTCACACAGGGTGGTCACTTACATATCACCCACTTGCAAGTTGCCTTGACCAAAAAGCATTTGGACATGAAAATTGTGGTAAAGCGGGCACAGACACCAGATTTCATCATTTTGAATAAGAAGCTGTAGCTGTGCAAGGGTTAAACAGAGTTGGTCAAAGATTTGACACTTGAAACTCACACAGGGTGGTCACTTACATATCACCCACTTGCAATTTGCCTTGACCAACAAACATTTGGGCATGAAAATGGTGATAAAGCGGGCACAGACAGACACCAGATTTCATCATTTTGAATAAGAAGCTGTAGCTGTGCAAGGGTTAAACAGCGTTGGTCAAAGATTTGACACTTGAAACTCACACGGGGTGGTCACTTACATATCATCCACTTGCAGGTTGTCTTGACCAACAAGCATTTGGGCATGAAAATAGTGGTAAAGCGGGCACAGACACCAGAAATCATCATTTTGAATAAGAAGCTGTAGTTGTGCAAAGGTTAAACAGCGTTGCTCAAAAGATTTGACACTTGAAACTTACACAGGGTGGTCACTTACATATCACCCACTTGCAATTTGCCTTGACCAACAAGCATTTGGGCATGAAAATGGTGGTAATGCGGGCACAGACACCAGATTTCATCATTTTGAATAAGAAGCTGTAGCTGTGCAAGGGTTAAACAGCGTTGGTCAAAGATTTGACACTTGAAACTACACGGGGTGGTCACTTACATATCACCCACTTGCAAGTTGCCTTGACCAACAAGCATTTGGGCATGAAAATGGTGGTAAAGCGGGCACAGACACCAGATTTCATCATTTTGAATAAGAAGCTGTAGTTGTGCAAGGGTTAAACAGCGTTGGTCAACAGATTTGACACTTGAAACTTACACAGGGTGGTCACTTACATATCACCCACTTGCAATTTGCCTTGACCAACAGGCATTTGGGCATGAAAATGGTGGTAAAGCGGGCACAGACACCAGATTTCATCATTTTGAATAAGAAGCTGTAGCTGTGCAAGGGTTAAACAGCGTTGGTCAAAAGATTTGACACTTGAAACTCACACAGGGTGGTCACTTACATATCACCCACTTGCAGTTTGTCTTGACCAACAAGCATTTGGGCATGAAAATGGTGGTAAAGCGGGCACAGACACCAGAAATCATCATTTTGAATAAGAAGCTGTAGTTGTGCAAAGGTTAAACAGCGTTGGTCAAAAGATTTGACACTTGAAACTCACACAGGGTGGTCACTTACATATCACCCACTTGCAATTTGCCTTGACCAACAAGCATTTGGGCATGAAAATGGTGGTAATGCGGGCACAGACACCAGATTTCATCATTTTGAATAAGAAGCTGTAGCTGTGCAAGGGTTAAATAGCGTTGGTCAAAAGATTTGACAATTGAAACTCACACAGGGTGGTCACTTACATATCACCCACTTGCAAGTTGCCTTGACCAACAAGCATTTGGGCATGAAAATGGTGGTAAAGCGGGCACAGACACCAGATTTCATCATTTTGAATAAGAAGCTGTAGCTGTGCAAGGGTTAAACAGCGTTGGTCAAAGATTTGACACTTGAAACTCACACAGGGTGGTCACTTACATATCACCCACTTGCAATTTGCCTTGACCAACAAACATTTGGGCATGAAAATGGTGGTAAAGCGGGCACAGACACCAGAGTTCATCATTTTGAATAAGAAGCTGTAGCTGTACAAGGGTTAAACAGCGTTGGTCAAAGATTTGACACTTGAAACTCACACGGGGTGGTCACTTACATATCACCCACTTGCAGGTTGTCTTGACCAACAAGCATTTGGGCATGAAAATAGTGGTAAAGCGGGCACAGACACCAGAAATCATCATATTGAATAAGAAGCTGTAGTTGTGCAAGGGTTAACAGCGTTGGTCAACAGATTTGACACTTGAAACTTACACAGGGTGGTCACTTACATATCACCCACTTGCAATTTGCCTTGACCAACAGGCATTTGGGCATGAAAATGGTGGTAAAGCGGGCACAGACACCAGATTTCATCATTTTGAATAAGAAGCTGTAGCTGTGCAAGGGTTAAACAGCGTTGGTCAAAAGATTTGACACTTGAAACTCACACAGGGTGGTCACTTACATATCACCCACTTGCAGTTTGTCTTGACCAACAAGCATTTGGGCATGAAAATGTTGGTAAAGCGGGCACAGACACCAGAAATCATCATTTTGAATAAGAAGCTGTAGTTGTGCAAAGGTTAAACAGCGTTGGTCAAAAGATTTGACACTTGAAACTCACACAGGGTGGTCACTTACATATCACCCACTTGCAATTTGCCTTGACCAACAAGCATTTGGGCATGAAAATGGTGGTAATGCGGGTACAGACACCTCATTTCATCATTTTGAATAAGAAGCTGTAGTTCTGCATAGTGATGAGCGGATTCGGTTCCTCGGAATCCGAAGTCCCCCGAACTTCACCCATTTTACACGGTTCCGAGGCAAACTCGGATCCTCCCGCCTTGCTCGGTTAACCCGAGCGCGCCCAAACGTCATTATCCCGCTGTCGGATTCTCGCGAGATTCGTATTCTATATAAGGAGCCTCCCGTCGCCGCCATTTTCACTCGTGCATTGGAGATGATAGGGAGAGGACGTAGCTGGCGTTCTCTCAGTTTGTTCAGTGTGCTGCAAATATCTGTGCTCAGTGAGCTGCAAATATCTGTGCTTAGTGAGCTGCAAATATCTACGTTCTCTGCCTGAAAAACGCTCCATATCTGTGCTGCATTGTAGTATATAGAAGTACAGTGCATAATTTTGCTGACCACCAGTATATAATAGCAGTACGGTACAGTAGGCCACTGCTCTACCTACCCCTGTGTCGTCAAGTATGCTATCCATCCATACCTGTGGTGCATTTAAGTTTTTGTGCGCAGTATATATATATAGTAGTAGGACAGTGCATAATTTTGCTGACCACCAGTATATAATATATAGCAGTACGGTACAGTAGGCCACTGCTCTACCTACCTCTGTGTCGTCAAGTATACTATCCATCCATACCTGTGGTGCATTTCAGTTTTGCACAGTTTGCTGACCACCAGTATATAATATATAGCAGTACGGTACAGTAGGCCACTGCTCTACCTACCTCTGTGTCGTCAAGGATACTAGCCATCCATACCTGTGGTGCATTTAAGTTTTTGTGCACAGTATATATATAGTAGTAGGACAGTGCATCATTTTGCTGACCACCAGTATATAATATATATCTCAGTACGGTACAGTAGGCCACTGCTCTACCTACCTCTGTGTCGTCAAGTATACTATCCATCCATACCTGTGGTGCATTTAAGTTTTTGTGCACAGTATATATATATAGCAGTAGGACAGTGCATAATTTTGCTGACCACCAGTATATAATATATAGCAGTACGGTACAGTAGGCCACTGCTCTACCTACCTCTGTGTCGTCAAAGTATACTAGCCATCCATACCTGTGGTGCATTTAAGTTTTTGTGCACAGTATATATATAGTAGTAGGACAGTGCATCATTTTGCTGACCACCAGTATATAATATATAGCAGTACGGTACAGTAGGCCACTGCTCTACCTACATCTGTGTAGTCAAGTATACTATCCATCCATACCTGTGGTGCATTTAAGTTTTTGTGCGCAGTATATATATATAGTAGTAGGACAGTGCATAATTTTGCTGACCACCAGTATATAATATATAGCAGTACGGTACAGTAGGCCACTGCTCTACCTACCTCTGTGTCATCAAGTATACTAGCCATCCATACCTGTGGTGCATTTAAGTTTTTGTGCGCAGTATATATAGTAGTAGGCCATTGCTATTGATATATTACTGGCATATAATTCCACACATTAAAAAATGGAGAACAAAAATGTGGAGGGTAAAATAGGGAAAGATCAAGATCCACTTCCACCTCGTGCTGAAGCTGCTGCCACTAGTCATGGCCGAGACGATGAAATGCCATCAACGTCGTCTGCCAAGGCCGATGACCAATGTCATAGTAGAGAGCATGTAAAATCCAAAAAAATAAAGTTCAGTAAAATGACCCAAAAATCGAAATCAAAATTGTCTGAGGAATAGCGTAAACTTGCCAATGTGCCATTTACGACACGGAGAGGCAAGAAACGGCTGAGGACCTGGCCTATGTTCATGGCCAGTGGTTCAGCTTCACATGAGGATGGAAGCACTCATCCTCTCGCTAGAAAACTGCAGTGCCACTCCTAGATGGGCCAGGTGTTTGTGTCGGCCACTTGGGTCGCTTAGCTTAGCCATCCAGCGACCTTGGTGCACCTCTTTTTTTCTTTGCATCATGTGCTGTTTGGGGACAATTTTCTTAATCTGCCATCCTGTCTGACACTGCAGTGCCACTCCTAGATGGGCCAGGTGTTTGTGTCGGCCACTTGGGTCGCTTAGCTTAGTCACACAGCTACCTCATTGCGCCTCTTTTTTTCTTTGCATCATGTGCTGTTTGGGGACAATTTTTATAATCTGCCATCCTGTCTGACACTGCAGTGCCACTCCTAGATGGGCCAGGTGTTTGTGTCGGCCACTTGGGTCGCTTAGCTTAGCCATCCAGCGACCTTGGTACACCTCTTTTTTTCTTTGCATCATGTGCTGTTTGGGGACAATTTTTTTAAGTGCCATCCTGTCTGACACTGCAGTGCCACTCCTAGATGGGCCAGGTGTTTGTGTCAGCCACTTGGGTCGCTTAGCTTAGTCACACAGCTACCTCATTGCGCCTCTTTTTTTCTTTGTAAAAAAAACACCCGAATCCAAAACACACCCGAATCCGACAAAAAATTTTCAGGGAGGTTTTGCCAAAACGCGTCCTAATCCAAAACACGGCCACGGAACCGAATCCAAAACCAAAACACAAAACCCGAAAAATGTCCGGTGCACATCACTATGCACAACTACAGCTTCTTATTCAAAATGATGAAATCTGGTGTCTGTGCCAGCTTTACCACCATTTTCATGCCCAAATGCTTGTTGGTCAAGGCAAATTGCAAGTGGGTGATATGTAAGTGACCACCCTGTGTGATTTTCAAGTGTCAAATCTTTTGACCAATGCTGTTTAACCCTTGCACAACTACAGCTTCTTATTCAAAATGATGAAATCTGGTGTCTGTGCCTGCTTTACCACCATTTTCATACCCAAATGCTTGTTGGTCAAGGCAAATTGCAAGTGGGTGATATGTAAGTGACCACCCTGTGTAAGTTTCAAGTGTCAAATCTGTTGACCAACGCTGTTTAACCCTTGCACAGCTACAGCTTCTTATTCAAAATGATGAAATCTGGTGTCTGTGCCCGCTTTACCACAATTTTCATGCCCGAATGCTTGTTGGTCAAGGCAAATTGCAAGTGGGTGATATGTAAGTGACCACCCTGTGTGAGTTTCAAGTGTCAAATCTTTGACCAAAGCTGTTTAACCCTTGCACAGCTACAGCTTCTTATTCAAAATGATGAAATCTGGTGTCTGTGCCCGCTTTACCACAATTTTCATGCCCGAATGCTTGTTGGTCAAGGCAAATTGCAAGTGGGTGATATGTAAGTGACCACCCTGTGTGAGTTTCAAGTGTCAAATCTTTGACCAACGCTGTTTAACCCTTGCACAGCTACAGTTACTTATTCAAAATGATGAACTCTGGTGTCTGTGCCCGCTTTACCACCATTTTCATGCCCAAATGCTTGTTGTTCAAGGCAAATTGCAAGGGGGTTATATGTAAGTGACCACCCTGTGTAAGTTTCAAGTGTCAAATCTGTTGACCAACGCTGTTTAACCCTTGCACAGCTACAGCTTCTTATTCAAAATGATGAAATCTGGTGTCTGTGCCCGCTTTACCACCATTTTCATGCCCAAATGCTTGTTGGTCAAGGCAAATTGCAAGTGGGTGATATGTAAGTGACCACCCTGTGTGAGGTTCAAGTGTCAAATCTTTTGACCAACGCTGTTTAACCTTTGCACAACTACAGCTTCTTATTCAAAATGATGATTTCTGGTGTCTGTGCCCGCTTTACCACCATTTTCATGCCCAAATGCTTGTTGGTCAAGGCAAATTGCAGGTGGGTGATATGTAAGTGACCACCCTGTGTGAGTTTCAAGTATCAAATCTGTTGACCAACGCTGTTTAACCCTTGCACAACTACAGCTTCTTATTAAAAATGATTAAATCTGGTGTCTGTACCCGCTTTACCACCATTTTCATGCCCAAATGCTTGTTGGTCAAGGCAAATTGCAAGTGGGTGATATGTAAGTGACCACCCTGTGTAAGTTTCAAGTGTCAAATCTGTTGACCAACGCTGTATAACCCTTGCACAGCTACAGCTTCTTATTCAAAATGATGAAATCTGGTGTCTGTGCTCGCTTTACCACCATTTTCATGCCCAAATGCTTGTTGGTCAAGGCAAATTGCAAGTGGGTGATATGTAAGTGACCACCCTGTGTGAGTTTCAAGTGTCAAATCTTTGACCAACGCTGTTTAACCCTTGCACAGCTACAGCTTCTTATTTAAAATGATGAAATCTGGTGTCTGTGCCCGCTTTACCACCATTTTCATGCCCAAATGCTTGTTGGTCAAGGCAAATTGCAAGTGGGTGATATGTAAGTGACCACCCTGTGTGAGTTTCAAGTGTCAAATCTTTTGACCAACGCTGTTTAACCCTTGCACAGCTACAGCTTCTTATTCAAAATGAAGAAATCTGGTGTCTGTGCCCGCTTTACCACCATTTTCATGCCCAAATGCCTGTTGGTCAAGGCAAATTGCAAGTGGGTTATATGTAAGTGACCACCCTGTGTGAGTTTCAAGTGTCAAATCTGTTGACCAACGCTGTTTAACCCTTGCACAGCTACAGCTTCTTATTCAAAATGATGAAATCTGGTGTCTGTGCCCGCTTTACCACCATTTTCATGTCCAAATGCTTGTTGGTCAAGGCAAATTGCAAGTGGGTGATATGTAAGTGACCACCCTGTGTGAGTTTCAAGTGTCAAATCTGTTGACCAACGCTGTTTAACCCTTGCACAACTACAGCTTCTTATTCAAAATGATGATTTCTGGTGTCTGTGCCCGCTTTACCACCATTTTCATGCCCAAATGCTTGTTGGTCAAGGCAAATTGCAAGTGGGTGATATGTAAGTGACCACACTGTGTAAGTTTCAAGTGTCAAATCTGTTGAGCAACACTGTTTAACCCTTGCACAACTACAGCTTCTTATTCAAAATGATGAAATCTGGTGTCTGTGCCCGCTTTACCACCATTTTCATGCCCAAATGCCTGTTGGTCAAGGCAAATTGCAAGTGGATGATATGTAAGTGACCACCCTGTGTGAGTTTCAAGTGTCAAATCTTTTGACCAACGCTGTTTAACCCTTGCACAGCTACAGCTTCTTATTCAAAATGATTATTTCTGGTGTCTGTGCCCGCTTTACCACCATTTTCATGCCCAAATACTTGTTGGTCAAGGCAACTTGCAAGTGGGTGATATGTAAGTGACCACCCTATGTGAGTTTCAAGTGTCAAATCTTTTGACCAACGCTGTTTAACCCTTGCACAGCTACAGCTTCTTATTCAAAATGATGAAATCTGGTGTCTGTGCCCGCTTTACCACCATTTTCATGCCCAAATGCTTGTTGGTCAAGGCAAATTGCAAGTGGGTGATATGTAAGTGACCACCCTGTGTGAGTTTCAAGTGTCAAATCTTTTGACCAACGCTGTTTAACCCTTGCACAGCTACAGCTTCTTATTCAAAATTATGAAATCTGGTGTCTGTGCCCGCTTTCATGCCCAAATGCTTGTTGGTCAAGACAACTTGTAAGTGGGTGATATGTAAGTGACCACCCTGTGTTAGTTTCAAGTGTCAAATCTTTTGACCAACGCTGTTTAACCCTTGCACAGTTACAGCTTCTTATTCAAAATGATGAAATCTGGTGTCTGTGCCCGCTTTACCACCATTTTCATGCCCAAATGATTGTTAGTCAAGGCAAATTGCAAGTGGGTGATATGTAAGTGACCACCCTGTGTAAGTTTCAAGTGTCAAATCTGTTGATTAACGCTGTTTAAACCTTGCACAGCTACAGCTTCTTATTCAAAATGATGAAATCTGGTGTCTGTGCCCGCTTTACCACCATTTTCATGCCCAAATGCTTGTTGGTCAAGGCAAATTGCAAGTGGGTGATATGTAAGTGACCACCCTGTGTGAGGTTCAAGTGTCAAATCTTTTGACCAAAGCTCTTTAACCTTTGCACAGCTACAGCTTCTTATTCAAAATGATGATTTCTGGTGTCTGTGCCCGCTTTACCACCATTTTCATGCCCAAATTCCTGTTGGTCAAGGCAAATTGCAAGTGGGTGATATGTAAGTGACCACCCTGTGTAAGTTTCAAGTGTCAAATCTGTTGACCAACGCTGTTTAACCCTTGCACAACTACAGCTTCTTATTCAAAATGATGAAATCTGGTGTCTGTGCCCGCTTTACCACCATTTTCATGCCCAAATGCTTGTTGGTCAAGGCAACTTGCAAGTGGGTGATATGTAAGTGACCACCCTGTGTGAGTTTCAAGTGTCAAATCTTTGACCAACGCTGTTTAACCCTTGCACAGCTACAGCTTCTTATTCAAAATGATGAAATCTGGTGTCTGTGCCCGCTTTACCACCATTTTCATGCCCAAATGCTTGTTGGTCAAGGCAAATTGCAAGTGGGTGATATGTAAGTGACCACCCTGTGTAAGTTTCAAGTGTCAAATCTGTTGACCAACGCTGTTTAACCCTTGCACAACTACAGCTTCTTATTCAAAATGATGAAATCTGGTGTCTGTGCCCGCTTTACCACCATTTTCATGCCCAAATGCTTGTTGGTCAAGGCAACTTGCAAGTGGGTGATATGTAAGTGACCACCCTGTGTAAGTTTCAAGTGTCAAATCTGTTGACCAACGCTGTTTAACCCTTGCACAGCTACAGCTTCTTATTCAAAATGATGAAATCTGGTGTCTGTGCCCGCTTTACCACCATTTTCATGCCCGAATGCTTGTTGGTCAAGGCAAATTGTAAGTGGGTGATATGTAAGTGACCACCCTGTGTGAGTTTCAAGTGTCAAATCTTTGACCAACGCTGTTTAACCCTTGCACAGCTACAGCTTCTTATTCAAAATGATGAAATCTGGTGTCTGTGCCCGCTTTACCACCATTTTCATGCCCAAATGCTTGTTGGTCAAGGCAAATTGCAAGTGGGTGATATGTAAGTGACCACCCTGTGTAAGTTTCAAGTGTCAAATCTGTTGACCAACGCTGTTTAACCCTTGCACAGCTACAGCTTCTTATTCAAAATGATGAAATCTGGTGTCTGTGCCCGCTTTACCACCATTTTCATGCCCGAATGCTTGTTGGTCAAGGCAAATTGTAAGTGGGTGATATGTAAGTGACCACCCTGTGTGAGTTTCAAGTGTCAAATCTTTGACCAACGCTGTTTAACCCTTGCACAGCTACAGCTTCTTATTCAAAATGATGAAATCTGGTGTCTGTGCCCGCTTTACCACCATTTTCATGCCCAAATGCTTGTTGGTCAAGGCAAATTGCAAGTGGGTGATATGTAAGTGACCACCCTGTGTAAGTTTCAAGTGTCAAATCTGTTGACCAACGCTGTTTAACCCTTGCACAGCTACAGCTTCTTATTCAAAATGATGAAATCTGGTGTCTGTGCCCGCTTTACCACCATTTTCATGCCCGAATGCTTGTTGGTCAAGGCAAATTGTAAGTGGGTGATATGTAAGTGACCACCCTGTGTGAGTTTCAAGTGTCAAATCTTTGACCAACGCTGTTTAACCCTTGCACAGCTACAGCTTCTTATTCAAAATGATGAAATCTGGTGTCTGTGCCCGCTTTACCACCATTTTCATGCCCAAATGCTTGTTGGTCAAGGCAAATTGCAAGTGGGTGATATGTAAGTGACCACCCTGTGTAAGTTTCAAGTGTCAAATCTGTTGACCAACGCTGTTTAACCCTTGCACAGCTACAGCTTCTTATTCAAAATGATGAAATCTGGTGTCTGTGCCCGCTTTACCACCATTTTCATGCCCGAATGCTTGTTGGTCAAGGCAAATTGTAAGTGGGTGATATGTAAGTGACCACCCTGTGTGAGTTTCAAGTGTCAAATCTTTGACCAACGCTGTTTAACCCTTGCACAGCTACAGCTTCTTATTCAAAATGATGAAATCTGGTGTCTGTGCCCGCTTTACCACCATTTTCATGCCCAAATGCTTGTTGGTCAAGGCAAATTGCAAGTGGGTGATATGTAAGTGACCACCCTGTGTAAGTTTCAAGTGTCAAATCTGTTGACCAATGCTGTTTAACCCTTGCACAGCTACAGCTTCTTATTCAAAATGATGAAATCTGGTGTCTGTGCCCGCTTTACCACCATTTTCATGCCCAAATGCTTGTTGGTCAAGGCAACTTGCAAGTGGGTGATATGTAAGTGACCACCCTGTGTGAGTTTCAAGTGTCAAATCTTTGACCAACGCTGTTTAACCCTTGCACAGCTACAGCTTCTTATTCAAAATGATGAAATCTGGTGTCTGTGCCCGCTTTACCACCATTTTCATGCCCAAATGCTTGTTGGTCAAGGCAACTTGCAAGTGGGTGATATGTAAGTGACCACCCTGTGTGAGTTTCAAGTGTCAAATCTTTGACCAACGCTGTTTAACCCTTGCACAGCTACAGCTTCTTATTCAAAATGATGAAATCTGGTGTCTGTGCCCGCTTTACCACCATTTTCATGCCCAAATGCTTGTTGGTCAAGGCAAATTGCAAGTGGGTGATATGTAAGTGACCACCCTGTGTAAGTTTCAAGTGTCAAATCTGTTGACCAACGCTGTTTAACCCTTGCACAACTACAGCTTCTTATTCAAAATGATGAAATCTGGTGTCTGTGCCCGCTTTACCACCATTTTCATGCCCAAATGCTTGTTGGTCAAGGCAACTTGCAAGTGGGTGATATGTAAGTGACCACCCTGTGTAAGTTTCAAGTGTCAAATCTGTTGACCAACGCTGTTTAACCCTTGCACAGCTACAGCTTCTTATTCAAAATGATGAAATCTGGTGTCTGTGCCCGCTTTACCACCATTTTCATGCCCGAATGCTTGTTGGTCAAGGCAAATTGTAAGTGGGTGATATGTAAGTGACCACCCTGTGTGAGTTTCAAGTGTCAAATCTTTGACCAACGCTGTTTAACCCTTGCACAGCTACAGCTTCTTATTCAAAATGATGAAATCTGGTGTCTGTGCCCGCTTTACCACCATTTTCATGCCCAAATGCTTGTTGGTCAAGGCAAATTGCAAGTGGGTGATATGTAAGTGACCACCCTGTGTAAGTTTCAAGTGTCAAATCTGTTGACCAACGCTGTTTAACCCTTGCACAGCTACAGCTTCTTATTCAAAATGATGAAATCTGGTGTCTGTGCCCGCTTTACCACCATTTTCATGCCCGAATGCTTGTTGGTCAAGGCAAATTGTAAGTGGGTGATATGTAAGTGACCACCCTGTGTGAGTTTCAAGTGTCAAATCTTTGACCAACGCTGTTTAACCCTTGCACAGCTACAGCTTCTTATTCAAAATGATGAAATCTGGTGTCTGTGCCCGCTTTACCACCATTTTCATGCCCAAATGCTTGTTGGTCAAGGCAAATTGCAAGTGGGTGATATGTAAGTGACCACCCTGTGTAAGTTTCAAGTGTCAAATCTGTTGACCAACGCTGTTTAACCCTTGCACAGCTACAGCTTCTTATTCAAAATGATGAAATCTGGTGTCTGTGCCCGCTTTACCACCATTTTCATGCCCGAATGCTTGTTGGTCAAGGCAAATTGTAAGTGGGTGATATGTAAGTGACCACCCTGTGTGAGTTTCAAGTGTCAAATCTTTGACCAACGCTGTTTAACCCTTGCACAGCTACAGCTTCTTATTCAAAATGATGAAATCTGGTGTCTGTGCCCGCTTTACCACCATTTTCATGCCCAAATGCTTGTTGGTCAAGGCAAATTGCAAGTGGGTGATATGTAAGTGACCACCCTGTGTAAGTTTCAAGTGTCAAATCTGTTGACCAACGCTGTTTAACCCTTGCACAGCTACAGCTTCTTATTCAAAATGATGAAATCTGGTGTCTGTGCCCGCTTTACCACCATTTTCATGCCCGAATGCTTGTTGGTCAAGGCAAATTGTAAGTGGGTGATATGTAAGTGACCACCCTGTGTGAGTTTCAAGTGTCAAATCTTTGACCAACGCTGTTTAACCCTTGCACAGCTACAGCTTCTTATTCAAAATGATGAAATCTGGTGTCTGTGCCCGCTTTACCACCATTTTCATGCCCAAATGCTTGTTGGTCAAGGCAAATTGCAAGTGGGTGATATGTAAGTGACCACCCTGTGTAAGTTTCAAGTGTCAAATCTGTTGACCAATGCTGTTTAACCCTTGCACAGCTACAGCTTCTTATTCAAAATGATGAAATCTGGTGTCTGTGCCCGCTTTACCACCATTTTCATGCCCAAATGCTTGTTGGTCAAGGCAAATTGCAAGTGGGTGATATGTAAGTGACCACCCTGTGTGAGTTTCAAGTGTCAAATCTGTTGACCAATGCTGTTTAACCCTTGCACAACTACAGCTTCTTATTCAAAATGATGAAATCTGGTGTCTGTGCCTGCTTTACCACCATTTTCATGCCCAAATCATTTTTGTTGAATGCAAAATGTCATGTAAATTGGTGTAAGGGACACTATTTGAAGTTTATGCAATGTTAACTTAGTGATCTATCCTTATTTAATTTATTTTAATATAATAATTTCTGAATAAGAAGCTGGAGCTGAATAAGAAGTGAATAAGAAGTGAATAAGAAGCTGGAGCCGAATAAGAAGTGAGGGGCAGATTTATTAAGCTCGGTGAAGTGATAAAGTGTAAGGTGATAAAGGACCAGCCAACCAGATCCTAACTGTCATGTCACAGGCTAGGTTTGAAAAATGACAGTTAGGATCTGATTGGCTGGTACTTTATCACCTTCCACTTTATCACTTCACCGAGCTTAATAAATCTGCCCCTGAATAAGAAGCTGGCCGAATAAGAAGCTAACTTCAGCCTCGTTCAAGATAAACTGAAATCGGCTGAAAGAGTGAACCTTTATTGCTGTCCCTGACGACGGGGCTTGATCCCTGAAAATGTTTGGAATAAAGGACCTTTTTGTATGCTATACTAAATCGTCTGCTGAGTATCGCCGTCCGTGGACCCAGTATTGTGAACCCAGCGTGGTCTCTAGGAAGGCACCGCAGCATGTCACCCATGTGAGTGCCGGGTTATTGTTTGTCTACATTTTACCACTCTGCTGCTGCTGCTAGCTGCTGCTGCTGCTGTGACTGAGCAGTTATCGCCTGTAGGGAGCCCCTAGCGGCTCCATCTGGTAAAACTCCTGCTGGCCTCTTCCTGGGTGACCTCGTTTCCATGGTGACCGCATTGCACCTGAGCAGCAGCCCGTGCGTTCTCCTGCAGCAGACCACCGGCACGCACACCCCGGCAGCGTTGCGGGGGGCCACACGGCTCGTGTCTTCAGGCCAGAGCTCACAGCGGCCACCCCGGGATTCTTTTATAGGAAACGTCTGGGAGCTGAAGGCTCCGGGAGGCCTCCCGTCATGCATTGCTTTATTGTGGCCGGTAGCTCAGGGAGATAGGAGAAAAGGCAGCCGGACAGAAGGAGCAGGCCAGCGGACATGACCCACAGCACTGGCCGGCTGTAATACCCGATACATGTGTACAGTATGTATACCTCACATAGCAATACATCATGCAGCACTGACTGCACATGTCTGCATAGCATGATCATGCACTAGGATCTGTGCATTGTGCCTAGTAGTGGTTTGTGTGTAGTCTATGTATCCTGGTGATTACACGTATCACAATGCTGCATATCTGTGTAACAGAGAGTGTCTCTCCTGACTAGTAATATCATTATTACATGGGTATACTGTATGCAGAGGATGATGATATCGGGGCATTGGTTGAAGCAATGTTGCAGATCCCAGCTACTTTGGCTTCATCTCTGACCACTGTTGGGGTAGTTTGTTATATATCCAGAGAGACTTGTATGTGTATACATATCTTCTGGAGCATACTGATATGTAATTAGAATTAATCCATTTCTTTTATTTTTAGAATTGCTTATTTGTAGAACACTTCTGCATCATTTCTAACTATGTATTATGTCAATACTTGTCCATATATTTCCTTCTACACTTTTATTCATGCCAGCTGTGTAGCCTTGTTTTATTTACAAAGTATTTTATTGGCATTCCTTCACCTTCACATGTATGCCTACTACTGCTGGAAATAATTGGCTTATATGCACATTATCTGTATTTATATTGTCACCTTTTCAGTGTAATATCTGAAAGAAGTAAACTGTTTCTCTCATCTCTCTAAAGTTACTGCTTTCTAGCAGAAGAGTTCCCCAAAAAAATCAATGGTCCACCAAAGTTACTTTGTAGTAAAATATGTTCCCCATACCTCTGCTATTGGTTATAGATACAGCCCATATCTGACTGGCTCTCCTGCATGAGAAGGACAGAGAAATGTAACATTTGCAATCTGAAACCTTCAAGCATTCTTATACTGAGAGAGCTGTCTGATTGGCCGGACAGTCATCCAATCAGAGCCGTAGACACATGAAGTTTCAGATCTCTTGGATGTAGAACCTCTCCCACCTCCTCTATAGGAGATAGGCCAGTGATCAGGAAGATGCTGATTGATAAGGTGTGGGGGGAGAAGGTTATCTTAGAATTTTTGGCCAGTGTGGAATTATATTGTTGGAATTATAGATGATCAGGAAGTAAGACGACTTTTGGGTTTATTCCTGGTTTTAAGTAAAAGATATTTTCAAACTACTGTATAATCTTCATCTATAAATACAGCTAGCCGGAGTAGAGCAGTGTTGTGCAGATTTCTTGCAGAATTATACCACTTTCAGACAGAAAAATCTCAAATTCCCAGTTTTTTTTTGGTTTTGTGAAGCCGGGAAAAATCCGGGTTACAGTTCCTAACCCCCGTTCACACTGCACATTTAACCCAGATTATTCCCGGGTCGACCCCTTTCAGACAGAACCCGTGTCAGCCCTGCAATAGACTTGTGTGTCATAAGAAATGGACTGTTTTTATGGCACATAGAGATGAGGTCATGAAAAGCGGGTGGTGACTGCTCATAGCATTGCATTAACCATGGCTGACGAGTTACTGCTGAGTAGCTCGGAGTTCCTGAGTTCTTGCTGTTTTTTGCTGTTTCACACAGCAAATGAGAGCCTGATGCAGCTGCTTGCACTGTGCTACCTGGCACAGTCTTATTCCAAGAGGAGAAGGGAGCAATTCTCTCATTCGTCTCCCCTGCAGCACAATTCTGACCTCAGATGCCAGTGCCACGCCCGCTCAGCCAGTCAGAGAGACCCTGCTGCTTAGCCAATTGCTTGTGGCCCGCCAGCACAGCCAGTCAATGCTGTTAACCGTGACCCATTTCTAAAATCCCGGGTCAGACCCTTTCAGACAGCCGGCAACCCGTGTACGATTCGGGAAAAACCCAGGTAGAAACCTGGGTTGAAGTCCTGGGAATTCAGTCCTGTGTTGACCCTTTCAGACAGAAACAAATCCCTGGTCCACCCTTCCAGAGCCAGGAATTTACCGGGTTCTTTTCTCTGTCTGAAAGGGGTATTACCGAACTAAGGATCTGCAGATTATTAGTAAGAAAAGAGGAGAAATGAGATGTAAATGGAATCCTTTGCAGGTTGATAAGTTGCTGTGCAATACAAGAAGGTAAACTAGTAATTAGCACTGTGTACAGGGTTTATAATGTTACTAGAGTAGGAAGGTAGAATATATACTAAGTATTACACAGGGTGCTAGTTCCATGATACTAATAAAGCTTGAGGGGGTGTAGGAGAGGAAGGGCTGGCGGCACTTCACAATGTTACTGTACTGGACTATATACGGTGTATATATTCTTATGATAAGAATTGGAGAAATATGTTGATTCCCTATCGTGAAGAACACTTTAAAGCAAAAATTATGAAAATGTTTTTTATTCATACCATGCATACAATTTAATATGCGTGAACTTCACATGTTTTTGTGCACGGTGGGGTAACTGTTTCTAGTGAAGTTGATAAAGAGGTTTAGCTTGTGATACTGTAATATTTATCCAGAGCCAGCAATATAGTAACACAAGTAACATAATCAGTGTAAATAGCTCCACACTACAGCACTCTTCTGACCACAATATAATATGGCTCAGAGTTGAATAAGTAGTAGGTTGCTCATTGCTCAAACACATAAGTTACGATGCTTCGTGTACTGATATATAGATATCTGTCCGCACACCCATAATGCGGACACGCGTATATTACTGTACATCGCCGCACAGTGTAATAGAATGTAGGATGCGGTTCTCCCGCACCTGTCCTACAGACCAGTATGATGGAACGTAAGTACAGTACGTGTGTTTCTCTGTATGCCAGGATTGCCTGAAACTTATATGATGCCTGATGTTGGAATGAGTACCTCGTTTATTGCCGTATATACCTTGGGCACGCATATTGCTGGACGGAGTATGACATCATTTGGCTCAAACTTAATCTGAGTCCCCTGCATTGTGTGCACGTGTAGATGACACAGGATAACGTAACATAGTATTCCTGGTGATAGATAAGTGAGGTACACTGTTCTCTGGGCACATCAGGATTGCTGCTGATTACTGTATATTTTTTCTTAGAGTTCAGTGGCAATACTGCATGACATCCTCTCATCCATCCATCTATCTATCTATCTATCTATCTATCTATCTATCTATCTATCTATCTATCTATCTATCTATCTGTCTATCTAGATGGGCGCTGGCAGTACTGTCTTGATTATCTTCTGACCGGATTTATTTTTAGCACCGGTTGATGTGCTGGTTATCAGCAATACCTTTCATCTGCTTCTGTAGGAGGTGCAGTGACTTCTTCCCAGCCCTCCCTGCCTGCCCTCGTCATCAGTATGCGGGGCATCGCCTTGGAATAAGCGATCCATATCATACCCCCGGGATGAGAGAAGGGCGTTTTCCTCCGCTGATCACAAGAGAAGCAGGGGCTGCTGCCGGGCTGTGTGTATGACAGGGCGGGGACACGGTGTCTGCATCCATAGGACTGTACATCATACAGTACATACAGTCCTCCCTGCCCATGTGCGAGTGAGTAGCAGCGCTTCCCCATGAGCTGACCCTTTACACGTGGTGCTGAAATCTATAGGGTGAGTTTCCCGAGACGACCTCGTTCCCTCCAGAGGTAATGACTTCAATGTGTAATGATTTACTAACAAGAATTAACGCTCTCTAGACTACCGGCATGTTGATGTGACTGGAGATCAGATGGTCCGCATTGCAGATATGAAACTGTGTCCAGACTGGTACTTTCCCATGTTCACCTTTACGTGGAGGGGATGTGTGTGTGCCTGTGTATACTGTCATGGTGCTTAGTAATAGTCTCTCAGTGTACACAACCCTAGGAAAGTGACCCATTGTCATTCTAATTATAACCTCTCTTTACTGTCAGAGCACCTGACCTATGTTACTGTAGCACCCCTTCTACACTCCTTGTCTGTTACTTTGATTTGGTAAAGCCTGCTCTTATGCCCTGCTAGCAGTGCCAGCAGTCAGGCTTTTCTGCAGGTACATTACAGAGCATCTGCCCGGAAGGCTGACTCTGCTACCAAAAACTGGGTCAGCTTCTGTGGCTATTTTAAGTACTTTTTATCTCCGTTTTTACAGTGAAAGAACTTACTGTACTCTTGATGGAAACATTGTTGTACATATGGCTGACCCTATGTTCTCTTGAAAGTAATCAGGGAAATCAGCTGTGCTATCTCTGCAGTTTATTCTGCCAGAATGCAACACACTGTAGTTATCTTGGAATAAAATAATCAGAAAAGTGTTCTAGAGGCTTTTCCATTGTCATTGTGACAGGGAGTTGTTCCCATAAACTGGCTTTGCAGCTACTGCCATGTGCGTTTCATTTGGGATCCCGTCCAGCGGGATGTTGACCGCATCCCTTTATTTCATATCTCCTGTTGAGATCACTTTGTTGATTGCTTCATCGTGTTTGCCAACAACAGCCACTATCAAAGCTGTGTTTGGATTTTTGCCTCCGTTGTTTATTTATCTTAAAATTCAATAAACATAAAACTGTATTTTAGCGGCTGTGATTTTTGCCTTACTATAAATTGTGGGTACATTTGTTTGCAAAGTTAACCTTTATCTGTTGGAAGAGCTTGCAGCAATTGACGCCTGTCTCCTACACAATTTAAATGACTGTCTTGTATGGCTTCTACTTATTAGTAGCACTTGAGTCTGTAGTATGTCATTGTACATGTTTTCAGTAGTGTACTTATTTCATGTGTTCGTTAAAAAAAAGTATTACTTAAAAAAAAACAGCAATATTTTTATTCCCCTCTTGCATCTATTCCTATGCCATTGTTTTTGGTCAGTTTGGCTTTATAAATCAATCAGATAATCATATTGGTTGATGTGATAGTGCATAGAAAGTACAAGTGAACCTTCAAAACGCAGTTTGTATCTAGGAGGAGAGCCGCATGTATTATGTCAGCTGTCAGTGTACCATTGTTCTGCACAGAGCATTTACCGTAAGACACACCCTAAAGAACACAGCTCTCTGGGTATCATAGGGCTTAATGATCTCTATACCTTCCTCCATTTTATTAAAGTGATCAACAAAGGTCATATGGATACATAGTGCCCTGTAACCTGACCCCTTTGTATACTCATATACGCAGAGATACAACAACAGTATGATGGTTGCACCATTTATAAAATGTTTTACAACCCAAACTGTCGTCTTTTCCCACCAGTGTTATAAATTATTGTTACACCTGACTGCATTCATTTGTCAAATTCATTTTAATGAAATTAACACTTAACAAAAACAATAAATAATATCTGTAATTTCCTTTAACAAATGCCGTGTTTACTTTCGTGTGCAGTCCAGTTAAATACTGTAGCTGCATAATCCTTTTGTTAAACTGTAGAATATTGCAACTTTGTATTAATACAACAAATGTGTTTGAGATTACATAACAGTTTACCTTTAGTATGCACACACTAGAGTGGATTTGTTGACAGTTGAGCTCAGTAACCTGTGCAAGACTTTGAAGTTGCATAGAAAGTAAATATTAGTTATTCCATAAAGTAAATATATGATTTACTAATGATGCTTCTGTGTCTATTGACACTTCACTCAGTGTTATCACTAATAAAATAATCATTCACATTTTTGTTTATTATTATTATTATTATTATTATAATTATTATTATATTTTTATTATTTCTATGGCACCACAAGGGTTCTGTAGTGCACTACATAGGCAACAACATGCAGGATTACATGGGTATGCAATGAACAATATAGATAGATAAAATAAACAAATTGACATAGAAACATAATTACCACCCACAGAGTGCATAATTACATAACAAGACTTCAGGAGAGAGGGCCCTGCTTGCATTTCTAAAAGAGAAAGGGGGGGGGGGGGGGGTAACAGTGTGCGTGCGTGTGTGTGCGTGCGTGTGTGTGTGTGTGTGTGTGTGTGTGTGTAACAGAGCAGTAGGGTGCAAAATTTGGAGAGGTAGTTGGAGCTGTTGTATGTTTTAGTGAAATCTTGAGGTGTTTAGGTCATGTTTACAGACAGGGAGCCTAGATAAAAGTCTGACTTATCTGGGGGGGACATTATAGAGAACAGGAGCAGCATAGGAGACGTCCTGTAGGAATAGGAAGTGTTACTGTGGTTGAGGGCTCTGTAAGGGAGTTAGAGGAGTTTGGATTTGATGTAGTATAGGCAGCCAGCGGGTAGTCTGACGGAGGGGGGTTACTAGCACGCAGTACCAACATAGAGGTTTGACGTATGCTGGGCATTTATGGAAACTGGTGCATTGACCACTGCAAATATAGGCGCTGTAACCAAAGCTCAAATTACATTCCGAGATGGCACACACCTATTTTCTGCACACATATAATGGTTTAAAGTCAAAGAACACATATTTGCTGACCAAGATGCCAGTCTCTGCATAGGTTGTCCCTTGTCGGGTGTGATTGTGCTTAATGTTACTACCACATGTATAAGGATATTATGTATTCCATGACATTATTATCAGAAGGTCAATTTAGGGGGTTTTATTCTGTAGACAGCCATAGATCATTTTCTCCCTGCAAAAGGACTTGATTTGTACATGTTTTCGGATGTGCTGAGAACTAGGCCTAAGGCTCTGTTGTACCATCTGTGCCTTTTGCATCTTCCAGGTGTATTTCATGTGCAGTAACATATTACTAGGAACGTGTCATCCTCTATAATAAAATACAGAAAGTGGCAATGTAATAAAGACTGGTCCAACATCCCCCTCACATGCCTGATTCATTTAGGACATTAATGTGGTTAGTCTGGGTAGTACTGTAGCAAAAAAAAAAGGAATGGTTAAAGTGGTGATCTCTTAGTCAGGTCAGGTGGACTTGCAGCCGAACCTACAAATCTGCAAATGCCTGGCAAAATCCAGAATGAAGGCATGCAGCCAGTGCGCTACTTATTATGCATGAAGTAGCTAGTTAGCCTCATGCCTACGATGTGGCATGTAATAGTGTTGCAACGCTGGTAATGACATCCTTTATCATCCCTACATTTCCTCAATTATTCCCCTAAATTGTGACTAAGGGTATGTAATAAAATGCGTGATAAAGGGGCTACTTTTTGTACTGCATGCGTACTCACTGCATCACCCACATTGCAGACGTTACCTGCATCTCACATAATCGTCCCTTTAGAATCTGACTGGTTGCTGTGGGTTACAGAGTAAATAGTTACCTGTGTGTCAGTTTTCATAGCTGACCTTCATAGTGTTTTCTTCCTTCCAAAACGTCAGTGATGTTATTTTCAGCATTTATCCTTAAAGTGAGACCCAGATTCTAGCATTACCTAATGAAAGCCATCACTGGTAGAACTATCAATCAATTCTAAGGAGGGTGATGTTGATAGAACAGTGATTAAATATAATATGTGGGGAGGGGGGGGGGGGGGAGATAGAGAGACACTAAGCCTTTTTTTTTTATCTCCACGTGAATTGTGTATGAACAGTACACTACTTTTCTTTTTATTTAAAGGACCAATGAACCTAAAACCCAAGTTGCCTCATGTTACTCACATTCACACATATCCTGTAGAGCAGGCTTTTTCAACCAGTGTGCCGTGGCACACTAGTGTGCCACGACCAGTTGCAAGGTGTGCCGCGGAGCCAGAGCAGCTTCCTGCACCTTCAGAGTGAACTGTTGGCCCGGGCTCTTCTTAGAGGATCAGTCGTGCTCCGGCCGTGACGTATGCCTTGAAGACATGGCGGTGTGATTTCATAGGTCACGGCCACCGCGTATCACCAGCCAGCCAGCCCACCCACCTGCATTCACATATTCCAGTTCCTGCCTGCATACACAGCTTTCCTTGCCCACCCCCATCCACAGCTGCCCGACCGCCCGCTGCTCAGTATTCGTAGCACTCCACTATGAACAACGCCCACCACTGAGGGACAGGTAGGAGGACAGCTGACCGGTAGAGGCTAATATTTGTTATTTTAGTTCTCCTGTGGGGAGCAATAGGATTTATGTAGAGAGCAATGTGATTGTTTTTTCTGTGTAGGCCAATGTATGGGTGGATTTTTTTTTTTACTATGAGGGCCAATGGGTGTTTTTTTTCTGTGGGAAACAGGTTGGTGTGCCTTGGCAATTGTAAAGTATTGTTCGGTGTTCCGCGAGTAAAAAAAGGTTGAAAATCACTGCCGTAGAGTGATGGAAGATGAGCAGAATGGAGGGGGGGGGGGGGGGGGGTTTGATAGAGAGACGCTAAGCCTAGATAGGATAGATAGAGATATAGTTTATATATATATATATATATATATATATAGCGTCCAGTCGGCGGCACTCCGGTAATACAAATACACAGAAGCAGGTTATGCAGAAACAACGTTTCAAAGATTTAATCACTTCGTCCTCAGGTTCCTGAGGACGAAGTGATTAAATCTTCGAAACGTTGTTTCTGCATAACCTGCTTCTGTGTATTTGTATTACCGGAGTGCCGCCGACTGGACGCTACATTAGACCCGCCGCCATACGGGTTTTGGAAGGGCACCGGACTTTCACTTTCTGAGACTGGGAGTGCTGCCAAAAGAATTGTGTGTATATATATATATATATATATATATGTGTGTATATATATATATATATATATATATATATATACAATTCAGCCGGCACTCAAGTATTGCTGACAACATGCCCCGGTGCCATAATCCAAAAAGCAACATGCACATCCAAACAAGGACAATAAGGCACTCCAGAGGCTAGATTTAAAGCAGAAAATGAGAGCCTCAACAATACATTTTCTGCTTTAAATCTAGCCTCTGGAGTGCCTTATTGTCCTTGTTTGGATGTGTGTGTGTGTGTGTGTGTGTGTGTGTGTGTGTGTGTGTGTGTGTGTGTGTATATATATATATATATATATATATATATATATGGAAAAAGATGACAGCAGCACTCCACTGAAATTAATAATACTTATATTGTGAAAAAACATGTATTATTAATTTTACCAAATCTTGGAGTGCTGCTGTCATCTTTTTCCATTTGTGTCCACACTTCCTGTGGAGGGCACCCAGGTCTACCAATAATCTGCACTGGTTGCCGAGCACCTACATACTATATTTTATACACATATATATATATATATATATATATATATATATTTATATATATAAAACAATACTGTAAATTTCCAAAACGTTACAGTGCTATAATATATGATTGCTTACCTGTGAGTCTTGCTTCACAATGGTAAGTCACACAGTTTCATTCAATAGAATTCACCTTGATAATCCGTATGCAAATAAATAAGATATAAACCAACATTGGTGGTCATTCCGACCCGTTCGCACGCAGCGGTTTATCGCTACGGTGCGAATGGGTGCGGAATGCGCATGGCAGCCGCCGCAGTGCGCGTGCGTGACGTTGCCCGGCGACAGGGGTCACCGGGTTACGTCGCGTCTTGAGAAGAAAGCGGTGGCAGAGCGGACCGCAAAGAAGATTGACAGGAAGAAGGCGGTCCTGGGCGGCTCCACAGCATTGGCGGCCGTTTTCGTGGAGTGGATTGGAAAACGCAGGCGTGTCCAGAACAACGGAGGGCGGATGTCTGCCGTCAGAGGCAGCTTCAGCATCGCAGGGATCATCGCACAGGGTAAGTAGGTACAGGGCTGGTCAAGTTCTGCTTGAAAATGTTTTAGCTTAGCAGGGCTGCACAAGCGATCGCAGCCCTGCTAAGCTAAAATACACTCCCCCATAGGCGTGGACTAGTTGATTGCAGCAGCAGCAAAAAGTTGCTGGCTGCGATCAACTCGGAATGACCACCATAGTGTATACTGATTAGGGACTGTGTTTAGTGATATAAGTTGTCCAGCAATATAATAATATTCTGCGTACCAGAATCAAGTAAATAAACATCTTAAGTGTTTTTTCTGTAAAGTCCCCCAGTGACTGTTTTTGTTGGGGTTTTTTGCCTTAAAGCATACGATGGACAAGACAGGCATACTGTGTAATTTTATGGTAATATGTATTTAACAAAAAAGTACTAGGTATCAAATGTCCAATATATTAAAATGGTAATCGCTTATCTGTCCACAAATAGAACAGTATATATAACCACCCAAAAACTTAGGCAGATAGTTTATAATTAATATAAATCCTGTGGATTATAATGTGATTATTACAGGACTATATATGTGGTAATCTTTAAACTCCACTGGGGTGTCCACCGTGGGTAGTAATGCCTTCCAGGAGGTATTCCCAGTGTACACGTGACACTGTAGATCATGGAATGTTGAATGTCCGCACAACTTTGGAAATGAAATGTCCCATCTGTCTGGCACCCACTCTCATGATCCGTTCCAACTCTGATAATTCAAGTCACCTTGCCATGAGCAGCCTAACTGGTGTTCACACTGACTCACAAAATGTCAGATTACAATAATGCAGGTTTGGCCATTTCTAAGATGTCACAGTACGGTGACACCACCTACCATTAACTTTGCATACGGCTATACCATGACTTGCTGTTCTTCAATGTATAGAGATATAAATATTGTTCTATGGGACAGCTCTTAGGTTGACTGTAATATTGAAACTCATTTGTTTGCCAAGGAGTGGTGCTCCTTTGTAGTGGACCCACCTGCAGTCCTTTTGGTAACGCATGGTATAAGTCTGGTTTTTGTTTTTTTGTTTTATTTTTCTCCCTTGCATCTTGTCTTAGAACAGAAATACCAGTTTACCATCAAAGCTGAGAAATGTGCTTGTCACTAGTGCTGTCCAGTCTCCATTTCATCAGCTTGGAACAATACTGTAGCGTTGGCTCATTGCGTTTGTATGAACAGTACCAATGGTGCAGCCCAGTGGTGGATTTCCCATTAGGCACGTGTTTAGTGGCACCATTTGCTAGGGGCTGCACTCCTTCTGCATCTGAGTCCCGCCGTCGGTTGGTCTGAAAAATCGACAACTGGGGCTGCTCAGCAGTTGAATGAACCCAACTGACCGCTTTACTTACAATTATTACATGGGATGGATATATAATTCATTGACGGTTACTAACATTTGGCTTTTGCTCAGAAGTTATTATCCAGGTCTGCAATTAAACTAGTGTACATAAATTATTATTTATCTATTTGTGCACTGGCGGTAATAATACTGTACTTGCTTTAAAAGGCTCCTATTTAGCAAATTAGAAAGAGCCTACTTCACAAAGCTTTGTTTGTTTTCCAGTATCTTGCTTGGCGTGCTTCAGTAGCCGGCTGCCAACTTGTGCTGTAATAGCTATCTATGGGCAGGAACACTGTGATGGAAATCTCTAATATACATTAAACCGCCAGCCCCTCGGATCCAATGCATCACATTCCCTTTTACTGGTCAGGGGTTAAGTGGGCACTGTCGAGTAGGCATTCATTAATGACTTAACAGCTATTTATACATAGATTACATTGTAATCCGGTAATGGGAAATACACACCTGAGCAGGGCTGATTCAAGCAAAGCTTCAGTGCACTTTCCACGGAGTTTATAGCAATATCATTTTAACTGACTGTATTTTGACATGATAATGAGTTACAGATCAGATCAGCATAGTGAGATCAGGATGTATTGTGAAATAAGCATATCATTTAATTTTTATGGATCTGTAAAAATGTGGGTCTATTGTGCAGATGTCACTAAGTGACACTATACACCTAATTTTGCATGATCCACCTGTTAATACTGGATTAGCACATCAAGATTGAGGCAACTGTGTGTTTGTTGGGAGGGAGAGTTTTCCTCTCATTGGAGGAGCGTTATGACTGGGAATGCTTCTTGCTAAATGTAAGTGCATTACTGTCTCACAGCCTTGGTATCATAGTTCAGGGAGCTATTAGTATGGAGTTTGTATGTTCTCATCATGTTTGTGCAAGCTACCTCCTACAAACCAAAGACATAATGGTAAAAACTAAAAAGTAACCTTAGTGTGGCTGTATGGCAGGGAATATAGGGGGTGATTCAGTTGTTTATTGTGCCCAATCTCCCATCTAAAGTGACAGGAGTTCGGGGGAGGGGGGCCTGGCCAGTTTTAGGGTCGTAAAAAAATAGCTTACGCATTGCTAGGCACAACACGAAAAGTACAATTTGGGAACCCAAACAGGTCACTTTTTCGCACATTTCACCTTGCCAGCACGGGGGGGAGGGGGAGGGGGGTTGGGCAGCAAGCTGAAATCTGTCTCGCCATGGCTTATCGTGCCTGTAAGGAGAAACATTTGAATTGCTCTGTTAGGCGCCATCTTGTGTCGGCTGCGGGGAGACACAATTTAATCGCCCCACAGACTGTAAACTCCACTGGGGCAGGGACTAATGTGAATGAGTAGCCTCTGCAAAGCACTGCACAATATGTTTATGCTCTATAGAAGACTATTAAGAAATAAATAATAAGCAAAGGAAATTTACTTAAAACTAAGATTTCTTGTTGCGTGACAATGTCCTGTGTATTAGCTATTATCCATTTAGAGCATGAACAATTTATTTTTAACGTACAAGTAAAATATGACAAATTTATAGTTAATAAAATACTTTTTTTATTTACATTCTTTGTAAATAGCTCTTCTGTTATTATAGCTTATATTAAATTAAAACATGCAACATGTATTGTCAGCATTTTCCAAACACCTGCTGCCTGATGAAATTGCACATAACTAGGGGCCTAATTCAGACCTGATCGCTCGCTAGGGGATAATGCTATCAGATAGTCGCCGCCCATAGGGGAGTGTATTTTTGCTTTGCAAGTGTGCGAACGCATGTGCAGCCGAGCAGTACAAAAAAGTTTTGTGTAGTTTCTGAGTTGCTCAGAACTTACTCAGCCGCTGCGATCACTTCAGCCTGTCCGGGGCCGGAATTGATTTCAGACACCTGCCCTGAAAACGCTTGGACACGCCTGCGTTTTTCCAAACACTCCCAGAAAACGGTGAGTTGAGACCCACAAACGCCTTCTTCCTGTCAATCTCCTTGCGATCGGCTGTGCGAATGGATTCTTCGTAAAACCCATAGCACAGCAACAATCTGCTTTGTACCCATGCGACACGCCTGCGCATTGCTGTGCATGCATAGTTCTGACCTAATTGCTACGCAGCGAAAAAACCTAGCGTGCGATCAGGTCTAAATGACCCCCTAGGTTCAAGCTCAGCAATAAAGGAAGAAATGTTGCAGTTATTTTCATTTATTAATACAATTGACTTTGGATATAATTCTTTCTTACATAGACTATTAATAGTTAAGTTAATACTTGGAATTTAGGGCTGCCGCCTAATTCAAGGTTGCTTGCAAAACAACATTTTCTTCTAATGGGCAAAACCATGTGCATTGCAGGTAGGACAGATATAACATGTGCAGAGAGCATTAAGGTGCATACACACTGTGAGATTTTGGCTATCTTCGATTTTGATGGGTGTACTATGATTGGCCGGCTGTTGGGATCCCGACGCCCAGCATATCGGCGCCGGGATCCCGATTGTCGGCATGCATTCAGAGAGTCTGCACACGCCCCCAACGGCCGCAGTGCGTGCGCACAAACCTTCACCTTTCGTCCGCATCCTGGAAGGATCAGGGACGTGCGGTGAGGTAAATGGCTCAGGAGGCACAGACTAGAGGCACAGAGCCAGATTTACACACAATATATGAGCCAAAGGGTTCTTGTGGGTATAATGCAAAGGTGCAGAGCTATAAACTCATGGAAATTTTTTGTGTTTTGATCAGAAAGGTGCGGAAAAGGTAGTCAGTGCCTCACCTGTCATAGACTTTTTACTCCAGATTTTTGACTATAAAAATATTTCTTGTATTTTTCATATACTTTTTACAGTCAAAACTCTGGCACAAACGATAGTATGACAGGAAAGGCTCTGGGAAGGATGCCTCTGCAAGGTGATTGACAGCGGCGGACATTGGGGGTGTTTTCGGAGCGTCTGCTTGATATCACACGCAGCCGCTCCGAGAAAAAATAAATAGTGCTGGACCGTCTGCCAGCACAGTCAGGCTATGCAGTCAGGGGTCAACCTTAAATCGATGCATCCGCACCTAAATTGTGGACACATCATGGGGTGGTGCTACACACATAGTGGGCGACCTTGCCACGTGCTGGGCGACCCACAGCATGTGAGTAGATGGACGCAGATCTTGCTGCCGGAAGCAAGATCTGCGGCCATCTCTGAATAACCCCTATTGTGTATGGAACAAACCATGTTGCCATGCAAGGGGAGCAATTACATTTAGATTTTTTCTGTGTATGGTAAATAAATACTGGCTGCTTTTGCATGTAGCTCACAAATGTTAGACTGCTTTATATTTACAAACAATTTAGATTTTGGCATCAACACACCCCACCCAAATCTAATTTTCTCTAACGTCCTAAGTGGATGCTGGAGACTCCGTAAGGACCATGGGGAATAGCGGCTCCTCCCCATGGTCCTTTCGGAGTCCCCAGCATCCACTACGGACTATGAGAAATAGAATTATCGGTAAGTAAATTCTTATTTTCTCTAACGTCCTAGTGGATGCTGGGGACTCCGAAAGGACCATGGGGAGGAGCCGCTATTCCCCATGGTCCTTACGGAGTCCCCAGCATCCACTACGGACTATGAGAAATAGAATTATCGGTAAGTAAATTCTTATTATCTCTGCCCCACCTGCAGCGTAACATGGTTTTACCTAGTTACATCTAAAAAAAATTACAAAAATACAGTTTGCCGTATATATATTTGCCTGGTTGTGGCAGGTGAGATAGCTGAAACTGCCTACAGTTTGAGATATGTTGCCTGTCAGCACGTGTTAAGAAAAAAAAAATAATGAAAAACCATCCTCTATCTGCCCTTATTTTACTTCATAATAAAATCGATGTCCCCGGTATTGTCAAAATGTAATAATGTTCCCACCTTCTCTATTCTAAATATTTAGAATATCCCTTTTTAATATGTAATATAGTTTTATGGCACCCTTTATATAGTACATTTTTATTGTGGTCCTCTTTTATATTTAACATTTATTATAACCCCACATATATATTTAATACTAATAATTCCCCAAAATGACGTTAAATATTTATTATTCCCCCATATGCTGTATCTATGAGTATAATGTTGCCAACCAACACCTATTGCTACAGTATTTGTAGGGTTATAGTATAGTTACCTACACTCTTCTTCTTGTCTTCATCCAATGCAATACATATTTATTGACAAATTGTTGTGATGGTAAATCTTGTGTACTGTGTGTGTGGCTATTGGCTGACTACTGTGCATGGGGCCACGTAGTTTGTATAGGCATATCTGTGGCCATCTTTAGCAAACTCAAATTAACTATTTCAGATGGTATCCGGATGATAGGACAACAGGGCGATTCTACGTGATGCACGGGACAGCTACACAAATTCAAATGACATACTTCTCCAAAATTCTAAGATTTTAGTGGGTCTTAAGTTATAGGGTAAGGCATTGCTACGAAGCAATTACGTTTTCATATAAGAACAATTTCTTAACAGACCAGTTTAAAAGGAAAAAATGTTAAAAGCGTGTGATGCACGGCACTTTATGTTCACTCTCTGGAGAAACACCCAACAGTTAAAAGGTCTACAAGCAATAAATCAACACCAAATGGTCGGCATGCTCAAAAGGTTAAAATGGTCGACACAGCATATGGTCGACATGAGTTTTTTAGATTTTTTTTTTTTTACATTTTTGGGTCATACTTTTACCATCCGCGTGGACCACAGTTGAGAATGGTAACCTGTGCTGACCAAAGTGGAGCGAGGCACCTTGCCTGAAGCATGGTGAGCGAACGTGGTTCACTAGTTGGGGGTCCACATGCTGGAAGGGAAGTTTTGACACCAAAAAAACCCATCAAAAATTCATGTTGACCTTTACATGTGTCGACCATTTCATTGGTGACCTGTCGACCTTTTGACCATGTCGAACATTTGGTGTCGATCTAGACATTGTCGACCCTTTGATCCATAAATTCAGGTATACACCATTCAAATTACAGAGAGCTACTTTCAAACCTTAACTTGACTGGTCACAAATTAATTGATGTGTTAACAGAGTTAAGTTTCAGCTTGATGATTAACCAGATTTTAGAAAGAGAAATTATAATAATCCTGTTTTGGCCTTTAAACCGTGGCAATATTTATAGTAATACCTTCTGATTTCCAATTCCAGTGAATGTTATTTAATCAAACCACAAAATGATATTTGTAAAACAACTGCAATATATTTGTTATAGAATTGTGCTACACGTCTTTTAACATTAGAATTAAGGAAGCTTAAAGCGTAGAACTATAAACTTTCCCAGTGGAACCAAATTAAATAGTCTTCCTGTCTTATATTACCTGCAAGAAGGGTGGACGCATTGCATTATTACATGTTGATGACAGCAGATGCAGAGAAAATATTGTCTGTAATTCAAAGATGTGCGCTAGTTCGATAATAACTTATCGCCGATGTTAAGATATCTGCGCAGATCGACGGATGTGATGTCGCATCCCAGAAAATTGGGGCATGTGAGCCCTGTTTTCTCTTACGTCCTAGAGGATGCTGGGGTCCACATTAGTACCATGGGGTATGGACGGGTCCACTAGGAGCCATTGGCACTTTAAGAGTTTGAGAGTGTGGGCTGGCTCCTCCCTCTATGCCCCTCCTACCAGACTCAGTTTAGAAAATGTGCCGGGAGTTGCCGGTCACAGCTAGGGGAGCTCAACAGAGCTTCTTTGGTAAAAGTTTTTTTTTTTTTTGAGTTTATTATTTAACAGGGAGGCTGCTGGCAACAGCCTCCCTGCTTCGTGGAACTAAGGGGGGGAGTAGTGTCTGTGCCCGGCCGAGCTGGATGCACACTAGGGGCTCTCCTGAGCTCCTAGAAAGAAAGTATATGTTAGGTTTTTTATTTTACAGTGAGACCTGCTGGCAACAGGCTCACTGCAACGAGGGACTAAGGGGAGAAGAAGCGAACCTACCTGCTTGCAGCTAGCTTGGGCTTCTTAGGCTACTGGACACCATTAGCTCCAGAGGGATCGACCGCAGGACCCGTCCTTGGTGTTCGTTCCCGGAGCCGCGCCGCCGTCCCCCTTACAGAGCCAGAAGCATGAAGATGGTCTGGAAAATCGGCGGCAGAAGACTTCAGTCTTCACCAAGGTAGCGCACAGCACTGCAGCTGTGCGCCATTGCTCCTCATGCACACTTCACACTCCGGTCACTGAGGGTGCAGGGCGCTGGGGGGGGGGCGCCCTGAGCAGCAATAAAAACACCTTGGCTGGCAAAATAATCACAATATATAGCCCCAGAGGCTATATATGTGATAATTACCCCTGCCAGAATCCATAAAAAAAGCGGGAGAAAAGTCAGCGAAAAAGGGGCGGAGCTATCTCCCTCGGCACACTGGCGCCATTTTCTCTTCACAGTGTAGCTGGAAGACAGCTCCCCAGGCTCTCCCCTGTAGTTTTCAGGCTCAAAGGGTTAAAAAGAGAGGGGGGGCACTAAATTTAGGCGCAATATTGTTTATACAAGCAGCTATTGGGGAAAATTCACTCAGTGATAGTGCTTATCCCTACATTATATAGCGCTCTGGTGTGTGCTGGCATACTCTCTCTGTCTCCCCAAAGGGCTGTGTGGGGTCCTGTCCTCAGTCAGAGCATTCCCTGTGTGTGTGCGGTGTGTCGGTACGGCTGTGTCGACATGTTTGATGAGGAGGCTTATGTGGAGGCGGAGCAGATGCCGATAAATGGGATATCGCCCCCTGTGGGCCGACACCAGAGTGGATGGATAGGTGGAAGGTATTAACCGACAGTGTCAACTCCTTACATAAAAGGCTGGATGACGTAACAGCTATGGGACAGCCGGCTTCTCAGCCCGCGCCTGCCCAGGCATCTCAGGGGCTCAAAAACGCCCGCTCCCTCAGATGGCAGACACAGATGTCGACACGGAGTCTGACTCCAGTGTCGACGAGGTTGAGACATATACACAATCCACTAGGAACATCCGTTACATGATCCCGGCAATAAAAAATGTGTTACACATTTCTGACATTAACCCAAGTACCACTAAAAAAGGGTTTTATGTTTGGGGAGAAAAAGCAGGCAGTGTTTTGTTCCCCCATCAAATGAGTGAATGAAGTGTGAAAAAGCGTGGGTTCCCCCGATAAGAAACTGGTAATTTCTAAAAAGTTACTGATGGCGTTCCTTTTCCCGCCAGAGGATAAGTTACGCTGGGAGATATCCCCTAGGGTGGATAAGGCGCTCACACGTTTGTCAAAAAGGTGGCACTGCCGTCTTAGGATACGGCCACTTTGAAGGTACCTGCTGATAAAAAGCAGGAGGCTATCCTGAAGTCTGTATTTACACACTCAGGTACTAGACTGAGACCTGCAGATAGTGCTGCTGCAGCGTGGTCTGTAACCCTGTCAAACAGGGATACTAGTTTGCGAACATAAGACGTCGTCTTATATATGAGGGATGCACAGAGGGATATTTTGCCGGCTGGCATCCAGAATTAATGCAATGTCCATTCTGTCAGGAGGGTATTAGAGACCCGACACTGGACAGGTGTTGCTGACTTTAAAAGGCACATAGAGCCTTATAAGGGTGAGGAATTGTTTGGGGATGGTCTCTGGGACCTCGTATCCACAGCAACAGCTGGGAAGAAATTTTTTTACCTCAGGTTTCCTCACAGCCTAAGAAAGCACTGTATTATCAGGTACAGTCCTTTCGGCTTCAGAAAAGCAAGCGGGTCAAAGGCGCTTCCTTTCTGCACAGAGACGAGGGAAGAGGGAAAAGCTGCACCAGTCAGCCAGTTCCCAGAATCAAAATTCTTCCCTTGCTTCCTCTGAGTCCACCGCATGACGCGGGGGCTCCACAGGCGTAGCCAGGTACAGTGGGGGCCGCCTCAAATATTTCAGCGATCAGTGGACTCGCTCACAGGTGGATCCCTGGATCCTTCAAGTAGTATCTCAGGGGTACAGGCTGGAATTCGAGGCATCTCCCCCCCGCCGTTTCCTCAAATCTGCCTTGCCGACATCTCCCTCAGGCAGGGAGGCTGTGCTAGAGGCAATTCACAAGCTGTATTCCCAGCAGGTGATAGTCAAGGTGCCCCTACTTCAACAAGGACGGGGTTACTATTCCACACTGTTTGTGGTACCGAAACCGGACGGTTCGGTGAGACCATTTTAAATTTGAAGTCCTTGAACACATACATAAAAAAATTCAAGTTCAAGATGGAATCGCTCAGGGCGGTTATTGCAAGCCTGGAGGAGGGGGATTACATGGTATCCCTGGACATCAAGGATGCTTACCTACATGTCCCCATTTACCATCCTCACCAGGGGTACCTCAGATTTGTGGTACAGGATTGCCATTACCAATTCCAAACACTGCCGTTTGGACTGTCCACGGCACCGAGGGTCTTTACCAAGGTAATGGCAGAAATGATGATACTCCTTCGAAAAAAGGGAGTTTTTAATTATCCCGTACTTGGACGATCTCCTTATAAAGGCGAGGTCCATGGAGCAGTTGTTGGTCGGAGTA
This sequence comes from Pseudophryne corroboree, assembly GCF_028390025.1. Lineage (NCBI taxonomy): Eukaryota > Metazoa > Chordata > Amphibia > Anura > Myobatrachidae > Pseudophryne > Pseudophryne corroboree. The sequence continues at coordinate 316,742,861 of NC_086444.1, read as the reverse complement.
GCACTATCTCGGGAAGTGCTACAACAGCACGGATGGATGCTATACATTCCAAAGTCACAGCTGGTTCCTACCACACGCCTGCTGTTCCTGGGGATGGTTCTTGTCACGCACCTCGGGCAGCGGCGACCGCGCTTGTCCCTGCGGGTGGCCTGGTCTGCCCGGCGCCTCTCTTCTCCTGGCGGTCTCCTGCTTCGGCGGCGGGTCGGCGCGTCCCTCCGGCGGCTTCCCGGAAGCAAGGACGCCGCCATCATAAGCAAGGGCAAGGAGGCGGAGCAGGTCTGACGTCACCTGCCTGCTCCGCCAATCAGGCTAGGGCGGGGGATTTAAAACCAGACACCAGGCAGAGATCCGGTGCCTGAGTATCTTCGTTTCTCCTGCGGAAGCTGTGATTCCAGAGCTCCCTCGTTCCTGTGATCTCCTGTGCCTCCAAGCATCCTGTGCCTCCAAGCATCCTGTGCCTCCAAGCACCCCATGCCTCCAAGCACTCCGTGCCTCCAAGTACCTCCGTGCCTCCAAGCACCTCGTGCCTCCAAACACCTTGGTGTCTCCAAATACCTCCGTGCCTCCAAGCACCCCGTGCCTCCAAGCACTCCGTGCCTCCAAGTACCTCCGTGCCTCCAAGCACCTCGTGCCTCCAAACACCTTGGTGTCTCCAAATACCTCCATGCCTCCAAGCACCCCGTGCCTCCAAGCACCTCTGTGCCTCCAAGCACCTCCGTGCCTCCAATTACCTCGTGCCCCCAATTACCTCGTGCCTCCAAGCACCTCCCTGCCTCCAAGCACCTCGTGCCTCCAAGCTCCTCGTGCCTCCAAGCACCTCGTGCCTCCAAGCACCTCCGTGCCTCCAAGCACCTCCGTGCCTCCAAGCACCTCCGTGCCTCCAATTACCTCGTGCCTCCAAGCACCTCCCTGCCTCCAAGCACCTCCCTGCCTCCAAGCACCTCGTGCCTCCAAGCACCTCGTGCCTCCAAACACCTCCGTGCCTCCAAGCACCTCGTGCCTCCAAGCACCTCCGTGCCTCCAATTACCTCGTGCCTCCAAGCACCTCCGTGCCTCCAAGCACCCTCGTGCCTCCGAGTGCCTCCCAGCACTCCCTGTACTCCCAGCACCTCAGTGCCTCCAACACCACAGTGTCTTCAATATCTCAGTACCTCAGCCTTCAGTATTTCTACAAGTCTTGTCTTTCAGGAGACCTTCAAGAATTCCTCTGTGCTTCCTGCTTGCCGTCTTAATCCTGCATGAGGAAGACCTACATCCGGCCATCTCTACTGCGACCCAGTAGCGGTTCCTCTTCCCGGTCATCGGAAGAAGCCCCGAGTCCACAACACTCCCAAACCAGGTCAGTGATAGTATACTCAGGCCCCATGGACCCGGGGAATCGGAACACGGACTCAAGTGCCATCCAGAACCTGGCTTCTCGAGTACAAAGTCAGGAAGCGGCACAAGGCCAGGTGATGCAGTACCTCCAGCAGTTGTCCGGGCGTCTGGATCAGATTCAGGCGTCTCTAGCCTCAGTAATTCCGGCACCTGTTCCAGTAGTCGCACCAGTTGCCGTTGCCAGCAATGTTCAACCATCGGCCGGTATCACTCCACGCCTTCAGCTGCCTACTCCGTCCCGCTATAATGGGAATCCTAAAAATTGTCGTGGTTTCCAGAACCAATGCGAGGTACATTTCGAGCTACTTGCACACAACTTTCCTACAGACCGGTCCAAGGTAGCATATATTATTTCTCTTTTGGAAGGTTCTGCTTTGGATTGGGTGTCTCCATTATGGGAACGATCTGATCCCATGGTTTCCAACTATACCAACTTCATCTCGTCCTTTCGAAGGATTTTTGACGAACCCGGCAGAATGACCACTGCTTCTTCCGACTTGCTCCGTGTTCGACAGGGCGCCCGTTCCGTGGGGCAGTACGTGGTTCATTTCCAGACCATTGCTTCCGAACTACGCTGGAATAATGACGCCCTGAGAGCTGCCTTCTGGAACGGTCTTTCCGACCGGCTGAAAGATGAGCTGGTTACCAGAGATCTGCCGGATCCATTAGAAGATCTGATTTCTCTTTGCGTCAAGGTGGATCTTCGGATGCAGGAGCGTGGAAGAGAACGTAGCCGTCCGGATCGTTCCAGGTTCCGGAATCCTACTCCTAGACCGGTGGCCTCACCTAGCTCAGATGAGCCCATGCAAATTAACCGATCCCGACTGTCTCCGGAAGAACGACAGCGTCGTCGTGAGGGTAAACTCTGCCTTTACTGTGGAGCCGCGGATCATTTTCTTAAGTCTTGTAAATCTCGTCCGGGAAACGGGCAGGCCTAGCTTGTTCCGGAGGAGTCAAGCTGGGGGTTACGACAAAAGCTTCTCCAACTTCGGACTGTTTGCTTCCAGTAACTCTAGTCTCCGATTCAGTCTCCAAGTCTTGTGAAGCCCTATTGGATTCCGGAGCTGCAGGGAACTTCATTTCTTCCTTCTGTGCCCAAAGCTTGGGTTTAAAGTTACGGCCTATCGAGCGGCCAATTTCACTGACGGCTATCAACGGGACTAGAATTTCCAAAGGTCTTATAATGTGGCGCACGGGGCCAGTTAAGCTGCAGGTCGGGGCTCTACATCAGGAAGATTTGGAACTCTTGGTAATCCCAGAAATGCCCCATGATCTGGTTCTTGGAATGCCTTGGCTAAAAAGTCATAATCCCCACATCAACTGGAAGTCGTCACAAATTCTGTCCTGGAGTTCCTTTTGTCACACTAATTGTCTTACTCCTGTTTGTCCGCTCCGTGTCACCTCCAAAACGGATGAAGAGCACATTCCGGAGGCATATCAAGGATACAAGGACGTATTTTCGGAACAAGCTGCTGACCTGTTACCACCTCACAGGCCTTGGGACTGCCCTATTGACCTTGTCCCAGGGAAGACGCCACCCCGTGGTCGCACATATCCTCTGTCTCTTCCCGAGACTCAAGCCATGTCGGAGTATATTAAGTCCAATATGCTCAAGGGATTTATTCGCCCCTCTTCCTCCCCTGCTGGTGCGGGCTTCTTTTTCGTGAAGAAAAAGGACGGGGGGTTGAGACCATGCATCGACTACCGCGGCTTAAACGACATTACTATTAAGAATAAATACCCCTTGCCACTAATCACAGAATTATTTGATAGGGTTCGTGGTGCCCGCATTTTTTCCAAACTCGACTTGAGGGGAGCTTATAATCTTATACGCATCCGAGAGGGGGATGAATAGAAGACTGCCTTTAATACCCGAGATGGGCATTACGAATACTTGGTGATGCCGTTTGGTCTTAGTAATGTTCCCGCGGTTTTCCAGGGATTCATCAATGAAATCTTTCGTGACATGCTGTATCAGAGTGTTGTGGTATATTTGGACTACATACTGATCTTTTCCAAGAATCTTGTCGAACACAGGACTCAAGTCAAAGAGGTGCTCCACCGTTTACGAGAGAATCATCTCTATGCCAAGCTTTCCAAATGTACCTTTGAAGTAACATCTATTCCGTTCCTCGGTTATATCATCTCGGGGACGGAGCTTCGCATGGATCCGGAAAAGCTGTCTGCCATTCGTGACTGGACTCAGCCTCTTTCTTTGAAAGCAATACAAAGGTTCCTGGGCTTTGCGAACTACTACAGGAAATTCATTAAGGGTTTCTCCACCATTGTTGCGCCCATTACCGCCCTGACGAGGAAGGGTTCTAATCCAAGTTTGTGGCCTCCGGAAGCCATTGTAGCTTTTTCTCACTTAAAGTTAGCTTTCATGACGGCTCCAGTTCTCCAACAACCAAATTTCGATGAACCCTTCTTCTTAGAAGTTGATGCATCTTCAGTCGGGGTTAGGGCTGTTCTCTCCCAGTACTCCTCTGATAAGAAATTACATCCGTGTGGCTTCCATTCTCGTAAATTCTCTCCGGCCGAACGAAATTACACTATTGGAGACCAGGAACTCTTGGCTATCAAATCTGCCTTGGAAGAGTGGAGATATCTTCTGGAAGGGGCTAAACATGTGTTTACCATCTACACGGATCACAAGAATTTGCTGTACATCAAATCCGCACAATGCTTGAATCCTCGCCAGGCGAGATGGGCACTTTTCTTTTCCCGATTCTCGTTCATTATCAAGTACCGGGCCGGGACTCTCAATATTAAAGCAGATGCGCTTTCCCGTTCACAAGTTTCCACAGACGAGGATGAACCTCCTGAGCGGGGTTTAATTCTGAATCCAGTTTCTGTCTCTGCTGCTTTAACTACTCCAGCTCCTCCTCCTGGAAGAATGTCCGTACCAGCTAGATTCCGGCCAGGAATACTACTGTGGGTCCATAACTCCAAGTTTTCCGGTCATCCCGGTGCCCAGAAGATGTACAAGTTTCTGCAAAGGTCTTACTGGTGGAACACCATGAGGAAGGATGTACGAGATTGCGTTAATTCTTGTCCCCAATGTACACAACATAAATCTCCTCGTCTGCCTCCTGCAGGGTTACTTCGTCCTCTGCCTATCCCTGTGAGACCCTGGACTCACATTTCCATGGACTTCATCACTGACTTGCCCTGTTCCAAGGGTTGCAACACCGTTTGGGTTATCGTTGACCGTTTTTCGAAGATGGCACACTTTGTGCCTTTGACTGGTCTCCCGACAGCACCGAAACTGGCTCTACTGTTTATCCGAGAACATTTTCGTTTGCATGGATTGCCACAAGAGATTGTTTCTGACCGTGGAGTACAGTTCACCGCCAGGTTTTGGAAAGCCCTCTGTTCAACCCTACAAATTAAACTTAAGTTTTCGTCCGCTTATCATCCCCAAACAAATGGTCAAACGGAACGAGTCAATCAAGATCTAGAGACTTTTCTTCGTCTGTATCTCTCTCCTTCACAGGACAACTGGGTGGAGTTGTTGCCTTGGGCGGAGTTTGCCCATAACCATTTGTTTCATTCTTCCACTGGGGAATCACCATTCTTCGTCAACTACGGGTTCCATCCCCGTGTTCCAGAATTTCCAAGCCTTCCGATAGTAGAGGTTCCTGCTGTAGCGTCCACTCTACAACACTTTGGACAAATTTGGAGAAAGGTTCATGCTAATCTTAAGAAGGTTTCTGTCCGGTACAAGTTCTTCGCAGATAAGAAACGGCGAGCCGCACCTCAATATAAAGTTGGGGACAGGGTATGGCTGTCCACACGTAATCTCCGGTTGAAGGTGCCCACCATGAAATTCGCTCCAAGGTTCATCGGTCCTTACCCGGTGCTACAAGTCTTAAATCCTGTGGTCTGTAAACTGGGTTTGCCTGCCCATCTTCGAATACCTAACGCCTTTCATGTTTCTCTACTCCGTCCCCTCATTCTGAATCGGTTCCACTCAGCATTCCCTAGGCCAACGTCTGTAGTGGCAGAAGCTGGAGCGGAGTTTGAAATCAAAGCTATTCTTGACTCTCGTTATCTTCATAAAAAATTACAGTACTTGGTGGACTGGAAGGGTTATGGTCCTGAGGAGAGAAGTTTGATTGAGGCTACTGAAGTAACGGCTCCTCGTCTGGTGCGGATCTTCCACTCCAGACATCCGACTAAGCCCGGGAAGTGTCCAGGGGCCACTCCTGGAGGAGGGGGTGCTGTCACGCACCTCGGGCAGCGGCGACCGCGCTTGTCCCTGCGGGTGGCCTGGTCTGCCCGGCGCCTCTCTTCTCCTGGCGGTCTCCGGCTTCGGCGGCGGGTCGGCGCGTCCCTCCGGCGGCTTCCCGGAAGCAAGGACGCCGCCATCATAAGCGAGGGCTAGGAGGCGGAGCAGGTCTGACGTCACCTGCCTGCTCCGCCAATCAGGCTAGGGCGGGGGATTTAAAACCAGACACCAGGCAGAGATCCGGTGCCTGAGTATCTCCGTTTCTCCTGCGGAAGCTGTGATTCCAGAGCTCCCTCGTTCCTGTGATCTCCTGTGCCTCCAAGCATCCTGTGCCTCCAAGCATCCTGTGCCTCCAAGCACCCCGTGCCTCCAAGCACTCCGTGCCTCCAAGTACCTCCGTGCCTCCAAGCACCTCGTGCCTCCAAACACCTCGGTGTCTCCAAACACCTCCGTGCCTCCAAGCACCCCGTGCCTCCAAGCACTCCGTGCCTCCAAGTACCTCCGTGCCTCCAAGCACCTCGTGCCTCCAAACACCTTGGTGTCTCCAAATACCTCCGTGCCTCGCCCCCAATTACCTCGTGCCCCCAAGCACCTCCCTGCCTCCAAGCACCTCGTGCCTCCAAGCTCCTCATGCCTCCAAGCACCTCCGTGCCTCCAAGCACCTCCGTGCCTCCAAGCATCTCGTGCCTCCAAGCACCTCCGTGCCTCCAATTACCTCGTGCCTCCAAGCACCTCCCTGCCTCCAAGCACCTCCCTGCCTCCAAGCACCTCGTGCCTCCAAGCACCTCGAGCCTCCAAACAACTCCATGCCTCCAAGCACCTCGTGCCTCCAAGCACCTCGTGCCTCCAAGCACCCCCGTGCCTCCAAGCACCTCAGTGCCTCCAATTACCTCGTGCCTCCAAGCACCTCCGTGCCTCCAAGCACCCTCGTGCCTCCGAGTGCCTCCCAGCACTCCCTGTACTCCCAGCACCTCAGTGCCTCCAACACCACAGTGTCTCCAACACCACAGTGTCTTCAATATCTCAGTACCTCAGCCTTCAGTATTTCTACAAGTCTTGTCTTTCAGGAGACCTTCAAGAATTCCTCTGTGCTTCCTGCTTGCCGTCTTAATCCTGCATGAGGAAGACCTACATCCGGCCATCTCTACTGCGACCCAGTAGCGGTTCCTCTTCCCGGTCATCGGAAGAAGCCCCGAGTCCACAACACTCCCAAACCAGGTCAGTGATAGTTCTGGACACAGAACAGAAAAAAGTGTTTCTCCCGCAGGAGAAAGCCAAGGAGCTGTCATCTCTAGTCAGAGACCTCCTGAAACCAAAACAGGTATCGGTGCATCACTGCACACGAGTCCTGGGAAAAATGGTAGCTTCTTACGAAGCAAAATTCCATTCGGCAGGTTCCATGCAAGAACCTTTCAGTGGGACCTCTTGGACAAGTGGTCGGAATCGCATCTTCAGATGCATCGGCTGATAACCCTGTCTCCAAGGACCAGGGTATCTCTACTGTGGTGGCTGCAGAGTGCTCATCTTCAAGAGGGCCGCAGATTCGGCATACAGGACTGGGTCCTGGTAACCACGGATGCCAGCCTTCGAGGCTGGGGGGCAGTCACACAGGGAAGAAATTTCCAAGGACTTTGGTCAAGTCAGGAGTCGTCCCTACACATAAATATTCTGGAACTGAGGGCCATTTACAATGCCCTAAGTCTGGCAAGGCCTCTGCTTCAAAACCAGCCGGTACTGATCCAATCAGACAACATCACGGCAGTCGCCCATGTAAACCGACAGGGCGGCACAAGAAGCAGGATGGCGATGGCAGAAGCCACAAGGATTCTCCGATGGGCGGAAAATCACGTCTTAGCACTGTCAGCAGTGTTCATTCCGGGAGTGGACAACTGGGAAGCAGACTTCCTCAGCAGACACGACCGACACCCGGGAGAGTGGGGACTTCATCCAGAAGTCTTCCAACTGTTGGTAAACCGTTGGGAAAGGCCACAGGTGGACATGATGGCGTCCCGCCTAAACAAAAAACTAGATATTGCGCCAGGTCAAGGGACCCTCAGGCAATAGCTGTGGACGCTCTAGTGACACCGTGGGTGTACCAGTCGGTTTATGTATTCCCTCCTCTGCCTCTCATACCAAAGGTACCGAGAATAATAAGAAAACGAGGAGTAAGAACGATACTCGTGGTACCGGATGGGCCAAGAAGAGCTTGGTACCCAGAACTTCAAGAAATAATATCAGAGGACCCATGGCCTCTACCGCTCAGACAGGATCTGCTACAGCAGGGGCCCTGTCTGTTCCAAGACTTACCGCGGCTGCGTTGGACGGCATGGCGGTTGAATTCCGGATCCTAAAGCAAAAGGGCATTCCGGAGGAAGTCATTCCCACGCTGATAAAAGCCAGGAAAGAAGTAACCGCAAACCATTATCACCGTATTTGGCGAAAATATGTTGCGTGGTGTGAGGCCAGGAAGGCCCCAACAGAGGAATTTCAGCTGGGTCGTTTTCTGCACTTCCTACAGTCAGGAGTGACTATGGGCCTAACTTTGGGTTCCATTAAGGTCCAGATTTCGGCTCTGTCGATTTTCTTCCAGAAAGAACTGGCTTCACTGCCTGGAGTTTAGACATTTGTAAGGGGAGTGCTACATATTCAGCCCCTTTTTTGTGCCTTCTGTGGCACCTTGGGATCTCAACGTGGTGTTGAGTTTCTTAAAATCACATTGGTTTGAGCCACTTAAAACTGTGGATTTGAAATATCTCACGTGGAAAGTGGTCATGTTATGGGCCTTGGCTTCGGCCAGGCGTGTGTCAGAATTGGCGGCTTTGTCATGTAAAAGCCCTTATCTGATTTTCCATATGGATAGGGCAGAATTGAGGACTCATCCCCAGTTTCTCCCTAAGGTGGTATCAGCTTTTCACTTGAACCATCCTATTGTAGTGCCTGCGGCTACTAGGGACTTGGAAGATTCCAAGTTACTGGACGTAGTCAGGGCCTTAAAAATTTATATTTCCAGGACGGCTGGAGTCAGGAAAACTGACTCGTTTTTTATCCTGTAGGCACCCAACAAAATAGGTGCTCCTGCTTCTAAGCAGACTATTGCTCGCTGAATTTGTAGCACAATTCAGCTGGAGCATTCTGCGGCTGGATTGCCGCATCCTAAATCAGTAACAGCCCATTCCACGAGGAAAGTGGGCTCATCTTGGGCGGCTGCCCGAGGGGTCTCGGCTTTACAACTTTGCCGAGCTGCAACTTGGTCAGGGGCAAACACGTTTGCTGAATTCTACAAATTTGATACCCTGGCTGAGGAGGACCTTGAGTTCTCTCATTCGGTGCTGCAGAGTCATCCGCACTCTCCCGCCCGTTTGGGAGCTTTGGTATAATCCCCATGGTCCTTACGGAGTCCCCAGCATCCACTAGGACGTCAGAGAAAATAAGATTTTACTCACCGGTAAATCTATTTCTCGTAGTTCGTAGTGGATGCTGGGCGCCCATCCCAAGTGCGGATTGTCTGCAATACTTGTATATAGTTATTGCCTAACTAAAGGGTTATTGTTGAGCCATCTGTTGAGAGGCTCAGTTATATTTCATACTGTTAACTGGGTATAGTATCACGAGTTATACGGTGTGATTGGTGTGGCTGGTATGAGTCTTACCCGGGATTCAAAATCCTTCCTTATTGTGTCAGCTCTTCCGGGCACAGTATCCTAACTGAGGTCTGGAGGAGGGGCATAGAGGGAGGAGCCAGTGCACACCAGATAGTACCTAATCTTTCTTTTAGAGTGCCCAGTCTCCTGCGGAGCCCGTCTATTCCCCATGGTCCTTACGGAGTCCCCAGCATCCACTACGGACTACGAGAAATAGATTTACCGGTGAGTAAAATCTTATTTTTTTTTGAGTTTATTATTTAACAGGGAGGCTGCTGGCAACAGCCTCCCTGCTTCGTGGAACTAAGGGGGGGGGAGTAGTGTCCGCCCTGCGAGGTCTGAGCCACTATCTCCACTGACAGGACACTGAGCTCCTGAGGGGATCGAACGTTCCCCGCCACAGGGAATCGCTCACCCCAGCAGCATGCCGCCACCCCCTTACAGAGCCAGAAGATCTGTGGCGAGTTAGTCACCGGTCCCCCTAGCAAGTGGGTGGCCGTTGTGAAGATGGCGGCAACAGGGTGTGGAGCGCAGTACTAACTGCGCTCCGGGGCTCAGCAGTACATAGTGCGGCGCTGTGAGGGGCGCCCTGAGCCAGCGCCTACACCCTACACTGACCTCCAATCCTGTCAGGGTCCCAGGATCGCTGCCAGCACAATTCCTCAGGTCAGTATAATCTCCAGAAGAGCGGGAAGCAACGCCATGAAGGAAGCGGAGCTTCTCCTCAGAGCGGACCCTACAGCGTTCAGCGCCATTATCCTGCCTGCAGAAGCGCTGTCAGTGAGAGCTGTCCCTCCAATTCAACTCCAGCTATCTCTTACGGTACCAGGGAGTTGTAGGAGGGGGGGGGGGGGGGGAGGCTGTATAAAGACTGTGTAACCTATTAAGGTGCAAAGTCAGCGCTGGTTGGGGGTCTCCCTATACCTTAAAAGCGCTGTGTGTGGGTTGGTTCCAATCTCTGTGTCTCTCTTGCCATTCTTGGGGGTGAAACTCTGTGTGTGTGTGTGTGTGTGTGTGTGTGTGTGTGTGTGTGTGTGTGTGTGTGTAGTGTCTGTGGTCTCCATTAAGCTATGGCCAGGGACTCTGTGTCATATGCTGCAGAGGATATGTCCTCTCGGGATGATCCCATTCCATGTAATCAGGATTGCACTCTCTTAGCGCAGATACAAGCAAGGGAGCCGGAATGGTTATCATCTATTAAAACTATGATTTCTCAGATTTCTACCATGGTTGCACAGAATGAATCTGCAACTCAGGTTTTACAGAACTTTATGGCAGTTTGGTCCGGTTCTGTTACCTCAGGACCCCCTACTGTATGTTCCCACAAATGTGCTCTTACCCAGATTATGCAAGATGACACTGATACCGATTCTGACACGGCAGAAGATGAGGGGGATGTGCTGCGGGGGCGGCGGCATCTCTTGCAAAAGTGGTGCATTTGATGATAGAGGCTATTAAAGATGTGTTGAATATTGCTGATACAACGCCTTAACAGGTTGAGGAGGCTTACTTCACTGACAATAAGAAAGCCTTGCTAACCTTCCCTGCGTCTAAAGAATGAAATGCTATATTTGAGAAAGCATGGGAAAACCCAGAGAAAAAATTCCAAATCCCTAGGAGGGTTCTGGTTGCTTTCCCTTTCCCTGAGGAGGATAGGAAAAAATGGGAAAACCCACCCATAGTTGACGCGTCTGTATCCAGACTCTCAAAAAAGGTGGTTTTAACTGTTCCAGGATCTACCGCCTTAAAAGAGCCGGCTGATCGCAAAATGGACACTATGGGGTATATTTACTAAAAATCGTATTTTCCCGATTGAGGTTAAAGTTCAATCACGAATGACATTGAAAGTGTAAAGTTGCAAATTTTTGAATTTATTACGACTAATTTACTAAGCTGTCGTATTCTGCATTTTCATATTTACCGATGTCGATGTCATTCGTATTTTTTTGCAGTGTTTTACGTGAGTGACTTGTAAAACACTGCCGACTTTAACACAATGAATCTCGGCCGGATCTGTGAGATCCGTGCTGGGCTTCATTGTGCACCTTTATTAAAATAAAAATCATTGTTAAAATCTTTAAAAAAAATGCGTGGGGTCCCCCCTCCTAAGCAAAACCAGCCTCGGGCTCTTTGAGCCAGTTCTGGTTGAAAAAATATGGGGGGAAAAATGACAGGGGTTCCCCCATATTTAAACAACCAGCACTGGGCTCTGGTCCTGGTTCCAAAAATACGGGGGACAAAAAGCGCAGGGGTCCCCCGTATTTCTGAAACCAGCACCGGGCTCCACTAGCCAGATACATAATGTCACAGCCGGGGGACACTTTTATATTGGTCCCTGCGGCCCTGGCATTACATACCCAACTAGTCACCCCTGGCCGGGGTACCCTGGAGGAGTGGGGACCCCTTCAATCAAGGGGTCCCCCCCCCTCCAGCCACCCAAGGGCCAGGGGTGAAGCCCGAGGCTGTCCCCCCCCCATCCAAGGGCTGCGGATGGGGGGCTGATAGCCTTTTTGTCAAAAAATTAATATTGTTTTTAGTAGCAGTACTACAAGTCCCAGCAAGCCTCCCCCGCAAGCTGGTACTTGGAGAACCACAAGTACCAGCATGCGGTGGAAAACCGGGCCCGCTGGTACCTGTAGTACTACTACTAAAAAAATACCCCAATAAAAACAGAAGACACACACCTTGAAAGTAAAAGTTTAATACATACATCCACACCTCCATACACACATACTTACCTATGTTCACACGAGGGTCGGTCCTCTTCTCCATGTATAATCCATGGGGTACCTGTTGGAAAAATTATACTCACATAATCCAGTGTAGATCGGTCCTCTTCTTTTCTATTTGTAATCCACGTACTTTGCAAAATAAAAAAACGGATACACGACCACGCACTGAAAGGGGCCCCATGTTTTCACATGGGACCCCTTTCCCCGACTGCCAGGAACCCCCACTGACTTCTGTCTAAGAGGGTTCCATCAGCCAATCAGGGAGCGCCACGTTGTGGCACCCTCCTGATTGGCTGTGTGCTCCTGTAGTGTATGTAAGGCAGCACACGGCAGTGTTACAATGTAGCGCCTATGCGCTCCATTGTAACCAATGGTGGGAACTTTGTGGTCAGCGGTTGACCGAAAGTAACCTCACCGCTGACCACAAAGTTCCCACCATTGGTTACAATGGAGCGCATAGGCGCTACATTGTAACACTGCTGTGTGCTGCCTGACATACACTACAGGAGCACACAGCCAATCAGGAGGGTGCCACAACATGGCGCTCCCTGATTGGCTGATGGAACCCTCTTAGACAGAAGTCAGGGGGGGTTCCTGGCAGTCGGGGAAAGGGGTCCCATGTGAAAACATGGGGCCCCTTTCAGTGCGTGGTCGTGTATCCGTTTTTTTTATTTTGCAAAGTACGTGGATTACAAATAGAAAAGAAGAGGACCGATCTACACTGGATTATGTGAGTATAATTTTTCCAACAGGTACCCCATGGATTCTACATGGAGAAGATGACCGACCCTCGTGTGAACATAGGTAAGTATGTATGTATGTATGGAGGTGTGGATGTATGTATTAAACTTTTACTTTCAAGGTGTGTGTCTTCTGTTTTTATTGGGGTATTTTTTTAGTAGTAGTACTACAGGTACCAGCGGGCCCGGTTTTCCACCGCATGCTGGTACTTGTGGTTCTCCAAGTACCAGCTTGCGGGGAGGCTTGCTGGGACTTGTAGTACTGCTACTAAAAACAATATTAATTTTTTGACAAAAAGGCTATCAGCCCCCCATCCGCAGCCCTTGGATGGGGGGGACAGCCTCGGGCTTCACCCCTGGCCCTTGGGTGGCTGGAGGGGGGGACCCCTTGATTGAAGGGGTCCCCACTCCTCCAGGGTACCCCGGCCAGGGGTGACTAGTTGGGTATGTAATGCCAGGGCCGCAGGGACCAATAAAAAAGTGTCCCCCGGCTGTGGCATTATGTATCTGGCTAGTGGAGCCCGGTGCTGGTTTCAGAAATACGGGGGACCCCTACGCTTTTTGTCCCCCGTATTTTTGGAACCAGGACCAGGCGCAGAGCCCGGTGCTGGTTGTTTAAATATGGGGGAACCCCTGTCATTTTTATCCCCATATTTTTTCAACCAGGACCAGCTCAAAGAGCCCGAGGCTGGTTTTGCTTAGGAGGGGGGACCCCACGCATTTTTTAAAAAAAAATTAACACTTTCCCACCCCTTCCCACTGAAAAACATGCACGGATCTCATGGATCCGTGCATGCCTATCCGAACACGGTAAAAAAAAGCAGGTCTGGTTTTTTTTAGCACTTTTTCACGATTTGTATTTTATCACGGCAGTGTTTGGCTATTGTCGGCAGTGTTTGTGATTTGCACTTTTTAGTAAATGACCGATTTCTACCAAATTCCAGGCGTATTTGACCGATGGTGTATTGATTCGTAATTTTTTCCTAGGACTTCCCAAAAAATACGAATGCCCTCATCACTGCCGTGATTTGAGTTTAGTAAATTCCCGAGATGACACTTTGAAGAAAAAACACCATCTCGGTCAAAATCGGGACCTTAGTAAATAAACCCCTATGCTCAAATCCATATACACGGCTTCAGGGGCGATACTACATCCTACTATTGCCTGTGCATGAATTTCCAAAGCTATAGAAAAGTGGTCAGGCACGTTAGTTGAGGATTTGGATACAATGGATAAAAGTGATGTTGAATTGTTTTTACGTAACATTCAGGATTCTGCAGGATTTATGGTGGAATCCATGAAAGACCTGGGTTCCATGGCTGCAGGGATATCTTCCATGTCTGTCTCAGCTCGTAGGGTTCTCCACACCTCTCCTGGATTCCACGTCGGCAGACCACTGGCGCTGCGCCAGTGGTCTGCCGACGTGGAATCCAGGAGAGGTGTGGAGACCCTACCCTACACAGGTCAGGCTCTCTTTGGTGAAGCGTTGGATGCGTGGATTTCCACGGCAACTGCAGGTAAGTCTCCATTTCTTCCCTCAGCTGCACCTGCTATGAAGAAACCCTTTTCTTCAGCTGCATCTCAGTCCTTTAGGACTGCCAAAGCAAGAAAGGCCAAGCCGTCTAACACCTTCTTTAGAGGAGGTCAGCCAAAATCCAAGAAACTTGCTGCGGCAGTTTCTCAGGAACAGAAACCTACTTCGGGTACGCCAAAGTCGTTAGCATGACGGTGGACCGTGCGGCCTGGAGGTGGGATCGGTGGGGGCGAGACTCGGGCATTTCAGTCACGTCTGGGTGTCATCCGGCCTGGATCCCTGGGAGCAGGATAAGGTGTCCCAGGGGCACAGGCTAGAATTTCAAGATCTCCCTCCTTACCGGTTCTTCAAATCAGGCTTGCCAGCTTTGCTGGCAGACAGGACTATCCTACAGGAAGCCATCCAGAAGTTGGTGGAGGCACAGGTTATTGTACCAGTTCCTCCCCATATGCAAAATAAAGGTTACTATTTGAACCTTTTCGTGGTACCGAAACCGGATTGTTCGGTCAGGCCCATTCTGAACTTAAAATCGCTAAACCCCTTCCTGAGGGAGTTCAAGTTCAAAATGGAGTCTCTAAGGGCGGTGATATCAGGGCTGGAGAAGGGGGATTTCCTGGTATCCCTGGATATCATCGAAGCGTACCTCCACATTCCGATTTGGCCGCCGCATCAAGCTTATCTCCGATTCGCACTGTTGGACTGTCATTTTCAATTCCAGGCCCTGCCATTCGGCCTCTCCACAGCACCGAGGGTATTCACTAAGGTGATGGCGGAAATTATGGTTCTCCACAGACAGGGGGTGAACATAATTCCATATCTGGACGATCTACTGATAAAGGCATCGTCCAAGGAGAAGCTGTTACAGTCCATAGTACTCACGACCCATCTACTCAGGGAACACGGTTGGATCCTGAATCTTCCAAAATCACATTTGGAACCAACCAGGAGGTTGTCCTTTCTGGGAATGATCCTCGACACGGAAGTGCAGAGGGTGTTTCTTCCAGAGGAAAAAGCGTTGGTTATACAAACAATGGTCCGGGATGTCCTGAAGCCAGCCCGGGTGTCGGTTCATCAGTGCATTCGCCATTCTGGGGAAGATGGTGGCCTCTTACGAGGCTCTGCAGTTTGGTAGGTTTCATGCTCGGTCCTTCCCACTGGATCTCCTGGACAAGTGGTCGGGATCTCATCTACACATGCACCAGAGAATACGTCTGTCGCCAAAGGCCAGGATTTCACTCCTCTGGTGGCTACAATTGCTTCACCTTCTGGAGGGCCGCAGGTTTGGGATTCAGGACTGGATCCTTCTAACCACAGATGCAAGTCTCCGGGGCTGGGGTACAGTTACTCAAGGGGAAACCTTCCAAGGAAGGTGGTCAAGTCGGGAAGCCGGCCTGCCGATAAACATTCTAAAACTAAGAGCCGTCTACAACGGGTTTCTCCAAGCAGCCCATCTTCTGAGAAATCGGGCCATTCAAGTGCAGTCGGACAATGTAACGACAGTGGCTTACATAAACCGACAGGGCAGAACGAAGAGCAGAGCTGCAATGTCAGAGGTAACAAGAATCATCCTCTGGGCAGAAACAGATCTTTGGGGTGTACCCCAAATAGACATGATGACCTCTCGTCTCAACAAGAAGCTTTGGTGATATTGTTCCAGGTCACAGGCAGTGGCGGTGGACACCCTAGTGACTCCATGGGTATTCCAGTCGGTGTACGTGTTTCCAACACTCCCACTCATTCCAAGAGTGCTAAAGCTCATAAGGAGAACAAGGGTTCAAGCGATCCTCATTGCTCCAGACTGGCCAAGAAGGGCTTGGTACGCGGATCTTCTGGATCTACTGCTAGAAGAGCCGAGGCTTCTTCCTCTTCGGGAGGACCTGCTGAAGCAGGGGCCGTTCGCCTGTCAAGACTTACCACGGCTACGTTTGACGGCATGGAGGTTGAACACCAGATACTAGCTCAGAAGGGCATTCCGAACAAGGTTATTCCTACCCTGATACAGTCTAGGAAAGGAGTAACGTCTAAACATTACCATCGTATTTGGAAAAAATATGTCTCTTGGTGTGAGTCCAAGAGGTTTCCTACGGTGGAGTTTCAACTGGGACGTTTTCTCCTCTTCCTGCAAACAGGTGTGGATATAGGCCTGAGGTTAGGATCCGTAAAGGTCCAGATTTCGGTCCTATCCATTTTCCTCCAGAAACAGTTGGCTGCCCTCCCTGAGGTTCAGACTTTTTTTAAGAGAGTTCTGCACATCCATCCTCCCTTTGTACCTCCTACGGTGCCCTGGAATCTTAACGTGGTGTTGCAGTTCCTTCAGTCGGACTGGTTTGAGCCTCTACAGGAGGTTGAGGTCAAGTTTCTCACGTGGAAGGCTGTCATTTTGTTGGCTTCAGCTTCTGCTAGACGTGTGTCGGAGTTGGGGGCTTTGTCATGTAAAAGCCCATACTTGATCTTCCATGAAGATAGAGCTGAACTTCAGACACGTGTTACGATCCTGATGCTCAGGACAGGGGAGATCTTATGTAGTGAGTCCTGAGCACCAAGACGGAATGCTGGGATTGGGAAATGGGAAGGGAATAGCCCCTAGCACCCTACCTCCGTTGTCTTACCCGTGTTATCAATTCACGCCTGAACGACTATGGTTTCTTGGGCCCATGGCAGCCGCGTTTGAAGGGCGGATTAGGTCTGCCCAACTCCGATGCCCCCTCAGGTCTTAAAGAGAGACAAGGCGTGAACTGAGACAGGGTAATAACAAGGGGACCTCTAACTGAAACAACCACGCTAGGGGCTATAAACTACCTAAAAACTAAACGTATGTGCGGCACGCCGCCAAAGGAAAAAGAACTACAAAGAAACCACTGTCCACTCCCCTACACGGCACCGCCGAGTTCCGGGGAGGACAGTGAAAGCGGAAACCTCCGCAAATGCACCAATTCACAGTAAAGTAAACACTAAGCGGCATAGGCCGCAACATGCGGCAGAAGCCGCTACTCACGAAACCGGGCGAGAACCCCAGATGACAAACAGGTTCGCAAGGACTAGAAGGATTCCCAGGACCGGCTTCGGACCTCCAAAGTACCAAAGGGCAGGGAGCAAGATCCACCAAACACGGCTGACAGGAACAGAGTTCTGCAAGGCAGGAACAGCATACAAGAAGCTATCACCGGCGGGGCTGCAGTGTGCTGGCTCACATAAAAAGGCCCTGCTGGCCAATAACAGGAGGGCCAGCAGGACCAGCCCCCAGACCCTAATTACTAGTTGCAGTGCAGCTGCCCTGCTGCACGAGCAACCTAATTAACTATTCTTAGCAACGGGGAACGCGGTCCACCTGTGGCGTCCCCGTTGCTATGCACCCGGCGGCCCTGCACGCACGGCGTCCTGCGTTGCCAGGGATCCGGCGGCTATCGTGCGCACGGCGTCCTGGCGTTGCTAGGCGCCGTGCGGGGGACAGGGAAGGAGAGAGGCGCGGCGGCCGTGACCGCTGCTCAGTCAGGGCATGGCCGAAGACCGCTGCGCCTAACAGTACCCGCCCCTTGAGGAGGGGTTAAAGAACCCCTAGAGCCAGGTTTCTGAGGAAACTCCTGAAAGAAAATCCTCTTCACCTTGGGAGCATGTAAATCTTTATCCAACACCCAAGATCTTTCTTCAGGGCCATAACCTTTCCAGTGGACCAAAAAATAGAGCCGACCCCGAGAAAGCTTAGAATCTAAAACCTTCTCCACCAAGAACTCTTGTTGCCCCTGAACATCCACCGGAGATCTACCCTGGGAAGTCCTCCGAGGAAATCTCCTGGAAGAAAAATACTGTTTCAAAAGAGAACAGTGAAAAGTATTGCCAATTTTAAGAGATCTCGGCAAGCGTAGCCGAAAAGCAACTGGGTTGACCTTCTTAATGATAAGGAATGGTCCAATAAATTTGGGTCCCAATCTAGCCGAAGGTTTTGTCGGAGCTTGATGTTGCGAGTTGACAACCATACCTTATCTCCCACCTTAAAAGTGCAAGGACGTCGGAGCCTATCAGAAAATTTCTTTTCTCGGAAGGCAGCTTTTCTCAAGGCAAGGTGCACCTTTCTCCAAATTGTTCTGAGATGGGAGGTTAAGGTCAACGAGGAGACTGGAGAATGAGGAAAAAAAGAGTTGGCTCTAGGATGAAAGCCAAAGACTGAAAAGAATGGGGACTCCTTGGTGGAAGAATGACAAGAGTTATTATAAGCAAATTCGGCTAACGGAAGAAATTCAGACCAATCATTCTGGAGTTTGGCCGAATACAACCGTAAATACTGTTTTAATGACTGGTTAACTCGTTCGGTTTGTCCGTTAGATTGTGGATGGTACCCAGATGTTAAAGAGAGTTTCATATTTAATGAGGCACAAAAACGTTTCCAGAAACGAGCAATGAATTGCGGACCCCGATCAGAGACAATATCCATGGGCAACCCATGGAGCCTGAACACATGACGGAGAAACAAGACTGCCAACCCTTGAGCAGAGGGTAATCGGGGAAGAGCAATGAAATGAGCCATCTTACTAAAACGATCTACTACCACCCAAATGACTCGAAATCCGGCTGAAAGAGGAAGGTCCACCACGAAATCCATGGATATATGTGACCATGGCCTGAGAGGAACGGCTAAAGGTACGAGTTGCCCGATCGGCAATGAACGAGGAACCTTATGCCGTGCACAAACCTGACAGGAATGGACAAATTCCCTTACATCTTTAGAAAGACTAGGCCACCACACCGAGCGAGAGACTAACTCCAAGGTCTTAGTGATACCTGGATGACCAGAGACTTTGTTGTCATGAAACTCAGCTAAAACAGTGCCTCTCAGAAATTCAGGGACAAAGAGACGATCAGCAGGAGTCGGTTTAGGAGCCTGCTGTTGAAGCTGGACTAACTGAGTAAATAAATCCTGTGTGAGGCCTGCCCGGATGACAGATGATGGAACTATGGGGGTAGTAGCAGGATGGTTATTGTGAACCGGAAGAAAACAACGTGACAGGGCATCAGCTTTAGTATTTTTGGAACCGGGCCTGAAGGTGATAATAAACCTGAAACGAGTAAAAAACAATGCCCAACGTGCCTGTCGAGCATTAAGCCGTTTAGCTGACTCAATATACTGCAGGTTCTTATGGTCAATAAACACTGTAATAGTATGCCTAGCTCCCTCCAGCCAATGCCTCCACTCCTCGAAAGCCCATTTAACTGCCAGCAATTCTCGATTACCAACGTCATAGTTGGATTCTGCGGAGGAGAATTTCCTGGACATGAAGGCACAAGGGTGTAATTCCTGAGACTCCGGATCTTCCTGAGATAGGATAGCCCCCACTCCAACCTCTGAGGCATCTACCTCGACTATAAAGGGGAGCTCCGGGTTAGGGTGCCTGAGAACAGGAGCCGAGACAAAGGCCTGTTTTAAGGCCCGAAAGGCAGACTCGGCTGCAGGCGACCAATTGGAAGGGTCCGCTCCTTTTTTAGTCAATGCTACTATAGGAGCGACCAAATCAGAAAAGGTATGAATGAACCGCCTATAATAGTTTGCAAACCCTAAAAAGCGCTGAATTGCTTTTAAATTTGTGGGTGGCGCCCAATTAAGGATGGCCTGGAGTTTTTTCGGTTCCATGAAAAATCCCTGGGGAGAAATAATATACCCCAAGAAGGACACTTCTGTGATGTGAAAATCACATTTCTCTAGTTTTGCGTATAAATGATTCTCCCGTAGTTTTTGAAGAACCAGACGCACATGGGTAATATGTTGTTCCATAGACTCAGAATAAATCAAAATGTCGTCTAAATAAACGACAACGAACTTTCCAAGAAAGTCACGAAGAACATCATTGATGAGGTCTTGAAATACCGCAGGAGCATTTGACAGCCCAAAGGGCATCACCAGGTATTCATAATGACCCGACTGTGTGCTGAAAGCCGTCTTCCACTCATCCCCAGATCTTATTCGGATGAGATTGTAAGCTCCTCTAAGATCGATTTTTGAGAAGATAACGGCAGAGCGTAACTGTTCAAAAAGTACTGAAATCAAAGGCAAATGGTAGGTGTTTTTAACAGAAATTTTATTCAGAGCCCGAAAATCAATACATGGTCTGAGCGACCCATCTTTTTTCTCAACAAAAAAGAATCCTGCACTCAAAGGAGATTTCGAAGGCCTAATGAAGCCTTTTTTCAGGCTTTCCTGGATATAATTATCCATAGCCGTGGTTTCTGGCCCGGAGAGGGCATATAATCTCCCCTTAGGTAAAGTGGCCCCGGGAACTAAATCTATAGTGCAGTCATAGGACCGATGGGGAGGCAGAACGTCCGCATTACCCTTGGAGAACACATCAGCAAAATCCTGATATTCCAGAGGAATAAGTTCTGGGGTAACTGCCGCAACCCGGACAGGATGGGAAATACACTCCTTAACACAAAAAGGAACCCATTGGGAAATCTCCCCAGACCGCCAATCTATGGTGGGATTATGAAAGGCAAGCCAGGGGTGACCCAAAACTACTGGAACTGCCGGACAATGTGTAAGGTAAAATTCTATTTCTTCTGAATGTAGGGCCCCCACTGTCAGCAATACTGGAGGTGTGCGGTGAGTAATAACCCCACTGGAAAGCGGACCCCCATCCAAGCCGTGCATGGTGATACGTCTATCTAAGGGTATAAGTGGAACGCCTAAAGCCTTAGCCCAAGCTAAATCCATAAAATTTCCTGCAGCTCCACTGTCGACGAAGGCCGACACCAACGAACTGAGGCTGCCAAAGGAAATCTTTACCGGAACTAATAGAGAATTATTAGAGGAGATTAACTGCAGACCCAAGTGAACCCCCTCACAATTCACTTGGTCAGAGCGTTTCCCGGCTTGTTCGGGCAGTTACGTGCGATATGTCCCTTACCACCACAATACAAACAAAGACCAGAACTTAACCTTCTGGTTCTTTCCTCTGGGGACAGCCAGGAGAGACCCATTTGCATGGGCTCCTCGACGTCCTCAGGAAAAGTATATACACATGGATTAGGCCTAAAAGTTGTTCCTCTTTCAGCCCTCCGCTCTCGGAGACGACTATCAATTTTAATAGCGAGCTCCATGAGTTTGTCTAGAGTCTCAGGAGCGGGGTACTGAAGGAGACTGTCTTTAATCACTTCCGACAGTCCGAGGCGAAACTGACTGCGCAGGGCCGGGTCATTCCAGCCACAGTCGTTCGACCAACGGCGAAATTCGGTACAATACACCTCTGCTGGACTTTTGCCTTGCTTAAGGGCACGCAGGTGACTCTCAGCTGATGCTTCTCTATCTGGGTCGTCATATAAGAGGCCTAAGGATTTAAAAAAGGCGTCTACAGATAACAAAGCAGCATCATCCGCTCTTAGCCCAAACGCCCAAGTCTGTGGATCACCCTGAAGTAGAGACATCACAATCCCGACCCGCTGAGACTCAGTACCAGGGAACGGGGCCTTAAACGAAAATAAAGCTTACAAGCTTCCTTAAAATTAAAAAAATCCTTTCGGTTACCCGAAAAACGGTCAGGTAAATGCATCTTTGGTTCTGGAACCATACTCGGGGAGGCTCGCAAAAGATCTTCCTGCGATCTCACCCGAAGAGTAAGGTCCTGAACCATCTGAGTTAATTCCTGTATTTGGTTAACCAAAAGCTGACTGGGGTTTGGCCCTAAACCTGCCGGATTCATGAGGCCGAATTTCTAGGCCCACCAATACAACGGAAAAAATTAAACCCCTTTTTTTTTTTTTATGTAGGCCGGTGATAATGTTACGATCCTGATGCTCAGGACAGGGGAGATCTTATGTAGTGAGTCCTGAGCACCAAGACGGAATGCTGGGATTGGGAAATGGGAAGGGAATAGCCCCTAGCACCCTACCTCCGTTGTCTTACCCGTGTTATCAATTCACGCCTGAACGACTATGGTTTCTTGGGCCCATGGCAGCCGCGTTTGAAGGGCGGATTAGGTCTGCCCAACTCCGATGCCCCCTCAAGTCTTAAAGAGAGACAAGGCGTGAACTGAGACAGGGTAATAACAAGGGGACCTCTAACTGAAACAACCACGCTAGGGGCTATAAACTACCTAAAAACTAAACGTATGTGCGGCACGCCGCCAAAGGAAAAAGAACTACAAAGAAACCACTGTCCACTCCCCTACACGGCACCGCCGAGTTCCGGGGAGGACAGTGAAAGCGGAAACCTCCGCAAATGCACCAATTCACAGTAAAGTAAACACTAAGCGGCATAGGCCGCAACATGCGGCAGAAGCCGCTACTCACGAAACCGGGCGAGAACCCCAGATGACAAACAGGTTCGCAAGGACTAGAAGGATTCCCAGGACCGGCTTCGGACCTCCAAAGTACCAAAGGGCAGGGAGCAAGATCCACCAAACACGGCTGACAGGAACAGAGTTCTGCAAGGCAGGAACAGCATACAAGAAGCTATCACCGGCGGGGCTGCAGTGTGCTGGCTCACATAAAAAGGCCCTGCTGGCCAATAACAGGAGGGCCAGCAGGACCAGCCCCCAGACCCTAATTACTAGTTGCAGTGCAGCTGCCCTGCTGCACGAGCAACCTAATTAACTATTCTTAGCAACGGGGAACGCGGTCCACCTGTGGCGTCCCCGTTGCTATGCACCCGGCGGCCCTGCACGCACGGCGTCCTGCGTTGCCAGGGATCCGGCGGCTATCGTGCGCACGGCGTCCTGGCGTTGCTAGGCGCCGTGCGGGGGACAGGGAAGGAGAGAGGCGCGGCTGCCGTGACCGCTGCTCAGTCAGGGCACGGCCGAAGACCGCCGCGCCTAACAACACGTCAGAAGTTTCTTCCGAAGGTTCTGTCTGCATTTCATATCAACCAACCTATTGTGCCAGTTGCGACTGACTCCTCAATTTCTTCAAAGTCCTTAGATGTTGTAAGGGCTCTTAAAATCTATGTGAGGAGGACTGCTTGTCACAGGAAATCGGACTCTCTGTTTGTCCTGTATGATCTCAAGAAACTTGGGTGTCCTGCTTCTAAGCAGACGATCTCTCGCTGGGTCAGGATCACTACCAAGCATGCGTATTCTAAGGCAGGCTTGCCGTGTCCTACATCTGTTAAGGCCCACTCTACTCGTAAGGTGGGTTCTTCCTGGGTGGCTGCCCAGGGTGTCTCGGCTTTACAACTCTGCCGAGCGGCTACTTGGTCGGGGTCGAACACGTTCGCAAAGTTCTACAAGTTCGATACTTTGGCCTCTGAGGACCTTAAGTTTGGTCAATCAGTTCTGCAGGAGCCTCCGCGCTCTCCCTCCCATTCTTGGAGCTTTGGTACATCCCCATGGTACTAATGTGGACCCCAGCATCCTCTAGGACGTAAGAGAAAATAGGATTTTAATTACCTACCGGTAAATCCTTTTCTCGTGGTCTGTAGAGGATGCTGGGCGCCCGCCCAGCGCTTCGTTTTCCTGCAGTGGTTTTCTGGTTCAGTATAACTTTGTGTTTAGTTACGTACTGCATTGTTACTTGGTAAGTACTGTTTCAGCGGTTGCTGAGTTTCCAAGCTTGTTAGCTTGGTTTGCCTTCTGTGTGTGCGCTGGTATGAATCTCGCCACTATCTGTGTTAAATCCTTCTCTCGAAGATGTCCGTCTCCTCGGGCACAGTTTCTAGACTTAGTCTGGTAGGAGGGGCATAGGGGGAGGAGCCAGCCCACACTCTCAAACTCTTAAAGTGCCAATGGCTCCTTAAAATGCCAATGGACCCCAGCATCCTCTACGTACTAAGAGAAAAGGATTTACCAGTAGGTAATTAAAATTCTATTTTCTAGGTGTGCCGAAGCCAGTGGTTGCATTCTCGGACGCAGCTTCACTGGCTCTGGAAGCGTGAAATCACTGGACATCCAGAGTAACCAGACACAGCAGCAGATCAGAGAAGCCGACAGGAAGAGTCTATTTACCCAAGACGCCTCCTGCGGTATTTGCATATTGTCGTACAGCTGCTGCTTACAAGGATGCAGCATTGGCGACTGGACTGTCCACCTATGAACCAGCCCCACTGATGCAACAATTATGTTTTATTCATATGAGATGTGTTACTTATTTTTAAGTAGTTGCTCAACAGCTCTGTGGGCCAACAGCATTTGAGCTTGGGAAAAAACTAGTGATGTGCACCGGACATTTTTCGGGTTTTGTGTTTTGGTTTTGGATTCGGTTCCGCGACTGTGTTTTGGATTCGGACGCATTTTGGCAAAACCTCCCTGAAAATTTTTTGTCGGATTCGGTTGTGTTTTGGATTCGGTTTTTTTTTTTACAAAAAACCCTCAAAAACAGCTTAAATCATAGAATTTGGGGGTCATTTTGATCCCATAGTATTTTTAACCTCAATAACCATAATTTCCACTCATTTTCAGTCTATTCTGAACACCTCACAATATTATTTTTAGTCCTAAAATTTGCACCGAGGTTGCTGGATGACTAAGCTAAGCGACACAAGTGGCCGACACAAACACCTGGCCCATCTAGGAGTGGCACTGCAGTGTCAGGCAGGATGGCACTTAAAAAAAATAGTCCCCAAACAGCACATGATGCAAAGAAAAATGAAAGAAAAAAGAGGTGCAAGATGGAATTGTCCTTGGGCCCTCCCACCCACCCTTATGTTGTATAAACAGGACATGCACACTTTAACAAACCCATCATTTCAGCCACAGGGTCTGCCACACGACTGTGACTGAAATGACTGGTTGGTTTGGGCCCCCACCAAAAAAGAAGCAATCAATCTCTCCTTGCACAAACTGGCTCTACAGAGGCAAGATGTCCACCTCCTCCTCATCGTCCGATTCCTCACCCCTTTCACTGTGTACATCCCCCTCCTCACAGATTATTAATTCGTCCCCACTGGAATCCACCATCTCAGGTCCCTGTGTACTTTCTGGAGGCAATTGCTGGTGAATGTCTCCACGCAGGAATTGATTATAATTCATTTTGATGAACATCATCTTCTCCACATTTTCTGTAAGTAACCTCGTACGCCGATTGCTGGCAAGGTGAGCGGCTGCACTAAACACTCTTTCGGAGTACACACTGGAGGGGGGGCAACTTAGGTAAAATAATGCCAGTTTCTGCTAGGGCCTCCAAATTGCCTCTTTTTACTGCCAGTATACGTACTCATATAATCCTCCACCATTCTTTCAATGGTGACAGAATCATATGCAGTGACAGTAGACGACATGTCAGGAATCGTTGGCAGGTCCTTCAGTCCGGACCAGATGTCAGCACTCGCTCCAGACTGCCCTGCATCACCGCCAGCGGGTGGGCTCGGAATTCTTAGCCTTTTCCTCGCACCCCCAGTTGTGGGAGAATGTGAAGGAGGAGCTGTTGATGGGTCACGTTCCGCTTGACTTGACAATTTTCTCACCAGCAGGTCTTTGAACCTCTGCAGACTTGTGTCTGCCGGAAAGAGAGATACAACGTAGGTTTTAAATCTAGTATCGAGCATGGTGGCCAAAATGTAGTGCTCTGATTTCAACAGATTGACCACCCGTGAATCCTGGTTAAGCGAATTAAGGGCTCCATCCACAAGTCCCACATGCCTAGCGGAATCGCTCTGTTTTAGCTCCTCCTTCAATGTCTCCAGCTTCTTCTGCAAAAGCCTGATGAGGGGAATGACCTGACTCAGGCTGGCAGTGTCTGAACTGACTTCACGTGTGGCAAATTCAAAGGGTTGCAGAACCTTGCACAACGTTGAAATCATTCTCCACTGCGCTTGAGTCAGGTGCATTCCCCCTCCTTTGCCTATATCGTAGGCAGATGTATAGGCTTGAATGGCCTTTTGCTGCTTCTCCATCCTCTGAAGCATATAGAGGGTTGAATTCCACCTCGTTACCACTTCTTGCTTCAGATGATGGCAGGGCAGGTTCAGGAGTGTTTGCTGGTGCTCCAGTCTTCTCTTCGGCACGCGGTGGCTGAATACCGAAAGTGGCCCGCAATTCTTCGGGCCACCGACAGCATCTCTTGCACACCCCTGTCGTTTTTTAAATAATTCTGCACCACCAAATTCAATGTATGTGCAAAACATGGGACGTGCTGGAATTTGCCCAGATGTAATGCACGCACAATATTGGTGGCGTTGTCCGATGTCACAAATCCCCAGGAGAGTCCAATTGGGGTAAGCCATTCTGCGATGATGTTCCTCCGTTTTCGTAAGAGGTTGTCAGCTGTGTGCCTCTTCTGGAAAGCGGTGATACAAAGCGTAGCCTGTCTAGGAACGAGTTGGCGTTTGCGAGATGCTGCTACTGGTGCCGCCGCTGCTGTTCTTGCTGCGGGAGACAATACATCTACCCAGTGGGCTGTCACAGTCATATAGTCCTGAGTCTGCCCTGCTCCACTTGTCCACATGTCCGTGGTTAAGTGGACATTGGGTACAACTGCATTTTTTAGGACACTGGTGACTCTTTTTCTGACGTCTGTGTACATTTTCGGTATCGCCTGCCTAGAGAAATGGAACCTAGATGGTATTTGGTACCGGGGACACAGTACCTCAATCAAGTCTCTAGTTGCCTGTGAATTAACGGTGGATACCGGACACACGTTTCTCACCGCCCAGGCTGCCAAGGCCTGAGTTATCCGCTTTGCAGCAGGATGACTGCTGTGATATTTCATCTTCCTCGCAAAGAACTGTTGGACAGTCAATTGCTTAATGGAAGTAGTACAAGTGGTCTTCCGACTTCCCCTCTGGGATGACGATCGACTCCCAGCAGCAACAACAGCAGCGCCAGCAGCAGTAGGCGTTACACTCAAGGATGCATCGGAGGAATCCCAGGCAGGAGAGGACTCGTCAGACTTGACAGTGACATGGCCTGCAGGACTATTGGCTTTCCTGGGTAAGGAGGAAATTGACACTGAGGGAGTTGGTGGTGTGGTTTGCAGGAGCTTGGTTACAAGAGGAAGGGATTTAGTGGTCAGTGGACTGCTTCATCTGTCATCCAAAGTTTTTGAACTTGTCACTGACTTCTGATGAATGCGGTCCAGGTGACGTATAAGGGAGGATGTTCCTAGGTGGTTAACGTCCTTACCCCTACTTATTACAGCTTGACAAAGGCGACACACGGCTAGACACCAGTTGTCCGCATTTCTGTTGAAATAATTCCACACCGAAGAGGTGATTTTTTTTGTATTTTGACCAGGCATGTCAATGGCCATATTCGTCCCACGGACAACAGGTTTCTCCCCGGGTGCCTGACTTAAACAAACCACCTCACCATCAGAATCCTCCTTGTCAATTTCCTCCCCAGCGCCAGCAACACCCATATCCTCATCCTGGTGTACTTCAACAGTGACATCTTCAATTTGACTATCAGGAACTGGACTGCGGGTGCTCCTTCCAGCAATTGCAGGGGACGTGCAAATGGTGGAAGGCGCAACCTCTTCCCGTCCAGTGTTGGGAAGGTCAGGCATCGCAACCGACACAATTGGACTCTCCTTGGGGATTTGTGATTTAGAAGAACGCACAGTTCTTTGCTGTGCTTTTGCCATCTTAACTCTTTTAAGTTTTCTAGCAGGAGGATGACTGCTTCCATCCTCAGGTGAAGCTGAACCACTAGCCTTGAATATAGGCCAGGGCCTCAGCCGTTCCTTGCCACTCCGTGTCGTAAATGGCACATTGGCAAGTTTACGCTTCTCCTCAGACGATTTTGATTTAGATTTTTGGGTCATTTTACTGAGCTTTATTTTTTTGAATTTTACATGCTCTCTACTATGACATTGTGCATCGGCCTTGGCAGACGACGTTGATGGCATTTCATCGTCTCAGCCATGACTAGTGGCAGCAGCTTCAGCACGAGGTGGAAGTGCATCTTGATCTTTCCCTATTTTACCCTCCACATTTTTGTTCTCCATTTTTTAATGTGTGGAATTATATGCCAGTAATAGATCAACGTATAATACTGGTGGTCACTGGTCAGCAAAACTCTGCACTGTACTCCTCCTATATAATATACTGGTGGTCCCCAGTCCCCACAATAAAGCAGTGTGAGCACAGATATATGCAGCACACTGAGCACAGATATGGAGCGTTTTTCAGGCAGAGAACGTATAATACTGGTGGTCACTGGTCAGCAAAACTCTGCACTGTACTCCTATATAATATACTGGTGGTCCCCAGTCCCCACAATAAAGCAGTGTGAGCACAGATATATGCAGCACACTGAGCACAGATATGGAGCGTTTTTCAGGCAGAGAACGTATAATACTGGTGGTCACTGGTCAGCAAAACTCTGCACTGTACTCCTCCTATATAATATACTGGTGGTCCCCAGTCCCCACAATAAAGCAGTGTGAGCACAGATATACTGAGCACAGATATGGAGCGTTTTTCAGGCAGAGAACGTATAATACTGGTGGTCACTGGTCAGCAAAACTCTGCTCTGTACTCCTTCTATATAATATACTGGTGGTCCCCAGTCCCCACAATAAAGCAGTGTGAGCACAGATATATGCAGCACACTGAGCACAGATATGGAGCGTTTTTCAGGCAGAGAATGTATAATACTGGTGGTCACTGGTCAGCAAAACTGGTCAGCAAAACTCTGCACTGTACTCCTCCTATAATACTGTTGGTCCCCAGAATAAAGATATTTGCAGCCCCCTGAAACAAAGTGAGAGGACGCCAGCCACGTCCTCTCACTATCATTTCCAATGCACGAGTGAAAAATGGCGGCGACGCGCGGCTCCTTATATAGAATCCGAATCTCGCGAGAATCCGACAGCGGGATGATGACGTTCGGGCGCGCTCGGGTTAACCGAGCAAGGCGGGAGGATCCGAGTCACTCGGACCCGTGAAAAAAAAGGTGAAGTTCGGGCGGGTTCGGATCCCGGGGATCCGAACTCGCTCATCACTAGAAAAAACACACGTAAATTGATTAAGTTTTTCAGTATATGGAAGGCATGTGTGTGCGGGCATATTTTGTATAATGTGGGTGTGGTTTATGTAGCTAATAAAACATATTGAGCATTTTAGTGACATATTTACAATAATCAAAGTATTTTGTATACATCTTAATGAACAAACTACGATAGAACACACCATTGGCCTTTCTACTATATACAGATGTAACCACTTACATCTAGCCTACCTGCACATTAAACAGCCCTTCTAGTCATGCCATGCCGTGGTGTGACTCGGTAGCGCCAAACGTCTTTACATGCAATTTTTTCCCATTAAAATGTGTCTTTATTCACAAAATGATGTGAATAGGACGCACACGCAGACTCTGCTGATTAAAATGATATGCGGCATGCCTATATTCTGTGTGTGTCTGCGGCTGTATCTGCACACGAAATGCTACACTGCCATTTCGTATGCAGATACAGCCGTAATCTTACTTTTTCCCATGTTGGAAGTGGCAGTTCCTACTTACTAATTGCTCACTGACTGTTGTAAATGGTTAAATTGTGTCATGTGATGGTAAGGATCTAAGATCAGCAATAAGAGGAACAATCGTTGCTGTCTGTTAGATTATTATCTTAACGCTTTTGCTACTAGAAACCCTTGTTAAAGACTCTTCTGTTCTTAGATTGTCCATCACGGAATTCACACAGTGGCTCCTTACTAATAATCTGGACACTAGGGATGTCACCGTAGCTTCCCGTACAGACTATCTATTTTAAAATTTCACAAATTAAAAGATTTTATTCATAGATTTATTTTCAGAAACCGCACAGCAGGGGAATGTAGTTCTTATTTTTGGTGAGCCACTCTGAAGCGTTAAGGAGACTGCACACGTAGCGATTTCTGTCTAGATTGCTTAGAAATATAGCAGACATCACTCCGTGTGTATGCCCCATAGCGATAGTGATGCACGGCCCCGCGCGTCGCCTTCACCGTTTCTAGATTGGCTTAGTCAGATCGCTCCCTTCACCGCTGGGTGAAGTCAGCCCCCCTCCTCGCTCAGCAGGGCGAGAGATGCGTGCTGAGCAGGGGGAGAAATGTGTGCTGAGCAGGGCCAGATTAAGCCCTCGGGGGGCCCAGGGCACCCAAGACAGGAGCCCCCCCCCCCCCCCCCTTTCCCAGAGTCGCGCTGCAGCAGATAGAGAAAAGAATACACCAGACTGCCGGGGCAGGAGGGATCCACGCTGCTGGGGGAGGAGTGCGGCTGTGCATGCGGCTTCCTCCTCTCGGGCAGCACGGGCGGGGACTGAGTCAAGCAATCTCCAGCCACCGCTGACAGCAGCATCTCTCCTGGCAGCAGCGAAGGCTGGAGATCGCTTGCCTTAGACCCTGACTGTGCTGCCTGGGAGGAGGGGGGAGGAAGCCGCATGCACAGCCTCAATCTTTCCCTGGCACCGTGGATCCCTCCTGCCCCGGCAACCTGAAGAGCAGTGCAGAGCTCTGGCTGGGGGGCCCCTTAAGACAGGTGGGCCCGGGGTACTGAACCCCTTGGCACCACCCTTAATCCGGCTTTGGTGCTGAGCGATCTGTGGTACTTTTTTCTGCCATTATGTATTATGGGCCTAATCCATGTTTGACGCAGCTGCGATTTCTCAGGCTACAGACTTGCTAATCATTGCAAGTGAAGCTGCTTTCCAGAAAAGAATATAGATGCCCACCGGAGCCATCGCAACGTCCTCAGCAACTTCATACACATACAGATGTAGCCATGCTCATCTTTGCTGCGATGGGGCATGCTGCAACATGGCTTGCTGTATGGAATTAATTGTTAGGCTATAACTTTGCAGGGTGAGAAAGTGTAAGTCATAAGGTACAGTAAGTAGCATTGCAGGAAATCAGTCAGAATTTGTAGTCTCTCCCTACAACAGGTTAAACCAGCTGTAGAAGATTCCATGACCAGACAAGGTGCTTGTTAGGTTAGGTATTTTTATAAACCGTCACCGATCCCATGACAAAGTGCCCAGTAGGCAGGAAACATGTTTGGACATTGATTGACATGTTGGGACACCTTATTGTCCCCCATGTTATAGTAATTTCACCTTTTCACCTGGATGACAATAAACAATAACCTACTGTATCGTCATCTGTGGCATAAATGTTTGGAGGTCAGGACTGTTTGTGATGTGTATAAGAAGATGTGAATGAGGCAGTGTAATGGAAAATATTCATATTGATACGTGAATATATTAGATATACCCACAATACAGTAGTAGATTCTCAAGCTTAAATAATATAAGAATTGCATTAAATGTTACTTGCTTTATACCCCTTTCTGACCGAAAATGAAGTTACCGGGTGAAGCAGTTCCACCGGGTAATTTCATGAAAAACGCAGGTCCTTTTCTGTGTGAAAGGGTCAACCCGGGTTGACCCTTTCACAGAGACATAATACCCGTGTTGATCCGCAAATTACCGGATCGAAATTCTCGACCTGGTAATTTGCTTGTCGGTGTGAAAGGGGGGTCAGACAGAGCCCGGCAACACGACCCGGCACTGAAATGCCGGGTAATTGCCGGGATTTCTGTCTGAAAGTGGTATTAGTGTGGTGTGTCTGGGACTTGAGATACTGTGTCGGCAGTAACATACCACAAAATAAACTGTAACGTCTGGTCAGTACTGCCAACGGCAATGTGCTTTGCTCAGTTTTCAGATGTGGTTTAGAAAGCGCAGTATTATGCAGAGCTGAAAGGTTCTGTACACTCCACATAAATTGGGAACATGTTAGTAATGTACAATGTTTACCCCCTCTAGATTTTAGATTCTTATTCCAGGAAATCATTTGTGCATTTGAACAGTTTGTGGGATAAGTTTTGTCTATAAGATTATAATGCCAAGTTGTTTTGTACAATGTGATTGGTCAGCGGTCAGATAGAGGAGGAGCTTGTTCTGTACAGCCTAAAGCTAGGTACACACCTGATAGATTGTACTCGGAATCCACGATTGTATGACAGTTGAAACGATCTTGATAACATTAGATTTCCAGTATAAACACTACTGAATTATCTGCTCCTGTCTAAACGATTATATGTCCTAAAGCCTATCCGTTTGATGGGTGGTATTCATGTGACCGACAGTCACATGACCTCCTCCACCATCCCGCCGGCTCAGTATCCCGATGGTCGGCATGCCGACCAACAGGGACTATTTCCACTCGTGGGTGTCCACGACACCCATAGAGTGGGAATAGAACCCGGTCGCCACCGAGCCCGCAAGCGGCTTGCTGCACTCGCCCCTCCCCGCCGGGATCCCGGCGTCGGTATGCTGCCGGGATCCCGGCGTCGGTAAGCTGACCGGCGGTCAGGAGACCGCCGGTCAGCCATACTACACCCCGTTTGATACATAGACAGTGTCTAATTAGACAGTCAATAGATAGACACCATATATTAGACAGACATTAGGTCGACAGGGTCAAAAGGTCGACAGGGTCAAAAGGTCGACAGGTCAGAAGGTCGACATGGTCAAAAGGTCGACATGAAAATGGTCAACATAAAAAAGATAGACAATTTTTTTTTATGTAACATGTTTTTGGATTATTTCATACTTTCTCTATCCATGTCGGCATAGAGTTGGTTATAAACCTTGTGGCGAGCGCAGCGAGCCACCGTGCCCGAAGCGTGGCGAGCGAAGCGTGGCGAGCGAAGCGAGCCCCGCGAGGGTATGCCTTTCTACAATTGGGGGTCCCAGATGACAAAACTATCCACACAAACCACAAAAATGCAAAAAAAACTTTTTTTCATGTCGACCATTTTCATGTCGACCTTTTGACCCTGTCGACCTTTTGACCCTGTCGACCTAATGTCTGTCTATCTATTGACTGTCTAACTAGACACTATCTATCTTTCATACCGGAACCGTCCTAAAGACCATCAAAGGTGACATTTTAAAATGAACTACAGTATGTTGGACAGATTATACGCACTATAAAATATACACAATAATTACTCATCAGGACCAGCAAATGTCATGCAACACGTCGGAACAGATGAGCAGGACTGACAGGTTTTTCTAGCATAATCTGCCTTCCGTGCTGTATGTATACACTATGGGGTTAATTCAGACCTGATCGCTCGCTAGCGTGTTTTGCAGTGCTGCGATCAGGTCAGAACTGCACATGCGTAAGCACCGCAATGCGCAGGGGTGTCGCACGGGTACAAAGCGGTTCCTTGCTGTGCGATGGTTTTTACGAAGAATCCATTCGCACAGCCGATCGCAAGGAGATTGTCAGGAAGAAGGCGTTTGTGGGTGTCAACTCACCGTTTTCTGGGAGTGTTTGGAAAAACGCAGGCGTGTCCAAGCATTTGCAGGGTGGGTGCCTGACGTCCATTCCGGTCCCGGACAGGCTGAAGTGATCGCAGCAACTGAGTAAGTCCTGGGCAACTCAGAAACTGCACAAAGTTTTTTTTGTAGCGCTCGGCTGCACATGCGTTCGCACACTTGCAAAGCGAAAATACACTCCCCTATGGGCGGCGACTATCTGTTCGCAGCAGTGCAAAAAAAACCTAGCGAGCGATCAGGTCTGAATTAGGCTCTATGTACAATAATCAGTTTGAGCAGCCATAGATTGTCTGTAGAGTACAGTTGTTGCTTAGTGCAAGTGTGTTATTGCAGCTATTGGAGGGGAGATCAAATGCGCAGAACCATTACTTGGTGTAATGTGTTTGGGATTAGGCCTGATGCAGAGGCACACACAGTGCTGATGTTCACATAGCTGAGCGATTTATTTGCAACTGCAATAAATTCAGAAAGCCCCTAAGGCATTACACACACAGGTGCTGCTGTGATCAGTACAGACGCTATCAGAAATAGGTCGACAAAAGTGATAAGTGTTCTTCTGTGGCGACTGTGAGGTGGCTGGAAGTGAACGTAAAAAAAGTCCGTCTCATGGGAGTGGTATGGGAGTGTCTTGGGTATGTCAGTATTCCGAAACACACAGCTGCAGCCGCAGAGGCCATAGTCAGATCTGCTGCAAGTGGTGATGGTGAGTTCACGTCAGCGTCTAAAGTATCACCGGCGGTATTACAGCGTGCAGAGACACTCAGTGCTTGCATATACAGGCGCAGGCTACTACACCAGGGGAAGGATGATACTAGCATTTGCACATTACCACAGAAGCAACAGCGTCCACCTCTGAATCACGCTCTTACTGTCGTGTGCACTCATGACAAGTGCTGAGAGTGTATGGCAGGTTAGTAGTATATGTAGTTACTACTGTATGTCAACATTATGACTATGTCAGCAATCTGAATGCAGAGGCGCACTCAGCGGGCTTTTTGTGTGGCTGAGTATTCGGATGTAAGAGACCTAGCGGGTGGGGGCGTAGGAGAGACGATACCGCGCACATACAGTTACTCACCTCGCACCTGCCGCTGACTCTTACCTTCGGGTCGGTGACGATCCCGGATCTCTCTCTCTCCGTCGGCTGCACCCCCGTATTTAGGTCGGTGACGGTCCCGGAACTCTCGCTCCCTGCCAGCTGCCCTTCCGTCTGGAAGAGAAGGGCAACTGCGCTAAGGCTCTGGAAAGGGTCTGGGGGGGGGAGGGGGGGGGGGGGAGTCAATCGGGCAGACGCTCACAGAACTAAAATATGGTCAGCATTGGCACTTGTGGCCTCAGACTGGTTACACCCGTGTGCGAGGCACGGTGGGTGCAACCCGGACGGAAACGCCCTACGAAACAGGGGGAGAAGGGGGAGGGGTCAAGTACGGTACACCAGACAGACTCAAACAAGTTATCCTCACCGGGTATATGCTTGTCCCCTTGATAGTCAGATGTCTTGGTCTCGGCACCTGGAACAAACTTCGAACCACAACAACAACAACAACAACAGACGGTACCTTACTTTCAATAGGGACCTACCGGTGGAGGGCCCGCGAGTAATAAACCTCGCAATGTAGATAGTACACGACGGCGCTCGATGTTAGCGCGTAAGCAAGACGATGTGGACAGTGTATGGAAAGGTGAACAGTGTACAATGATAACAAGCACGGTGGTACAATGGTAAACGATGTGCTACAACGAGTGCGACGCACACCCCAGGGACCAATGGTGGGCCTAGCGCCCGCTAATGCTCAGGCCTTGGCCTGCCTGACTGTGGGGGGGCCAATGGGGCCTTGCGCCCGCTTCTACTCAGGCCTTTGCCTGCCTGACTGTGGGGGACAATGAGGGCCTAGCGCCCGCTGCTGCTCAGGCCTTTGCCTGCCTGACTGTGGGGGACAATGGGGCCTAGCGCCCGCTGCTGCTCAGGCCTTGGCCTGCCTGACTGTGGGGGACAATGGGGGCCTAGCGCCCGCTGCTGCTCAGGCCTTGGCCTGCCTGACTGTGGGGGACAATGGGGGCCTAGCGCCCGCTGCTGCTCAGGCCTTTGCCTGCCTAACGGTGGGGGACAATTAGGACCTCGGCCTAGCGCCGGCGTTGGTGGTGCGGTGGGCGGAGACATGGTGGAGCCTGTGGGGGAAAAAGGGGCCTCATTGAGGGCTTACCTGGTCCACCGATGGCCGGAAGTCCGATCCGGAATCCTCTGCAGGGCCGCCTCCGCTGACCGCGCCGATGTCCTCTGTCCGCTCGCCGTCCAGCGCGCCGATGTCCTCTGTCCGCTCGCCGTCCAACTCTTCTCGCTTCCCGCCGCGTGCGGGATTTTAAAAGGCCCGCCGCTCGGCCCTCTGGGATGGGTGACGCGGCAGGTCCTCATTGGCCCGCTGCGTCGCCCAGTGATGACGCGCCACAGCACGTGGGCGCACCTGCTACTGCGGCGGGCAGCAGTGGGGGGTGAAGGCTCCGGACCGGCAGTGGGGGGTGGAGTGGGTCGCGCCAGCACTCCCACAGGGACATGTTGCAGTGCCCTTTGTGTGGCTGAGTATCAGGAATACTTACCTACTTTGCTGCCTCCTCCGGGAGGAGGCAGCATACTAGGTGCATAGGGGGCGTGGCCAGCGGGAAGGTGGGCTGTCCAGGGGCGTGGTATCACAATTGTGTCATCGTGGCTCCACCCCCTGCTCCAGAGTGCTGATGAAAACAGGACCTGTCGAGTGGGGGCGGAGTTACGATGACGCAATTCAGCACAAACCATAAAATTGGGTTCCTCTCGGGCCGTCCACTTGTGCTCTGCTGTGGGCAGCCATTTTGGGAGGATAGGCAAGTATGGTATCAGGACATGTAACAGTGCCCTTGTGTGGCTGAGTATCAGGACATGTAGCAGTGCTATTTGTGTGGCTGAGTATAAGGACATATAGCAGTGCCCAGTGACGCAACTAGAAATTTTTCTCCCCCAAGCCATAAAAATTCTCTGCCCCCCCCCCCCCCCTTTCCATAATTGGCACTAGTGAAGCAATGAATCTGCGCGCGCCACAAAAAATGGGCGTGCCCTTGCTCTCTCTACTGTGGTGCTTCTAGCATACTCTCTGGTCT
This sequence comes from Pseudophryne corroboree, assembly GCF_028390025.1. Classification (NCBI taxonomy): domain Eukaryota; kingdom Metazoa; phylum Chordata; class Amphibia; order Anura; family Myobatrachidae; genus Pseudophryne; species Pseudophryne corroboree. Next base: position 316,706,291 of record NC_086444.1, on the reverse strand, counting down.
GTATCACTGAGATACAGGCCAGAGAGTATGCTAGAAGCACCAGAGCAGAGAGCGACACACCAGGGAGAAAAGAGGTACTGCATAGGTTTTGAGAGGTTCAGGGTGCTAGCATGAACACTAGTTATACATTATGGTATACACTGCAATGCCCCTGAGACATTATACCACATACCACAATGCCCGTGATATGGTATGCCACACACATTATGTGACACATTATGACACACAACGCAATGTCCGTGATACATTATGCCACACACCACAATGCCCATTACACATTAAGTCCTATAGTAAGGCTTATAATTACTTTTAAATTACCTGCTCGTTGCCAGGGGTTTCATGCTCTTGGTTCCATCACGGTGCCAGGGGTTTTCATGCTTAGGGTGTCATGCTCGTTGCCAGGGGTTTCATGCGGTAGGTGTTATGCTTGTTGCCAGAGGTATCATGGGCTGGGTTTCAAGCTTGTTGCCAGGGGGTAATATTTGTTGCCAGGGGTTTCATGCACTGGGTGTCATGCTCGTTGCTAGGGGGTAATGCTTGTTGCCAGGGATTTCATGAGCTGAGTGTTGTGCTTGTAACCAGGGGGTAGTGCTTGTTGCTAGGGCTGTGCTCCCAGTGCCACATATGCCCCCACAGTGCCAGGTACAAATATGCCCCCCCCCAGTGCCAGGTACACATATACCCCCAGTTCCAAATATGCCCCCCCCCCCCCCAGTGCCAGGTACACATATACCCCCCAGTGCCAAATATGCTCCCCCAGGGCCAAATATGCTCCCCCAAGTGCCAAATATGCTCCCCCAGTGCCAAATATGCCCCCCTAGTGCCAAATATGCTCCCCCAGTGCCAAATATGCTGCTGTGCGTTTTTTGAAGGAGGACACGGAGGGCACAGCGAGCGCCTCTCCTGTGTGTCCCTCCTGCGTCTTCGGCTGCAACGTCGTGTCTGTTAAATGAAGTGCCGGTTTCTTGAGCCAATCAGAGCTCACGAACGGGCACTTCATTTAACAGACATGCTGCTGCCACCGGAGACCCGGGAGGGACACATAGGAGAGGCGCGCACTGTGCCCTCCGTGTCCTTCCCAGCAGTAATCAGTGGCGGCGGCTAGGGCGCCCCGCAGCCCGGCACTCCTTCAAGCGACTGCAGTGGCTGCGGACCCCTAGTTACGCCACTGGCAGTGCCCTTGAGTGGCTGAGTATCAGGACATGTAGCAGTGCTATTTGTGTGGCTGAGTATCAGGACATGTAGCAGTGCTATTTGTGTGGCTGAGTATAAGGACATGTAGCAGTGCTCTTATTTTAAAATTAAGACTTTATCAAGTTTTTTTTTTTTTTAAAGAATGAACGTATTTGTTGAAGCATTATTTGCAGAGGTGTAGCGTGGAGACATGACACCCGGAGCAGGGTCATGTCACAGCGCCTTCCCCCCGCCACACCACACACATATACTGTGTGTGTGTGTGTGTGTGTGTGTGTGTGTGTGTGTGTGTGTGTGCGTGTGTGTGTGTGCGTGTGTGTGTGTGTGTGTATATATATATATATATATATATATATATATCATTCCATGGTAACGAACGTTACATTTTGAAATATATTTCATGTGAAATATATTTTTTGGAGCAAGTGTTTTGAATATTTTGTGCAAAGTAAATGTTGTTTGTGTGGTACATGATATACTTTAATTTTGATGCAAAGCTTGTCATGAAAACTGGTAACAAACATTACATAAAAATGACATTTAAATATATATATATATATATATATACATACACTCACGTATAGGCACAGACATATACAAACACACACATATACACAGATATATACACACACATACACAGACATACATACACGCACAGATGTACACAGACATACACATATACACACAGACATCCATAAACTCACACATATGCTCACACATACTGTATACAAAGAAATATACACAAACACACACATATACACACCGACATATACACAGATATATACATGTATACACATAAACACACACATATACACACTGACATACACACAGATATATACACGTATACACATAAACACACACATATGCACACAGACATATACATACATAGAAACACATTTACACACACATATACACGCACACACAGACATATACGCACATAAACACACAGTATACACAGGCATAAACACATACACATAAACACACACACAGTATACACATATCAATTCTCACCAAGAAGAGGGTAGCAGCTACTTGTTTTAGCCTGGATGGGCGGAGCTTTTATGTGATTGACAAGCTGGGCATCCGTGGGTAGTAGAGAAGGACTCAGGAAAGGGAAGGGGTAGCCACCATACTACCTGCATGTTCCATATCACTGAATGGAGATACAGTATCTGACAGCCAGGAAGGTTCTTCTGACAAGCCTCCAAACCTCCCCTCTTCCCTAACAACACACCACACTACACTGCACTTGACTCTCTGCATTGCAATCGGTGATATGGAACTTGCAGGCAATGTGGTGGCCACCCCTTCCCTCTCTTCCAGTCATCTCCTTCTACCCTGAGTCTCAGGTCTCCCAGCTCTGTGAGCCAGCGCCTTCTGTCCCCAGCGGCGCCTGGAGCTTAAGCTCCACCCTTGCTACGCCCCTGATCATATGTTGCCCAATGGCATTTCATTCAGGGATGACTTTCCTCAGTGAGGTGTGCTGGATTTTGCAGTTGTACTGTAGTGTGTATACGTATAACTCTAAAACACTGTCCTATATATTGTATGTGTTTCTGCATCAGTTATGTTAAAATCTGGTGATGAATTTCTATGGCAGGCTGACATCTTGCTCTCTTCTGAAGAGTGAAAACCATCATGGCCACTTCCAACCTGGAAAACCAGCTACAAAGTGCCCAGAAGAATCTGTTATTTCTGCAGCAGGAACATGCCAACACACTGAAAGGCTTGCACGCTGAGATCCGCAGGCTGCAGCAACATTGTACAGGTAATAATGACTGGCAGCCATATTCTATTATATTATGTGCTAGTGCACCAATTCCATTGAGGAACAAAGGATGCAGTGTGAATGGGATTCGTTATTGATTACCGGTGAATGGGATGCCGGCTGCCAAAATCCAGACAGCGGCATTCCGCCAGAATGCCGGTAGCGGGGCGAGCGCTAAGAGTCCCCTTGCGGGATCACCAACGAGTGGGAATCGCCCTTTTGCGCCAGGATTCCGTTCGTCGGCATTGTCAGCTGTCAGGATTCCGGCGTCTGTATCTTGACAGCCGGTAAATTAAATGCATCCATGTGAATGTTAGTCATGGATATACAAAGACTAGCCACATGAGGCTCGCAGGCCGCCCAGTTCTCAGAAGCAATGAACATTATGAGTCATTGCTTCTGAGAACTGGGCGGCATCCTAATGTCCAGAAATTGTAACGGATTAATATACAGTACACAAACGTATTATGTGACTTCCATTGCACATGACCCTTATCCGGAGGCGTAGCTAGGGTTTTCGGAGCCCAGGGCAAGATGGAAAATGGCGCCCCCCCCCAAAAAAAAAACCACACAAAAAGAAGGGGTGTGGCCACGCTCCAGAAGGGGTGTGGCCACTGAAAATGGCCCACGGTGCCAGTTACATTGCCCCACAGTGCCGGATACATGCCCCACAGTGCCAGTTACATTGCCCCACAGTGCCGGATACATGCCCCACAGTGCCGTATACATGGCCCACAGTGCCAGATACATTGCCCCACAGTGCCAGATACATTGCCCCACAGTGCCAGATACATGCCCCACAGTGCCATTAACATTGCCCCACAGTGCCAGTTACATTGCCCCACAGTGCCAGTTACATTACCCCACAGTGCCGGATACATGCCCCACAGTGCCGTATACATACCCCACAGTGCCAGATACATTGCCCCACAGTGCCAGATACATTGCCCCACAGCGCCAAATACATGCCTCACTCAGTGCCAGATACATGCCCCACAGTGCCAGTTACATTGCCCCACAGTGCCAGTTACATTGCCCCACAGTGCCAGTTACATTGCCCCACAGTGCCAGATACATGCCCCACTGTGCCAGTTACATTGCCCCACAGTGCCAGATACATGCCCACAGTGCCAGATACATGCCCCACAGTGCCAGGCCCCACTCAGTGCCAGTTACATGCCCCATTTGGTGCCAGATACATGCCCCACTGTGCCGCCGCCGACCCCCCCCCCCCGTCACTCACCGGCCCCCTTGTTGTTGATATGTGAGGGGAGGAGAGCAGCGCCTCTCCGTCCCCTCACCGCTCCAGGTCTCCGGCGGCTGTCTGGCGCCGGTTCGCTAGCCAATCAGAGCTCGCGGACCGGCAGCCAATCAGGAGCCGGTCCGCAAGCTCTGATTGGCTAACGCCGGAGACCGGACACAGCAGCGCTTCTGGCAGCGCTGCTAGTGCTGGCAGCGGCGGTGAGGGGAGGGAGAGACGCTGCGCTCTCCTCCCCTCACATTTAGGGTTGACGGGGGCGAGTGGGCATGATGCCCTGGCCGCCGGCGGCGCCCCCCTCTCCTGGGCCTGCCTAGGCGCCCAGGGCACGTGCCCCACTCGCCCTACCCTAGAAACGCCTCTGCCCTTATCACACAGAGATGTCCACATAACCAATAAAGAGAAAGTTGTCAACAATACAGCCTGCATGTATGATCTAATTGCAGAATCATGAAGCCTAATATCGGAGCTGAGTATAATATACGAGTCCACACCTGACTAGGACAAATCAAGGATATATGATGCATTATGTTTCTACTGTGTTGGTTCTCCCTCAGTATGTGCAGCCCAGCTGGCTGACATCCAGGTCAGGAGAATGGATGCTACATGCTGCTATAACACCTGTTCTTACAGCATAAAAGTAACAGTTTGGATCATTTTAACACATTCATTACCGGCAACTGGCTGCAGTATTTTCCTGTACTGTTTTAAAGGTTTCATTACAATGCATCATTCATGGATGGGAACTAGCCCGCAGGATGGGATTTCTCCGCCTTAATTGGGATAGTTGGGAGATACATATTTCAAATTTGTCTGTATGGTGCAGAAAGTGTCTAATTAAGACTATTAGCCTTCTCACAATCACTGGGGTCAAATCAATTTGGGGCAATGTTTTGCCATACATTTCCTTGATGTATAGTAGCACATATATATTCCCATTACAGTACCATCTATATCACTGATTTTTCTGTGCATCTCTACAGGGTACTAGGTGTAAGAGGTTATATAGATGGATGTGATGCGATGTGCCCTTCTGAAACAGCTCATCGACCACATCGCTCCTGTTGAACTGACCCCACAGTCTCTACAAATACAAATCGTTGTGGTTTTTTTACTTTTCAGGTTAAAATTGCTCAGCCAGCACACAGGATTACCCCCTAAGTGTGCAGTCTCCACCCCTTGGTTCAGAAACAGAAAAGAAACAAGCCCACATTCACTTTAATCATGTATTATGGTATATAGAGAATAGGGTTGAGGATACCGCACAGGACTATGTAGTGTGTAATAAATGACAGATTATATGATAGGGTTCCCGAGAAAAACCGACAGTCAAGACCTTAATCTGAAATTAATCACCATCTATCACTAAAAAACTTTTTTGGGTAGATTGAAAGTTGATTGTCAGTGGTGCTCCCATAGGTCCAAGGACATAATTAAGTATGAGGGTGAAAAGAAAAAGAAGTGCCTTTTTTGGGAGCACTCGCTCTCGGAAACAGTATTGGAATTAGTTTTATATAGGATGTATTGTAATGATGAAGCAATTAAAACGTAACTTTTAATAGTGACAAATTTCAATAAAATATGAGTACACTGTCTAGTGCAAAAAATATGTAATGAAAAAAAAAATATTTTTAGACTACATTAATCGTGAAACACGCAATCAGCTGTTGCTGTGAATATATTGCTGAATTTATTTAAACATTAATCGTAAATCTGCTGAACATGTATACACACTCCTGCCAAGCCAACCTTGTTGCCCGTCTGATACCATCAATGACCTACAACGCCTGGTATTCCCTAGTAGTCTCCCACTAAGGTACTAACCAGCCCCAACACTGTATTGCTGCCAAGATCAGGCGAGATTGGGCATACCCAGTGTGGTATGGTAGTAGGTTTACATATGATCAGAGGACTTTAGATGCGGCTGTTAAGAAGATTATGAAAAATATTCCATAATCTGCTAAACAGAACTGTGAAATTAAATATAGTGCCTTAATTTATTTTATTGACCGTCATTGCACCAATTTGTAACCCAATTGTCTAGGTATACAAGGGTTCAAATCATGTGGTCAATATAGATTTGTGTCACACAGCTTGTGTTTTATATGTGCATGACATCGTCATTTGTCAAAATATATCGATGAGGCTTGCATAGAACTATATGTGCATGACAGCGTCACTTGGAAAGTACTTAAATATTGCTTACATGGAAAAGCCTGCATTTGCTCATATAGACATAGCCAAAACATTATGCAGAGATCCAAGAAAAAAAAAAAAAATATATATCTGTTGTTGATCAAGTCTCCCTATCGTATAACCCTAAGGATTATCAGGGTTACAAATAGAAACTACTAATGAAGTCCACGATGGGATTTAAGCAGGTAGTTAGAAAAAAGAAAACAGAAAACTGTGACTGTAATCTTTAAACCCTTCTGCTGTTCTCATGTATTATGGTACCAGCTGTATGGCAATATAAATACCCTATAATATGGATACAGAACAGAAAAAACCCTGATGTTCAGAGAAGTTTTGCATTCATAGAGTGTGGGTGAGTTATGACGTCGTCGCGCACCGCACAGTAAAGGACCTGTCCACGAAGGGAAACTAGACGCGTACGCGTCTAGTTTCTCTTCACAGCGGCAGCAGGGGGCAACGGGCAGCGGGGGGCACAGCAGCAGCGGATCTTGCCCTGGTGCGGCGCCCTCCGGATGGCGCCCTGCACCCTCCGGAAGGCGGCGCCCCGGGCAAAAGTCCTGCTTGCCCGTGGCATGATCCGCTACTGCAGCTAATGTCAGGTATCATAGGACTTTAAAAGATACTGTTCTAGATGATGATTTGCCAAATGTGCCCAAAGTGCAAAGGGAAGCTGGATATAATCATATGTTTAACACTTTCTGCGTGTTCTTTTTTTCTCCTTAGATCTGACATATGAACTGACTCTTAAAACTTCTGACGAGACAGGTAAGATCAGCTGAGTAATCTAATGCTATACAGGTATATTTTGTGTGCATGTTTCTGTTGTAAATATTTCAGCAATATTATAACAATGGCTGCCATGGTTTCAGTAATGCTAATTTTCATTATACAGTATGATGTAAACACTGTATAGAACAAGGAATAATTTCTTTTCTGGTCCAATATGAACCTGATATACAAGTAGAGTTCTATGAAAGGCTGAGCACAAAGGAAGACCATGGAGAATTTGCCAGCACAGAATCCACACACTGTTTTCTTTGTGGAGACTTATCTTTCCGGTCTCCACTAAAGTTACTTCAAGCCTTTGATTTTAGTGCCCCTCTATGTGGCTAAGAGTGCAGTGAGTATTTAATATGCTTCAAATTTATAACTGTTTTGTGTTACAGTATCATAACAGCTTATCTCCTATAGTTCTATGTCATGTCACTTGTAAACAAATTTCACTGAATCCTTAAAAAGAGGGCAACCAGAATATATTATTTACGCAGTAAACATCACTAAAAAATCTGTGGTGTCCCATTATTTGCATTCCATTGTTTGGGATACTTTCCCCACTGCTGATGCTTGTAGTCCCGGGATGCCCCAGTCAGGAGTCTTAATGTGCAGATGACCAAATCCTTTCCACAGAACAGATACACAGTCTGTGTTTGCCTGCTAATGTCAGCAAAAGTGAGCCCTAAGTGCTTCTAGTTCTACCTCAAATACTCCACACAATGGGGGTCATTCCGAGTTGTTCGCTCGTTGCCGATTTTCGCAACGGAGCGATTAAGGCAAAAATGCGCATGCGCATGGTACGCAGTGCGCATGCGCTAAGTATTTTAGCACAAAACTTAGTAGATTTACTCACGTCCGAACGAAGAATTTTCATCGTTGAAGTGATCAGAGTGTGATTGACAGGAAGTGGGTGTTTCTGGGCGGAAACTGACCGTTTTCTAGGAGTGTGCGGAAAAACGCAGGCATGCCAGGATAAAACGCGGGAGTGTCTGGAGAAACGGGGGAGCGGCTGGCCGAACGCAGGGCGTGTTTGTGACGTCAAACCAGGAACAAAACGGGCTGAGCTGATCGCAGTGTAGGAGTAAGTCTCGAGCTACTCAGAAACTGCTAAGAATTTTCTATTTGCAAATCTGCTAATCTTTCGTTCGCAATTCTGCTAAGCTAAGATACACTTCCAGAGGGCGGCGGCCTAGCGTGTGCAATGCTGCTAAAATCTGCTAGCGAGCGAACAACTCGGAATGACCTCCATTGTCATCCCTGCTGCATTCATAGACCTATTAATTCTGAAATTGTTATTGTATATATAGTGCAGAATGGTGAATCAAAAATGGAAATCACAGAACTCTGTGACATAGCCTGTTTTGCTGCAAACTTGAGTTTGCGCAAAATTTTGTCACAAGTTTGCTCTTCTATATATAAGCTCCTGCAGATGCGGCAACCTGCATCTGCAGTATGTAAGTTCCGGCACATCACTGAACAGCAGACTCCAGAATTTTCCAAAAGGTAAAAGGACACCCATTTGTGATTTGATGTCGAACAAAGAAAAAAATAGGTTATGGTATTTAATAGCTTAAGTAACATCTGGTTGGAATATAAAGATGTGGGACGGGATGTAATGAAGTCTGAGTTCGGTGGGCGAGCTCTGACTTTTTTTTAAAGGGGCAATCATGTACAAGGCATGGTTTAGCCTTTAACATAACTGCTCCTTTAAAAAAAGTCAGTGTGGCCGGCGTCCCGCACAGCCTCCGAACTAGGACTTCATTACACCCCGGCCGTGCACTCACACTCCTTTCTTTAGGAGCACCAGATAGCCCCACTTGGCACACCAGGTTCCTTGCTACTTAGCCACAGTTAGGATTCCTTTTTTATTTAATTTTTTGTTTTATTATTAGCAGAGTGAAATACTGCAAGAAGCAATAAATGTACATTGCCAGCGTACATTGACCATTAGTGCTTGCGGTACTTGTACATCTGTGTGCAGCTAAGTCTCAGAGCTATGTACCAGGTTCCAATATGACAGGCTGCTGCTATTCCTCCCACCATATTCTATTATGCTGAATCTGCAACTTTGTAATAAGGTTGTATCTATTCCTTTGCGAACACAGTCACAGCCTAGCGCCTCTGGTACACTGTGAGTACAGTAGCTTTGTATGAGGCTACGGTGCGACTAAAGTGCAATATTTAGTGGAAAAGTATGTTATACCACTTGCATCTGAGTGTCTCAGTTGTAACAAGCGTTTCCAACCGTATGGCATAAAGATGCTCGGTGCATGAGGACACATATGTAGCCAGATTCTCAAGTAATGACCAACCAAATCCAGATTCCTGTTATTGTCATGCAGAGCAAGGTGAGGTAACATTTTGTTCTGTATGCTCATGCTTCAATTCCTATTATATGTCAGCACATCTGTAACACGGTATGCATTCAGTGTCAACTCCAGAATATCAGCATGGTCAATGTGAACGTCGACACCCATTTTTAGGGTTAGTTCTAGGGTTATATGAAGAGTGTATTGGAAATTGTATAGTCGACAAGCCGAGATTATGGGGGGTATCCAGTAAACTGTGGTAAATTACGCCGGGGCTATCCTATTAGTACAATTGCTGACGCTAGTTGGAGGTTTGGCTTTGTCTGCCTCAGGCATGCAAAGCCAAATCCCAGATAAGTGACCATATTTAACTTAAAAAGTACAGGGAAAATAAATACAGTAGCTTTTCACGGACATGTGTTTTCGTAAGAAATAATAAAATGGGATCAAAAAAATCAGTGAAAAAATAAAAAAACAAATTTTCGCATCTAATTAGATACATTGTGTCAGCATTGTGAATGTCGACATCTGATATGTCGACATTCTGTACAAGTTGCCATTCAAACAATGTGGACATTCTGAATGTCTACTAAATATGTCACGCCCGTGGTACGCACTAGAACACAAGCTATGTTTAATCTGTATCACTGTTTCTGGCCAAAGCAAAATAGTGTTTTTCATTGCTTAGTTTATCCTTATATACTGCCTTACTTACAGCCATATTTATAATAATAAGCAATAGGTGGTAAAAAAAGAAAAAAGGGTACAACAGCACTGTTTCATCTTCCCCATTTGTTTTTGTTTTTTTCTATGTGTAAGTTTAGACCTAGATCTGGGCTGCAAATGCTGGGTCACACGTACATATTCCACCAGACTATATTTTATTGATAAATTATGGAAATAGGATAGTTCCCAAGTTCCAGGGATGAAGTTAGTTAATATTTACATGCATATAGAAATGATCAAAATTGACAATGGGAGGTTTCACAACATTTTAAGGTATAAACACAAGTTTTGCCGAGATTAAGGTTTCTTGTATAGGGAAGTGTGATGGTGCTTGTTTAACCACAGTACCTGTTATCAGCATCTCTGCAGTGACGTACAGTGAGGTGAATGAATGGTGAGGCACTCATGAGGATGAGTCTGAATGTTGGGAGCCTGTCTCACCACCTACTCACTGTAACTCTCTCCTCAGTACTCTAAAATACAGTGTCCATTTAGTCTCCTACCTTTATGCCTGTGTCTTCTCTTGCTGTGGCTGACTGAGTTCTGACTACTGTGCACGCTCTGGTCACATGACACATCCAAGAGTCCACCAGTGCTCAAGGTCCGCCCCCGCACTCAGAGGCATGCCTCTATTAGCTCCCTTTCTGTGCAGCTTTACTGCCCATGGTGTGGCCCTAACAACAGCTCTGCAAAGCAGTTTCTGACTGTAGAACTGAGGAAGAGCTGTTGCTGCCTCTTCTCTCGTCTCCCTGCAGCTCCAGGGATCTCCACAAAGCTGGTGAGTGTCAGCTATAAAAAGGATTACAATAAACAAAGAAGATGTTATGTTATAAATATCTTTTGTATTATTCTAATCGGTTTTATATGAAATCTCAGGAGTTTGACAGGAAGTCCCTGCATCTCTGGATGATGGTAACATATTAACATCAATATGCTTTATTATTTGAATAAAGACATTTTTAAATGAATACAGGTTTATAAATATGTGTTAATTTTTGTAAACAAATGTAATCTTCAGTTTCTGATATCAGGAGGTGTTATTGGAGTGCAGCTAATGGGAACAGATGGACACTTGTAAATAAAATTGATAACTGACCCTATTGCAGACATACAGCTAATACATATTTCTGATATAAGAGAAACAAACATAACAAAATGAGCTTCTAGTCTATCACACGTTAGAAAAAGTATTGCACAGACAGTGTCGGACTGGGGCATGAAGGGCCCACCAGAGGGATGCAGTAATAGGGGCCCATACTTAGAGGTGTGGCCAGCCTAAAAAGGGGGTGTGGCCAGCCTCCACAGAGGCTTGAAATATACAATAGTTTAGTGCAGTGTAATGCAACATATCTACCATGTATAATACAAGTGCACAGTCTGGAGCCTGATCCCTAGAGGAAGGAGTGGGCCCTCAGGCAGTGGGGCCTACCGGTGGTTTCCCTGGTACCCCTGTGGGCCAGTCCGACCCTGTGCACAGATGTTATGAAAGGAGAAATGTGAATAAAGATACAAAGGGGGAGAAAGAAATGGAAATGCACAAATAAACACAAGGGGCAAGATAGTAAACAGTGAGAAAGATGAGGCCAGCATCAGGAGGTAACGTATCCAGCATAGCAGGGTTTCCAGGTGCCCAGAAACTCACCCTAAGTGAGTCTCTGATTGTAGGGTCAGACATTAACTCTGCTGCACCTAGAAAAATGTTTCTTCACAAATTTTATCTCAAATTCAATATTCTTAGGTCTTATATTCCCCTGAAACCTAACACGTATATTAGTAGGTTATTATACCCTCTTAGAGATTGCTTGCATCACATAACGGTGCACATAAGACATTATGGTGGTCATTCTGAGTTGTTCGCTCATTGCCGATTTTTGCTATCCTGCGAATTTGTTGCTAAATGCGCATGCTCATGGTACGCAGCGCGCATGCGCTTAGTTATTTAACTAAAAACTTAGCAGTTTTGCTGGTGTTCGTGCGGCACTTTTCAGTCGCACGGCTGATCGGTGAATGATTGACAGGAAAGGGGCGTTTCTGGGTGGTAACTGAGCGTTTTCCGGGAGTGTCCTAAAAAAATGCAGGCATGTCAGGGAAAAATGCGGGAGTGGCTGGAGAAACGGGGGAGTGGCTGGTCGAAAGCAGGGCGTGTTTGTGACGTCAAACCAGGAACTAAACGGACCAAGCTGATCGCAATCTAGGAGTAGTTCTGGAGCTACTCAGAAACTGCAAGAAAATATTTAGTAGCAATTCTGCTAATCTTTCGTTCGCAATTCTGCTAAGCTAAGATACACTCCCAGAGGGCGGCGGCCTAGCGTTTGCAATGCTGCTAAAAGCAGCTTGCGAGCGAACAACTCGGAATGAGGGCCTATATTGCACACAAGCACCTTCTTCTCCATCTTATCTTTACATTGGTGCACACCTGCTTTCTGCATTTTATAAACAGATGAAGGAACTTTCCCGCTACTTTTTTGTATTCTTCTAGTTCTTCAGTTTGCATTAAGCAACTGGTGCCAGGTTTCCTCAGAGCAGGTAATATTTTTTCAGCACTATTATCCAATTTGTAAAGTGCTGAAATCCATCAACTGTCTAAAATAATGTGCACTGCCCTCTTTAAGAGCAAGCCCGTTGCCTTATATGCCCTTACATAAGCTATAAGCTCATGCTACCCCTTTAAATGTCTCCAGGCAGCTGATTGCCTGCACTTTGCTCCATCTGTGTCGTACTCTAAATCCACATAGTCCCCTGTGGGTTCAGAGGAGAATTACAGGACAAATATTAATATTTCATGTAATCTTGTTACAGCTAAAAAGATGGGTAAATTGTAAAAACTGGACCCTTGAACAGCAAATGGCCTTTCCTTATTGATTTACTGGCCATTAGTGTACTTGAACACATGAGCCTTTCATGTTGTGCTGTTCTAAGAACAAAGCTCTGCTTGCAGACTGAAATCTGAGCCCGCATAGGGATACATTGCTGCAGTTCCATCAATATTTTATTCCTTACGGTGGCGGACTGAACCATCACCACATTGTACAGCAAAGGGAAGTAACTGTTGCAGACAAGTAAGATGCATTTCACATTTCATTTCCTGTCAATCTTCAGTACAAATCTGAGGAAGAATTCCCAAACTGAGTGGCAAAAAAACTGGAATATGAGATGATCTAATTCACAAATTGACAGAAACAGAGTTTGTAAAATGGTTTATAAAACATTTAATAGGTATACTGTGAAATATTGTTTCATTTGTAATAAGTTACTAACTTTGAATTGTTTTTGAAGATCTCCATTTAAATAGTCAAAATGTAAAATTTTAATTCTAGCATTTAAAAAAATGGGTTACAAATTTTGATTTATAATAACCACAAAAACCCCCAACATTAATAGACTTGGACTTTTTTTCATAAGAATTTTAAAAATGTTAAAACATGGAGCTAAACTATTCAGAAACTAAAGTTAAATGGGTTTAATTAATACTTTTACTGCACTATAAATCATAAATTGTAATTTGTTAATTTGGATCTTGGAAAAACTATCATTTCTGGACATGCTGTAAATGGGTCAATTCCTCTCTGCCATGTGAAGGACAGGAATTGCATAAAAAAAGGTCCAGCCTTATGGGTATGGGTCATTAGGTCGACTACACTTAGGTCGACAGTCATTAGGTCAACATGGTCATTAGGTCGACATGAGCAAGGTCGACATGGAAAAGTTCTTTCACCACTAAGATTTACATTTGTTATCCGTAACATTAAAACCACTGACAGGTGAAGTGAATAACATTAATTATCTCATTACAATGGCACCTATCAAGGGGTGGGATATATTAGGCAGTAAGACGGTCCATTCTTGAAGTTGAAGTGTTGGAAGCAGGAAAAATGGGCAAGTGTAAAGAGCCCCATACACTACCGCGACATGTCCGTCTGACATGTCGCGGGCGATCACCCCCGGCAGCCTCCCGGGGGGCAGGATCGCCCAAGATACATCGTATGCTGTCCTTTTGCATACGGTGTATCTTGGGCGATCCTGGCCGATCCCAGCTACACCTGTGGGGTCGGACCAGATTGAATGTGCAGCACATTCAATCTGGAGGATCCGATGTTCACGGGAACGCGCATCGGATGGGATACGCCTGCAAAATGCCCGATTTCATCCGATATATCGGGCCGAATGCCCGAAATAGGATGAAATCGGCATTATCGTCCTAGTATATGGGGCCCTTAAGGATCTGAGTGATTTTGAGATGGGCCAAACAGTAATGGCTAGGCGACTGGGTCAGAGCATCTCCAAAAGGTCTTGTGGGCTGTTCCCAATATGCAGTGGTTAGTATCTACAGTACCAAAAGTGTTCCAAGGAAGGACAACCAATGAACCAAAGACAGGGTCATGGGCACCCAAGGCTGATTGATGCATGTAGGGAGTGAAGGCTAGCCCATATGACCCTATTCCACAGAAGAGCAACTGCAGCACACATTACTGAAAATGTTAATCCTGGCTATAATGGAAAAGAATCAGAACACACAGTGCTTCGCAGCTTGCTGTATAGCGGCAGACTGGTCATGTTGGACCCTGACCACTGCCAAAGTGCATAGAGTGGGCACGTGAGCGTCAGAACTGGACCATGGAGCAATGGAAGAAGGTGGCCTGGTCAGATAAATTAACATATTATTTCTCATATGTCCTAGAGGATGCTGGGGTCCACTTCAGTACCATGGGGTATAGACGGTTCCGCAGGAGCCATGGGCACTTTAAGACTTTTCCAGAGTGTGAACTGGCTCCTCCCTCTATGCCCCTCCTCCAGACCTCAGTTTAGAAAATGTGCCCAGGCAGACTGGTCGCACTCTAGTGGAGCTCTACTGAGTTTCACTAAAAGACTTTATGTTTTATTTTTTTATTTTCAGGGAGACTGCTGGCAACAGTCTCCCTGCTTCGTGGGACTTAGGGGGAAGAAGTAGGAACCAACTTCCTAAAGAGTTTCATGGCTCTACTTCTTGCTGACAGGACACCATTAGCTCCTGAAGGGTACTGAACACTAGCTGCGGCTATGCGCTCACTCCCACAGCATGCCGACACCCCCCTAACAGAGCCAGAAGTCAGAAGACGCGTGAGTATTATTACCGGAGATCTGCAAGAGGGACCTCCGGTCATAGTGACGGCTCAAGGTACCGCGCAGCGAGAGAGAACGCTGCGCGGACATGCTATCCATACACAGCGCACAGCAGGGTGCAGGGCGTGGGGGGGATGGGGGGTCCCTGGGCAGCATGAAAACCTACTGTGACTGGCAAAAATGTAGCATATTGGGCCGTGGCACAATCCTACACCCCCGCCAGTATAAATATTACCTAATGTTTTCTGAGGGGAAACGCGCCATTGCAGGGGGCGGGGCTTCCTGCTCAGTCAGCCAGCGCTGCTCAGCGCCATTTTCTCCAGGCAAGCTGCAGGGAGAAGACACGCTGGCCCTCCTCCACGTCTGAATCAAGTATCAGGGTGTATATTAAGGGGGGCAGAGTGAAAAGTGGTGCTTAAATTGGCATATAAAAGCGCTAGCGGTCTCTGTACGATTTTTTACATTGGCGCTGAGTTGTGAACTGGCAAGTCCCTTCTGTGTCCTTCTGACAGATTTACTGTGGGTCTGTCCCCTATAAGCCCCGAAGTGTCTGTGGTGTGATTGTGCACGTGTGTGACATGTCTGAGGCAGGAAGCTCTTCCCCTGAGGGAGCCATTTTAGGGACACAGAGTTGTAATGTGGTGGCGCTGCCGGCACACCATGAGCCTGAATGGGTGAAAGAATTACGTGATAGTGTGAATCATATCAGTAAGAGATTGGATAAGTCTGAGTCTCATGCAGAAAGTTGGAGAAAATCTGTTGAAGATGTGATTTTTCAGAGTTCTGCTTTTTTATCCACAGGACCCCTCTGGGTCACATAAAAGGTCATTTGCACAAGTAGTACAAACTGATATCGACACGGACTCTGACTCCTGTGTCGACACTAGTGATTCCAGGGGAATAGATCCAAAGTTAGCAAAAAACATACAATACATGATTATTGCTATAAAGGAGGTGTCAGAAGTTACAGAGCCCCCTCCTTTACCACTGGAGAAGGCTTACTTTTATAAAGAAAAGAAGATTAATGTAACTTTTCCTCCTTCTCATGAGCTGAACAGTCTCTTTGAGGGTGTCTGGACAAATCCCGAAAAGAAATTCCAGATTCCCAAAAGAATTCAGGTAGCTTCTCCTTTCCCGGCAGAGGACAGGAAAAGGTGGGAGTCACCCCCTGTTTTGGACAGTGGCCTGTCACGTTTAACAAAAAAGGTGATTCTCCCTGTGCCTGGGACGGCTTCACTTAAGGAGCCGGCAGATCGCAAGTTGGAGACTACGGTGGCCAATGGGACACTACTCAGACCTACCATTGCCTGTGCGTGGGTAAGTAGTGCTATTGAAAAGTGGTCAGAAAAATTGTCATCAGACTTTGACACAATAGATAGAGACGAGATTCTCCTAAAGTTAGGTCATATCAAGGACGCTGCTGCATACATGCTAGAAGCAATGAAAGATATTGGTCTCTTGGGATCAAGAGCCGCTACCATGGCGATCTCAGCACGAAGGGCGTTGTGGATTCGCCAATGGAATGCTGACGCAGACTCCAAAAGGAATATGGAGGCTCTCCCGTATAAGGTGAATCCTTATTTGGAGATGGACTAGATGCTTTAGTTTCTGCGGCTACCGCAGGTAAGTCGACATTCTTGCCTAACGCTCCTGCACCGGGAAAAAAGACACATCACTCTCAGATGCAGTCCTTTCGGCCCAATAATTACAAAAAGGGGACAGGAAGGGGAAAAGGAAAAAAGTCCACAGTGTCTCCAGGATCGCAGGAGCATAAATCAACCTCTGCTTCTGCCAAATCTTCAGCATGACGCTGGGGCTCCCTTGCGGGAGTCCGCTCAGGTGGGGGCACGTCTGAAACTCTTCAGTCCGTTCTGGGTTCAATCTGGCCTGGACCTGTGGGTCTTACAAATAGTGTCCTACGGGTACAAACTGGAGTTTCAAGACATTCCCCCATGCCGATTTTTCAAATCGGCCTTACCAGCGTCTATCCCAGACAAAGAACTGGTAACAGCAGCAATACAAAGATTGTGTCAGGATCAAGTGATTGTCCTGGTTCCCTTGTCACAACAAGGAGAAGGGTTTTATTCAAGCCTCTTCGTTGTTCCGAAGCCGGATGGCTCGGTCAGACCGATTCTAAACCTGAAATCACTGAATCTTTACCTGCAAAGGTTTAAGTTCAAGATGGAATCCCTGAGGGCAGTGATTTCCAGTCTGGAGGAAGGGGACTTCATGGTGTCAGTAGACCTAAAAGATGCTTACTTGCATGTTCCCATTTATCCTCCACATCAAGCTTATCTGAGATTCGCAGTACAGGATTGTCATTACCAATTTCAGACGTTGCAGAGGGTGTTCATCAAGGTGATGGCGGAGATGATGATCCTCCTTCGACAGCAAGGAGTCAATATAATTCCTTATGTGGACGATCTCCTGATAAAAGCAAGGTCCAGGGAAAGGCTTGTGCAGAACATTGCTCTCTCCCTGACAGTACTTCAACGACACGGTTGGATCATAAATTTTCCAAAATCACAGTTGGAACCAACGACAAGATTGTCTTTTCTGTGGATGATACTGGACATAAAACTACAGAGGGTATTTCTTCCAGTAAAGAAGGCTCTGGAAATCCAGAGAATGGTCAAACAATTTCTGTAACCAACAAGAGTGTTGATTCATCAATGCATTCGGTTGTTGGGAAAGATGGTTGCGGCCTACGAGGTCATACAGTTTGGCCGATTCCATGCCAGAGTATTCCAGTGGGACCTATTGGACAAGTAGTCCGGATCCCATCTACACATGCATCAGAGGTTAATCCTGTCATCCAAAGCCAGAATTTCGCTCCTGTGGTGGCTACACAGTTCTCACCTCCTAGAGGGACGCAGGTTCGGGATTCAGGACTGGGTCCTAGTAACCACGGATGCAAGTCTCCGAGGCTGGGGAGCAGTCACACAGGAAAAAGCTTCCAAGGAAGATGGTCAAGTCAAGAAACTTGTCTTCACATAAACATTCTGGAGTTTAGAGCCATTTACAACGGCCTTCTACAAGCGGTGCATCTTCTTCAAGATCAACCAGTACAGGTCCAGTCGGACAATGTAACAGCAGTCACGTACATAAACCGTCAGGGCGGAACGAAAAGCAGAGCAGCGATGGCAGAGGTGACAAAGATCCTCCTCTGGGCAGAAAGACATGCAAGAGCTCTGTCAGCAAATTTTCATTCTGGGAGAGGACAACTGGGAAGCAGACTTCCTCAGCAGACACGATGTCCATCCAGGAGAATGGGGCCTCCACCAAGAAGTCTTTGCAGAGGTGACAGGTCTTTGGTGTGTTCCTCAAGTAGACATGATGGCATCTCGTCTCAACAAGAAACTTCAGAGATATTGTTCCAGGTCAAGAGACCCTCAAGCAATAGCAGTGGATGCACTAGTGTCCCAGTGGGTGTTTCGGTAAGTGTATGTCTTCCCTCCACTTCCACTCATACCGAAAGCTCTCAAGATCATAAGAAGAACTGGGGTTCGAGCGATCCTCATTGTCTCAGACTGGCCAAGGAGGTCTTGGTATCCAGATCTTCGGGAGTTGCTCATAGAAGATCCTCGGCCTCTTCCTCTTTGCGAGGACCTGCTGCAGCAGGGGCCGTGCGGGTATCAAGACTTACCGCGGCTACGTTTGACGGCATGGCTGTTGAGCGCCGGATCCTAGCCCGAAAGGGTATTCCCAAAGAAGTCATTTCCACTCTTATTCAGGCCAGGAAAGGAGTAACGTCTAAACATTACCACCGTATTTGGAGAAAATATGTGTCTTGGTGTGAAACCAAGAAGGCTCCTACGGAAGAGTTTCAGTTGGGACGTTTTCTCCATTTTCTTCAGGCGGGTGTGGATGAGGGCCTACGATTGGGTTCAATCAAGGTCCAGATTTCGGTTTTCTTTCAGAAACAATTGGCCTCCCTTCCAGAAGTTCAGACGTTCGTGAAAGGGGTTCTGCACATCCAACCTCCATTTGTGCCTCCTGTGGCACCATGGGATCTTAACGTGGTGTTGCAGTTCCTTCAATCGGATTGGTTTGAACCTCTCCAGGAGATAGAGTTAGAGTTTCTCACTTGGAAAGTGGTCATGTTGTTGGCCTTGGCATCCGCAAGGAGGGTGTCTTGAGTTAGGGACCTTGTCTCACAAGAGCCCTTAATTGATCCTTCATGAAGATAGGGCTGAGTTAAGAACTCGTCAGCAATTTCTTCCAAAGGTGGTTTCTTCTTTTCATATAAACCAACCTATTATGGTGCCAGTGGCAACTGACACCTTCGCTACTTCAAAGTCTCTGGATGTGGTCAGAGCTTTGAGAATTTATGTCGCAAGAACAGCTCGGATACGGAAAACAGAGGCTCTGTTTGTCCTGTATGCTCCCAACAAGATTGGGTGTCCTGCTTCTAAGCAGACCATTGCGCGCTGGATCAGAGGTACGATTCAGTACGCTCATTCCACGGCAGGATTGCCGATACCGAATTCGGTGCATGCCCATTCTACTAGAAAGGTGGGCTCATCCTGGGCGGCTGCCCGGGGGGTCTCGGCATTACAACTTTGCCGAGCAGCTACTTGGTCAGGGACAAACACGTTTGCTAAGTTTTACAAGTTTGACACCTTGGCCGATGAGGGCCTAAAGTTTGGTCAATCGGTGCTGCAGGGTCATCCGCACTCTCCCGCCCGTACTGGAGCTTTGGTATAACCCCATGGTACTGAAGTGGACCCCAGCATCCTCTAGGACGTATGAGAAAACAGAATTTTAATACCTACCGGTAAATCCTTTTCTCCTAGTCCGTAGAGGATGCTGGGCACCCAACCCAGTGCTTAAATTTGCCTGCAGTTGTTATTTTGTTATAGTACACAAGTGTTGTGTTCAAATTATTTTCAGCATGTTGCTGCAATAGTTCATGCCCGTTGGCATGTGTTCTGTTGAATGCCATGTTGTGCGGCATGGTTGAAGTGTGAGCTGGTATGAATCTCACCGTTAACTTAAAAGTAAATCCTTTTCTCAAAATGTCCGTCTCCCTGGGCACAGTTCCTATACTGAGGTCTGGAGGAGGGGCATAGAGGGAGGAGCCAGTTCACACTCTGGAAAAGTCTTAAAGTGCCCATGGCTTCTGCGGAACCGTCTATAGCCCATGGTACTGACGTGGACCCCAGCAACCTCTACGGACTAGGAGAAAAGGATTTACCGGTAGGTATTAAAATCCTGTTTTTACTAGAGATGAGCGCCTGAAATTTTTCGGGTTTTGTGTTTTGGTTTTGGGTTTGGTTCCGCGGCCGTGTTTTGGGTTCGACCGCGTTTTGGCAAAACCTCACCGAATTTTTTTTGTCGGATTCGGGTGTGTTTTGGATTCGGGTGTTTTTTTCAAAAAACACTAAAAAACAGCTTAAATCATAGAATTTGGGGGTCATTTTGATCCCAAAGTATTATTAACCTCAAAAACCATAATTTACACTCATTTTCAGTCTATTCTGAATACCTCACACCTCACAATATTATTTTTAGTCCTAAAATTTGCACCGAGGTCGCTGTGTGAGTAAGATAAGCGACCCTAGTGGCCGACACAAACACCGGGCCCATCTAGGAGTGGCACTGCAGTGTCACGCAGGATGTCCCTTCCAAAAAACCCTCCCCAAACAGCACATGACGCAAAGAAAAAAAGAGGCGCAATGAGGTAGCTGTGTGAGTAAGATTAGCGACCCTAGTGGCCGACACAAACACCGGGCCCATCTAGGAGTGGCACTGCAGTGTCACGCAGGATGGCCCTTCCCTTCCAAAAAACCCTCCCCAAACAGCACATGACGCAAAGAAAAAAAGAGGCGCAATGAGGTAGCTGTGTGAGTAAGATTAGCGACCCTAGTGGCCGACACAAACACCGGGCCCATCTAGGAGTGGCACTGCAGTGTCACGCAGGATGGCCCTTCCAGAAAACCCTCCCCAAACAGCACATGACGCAAAGAAAAAAAGAGGCGCAATGAGGTAGCTGTGTGAGTAAGATTAGCGACCCTAGTGGCCGACACAAACACCGGGCCCATCTAGGAGTGGCACTGCAGTGTCACGCAGGATGTCCCTTCCAAAAAACCCTCCCCAAACAGCACATGACGCAAAGAAAAAAAGAGGCGCAATGAGGTAGCTGTGTGAGTAAGATTAGCGACCCTAGTGGCCGACACAAACACCGGGCCCATCTAGGAGTGGCACTGCAGTGTCACGCAGGATGTCCCTTCCAAAAAACCCTCCCCAAACAGCACATGACGCAAAGAAAAAAAGAGGCGCAATGAGGTAGCTGACTGTGTGAGTAAGATTAGCGACCCTAGTGGCCGACACAAACACCGGGCCCATCTAGGAGTGGCACTGCAGTGTCACGCAGGATGTCCCTTCCAAAAAACCCTCCCCAAACAGCACATGACGCAAAGAAAAAAAGAGGCGCAATGAGGTAGCTGACTGTGTGAGTAAGATTAGCGACCCTAGTGGCCGACACAAACACCGGGCCCATCTAGGAGTGGCACTGCAGTGTCACGCAGGATGTCCCTTCCAAAAAACCCTCCCCAATCAGCACATGATGCAAAGAAAAAGAAAAGAAAAAAGAGGTGCAAGATGGAATTGTCCTTGGGCCCTCCCACCCACCCTTATGTTGTGTAAACAAAACAGGACATGCACACTTTAACCAACCCATCATTTCAGTGACAGGGTCTGCCACACGACTGTGACTGATATGACGGGTTGGTTTGGACCCCCCCCAAAAAAGAAGCAATTAATCTCTCCTTGCACAAACTGGCTCTACAGAGGCAAGATGTCCACCTCATCTTCACCCTCCGATATATCACCGTGTACATCCCCCTCCTCACAGATTATCAATTCGTTCCCACTGGAATCCACCATCTCAGCTCCCTGTGTACTTTGTGGAGGCAATTGCTGCTGGTCAATGTCTCCGCGGAGGAATTGATTATAATTCATTTTAATGAACATCATCTTCTCCACATTTTCTGGATGTAACCTCGTACGCCGATTGCTGACAAGGTGAGCGGCGGCACTAAACACTCTTTCGGAGTACACACTTGTGGGAGGGCAACTTAGGTAGAATAAAGCCAGTTTGTGCAAGGGCCTCCAAATTGCCTCTTTTTCCTGCCAGTATAAGTACGGACTGTGTGACGTGCCTACTTGGATGCGGTCACTCATATAATCCTCCACCATTCTATCAATGTTGAGAGAATCATATGCAGTGACAGTAGACGACATGTCCGTAATCGTTGTCAGGTCCTTCAGTCCGGACCAGATGTCAGCATCAGCAGTCGCTCCAGACTGCCCTGCATCACCGCCAGCGGGTGGGCTCGGAATTCTGAGCCTTTTCCTCGCACCCCCAGTTGCGGGAGAATGTGAAGGAGGAGATGTTGACAGGTCGCGTTCCGCTTGACTTGACAATTTTGTCACCAGCAGGTCTTTCAACCCCAGCAGACCTGTGTCTGCCGGAAAGAGAGATCCAAGGTAGGCTTTAAATCTAGGATCGAGCACGGTGGCCAAAATGTAGTGCTCTGATTTCAACAGATTGACCACCCGTGAATCCTTGTTAAGCGAATTAAGGGCTGCATCCACAAGTCCCACATGCCTAGCGGAATCGCTCCCTTTTAGCTCCTTCTTCAATGCCTCCAGCTTCTTCTGCAAAAGCCTGATGAGGGGAATGACCTGACTCAGGCTGGCAGTGTCTGAACTGACTTCACGTGTGGCAAGTTCAAAGGGCATCAGAACCTTGCACAACGTTGAAATCATTCTCCACTGCACTTGAGACAGGTGCATTCCACCTACTATATCGTGCTCAATTGTATAGGCTTGAATGGCCTTTTGCTGCTCCTCAAACCTCTGAAGCATATAGAGGGTTGAATTCCACCTCGTTACCACTTCTTGCTTCAGATGATGGCAGGGCAGGTTCAGTAGTTTTTGGTGGTGCTCCAGTCTTCTGTACGTGGTGCCTGTACGCCGAAAGTGTCCCGCAATTTTTCTGGCCACCGACAGCATCTCTTGCACGCCCCTGTCGTTTTTAAAAAAATTCTGCACCACCAAATTCAAGGTATGTGCAAAACATGGGACGTGCTGGAATTTGCCCATATTTAATGCACACACAATATTGCTGGCGTTGTCCGATGCCACAAATCCACAGGAGAGTCCAATTGGGGTAAGCCATTCCGCGATGATCTTCCTCAGTTGCCGTAAGAGGTTTTCAGCTGTGTGCGTATTCTGGAAAGCGGTGATACAAAGCGTAGCCTGCCTAGGAAAGAGTTGGCGTTTGCGAGATGCTGCTACTGGTGCCGCCGCTGCTGTTCTTGCGGCGGGAGTCCATACATCTACCCAGTGGGCTGTCACAGTCATATAGTCCTGACCCTGCCCTGCTCCACTTGTCCACATGTCCGTGGTTAAGTGGACATTGGGTACAACTGCATTTTTTAGGACACTGGTGAGTCTTTTTCTGACGTCCGTGTACATTCTCGGTATCGCCTGCCTAGAGAAGTGGAACCTAGATGGTATTTGGTAACGGGGGCACACTGCCTCAATAAATTGTCTAGTTCCCTGTGAACTAACGGCGGATACCGGACGCACGTCTAACACCAACATAGTTGTCAAGGACTCAGTTATCCGCTTTGCAGTAGGATGACTG
Source organism: Pseudophryne corroboree (assembly GCF_028390025.1). Taxonomy (NCBI): domain Eukaryota; kingdom Metazoa; phylum Chordata; class Amphibia; order Anura; family Myobatrachidae; genus Pseudophryne; species Pseudophryne corroboree. Next base: position 316,682,310 of record NC_086444.1, on the reverse strand, counting down.
CTGTGATATTTCATCTTCCTCGCAAAGGACTGTTGAACAGTCAATTGCTTACTGGAAGTAGTACAAGTGGGCTTACGACTTCCCCTCTGGGATGACCATCGACTCCCAGCGGCAACAACAGCAGCGCCAGCAGCAGTAGGCGTTACACGCAAGGATGCATCGGAGGAATCCCAGGCAGGAGAGGACTCGTCAGAATTGCCAGTGACATGGCCTGCAGGACTATTGGCATTCCTGGGGAAGGAGGAAATTGACACTGAGGGAGTTGGTGGGGTGGTTTGCGTGAGCTTGGTTACAAGAGGAAGGGATTTACTGGTCAGTGGACTGCTTCCGCTGTCACCCAAAGTTTTTGAACTTGTCACTGACTTATTATGAATGCGCTGCAGGTGACGTATAAGGGAGGATGTTCCGAGGTGGTTAACGTCCTTACCCCTACTTATTACAGCTTGACAAAGGGAACACACGGCTTGACACCTGTTGTCCGCATTTCTGGTGAAATACCTCCACACCGAAGAGCTGATTTTTTTGGTATTTTCACCTGGCATGTCAACGGCCATATTCCTCCCACGGACAACAGGTGTCTCCCCGGGTGCCTGACTTAAACAAACCACCTCACCATCAGAATCCTCCTGGTCAATTTCCTCCCCAGCGCCAGCAACACCCATATCCTCCTCATCCTGGTGTACTTCAACACTGACATCTTCAATCTGACTATCAGGAACTGGACTGCGGGTGCTCCTTCCAGCACTTGCAGGGGGCGTGCAAATGGTGGAAGGCGCATGCTCTTCACGTCCAGTGTTGGGAAGGTCAGGCATCGCAACCGACACAATTGGACTCTCCTTGTGGATTTGGGATTTCAAAGAACGCACAGTTCTTTGCGGTGCTTTTGCCAGCTTGAGTCTTTTCAGTTTTCTAGCGAGAGGCTGAGTGCTTCCATCCTCATGTGAAGCTGAACCACTAGCCATGAACATAGGCCAGGGCCTCAGCCGTTCCTTGCCACTCCGTGTGGTAAATGGCATATTGGCAAGTTTACGCTTCTCCTCCGACAATTTTATTTTAGGTTTTGGAGTCCTTTTTTTACTGATATTTGGTGTTTTGGTTTTGACATGCTCTGTACTATGCCATTGGGCATCGGCCTTGGCAGACGACGTTGCTGGCATTTCATCGTCTCGGCCATGACTAGTGGCAGCAGCTTCAGCACGAGGTGGAAGTGGATCTTGATCTTTCCCTAATTTTGGAACCTCAACATTTTTGTTCTCCATATTTTAATAGGCACAACTAAAAGGCACCTCAGGTAAACAATGGAGATGGATGGATTGGATACTAGTATACAATTATGGACGGGCTGCCGAGTGCCGACACAGAGGTAGCCACAGCCGTGAACTACCGCACTGTACTGTGTCTGCTGCTAATATATAGACTGGTTGATAAAGAGATAGTATACTCGTAACTAGTATGTATGTATAAAGAAAGAAAAAAAAACCACGGTTAGGTGGTATATACAATTATGGACGGGCTGCCGAGTGCCGACACAGAGGTAGCCACAGCCGTGAACTACCGCACTGTACTGTGTCTGCTGCTAATATATAGACTGGTTGATAAAGAGATAGTATACTCGTAAGTAGTATGTATGTATAAAGAAAGAAAAAAAAACCACGGTTAGGTGGTATATACAATTATGGACGGGCTGCCGTGTGCCGACACAGAGGTAGCCACAGCCGTGAACTACCGCACTGTACTGTGTCTGCTGCTAATATATAGACTGGTTGATAAAGAGATAGTATACTCGTAACTAGTATGTATGTATAAAGAAAGAAAAAAAAACCACGGTTAGGTGGTATATACAATTATGGACGGGCTGCCGAGTGCCGACACAGAGGTAGCCACAGCCGTGAACTACCGCACTGTACTGTGTCTGCTGCTAATATATAGACTGGTTGATAAAGAGATAGTATACTCGTAACTAGTATGTATGTATAAAGAAAGAAAAAAAAACCACGGTTAGGTGGTATATACAATTATGGACGGGCTGCCGAGTGCCGACACAGAGGTAGCCACAGCCGTGAACTACCGCACTGTACTGTGTCTGCTGCTAATATAGACTGGTTGATAAAGAGATAGTATACTCGTAACTAGTATGTATGTATAAAGAAAGAAAAAAAAACCACGGTTAGGTGGTATATACAATTATGGACGGGCTGCCGAGTGCCGACACAGAGGTAGCCACAGCCGTGAACTACCGCACTGTACTGTGTCTGCTGCTAATATATAGACTGGTTGATAAAGAGATAGTATACTCGTAACTAGTATGTATGTATAAAGAAAGAAAAAAAAACCACGGTTAGGTGGTATATACAATTATGGACGGGCTGCCGAGTGCCGACACAGAGGTAGCCACAGCCGTGAACTACCGCACTGTACTGTGTCTGCTGCTAATATATAGACTGGTTGATAAAGAGATAGTATACTCGTAACTAGTATGTATGTATAAAGAAAGAAAAAAAAACCACGGTTAGGTGGTATATACAATTATGGACGGGCTGCCGAGTGCCGACACAGAGGTAGCCACAGCCGTGAACTACCGCACTGTACTGTGTCTGCTGCTAATATATAGACTGGTTGATAAAGAGATAGTATACTCGTAACTAGTATGTATGTATAAAGAAAGAAAAAAAAACCACGGTTAGGTGGTATATACAATTATGGACGGGCTGCCGAGTGCCGACACAGAGGTAGCCACAGCCGTGAACTACCGCACTGTACTGTGTCTGCTGCTAATATATAGACTGGTTGATAAAGAGATAGTATACTCGTAACTAGTATGTATGTATAAAGAAAGAAAAAAAAACCACGGTTAGGTGGTATATACAATTATGGACGGGCTGCCGAGTGCCGACACAGAGGTAGCCACAGCCGTGAACTACCGCACTGTACTGTGTCTGCTGCTAATATATAGACTGGTTGATAAAGAGATAGTATACTCGTAACTAGTATGTATGTATAAAGAAAGAAAAAAAAACCACGGTTAGGTGGTATATACAATTATGGACGGGCTGCCGAGTGCCGACACAGAGGTAGCCACAGCCGTGAACTACCGCACTGTACTGTGTCTGCTGCTAATATATAGACTGGTTGATAAAGAGATAGTATACTCGTAACTAGTATGTATGTATAAAGAAAGAAAAAAAAACCACGGTTAGGTGGTATATACAATTATGGACGGGCTGCCGAGTGCCGACACAGAGGTAGCCACAGCCGTGAACTACCGCACTGTACTGTGTCTGCTGCTAATATAGACTGGTTGATAAAGAGATAGTATACTACTAATATTATATATACTGGTGGTCAGGTCACTGGTCACTAGTCACACTGGCAGTGGCACTCCTGCAGCAAAAGTGTGCACTGTTTTAATATAATATTATGTACTCCTGGCTCCTGCTATAACCTATAACTGGCACTGCAGTAGTGCTCCCCAGTCTCCCCCACAATTATAAGCTGTGTGAGCTGAGCAGTCAGACAGATATATAATATATATAGATGATGCAGCACACTGGCCTGAGCCTGAGCAGTGCACACAGATATGGTATGTGACTGACTGAGTCACTGTGTGTATCGCTTTTTTCAGGCAGAGAACGGATATATTAAATAAACTGCACTGTGTGTCTGGTGGTCACTCACTATATAATATATTATGTACTCCTGGCTCCTGCTATAACCTATAACTGGCACTGCAGTAGTGCTCCCCAGTCTCCCCCACAATTATAAGCTGTGTGAGCTGAGCAGTCAGACAGATATATATAATATTATATATAGATAATAGATGATGCAGCACACTGGCCTGAGCCTGAGCAGTGCACACAGATATGGTATGTGACTGAGTCACTGTGTGCTGTGTATCGCTTTTTTCAGGCAGAGAACGGATTATAAATAAAACTGGTGGTCACTGGTCACTATCAGCAAAACTCTGCACTGTACACTACTGAGTACTCCTAATGCTCCCCAAAATTAGTAAATCAAGTGTCTCTCTAATCTATTCTAAACGGAGAGGACGCCAGCCACGTCCTCTCCCTATCAATCTCAATGCACGTGTGAAAATGGCGGCGACGCGCGGCTCCTTATATAGAATCCGAGTCTCGCGATAGAATCCGAGCCTCGCGAGAATCCGACAGCGTCATGATGACGTTCGGGCGCGCTCGGGTTAACCGAGCAAGGCGGGAAGATCCGAGTCGCTCGGACCCGTGTAAAAAAAACTGAAGTTCGGGCGGGTTCGGTTTCCGAGGAACCGAACCCGCTCATCTCTAGTTTTTACATCATAAGAACAGCCGGGTGCGTGTGAGTTATTTACCTGGGAAAGAGATGGCAACAGGACACATTATGGAACAAAGGCAAGATAACGGAGGAAGTGTAATGCTCAGGGAAATGTTCTGGGAAACTCTGGGTCCTGGTATTCATGTGGATGTTACTTTGACACGTACCATCAACCTAAATACTGTTGCAGACCGAATACACTCCTTCATGGCAACAGTAGCCTCTTTCAGCAGTATAATGCGCCCTGCCACACTGCAAAAATTGTTCATGAATGGTTTGAGTAAGGAACATGACAGATATCAAGGTGTGGACTTGGCCTCCAAATTCCCAATTTCTCTGACGTCCTAAGTGGATGCTGGGGACTCCGTCAGGACCATGGGGGGGTAGCGGCTCCGCAGGAGACAGGGCACAAAAGTAAAAGCTTTAGGATCAGGTGGTGTGCACTGGCTCCTCCCCCTATGACCCTCCTCCAAGCCTCAGTTAGGTTTTTGTGCCCGGCCGAGAAGGGTGCAATCTAGGTGGCTCTCCTAAAGAGCTGCTTAGAGTAAAAGTTTTGTTAGGTTTTTTATTTTCAGTGAGTCCTGCTGGCAACAGGCTCACTGCAACGAGGGACTTAGGGGAGAAGAAGTGAACTCACCTGCGTGCAGGATGGATTGGCTTCTTAGGCTACTGGACACTAGCAACAGAGGGACGATCACAGGTACAGCCTGGATGGGTCACCGGAGCCGCGCCGCCGACCCCCTTGCAGATGCTGAAGAGAGAAGAGGTCCAGAAATCGGCGGCTGAAGACTTCCCAGTCTTCTTAAGGTAGCGCACAGCACTGCAGCTGTGCGCCATTGCTCTCAGCACACTTCACACCAACGGTCACTGAGGGTGCAGGGCGCTTGGGGGGGCGCCCTGGGCAGCAATGAAAGTACCTATGCTGGCTAAAAATACATCACATATAGCCCCTGGGGCTATATGGATGTATTTAAGCCCTGCCAGGTTGTCAGAAAAACGGGAGAAGAAGCCCACCGAAAAGGGGGCGGGGCCTATTCTCCTCAGCACACAGCGCCATTTTCCTACACAGCTCCGCTGCTAGGAAGGCTCCCAGGCTCTCCCCTGCACTGCACTACAGAAACAGGGTTAAAACAGAGAGGGGGGGCACTTATTTGGCGATATTATTATATATTAAGATGCTATAAGGGAAAACACTTATATAAGGTTGTCCCTGTATAATATAGCGTTTTGGTGTGTGCTGGCAAACTCTCCCTCTGTCTCCCCAAAGGGCTAGTGGGGTCCTGTCCTCTATCAGAGCATTCCCTGTGTGTGTGCTGTGTGTCGGTACGTGTGTGTCGACATGTATGAGGACGATGTTGGTGAGGAGGCGGAGCAATTGCCTGTAATGGTGATGTCACTCTCTAGGGAGTCGACACCGGAATGGATGGCTTATTTAGGGAATTACGTGATAATGTCAACACGCTGCAAGGTCGGTTGACGACATGAGACGCAATTAGTACTGTCCAGGCGTCTCAAACACCGTCAGGGGCTTTAAAACGCCCATTTACCTCAGTCGGTCGACACAGACACGGACACTGACTCCAGTGTCGACGGTGAAGAAACAAACGTATTTTCCATTTGGGCCACACGTTACATGTTAAGGGCAATGAAGGAGGTGTTACATATTTCTGATACTACAAGTACCACAAAAGAGGGTATTATGTGGGGTGTGAAAAAACTACCTGTAGTTTTTCCTGAATCAGATAAATTAAATGAAGTGTGTGATGATGCGTGGGTTCCCCCGATAGAAAATTATTGGCGTTATACCCTTTCCCGCCAGAAGTTAGGGCGCGTTGGGAAACACCCCTTAGGGTGGATAAGGCGCTCACACGCTTATCAAAACAAGTGGCGTTACCGTCTCCAGATACGGCCGCCCTCAAGGAGCCAGCTGATAGGAGGCTGGAAAATATCCTAAAAAGTATATACACACATACTGGTGTTATACTGCGACCAGCGATCGCCTCAGCCTGGATATGCAGCGCTGGGGTGGCTTGGTCGGATTCCCTGACTGAAAATATTGATACCCTTGACAGGGACAGTATTTTATTGACTATAGAGCATTTAAAGGATGCTTTTCTATATATGCGAGATGCACAGAGGGATATTTGCACTCTGGCATCAAGAGTAAGTGCGATGTCCATATCTGCCAGAAGATGTTTATGGACACGACAGTGGTCAGGTGATGCAGATTCCAAACGGCACATGGAAGTATTGCCGTATAAAGGGGAGGAGTTATTTGGGGTCGGTCCATCGGACCTGGTGGCCACGGCAACAGCTGGAAAATCCACCTTTTTTACCCCAAGTCACATCTCAGCAGAAAAAGACACCGTCTTTTCAGCCTCAGTCCTTTCGTCCCCATAAGGGCAAGCAGGCAAAAGGCCAGTCATATCTGCCCAGGGATAGAGGAAAGGGAAGAAGACTGCAGCAGGCAGCCCATTCCCAGGAACAGAAGCCCTCCACCGCTTTTGCCAAGTCCTCAGCATGACGCTGGGGCCGTACAAGCGGACTCAGGTGCGGTGGGGGGTCGTCTCAAGAGTTTCAGCGCGCAGTGGTCTCACTCGCAAGTGGACCCCTGGATCCTACAAGTAGTATCCCAGGGGTACAGATTGGAGATTCGAGACGTCTCCCCCTCGCAGGTTCCTGAAGTCTGCTTTACCAACGTCTCCCTCCGACAGGGAGGCAGTATTGGAAACAATTCACAAGCTGTATTCCCAGCAGGTGATAATCAAAGTACCCCTCCTACAACAAGGAAAGGGGTATTATTCCACACTATATTGTGGTACTGAAGCCAGACGGCTCGGTGAGACCTATTCTAAATCTGAAATATTTGAACACTTACATACAAAGGTTCAAATCAAGATGGAGTCACTCAGAGCAGTGATAGCGAACCAGGAAGAAGGGGACTATATGGTGTCCCTGGACATCAAGGATGCTTACCTCCATGTCCCAATTTACCCTTCTCACCAAGGGTACCTCAGGTTCGTGGTACAAAACTGTCACTATCAGTTTCAGACGCTGCCGTTTGGATTGTCCACGGCACCCCGGGTCTTTACCAAGGTAATGGCCGAAATGATGATTCTTCTTCAAAGAAAAGGCGTCTTAATTATCCCTTACTTGGACGATCTCCTGATAAGGGCAAGGTCCAGAGAACAGTTGGAGGTCGGAGTAGCACTATCTCAAGTAGTTCTACGACAGCACGGGTGGATTCTAAATATTCCAAAATCGCAGCTGTCTCCGACGACACGTCTGCTGTTCCTAGGGATGATTCTGGACACAGTCCAGAAAAAGGTGTTTCTCCCGGAGGAGAAAGCCAGGGAGTTATCCGAGCTAGTCAGGAACCTCCTAAAACCAGGAAAAGTGTCAGTGCATCATTGCACAAGGGTCCTGGGAAAAATGGTGGCTTCTTACGAAGCGATTCCATTCGGCAGATTTCACGCAAGAACTTTTCAGTGGGATCTGCTGGACAAATGGTCCGGATCGCATCTTCAGATGCATCAGCGGATAACCCTGTCTCCAAGGACAAGGGTGTCTCTTCTGTGGTGGCTGCAGAGTGCTCATCTACTAAAGGGCCACAGATTCGGCATTCAGGACTGGGTCCTGGTGACCACGGATGCCAGCCTGAAAGGCTGGGGAGCAGTCACACAAGGAAAAAATTTCCAGGGAGTGTGATCAAGTCTGGAGACTTCTCTCCACATAAATATACTGGAGCTAAGAGCAATTTACAATGCTCTAAGCTTAGCAAGACCTCTGCTTCAAGGTCAGCCGGTATTGATCCAGTGGGACAACATCACGGCAGTCGCCCACGTAAACAGACAGGGCGGCACAAGAAGCAGGAGGGCAATGGCAGAAACTGCAAGGATTCTTCGCTGGGCGGAAAATCATGTGATAGCACTGTCAGCAGTGTTCATTCCGGGAGTGGACAACTGGGAAGTAGACTTCCTCAGCACGACCTCCACCCGGGAGAGTGGGGACTTCATCGGGAAGTCTTCCACATGATTGTGAACCGTTGGGAAAGACCAAAGGTGGACATGATGGCGTCCCGCCTGAACAAAAAACTGGACAGGTATTGCGCCAGGTCAAGAGACCCTCAGGCAATAGCTGTGGACGTTCTGGTAACACCGTGGGTGTACCAGTCGGTGTATGTGTTCCCTCCTCTGCTTCTCATACCTAAGGTACTGAGAATTATAAGACGTAGAGGAGTAAGAACTATACTCGTGGCTCCGGATTGGCCAAGAAGGACTTGGTACCCGGAACTTCAAGAGATGCTCACAGAGGACTCATGGCCTCTGCTGCTAAGAAGGGATTTGCTTCAGCAAGTACCATGTCTGTTCCAAGACTTACCGCGGCTGCGTTTGACGGCATGGCGGTTGAACGCCGGATCCTAAGGGAAAAAGGCATTCCGGAAGAGGTCATTCCTACCCTGGTCAAAGCCAGGAAGGAGGTGACCGCACAACATTATCACCACATGTGGCGAAAATATGTTGCGTGGTGTGAGGCCAGGAAGGCCCCACGAAGAAATTTCAACTCGGTCGATTCCTGCATTTCCTGCAAACAGGAGTGTCTATGGGCCTCAAATTGGGGTCCATTAAGGTTCAAATTTCGGCCCTGTCGATTTTCTTCCAGAAAGAATTGGCTTCAGTTCCTGAAGTCCAGAAGTTTGTCAAGGGAGTACTGCATATACAACCCCCTTTTGTGCCTCCAGTGGCACTGTGGGATCTCAACGTAGTTCTGGGATTCCTCAAATCACATTGGTTTAAACCGCTCAAATCTGTGGATTTGAAATATCTCACATGGAAAGTGACCATGATGTTGGCCCTGGCCTCGGCCAGGCGAGTGTCAGAATTGGCGGCTTTGTCTCACAAAAGCCCATATCTGATTGTCCATTCGGACAGGGCAGAGCTGCGGACTCGTCCCCAGTTTCTCCCTAAGGTGGTGTCAGCGTTTCACCTGAACCAGCTTATTGTGGTACCTGCGGCTACTAGGGACTTGGAGGACTCCAAGTTGCTAGATGTTGTCAGGGCCCTGAAAATATAGGTTTCCAGGACGGCTGGAGTCAGGAAAACTGACTTGCTGTTATCCTGTATGCACCCAACAAACTGGGTGCTCTTGCTTCTAAGCAGACGATTGCTAGTTGGATGTGTAGTACAATTCAGCTTGCACATTCTGTGGCAGGCCTGCCACAGCCAAAATATGTAAATGCCCATTCCACAAGGAAGGTGGGCTCATCTTGGGCGGCTGCCCGAGGGGTCTCGGCTTTACAACTTTGCCGAGCTGCTACTTGGTCAGGGGCACACCCTGGCTGAGGAGGACCTGGAGTTCTCTCACTCGGTGCTGCAGAGTCATCCGCACTCTCCCGCCCGTTTGGGAGCTTTGGTATAATCCCCATGGTCCTGACGGAGTCCCCAGCATCCACTTAGGACGTCAGAGAAAATAAGAATTTACTTACCGATAATTCTATTTCTCGTAGTCCGTAGTGGATGCTGGGCGCCCATCCCAAGTGCGGATTGTCTGCAATACTTGTACATAGTTATTGTTACAAAAATCGGGTTATTATTGTTGTGAGCCATCTTTTCAGAGGCTCCGCTGTTATCATGCTGTTAACTGGGTTCAGATCACAGGTTGTACAGTGTGATTGGTGTGGCTGGTATGAGTCTTACCCGGGATTCAAAATCCTTCCTTATTGTGTACGCTCGTCCGGGCACAGTATCCTAACTGAGGCTTGGAGGAGGGTCATAGGGGGAGGAGCCAGTGCACACCACCTGATCCTAAAGCTTTTACTTTTGTGCCCTGTCTCCTGCGGAGCCGCTACCCCCCCATGGTCCTGACGGAGTCCCCAGCATCCACTACGGACTACGAGAAATAGAATTATCGGTAAGTAAATTCTTATTATCTATCAGATCGAGCATCTGTATGATGTACTGGAAAAAAGTATGAGCCAGCAGCTGATGCTCTTAGAATATTTTCTTTTATTCTCCGATTTATCAAAAAATGCAATCACAACCTAATGTAATTAGAGATGCTGTAAACCAAGCAACTCCCTGTACTGTATATCCATGGCGTTATAAAAAAAAACAAAAAAAAAAAACAACCAAACGTATCTGGCACACATAGTTTATTTAAGAACACAAAGACAAAATATTATTAAACTGTGAAACATCAAACTACAGCAACATGGAAAAAGTGTTACAGCTAAATAAAAGTATAATATATTTTAATTTTCATGTATAATTTGATTATAGTCTGGTCAATATAAAAGATGAGAACACACTGGGTTAAAAAAATCTATAAAGTTTATGTAAAGAAGGGAGACACAACCCCAACTATTTGTAATGTATATAATACACATTAAAAATGTATCATATTTTCCAGAATAGGAACATAACTGTATGGACAAGGTATACATCAGCAAAAAGTGACACTACAGCAGTCATTATTGTGCAAAGACAGAGATATTTATTGAGTATGCACCATATTTATATTAAATAAGCAGAATGGTCAGCTAAAGGGTGATGGGTAATATGTCTGTTCTGCTCTCACGGTGAAACCTTTTAAGCCGGCACAGCTCTTCATGGAATAACTATATGTATGAACTGTAGACAAACCACATGCTCAGTCCAGTTGACGACACAGACATAATGTGCAGTACAATATATAGCCCCCTTTCTCTCAACTGATAATCCATTCTTGACCATTTCTCAAGCCTGTGGTCTGTTAGTACAAAATATATTGCTCTTAATGGCTTGGTCAGCAACATAGGTGCTGGTAAAGGGGGGGTGCAAAGGGTTGCCCCTCCCCCCAAAATATTTGAGAGGTGCCAGATGAAGTACTGGGTCGCAGGGCGCAGTACGGCCGCCATCTACGGTTAATACGGGTAGTGTCAGGACGGAGAGAATACCCTTTCCGCCTACTCCATCACCTCCCTATCCACAGCCCTTCTCTGACTGCCTCCATGGCCCTACTGCCCCCTGCACCCAGCTCCAAGCCCTACAGTGTGCGTCTAGTTCAAACCTGGACAACCTGTGGCTCTCCAGCTGTTGTGAAACTACAAGTCCCAGCATGAACTGCCGCAGTTTTAGAATTCCCTAATAACAAAACTGGGCAGGGCATGCTGGGATTTGTAGTTTCACAGCAGCTGGAGAGGCACTGGTTGGCCAGGCCTGGTCTAGTTATAGTGCGCTGGCCCCTCTTCTTGGACCAGCCCTGTGTCCTTCACAGGTCCCACTTCATATGTTCCTCCACTCGTCCCCCTCAGTTCCACTTTGTCCTCCCTCACAGCACCCCTGTGTTCAGCTGAAAATATACCATGTAAAGTCTCCTTACCCTGTAATGTCTCAGCCAGGGTGTGAGCTATGAGTGGATCCTGCCTCTTCGTCTTCTACATAAAGCTACTTACATGTTACAGTTATATTTTCGGGGCATATTTATTATAGACGTTTTGTGGGAAATTGCCCACAAAAACGGGATATGCTTAAAATGTTCAGTAAGTATAGCCTGAAAGTATTAAAGGGTTCCTGTGCTTTCTCTGTTTCCCATAGCGATGGTGTTAGCCACTGTAGTCTATGGGCTACTTAACACAATTTACCGGGAGAGCGATTGTCCGGATCCCTCTCCAGTAACAGCCACTGGCACATGTGCTGTCTAATGACCACGCATATGCAGTAAGCCCGCAGTATAAAGTAAAATGATCCCTGATGCGATCACTTCAGCTTACACATTGCCAGGATGGGCTCCTATCAAAGTGCCTGATTCTGGATGTAATATTTAATACATCTTGGTGGAAATTAATTTCTTATTGCCCAATTAGCGGCAGCATAGCCCTCGCTAGCAATGTCTTCCGTCGGCCCAGCATGCGGAAACGTGCATCGTCAGCAACATAGTGCGTACACACTTGACGATTTGAATGATGTGTCGTTACATTCCATCAGAATTGGGCACATCGTTTACAATATCATCTAGTGTGTAACCCAGCATAACTCTATCAGATACTATTACAATATGCTTTAATGGATAATATCATTATTAAATAGATTAGTATACTGTTTTATTAAATGCATTTGTGTTGTATATAAACTTATTTATTTTATCAGGATAAAAATGTTTCTAATACAAATGTTCACAGTTTTTTTTATGGTCATTTAGTGCAAATCAAGTTTTTGTTTTAATTTTCTGTTATTATGTGTCTGCAATCCTAGAATTGATACCGCAGCTTTTCATGGTAATTTTATTATATTTCAAGCACCAGCATCGCTTGTTACAAATGTGTCCACTTACATCTAGCCTCCCTGCATGTTAAACAGCCCTTCTAGTCACACGTTGCCGTGGCATGTCTCGGTAGTGCCGGGCGTCTTTACGTGTGACTTTTTCCATTAAATGCATCTTAGTTGCAAAACAATATGAATAGGACACACAATCAGTTTTTGCTGATTACATTGATTGATATGCGGCATGCCTATATTCTGTGTGCGACCGCGGCTGTATCTGCATACAAATTACTATGCTAGTGTTTTCCTAGGAAACACTGTAACATACAATTTCGTATGCAGAAACAGACACAGATGCAAAGAGAATATAGACATGTCACATATCATCTTAATCAGCAGAGTCTGCTTGTGCGTCCTATTTGCATATGCAAATAAGACTTTTTTTGGTGAAAAAAGACGTCCAATGCTAACAGAGTTGCATGGGACCTGTCAGCTCACGCCAGACATCTTCCTCAATGTGGCGTATTGAGGCAAGATGTATAAGGATACATCTGTATATTTGAAGTTTAAAAAAAAGGCATCTGCTCTCTTCTACTTAGGTTTCATTTGTTTGCAATTGGCATTTTGGGTTAGTAATACACTTAAAAATAGCAAATTATGACAATCTGGCGGGGTGAAGGAGATGGAGACAGAGTTCCTGATGAGGGCTGTAAATCAAAATGGCTGCCAAGCCGCGCCCACATCCCCAGTTAAGGCTATTGATACCAGATGACATTTTGATGTCAGGTCACATCATGACATCATGGTCGCCCGTAATATTCCAGATTTCGGAATATTACAGTTTTTAGAATCACTGAATAGAGAGCCTCAACATGTAAAAGGAAAACTGTATCCTACATTATTATCTTTTCTTTTTAAGACTCCACATATCCACTGCGCCATACAGAAAATATACATAGTAACAATGTAACTTGACATCATAAGTAGAGCAATAAAACAGGCTATGTAGGACAAGCGTAGGGTAATTTGATGTATCTTGACGGGTAAGCATTGGTGACATAAAAGAAAGGTAAGGGATGTCAAAGTCGAAAAATATCATAATGCATATGTCTTGTACTAACCCCATGCACATGCCCGCTGCTCGTGCACTCAGTCCGCCGTACGTGCACATATCCGCAATTTGCGTAAGATCACTCCGGCGATCGTGCGCATGATATGGATATTTACGGCGGAGTTTGTGAGCGTGTAGCGTGTTATTAGCACATAGCATATTTAACCCAAATAGCGTATTTTGTAGATATAGTTCCCCTAGACCATGACAGCGAGTATTATTAGTTTAAACAGTTCCTGGACAGAGAGATTCGCCTTTGCATGATAGGAAGGGTCAGATAAAGGTTGGAAGGTGATGTCTAGTATCCAGCTGTAGGGTATTTTGAGGGTAACATTCCGTTGTTAGTTAGAGAAAGATCGCTTGCTCCTGCGTATAGTTATGTACAAAAGTAGACTATGAACATTAACTGTATTTACTGTAAATTACATATGCGGCGGGAATCCAGAGGATACCACCCACAAGAGCAGTTGGAAGAGACATCGCCCACCTTTTCAAATCCACCTATGACCTTTGCTGTAATGTGGAGACATATCTCTGTGTCCAATGAACAATGAGATTACAGTGACCATTGTGTGTATGCATGTTGTGTATATAAGGACCATTGTTGCCTGGCCGGTCAGATGACTCTAAACGCTATCTGCATGACGAGCGGAGGACCGAGTTCGGGTTGCACTTGCGAATATTCTCACGTACGTACGTACATTCTCTGTAGCCATTATTCTGTTTAGATTTACTTGTTAGTCTGTAGTGTATAAACTGTATTGTTTTACCTTTTTGGAATCAATCCACGGAGGCCTTAGAACCCTGTGGTTTAAACTACAAACAGTGTTGTGTTTTCACTTTCCTGCCTGGGCTTTTAAAGTAGATTTATCTGTTTAAGGTGTATAAGCATTGTTAAGGAGTACGGACCGCGGATACTTTGTATCGCCAGCGCTACTTAAGGTTCAAAGGTATAACATCGTTGCAGTACTTTACTGCCAAAGGTTTCAAGTATAAGCATATCATTACATTATATCATTAACAAGGTTTAAAGGTTATCAACTGTGTGTGCACTCGCTGTGTGTATTCCGTACACTCAGCGCAGCGTGTGTACGCCAAGTGCGTACCACGTGTAGGACTCTGTACGCAAATAGCGTACAAAGTGCGTAGCACGTGCACGTGGTCTAGCAGCCATAACGGCTCAACGGTAATAGTGTACAAGGGGGTATAGCTTTGCGGTCTAAGATAATACCGACATTATCAGGGAGTTCAGCATTCAATGAGCCGGTCCCCAAGTTTAGGGTGAGCAGAGTCAATAAAGAGACAAAGAGCGCTGGTGGCATGGGTAATGCTAGGGGTCGAACATGAGAAATTAGGGCCCTGCCCGTGAGAGCTTACATGCTGAGGAGAGGGTGACCAGTCAGAAGATGAACTTGGAAAAACAGCATGTCAAGGCAAAGTAGCAGAGGAAAGTGGATACTTAGGAGAAAGGAAAGGTATATATACAGTGCATCCGGAGAGTATTCACAGCGCTTCACTTTTTCCACATTTTGTTATGTTAAAGCCTTATTCCAAAATGGAATAAATTCATTTTCCCCTCAAAATTCTACACACAATATCCCATAATGACAACGTGAAAACAGTTTTTTCTCTTACGTCCTACAGGATGCTGGGGACTCCGTAAGGACCATGGGGTATAGACGGGCTCCGCAGGAGACATGGGCACTCTAAGACTTTAGATGGGTGTGAACTGGCTCCTCCCTCTATGCCCCTCCTCCAGACCTCAGTTAGATCCTGTGCCCAGAGGAGACTGGATGCACTACAGGGGAGCTCTACTGAGTTTCTCTTAAAAGACTTTTGTTAGGTTTTTTATTTTCAGGGAGCACTGTTGGCAACAGACTCCCTGCTTCGTGGGACTGAGGGGAGAGAAGCAGACCCACTTTCCTTCACTGATGGGCTCTGCTTCTTAGGCTACTGGACACCATTAGCTCCAGAGGGTCAGAACACAGGTGTCGTCCTTGCTGTTTGTCCCAGAGCCGCACCGCCGTCCTCCTCACAAAGCCGGAAGATTGAAGCCGGGTAAGTATAGGAAGCAAGAAGACTTCAAAGGCGGCAGAAGACTTCAGATCTTCATGAGGTACCGAGCAGCGGTCGCGCTGCGCGCCATTGCTCCCACAACACACACAGGCACAGCAAGGTTGCAGGGCGCAGGGGGAGCGCCCTGGGCAGCAATTTTTACCTCACATAAGACTGGCACACGTATATAGATACTGCAGAGGCAGTATATAATAAATCCCCTGCCAGTATAATACAAATAGCGGGACTGAAGCCCGCCGTCGAGGAGGCAGAGCTTGATCTTCCAGCACTAACCAGCGCCATTTTCTCCACAGCATGCTGCAGAGACGCTGCTCCCGGACTCTCCCCTGCTGAACAAGTAACTGGGGGCAAAAACGAGGGGGGGGGCACATTTATTTGGTGCTAATTCTATATATAAAGCGCTGTACAGGCTGGGACTTTGTTTCAGTATCTACTGGCGCTGGGTGTGTGCTGGCATACTCTCTCTCTGTCTCTCCAAAGGGCCTTATTGTGGGTCTGTCCCCATATTCATATATCCCAGTGTGTGTGGGGGTGTCAGTACGTGTGTGTCGACATGTCTGAAGTGGAAGGCTCGTCTAGGGAGGAAGCAGAGCAGATGGTGGTGGTGTCTCCGTCGGCACAGCCGACACCTGATTGGTTGGACATGTGGAATGTTTTAAATGCTAATGTGGCTTTATTACGTAAGAGATTGGACAAAGCAGAGTCCAAAGACAAAGCAGGGAGTCAATCCATGGCTGTTACTGTGTCACAAGACCCTTCAGGGTCCCATAAACGTCCCTTTTCCCAGATAGCAGACACTGATACCGACACGGATTCCAACTCCAGTGTCGACTATGATGATGCAAGGTTGCACCCAAGAGTGGCCAAGAGTATTCAATATATGATTATTGCAATAAAAGATGTTTTGCATATCACAGAGGACCCCTCTGTCCTTGACACGAGGGTCTGCATGTTTAAGGAAAAGAAGCCTGAGGTAATGTTTCCCCCATCTCATGAGCTGAACGCTTTATTTGAAAAGGCTTGGGAAACTCCAGACAAGAGACTGCAGGTCCCCAAGAGAATTATTATGGCGTATCCTTTCCCCTAAAAGGACAGGTTACAGTGGGAATCCTCGCCCAAGGTGGACAAGGCCTTGACGCGCTTGTCCAAAAAGGTGGCACTACCGTCCCCGGACACGGCGGCCCTAAAGGATCCTGCAGATCGCAGGCAGGAAACTGCCTTAAAATCAATTTATGCAACTACGGGAGCCCTGCTTAGACCTGCAGTAGCGTCGGCATGGGTGGGTAGCGCAATTGCAGCTTGGGCTGATAACTTGTCATCTGACATTGACACCCTAGATAAAGATAGTATTTTGTTGACCTTAGGTCACATCAAGGACGCAGCGTTATATATGAGAGAGGCTGCGAGAGATATTGGGCTTTTGGGTTTAAGAGCCAATGCCATGGCAGTTTCTGCTAGAAGGTCCCTGTGGACCCGTCAATGGACAGGTGATGCTGACTCAAAGAGACATATGGAGGCTTTGCCTTACAAAGGTGAAGTTTTATTTGGGGAGGGCCTCGCGGACCTGGTTTCCACAGCTACCGCGGGTAAGTCTTCTTTTTTGCCTTACGTTACCCCACAGCAGAAGAAAACACCTCAATACCAGATACAGTCCTTTCGGTCTCATAAGTTCAGAAAGGGGTGTGGCTCTTCCTTCCTCGCCAGAGGTAGAGGTAGAGGGAAAAGCACACCAGCTACGGCTAGTTCCCAGGAACAAAAATCCTCCCCGGCCTCTATAAAATCCACCGCATGACGCTGGGGCTCCGCTACGGGAGTCCGCACCGGTGGGGGCACGTCTTCGACTCTTCAGCCAAGTCCGGGTTCAATCGAATTTGGATCCTTGGGTGGTCGAAATTGTATCCCAAGGCTACAAGCTGGAGTTCGAAGATGTGCCTCCACACCGATTTTTCAAATCGGCCTTACCAGCTTCTCCCCCAGAGAGGGAAATAGTTTCAGCGGCCATACAAAATCTGTGTCAACAGCAAGTGATTATCAGGGTTCCCCTAGTGCAACAGGGGAAAGGGTTTTATTCAACCATATTTGTGGTCCCGAAGCCGGATGGCTCGGTCAGACCAATTCTGAATCTAAATTCCCTAAACCTATATTTGAAGAGGTTCAAATTCAAGATGGAATCTCTCCGGGCAGTGATCTCCAGCATGGAAGGGGGGGATTTTATGGTGTCACTAGACATAAAGGATGCATACCTTCATGTCCCCATATATCCTCCTCATCAGGCGTACCTGAGATTCGCTGTACAGGATTGTCATTACCAGTTTCAGACATTGCCGTTTGGGCTTTCCACGGCCCGAGAATTTTCACCAAGGTAATGGCGGAAATGATGGTGCTCCTGCGCAAGCAGGGGGTCACAATTATCCCATACTTGGATGATCTCCTGATAAAGGCAAGATCAAGAGATCAGTTACTAAAAAGTGTGTCTCTCTCCCTGAGAGTACTACAACAACACGGCTGGATTCTAAATCTACCAAAGTCGCAGTTGGTTCCGACAACTCGGCTGTCATTTTTGGGCATGATTCTGGACACGGAAAAAAAGAGGGTTTTTCTCCCAATGGAAAAAGCCCAGGAACACCAGAACATGGTCAAGGACCTGCTGAAACCAAAAAGAGTGTCAGTTCATCAATGCACTCGAGTATTGGGAAAGATGGTGGCGGCCTACGAGGCCATTCCGTTCAGCAGGTTCCATGCGAGAACTTTTCAGTGGGACCTTCTGGACAAGTGGTCAGGGTCCCATCTACAGATGCATCGGAGGATAAGCCTGTCCCCCAGGGCCAGGGTCTCCTGTGGTGGCTCCAGAGTGCTCACCTTCTAGAGGGTCGCAGGTTCGGCATTCAAGATTGGGATCTTGTGACCACGGATGCGAGCCTCCGAGGATGGGGAGCAGTCACACAAGGAACATTTTTTCAGGGAATATGGTCAAGCCAGGAGGCTTGTCTACACAATTATACGTTAGCAGGGAAAGGGGAAGGGATACTACTGCACTAGCATATTGTAGAAAAGTTCCAAATTAGAACAAAGGAAACCCCTAGTTGTATTCTATATCAGATATTTGAATTATATAGGGGGGTTCTGCCACTGAATATATTGTTGCCAGTATATAGTTATGCACAAAAAGAAACAGAGAAGAATTGGACTTGAAGTGGCGCACTCAAACATTAAATTGATACATAAAATATAACTTTTATTAGAGTATATTTGTTAAAAAGACCTGTAGCTGTGAAATATTAAAACCAAAAACATATAAATTGACAAAACAAAGTGTGATATGTGTGAATAAAAACACACACTGTGCTAACTGTGTAGTGCTACACATATATAAAATATTATAGGTACTATGACCCTTGAATCAGATTATATGTGTTGTTAGGCTGAGTGCCCAATGGCGCTTTGAAATCACTGATCAGTTGTACTAGGTAGGCTTACTGAGGGTACTGTAAAGTGCAATATTCCAATAGAAAGCTCCCCATCAGTTTGGGCGCTGTGACCCCTCACTTATGTGCAATCATATGCTTGTACAGCTATGAATCAGTGTTTATCCTCACTAGTGATCTCAATGTAATTAGCTGTTCTCAATCAATTTACAGCAGGTAATAACTGAAGTCAGTGTCACTTTAAGTGAATAATCCGTTTGGGCGCTATGACCCCTCACTTGTATGCATTCATATGCTTGGACAGCTATGAATCAGTGTTTCTCCTCACTAGTGATCTCAATGTAATTAGCTGTTCTTAATCAATTTACAGCAGGTAATCACTGAAGTCAGTGTCACTTTAAGTGAATGATCATTGATGTTCACTTATGTGCTTATACAGCTATAGATCAGTGCTTCTCCTCACTAGTGATCTCTATATAATTAGCTGTTCTCAGTCGATTTACAGCAGGTAATTAATAAAGTCAATATCACTTTAAGTGAGTAATCACAATGTTCATTAGTGATATTGTTAATGAGAGACACTATGATGTCCAATGATGCATATAAACTGACAATTTTCCACAATATTCACTACTATTATAGTGGAATATAGATCATAGCTGTGAGGCACAGGGTTTAGTGAGCTGTTTGAATATTGCACTAATGCAGTACACTGGGACACTCCATCAGCTGTTATTAATCATATAGCAGTATATCCTAACTGGCTATTTTGTAATTATCAGCTGTGTGATAGGAACCTATATATCAAATGAACAGCATTTAACCTGAGTGGCACATAAACACTGCTAGTTAATTGTTCTATACTTGTAAGGTAACAAGCAGTGCTATAGAGATGTCTCAGCTACTACATTAAACAGTGTATCTTGGTCTTGCTACAATGTTGCTAGTACATGCAGCTTGCTGAGTCATATGTGGTTAAATAATCCTCTCAGTGCAGGAAAGCTTGTGAGCTCCATCAGTGTCATGAGGCTTCACAATAGCCAGCTCTGCTTTAGTATAAATCGCGCTCTATTCCTAACAACACAATACAGTTAGCACATTGTTATTATACACAGCAGCACAGTGTGAATCGCCAACGCTCGTTTCACAGTTAAGTTTTTTCAGGGCTAACCAGAACGCCTCCAATAGCCCTAATTTAACAGTACAGATACACCAATCGCGGGGCAGATTCCCGGTCACGTGACTGGGCCATCCAATCACGTCGCGTCTACTGTTAATGGGATTTTAACTGTGCTCAGTCCGATCATGTGACACCTATTAACCTATCAGAGAGCCCAAAATACGTGCACCAGAGATAGAAATAATGTTATATCTGTGTCTCTGATTCTGGGCTACGGTTCAAGTCATCTGACTAGTTAGATCCAATGGAATCATAATAATAGGTTCCTGAGAGTAATATTAAAGGGATACTCGGTGTATACAGTATGAGAGATAAACTTGAGTATGCTTAGTAAGTAAGGTGAGTGTATATTGAAAGAGTGATGTATAACAGTTGTCATTGGCAACCACATCATAGGAAAAACGACAAAATGAACACTTCAATGTGCAATGTGAAAATAAAAATGAACATTAAAAATGTGAAAGACAACTGAGTGGTGTACTATGTGTGTCTGTGTCAGAATTTAATTTAATACAGTGAAAATAAGATAGTGACTGTATGTTATTTATAATGGTCATGTAAATATTTCATGGCCAATAGTGTTTATTATCTGGTAAGTGAACTGAAAATGGTGAAATTATAATGATGATTTAATCTAATAGTGACCCTCCAAATGAATGTGACTAAAAATATGTGATATGCATACAAATTGTACATTTATAAATATATTATGAAGGTGGTCCTGCAGAAGACTAGTTCATGGAGTAGTTCCCAACAATCTCAATATTATAATACATTTAATATGTTGAACCACCTTGTAATTGAGAGATATTGAGTCTACCTGTTGTATATAAATATACCTACTATCTCATCCCACAGTAGCATCCCTTATCTTGTATCATAGGAACCTATAGAAGCTGTTCCTCTCAGTATGATTGGATGTACACATCCCTAATTTTCTCAGATGTATTTTCCCATACTATTCCCAAATCTGCATATATCTCCTTATCCCCATCATTCCTGGTGTAGTTGTCTCTTTTAAATTCAAGGTATCTGTTCAAGACGGTAAGTATAATTTCTTATAATTCCTATATACTCATTATTCCAATATAGATAACCAATGGGTCACATATGGATTACTTATTTTACTTGTTGTTTGTCACCTAGTTTATCGTAGGCCCATCTGGATAATTTGCACTGAAGTACCCTATGGGATCAACAAAATCATAGATCTTCATCCCAGAGCAATAATTTACATCAAGGTTAGAACATACAGTCTTTTAATAATCCAATTTTCAAGATGTTAGTTCGGGATCTTCTGAAGTGTAATACATTGGTATTCTTCATACTTTTGGGGATGAAAGGGTCTGTAACCCACTTACTCAGGGAATAGGTCCACTCAACCTTTAATAAAAAAATTCTTCCCCATGTCACACCTACGAACTTCCTTTATGCTTCCCCATCAATTAGGGATAGGGAGCCAAAAAGTAACAAAAAATGTCCAAAAATTTCCTTCACGAGGTAAGTGATGGTGCTTATCCCACTCAACACCCCCAGAGGAATGGCAAATAAATGTTATGTTTGTTCAGGCCCAGTGTTTGCATACTATCCATGAGGAAAATTAACTTAGTCTCTAATTTGAGCAGTTCATTATCAAGGTCACCTCCCCTGATACCCAGTTGTATATTTTGCATGCCAAAAGCTTTTAAACTGCCAGCTTCACATCCATGGTAATGTAGGAAGTGTTTGGCCACTGGTGTTAATGTTTTGAATCTCCTCGCATCTTGTTTGGCATTTTTAATGCTGTTGGCGTGCTCCAGGATCTGTACCTTTAGCGGACGTATGGTTTTACCAATATATCTCTTTCCACATGGGCATTCGAGATGGTATACAACACCCATAGTAGTACAACAGATAACATTTTGAATGGTCCATTTCTTACCAAATTTATCTGTATAGTATTGTTTGGGTGTCATGTATTTGCAAGCCTTGCATCGGCCGCATTGGTAGGATCCTTTTTTGTTGTATAGTGATCTAGTGGGAACTGAGAGATGACTCTGGACAACTAGATCACGTAAATTTTTTGATCTCCTCCAGCTGCTCTGCACTTTACTAGGTAACACTTGCCTAAGGACCTCATCTGTCTGTAGAATGGGCCAATGTTTCTGTAAGGTCCCATTAATAACTTTCCACTGTGGACTAAAAGTACCTATATACCGTACCGGTTCTTCTTTCTGAGATTTTATTTAAGGGGTCAGTAAAGACTCACGTGTGTATAATTCAACGCTTTTCACGGCAGATTTTATGGTCTTATTACTGTACCCGCGTTTCTTAAGACGTTCACACACCTGTTTCTCACGTGTTAGGTACATCTTCTCATCAGAACAGTTCCTTTTTATTCTAAGTAGTTCGCCTTTTGGGATTGCTTTAATGGTTGCAGGAAGATGCGAGCTGTTGGAATGCAGGATACTGTTAGTTGCAGTTTTTTCCCCGAAAGATATCTGTGCTGATTTTTCCATCCGTCTCTACCCTAATGCATAGATCCAGAAAATGAATTTCCTTCTGGTCTTTTTCACCAGTGAGTTTCAAATTCAAATCATTCTGGTTCAGGATGGCAATTAATTCTTCCAGAAGTGTTGCCTCCGCCTCCCAGATGATCAGGACATCATCTATATACCGTAGGTATAATAGAATGTGTTGTGTGTATTTTTCCAGGGCATCGTTGAACACATGTTCCTTCTCCCACCACCCCATGTAGAGGTTAGCATACGATGGGGCACAAGCTGTCCCCATCGCTGTCCCTCTAACCTGGAGGTAGAATTTTTCTTGGCTGATGAAATAATTTTTAGTCAATATGAATTCGAGAAGGGAGACCAGGAAGTTATTGAATTCATGGGGGTAAATTTACTAAGGTGGGAGATTTTTAGAACTGGTGATGTTGCCCATGGCAACCAATCAGATTCTACTTACCATTTATCTAGCTGCTTCTAGCAGATAATAGATATAATCTGATTGGTTGCTATGGGCAACATCACCAGTTCTAAAAATCTCCCACCTTAGTAAATTTACCCCATGGTGTGTGTTTGTGTCCAAAAAATATCGAACGGCTGCCAATCCCCTCTTATGGTCGATGCTGGTGTACAGACTTTCGACATCGTAGGTGGCTAGCCATGTGCCCTGACTCACTGTCATGTCCTGTAGTTTATTCAACACATCCATGGTGTCCCTGGTGTAGGAAGGTAGAGCCAGCACGTGATGTCTAAGATATTGGTCGACATATGTGTTGGCCTTTTCTGTCAAACTCCCTACACCAGAGACAATTGGTCTACCAGGGGGGACTTTGTCATTTTTATGCACCTTTGGCAGTAGGTACAGGGTAGCAATTTTTGGATTTTCCACTCTAAGATAATCAGTCTTTTTTCTTTATAACCCCATTCTGATGTGCTGCTGAAATGATGGAGTTATATAAGTACAGAAAATTGCTAGCTGGATTGAAGATTAATGTTTTGTAACAATTCCGATCACTTAATTGTTTCCTCAATTCCATTGTGTACATAGAGAGAGGCCAGAGCACGATATTGCCCCCTTTATCAGAGGGCTTAATAATGGTATCCTGCCATTTCATGATTTCCTGCAACGCAATTCGTTCTCCTTTTGTGAGATCATCTGTGTGTGATTGAATCTGTCGTTCTCGTGCAAACATACACTCTAGATCATGGTATACAAGATCATAAAATACCTTTGCTGAGGGAGAAAGTTTAAATTCAGGAAAGAAGGTGGATTTGGTTTTAATCCTCTGAGGATCAAATGGAGAGGGATCAGGAATGATCTCCTTTCCTGACATTAATTCCTCCAGTATATTCAAAGTTGATTCATCATCCGCTGTCAGGGATAAGATCGGTGTCTCCGTAGAGAGGATTGTTTCTAAGTTAGATGATTCTTCTCTAATTTGATGTTGTATATGGAAGAATTTTTTCAATAGGATCTTTCTTATGAACAATTGCAGATCCTTTTCACATTCAAAACGATCAGGCCGGTGGGTAGGGGAGAAAGATAATCCTTTACTTAGTAACGATTTTTGATCGGTAGTCAGAATTCTATCAGTAAGATTGATGAC
Source organism: Pseudophryne corroboree (assembly GCF_028390025.1). Lineage (NCBI taxonomy): Eukaryota > Metazoa > Chordata > Amphibia > Anura > Myobatrachidae > Pseudophryne > Pseudophryne corroboree. The sequence goes on along the minus strand of NC_086444.1, from coordinate 316,657,877 downwards.
CCTTAATGTGTCTTCCTCACTCATCTCTTTCTTCTCTGTTCTCGGGGCTCCTCCCTCCAATCTCTGGTGTCGCGTTTTCTTCTCGCTCCCCTTCCTCCTCCTGATCTTAGGTCTTCCATACTTGTGTAATCCTTGACCCCCCTCGGGGTTTGTTCTAAAAAATCCTTATAGTGGGGTCTGCTTCTCTTAGAATTGTCCTATCCTTCGGATGATTCAACATCAGAAGTGGTGTAGTTCAAGTTGTTGGTATTCCTATTCTTTTGTGGGTAGGACTTCCATCTATACACTTTATCTAGAGCAAAATCATTTTTATCTCGATAAAGCTTCCTTCTCTTCCTTTCTATAATGTCCTGTTCCAAATCCTCAACCTCCTTCTTATATTTGTTATATGTGTGTTGAAATTTATCAATTGCCTCAAACTTCTTTAATTTTCACCCCAGCACTGAAATTTCTTGTGCATATTGTGCAAGTAATATTTCATCGTGTTTAATGAGAATTTTGATGAGATCCTTAGAACATTGTGTGAGTGCCAGCTTCCATTCTTTCTTGAGATCGTTATTTGCTAACTCACAAGTGGGGAAGACACGTGGTCTTAAACCTCTTGGGGTGATGTTAAATTTGATATAACTATCAAACGTCAACCTATTCCACCATGTTTTCCCTTGCTTTATTAAAAGTTGTTTCAGTGCAAACAAGTCCTCTGACCAATCTCCATTGGATGAGCATGTGCTATTAATTTCATTCCCAAATGGTGTATCTAGACTATTCTTAAGTCTCTCCCGTCTATCAGCTAATTCCTTTGTAAGGTTAAAGGTGGACATTCTGGTCTAAAGATTAAAGATAATTTCTCTAACGTCCTAGAGGATGCTGGGGACTCCGTAAGGACCATGGGGATAGACGGGCTCCGCAGGAGACATGGGCACTTTAAGAAAGAATTTAGTTCCTGGTGTGCACTGGCTCCTCCCTCTATGCCCCTCCTCCAGACCTCAGTTTGATACTGTGCCCAGAGGAGCTGGGTGCTTTTCAGTGAGCTCTCCTGAGTTTACTGATAGAAAGTATTTTGTTAGGTTTTTTATTTTCAGGGAGCTCTGCTGGCAACAGACTCCCTGCATCGTGGGACTGAGGGGAGAGAAGCAGCCCTACTCTCTGAAGCTAGGTCCTGCTTCTTAGGCTACTGTACACTATTAGCTCCAGAGGGATTGGTACGCAGGATCTCACCCTAGCCGTCCGTCCCAGAGCCACGCCGCCGTCCCCCTCGCAGAGCCGGAAGATAGAAGCCGGGTGAGTATGAGAAGAAAAGAAGATTTCACAGGCGGCAGAAGACTTCATGATCTTCACTGAGGTAACGCACAGCACTGCAGCTGTGCGCCATTGCTCCCACACACCTCACATACTCCGGTCACTGTAAGGGTGCAGGGCGCAGGGTGGGCGCCCTGGGCAGCAATATAAACCTCTTATTTGGCAAAAGGAGCATATATACAGCTGGACACTGTATATATGCAGGAGCCCCCGCCAGTTTTACACTTTTAGCGGGACAGAAGCCTGCCGTCGAGGGGGCGGGGCTTCTCCCTCAGCACTCACCAGCGCCATGTTTTTCTCCACAGCACCGCTGAGAGGAAGCTCCCCGGACTCTCCCCTGCTTATACCACGGTAGAAGAGAGGGTTTTAAAGAAGAGGGGGGGCACATAATTCGGCGCAGATAATAACAGCGCTACTGGGTAAACATTAAATTGCTGTGTTTTTTCCTGGGTCATATAGCGCTGGGGTGTGTGCTGGCATACTCTCTCTCTGTCTCTCCAAAAGGCCTTGTGGGGGAATTATCTTCAGATGAGCATTCCCTGAGTGTGTGGTGTGTCGGTACGTGTGTGTCGACATGTCTGAGGTAAAAGGCTCTCCTAAGGAGGAGATGGAGCAAATGTGTGTGTGAGTGGTGTCTCCGTCGACAACGCCGACACCTGAATGGATATGTGAAATGAAGTGCTGAGGTAAATTTTTTGCACAAAAGATTAGAGAACAGACAGTGAATCTACCCATGTCTGTCCCTATGTCGCAGAGACCTTCAGAGTCTCACAAAGCTCACTATCCAAAATAATAGACACTGATATCGACACGGAGTCTGACTCCAGTGTCGACTACGATAATGCAAAGTTACAGCCAAAACTGGCAGAAAAGTATTCAATATATGATTATTGTAATAAAAGATGTTTTGCATATCACTGATGACTCATCTGTCCCTGACACAAGGGTACACATGTTTAAGGGGAAGAAAGCTGAGGTAAATTTCCCTCCTCTCATGAAGAAAAAGAGCAGGAATCTCCAGACAAGAGACTGCAGATTCCCACAAAGAATTCTCAGGGAGTATCCTTTCCCTACTAGGGCCAGGATACGATGGGAATCTTCCCCTAGGGTGGACAAAGCTTTGTCACGTTTACCCAAAAGGTAGCGCTGACTTGACAGCTATCCTCAGGGATCCTGCAGATAGCATGCAGTAAAAGTATTTGGAAATCAATTTACACATACACTACTCAGACCGGCGATTGTGTCGGCATGGGTTTATAGTGCTGTAGCAGCGTGGACAGATACCTTATCAGCGGAGATTGAAACCCTAGATAAGGATACCATATTATTGACCCTAGTATATGTATATATATATATATATATATATATATATATATATATATAAAAGTTGCTGTCTTATATATATATATAAAAAATGCCCAAAGAGACATAAGTCTACTGGGTTCTAGAGTCAACGCTATGTCGATTTCTGCTAGACGTGTCCTGTGGAACATGCAATGGACAGGTGATGCCGACTAAAAGAGGCATATGGAAGGTTTACCTTACAAGGCTGAGGAATTGTGTGGAGAAGGGCTCTCGGACCTGGTCTCCACAGCTATAGCTGGTAATTCTGATCTTTTGCCTTATATTCCCTCACAGCCTAAGAAAGCACGACATTATCAAATGCAGTCCTTTCGGTCGCAGAATAACAAGAAAGTACGAGGAGCGTCCTTTCTTACCAGAGGTAAGGGCACAGGGCACAGCTAGTTCCCAGGAACAGAAGTCCTCCCCGGCCTCTACTAAATCCACCTCATGACGCTGGAGCTCCGCTAAGGGAGTCCGTCCCAGTGGGTGCACGTCTTCGACTCTTCAGCCACATCTGAGTTCACTCACAGGTGGTTCCCGGGGCAATAAAAATTGTTTCTCAGGGTTACAAGCTGGAATTCGAAAGGTGCCTCCTCGCCGGTTTTTCCTTATCGGAGCTACCGGCTTCTCCCGCAGAAAGGGAGATAATATTAAATACAATTCACACATTGTATCTCCAACAGGTGGTGCTCAAGGTTCCCCTCCTGCAACAAGGAAGGCGATATGACTCAACCTTGGCTGCAGAGCCGGATTAAGGGGGGGGGGGCTTTCTAAAAGGGCCCCCCAGCCAGTGGCATATCAATGAGTCACACTGACTCATTTACATGCCGCCGCCCACCACCAGTACCCCACACTTGGTAATGCTGCGCTGCTATCCATGACATGTCAGCAGCGCAGCACAGCAGTACGGCCCCGCTGGAGGGGAGGAGGAGACGCTCTCCCTTCTCTTAGCTCCTCCCCTTTCCTGCATTTCCCCGGTCCCAGCTTCCTCTCTGTTTCTGGGTCCGGCGGGAGAGGGGCAGAGAAGGAAGGAGGAGGAGGGGTAATGTTATTATGCTGTGCCCGTGCTGGCCCTTCTCATCTGTTCCTGACACCGCGGCCACCGGTTAAAGCTGCAGCCTGCGGCTCAGTCATTGGCTGGGCGCGCAGGCTGCAGGGAGGAGGAAGGAAGACGGATCCCTGGCAGCATGTGGAGCCAGCAGAGGCTGCCTGGAGCAAGTAAGGCAGGCTATATTGCATTGTGTGTGTATATATATATATATTTCATCTACCTCTTTAGCTAGGGCCCCACAGTCTGAAGTGCCCCGGGCCCCCCATAGCCTTAATCCGGCTCTGCTTGGCTGTAGTCCCGAAACCGTACGGTTCGGTTAGACCTATTTTAAAATTAAAATCTCTGAACCTATACGGGAAAAGGTTCAAATTTAAAGTAGAATCGCCCAGAGCGATCATCGCCAGCCTGGAAGGGGGGGATTTGAGGGTGTATCTAGACATAAAGGCTGCATACCTTCATGTTCCCATTTATCCACCCCATCAGGCGTACCTGACAATTGCGGTACAGGATTGTCATTACCAATTTCAGGGTAATTGGCGGAAATAATGGTGCTCCTACGCAAGCAAGGAGTCACAGTTATCCCATACTTGGACGATCTCCTAATAAGGGCGAGATCAAAAGAGCAGTTGTTGAACAGCGTGTCACTTTCGCTGAAGGTGTCACAGCAACACGGCTGGATTCTCAATTTCCCGAGGTCACAGTTGGTTCCTATAACTCGTCTGCCCTTCTTGGGTATGATTCTGGATACAGACCAGAAATGGGTTTACCTTCAGATAGAGAAGGCCCAGGAACTCATGACACTAGTCAGGGACCTATTGAAACCAAGACAGGTGTCAGTGCATCACTGCACTCGAGTCCTGGGAAAAACATGTCCTTCGGCAGGTTCCATGCGAGGACTTCAAATGGGACCTACTGGACAAGTGGTCCGGGTCACATCTACAGATTCATCAGTTGATCACCCTATCCCCCAGGGCCAGGGTATCTCTCCTGTGGTGGCTGCAGAGTGCTCACCTTCTAGAGGGCCGCAGATTCGGCATTCAGCACTGGATCCTGGTGACCACGGACGCAAGCCTCCGAGGCTGGGGAGCAGTCACACAGGGAAGAAATTTCCAAGGTCTTTGGTCAAGTCAAGAGACTTGTCTTCACCTCAACATATTGGAACTAAGGGCCATATACAAGGCCCTACGTCAAGCGGAGACCTTTCTTCGCGACCAACCGGTTCTGATCCAGTCAGACAACGTCACCGCAGTAGCTCATGTAAACCGCCAAGGCGGCACAAGGAGCAGAGTGGCGATGGCGGAAGCCACCAGAATTCTTCGCTGGGCGGAGAATCATGTAAGAGCACTGTCAACAGTGTTCATTCTGGAAGTGAACAACTGGGAAGCAGACTTCCTCATATTTTCACCAACTTTTTTCCTATTCTCTATCTCCTCTCTGTTTTTCTCAATTTCTTATTTCTTATATAGGTGCACTCTCATTGGTGTACACATAAATCTCTACTACCATACCACGCTGTCAGCGCCCGATCTCGTCCGATCTTGGAAGCTAAACAGCGTTGGGCCAGGTTAATATCAGGAAAGGCGACTACCTGCGAATACCTGGTGTTGTAGAGCAGAAATTAATTTCCTCCTTTATGTGATAAAAAACACCAACAGCAGTATCACCACTAATTTTAATCTGTAATTCTTCATCACAGTGTTTACAATATTTAACAGTTTTTTGACTGACTTATGATGCTTACAAATTTTGCCTGTAAATATGGCATTTGTATGTAATGCAGGTGTACAATCCCTAGAGTGGTGACTGCTGATTACCATTCTAGTTGCTTATAGTTTATTTATTTAGACTTTCCTTATAAAAACTGTGTCTTGACCAACCCCCGTTTCCATTAATACAGAAACCCTGTACTGGTCAGGGGAAATGGGGGTATGACAATTCAATGTCTACAACCTTTCCAAATACTCTTTGAAATAAAGAGACCAGAACAATTTTAATATTTTCTCGAATCTGTAATTTGTTTCATAGATCCTTGGGAAGGGTATCTTCGTTTTAACAATGTTATTAAAAGTTCTGTCTTAAACACTTTCTGAATTGTCACAAATTATCAACTTTTTTTCCTAAGAGTGCGCCCACACAAGAGCCTTCTGTTCTCTCCCATTGTAAGTCCTTTAAGCAGACTTCCTCACCAGACATACGTCCTGGAGAGTGGGGACTTCATCAGGAAGTCTTCGCACAGATTGCAGTTTGGTGGGGACTGCCACAGATAGACATGTTGGCGTCCCGCCTCAACAAAAAGCTGCAGAGTTATTGCGCATGGTCAAGAGACCCTCAGGCAGTAGCGGTAGACGCTCTAGTGACACCGTGGGTGTTCCAGTCAGTCTATGTATTTCCTCCTCTTCCTCTCATACCCAGGGGTTGAGAATAATAAGAAAAAGGAGGAGTGAGAACAATCCTCATTGTTCCAGATTGGCCACGAAGGATCTGGTATCCGGATCTGCAGGAAATGCTTACAGAAGATCCGTGGCCTCTTCCTCTAAGGCAGGACCTGTTGCAACAGGGCCCATGTCTGTTTAGAGACTTACCGCGGCTGCGTTTGACGGCATGGCGGTTGAACGCCGGATCCTAGCGGAAAAAGGCATTCCGGATGAGGTCATTCCTACGCTGATAAAGGCTAGGAAGGACGTGACATCTAAACATTATCACCGTATATGGCGAAAATATGTTTCTTAGTGTGAGGCCAGGAATGCTCCTACGGAAGAATTCCATCTGGGCCGTTTCCTTCACTTCCTACAAACTGGAGTGACTTTGGGCCTAAAACTTAGGCTCCATTAAGGTTCAGATTTTGGCCCTATCCATTTTCTTTCAAAAAGAATTGGCTTCTCTCCCAGAAGTTCAGACTTTTGTGAAGGGAGTGCTGCATTTTCAGACTCCTTTTGTACCTCTGGTGGAGCCCTGGGACCTTAACGTAGTGTTAAGTTTCCTTAAGTCACACTGGTTTGAACCAACTAAAATGGTAGAGTTAAAATATTTCACTTGGAAGGTGATCATGTTATTAGCCTTGGCTTCGGCTAGGCAAGTGTCAGAATTGGCGGCTTTGTCTCATAAAAGCCCCTATCTGGTTTCCATGTTGATAGAGCGGAGTTGCGGACACGTCCTCAATTCCTGCCTAAGGTGGTATCATCCTTTCATATGAACCAGCCTATGGTGGTGCCTGTGGCTACGCGTGACTTGGAGGACTCCAAGTCCCTGGATGTGGTCAGGGCTTTGAAAATTTACGTAGCCAGAACAGCTAGAGTCAGAAAAAAAGAATCACTGTTTGTCCTGTATGCTGCCAACAAGCTTGGCGCTCCTGCTTCAAAGCAGACTATTGCCCGCTGGATTTGTAACACCATTCAGCAGGCTCATTCTATTTTTTTTTTTGCAAGCGCAATTTCAGAATAATTTTATCTATTGTCATTCTACAGCTGGATTGCCGTTGCCTAAATCGGTTAGGGCCCATTCCACTAGGAAGGTGGGCTCTTCTTGGGCGGCTGCCCGAGGGGTCTCGACATTACAGTTGTGCCGAGCTGCTACTTGGTCAGGTTCAAACACTTTTGCTAAGTTCTACAAGTTTGATACCCTGGCTGAGGAGGACCTCATGTTTGCTCAATCGGTGCTGCAGAGTCATCCGCACTCTCCCGCCCGTTTGGAAGCTTTGGTATAATCCCCATGGTCCATACGGAGTCCCCAGCATCCTCTAGGACGTTAGAGAAAATAAGATTTTACTTACCGGTAAATCTATTTCTCGTAGTCCGTAGAGGATGCTGGGCGCCGTCCCAAGTGCGGACTTCTTCTGCAATACTTGTATATAGTTATTGCTTCAATAAGGGTTATGTTATAGTTGCATCAGTCCTGAACTGATGATATGTTGTTTTCATACTGTTAACTGGGTAGTTATCACAAGTTATACGGTGTGATTGATGTGGCTGGTATGAATCTTGCCCTTGGATTAACAAAATCCTTTCCTCGTACTGTCCGTCTCCTCTGGGCACAGTTTCTCTAACTGAGGTCTGGAGGAGGGGCATAGAGGGAGGAGCCAGTGCACACCAGGAACTAAATTCTTTCTTAAAGTGCCCATGTCTCCTGCGGAGCCTGTCTATCCCCATGGTCATCCTCTACGGACTACGAGAAATAGATTTACCGGTAAGTAAAATCTTATTTATTAAACACTAAATTATGGTGCTCTTGTACCTTAATGTACTTATATCCACTGTGCTAGTAGTTCAAGAAAGGCTAAGAAATCAGCCAGTTGCAATTATACGTTAGCAGGGAAAGGGGAAGGGATACTACTGCACTAGCATATTGTAGAAAAGTTCCAAATTAGAACAAAGGAAACCCCTAGTTGTATTCTATATCAGATATATTCGAATTATATAGGGGGGTGCTGCCACTGAATATATTGTTGCCAATATATAGTTATGCAACAAAAAGAAACAGAGAAGAATTGGACTTGAAGTGGCGCACTTTTGGGCTTGTCTACACATAAATGTGCTGGAATTAAGGGCCATATACAACGGCCTGCAACAAGCGGAGAATCTTCTTCGCAACTTACCCATTCTGATCCAGTCAGGCAACGTCACAGCCGTGGCGCATGTAAACCGCCAGGGCGGGACAAGGAGCAGAGCTGCAATGGTAGAAGCCACCAGGATTCTTCGCTGTGGCGGAAAATCATGTATGCGCTCTGTCAGCGGTCTTCATTCCGGGAGTAGACAACTGGGAGGCAGACTTCCTCAGCAGGCACGATCTCCATCCAGGAGAGTGGGGACTTCATCAAGAGGTCTTTGCAGAGGTAACAAGTCGTTGGGGACTTCCTCAAATAGACATGATGGCGTCATGCCTCAACAGAAAGCTTCGGACGTATTGTTCCAGGACGAGGGACCCTCAGGCAGTGGCGGTGGACGCCCTGGTGACACCGTGGGTGTTTCAGTCGGTCTATGTGTTCCCTCCGCTTCCACTTATCTCAAAAATATTGAGAATCATAAGACGAACAAGAGTGCAGACAATACTCATTGTCCCAGATTGGCCTCAAAGGGCCTGGTATTCAGATCTTCTGGAAATGATCACAGAAGATCCGTGGCCTCTTCCTCCCAGGGAGGACCTGTTGCAACAGGGGACCTGACACTGCTCATCCTTGAGATGTTCCTACAGCTTAATTTGAGTCCACCTGTGGTAAATTCAGTTGAATGGACATTATTTTGGAAAGGCACACACCTGTCTATATAAGGTCCCACGCCTTAACAGTGCATGTCTGAGCACAAACCAAGCATGCAGTCAAAGGAATTGTCTGTAGACCTCTGAGACAGGATTGTCTTGTGGCACAAATCTTGGGAAGGGTACAGAAAAATAGCTGCTGCTTTAAAGGTCCCAATGAGCACAGTGGTCTCCATCATCCGTAAATGGAAGAAGTTCGGAACCACCAGTACTCTTCCTAGAGCTGGCCGGCCGTCTAAACTGAGCGATCAAGGGAGAAGGGCCCTAGTCAGGGAGGTGACCAAGAACCCAATGGTCACTCTGTCAGCGCTACAGCATTCCTCTGTGGAGAGAGGAGAACCTTCCAGAAGGACAACCGTCTCTCTGCAGCACTCCACCAATCAGGCCTGTATGGTAGAGTGGCCAGAAGTAAGACACTCCTTAGTAAGAAGCACCTGGCAGCCCGCCTGGGGTTTGCCAAAATGCACCTGAAGGACTCTCAGACCATGAGAAACAAAATTCTCTGGACTGTGAATGGCAGGTGTCATGTTTGGAGGAAACCAGGCACCGCTCATCACCAGGCCAATACCATCCCTACAGTGAAGCATGGTGGTGGCAGCATCATGCTGTGGGGTTGTTTTTCACATGTCCCGCGGGCGGTAGAGAGTGTTCTATCTTCCGCTCAGCATGTAGGACCTGGAGCAGTAATTTCTGCTAATTACTCCTTTACTGCACAGATGGTGGGAGATGGGGCGGAAGGGAGAACACTAAACTGTAGAAGGGAGCATTGGGTTGAATGAAGGGGCCCCAGTACATGACTTACAGGGAGGTAGGGCAGGGTTTAATACACAGGGGAGGGGTGGATAGTGGAGTGGGATTAATATTCATAATTTTCCAGTGGGAGGGCAGATTGTTTGACTGCAAATATCTCCAGTTCTTGGAAATAGATTTCTTAGCTTTCAATTGGATGAAACACTAGAGAGTCTCTCCTTTCAGAAGGTACAGGGAACATGGGGATCAGAGTTCAAGAACTAGAACAATCTGCCGACGAATATATAAAACTGCATACCAGGCATGTGGAGCTGGAGCAGGAACCAGCTGCTGGAAGGCTAATATCTCTGGTTCTGGGCATAGTAGAGTCAAGCTGCCAGTGTCCACCGAAAAGGGAGAGTCCCAGCTTTTGGAATATACCCTCATAAAAACTCTAGGGTAGACAGAGCCCAATATATCTGGCAGGGAAGGGAAATTAACAGACTGGGATAGGGACCACTGCTTAAAAGTCAGATATCTGCGGTTCCCCAGGGCCGATTTTCAAAAATCTGGTACGCCTGGAAAACGGGGACCCTCAGCTATCAGCATAGAGCCCTTAGTCTCTTGGGGCCCTTGGGCAAGTGCCCATACAAATAGCTGACCCTGCTGCCTAGCAGTAAGACCATGGTGTTCGGCAGCATGACGATGCCTCCCACTTTGTCAGGGCTACAGGGAGCACGACTGTGACATGAGATCACATTACGCTTCCTCTCCTGGCGGCCATGGCTGGCACGTAGAGAGGAGCCCATGCACTGGGCTGGGTGCCTTTTCCTGCAGTGTACAGCTGTCTCCCTTCACTCTGCTCGAGTGGCGCATCGGCACTGAGCGGCTTTTGTTTACCACAGGCAGGGCTGCTGGGCAAGTCTCTGGCTTAACTTTGGGGGAAATCAATTTTTTTAGATAATGTGGACACTAATATATATTTCTATTATTATGGACATTACTATATATTTCTATTGTAATGTCGTCACTACTATATATTTCTATTATTACGGGGCATTACTATATATTTCTATTGTAATATGGACACCATTATATATTTCTATTATTACGGGACATTACTGTATATTTCTCTAACGTCCTAAGTGGATGCTGGGGACTCCGTAAGGACCATGGGGAATAGCGGCTCCGCAGGAGACTGGGCACATCTAAAGAAAGCTTTAGGACTATCTGGTGTGCACTGGCTCCTCCCCCTATGACCCTCCTCCAAGCCCCAGTTAGATCTCTGTGCCCGAACGAGAAGGGTGCACACTAGGGGCTCTCCTGAGCTTCTTAGTGAAAGTTTTAGTTTAGGTTTTTTATTTTCAGTGAGACCTGCTGGCAACAGGCTCACTGCATCGAGGGACTATGGGGAGAAGAAGCGAACTCACCTGCGTGCAGAGTGGATTGGGCTTCTTAGGCTACTGGACATTAGCTCCAGAGGGACGATCACAGGCCCAGCTTGGATGGGTCCCAGAGCCGCGCCGCCGGCCCCCTTACAGAGCCAGAAGGCAGAAGAGGTCCGGAAAATCGGCGGCAGAAGACGTCCTGTCTTCAACAAGGTAGCGCACAGCACTGCAGCTGTGCGCCATTGCTCTCAGCACACTTCACACTCCGGTCACTGAGGGTGCAGGGCGCTGGGGGGGGCGCCCTGAGACGCAATAATAATAAACACCTTGGATGGCAAAAAATGCATCACATATAGCTCCTGGGCTATATGGATGCATTTAACCCCTGCCAAAATACATAAAAAAACGGGAGATAAGGCCGCCGATAAGGGGGCGGAGCCTATCTCCTCAGCACACTGGCGCCATTTTCCCTCACAGCTCCGTTGGAGGGAAGCTCCCTGGCTCTCCCCTGCAGTCACTACACTACAGAAAGGGTTAAAAAAGAGAGGGGGGCACAAATTAGGCGCAGTATTAACTATACAGCAGCTATAAGGGGAAAAACACTTATATAAGGTTATCCCTGTATATATATATATATAGCGCTCTGGTGTGTGCTGGCAAACTCTTCCTCTGTCTCCCCAAAGGGCTAGTGGGGTCCTGTCCTCTATCAGAGCATTCCCTGTGTGTGTGCTGTATGTCGGTACTTTTGTGTCGACATGTATGAGGAGAAAAATGATGTGGAGACGGAGCAGATTGCCTGTAATAGTGATGTCACCCCCTAGGGGGTCGACACCTGAGTGGATGAACTGTTGGAAGAAATTACGTGACAGTGTCAGCTCTGTATAAAAGACAGTGGTTGACATGAGACAGCCGGCTACTCAGCTTGTGCCTGTCCAGACGTCTCATAGGCCGTCAGGGGCTCTAAAGCGCCCGTTACCCCAGATGGCAGATATAGACGCCGACACGGATACTGACTCCAGTGTCGACGGTGAAGAGACATATGTGACTTCCAGTAGGGCCACACGTTACATGATTGAGGCAATGAAAAATGTTTTACACATTTCTGATAATACGAGTACCACCAAAAAGGGGTATTATGTTCGGTGAGGAAAAACTACCTGTAGTTTTCCTGAATCTGAGAAATTAAATGAGGTGTGTGATGATGCGTGGGTTTCCCCCGATAACAACTGATAATTTCTAAAATGTTATTGGCATTATATCCTTTCCCGCCAGAGGTTAGGGTGCGTTGGGAAACACCCCCTAGGGTGGATAAAGCGCTCACACGCTTGTAAGGGCTCTATCCTCTCCTGAGATGGCCGCCCTTAAGGATCCTGCTGATAGAAAGCAGGAGGGTATCCTAAAATGTATTTACACACATACTGGTGTTATACTGCGACCAGCAATCGCCTCAGCCTGGATGTGCAGTGCTGGGTTGGCGTGGTCGGATTCCCTGACTGAAAATATTGATACCCTAGATAGGGACAGTATATTTTTGCCTATAGAGCATTTGAAAGATGCATTTCTATATATGCGTGATGCACAGCGGAATATTTGCCGACTGGCATCAAGTCTAAGTGCGTTGTCCTTTTCTACCAGTAGAGGGTTATGGACACGTCAGTGGTCAGGTGATGCGTATTCCAAACGGCATTTGGAAGTATTGCCTTATTAAGGGGAGGAGTTATTTGGGGTCGGTCTTTCAGACCTGGTGGCCACGGCAACAGCTGGGAAATCCACGTTTGTACCCCAGGTCGCCTCTCAACATGAGAAGACGCCGTATTATCAGGCGCAGTCTTTTCGTGGATAAGCGGGCAAAAGGTTCCTCATTTCTGCCCCGTGACAGAGGGAGAGGAAAAAGGCTGCAGAAATCAGCCAGTTCCCAGGAACAGAAACCCTCTCCCGCCTCTGCCAAGCCCTCAGTATACTCTGGGGCTTTACAAGCAGAATCAGGCACGGTGGGGGGCCCGTCTCAATTAATTTCAGCGCGCAGTGGGCTCACTCGCAAGTAGACCCCTGGATCCTTCAGGTGATATCTCAGGGGTACAAATTAGAATTCGAGACGTCTCCCCCTCGCCGTTTCCTAAAGTCGGCTTTACCGATGTTTCCTTCTGACAGGGAGACAGTTTTGGAAGCCATTCACAAGCTGTATTCCCAGCAGGTGATAATCAAGATACCCCTCCTGCAACAGGGAACGGGGTATTATTCCACACTGTTGTGGTACCGAAGCCGGACGGCTCGGTGAGACCGATTCTAAATCTAAAATCTTTGAACACTTACATACAGAGGTTCAAATTCAAGATTGAGTCACTCAGAGCAGTGATTGCGAACCTGGAAGAAGGGGACTACATGATGTCTCGGGACATCAAGGATGCTTACCTTCATGTCAAAATTTACCCTTCTCACCAAGGGTACCTCAGGTTTATGGTACAGAACTGTCACTATCAGTTCAGACGCTGCCGTATGGATGGTCCACGGCACCCCGGGTCTTTACCAAGGTAATGGCCGAAATGATGATATTCCTTCAAAGGAAGGGAATTTTAGTTATCCCTTACTTGGACAATTCCCTGATAAGGGTAAGATCCAGGGAACAGTTGGAGGTCGGTGTAGCACTATCTCAGGTAGTGTTGCTGCAGCACGGTTGGTTTCTCAATATTCCAAAATCGCAGCTGGTTCAGACGACTTGTCTTCTGTTCCTAGGGATGATCCTGGACACAGTCCAGAAAAAGGTGTTTCTCCCGGAGGAGAAAGCCAGGGAGTTATCCGAGCTAGTCAGGAACCTCCTAAAACCGAGCCAAGTCTTAGTGCATCAATGCACAAGGGTTCTGGGTAAAATGGTGGCTTCCTACGAAGCAATCCCATTCGGCAGATTCCACGCAAGAACTTTCCAGTGGGACCTGCTGGACAAATGGTCCGGGTCGCATCTTCAGATGCATCAGCGGATAACCCTGTCACCAAGGACAAGGGGTCCCTCCTGTGGTGGTTGCAGAGTGCTCATCTTCTAGAGGGCCGCAGATTCGGCATTCAGGACTGGGTCCTGGTAACCACGGATGCCAGCCTGCGAGGCTGGGGAGCAGTCACACAGGGAAGGAATATCCAGGACTTATGGTCAAGCCTGGAGACATCACTTCACATAAATATCCTGAAGCTAAGGGACATTTACAATGCTCTAAGCTTAGCAAGACCTCTGCTTCAAGGTCAGCCGGTGTTGATCCAGTCGGACAACATCACGGCAGTCACCCACGTAAACAGACAGGGTGGCACAAGAAGCATGAGGGCAATGGCAGAAGCTGCAAGGATTCTTCGCTGGGCGGAAAATCATGTGATAGCACTGTCAGCAGTATTCATTCCGGGAGTGGATAACTGGGAAGCAGACTTCCTCAGCACGACCTCCACCCGGGAGAGTGGGGAGTTCACCCAGAAGTCTTCCACATGATTATAAACCGTTGGGAAAAACTCGACAGGTATTGCGCCAGGTCCAGGGACCCTCAGGCAATAGCTGTAGACGCTCTGGTAACACCGTGGGTGTACCAGTCAGGGTATGTGTTCCCTCCTCTGCCTCTCATACCCAAGGTACTGAGATTGATAAGATGGAGAGGAGTAAGCACTACATTCGTGGCTCCGGATTGGCCAAGAAGGACTTGGTAAACCGGAACTTCAAGAGATGCTCACGGAGGATCCGTGGCCTTTACCTCTAAGAAGGGACCTGCTCCAGCAAGGACCCTGTCTGTTCCAAGACTTACCGCGGCTGCGTTTGACGGCATGGCGGTTGAACGCCGGATCCTGAAGGAAAAAAGGCATTCCGGATGAAGTCATCCCTATCCTGATCAAAGCCAGGAAGGATGTAACCGCAAAAACATTATCACCGCAATTGGCGAAAATATGTTGCGTGGTGCGAGGCCAGTAAGGCCCGATGGTGGAAATTCAACTGGGTCGATTCCTACATTTCCTGCAAACAGGAGTGTCTATGGGCCTGAAATTGGGGTCCATTAAGGTTCAAATTTCGGCCCTGTCAATTTTCTTCCAAAAAGAACTAGCTTCAGTCCCTGAAGTTCAGACGTTTGTAAAAGGGGTACTGCATATACAGCCTCCTTTTGTGCCTCCAGTGGCACTTTGGGATCTCAATGTAGTTTTGGGTTCCAAAAGTCACATTGGTTTGAACCACTTAAATCTGTGGAGTTAAAATATCTCACATGGAAAGTGGTCATGCTGTTGGCCCTGGCCTGGGCCAGGCGCGTGTCAGAATTGGCGGCTTTATCCTGAAATAGCCCTTATCTGATGTTCCATTCGGACAGGGCGGAATTGAGGACTCGTCCTCAGTTTCTCCCTAAGGTGGTTTCAGCGTTTCACCTGAACCAACCTATTTGTGGTGCCTGCGGCTACTAGGGACTTGGAGGACTCCAAGTTGCTAGACGTTGTCAGGGCCCTGAAAATATATGTTTCCAGGAGGGCTGGAGTCAGGAAATCTGACTCGCTGTTTATCCTGTATGCACCCAACAAGCTGGGTGCTCCTGCTTCTAAGCAGACTATTGCTCGTTGGATTTGTAGTACAATTCAGCTTGCACATTCTGTGGCAGGCCTGCCACAGCCAAAAATCTGTAAATGCCCACTCCACAAGGAAGGTGGGCTCATCTTGGGCGGCTGCCCGAGGGGTCTCGGCTTTACAACTTTGCCGAGCAGCTACTTGGTCAGGAGCAAATACGTTTGTAAAATTCTACAAAATTGATATCCTGGCTGAGGAGGACCTGGAGTTCTCTCATTTGGTGCTGCAGAGTCATCCGCACTCTCCCGCCCGTTTGGGAGCTTTGGTATAATCCCCATGGTCCTTACGGAGTCCCCAGCATCCACTTAGGACGTTAGAGAAAATAAGAATTTACTTACCGATAATTCTATTTCTCATAGTCCGTAGTGGATGCTGGGCGCCCATCCCAAGTGCGGATTGTCTGCAATACTTGTACATAGTTATTGTTACAAAAATCGGGTTATTATTGTTGTGAGCCATCTTTCAGAGGCTCCTCTGTTATCATGCTGTTAACTGGGTTCAGATCACAGGTTATACGGTGTGATTGGTGTGGCTGGTATGAGTCTTACCCGGGATTCAAAATCCTTCCTTATTGTGTACGCTCGTCCGGGTACAGTATCCTAACTGAGGCTTGGAGGAGGGTCATAGGGGGAGGAGCCAGTGCACACCAGATAGTCCTAAAGCTTTCTTTAGATGTGCCCAGTCTCCTGCGGAGCCGCTATTCCCCATGGTCCTTACGGAGTCCCCAGCATCCACTACGGACTATGAGAAATAGAATTATCGGTAAGTAAATTCTTATTTTCTATTGTAATGTCGTCACTACTATATATTTCTATTATTACAGGGCATTACTATATATTTCTATTGAAATGTGGGACACCACTATATATTTCTATTATTACAGGGCATTACTATATATTTCTATTGTAATGTGGGACACTACTATATATTTCTATTATCACGGGGCATTACTATTTATTTCTACTGTAATGTGGACACCACTCTATATATATATATATATATATATATATATATAACTATAGGACACTACTATATGTTTCTTTTATTATGGGGCATTACTATATACGTCTATTGTAATGTGGTCATTATTATATATTTCTATTATTGTGGGGCTTTACTATATATTTCTATCGTACTGTGGTCACTACTATATATTTCTAGTATGGGGCATTACTATATATTTCTATTGTAATGTGGACACTACTATATATGTCTATTATTAAGGGGGCATTACTATGTATTTCTATTGTAATGTGGGAAACTACTATATATTTATATTATTATGGGGCATTACTATATATATTTCTACTGTAATGTGAATACAGGTTGAGTCTCCCTTATCCAAAATGCTTGGGACCAGAGGAATTTTGGATATCGGATTTTTCCGTATTTTGGAATAATTGCATACCATAATGAGATATCATGGTGATGGGACCTAAATTTAAGCACAGAATGCATTTATGTTACATATACACCTTATACACACAGCCTGAAGGTCATTTTAGCCAATATTTTTTATAACTTTGTGCATTAAACAAAGTGTGTCTACATTCACACAATTCATTTATGTTTCATATATACCTTATACACACAGCCTGAAGGTCATTTAATACAATATTTTTAATAACTTTGTGTATTAAACAAAGTTTGTGTACATTGAGACATCAAAAAACAAAGGTTTCACTATCTCACTCTCACTCAAAAAAGTCCGTATTTCGGAATATTCCGTATTTCGGAATATATGGATATGGGATACTCAACCTGTACTACTATGTATTTCTATTATTATGGGGCATTACTATATATTTCTATTGTAATGTGAACACTACTATATATGTCTATTATTACGGGGCATTACTATATATTTCTATTGTTGTAATGTGGTCACTACTATATATTTCTATTATTACGGGGCATTACTATATACTTCTATTGTAATGTGGACACTACTATATATGTCTATTATTATGGGGCATTACTATATATTTCTATTGTTGTAACGTGGAAACTACTATATATTTCTTTTATTAGGGGGCATTACTATATATTTCTATTGTTATGTGGACACTACTATATATGTCTATTATTATGGGGTATTACTATGTATTTCTGTTGTAATGTGGACACTACTATATATTTCTAATATTACGGGGCATTACAATATATTTCTATTGTAATGTGGGACACTACTATATATTTCTATTCTGAGGCATTACTATATACTTCTATTGTAATGTGGTCACTACTATATATTCTATTATTATGGGGCATTACTATATATTTCTATTGTAACGTGGAAACTACTATATATTTATTTTATTATGGGGCATTACTATATATTTCTATTGTTATGTGGACACTACTATATATGTCTATTATTATGGGGTATTAGTATGTATTTCTGTTGTAATGTGGACACTACTATATATTTCTAATATTACGGGGCATTACAATATATTTCTATTGTAATGTGGGACACTACTATATATTTCTATTCTGAGGCATTACTATATACTTCTATTGTAATGTGGTCACTACTATATATTCTATTATTGTGGGGCATTACTATATATTTCTATTGTAATGTGGGACACTACTATATATTTCTATTATACCTGGGGTACTACTACAGTATATATTCCTGTTATAATGGGGGCATTACTAAGTATTTTTATTAATTGGGGGCATTACAATATATTTCTATTATACTGGGGTTATTACTATATATTTCTAGCCTTGCCTCCAGAGTGCAAAGAAAAGGGACTGTGCTGTGTGGCCACACTCCTAGTGTCATGTGGCCATGCCCCCTTATGATACGTGACCATGCCCATTTTTTGCACACTCAGTACCACTAAGAAAATATTTCTACTTGCACCACTGGTATTACCATAGCAATGCCTACTCTGACCCATAGCCAGAGTGCCTCCCTGTACATATATTACTACACACCAGGCACCAGCCCACCCCTATACATATTACACTGCACAGCTGCCCCACTTGTACATATAATACCACACACCAGCCCACCCTTATACATATAACACTACACAGCTGTCACACCTTTACATATAATGCTACACACTAGCCCCCCACTGCACGTATAACATAACACACCTCCCCTTCGTACATATAATACTACACACCAGCCCCCCCACTGTACATATAACATTACACACCTCCCCTCCGTACATATGCACATCCCCCCAAAACCCTTTCCTCTGTACATATAACACAACTATCCCCCCATACATTGAATACTACACACCAGCCCCATCCCCACTGTACATAATGTAAACCATTACACATATGCCCCCAATGTATATATAATACTACACACAAACCCACTGTACTTATAAAACTACTCGCCTGGGTTTACATTTTCAAGTACTTAAGTACTACTCAGTGAGTAGGATGTAACTGTGAACATTTTGAAAGGTAATTAACGGCTTAGCAGCTCTTCCAACACACCCATGAGGTGGCTGCCTAATGTCGTTTTTTTTTTTAATGTGGTGTCGCCAGTAGCCCTAATCCCCAGTTTTCCTTTCTGTTTAGTTATATGGGTTTTTTTTTCTGTGTGGGGTAAATACTAGCTGCTTTTGCATGTAACCCACAAATGTTAGCTTTATTTTTATACTGCAATTTAGATTTCAGCCCACCCAAACCTAAATCTGTCTGAACATGTTACATCTGCCTCACCTGCGATGCAACATGGTTTAGTCCAGTTTCTTGCTTTTTTGCTTTATTTACAAACATGAAGGGCCTGCACAAAAAGTGACGACTGTAATCTTGCCATATCTGATGCGTGTCTAAATTTAAATTTTTACACACATCAATTATGTTCTTATTTATTGTTCAGAAAATAAACTATCACCCAGATTCATCGAGCCTTGGAGAGTTATAAATTGCACGGTGATAAAGATCCAACCAATCAACTCCTAGCTGCCATTTTACAGGATATGTTTGAAAAATAATAGGAGCTGATTGGTTGGTACTTTATCACTGCTCAATTTATCATTCTCCGAGGCTTAATAAATATGGTGTCACGAACCTCGGGCAGCGGCGACCGCGCTTGTCCCTGCGGGTGGCCTGGTCTGCCCGGCGCCTCTCTTCCCCTGTCAGTCTCCGGCTTCAGCGGCGGGTCGGCGCTGCTCTCCGGCGGCTTCCCGGAAGCAAGGGCGCCGCCATCACAAGCAAGGGCAAGGAGGCGGAGCAGGTCTGACGTCACCTGCCTGCTCCGCCAATCAGGCTAGGGCGGGGAATTTAAAATCAGATACCAGGCAGAGATCCGATGCCTGAGTATCTTCGTTTCTCCTGTGGAAGCTATGATCCAGAGCTCCCTCGTCCCTGCAAGCATCCTGTGCTTCCAAGCATCCTGTCCCTGCAAGCATCCTGTGCTTCCAAGCATCCTGTCCCTGCAAGCATCCTGTGCTTCCAAGCATCCTGTCCCTGCAAGCATCCTGTGCTTCCAAGCATCCTGTCCCTGCAAGCATCCTGTGCTTCCAAGCATCCTGTGCCTACAAGCAACCTGTGCTTCCAAGCATCCTGTGCCTACAAGCAACCTGTGCTTCCAAGCATCCTGTGCCTACAAGCACCTCCGTGCCTCCAGTTACCTCCGTGTCTCCAAGCACCTCGTGCCTCCAAGCACCTCCGTGCCTCCAAGCACCTCCGTGCCTCCAAGCACCTCGTGCCTCCAAGCACCTCGTGCCTCCAAGCACCTCCGCGCCTCAAGCACCTCCGTGCCTCCAGTTACCTCCGTGCCTCCAGTTACCTCCGTGCCTCCAGTTACCTCCGTGCCTCCAAGCACCTCCGTGCCTCCAAGCACCTCGTGCCTCCAAGCACCCCGTGCCTCCAAGCACCTCCGCGCCTCAAAGCACCTCCGTGCCTCCAGTTACCTCCGTGTCTCCAAGCACCTCGTGCCTCCAAGCACCTCGTCCCTCCAAACACCTCGGTGTCTCCAAACACCTCCGTGCCTCCAAGCACCTCCGTGCCTCCAAACACCTCCGTGCCTCCAAGGGTCTCCCAGCACTCCCTGTACTCCCAGTACCTCAGTGCCTTCAATACCACAGTGTCTCCAATATCTCAGTACCCCAGCCTTCATTATTTCTACAAGTCTTGTCTTACAGGAGACCTACAAGAATTCCTCTGGGCCTCCCGCCTGCCGTCTTAGTTCTGCATGAGGAAGACCTACATCCGGCCATCTCTACTACGACCCAGTGGCGGTTCCTCTTCCCGGTCATCGGAAGAAGCCCCGAGTCCACAACACTCCCAAACCAGGTCAGTGATAGTATACTCAGGCCTCATGGACTCGGGGGATCGGAACACGGACTCTAGTGCCATCCAGAACCTGGCTTCTCGAGTGCAAAGTCAGGAAGCAGCACAAGGTCAGGTGATGCAGTACCTCCAGCAGTTGTCCGGGCGTCTGGATCAGATTCAGGCGTCTCTGGCCTCAGTAATTCCGGCTCCTGTTCCAGCAGTCGCACCAGTTGCCGTTGCCAGCAATGTTCAACCATCGGCCGGTGTCACTCCACGCCTTCAGTTGCCTACTCCGTCCCGCTATAATGGGAATCCCAAAAATTGTCGTGGTTTCTTGAACCAGTGCGAGGTACATTTCGAGCTACTTGCACACAACTTTCCTACAGACCGGTCCAAGGTAGCATATATTATTTCTCTGTTGGAAGGTTCTGCTTTGGATTGGGTGTCTCCATTATGGGAACGATCTGATCCCATGGTTTCCAACTACACCAACTTCATCTCGTCCTTTCGAAGGATTTTCGACGAGCCCGGCAGAATGACCACTGCTTCTTCCGATTTGCTCCGTGTTCGGCAGGGCGCCCGTTCCGTGGGCCAGTACGTGGTTCATTTCCAGACCATTGCTTCCGAACTACGCTGGAATAATGATGCCCTGAGAGCTGCCTTCTGGAACGGTCTTTCCGACCGGCTGAAAGACGAGCTGGTTACTAGAGATCTGCCGGATCCATTAGAAGATTTGATTTCCCTTTGCGTCAAGGTGGATCTTCGGATGCAGGAGCGTGGAAGAGAACGTAACCGTTCGGATCGTTCCAGGTTCCGGAATCCTACTCCTAGGCCGGTGGCCTCACCTAGCTCAGATGAGCCCATGCAAATTAACCGCTCCCGACTGTCTCCGGAAGAACGACAGCGTCGTCGTGAGGGTAAACTCTGCCTTTACTGTGGAGCCGCAGATCATTTTCTTAAATCTTGTAAAGTCCGTCCGGGAAACGGGCAGACCTAGCTTGTTCCGGAGGAGTCAAGCTGGGAGTTACGACAAAAGCTTCTCCAACTTCGGACTGCTTGCTTCCAGTAACTCTAGTCTCCAATTCAGTCTCCAGGTCTTGTGAAGCCCTATTGGATTCCGGAGCTGCAGGGAACTTCGTTTCTTCCTTCTGTGCCCAAAGTTTGGGTTTAAAGTTACGGCCTATCGAGCGGCCAATTTCACTGACGGCTATCAACGGGACTAGAATTTCCAAAGGTCTCATAATGTGGCGCACGGGGCCAGTTAAGCTGCGGGTCGGGGCTCTACATCAGGAAGATTTGGAACTCTTGGTAATCCCAGAAATGCCCCATGATCTGGTTCTTGGAATGCCTTGGCTGAAAAGTCATAACCCCCACATCGATTGGAAGTCGTCACAAATTCTGTCCTGGAGTTCCTTTTGTCACACTAATTGTCTTACTCCTGTTTGTCCGCTCCGTGTTACCTCCAAAACGGATGAAGAGCACATTCCGGAGGCATATCAAGGGTACAAGGACGTATTTTCGGAACAAGCTGCTGACCTGTTACCACCTCACAGGCCTTGGGACTGCCCTATTGACCTTGTCCCAGGGAAGACGCCACCTCGTGGTCGCACATATCCTCTGTCTCTTCCCGAGACTCAAGCCATGTCGGAGTATATTAAGTCCAATATGCTCAAGGGATTCATTCGCCCCTCTTCCTCCCCTGCTGGTGCAGGCTTCTTTTTCGTGAAGAAAAAGGACGGGGGGTTGAGACCATGCATCGACTACCGCGGCCTAAACGACATTACTATTAAGAATAAATACCCCTTGCCACTAATCACAGAGTTATTTGATAGGGTTCGTGGTGCCCGCATTTTTTCAAAACTCGACTTGAGAGGAGCTTATAATCTTATACGCATCCGAGAGGGGGATGAATGGAAGACTGCCTTTAATACCCGAGATGGGCATTACGAATACTTGGTGATGCCGTTTGGTCTTAGTAATGCTCCCGCGGTTTTCCAGGGATTCGTCAACGAAATCTTTCGTGATATGCTGTATCAGAGCGTTGTGGTATATCTGGACGACATACTGATTTTTTCCAAGAATCTTGTCGAACACAGGACTCAAGTCAAAGAGGTGCTACACCGTTTACAAGAGAATCATCTCTACGCCAAGCTTTCCAAATGTACCTTTGAAGTAACATCTATTCCGTTCCTCGGTTATGTCATCTCGGGGACGGAGCTTCGCATGGATCCGGAAAAGTTGTCGGCCATTCGTGATTGGACTCAGCCTCTTTCCCTGAAAGCAATACAAAGGTTCCTGGGCTTTGCGAACTACTACAGGAAATTCATTAAAGGTTTCTCCACCATTGTTGCACCCATTACTGCCCTGACGAGAAAGGGTTCTAATCCTAGTTTGTGGCCTCCGGAAGCCATTGTAGCTTTTTCTCGCTTAAAGTTAGCTTTCACGACGGCTCCAGTTCTCCAACAACCAAATTTCGAGGAACCCTTCTTCTTAGAAGTTGATGCATCTTCAGTCGGGGTGGGGGCTGTCCTCTCCCAGCATTCCTCTGATAAGAAATTACATCCGTGTGGCTTCCACTCTCGTAAATTCTCTCCAGCCGAACGAAATTACTCTATTGGAGACCAGGAACTCTTGGCAATCAAATCTGCCTTGGAAGAATGGAGATATCTTCTAGAAGGGGCTAAACATGTGTTTACCATCTACACGGATCACAAGAATTTACTGTACATCAAATCCGCACAATGTTTGAATCCTCGCCAGGCGAGATGGGCACTTTTCTTTTCCCGATTCTCGTTCATTATCAAGTACCGTGCCGGGACTCTCAATATTAAAGCAGATGCGCTTTCCCGTTCACAGGTTCCCACAGACGAGGATGAACCTCCGGAGCGGGGTTTAATTCTGAATCCAGTTTCTGTCTCTGCTGCTTTAACTACTCCAGCTCCTCCTCCTGGAAGAATGTCCGTACCAGCTAGATTCCGCCCAGGAATACTACGGTGGGTCCATAACTCCAAGTTTTCCGGTCATCCCGGCGCTCAGAAGATGTACAAGTTTCTGCAAAGGTCTTACTGGTGGAACACCATGAGGAAGGATGTACAAGATTGCGTTAATTCATGTCCCCAATGTACACAACATAAATCTCCTCGTCTGCCTCCTGCAGGGTTACTTCGTCCTCTGCCTATCCCTGTGAGACCCTGGACTCACATTTCCATGGACTTCATCACTGACTTGCCCTGTTCCAAGGGTTGCAACACCGTTTGGGTTATCGTTGACCGTTTTTCGAAGATGGCACACTTTGTGCCCTTGACTGGTCTTCCGACAGCACCGAAACTGGCTCTATTGTTTATCCGAGAACATTTTCGTTTGCATGGGTTGCCACAAGAGATTGTTTCTGACCGTGGAGTACAGTTCACCGCCAGGTTTTGGAAAGCCCTTTGTTCAACTCTACACATTAAACTTAAGTTTTCGTCGGCTTATCATCCCCAAACAAATGGACAAACGGAACGAGTCAATCAAGATCTAGAGACTTTTCTTCGGTTGTATCTCTCTCCTTCACAGGACAACTGGGTGGAGTTGTTGCCTTGGGCGGAGTTTGCCCATAACCATTTGTTTCATTCTTCCACTGGGGAATCACCATTTTTCGTCAACTACGGGTTCCATCCCCGTGTTCCGGAATTTCCAAGCCTTCCGATAATAGAGGTTCCTGCTGTAGCGTCCACTCTACGACACTTTGGACAAATTTGGAGAAAGGTTCATGCTAATCTTAAGCAGGTTTCTGTTCGGTACAAGTTCTTTGCAGATAAGAAACGGCAAGCCGCACCTCAATATAAAGTTGGGGACAGGGTATGGCTGTCCACACGGAATCTCCGGTTGAAGGTGCCCACCATGAAATTCGCTCCAAGGTTCATCGGTCCTTACCCTGTGCTACAAGTCTTAAATCCTGTGGTCTGTAAACTGGGTTTGCCTGCCCATCTTCGCATACCTAACGCCTTCCATGTTTCTCTACTCCGTCCCCTCATACTGAATCGATTCCACTCAGCACTCCCAAGGCCAACGTCCGTAGTGGCAGAAGCTGGAGCGGAGTTTGAAATCAAAGCTATTCTGGACTCTCGTTATCTTCATAAAAAATTACAGTACTTGGTGGACTGGAAGGGTTATGGACCTGAGGAGAGAAGTTGGATTGGGGCTACTGAAGTAACGGCTCCTCGTCTGATTCGGATCTTCCACTCCAGACATCCGACTAAGCCCGGGAAGTGTCCAGGGGCCACTCCTGGAGGAGGGGGTACTGTCACGAACCTCGGGCAGCGGCGACCGCGCTTGTCCCTGCGGGTGGCCTGGTCTGCCCGGCGCCTCTCTTCCCCTGTCAGTCTCCGGCTTCAGCGGCGGGTCGGCGCTGCTCTCCGGCGGCTTCCCGGAAGCAAGGGCGCCGCCATCACAAGCAAGGGCAAGGAGGCGGAGCAGGTCTGACGTCACCTGCCTGCTCCGCCAATCAGGCTAGGGCGGGGAATTTAAAATCAGATACCAGGCAGAGATCCGATGCCTGAGTATCTTCGTTTCTCCTGTGGAAGCTATGATCCAGAGCTCCCTCGTCCCTGCAAGCATCCTGTGCTTCCAAGCATCCTGTCCCTGCAAGCATCCTGTGCTTCCAAGCATCCTGTCCCTGCAAGCATCCTGTGCTTCCAAGCATCCTGTCCCTGCAAGCATCCTGTGCTTCCAAGCATCCTGTCCCTGCAAGCATCCTGTGCTTCCAAGCATCCTGTGCCTACAAGCAACCTGTGCTTCCAAGCATCCTGTGCCTACAAGCAACCTGTGCTTCCAAGCATCCTGTGCCTACAAGCACCTCCGTGCCTCCAGTTACCTCCGTGTCTCCAAGCACCTCGTGCCTCCAAGCACCTCCGTGCCTCCAAGCACCTCCGTGCCTCCAAGCACCTCGTGCCTCCAAGCACCTCGTGCCTCCAAGCACCTCCGCGCCTCAAGCACCTCCGTGCCTCCAGTTACCTCCGTGCCTCCAGTTACCTCCGTGCCTCCAGTTACCTCCGTGCCTCCAAGCACCTCCGTGCCTCCAAGCACCTCGTGCCTCCAAGCACCCCGTGCCTCCAAGCACCTCCGCGCCTCAAAGCACCTCCGTGCCTCCAGTTACCTCCGTGTCTCCAAGCACCTCGTGCCTCCAAGCACCTCGTCCCTCCAAACACCTCGGTGTCTCCAAACACCTCCGTGCCTCCAAGCACCTCCGTGCCTCCAAACACCTCCGTGCCTCCAAGGGTCTCCCAGCACTCCCTGTACTCCCAGTACCTCAGTGCCTTCAATACCACAGTGTCTCCAATATCTCAGTACCCCAGCCTTCATTATTTCTACAAGTCTTGTCTTACAGGAGACCTACAAGAATTCCTCTGGGCCTCCCGCCTGCCGTCTTAGTTCTGCATGAGGAAGACCTACATCCGGCCATCTCTACTACGACCCAGTGGCGGTTCCTCTTCCCGGTCATCGGAAGAAGCCCCGAGTCCACAACACTCCCAAACCAGGTCAGTGATATATGGGCATATGTTTGAAGCTGGATATTTATCTATATATATATATATATATATATATATATATATACACAGTATATATTAAAAAAAATCTGAAGAAAATTATTTGATCTTAAAAGAAAGAGAAAAAAAAGGAACAAGCTTGCCGCTATATACTTTTGATGTCTAGATTGGATCCAGGTGGGAAAAAAATGTCCTGGTCATAGCACATTGTGCGGCACACAGGACAAACCCTGTTTATCTCTAGCCATGGTGTCAGGCAAGGGGCATGGAAAGTATGGTTGCAGGATGATACAGCCATTTCCATTCCAACTTCAATGTCAGACATGCAGATGGTACAGTACTCTATGTTCCTATGTCCTCTCCTTCTGCAACAGTGCGTCTGCTGTAAGTGGGAAGAATGGGCCTCAGGAGTGCTTCCCTCAATGCAGCTGTTCCAATTTTCACTGGCACTGGGTTAATTTCTTCCTCTTTCTGATAATGGTCCAGCTCTGCCTCTTCCCAATGATGGTCCAGCTGTTTCTCTTGCCGATGATGGTCCAGCACTTTCTCTTCCCGATGATGCTGCTGTTCTTCCTGATGATTGGCCAGCTCTTCCTCTTCCAGATTATGGTCCTGCTGTCCCTCTTCCTGATGACTGTCCACCATTGGATGGTCTGCGGCGTCCTGACCTTAGCCATGTCTCACTGATGTTATGGTTTGTTCCTCCATTTCCAAGCAGCTGGGCTAACTCCCTTTGGCTCATTATAGCTGGTGACAGTACCTACACAAATTGAAAAAAAAAAAGGGAAAGAAAAAACACAGATGTGATTGTGCACTGGGATCCAGTCACTGGTGAATCGCTGGCAGCAAATTCTAGTGTGCAAACGTGATCTCTCTTGGGAGGCTCTTTCTCATGCGTCAGCAGCAGCTTCAACTCAAGAAATGCCAGTGATATTGCTGTGCACTGGGGTTTTATGCCATGGAGAATTCAAATGTGGCATGCGGGCAGCAGTTGGTGATGGCCGTGCTTCACATCAGCAGTATCTACCCACTAATATTACACATGTAGGACATCAGTGGGAAATGACATGTTAGTGCTGAGGAGTCATTATACCACAACAGGGGGGAGCATCTACCAAAATCATTTCATTTGGGATGCTGGACCCAGTGAGTTAAAATGCCAATGCTGCTGCCATCCCTATTCTTCCATTGGCTATCTCTGTTGCCTCGTGACAGCTGCAACATTATAACATTTGTGGGATATATATATATATATATATATATTACTAGCTGTTGATTTCTTAGTTTTTTATTTTTCATAAATTTGCAAAAATCTCAAAAACACTTTTTTCACGTTGTCATTATGGGGTATTGTGTTTAGAATTTTGGGGGGGAAAATGAATTTATTCCATTTTGGAATAAGGCTGTAACATAACAAAATGTGGAAAAAGTGAAGCGCTGTGAATACTTTCCTGATGTACTGTATTTTGAGTGCACGTCTAAAGCTGGTAGGACTGGTAGAAAGTGAGTGAATTCCCGTGGAAAGAGACAGAGCTGGAGAATATATAGTTTTATTCTGGTTAGACCAACACCTGGGAAACAATATCACTGATCTCATTAGAAAAATTCTATACTATATTCTATTTTTATTAATGATATTCCCTGCAACGTGGTTCTTAATCTATGGTCAAAGAAACATGTTTTATTAAACTGTTGTCACACTTTTCTTTTGTTTGGGATTATAAAACAATTCAAATCTGAATTCTACCTTAATAAGTAAACATAATCTGTAATACATTTATGTTTTCCCCAGGGGATAGTACTTCAAGAAGCAGTGCGCTAAGGAGAAACTGTGAAGAACTGGAAGCTCAGCTGAAAGACAAAGAAAAGGAGAACAAGGAGTTGTTAAAGGAGTTAGAGCAGAAAAATGCGATGATAATGGTCCTTGAAAATACAATAAAGGAAAGAGAGAAAAAATATTTAGAAGAACTAAAAGTTAAAAGCCATAAACTAAACATGTTGTCCAGCGAACTGGAGCAGAGAGCCAGCACTATCGCCTATCTTACATCCCAGCTGCATGCAACCAAAAAGAAGTTGCTCAGTTCAAGTGGGGCCCCCGAGGTTGCTCCTCCAGGGAGTCCAGTAATGTCCAGTTATAAGCCATCTCCCCCAAAGGAAAAACTACCCGAGACTCCAAGAAGAAGAATGAAAAAGAGTCTGTCCACACCCCTTAATGCTGACTTTGCTGAGGTCTACAGGCTGGCGGCAGATGGTCGTAAGATAATGTTGCGGGAGCCTGTGGATGCTATGCCTGACCCAACTCCATTTTTATTGGCGAGACAGTCGGCGGACACACAGATCATCAAAGAGCGGCCACTTGTTATACCTCCTATTCGCTCTGATTCAAGTAGTCCAGCGAAAGAGAAGAAGCAGAAAGCCCACATCGGGGTGGCACACAGGATTCCACATGCAACCACTGTCCAGAGCCAGCTTGTACCCCAGCCGGAAGTGGAAACATTAGCAGTGGATCAGGTTAATGCAAGCAAAGTTGTTAGGAAGCACTCAGGAACGGACAGAACTATTTAAATACAGTATATTCAACTAAAACAATGTTAAAACTTTAACAAATATGTTGCTTTTTATGCACTGTGTGACCACGATAAAAACAAATGGTAGATATTTTTTTTTTCCATTTTCCTATTATTTTGAATCGCCCTGCATGCCAAATGTAAGCAGACCTTCTATGGAGAAAAAAATAATCTGCTGTCCTGAAATCCTTAATGCAAATGACACAATGAATAAGTGCTATGGTGATATATGAACCTATGTAAAGCTTGCTGCAAATCTTACATCTAATAGCGGCTATGCTATAAAGTAAAGCACAGCATTGCCACTTCTACTAAATAATACAGCAATATTAGCCTGACGAGCAACAAGCAGTATACGGCTGGTAACACGTAATACTTTATTCTGTACACTGTATAACAATGCCTTTACTCTACAGGCAGCACGTAAAATAATGCAGATATATGTGTATGTCTGATGGAACCTAATAAGACAATGTACTCACACTGAGCCAGTGGTGGTGTTTATCTTTTCACAATGTTTAACGATTTCCTTTAACTACTGTACATTGCATCCTAATTGCCGGACTCAACCTGTCTCCTCTACTACATCTAATTGGCCATGCTCCATTTCCAAAGTAGGATTCAGCACGTTTGTCAAAGATGGAACCTTTCTCTCCTAAATAAGAAATCACAAAAGAGATGAACATGCTCTTAAAATGCAAATTGAATTAAGATGCTATAGCGTGTATGCACCTCAGTCATTACTGTGATTGATTTATTATTATACTTTATATGGTGCCACAAGGTGTCCGCAGAGCCTTACATAACATAACATTAACAGTACGATCAATACAACAAAAAAGTGACTTACAGAACACAACATTGCAGAAGATGGACTACATAAACATTTCTGCAGCAGTAGTCCTACTACCCAAGTAAGCAGCGCCGGCCATACCCCAAGGTTTGGTGCCATTGTTGGCAGTAGAGAGGAGAGGATGGTATAAGTAAGGGAAGGAAACAAACACGAGGGAAGAAGGCCCTACTTGTGAGACCTTGCAGTCTAAAGGGGAGTGGAGGACAGACAGGGGTGATATATAGGGGAGAGACAGTGACTTATAACGGAATATTTGCATTAACTAATGCAAAAGTACAACTATTGCAAAAATGAAAGGTAATGGCAGCTTTATTACAGCAAAATGATAGTTTTACACTGTATTTAATATCTCAATAGAGGAAAAACAAGGCAATATGCAGTTGCTCTAAACGCCTATGCTCACAGCATACCTGTCCCTGGTGTTGCAACCAGGCAGTTTATACAAAAGTGGGAGATGGTTAAATGCTTGAAAGGAGCACATTCATAGGTAATATTGAATAGTGCCATCAAGTGGCCAAATGGCAGAACATGCCACTATATTAGTGTAGTTCTATGGTTGTAACCTTTGAATGAAACATACCAGGAGCCGGATGTAATGCAGCCCGTGTTGGCAGGAAGTGAGGGTTGCCGGCCAAACTCGTACATTTTTATTTTTAAGCAGCGGTCCATTGCAAGAAAAAAACATTCCTTGTAAATGATTGCCGCTTTACAAAAAGTACAAGTTTGGCTGGCAACCCGCACCTCCAGCCAACTCTGGGTGGCATTACATCCGGACCCAGGACTCTCACATATGGAGTCCTTATAAACATTGGGGGTCATTCCGAGTTGATCGCTCACTAGCAGTTTTGAGTAGCCGTGCAAACACATTGTCGCCGCCCACTGGGGAGTGTATTTTCGCTTTGCAGAAGTGCGAACGCTTGTGCAGCAGAGCGCCTGCAAAATCTTTTTGTGTAAAACAAGTCCAGCCCTGTAGTTACTCTTCGTGTGCGTTGATTCTAACGACGGAGGGATGGCTTTTGACGTCACACACCCGCCCAGCGAACGCCCAGCCACGCCTGCGTTTTTTCTGCCACGCCTGCGTTTTTCTAAGCACTCCCTGAAAACGGTCAGTTGACACTTCATGTCAATCTTCCTGCGTTCGGCCGTGCGACTGGAATGTTCGTTACACACTGTGCAAACCCACAATGCTAATTGTACCCATACGATGCACCTGCGCATTGTGGTGCATGCATGCGCAGAAATGCCGATTTTTAGCCTGATCGCTGCGCTGCGAACGCCAGCTAGCGATCAACTCGGAATGACCCCCATTATTTCCACCCTTGCACAAATATAAAACCAACAACTAGTGGAATTAGATTTCTCTGTACTACAGTAACGGATATGCCTTAGTGGGATATACACTCTGTTGGATGGATTAAATCAGTAATGATTTCTGTTGACCTTGTGATGCTGGGCTCCAGGACTGGGTCACGGAAACAGTGGCCAGTTTGGCTATGTACATGTAGCCAAAGTGGACAATCATCCAGTCATTCAGTGTCTGACCTATGCTATGACCTTTCAGTGGGTCAGTAGCAGTCATCTATGCCCATCATCTAACTACAGTTACCACATGCCTGATCATTGTTATTGGGTATTGTGATCATTATCAATGTGTGTGGCCAGTATGTCAGGTTCTTTATAAAGTTGACTAAGCGACATTTGGAGAACTTTCCATTCCCTGAAGTGTTCACAGAGATTGCCTAATGGACAATGGTAGTCATAGGGGATAGGATTTCAAAGTAATATGTACTGTATGCTTATATCAAGACCTGTTGATTGCACAGGATAATTACATTTAGGTTTGTATGATGATCTTATGTATATGACTCTGACACAGGTTTTAAGCAATAAATATTGTTTATTATTATTTAAAAACATGACCTGCAAATAGCCTCCAAATACATACTATACAATGTTATAAATGACTGAAAAAAAATAAAGTATGTAACCTCTGAAAATATATAATTATTATGACATTTGTAAAGACTAAATTGAGTGTGTATAAAATATAGGGAATGCAAACGTCTGAGATCCACCTGACTCAGCTGTATACACATGCGCTATGTAAATAGTAACACTCAGCCCAGTGCTACTGTATGTGCTCAGAATATCAGCCATATTTATATACAGTATATTTTCTTTAATCCTTGTAACTTGCGTTCTTCCAGGTAAGACATATTCATTTGAAGCCCCATGCCTAAACACGACTTGTGTTCCCCATCCCACGCTTCTTATTAAATTGTGTGTAGAGTGCCTCCCAGACGCTGTATAAGAAGGTACTGTAATCATGGATTTCTCTTGAGTTTCTGTATTGTATGTACTGTATAAGGAAAGTCCTAGCTGATGAAAGATGTAGGGGGTCTATTCCCTAAGCCTTGGAGAGAGATAAAGCACCAGCCAATCAGCTCCCGAGAGGCACTGATTGACTGGTACTTTATCTCTCTCCAAGGCTTAGTATATATACCCTTTAGTGTTTATCATCCATTCCAACTGAGTTCTATATAGAAGATTTTCTCAAACTCTGCCATTAGAGTCCATGACTTCAGGATATCCATGCTTGAGCACAGGTGACTTAAATCAAACTGATTGAGGTACACTACTAATTAACAATCTGGAATTTTTTATTCCATCCCTAAAGCTAATGTTCTACTTTTATACATGGGATCGGTATGAGATCCCGCCACCCGGGATTTCGAACGTCAGGATCCCGATATCGGCATCCCGAGCGGTGGAATGCTGGCACTCGCCATGCTGCGGGCTCACCACAAGTTCTGCTCTCCCTCTATGGGTGTCATAGAGAGGTAATCACCTACCTCGTCGGTATACCGGCGACAGTTTGGTGGCCCTGTCGGGATCCCGGCATCGGTATTGTGACAGCCGGGATCCCGGCTATCGGTATGCTGACCGCATACTGTACACATAATACACAGCTTTGGTAGAGGATTTATATTAATGTTATCATGGGAGAAGTTTGTTTTATTTACATTAAAGATGTTTAAATATTATTGTTAATATTTACCTAGAAATTGAAATATGGGAACATAGAATTTGACAGCAGATAAGAACCACTTGACCCATCTAGTCTATTTGTAATTGAAGCTGCATGTTCCTACATTCTACCAATATACCCTGTCAGTCACCACTTTACCTGCTCACATCATGTGATGTACAATGACCACTAGCCTGTGTGTTGCTGACTCTCACTCATGTATGCCAAAGAAGACCCTGTTCCGTTATATATGTGTGTACGTTTTATTCCAATATAATAAACATTTCTGATTTTAGGACCACAACTTCAAGAAAATATTGTGAGTTCTCTTAGGACCAATATTACCTCGTTGCTGAGGATTTCATTTACAGATCTAGATGCTCAGCAGTCCCAGCGATGCCTACAGCTATTTATGGTACATACTGTATGGAAGAAGTCTGGAAATAAATACGCCTCCAGCATACGTTGCTATGTGTGTTTTATCAGTAGCAGATAAAAAACAATGTAAGTAATAAAACATGAGTGAAACTAAACAGGAACAAGGGTAAATGTCAGAGGGTTACCCATGGCACAGTACAAGCATGCCGGGTACTCGCTGCAATGCTCCGCACCCAGCTATTCTATAACTTGTCTGTATTGCTAATTCAGGCACAATGCTATTTTTTTTTGGGGGGGGGGGGGGGGGGGGTGTCTTTCTGACTTCTGCCTAACTTCCAGGTTGGTGATGTGAATAGCAATACGCAATGCATATATTTGAATTAGGTGAACGTTTTGTTTAAAGGAGGACTTATTTCATCAGCTGTATCCCATCAAAGCACATTATGGCTGCCATGGAGAACTTGCACATGTGCGCTCACACACCGTTCTCCGCAACTCCCTCTACGGATTGCATATGCTGCAGTCCTAGAAGCACAGTACTGTTGGCAGAAAGGCATCCTATTGGAAGCCGGATCTGCCTATCACAATCCTTCAGGTAATTAGGAGATTGTGCTTCCAATAGGAAGCCACTGCAAGTACGGGGCTTACTGGTGGTGGTGGATTTTTACTGGGGCACTGCAGCCTTGCACTTCCTATGCAAAATCCACCACTGTCCGCAACCACAATCCATAGGAAATGCATTGTGTGATTACCCGCTCGTGTGTAGTTGTTGATGCAAGGGGGACCTATTTGTACATGCATGACCCTCCTTGCTAATGCAGCCCAGTACTCACCATCACACCAATGAACAGGTCACTGCCTCCTATAATATCATCTCTGCTACCGCTGCTATGAACATGATGACCTGGTCCATTGTGCTGTGAAAATTCCAATAATCTAAACAACTGGGTCGTTAATTAAACAGTAGGAAAAAATAAGTGATCAGTAGCTAGAGATTGTATTTGCAATTTTTCATCAGTGCTTTTCACATCTTACCTTTCCTATAACCCTGCACAGCAACTTCTTGGTTCAGCTTCAGCTCAGTACATAACCAGCTGGGCTGCCTCTGAAGGCACTTACATTATAAGCAAGTGTTGACAAATATGTCCATAGTCTAAGAGGTGGTGCCAATAGTTAGAGGCTGCTGGATGCTGAACCATATCTGGTCTAAGAATATAAAGCTACATTATATCTGGTACCCTGTAAAATGTGCTAACCCTGTACTCAAATCCACATAGTTATATCACATCTGCCACTAAGTATATAAAGTATATTGGGGAGACTAATATCTGGTAGCAAGTCTTATAAGAAGAGCAATATCTGGTACCAGGCCTAATATGCATACCCACACCTGGTGCCAAATTCTTATAAGAAGAGCAATATCTGGTGCCAGGTCAAATATATATACCCACACCTGGTGCCAAGTCTTATAAGAAGAGCAATATCTGGTGCCAGGTTAAATATGCATACCCACATCTGGGGGTATATTTACTAATATTCGTGTTTGAGTCGATTTGTGTTGTGTTTAAACTCATTTTCTCTGACGTCCTAGTGGATGCTGGGGACTCCGTAAGGACCATGGGGAATAGACGGGCTCCGCAGGAGACTGGGCACTCTATAAGAAAGATTTGGTACTATCTGGTGTGCACTGGCTCCTCCCTCTATGCCCCTCCTCCAGACCTCAGTTAGATTTCTGTGCCCGGCCGAGCTGGATGCACACTAGGGGCTCTCCTGAGCTCCTAGAAAGAAAGTATATGTTAGGTTTTTTATTTTACAGTGAGACCTGCTGGCAACAGGCTCACTGCAACGAGGGACTAAGGGGAGAAGAAGCGAACCTACCTGCTTGCAGCTAGCTTGGGCTTCTTAGGCTACTGGACACCATTAGCTCCAGAGGGATCGACCGCAGGACCCGTCCTTGGTGTTCGTTCCCGGAGCCGCGCCGCCGTCCCCCTTACAGAGCCAGAAGCATGAAGATGGTCCGGAAAATCGGCGGCAGAAGACTTCAGTCTTCACCAAGGTAGCGCACAGCACTGCAGCTGTGCGCCATTGCTCCTCATACACACTTCACACTCCGGTCACTAAGGGAGCAGGGCGCTGGGGGGGGCGCCCTGAGCAGCAATAAAAACACCTTGGCTGGCAAAATAACCACAATATATAGCCCCAGAGGCTATATATGTGGTAATTACCCCTGCCAGAATCCATAAAAAAGCGGGAGAAAAGTCAGCCGAAAAAGGGGCGGAGCCATCTCCCTCAGCACACTGGCGCCATTTCTCCCTCACAGTTCCGCTGGAAGGAAGCTCCCTGACTCTCCCCTGCAGTCTACACTACAGAAAGGGTAAAAAAGAGAGGGGGGGCACTAAATTTAGGCGCAGTATAACTTATAGCAGCTATAAGGGGACATAATTCAGTTAGTCCCTGCATTATATAGCGCTCTGGTGTGTGCTGGCATACTCTCTCTCTGTCTCCCCAAAGGGCTTTTGTGGGGTCCTGTCTCCTTTAAGAGCATTCCCTGTGTGTGTGCGGTGTGTCGGTACGGCTGTGTCGACATGTTTGATGAGGAGTCTTATGTGGAGGCGGAGCAGATGCCTATAAATGTGATGTCACCCCCTGCGGGGCAGACACCGGAGTGGATGGACTTATGGAAGGAATTACGTGCAAGTGTCGACTAATTACATAAAAAATTTGACGACATGCCAAATGCGGGACAGCCGGCTTCTCAGCTCGTGCCTGCCCAGACGATTCAAAGGCCATCAGGGGCTCTGAAACGCCCACTACCTCAGATGGCAGACACAGATGTCGACACGGATACTGATACCAGTGTCGACGACGATGAGTCAAATTTAATGTCCACTAGGGCCATTCGTTGCATGATTGAGGCAATGAAAGAGGTATTACACATTTCTGATATAAACCCAGGTACCTCAAAAAAGGGTATTATGTTTGGGGAGAAAAAACTACCAATAGTTTTTCCCCCATCTGAAGAATTAAATGAAGTGTGTGAAGAAGCGTGGGCTTTCCCCGATAAAAAATTGGTGATTTCAAAAAAATTACTAATGGCGTTCCCTTTCTCGCCAGAGGATAGGTCACGTTGGGAAACTCCCCCTAGGGTGGATAAAGCGCTCACACGTTTGTCAAAAAAGTTGGCACTACCGTCTGCGGATACGGCCGCCCTAAAGGAACCTGCTGATAGAAAGCAGGAGGCTATCCTAAAGTCTATATATACACACACTGGTGTTATACTGAGACCAGCTATTGCTTCAGCGTGGATGTGCAGTGCTGCTGCTGCTTGGTCAGATTCCCTGTCGGAAAATATTGACACCCTAGACAGGGACACTATATTGCTAACCGTAGAGCATATAAAAGACTCAGTCTTATACATGAGAGATGCACAGAGGGAGATCTGCCGGCTGGCATCTAGAATAAGTACATTGTCCATTTCTGCTAGGAGAGGCTTATGGACTCGGCAGTGGACAGGGGATGCAGATTCGAAAAGGCACATGGAAGTTTTGTCTTATAAGGGTGAGGAGTTATTCGGGGATGGTCTCTCAGACCTTGTTTCCACAGCAACAGCTGGGAAGTCAGCATTTTTGCCCCATGTCCCCTCACAGCCTAAGAAAGCGCCGTATTATCAGGTACAGTCCTTTCGACCCCAGAAAAACAGGCGGGGAAAAGGCGGGTCCTTTCTGTCTAGAGGCAGAGGAAGGGGAAAAAAGCTGCAACACACAGCAGGTTCCCAGGAACAAAAGTCCTCCCCCGCTTCTTCCAAATCCGCCGCATGACGGTGGGGCTCCACAGGCGGAGCCAGGTACGGTGGGGGGCCGTCTCAAAAATTTCAGCGATCAGTGGGTTCGCTCACGGGTGGATCCCTGGATCCTTCAAGTAGTATCTCAGAGGTACAAGCTGGAATTCGAGGCGTCTCCCCCCCGCCGTTTCCTCAAATCGGCCTTACCGACAACTCCCTCGGGCAGGGAGGCTGTGCTAGAGGCAATTCACAAGCTGTATTCCCAGCAGGTGATAGTCAAGGTACCCCTACTTCAACAAGGACGGGGTTACTATTCCACACTGTTTGTGGTACCGAAACCGGATGGTTCGGTGAGACCCATTTTAAATTTGAAATCCTTGAACACATACATAAAAAGATTCAAGTTCAAGATGGAATCGCTCAGGGCGGTTATTGCAAGCCTGGACGAGGGGGATTACATCAAGGATGCTTACCTGCATGTCCCCATTTACCTTCCTCACCAGGAGTACCTCAGATTTGTGGTACAGGATTGCCATTACCAATTCCAGACACTACCGTTTGGACTGTCCACGGCACCGAGGGTGTTTACCAAGGTAAAGGCAGAAATGATGATACTCCTTTGAAAAAAGGGGGTTTTAATTATCCCGTACTTGGACGATCTCCTAATAAAGGTGAGGTCCAAGGAGCAGTTGCTGGTAGGAGTAGCACTATCTCGGGAAGTGCTACAACAGCATGGCTGGATTCTAAACATTCCAAAGTCACAACTGGTTCCTTCCACTCGCTTACTGTTCCTGGGGATGATTCTGGACACAGAACAGAAAAAAGTGTTTCTCCCGCAGGAGAAAGCCAAGGAGCTGTCATCTCTAGTCAGAGACCTCCTGAAACCAAAACGGGTATCGGTGCATCACTGCACACGAGTCCTGGGAAAAATGGTGGCTTCATACGAAGCAATTCCATTCGGCAGGTTCCATGCAAGGACCTTCCAGTGGGACCTCTTGGACAAGTGGTCGGGATCGCATCTTCAGATGCATCGACTGATAACCCTGTCTCCAAGGACCAGGGTGTCTCTACTGTGGTGGCTGCAGAGTGCTCATCTTCTAGAGGGCCGCAGATTCGGCATACAGGACTGGGTCCTGGTGACCACGGATGCCAGCCTTCGAGGCTGGGGGGCAGTCACACAGGGAAGAAATTTCCAAGGACTTTGGTCAAGTCAGGAGTCGTCCCTACACATAAATATTCTGGAACTGAGGGCCATTTACAATGCCCTAAGTCAGGCAAGGCCCCTGCTTCAAAACCAGCCGGTTCTGATCCAATCAGACAACATCACGGCAGTCGCTCATGTAAACTGACAGGGCGGCACAAGAAGCAGGATGGCGATGGCAGAAGCCACAAGGATTCTCCGATGGGCGGAAAATCACGTACTAGCACTGTCAGCAGTGTTCATTCCGGGAGTGGACAACTGGGAAGCAGACTTCCTCAGCAGACACGACCTACACCCGGGAGAGTGGGGACTTCTTCCAGAAGTCTTCCTACTGTTGGTAAACCGTTGGGAAAGGCCACAGGTGGACATGATGGCGTCCCGCCTCAACAAAAAGCTAAAGAGATATTGCGCCAGGTCAAGGGACCCTCAGGCGATAGCTGTGGACGCTCTAGTGACACCGTGGGTGTACCAGTCGGTTTATGTGTTCCCTCCTCTGCCTCTCATACCAAAGGTACTGAGAATAATAAGAAGGCGAGGAGTAAGAACGATACTCGTGGTTCCGGATTGGCCAAGAAGAGCTTGGTACCCAGAACTTCAAGAAATGATATCAGAGGACCCATGGCCTCTACCGCTCAGACAGGGGCCCTGTCTGTTCCAAGACTTACCGCGGCTGCGTTTGACGGCATGGCGGTTGAATTCCGGATCCTAAAGGAAAAGGGCATTCCGGAGGAAGTCATTCCTACGCTGATAAAAGCCAGGAAAGAAGTAACCGCAAACCATTATCACCGTATTTGGCGAAAATATGTTGCGTGGTGTGAGGCCAGGAAGGCCCCTACAGAGGAATTTCAGCTGGGTCGTTTTCTGCACTTCCTACAGTCGGGAGTGACTATGGGCCTAAAATTGGGTTCCATTAAGGTCCAGATTTCGGCTCTGTCGATTTTCTTCCAGAAAGAACTGGCTTCACTGCCTGAAGTTCAGACTTTTGTAAAGGGAGTGCTTCATATTCAGCCCCCTTTTGTGCCTCCTGTGGCACCTTGGGATCTCAATGTGGTGTTGAGTTTCCTGAAATCACATTGGTTTGAGCCACTTAAAACTGTGGATTTGAAATATCTCACGTGGAAAGTGGTCATGTTATTGGCCTTGGCTTCGGCCAGGCGGGTGTCAGAATTGGCGGCTTTGTCATGTAAAAGCCCTTATCTGATTTTCCATATGGATAGGGCAGAATTGAGGACTCGTCCCCAGTTTCTCCCTAAGGTGGTATCAGCTTTTCACTTGAACCAACCTATTGTAGTGCCTGCGGCTACTAGGGAATTGGAAGATTCCAAGTTACTGGATGTAGTCAGGGCCTTGAAAATTTATGTTTCCAGGACGGCGGGAGTCAGGAAGACTGACTGGCTTTTTATCCTGTATGCACCCAACAAAATAGGTGCGCCTGCTTCTAAGCAGACTATTGCTCGCTGGATTTGTAGCACAATTCAGCTGGCGCATTCTGCGGCTGGATTGCCGCATCCTAAATCAGTAAAAGCCCATTCCACAAGGAAGGTGGGC
Source organism: Pseudophryne corroboree (assembly GCF_028390025.1). Lineage (NCBI taxonomy): Eukaryota > Metazoa > Chordata > Amphibia > Anura > Myobatrachidae > Pseudophryne > Pseudophryne corroboree. The sequence continues at coordinate 316,618,103 of NC_086444.1, read as the reverse complement.
TCATCTTGGGCGGATGCCCGAGGGGTCTCGGCTTTACAACTTTGCCGAGCTGCTACTTGGTCAGGGGCAAACACGTTTGCAAAATTCTACAAATTTGATACCCTGGCTGAGGAGGACCTTGAGTTCTCTCATTCGGTGCTGCAGAGTCATCCGCACTCTCCCGCCCGTTTGGGAGCTTTGGTATAATCCCCATGGTCCTTACGGAGTCCCCAGCATCCACTAGGACGTCAGAGAAAATAAGAATTTACTCACCGGTAATTCTATTTCTCGTAGTCCGTAGTGGATGCTGGGCGCCCATCCCAAGTGCGGATTGTCTGCAATACTTGTATATAGTTATTGCCTAACTAAAGGGTTATTGTTGAGCCATCTGTTGAGAGGCTCAGTTATATTTCATACTGTTAACTGGGTATAGTATCACGAGTTATACGGTGTGATTGGTGTGGCTGGTATGAGTCTTACCCGGGATTCAAAATCCTTCCTTATTGTGTCAGCTCTTCCGGGCACAGTATCCTAACTGAGGTCTGGAGGAGGGGCGAGCCAGTGCACACCAGATAGTACCAAATCTTTCTTATAGAGTGCCCAGTCTCCTGCGGAGCCCGTCTATTCCCCATGGTCCTTACGGAGTCCCCAGCATCCACTACGGACTACGAGAAATAGAATTACCGGTGAGTAAATTCTTATTTTTATCGGGTACATTTTACTGCAACTTTTTGAATCCTGATACGGTAATTTACTAAACTGCCGAGTTTGCCACATTCGTGTTTTTTTATGTCGATGTGATTCGTAATGTCAGGCAGTGTTTTACGGGCGTGATTAGTAAAACACTGCCTGACAAAACACAATGAATCCTGGCCGGATCTGTGAGATCCGTGCAGGGCTTCATTGTGTAGCTTAAATAAAGTGTTTAAAGTGTTCAAATTTCTGGAAAAAATTGCGTGGGGTCCCCTCTCCTAAGCATAACCAGCCTCGGGCTCTTTGAGCCGGTCTTGGTTGTAAAAATACGGGGGGGAAAATTGACAGGGGTTCCCCCATATTTTAACCACCAGCACCAGGCTCTGCGCCTGATTGGCTGAAGGGACCCTCTTTGACAGCAGTCACGGGGGGTCCCGCCAGTCGGGGAAAGGGGATCCATGTGTAAACATGGATCCCCTTTCAGTGCGTGGTTCGGGTAATCCGTTTTTTTATTTGACCAAATCCCTGGATTATAATTTATAAGAAGAGGACCGATCTACCCCGGAGTTTATTTAAGTATAATTTTATTTACAGGTACCCCGGGATTCTACTTGAGAATAGGACCGACTGCTTTGTGTCAACATAGGTAAGTATGTATGAATGTAAGTGTGCATGTATGTTTAATAAAATTTTACTATCACGGTGTGTGTGTTTTGTTTTTATTTGGGTATTTTTTTTTGTAGTAGAACTACAGGTACCAGCGCCCCCCGCCCCCGCGTGCTGGTACTTGTGGTTCTCCAAATATCAGCTTGCGGGGAGGCTTGCTGGGACTTGTAGTTCTGCTACAAAAAACAATATTCTTTTTTTTAAACAAAAGGCGATCAGCCTCCCATCTGCCGCCCTTGGATGGGGGGGGGGGGGGGGGGGCAGCCTCGGGCTTCACCCCTGGCCCTTGGGGTGACTAGTTGGGGGGGTAATGCCACGGCCGCAGGGACCAATATAAAAGTGTCCCCCGGCTGTGGCATTATCTCTCTGACTAGTGGAGCCCGATGCTGGTGTTAATAATACGGGGGACCCCTACGTCTTTTGTCCCCCGTCTTTTTTGCACCAAGACCAAGCGCAGAGCCCGGTGCTGGTTGTTAAAATATGGGGGTACCCCTGTCATTTTTTCCCCCTATTTTTACAACCAGGACCGGCTCAAAGAGCCCTAGGCTGGTTATGCTTAGGAAGGGGGACCCCACGCAATTTTTTTACATTTTTTTTTTATACTAAACAGACCCTTTCCCATAGATAACCATGCACAGATCTCACTGATCCGTGCATGATTATCCAAACTCGCCTGGAAAAAGCAGGTCTATTTTTTTGGTGCTTTTTTTAACGATTCGCAAAAAAAACCCGACCGCAATAGAGCATTCAGAAACTAACACCCAAATACAAATGAATAGTAAATTCCCGTGTTGTATGAACAAACAGCCGCGTTTGACCGATGGTCTATTCATTCGTATTTCTGAACTTAGCCGTGAAAACCATTACAAATTGCTCGAACACTGCCGAGATTTGTGCTTAGTAAATTCCCGTGTTGCCACTTAGAAAAAAAAAACACAAATCGGACAAACTCGGAATTTTAGTAAATATACCCCCTGGTGCCAAGTCTTTTAAGAAGAGCAATATCTGGTGACAGGTTAAATATGCATACCCACATCTGGTGCCAAGTCTTATAAGAAGAGCAACATCTGGTACCAGGTCAATTATGCATAACCACACCTGGTGCAAAGTCTTATAAGAAGAGCAATATCTGGTGCCAGGTCAAATATGCATACCCACATCTGGTGCCAAGTCTTATAAGAAGAGCAACATCTGGTGCCAGGTCAAATATGCATACCCACATCTGGTGCCAAGTTTTATAAGAAGATCAATATCTGGTGCCTAGTCAAATATGCATACCCACATCTGGTGCCAAGTCTTATAAGAAAGGCAATATCTGGTGCCAGGTTAAATATGCATACCCACATCTGGTGCCAGGCCTAATAAGAGGAGCAATATCATGCCTAATAGGTTCTGTTCACAGCAATAACCAGCCTGCCTATCTGTCCTGCATTAAACTTTGGCAGCCAGTTATCAATGTATGACAGGGCCTGATGTCACCGACTGCTGTTTAGTCTTAGTGGACATAACACCCTGAGGATTAATCACTATGCCTCCTCCACTAATCATTTTAATGTGCATTGCACTGCTGTGTCATAGAAGGATATAGAATACTCATTAATTAAAGGCATGTTCTCAATCTACTGATGATCATTTAACAACAAAAATAATGCTAAGCCTGTGATGTCCGTTGCTATAGTTAAAGACATAATTAGAGCAACAGTAGTGTGTATAGGAACGTAAGCATAGCATTGGAAATAGTGTATGTGCAGTATGAGCTGACATAGTAATACTGGGAAGACAAGAAGACTGCAGCACTTGTAAGTTACACTTATGTACAACTTAGCCTTTCAAATCATTCTCAGACTGTCCCCTCCTATATGATAACAGACAAGTATAACTGATATATAGTATATGTCACCTACTAACTGAATAAACCACAGTTTACAACAGAGGATTTTATAGCATTTGTCACAATCTGAATTGAATGATGATAAAGATAAATACTATTTACACAAGTATTTGTTTTCACTAATCCATTTCACATTTTCTGTCAATAGTTTTTATTGTTTAATAATGGGGTGGGAATGAATATTGAAAGTGACAATCCGTTAAAAAAAACAACAACAAACAAAATGTAACAAGCACCATTTATTTCAATGTTTATCTTGCATATATCTAAATATATAAACATTTAACATGAAAAATATATTATTTGTTATTGCGACACTATTATAACTGTATTATGCTGCACTGTTATAATCTAATCGGAGTTGAGCGTGAGGCACACTCCTTGCAGCACCCAGTGTGAAATGTGCTTCGTTGTATAGAGATCAGCCTCACACACCAAACCAACTCCCATTGCGTTCCTCCTCATAGATGTAGTGTAGACGGGTGTCCTGAATGTGTTCTGTAGAATACAAGACAGCCATGAAAGTTACTGTACATGCAGCAATATTTTCTGCTATTAGCTTTTACTTTTACTACATTACATACAGATATTCAGAACATTTTTTCATAAAGATGTTTTCTAACTTTGATTACATTACATACAATCCCCATACACCTTATACACCCAGCTCCTAACTGGATGGTCACAGCACCTGTTTAATCAAGCTCGTTGGTTCTACCTGTACACCAGTTCCCCTCTCTTATACAGATCTGCAGCATATCTTCTTCTCATACACCATTATGCCCTCATGAAGTATGTAAAGCAGTGGTTCGCAAACTGTGTGCCCGTGGCACCCTGGAGTGGTGGTCCAGGAAAACATTTACATTATTTATGGTCAATGTAACAGGCAAAACCAGTGATGGTGGCTGCCAGTCATAAAATAAGTGGACAAACAGAAGCAAATCTTGTCCCTCACCACACAATTAAACCTAAGGATGACATATAAGCACAATTTACTTTCTAAATTTCTCAATAAGAAACCTTTGGCCTAGGGGTGCCGTGAGAAAAATTCTGATACTCTAGTGCGCCGTGATTCAAAAAAGTTTGAGAACCACTGATGTAAAGGCAGAAACCCCTTTAAGGCAACTTATGAGTAGTGATATCAGTGTATTCAGCAGAAAACTACATCTTGCCGAGGTACAGTATACACCAAAATAACAGTTTCCACAGCAAGAAACATGGACGCTGGCAGATGCATCTTTAGGGTCCAAGGTAGCCAAATAATAAGCAGGTAGTTGACTTTGACCACTGAAGAACAATGCTGAGTTCTGTTGTAAGTATAGTAAATGTGTACAGTATATAGTACTGTTTTTCTATAGCCAGGATATCGGAATGTACTATTCCTCTAGGAGAACTCCAACGTTTGGTGGCCACTGTAGATCCACCAGCCGGATCACATGCACAGAATAATCCACTTTGAATCGGTTTAATTTGCACAACATTTATTTGGCGTCCTGTTACAAGTACATAATCCAGGATGGCAGTAACAATATACTGATGCTTATTTGTAGGGATCTATAGTAAAGACAAGGTTCGATTTGGCCAAAAATGAACCTACTTATAGCGACTTACCTGTAATTTGAGACGATGAGCTTCAATTGGGATAACCTTCAATACAGGAAGCTGCACCACAAGGACTTTGGGTTTACTTTTAATTAAACATGAGTTCTCTATGTCCCAGTCAGCTCCCTCCAAGTATAGGCCAGAAATAAAGCATCCTGCACAGAGACATGAGGAGATGGAACTCACATGCAACAAGTCTTCTATGTTTACAGGTAAATGGCTGCAGTAATGGCAGCTTACACTTTATAAAAGCAAGGGTATACCCAAGCCGATGATTATGTAGGTTATTGAGAAAGTAGTAAAGTTAAAACTTTTATTTTGTGCTGTAAAATATGTTTTCACTTACTTTGATGGGTAAATTTACTAAACATCAATTTTAAATTGATCTGAATCGATGCTGTGTTTCAGGGGTTAAATTGCACATTTGTTGACATTTAAAAATTGATAAATGTGCAGTTTAGCCACTGAAACACAACATCAATTTAAAATCTATAAAAATCGACCTTTAGTAAAGTTACCCCTTATAGGAAAATAGATGCTGAAATTGTATTTAATAATCCTGTAGTTTCAAGGCTTTTTTTTCTGGTATTCAATGTGGTCAGCCAGTGAGGAGGTATGCCAGATGAACACCACACTATCAGGGTTTACATTTGGTTTAATAGAAATAATAGGATTTTAATACCTACCGGTAAATCCTTTTCTCTTAGTCCGTAGAGGAATCTGGGGACTCCGTAAGGACCATGGGGTATAGATGGGATCCGCAGGAGCCATGGGCACACTATAAGACTTTGAATGGGTGTGAACTGGCTCCTCCCTCTATGCCCCTCCTCCAGACCTCAGTTAGAAAACTGTGCCCAGGGAGACGGACATTTCGGGGAAAGAATTTATTGTTTAAACACGGTGAGTGTCATACCAGCTAACACCACGAACATACCGTAGAACGTGGCATTCAATAGAATACCAGCCAACGGCATGAAAAGACACAGCCACATGCTGAGAGAATATGTAACACAACCAGTGTGTCAACAGAACCAATAATAAGACACCGCCTGCCATGGCATGCACAACGTCAGCAACAGCCTGACAGAAAATAACACAACAAGAGTGTAACCAGAACCAATTACTGCAGACACAGTACGCACTGGGACGGGCGCCCAGCATCCTCTACGGACTAAGAGTAAAGGATTTACTGGTAGGTATTAAAATCCTATTTTCTCATACGTCCTAGAGGATGCTGGGGACTCCGTAAGGACCATGGGGTTTATACCAAAGCTCCAGACCGGCGGGAGAGTGCGGACGACTCTGCAGCACCGATTGAGCAACATGAGGTCCCCATCAGCCAGGGTATCAAACTTGTAGAGCTTAGCAAAAGTGTTCGAACCCGACCAAATATCCGCTCAGCAAAGTTAAACCACCGAGACTCCTCGGGCATCTGCCCAAGAAAAGCCCCCCTTCCTAGTAGAATTGGGTCACCACCGAATTCGGTAACGACAATCCAGCCGTAGAACGAGCCCGCCGAATCGGATCACAGATCTAGCGTGTAACCGACTGCAGAGACGCAGGCGCCCCAAACACGCTGGGAGCATACCGGACAAACAGAGCCTCTGTTTCCCTAATCCGAGCCAAATTGGCGACATAAATATTCAAAGCCCTGACTACATCGAGAGACCTTGAATCAGCCAATGCTTAAGTAACCACAGGCATCAAATAGGCTGGTTTCAGCGAAAACACCTAACCCACTTTTGGCAAAACTATTACCCGAGTTCTCAATTTCGCTCTTTCCACCTGAAAGATCAAACGGGCTCCTGTGAGACCCAGCCGCTACTTCCAACACCCGCCTTGCGGACGCCAAGCCAAAAGCATGACCACTCTCCAAGAGAGAATTTTTAACACAACCTTTCATAAAGGTTCCAATCATTGTGACACAAGAAACTCAACACCGCGGCAATGGTCCCACGGTGCTAATGGGGGCACAACTGGAGGTTGGATGTACAGTACTCCTTCCACGAAGGTCCGAACTTCCGGAAAGGTCGCCAATTATTTCTTGAAAGAAAATTTATAAGGCCAAAACCGCACTTGAACGGAGCCTAACCTTAGGCCTGCCTGGAGAAGAACGACCCAGCTGAAGCTTCCGCAGTAACCTTCTTGGATTTACACCAAGACACACATTTTCTCCAAACCCGGTGGTAAGGCTTTGCCGTTACTTCTGTTCTAGCCTGAAGAAAAGTGGAAATGACTTTACTGGTGTCAAAGTCGAAAAATATTGTAATACATATGCCTTGTACTAACCCCATGCACATGCCCGCTGCTCGTGCACTCAGTCTGCCGTGCGTGCACATATCCGCAATTTGAGTAGGATCGCTCCGGCGATCGTGCGCGTGATATGGGTATTTACGGCGGAGTTTGTGAGCGCGTAGAGGGTTATTAGAACATTACATATTTAACCCAAATAGTGTACATTTTAGATATAACTCCCCTACACCACATCAGCGAGTATTAATAGTTTAAACAGTTCCTGGACAAAGAGATTCGCCTTTGCATGATAGGAAGGGTCAGATAAAGGTTGGAAGGTGATGTCTAGTATCCAGCTGTAGGGTATTTTGAGGGTAACATTCCGGTGTTGGTTAGAGAAAGATCGCATGTTCCTGCGTATAGTTATGTGCAAAAGTAGAATATAGATATTAACTGTATTTACTGTATATTATGTATGCGGCGGGAATCCAGAGGATACCACCCACAAGAGCAGTTGGGGAAAGACATCGCCCACCTATTCAAATCCACCTATGACCTCTTCTGTAATGTAAAGACACATCCCTGTGTCCAATGGACAATGAGATTACAGTGACCATTGTATTGTGTATGCATGTTGGGTGTAAAAAGCCCATTGTTGCCTGGCCGGTCAGAAGACTCTGAACGCTATCTGTATGACCAGCGGAGGACCGGCCGGGTTGCGCTTGCGAACATTCTCACGTATGTACATTCTCTGTAGCCATTATTCTGTTTAGATTTATCTTGTTAGCCTGTAGTGTATGATTTGTACTGTTTACCTTTTGGAACAATCCACAGTGGCCTTAGAACCCTGTGGTTTCAACTACAAATCAGTGTTGTGTCTTCACTTTCCTGCTAGGGTTTAAAGCGTATAACATTACCAAACTGTATAAGGTTTTAAAAGTGTATTGATAAGGTGTAACATCATTGCAGTGCTCTGCTGCATATGGTTTAAGGTGTAACATCATTGCAGTGCTTTGCTGCATAAGGTTTAAGGTGTAACATCATTGCAGAGCTTTGCTGCATAAGGTTTAAAGTGTAATCATATCATTGCATTGTATAACTGTATAAGGTTTTAAGGTGTATTAATTGGGTGCAAACGCACTGCGTGTGCTTTGTACCCGCAGTGCGGCGTTTGTACGCTAAGTGCGTACACGGTACGGGACTCTGTGCGCAAATAGCGTACGAAGTACGTAGCGTGAGCTAGCGACCGCAGCAGCTCCATGGTAAAGGTGTGTTTAAAGGTATAGCTTTATGGTTTAAGATAATATCGACATTATCACTGGGAATACCCTTTCTGGCTAGGATATGGCGTTCAACCGCCACGCCGTCAAACGCAGCCGCGGTAAGTCTTGATACACGCCCGGATCTTGCTGTAACAGTTCCTCACGTAGAGGAAGAGGCCAGGGATCTTCTATGAGTAAATCTTGAAGAATTGGATACCAAGCCTTCCATGTTCAGACCGGAACAATGAGGATCACCTGGACCTTTGTTCGTCTTACGTTTATCACCTTCAGAGAGTGAAAACGGAGGGGACACATAGACCGACTGAAAACACCCAAGGTGACCCGAGGACGTCCACTGCTATAGCCTGAGTGTCCCCTGACCTGGAACAATATCCTTGAGATCTCTCGTTGAGGCGAGACGCCAACCTGTCCAATTGAGGTACTCCTCAAAGACTTTTCGCTTCAGTGACGCTTCTCTATGACGACAGCATTTCTCCCGGATAGAGATCACATTTGCAGAGGAATCTATTTCTCCGTCGTTCACATCCGGAACGAAGACTGCTAATATAGGGTTTACCAGTCTTTCCACCCAGCGGAAAACTTTTATAACATCTGCCATCGCCGCTTTGCTCCTTGTTCCGCCCTAGCGGCTTACTTACACCACTGCTGCCAAGTCGTCCGACAGCATTAACACGGGCAGATCACTAAGCCTATGTTCACTGAAAATAGCTCTGAATTCAAGAAAACTTATTGCAGACAAGCTTCCCAACTTGACCTTTTCCTCTGGAAATACTTCCCTTGCAAGGACTGCTCCCCAGTCTCGGAGATCTGCATGCATGTACACCAGGATCTCCACCTGGATTCCGAACCTTCGTCCCTCTAGGAGGTAAGAACTGAGCAGACACCACAGGAGTGATATCCTGGCCATTAGGATTATATTCCGCATGTGCAGGTGAGACCCGGACCACATTTCCAACTGGCCCCGTGAAAACCACTCTGGCGGTTGACCTGCTCACTGAAAAGCCTCTTAGGCCGCACCAACTCTTTCATCAACGGAACATATTGATGGATTGTCACTGCAAATCTGATCCGACTCTGAATCCTCAGACCTCTTTCCACAGGAAAACACAGAACCTCCACCGTTCAGTATCTACTCTGATACCCACCTCCGACATCTGCGTCATTGGGAACAACAGCCATTCCCTGTGTTGAAGAACAGTCAGAGAGAAACAACGATTTGCACTACTTGTTTCTTGACCTCGCCTTAATCAGGAGAGTGTCTCAGTACAGAATAACAATGGCTCTTACTATTGAAAGAAACCCATCATACTGCCAACACTCCGGTGAGATGGCAAAGACAAACCTGGATATCAACTTAGGTAAGCTAAATGCGGAGAAAAACGCATTTAACCCCTTTTCTACCTTTACGTGCTGAAGCACCTTCGTAAGTAGAAACTTAGATTCTAAAAATTAAATTTTTTTATTTTTTTTTGGACAGCAGGACAATGTCCTGAACCTGACGCAACTCTGGTATGGCGTTGCATACTACCTCCCCTTCCAGAGGGGAATCGCTGAGATCTATTCAAAAAATCATTGTGGGGAATCATCTGTAAACCCCAGCATGTCCCCTTTTGGATTCTATGAGTAACTCACAGGTCCAAGTACAGTCTCGGACTGACTGAAGAATAGTAGACGAGTTCCCACCGGAGTGGGCTCCAGCCAGATAGACCCAGCGACATGCGGTGGATGTGGTAGAAACAGACAACAACATCCGCTTCTGCGAACCTAACAAGGCTGCAGAACTCTTACCTTGTCACGTTCCACAATCTGCACCGAAAAGGAAAAAAGAAAGGTATCTAACCGGTTAAAATGAGTTCATCCCACAACCGAATGCGTCACCAACCGTTGTGAGGGAATCTAACTCACGAAGTTAGACTTACCCGCGGTATCTACCTAGATTGACTGAACTGATGCCTCCCCAACAGCGGACACCGTCCCAGGGAAACACTACAGTATCTCTCGGATTCAGCCTCAGCATTTCTTCTGCAGTCGTACGGCAACCTGCTGCCAGGTTATAGAGAAGGATCAACATAAGACACATCCCCTCTCTCTATAGTGTAATTCTATCGGATGCCTTTCCGAATACAAACACTCCCCCCATGTGCAGGTAATGTAAATAACTCCAAAGTAAATAATAAAATATCACTTAGCTTCCTGTGTACGATCCTTTGCGACAGGGCCCTGTGTCGACCAGAAGTTGACTTTCACAGTATTCTATCCGCAGCGGGAAAAGAATAAACGTTCGGACTTCTTTCAGAGACCAACTCGTCCCGGCCGACCTAGAGCTTTACCAACAGAGTGACCAGCACATGAGAAGGAATACTATTATTTCAGCATCCATTAAAAATGCAATATGAATATACATAATGTAATACACAACTACACACATATCCTAAATATGTATATATATATATATATATATATATATATATATATATATATACACACACATACATATAAGCGGGTTATCCGGAACCAACGGGTCCCTAGTGACATTAATGTGTTCTGAATGTGTATGACCATGTACTGAATGCCCCAGTTGTGGATCTACCAGGAAACATTATGGTCGACAGAAAACCTAGTATTCGTTGACAGCAGGGAGTAGTAATCATGCAAAATAACATTCTTGTAACTCCGAGGGGACTGAAGGAAGATACATAAATAAGTTCAATAACACTCCCCTACATGTACTACCATGTCTGTGCTTGAGCTACAGGCCCATGGAACCGTACCATACATATACATATAAACATATATACAGGTATAAGGTAGTTACAGCTTGTTAATTAACACCCAGTAATAACAGTTGGTGCCGACAGAGTCACCCACATACTACTGTGTCTCCCATACAGTGTTTACTTCTGACAAGTATACAACTACCGACCTGCTGACACTGCATCTACAGAATCAAGTACCAACAGCAGTCGGCGATGTCGACTGTGATCCGCATAAATGACAGAGCACTCACTCCTGTCGACATATGTCGACTAAAGTTATAGTGGGTATCCGACAGGGAACACACAGATATATATATATATATATATTCATAACCCACAGAATACAAGGCCATTTGTCTAAAATAGTGCTGTATTGCACTAAATAGCACTAAACATTGTGCCCCCTCATGCTTTTGGCGGGGACCAGTAGAAAATGGCGCTGTAACCTGAAGTGAGGGCTAAGCCCCGTCCCCTCTCGGCGCGCTCCAGCCCGCAAAAAACATAGCTTCATGTATGCTATCGGGGGTCCCTATACAGTGTTTAGATACTGTATAGATGTACTGTCACCCCCAAAGAGTTATATATGCATATTGCTGCCCAGGGCGCTCCCTCCCTAGCACCCTGCACCCTTGTAAAAACCATTGGCGTGTGGGAGCAATGGCCCGCAGCGTGACCGCTGCGATATCTGGCGGGGGTATCGTAAACGGTGCCCAGGCACCGACTCTGCACTTATGCCAGCGATATTTTAAACTTCCAGTAACTTGCTGCCCGGGGCGCCCCCCCCCCCCCGCCCTGCACCCTGTGAGTGCCGTTGGTGTGTGGGAGCATGGAGCGCAGCGCGACCGCTGCACTGTACCTCCGTTACTGAAGTCTTCTGCCGTCACTGAAGTCTTCTGTTCTTCACATACTCACCCGGCTTCTTTCTTCTTGCTTCTGTGAGGGGGTTGACGGCGCGGCTCCGGGAACAAGCAGCTAGGCGCACCAAGTGATCGAACCCTCTGGAGCTTATGGTGTCCAGTAGCCTAAGAAGCAGAGCCCTTGAACTAAGAAGAAGTAGGTCTGACTTCTCTCCCCTCACTCCCACGATGCAGGGAGCCTGTAGCCAGCAGGTCTGCCTGAAAATAAAAAACCTAACATAAAGTCTTTTAAAGAAACTCTGTAGAGCTCCCCTAGTGTGTGTCCAGTCACTCCTGGGCACAAAGTCTAACTGAGGTCTGGAGGAGGGGCATAGAGGGAGGAGCCAGTTCACACCCATTCAAAGTCTTATAGTGTGCCCATGTCTCCTGCGGATCCTGTCTATACCTCATGGTCCTTACGGAGTCCCCAGCATCCTCTAGGACGTATGAGAAAATAAGATTTTACTTACCGATAAATCTATTTCTCGTAGTCCGTAGTGGATGCTGGGGACTCCGTCAGGACCATGGGGAATAGCGGCTCCGCAGGAGACAGGGCACAAAAGCAAGCTTTTAGGATCACATGGTGTGTACTGGCTCCTCCCCCTATGACCCTCCTCCAAGCCTCAGGTACTGTGCCTGGACGAGCGTACACAATAAGGAAGGATCTTGAATCCCGGGTAAGACCCAAACCAGCCACACCAATCACACCGTACAACTTGTGATCTGAACCCAGTTAACAGTATGATAACAATGAAGTAGCCTCTAAAAAAGATGGCTCACAACAATAATAACCCGATTTTTGTAACAATAACTATGTACAAGTAATGCAGACAATCCGCACTTGGGATGGGCGCCCAGCATCCACTACGGACTACGAGAAATAGATTTATCGGTAAGTAAAATCTTATTTTCTCTAACGTCCTAGTGGATGCTGGGGACTCCGTCAGGACCATGGGGATTATACCAAAGCTCCCAAACGGGCGGGAGAGTGCGGGTGACTCTGCAGCACCGAATGAGAGAACTCCAGGTCCTCCTCAGCCAGGGTATCAAATTTGTAGAATTTTACAAACGTGTTCCCCCCTGACCACGTAGCTGCTCGGCAAAATTTTAAAGCCGAGACCCCCTCGGGCATCCGCCCAAGATGAGCCCACCTTCCTTGTGGAATGGGCATTGACAGATTTTGGCTGTGGCAGGCCTGCCACAGACTGTGCAAGCTGAATTGTACTACAAATCCAACGAGCAATAGTCTGCTTAGAAGCAGGAGCACCCATCTTTTGGGGTGCATACAATATAAACAGCAAGTCAGACTTTCTGACTCCAGCCGTCCTGGAAATATATATATATATATATATATATATATATTTTTAGGGCCCCGACAACGTCTAGCAACTTGGAGTCCTCCAAGTCCCTAGTAGCCGCAGGCACCACAATATGTTGTTTCAGGCGAAACGCTGACACCACCTTAGGAAGAAACTGGGGACGAGTCCGCAGTTCTGCCCTGTCCGAATGGAAAAACAAATATGAGCTTTTTTTTTTTTTTTTTTTTTTTTTTTTTAAGACAAAGCCCCCAATTCTGACAATCGCCTGGCCGAGGCCAGGGCCACAACATGGTCCCTTTCCATGTGAGATATTTCAAATCCACAGATTTGATCGGTTCAAACCAATATGATTTGAGGAATCCCAACACTACGTTGAGATCCCACGGTGCCACTGGAGGCACACAAGGGGCTGTATATGCAATACTCCCTTGACAAACGTCTGGACTTCAGGAACTGAAGCCAATTTTTTCTGGAAGAAAATCTACAGGGCCGAAACTTGAACCTTAATGGACCCCAATTTGAGGCTCATAGACACTCCTGTTTTCAGGAAGTGCAGAAATCGACCTAGTTGAAATTTTTTCGTGGGGCCTTCCTGGCCTCACCCACGCAACATATTTTCACCACATGTGGTGATAACGTTGTGCGGTCACCTCCTTCCTGGCTTTGACCAGGGTAGGTATGACCTCTTCCGGAATGCCTTTTCCCTTAGGATCCGGTGTTCAACCGCCATGCCGTCAAACGCAGTCGCGGTAAGTCTTGGAACAGACAAGGTCCCTGCTGGAGCAGGTCCTTTCTTAGAGGCAGATGCCACGGTTCCTCTTGGAACAGACATGGTTCTTGCTGAAAGCAAATCCCATCTTAGCTCCCGAGGCCATTAGTCCTCTGTGAGCATCTCTTGAAGTTCCGGGTACCAAGTCCCTCTTGGCCAATCCGGAGCCACGAGTATAGTTCTTACTCCTCTACGTCTTATAATTCTCAATACCTTGGTTATGAGAAGCAGAAGAGGGAACACATACACCGACTGTTACACCCACGGTGTTACCAGGACGTCCACAGCTATCGCCTGAAGGTCTCGTGACCTGGCGCAATACCTGTCCCGTTTTTTGTTCGGGCGGGACGCCATCATTTCCACCTTTGGTCTTTCCCAACGGTTCACAATCATGCGGAAAACTTCCCGATGAAGTTCCCACTCTCCCGGGTGGAGGTCGTGCCTGCTGAGGAAGTCTGCTTCCCAGTCGTCCACTCCCGGAATGAACACTGCTGACAGTGCTATCACATGATTTTCCGTCTAGCGAAAAATCCTTGCAGTTTTGACCACTGCCCTCCTGCTTCTTGTGCCGCCCTATCTGTTTACGTGGGCGACTGCCGTGATGTTATCCCACTGGATCAATACCGGCTGACCTTGAAGCAGAGGCCTTGCTAAGCTTATAGCATTACAAATTTGCTCTTAGCTCCAGTATATTTATGTGGAGAGAATTCTCCAGACTTGATCACACTCCCTGGAAATTTTTTCCCTGTGTGACTGCTCCCCAGCCTCTCAGGCTGGCCTCCGTGGTTACCAGCATCCAATCCTGAATGCCGAATCTGCGGCCCTCTAGAAGATGAGCACTCTGTAATCACCACAGGAGAGACACCCTTGTCCTTGGATATAGGGTTATCCGCTGATGCATCTGAAGATGCGATCCGGACCATTTGTCCAGCAGATCCCACTGAAGAGTTCTTGCGTGAAATCTGCCGAATGGAAGCGCTTCGTAATAAGCCACCATTTTTTACCAGGACTCTTGTGCAATGATGCACTGACACTTTTCCTGGTTTTAGGAGGATCCCGATTAGCTCGGATAACTCCCTGGCTTTCTCCTCTGGGAGAAACACCCTTTTCCTGGACTGTGTCCAGAATCATCCCTAGGACCAGCAGACGTGTCGTCGGAACAACTGCGGTTTTGGAATATTTAGAATCCACCCGTGCTGTCGTAGAACTACTTGAGATAGTGCTACTCCGACCTCCAACTGTTCTCTGGACCTTGTTCTTATCAGGAGGTCGTCCATTTTCTTTGAAGACGAATCCTCATTTCGGTCATTACCTTGGTAAAGACCCGGGGTGCCTTGGACACTCCAACGGCATCGTCTGAAACTGATAGTGACAGTTCTGTACCACGAACCTGAGGTACCCTTGGTGAGAAAAGCAAATTTTGGGACATGGAGGTAAGCATCCCTGATGTCCCGGGACACCATATAGTCCCCTTGTTCCCAGTTCGCTATCACTGCTCTGAGTGACTCCATCTGGATTTGAACCCTTGTAAGTGTTCAAATTTTTCAGATTTAGAATCGGTCTCACCTAGCCTTCTGGCTTCAGTACCACCCTATAGTGTGGAACAATACCCCTTTCCTTGTTGTAGGAGGGGTAATTTTATTATCACCTGCTGGGAATACAGCTTGTGAATTGTTTTCAATACTGCCTCCCTGTCGGAGGGGGACATTGGTACAGCAGACTACAGGAACTTGCGAGGGGGGAAACGCCTCGACATTCCAATCTGTGCCCCTTTGATACTACTTGTAGGATCCAGGGGTCCTGTACGGTCCCAGCGTCATGCTGAGGACTTAGTAGAAGCGGTGGAGGGCTTCTGTTACTGGGAATGGACTGCCTGCTGCAGTCTTCTTCCCTTTCCTCTATCCCTGGGCAGATATCTTATAGGGACGAAAAGACTGAGGCTGAAAAGACGGTGTCTTTTTCTGCAGAGATGTGACTTAGGGTAAAAAACGGTGGATCTTCCAGCAGTTGCCGTGGCCACCAGGTCCCATGGACCGACCCCAAATAACTCCTCCCCTTTTATACGGCAATACATCTTTGTGCCGTTTGGAATCTGCATCCCCTGACCACTGTCGTGTCCATAAACATCTTCTTGCAGATATGGACATCGCATTTACTCTTGATGCCAGAGTGCAAATATCCCTCTGCGCATCTCGTATATATAGAAATGCATCCTTTAAATGCTCTATAGTCAATAAAATACTGTCCCTGTCAAGGGTATCAATATTTTTAGTCAGGGAATCCGACCAAGCCACCTCAGCTCTGCACATCCAGGCTGAGGCGATCGCTGGTCACAGTATAACACCAGCATGTGTGTGTATACTTTTTTGGATATTTTTCTGATAAGCATGTGAGCGCCTTATCCACCCTGAGGGGTGTTTCCCAATGCGCCTTAACTTCTGGCGGGAAAGGGTATACCGCCAATAATTTTCTATCGGGGGAAACCCACGCATCATCACACACTTCATTTAATTTATCTGATTCAGGAAAAACTACAGGTAGTTTTTTCACCTCACACATAATACCCTTCTTTGTGGTACTTGGAGTATCAGAAATATGTAACACCTCCTTCATTGCCCTTAACGTGTGGCCCTAAAGGAAAATACGTTTGTTTCTTCACCGTCGACACTGAAATCAGTGTCCGTGTCTGGGTCTATGTCGACCGACTGAGGTAAATGGGCGTTTTTACAAGCCCCTGACGGTGTCTGAGACGCCTGGACCGGTACTAATTTGTTCGCCGGCCGTCTCATGTCGTCAACCCACTTGCAGCGTGTTGACCTTATCACGTAATTCCATAAGTAAGCCATCCATTCCGGTGTCGACTCCCTAGAGAGTGACATCACCATTACAGGCAATTTGCTCCGCCTCCTCACCAACATTTTCCTCATACATGTCGACACACACGTACCGACATACAGCACACACATAGGGAATGCTCTGATAGAGGACAGGACCCACTAGCCCTTTGGGGAGACAGAGGGAGAGTTTGCCAGCACACACCAAAATGCTATAATTATACAGGGACAACCCTTATATAAGTGTTCCTCCCATATAGCATTTAATATATATGTATATCGCCAAATCAGTGCCCCCCCTCTCTGTTTTAACCCTGTTTCTGTAGTGCAGTGCAGGGGAGAGCCTGGGAGCCTTCCCCTCAGCCTTTCTGTGAGGGAAAATGGCGCTGTGTGCTGAGGAGAATAGGCCCCGCCCCCTTTTCGGCGGGCTTCTTCTCCGGAGATTGTGAAGTCTGGCAGGGGTTAAATACATCCATATAGCCTCAAGGGCTATATGTGATGTATTTTTCGCCATACAGGTATTCTACATTGCTGCCAGGGCGCCCCCCCCCCGCGCCCTGCACCCTCCGTGATCGCTGTGGGAAGTGTGCTGACAGACAATGGCGCACAGCTGCAGTGCTGTGCGCTACCTGAGGAAGACTGAAAAGTCTTCTGCCGCCTGGTTCCGGACCTCTTCAATCTTCAGCATCTGCAAGGGGGTCGGCGGCGCGGCGGCGGGACGAACCCCAGGGCGAGACCTGTGTTCCGACTCCCTCTGAAGCTAATGGTGTCCAGTAGCCTAAGAATCCAATCCATCCTGCACGCAGGTGAGTTGAAATTCTCTCCCCTAAGTCCCTCGATGCAGTGAGCCTGTTGCCAGCAGGACTCACTGAAAATAAAGAACCTAAAAACTTTTTCTAAGCAACTCTTTAAGAGAGCCACCTAGATTGCACCCTTCTCGGACGGGCACAAAAACCTAACTGAGGCTTGGAGGAGGGTCATAGGGGGAGGAGCCAGTACACACCATGTGATCCTAAAAGCTTGCTTTTGTGCCCTGTCTCCTGCGGAGCCGCTATTCCCCATGGTCCTGACGGAGTCCCCAGCATCCACTAGGACGTTAGAGAAACATATGTTATTATTGAAGGGCATTTATATAATGAGTCTAACTTGTCCTTTGTACCAAAGTATTTGAAGGGCAGCTATTGTCTACACACATCTGCCTCTGTTGTGTGCAGGTGACAGCTGCACTAAGGGATATGACTGGGTGCAAGGGCGTAGCTACCATAGGTGCAGGCACTGCAGTTGCTATGGGGCCCAGAGCTGAGAGGGGTCCACCTTCCCTGTCAAAGTTACAGGTGTTCTATACATTTTTCGCCACTGGGTGGTACATAGGGGTCCTTTCAAACTTTTTCCTTGAGACCTGCAATATATCTAGGTATGCCCCTGGACCTGCTCATTGTAGTGTGGTATAAAATGAACTGGAGGGCATTTTAATGTTATATATTATGAACCAGGGCACTGTAATGAGGCACAATATGAACGGGAAGCACTATATATCATAATGTGAATTGGGGGTACTGTGCGGAATAATGTGTACTGGCAGCTCTGAAATGTGATATAGGGTGAACTACTACGATTTATAAAAGAAACTAGGGCACTACTATGGGGAATAAGATTAAATAAGGCTCTACTATGGGTTAGAAAAAGAACTAGGGCATTAAAATAGGGCATAAAATTAACAACTGCTGCAGAGAAGTGTCTCTCTAGAAGCATTGGGACAGGGGCCCCTTCAAAATGTTGCTATGGGGCCCACAAAGTTCTGGCTACACCCCTGACTGGGTGCAGGATATAAAGTTATATTCTTCACTGTAACTCCTATGTCTCTACACAATGTAGATGTCATACACACAGCAATACTTTTACTTGAACACGCATGACTAATGCTCCTGTAAAAAAATGAACACATTAAAACTACATACCCTGTCCAGGCCTCTCTGTGACTTCATCAGCTGTACGAAACTTTGTAACCTGAGTGTACAGGGTGGAACGGTCAAGTGGCCATCCATTCTTTCTGCAAGTGGCCTGAACAAGAGCAGTCAGGTAGGACTCTGGGATATGTAGCCCTGACAGCCACATGACGTTTGGCTCACTGTCATTCACCTAAAACAATAAAAGTAACCAAAAATTCAGTACACAGCTACAGACACAACGCATTTCTACATTTGCTCCACATCATTAACTCATTGTGTATATGAGAGCACCTGATGACACAAATTACAGACGTTTGAACCATTGCAGTCCTAACGTCACCTTTCTCAATCTCCTAACACCAGAACTGCACCCAGACAGATGTGCCCTATTGCGGACTCTGTGTGCTTCCGCACTGTATGCGGATGCACACAGAGCATGTAGGACGGCACAGTAATTAGTATTGTTGCCTTATCAATGGGACTATGGCTAATGGACTCAAATATTCTCTGTAAGTCATTGCATAATATGTTGGTACAATATGCATAAAGGATAATAATATAATAACAGAAATACTGAAGCCACAATTTTTTTATTTCAAAAAGTAGCAAGAGTAATTATTCACACCTAAGGTCCAGGGGGGTCATTCCGACCTGATCGCACGCTGCCGCTTTTCGCAGCGCAGCGATCAGGTCACTACTGCGCATGCATATGCACCGCAATGCGCAGGCGCGTCGTATGGGTACAAAGCGGATTGTTGCTGGGCGATGGATTTAACGAATAATCCATTCGCATAGCCGATCGCAAGAAGATTGACAGGAAGAGGGCGTTTATGGGTGTCAACTGACTGTTTTCAGGGAGTGGTTGGAAAAACGCAGGCGTGTAGCGTTTGTAGGGCGGGTGTCTGACGTAAATTCCGGAACCGGACAGGCTGAAGTGATCGCAGCAGCTGAGTAAGTTCAGACCTACTCAGAAACTGCACAAACTGTTTTTGTACTGCTCGGCTGCACATGCATTCGCACAGCTAAAATACACTCCCCTGTGGGTGGCGACTATGCGTTTGCACGGCTGCAAAAAGTAGGTAGCGAGCGATCAACTCGGAATGACCCCCTAGATTCAATGAGCTGCTACAAGCTTCCAGAGGCTTCATGGGGTGTATTAGACCCGATTTCTGCTCGCAGCCTATGAACATGTAAGCAGAAATCAGCATACCATAATGCTGCAGCGACAGGTGCTCATCTATGAATCTGGCCCTAAGACTTCATTGAAAAAAATTCACAGATCGCAAAAAGTATAAGATAAGTCTTATATCTTACCCAAAACACAAAAATATGAAGCGCCTGCGTCTGTATTAGACAAAATTAAAAAACTATTAAGTAACCACCAGAACACACGTTCGCTTCACTCGGGGGGCTGTATACACCCCTACAGTAAAGCAATAGTTAAACATACAGGAAGAGAGAAGCGCTCATGGGTTCATAATTGACACCTAATAAGTGTATTCAGAGCCGGTAAATGGATTAAAAATATATTTAATAAAAATGACACCAATAAATATATCAAAAACAATTAATTAGTTGCACCCAATATGATATGATAATTCCTAGCTGGCCAGCAGTTTACATTGGCAATAATTGCTATTAAAACTTCCCTCAATAAGGAATCAGTGCACTGAAAGAACTGTGCTGTTGTACTCTCAGCGTGTGGTAACTTTATATCAGTCAATGATGGTAACTGTTGCACGCTGAGATTATAAAGGTGTAACGGCTAATGGCAGCGTTTACAAAGTGTCCGATTACCTCCCTTGTAGATATAGCGGTGTGGTCCTGCCCCAGTAACCGAGCGTCCTCGGATGTTTAGAATTGTCCACGGGGGTTGCCTTTCATATCACCGGCTGTGACTACAGGTTGCTCCACGGGAGGAAAATATTAAACGGACTTGTAGTGCTGACGCTTGTTTAAGCAGGGATACTTCTGCTCGTGGCGGGATGGACAGATGGCAATGTCCCGTAGCGGCTCCCGCTCTGCTATGCCGTGCACCTCTATGTTAGCCAGAAATACTGCTGCAGCTGCACAAAGTGGGCGGAGACTGACGTGTTTCGTCACGGAATCACGTGACTTTTTCAAAGTAATACCTCCTCACCCAAAAGGAGTTACTTTTAAAGGGCATTAATTAGTACCTACAGCTGTGAGGCTCAAAGATGTTTCTATTTAAACAAGTATACCAAATTACCCAACATTTTACCGGCTCTGTATAAGGATCTTTCAAATGTTATATAATCTCTCTAACTTAAGCCATCTAGAATGTATTTTCTAGATAGAGTTAATATATATAAAAAAAAAACCCATCTAATAATTAGTAGAGACATAAAAGAAGATATTTAAATAAAAAATAAAAAACGTAGAATATTTACCATGAACATATAAAAATTTGTATATAGAGAAATATGTATATATAAACAACATGGTAGAAAACTCACATTGCGGATCAAAAGGAGCAACACCATGGAATATAACAGTTTTGTATAATTATACAAATAACAATATAAACCAGTGACCGAGACCACAGTGACATGTAGTCTAATGCAACTTAACCAATAAAGGTTCCCAAAACATGCATTTTCAGAAATAGGACCTATATCTAAGATAGGCAATATTTGTTAAATCCTCATGGAAGACTAAGCTATGTTCACAAAAAACCCACTACACTTATAGATAACCACAGACCGAAATTATGGAAATTGTTCTAGACAGAACCATAAACAGTTTATATTAAAAAGAAAAAGAAGAAAAGGCTCCATACAGAAGGAGTCTAAAGATCTATCTCTATGGTCTCGTTAAGTCCTTCAGGGACAAGGGTCTTCAGTTTGTGTATCCAGTAATTCTCTCTTACACACAATTTCCTATATCTATCCCCCCCTCTCTTGGTGGGGTTGACGTGTTCTATGCCTATTAGTGTGACATCCTTAGCATTTTTGTCATGATGTTCTAGGAAATGTCTGGATACGCTGTGGATCAGAAAGCCCTTTTCAATATTCCGCTTGTGTTCCAGAAATCTGACCCTCAATTGACGTGTTGTCCTACCGACATAGATCAGGCCACACGTACAAATCAGGACATAGATAAGATACGTGCTATTACAGTTGACAAATGATTTTATAGTGAATTCTTCATGTGTAGATGATTCAAAAGTGTGTACATTATTTTTAATAAAGGAACAGGTAATGCATTTCTTCTTTCCACATCTGTAGCAGCCCATAGGTTTTGATGGGAGCCACTGTGTGGACTGTTGTTGAATTCCAGATTCCCCCCCTCTTTTATCAATAAAAAGACTGGGTGAGATATGTTGTTGTAAACTTTCAGATTTCATAAAGATCACAGATCCCCAATCTCGGTTCTAAGTATTTTATCTTACCCACGATGTGTATTGATTGTAACGTCTTCTGAAGTGAATCATCCAGTTTCCCAAAGACTTTAAAGTATCAGGAGCCAGTCTTCGCCATATGTTTGGAATCTGCCCATTGAAAAGAGCTCGAGCCACTTCATCTAACTCACTGCTCATTCCAACTTCCCCAGCCAAAGCCTGCAGGTAACAGAGTGGTTAGTGGTATCCAACAGAGACTACCCGTATCTATGGGGAGATCCTCACAGACAGGTGGATCAAATGAGCGCAACAGATGGTTATATTCTTTACAAGATACACTACAAATAAAATGATATAGGACGTGACACAGCAGCTCCCCAAAGATGCTGGGGCTTCTCCAGCTGTGACTAGGGAACGCCCAGAAAACGGTACCGAAATGCCGTTTTTCTAACCCCCCACCCATTACAGTGCATCTCTAAATCAGGCGCATAGAATGTATTTTGTTTGATTTCCTAATTGCATTTAATCAGTGTTATTAAGTATATTTAGATGGAATAACAACATTTGTGGAATGGTCTTTGCTTAATCTTACACAGGAAGTTTTTCCTATGAAAAGAATGGACATACTGCCACAATGCACTGGGTAAATGGCATGGCCGGGCTGATCTGATGAATTACATACTGTATGTCTTACACACACAACTGTCCTTGAAAATTGTTGTTGCTTTATCAGTACACACTGAAGCGTCCATTTTAAATGCAAAAATATCCACAGACAGCACAGGGGGATGCGGTCAAGATGCTGGCACCGGAATACCGACATCAATTGAAGAACCAACAGCGGCATCCCGACCACCGGCATCCCGAACGTAAGTATGCTGAGGTCTGTTAGATTTTAGCTGCGATGGGTGTGTGTGTGTGGGGGGGGGGGGGGGGGGGGGTAGGGGGCTAGGTTTAGGATGCAGGAAGAGGGTTAGGCTGTGAGAATTGGAGGGTTAGAGTTAAGCTGTGGGGAGGGCGGGTAAGGCACTCCTGGAGAGGGTTAGGGTTAGGCTGCAGGGAAATGTGCGGAGGGTTAGGCTGCGGGAGAGGGAGGGGGGGATGGTTAGGGTTAGGCTGCAGGGAAGTGGGGAGGGTTAGGCTGCGGGAGAGGGAAGGGGGATGGTTAGGGTTAGCCTGCAGGGAAGTGGGGAGGGTTAGGCTGCGGGAGAGGGAAGGGGGATGGTTAGGGTTAGCCTGCAGGGAAGTGGGGTTAGGCTGAGGGAGGGGGGAAGGTTAGGGTTAGGCTGCAGGGAAGTGGGGAGGGTTAGGCTGAGGGAGGGGGGAAGGTTAGGGTTAGGCTGCGGGAGAGGGAGGGGGGAAGGTTAGGGTTAGGCTGCGGGGAGGGGGGGAAGGTTAGGCACCACAGGGTAGGGTTAGGCTGTGGTAAAGGAGGGTTAGGGGGTTCAGAATTCTCAGCATCGGGATGTCGGTGTTATGATCGTCGGCATCCAAACCGCTGGTAATTTGTATCACACCCAGCACCGGCTATTATACAAGGTATGGGATAGCAAGACATGGACTCTTTCTCTATATTACCTTCTGAAGTTCAGCCAGGGATCTGGACATGCGGATGATCAGATTGTTAAACCTTTCCAATTCCTGCAGTAACACCACAGTAGTGGGTGATATTTCCAACCCCAAATTCTTTCTAATTTGATCCAAATCAAATATTTGGGGCAGCTTGTTCTCAATGTCCTTTGCCACTTGGCCGATGTACTCATCTCGGCTTATACCCGTGCCAGATTCACCTGGAGTGATATTAATGCAAATCATTCACATTTTCTAAAAAGAAATTATACAAAAGGTGTGATATCATTATTATCATTCTCCTTTATTTATATGGTGCCACAAGGGGCCCACAGCACTATACTAAAGGGTATATTTACTAAAGTGCGGGTTTTCAGAATTGGAGATGTTGCCCATAGCAACCAATCAGATTCTAGCTATTATCTTGTAGAAGGTGCTAGACAAATGAGAAGTAGAATCGGATTGGTTGCTATGGGCAACTCTCCACTTCTGAAAACCCACACTTTAGTAAATATACACCAAAGTATACGAATAGAAAATAAGAATTTACTTGCCGATAATTCTATTTCTCGTAGTCCGTAGTGGATGCTGGGGACTCCGTCAGGACCATGGGGTTTAGCGGCTCCGCAGGAGACAGGGCACAATAATAAAAGCTTTAGGATCAGGTGGTGTGCACTGGCTCCTCCCCCCATGACCCTCCTCCAAGCCTCAGTTAGGATACTGTGCCCGGACGAGCGTGCATAATAAGGAAGGATATTGAATCCCGGGTAAGACTCATACCAGCCACACCAATCACACCGTACAACCTGTGATCTGAACCCAGTTAACAGTATGATAACAACGAAGGAGCCTCTGAAAAGATGGCTCACAACAAGAATAACCCGATTTTTGTAACAATAACTATGTACAAGTATTGCAGACAATCCGCACTTGGGATGGGCGCCCAGCATCCACTACGGACTACGAGAAATAGAATTATCGGTAAGTAAATTCTTATTTTCTCTAACGTCCTAAGTGGATGCTGGGGACTCCGTCAGGACCATGGGGATTATACCAAAGCTCCCAAACGGGCGGGAGAGTGCGGATGACTCTGCAGCACCGAATGAGAGAACTCCAGGTCCTCCTCAGTCAGGGTGTGCCCCTGACCAAGTAGCAGCTCGGCAAAGTTGTAAAGCCGAGACCCCTCGGGCAGCCGCCCAAGATGAGCCCACTTCCTTGTGGAATGGGCTTTTACTGATTTTGGCTGTGGCAGGCCTGCCACAGAATGTGCAAGCTGAATTGTACTACAAATCCAGCGAGCAATCGTCTGCTTAGAAGCAGGAACACCCATCTTGTTGGGTGCATACAGGCTAAACAGCGAGTCAGATTTTCTGACTCCAGTCGTCCTGGAAACATATATTTTCAGGGCCCTGACAACGTCAAGTAACTTGGAGCCCTCCAAGTCCCTAGTAGCCGCAGGTACCACAATAGGTTGGTTCATGTGAAAAACAGAAAACACCTTAAGGAGAAATTGAGGACGAGTCCTCAATTCTGCCCTGTCAGAATGAAAAATTAAGTAAGGGCTTTTATATGATAAAGCCGCCCATTCTGACACACGCCTGGCTGAAGCCAGGGCTAATAGAATCTTCACCTTCCATGTGAAATATTTTAATTCCACAGTGGTGAGTGGATCAAACCAATGTGACTTTAGGAAACTCAAAACAACATTGAGATCCCAAGGTGCCACTGGGGGCACAAAAGGAGGCTGTATATGCAGTACCCCTTTTACAAACGTCTGAACTTCAGGCACTGAAGCCAGTTCTTTCTGGAAGAAATTCGACAGGGTCGAAATTTGAACCTTAATGGACCCTAATTTTAGGCCCATAGACAGTCCTGTTTTCAGGAAATGTAGGAAACGACCCAGTTGGAATTCCTCTGTAGGGACCTTCTTGGCCTCACACCACGCAACATATTTTCGCCAAATGCGGTGAAAATGTTTTGCGGTTACATCCTTCCTGGCTTCGACCAGGGAAGGGATGACTTCATCTGGAATGCCCTTTCAGGATCCGGCGTTCAACTGCCATGCCGTCAAATGCAGCCGCGGTAAGTCTTGGAACAGACAAGGCCCCTGCTGGAGCAGGTCCTCTCTTAAAGGTAGAGGCCACGGTTCTTCCGTGAGCATCTCTTGAAGTTCCGGGTACCAAGTCCTTCTTGACCCATCCGGAACCACGAGTATCGTTCTTACTCATCTCCTTCTTATGATTCTCAGTACTTTTGGTATGAGATGCATAGGAGGGAACACATACCCTGACTGGTACACCCACAGTGTTACCAGAGCGTCCACCGCTATTGCCTGAGGGTCCCTTGACCTGGCGCAATATCTGCCTAGTTTTTTGTTCAGGCGGGACGCCATCATGTCCACCTTTGGTTTTTCCCAACGGTTTACAATCATGTGGAAGACTTCCCGCTGAAGTCCCCACTCTCCCGGGTGGAGGTTATGCCTGCTGAGGAAGTCTGCTTCCCAGTTTTCCACTCCCGGAATTAACACTGCTGAGAGTGTTATCACATGATTTTTCGCCCAGCGAAGAATCCTTGCAGTTTCTGCCATTTCCCTCCTGCTTCTTGTGCCGCCCTGTCTGTTTACGTGGGCGACTGCCGTGATGTTGTC
Source organism: Pseudophryne corroboree (assembly GCF_028390025.1). Taxonomy (NCBI): domain Eukaryota; kingdom Metazoa; phylum Chordata; class Amphibia; order Anura; family Myobatrachidae; genus Pseudophryne; species Pseudophryne corroboree. The sequence continues at coordinate 316,591,657 of NC_086444.1, read as the reverse complement.
CCACTGGATCAATACCGGCTGACCTTGAAGCAGAGGTCTTGCTAAGCTTAGAGCCTTGTAAATTGCCCTTAGCTCCAGTATATTTATGTGGAGAGAAGTCTCCAGACTTGATCACACTCCCTGGAAATTTTTTCCTTGTGTGACTGCTCCCCAGCCACTCAGGCTGGCATCCGTGGTCACCAGGACCCAGTCCTGAATGTCGAATCTGCGGCCCTTTCATAGATGAGCACTCTGCAGCCACCGCAGAAGAAAACACCCTTGTCCTTGGAGACAGGGTTATCCGCTGATGCATCTGAAGATGCGATCCGGACCATTTTCCCAGCAGATTCCACTGAAAGGTTCTTGCGTGAAATCTACCGAATGGGATCGCTTTGTAAGAAACCACCATTTTTCACAGGACCCTTGTGCAATGATGCACTGATACTTTTCCTGGTTTTAGGAGGTTCCTGACTAGCTCGGATAACTCCCTGGCCTTCTTCTCTGGGAGAAAACATCCTTTTCTGGACTGTGTCCAGAATCATTCCTAGGAACATTAGACGTGTCGTCGGAAAAAGCTGCGATTTTGGAATATTTAGAATCCACTCGTGCTGTCGTAGAACTACTTGAGATAGTGCTACTCCGACCGCCAACTGTTCTCTGGACCTTGCCCTTATCAGGAAAGCGTCCATATTTCTTTTAGGAAGAATCATCATTTCGGCCATTACCATGGTAAATGACCCGGGGTGCCGTGGACAATCCAAACGGCAGCGTCTGAACTGATAGTGACAGTTCTGTACCACGAACCTGAGATACCCTTGGTGAGAAGGGCAAAATTTGGACATGTAGGTAAGCGTCCCTGATATCCAGTGACACCATATCGTCCTGGTTCGCTATCACTGCTCTGAGTGACTCCATCTTGATTTTAACCCTTGTATGTAATTGTTCAAATCTTTTAGATCTCACCGAGCCGTTTGGCTTCAGTACCACAATATAGTGTGGAATAATACCCCTTCCCTTGTTGTAGGAGGGGTACTTTGATTATCACCTGCTGGGAATACAGCCTGTGAATTTTTTTCCAATACTGCCTCCCTGTCGGAGGGAGACGTTGGTAAAGCAGACTTCAGGAACTTGTGAGGGGAAGACGTCTCGAATTTCCAATGTACACCTGGGATACTACGTGTAGGATCCAGGAGTCCACTTGCGAGTGAGCCCACTGCGTGCTGAAACTCTTGAGATGACCCCCCACCGCACCTGAGTCCGCTTGTATGGCCCCAGCGTCATGCTGCGGACTTGGCAGAAGCTGTGGAGGACTTCTGTTCCTGGGAATGGGCTGCCTGCTGCAGTCTTCTTCCCTTTCCTCTAACCCTGGGCTGATATGACTGGCCTTTTGCCCGCCTGCCTTTATGGGTACGAAAGGACTGAGACTGAAAAGACTGTGTCCTTTTCTGCTGAGATGTGACTTGGGGTAACAAAAGTGGATTTTCCAGCTGTTGCCATGGCCACCAGGTCCGATGGACCGCCCCTTTATACGGCAATACTTCCATGTGCCGTCTGGAATCTGCATCACCTGACCACTGTCGTGTCTATAAACATCGTCTGGCAGATATGGACATCACATCTACTCTTGATGCCAGAATGCAAATATCCCTCTGCGCATCTCGCATATATAGAAATGCATCCTTAAAATGCTCTATAGTCAATAAAATATTGTTCCTGTCAAGGGTATCAATATTTTCAGTCAGGAAATCCGACCAAGCCCCCCCAGCGCTGCACATCCAGGCTGAGGCGATTGCTGGTCGTAGTATAACACCAGTATGTGTGTATATACTTTTTAGGATATTTTTCAGCTTCCTATCAGCTGGCTCCTTGAGGGCGGCCGTATCTGGAGACGGTAACGCCACTTGTTTTTATAAGCGTGTGAGCGCCTTATCCACCCTAAGGTGTGTTTCCCAACTCGCCCTCACTTCTGGCGGGAAAGGGTATACCTCCAATAATTTTCTATCGGAGGAAACCCACGTATCATCACACACTTTAATTTATCTGATTCAGGAAAAACTACAAGTAGATTATTCCCACCCTACATAATACCCTTATTTGTGGTACTTGTAGTATCAGAAATATGTAACACCTCCTTCATTGCCCTTAACATGTAACGTGTGGCCCTAAAGGAAAATACGTTTGTTTCTTCACCGTCGACACTGAAGTCAGTGTCCGTGTCTGTGTCGACCAACTGAGGTAAATGGGCGTTTTTACAAGCCCCTGACGGTGTCTGAGACGCCTGGACAGGTACTAATTTGTTTGCCGGCCGTTTCATGTCGTCAACCGACCTTGCATCGTGTTGACATTATCACGTAATTCCTAAATAAGCCATCCATTCCGGTGTCGACTCCCTAGAGAGTGACATCACCAATACAGGCAATTTGCTCCGCCTCCTCACCAACATCGTCCTCCTACATGTCGACACACACGTACCGACACACAGCACACACACAGGGAATGCTCTGATAGAGGACAGGACCCCACTAGCCCTTTGGGGAGACAGAGGGAGAGTTTGCCAGCACACACCAAAAACGCTATAATTATACAGGGACAACCCCTTATACAAGTGTTTTCCCTTATAGCATTTTCACATATGTAATCATATCGCCAAATAAGTGCCCCCCCTCTCTGTTTTAACCCTGTTTCTGTAGTGCAGTGCAGGGGAGAGCCTGGGAGCCTTCCTCACAGCAGAGCTGAGCAGGAAAATGGCGCCGTGTGCTGAGGAGAATAGGCCCCGCCCCCTAAAACGGCGGGCTCTTCTCCCGGAGTTTGTGAGATCTGGCAGGGGTTAAATACATCCATATAGCCTCAAGGGCTATATGTGATGTATTTTAGCCATAAAAAAGGTATAATACATTGCTGCCCAGGGCGCCCCCCCCAGCGCCCTGCACCCTCAGTGACCGCTGGTATGAAGTGTGCTGACAACAATGGCGCACAGCTGCAGTGCTGTGCGCTACCTTATGAAGACTGAAAGTCTTCTGCCGCCTGTTTCTGGACCTCTGGACCTCTTCAACTTCGGCATCTGCAAGGGGGGTCGGCGGCACGGCTCCGGGACGAACCCCAGGGTGAGACCTGTGTTCCGACTCCCTCTGGAGCTAATGGTGTCCAGTAGCCTAAGAAGCAAATCCATCCTGCACGCAGGTGAGTTTACTTCTCTCCCCTAAGTCCCTCGTAGCAGTGAGCCTGTTGCCAGCAGGACTCACTGAAAATAAAAAACCTAACTTAAACTTTTATTCTAAGCAGCTCAGGAGAGCCACCTAGATTGCACCCTTCTCGGCCGGGCACAAAAATCTAACTGAGGCTTGGAGGAGGGTCATGGGGGGAGGAGCCAGTGCACACCACCTGATCCTAAAGCTTTTATTATTGTGCCCTGTCTCCTGCGGAGCCGCTAAACCCCATGGTCCTGACGGAGTCCCCAGCATCCACTTAGGACGTTAGAGAAACAGTGTTGATAAAACAAAAAAGAAAGTGACTTACAGAACATTGCAGGACATAGACAAGGTTTATAAACATTGCTGTATCAGCAGTAATAATACTTAAAAAGCAGTAGGGTGGCAGAACCCAAGGGTTAGGCGTTTGTGTAGGCAGTAATGGAAGGAAAAGCACACGAGGGTAGGGGGCCCGGCTCATGAGAGCTTACAGTCTACAGGGGAGGGGCAGACAGACGGGTGACACAGACGAGGGACGGTGAGCAAGGAGCATGAAGCAGTGGATTAGGATGTAAGCTGGAAGTCTGATAAAGAAGTGATAGAGTTGTCAGGGGAGCTAGGCTAATGCAATTTCATGACTAATTTGCTTTAGTGTTTTTGATAAATAAAAAGCTATGTTCACAATACATACATTTTTTTCACATTATCTTTGAGATACAGTTCATTAAAATGAACCACCTCGACATATATAAAAAGTGAAGCCCATGTGTAATTGTATGAGGCACCAGTCTGTAAGGAAACCGGTCCTCTTTTATGTCATGTCCATACTATCTGCCCCTCCTCCTCTCCATATCTCCCATTTACTCACCTGTCAGTTAAATAATGTAGCGCTCACATATTTATTTATGAACTCTCATCATTTCAAGTGAATGGTCTTTAATGCTAATTGCCCAATACATGGATAAAGCTTTTAATAAAACATAATGTGGCTGTACACGTGCGTGGGTATTCATATTACAGGCACCTGTTTGTGGCTGCAGCTCCAGGAGGTGAGACCACATATCCCGAGCTGCCTGCGTGTAGTATCCAATCTCAGCATTAGAATGGAGGCCAAACACCTCAGGGGTGTTAGCCAGCGGAAGGGATTCTATCTCCTCTGTTGATAAAGAGAATATGAAATAAAAAAGCTTTAAATGCTGGTTTCACGTATACATTTCAGTCTCTTACGACTGAGGGTCAAGTTTCTGCTTTGTTCTTCTGTAAACAATAATTGTGCACACACATCTAAACTCTGTTGACCTTACCAACATAGTCATCTTTTAAATCTCCACTTGGAATTTTGTAATCAACCTCCTCATTTTTATAGAAATGGAACAGCTGGAACGTGTCAAAGATAAAGTCACCCAAATACTCGTCCATGTAGGTGGTGAGGATGCGACGGTCATAGCTGTCAATTGCCCTTCCCCCATACATGACCTGGAGAGATACAGTCAGAGGTCAACATGCTGCTTGAATTAATTATTCTCCATTACCTTGTTGGGAGACTGATACGTCAAACATTCCATGATTATTACATTTAAGTAAACCATATAATAAAAAAAAACCTGTGTCTGACTTACTAACTATAGGAGGAGCTAGTTAGTTGTGATATTATAATTGCCATATTGGGGGAGATGTATCAAGCATTGGAGATGAGATACATTGAAGAGAGATAAAGTATCAACCAATCAGGTTTAACTACCATTCTACAGGCTGTGCTTGAAAAATGACAGAAGCTGGTTGGTTGGTACTTTATCTCTCTCCAAGGCTTGATACATCTCCCCCTGGGTGTTCTAGAGAATACAGTTGATCACTCGTGGTCTGTAACTAGAAGCATGGTATGACACTGTTAAAAGCGTAATAATCATCATGAAAATGGAACCATAAAGCTCAATATCTCATCCATTTTCCCAAACATAATGTATCATTTAAAAAATGATCACATATTTTCGATGTGTCATTTAATTAGAATGATACATGTAACATGTACATAACTGAAGATGCTGCATTGTAAAAGATTGCCCTTGCCCACCTCGTGTGTGATGCGGGAGTAATGTAATTCTCGTCCCCAAGAACTGAATTGCCCCATGGAGATATAGGAAGAAATATAGAAGTGTAATCTATGTTTGGGAAGCTATTGTCTAGGATGCTAGAACTTATTATTCATCATGATTTACAGTAAGATGCATGTATAAACTGCTATTCCACATGGGAGTTAGTAGAAGTCAACAACAGTATTGGAAATAGTAAAAAAAGGAAACAAACCTCTCCAATAAGGTACTTGAGGCTTCCCCATGGTATCCTGGTATCATGCTGGGTGTAGGCTTTGGTCAGATATGTATGTAATATCTCCATGCACACCTGGACAAAAACAATATAATATAGACTGTCACAGGAAATCATAAGATGCCAGTCAAAATGCAACTAATGTTGAAGGTCATAATACGGACTAGAAAAACACCTATTAAGCTCATTAGTTCAGCAAAAATCTAAAGGAGCATTCAATAAAATTGAATAGCAACACTAGGATAGCTTGGTTGGCTCCTCTTAATCACGCTTGTACCAAAATCCTGCAAAGTCACATCCAGGCAGTGTCCTCATATAATGTATCATAATGTAATGTATCATACAAAGGTTACTATGATGTGCAAAACTGTACAAAAGTGCATATTATTGTACCTCACACATACTGTACACAGTAAGTGCACATCCATATTCCACTTTAGAGACCTGTATCTATTTGGCAGCATTACAAGACTGGCAGGAAAGGTGCATTCTGGGCAGAGTAAGAGTTCTGCCTAACACCACTGCATCACCCAATAAAACATCTAGATTGTTCTTCTAATAAACTAGTTCTTCTGGTCTCAGTTATGTCTGGACCATCTTTACTGAATGTGGAACTATCATGAGTTTCAGTGTTTATTGCATTATATATTTTACAAAAGGTATTTGTCCTTTTATAAATACACTTAGCCATATCAAATGAGTTAATCTTTTGTAAAACAACAGTCCCTACATAGAGAAAGAGGCTCTCACTGCTAACCAGGTAACGCATTGTTAGCACTAGAGCTAGCATTAGGCTAAACACTGATTATTGATTATGAATGTCGGCATGGGGAATGCTGACAAGATATCCTGAACCCCGTCGCATGAAGGTAGCATCAGGCAGACATGGCACTGTTCTAATGGTACACATAACTAAGTACAGAAAAGTTGCCTTGCAGTACAGTGAATACAGGCTTTTCTTGCAGGTTTATTTGGTCATTCAGTGTTACCAGTCACCACTTTCACTTCCTAAACGTGCTGGAAAGTATAACCAATAAAGTAATGCCAAGTAACCATACCTGGAAATCAGACTCATTGAAATCATAAGATACATTCCAGCCAATTTTCCCAAATTTCCTTCTCTCCTGCACCACCGCATGGAAGAAGGTCAGCACATAGACCAAGGTTTTGAACGCAGGATGCGGACACGCATCAAGAGCTTCATGGGTGATCTTGAAGTATGTTGCTCTCATATTCAACTTCAGTCCATTAGGAGGTTCTGTAACAACCTGCAGAGCACATGTATAAACTGTTTATCTGTATAGGACTTCCAGATGACCATCAACAGGATTGAACTGCAACATCTTCATGTAACTGTTAGGTCCAGATTGTATTCTGAGGGTCCCTGTCAGTTAGTATTGCTATTACTATTAATATATGCAATGGTCTGTTTTTTGTTTTCGTTTTAAGGGAATATACTGTATTTACCTTGAGGGATTTCTGTAGAATTCCAATAGGAAAGTCTTTGGTGGGATCGGTAGTGAGCCACAGGCGGAAGTCTGGGTGTGGTTTCCTTATCATCTCCAATGCTTTTTCTAAATCTTTCAGCCACTTCACCAGGAGGTGGCAGTTTTGTAACATAAGCCACTGTCCACGAGATACTGCGGTCTCCAGGAGCTGAAGGGCAACCTAAGACAACAAATATTACATATTATTATTATAGTTGTCACTGATTTGTATGGTATGCGGTCTCGATGCCGGTGGTTTGTACAGTGCCACACATATTATTATTAAAGTTGTTCTCATTGATTTATAAGGTGCCACAGTGCTCTGCCATGCAATGAGGAAGTCAGAGCATACTGTACATATTGGGACGTATACAAAGATATATAGAGGTGAGAACATAACAATGAGCAATGAGGACCATGTGCTAGAGACAATTTAATGGATATACAATAAACATACTGTAAGTCAGAAAATGATTCCTAACAATTGGTACAATTGAGATTGGTATCAGCTCCTACGTACAAAACATGTTTTTATTATTATCTTTATTTATAGAGCACCATTAGGGTTGCATAGCGCCATACACAGGGGGCAGAACATACACTATAATTACAAAAGTATATTAGACCGTTGTATTATTATCTTATCCAAGAAACAGGTTGCACATTTTTCGACCTCTCTGAACAGCACATGTATTACTCTATGTGAGTGGTTATCAATCTCAACAGGTCATGTTTTAGGGATTTCTGTCTGTGGAAGCAGGTGGGATAATTACTTACCCAAAACATAACTTACATGTGCATGATCAAAGAGATCCATAAAACATGACCTGTTGGTGGTACTTGAGGTCCGGAGTTGAGAGCCCTTGCTCTATGTCAAACCAAAAGTATGTAGTATGTAGGTGATCTTACTGCATGATGTGAACACTACTGTATACCCAGACTCTTACCATGCAGGCCTCATCACTTAACTCCAATGTGCATCATTGAGGTACCAGATAGTGGATTTTAGGAATTAACCGCAAACTGTTATTTAATGGGCTCAAGTTCAGAACACCTGGGCTATCAGTTTCACTATCCACGTTGACATCTAATGGGAATAGCCTGCGAGGTTACACTTTTTAATGTTCTGAACAAGTTTAATGATGTTCTGATGCAGTTTAGTTATGCTAATCCAGGGGGTCTCATGTTCTGAACTTGAACCTCACTAATAATTATTGAAAAGTCTTTGTGCAAATGTGCACATAAATAGGTCAGTCATATACAAAGACAAAAAAAGACCATGAGAAAACAGACTCAGATTTATTGGGGTGTGCGGATCCAGCATCCTCGGTCATATATTCTTGCCAAAGAACTACTTAATCAAGGGGCAGTACACAAAAGGTGGAGTAATGAGTGTTAGCAGTCTCCATCACAAAAGCAAATTGAACTTTGGAAACTACTGTCTGGATGACGTGGAGGGGAGGTGTTTTAATATAATTGGGCAATAGATCTTTTTGGCCACAATTAGAATATGGACAAAAACATGGCAGTCATGTTTAGGGAATTCTGTGGGATCTAAATGTTAAAGGACCACAAGAATTGGTGGTTCTATGGGGATGGAAAAACATTAGAAAGTAGGTACCTCTAAAATGTCTTAACCAGTGGCTTGGAGCCACATTTCATGAAATATACACAGGGTGAGGTATAATCTATTTAATAGCTTCATTTGCATTTCAAGATGATTTGAGCAAATGGATACTGGAGGCGGTGAGTGATCTTGTAGAATTTCCTATTAGTGGGTAAAAAAAAAAAAAAAGGATTTCAAGGTTTAACTCCCATTGTAATTGGAGATTGCATTTACAGGTGCTGTCAAGATCTGTGTGTTGAAGCAGAAGTACCAAAGGTCATGGCGCCCCTGCTTCCTCATCAGGTTGCCCAGGTATGGATCTCAGTAGGGAGTAGCTGCAGGGATCCATTCATCTTAAACATTGCTACGAACCAGTGGTGTATTTGGCAGCATTTATATCTATCCGGAGTGGGAAGATTATAGCCAGTTTTGAGGAGGTTAAAGGGAAGTACGGAGTTTCCGTCAATAAGGCAGCTAGTGAGAACATAACCCTGGAGAGCTATGAGAAGAGATCAAGGTCAGAAATAAGTTTGGCTAAAGCCACACGGAACAGGCAAGAAGAGCAAATTCATAAAGCAAAGCATAAACTCGCCCACCAAGCGCAATTTTAATACAGCCCTTACTTTTCACGATAGAAAGCTAAAAGGGCCCTTACATCCTGTTTGCTGATCCCACAGGGAAAAACACAACTGTCAGCATAATACTTAAAGCTCTTTTTTAAACGTGCAATATCGTTATACTTAGTCGAGCCCCCCTCCCCCATACCCCGACCCCCATATGCTCAGTTATGGTCTCCTTACTTTGCCACATGCAGGCATCTTTATAGATCTTTCTTATGCTCAAATAACATCCAAATGTCACTGCATTCTCATTATCTTATCGGATGTGACTTTAGTGCTAGAGTGTGCTGTACTCTTGATGTATGTAACAATCACCTTTTAATATCTGTACTGTTTCATTTGTGTATATATATTAATTCTACAAAGTCAGACATTTACAGTAGAAGCATGTCGGATAGACTTTGTAAAAATTATTCTGCCCCCTCCCCCTCCCCCACATATATCTCCACTAATGGCTCCCACTGTGGAGGGGTGGAGTGTAGTGACAGAGGGAAAGTGAAGCCAAGGTAAGTGTGTTTGTGTGTGGGGAGGGGGCCCTTCGACCCACCTAATGCTGGTTAATACGCTAGTACTAAAGTTGTTAAAATTAAGTTGAGCTTAAAGGGTGTTTGAAAATAAATGTAAGTCAGTGTATACTTGCGTTGTACATAACCAGACAAAATATAGCACAATAGCGCTGTTTTGTATATATAGTAGATCCATTTATCAATACAAAAGAACTCAAATCTACATAGCTAAAGGGAAATATAGAACATAAGAGGTCAAACAACTTTTTTTACTTACTTTTTCCTGCCCCTGACCCATGGCAAGGAATTTCAGGCGATTTCCTCCAAAGCCTGACCTATCTGCCAGTTTCATGAGGTCACTGGCAGGATCAGACCCCGGACTCAGGATGAAGACAATAGGAGAAGTTGGAACACTCTGTTCAAATATAGCTTCAAAGCTTATGACGGGTGGCTGTACATACCTAAGGGTTGTAACAAACATTCTCCTCTTAGTAAATTAACCATAATTTGTGTGAGTATGACTTGCCTGAGTGGACTTGGAACATCCACATACATGTGCCCAGAGCTACAAAATAGTCTAAAATAAACTTGTTCCAGCTGTAGGCGATGCACTGCAAAATCAAGTCATGGCTCAACAGTCTGACATGTAAATGAGGAAAATGAGAGTTCGCTGCACAGGGGATGCTATAGCATAGAGCATTTGTACAGTACAAGTTTTACATGGTATTAATAATGGACCAGTTCTTGCTAATGAAAAAAATGTTCTCTTATTTTATACAATACTCGTTAATATGATAAAGGTAATTGAAAATGTAATGATGAATCCTGGAGCATTTTCACATTGTTTTATAACAGATTATCATTGTCCTAAATGCTGCATAGATAAACAATGATTATTTCAATATTACCATTACTAACACTGGGACATGCCATTAAGTACCCACATCTAAATATAGGTTGCAGGAATGAGACATTTACAGTGGTTAACAGACTAATATAAGAAGATAAGCATTAGATGGCAGCTCTGCCGAGACCGCAGAGAAGACAGGCAGTGATAAAGGAGTACTGCAGCAATCTCATCAGATTACATTATATGTGACCCAGTGGGGAAAGATCTAGAGTTTATTATTTGTCTATTGGACTGCTGCACTTTCCAGCAGTGACATAGTTACAGCAGACAACCCATAAATTGTAAATGAGGCGCATGCATTATGCCAGTACCATAGCTGCTCCCAAAGGTGCTTTATGTATTCTGGCTGTCTGGACACGCTGGCTCCTAGATAAGTGTTCCCGTAAACACAAATATGTCACACTGCAAACAGTAGGCACATTTCAGGCTGCAGTATACATGCAGTGGTGTTGAGAGGGGGGGGGGGGGGGGGGGGGGGAGAGAGTACAAAATACCAGTGCCCAGGTCTGATGGAGGGGCCCAGTGAGGGCCCCAGGCCCCCTCCCCCTTACATGGCAGCAGCAGCTGCAACTCTTATCCTCGGCCCAGCACAACCTGTGTGCTGAGCTGCAGTGTGGCCACGGAGGCACTTAAAATATCACGTTTTTCAGTGTTGTTTTCTAAGGATGCATGACCATGCCTGCTGTGTTTAGGCCACGTCCCCTGAAAAGTACCTGGCCACGGACAGGCTCGATACTGCCCTGTATTCATGTATGCATACAATATCACATAATTATGTATACATTAGAGCGTTGTACCTACTGTAGCGTTAGAACAGTAAAAAATCCAGTTAGACCTGCAACATACTGGGGGTCATTTACTAGCTGTATAATTTATGTGATGCAGCGTAATGTTACTGGTGCAGCCGCACACACATTCCCAGCTTCTCATAGGCACAGTGTAGCCATGGCTAGACTGGTCATTTGGCATTTTGCGTAAAGCCGTAGAAATCTAGGAAATAGGGTGAGCACTGGCGTATCTATAATGGGTGCAGTGTGTGCGATGCACACAGGCCGTGGGTCCAGAGGGGTCCCACACCGCACACACTGCGCCCATTTCTTCTATACTTACCTTTTCCGGCAACCATCGGCGACTGTGTGTGGGCCCCCTCCTCTCCTGTAGCCGTTACCACCGCTGCTACCGCACTGAGCGCTAGAGACTCTGGCACAGTGCCAGAGTCTACAGCGCAAGCGCAGGACTCCGGAAAAATGGCGCTGAGGGTGAGCATATTTCTATATGCAGAGAAGTGACAATGTCATCAGGCTGTGCTGCCTATTGTCACTAGGTCCTCTTTCATTGTATACTTTTCTATTAGAGCACTGCTTATTTTCTACTGGGTTTTTTGGGAAATGCAGACAGATGGTAGAGTCATGTCTGTGCATTTGTAAGTTCTGCCATGTATACTATGTACATCAGAATAACTGTCTCATAAAAGAAAATCTGTTTTTTCTTACCATGCGTCTGTTGTCCTAAGTACATGCATTATAGTAATCATTCATTCATTTCAGTTAGTGAGCTGGTTACTTACTTTTCTCCCATGGTGACTGTGACATAGTCTGTTACAGCTCTGTACACACGGTCTACTCTAAAGCATCTCAGCAGCAGCAGCTTTTGAAAGGTAGAAAGCTTGTCATTGTAGCCGAGAGGGAAGGGACACTGCTCCAGAGTGTCCAGGTCATACCACTAAGTGCAGAAGCAGAAAAATAATACAATTACTGAAGTTTTTTTAAGTATAGGATGAAAATGACAGCAAACATCTGATTGCTATGTGTAACAACCCTTTTTCCTCTAACAGTTTTCTTTAGTGCTCTTCATTGTACGTACCACATGCAAAACGCCCTCTAGTGCTCCATCAGGTACTACACATATATTTGATCACATGAAGTCAGAATGTAAGTTATCTGCATTCTCACTAAAGTAGTGCATACCTCCCAACATCTTGCACTGTGGATGCGGGGCGAAAGGGGGCATGGCTTATGGGAAAGAGGCGTGGCTTTATGGGAGTGCTGCGATTGTGAGCCACTCCCCCTTTTACGTCACTGAGGGGGGCATGCCCTGCGCTCTGTGAGCTGGTGGCATGCCCCCATTCCCCCTGTCTCCTGTAAATAGACACTGTGCGCATGCATCTATTCACCACTGCTCTGTTAAGCAGAGCAGCTAGTGACAGGAGAATTCCAACTGCCCCCCCCTGCGAGACACTGCTACACGGGTGGGACCGCGGGACAGTCCCCTGTATGTGGATGATACTCAAATCTACCTATCCTCCCCGTATTTGTCACCATCTGTATTGGGCCGTGTTACTGAATGCCTTTCTGCCATTTCATCTTGGATGTCATGTCACCACCTAAAATTTTATATTTCCAAAACAGAATTAATTATATTTCCACCGGCCAATAATAGTTACCAACCTGATATCTCTATCATTGTTGATAACTCAGCAATCAACCCTACACAACTTAGCTGCCTAGGTGTCACCCTTGACTCTGAACTGTCCTTTGTTCCCCACATTCAATCGGTCTCTAAATCATGTTTCATGCATCTAAAGGTGTGTACACACGGAGAGATAAATCAGTAAGATTTTGACTATATAGTCAAAATCTTAAGGAAAGTTAGTGCAGATCTCCAGGTGTTAAGGGCCCCATACACTTATGCGACATGTCCGACCGTCATGTCGCAGGCGATCACCCCGGCAGCCTCCCGGGGGGCAGGATCGCCCAAGATACATTGTATGCTGTCCTTTTGTATACAATGTATCTTGTGCGTTACCAGCCATGCCTGCGGGGTCGGACATGATCGCTAGTGCAGCACGGTCAATCTACAGGATCCGATCCGATGCTCATGGGAACGCGCCTCGGATCGGATCGTAAACACCTCCAAAATGCCCGATTTCATCAGATATATCGGGCCGAATGCCCAAAATCGGATGAAATCAGACATTATCTTTCTAGTGTTAGGGGCCCTTAAGGCAGCTTGCGATACCGATTTGATACCGATGCACGCTACCGTGGGGTCGGTATCGTAAGGCTAGATAGACTGTGCAGGCAAGTCAATCTTGACTATCTAGTGTACAATCTAGTACAAAGTATAGTCAAAATTGGTACTTAGTCAAAATCGTACATAGACAAAATCTCAAGCACAGTTAGTCAAAATCTGTACAATCTGTGCTATCTGGGCTCTGGGGGAGTTCAAGGGAAATCGCATAGTCATAATCGGGCATAGCAAGAATCTCACCGTGTGTACACACCTTTAGAAACATATCCAAAATACAACCTTATCTTACATAAGACACTGCAAAAACTCTAATCCATGCTCTCATTATCTCCCGTATTGATTATTACAATAGTTTCCTGACTGGTCTTCCAAAAATTTTGAATGCAGCTTGCAGACTCATTTTCCTCGCTAGACGTTCATTATCTGTGGATCGACTCTGTCAGTCCCTCCATTGATTACCGGTATTCTACCGTATTCAATATAAAATACTTTTGCTCACATACAAGGCTATTAACCAAACTGCACCAACATACATCTCTTTACTCTAAATACATCTCTTTACTCATAATATCTAAATATCTACCTACCCAACCTCTCCTCTCTGCACAAGATCTTCGTTTCTAATCCACACACATTACTCGCTCCCTCTCAAAATGACAGGACTTTTCTGTAGAATGCCTTCACGGACACAACAGGACTCGCTTCTAGTCTCCAAACCTTCAAGCGTTCCCTAAAATCTGACCGCCGGTCACACAAACCCAACCCTCATTTTTATTCTCTCTTAAGTAATAATCTACAGCTTTCTGTGGTTTACATGCCATAACTAAGATCTCACTTACAACTTTCCATTCTGACTCATGTCTCTCCACATCATCAGGAAGTGACCCAAACAGGGAGGGGAACAATTCAGAGAGGCGGATGATGTCTTCCCATCCTTGGTCTGGGAGCCAAGAACATGGCTTCTTTCTCTTGCTTTTCTCTAGTGATATATTTCCTAAAGGAGAAGAAAGAATCTAAATACACCAAACATTAAACCAAAACCGGACTTCTTATCAAAAGACACAATAAAGTATATCAAAATGGTAACTGAATCAGAGCAGTCAACCAAACACAGCTTGCTCTGTTGTCCGTAGTGCTACTATTTCTTTACTTAGATTAGAAAATTGCTGCAATAAGAGGCCCTGCAGATGTTTGTCTGGTTTTATTACCTTTTAAGAAGAAGTCCAGTTCCTCCTGTGGCACCCTGCCATCTGCTTGTTCTATCTTTATGGTCATATTGAAGGAAAACAGCAACTTATGTCTCTCAAATAAGCCTGAAATGAAACGTCCATATTGCTTTAAATTTAAAGTATTGAGCCTATAGCTCCCAAAATGTAAAAAAATGAAAAACCATGACAGCTATGTGACCTGAAGTTTACTTTGATGCTTCCCTCATACCTTAAATACAATAAACAGCTATAGAGAACCTATTCTGACCTATACTGCTCATTTGGGTTGCTCAAGAGTATGAGTGATGAGAAAATGAGTGTTGTTAGGTAATGATTTTGGTGAAAAAAGTCCCCGTCCTGGGAGTTATTGGAGCTCTAACAAATCCACATTTCATATTTTCACTAAGAAATTCTTACATGGGATTGCTAACTGCTAGAATATTATTACTATTATCTTATAAAGCATCCTCATCTTCTGCAACACATTACAAATTAAATAATGCATACAGGCCTTCAGAACAATCACATGATTTTAACATTTATGCAAACAAGAGACATGACAACACTGCTCAAAGAAAGTGGAACACAAAAGGTAGAAATAAGAGGCGAGGGAAAATGTAAACTGGCAGACTACGTGGTGAGAAGCTCTGATATAAAATTTAATGAAGTACAAACACCTCCATGTCTGTTATTTTCCCCTTTTATAGTCAAATAAAAGTAATTAAAGTAGTTAAGTAATGGGAATAGATGGCTAAGACTTGATATAACATAGCTACAACATTTATCTTTTAAATAGCAGCTAGTGTGGTAAGTATGCAGTCAGTCAGTCAGTCATTAACATCATCACTGCATACTGTTCACCAGTTCTAGCAAGAGACGGGTTAGGTATGCGTCTCCACCACTGGGGAATGCCAGCAAGGAAGGGGAGCAATCGCAACAAGCCCCTTGCGGGCTCGGTGGCTTGTGTTCGCCACAGGTTCTATTCCCACTCTATTTGTGTCGTGGACACCCACGAGTGGGAATAGTCCCTGCTAGTTGGCATGCCGACTGTTGGGATTTAGAGGAAGTCGGGATGTAGCCGTCGGTAATGTGACTGGCGGTCTCCTGACCGCCGGTCACATAACTACATCCCGCAAGAGACGTGCTTCCTAAAAGTCATATTTGGGAATGTGTCTAAGTCTAATTATTGTAACCATGTGACCCTACAGAGTGTAAAGAAGGGAGCAGGGCCCTCTTACCTCTTTGTCTTTCTGATCCCTTAAATGTTAGGGGCTGGTATTAATGTACTGTATCTGGAATCAACAAACTACACAGTTACCAAGGATGATACCGCAGCAAACTGGATTTGTCATGGCTCCACTGCACCAACAGGGTTAAGACAGTCTCTCATAATAGCGTCCAATAATCTGACCCTACACCAGACCATGTAAATAACAGTAAATTCCTAAATTAATTTAAATTACTTTGGTGCTGTATTATCAATTCTATATATATTAAATTGGTCATAAGATACTTAATTCCATTTCTGTGCCACTATAACACAAAAGAGGAGCTCTATCAAATCTTGGCGAGAGATAAAGTACCAACCAATTGGCTACTGTCACTTTACAGGCTGTGTTTGAATACTTGCAGTCAGGAGCTGATTGTTGGTACTTTATTTCTCCTCACTTTATCTCTCTTCAAGCTTTAATAAATCTCACCTAGATTGATATTAGATTTTTTTTATGTGAGAAAAACGTAGCTTAGTGATTTAGGGATAGTGACAATTGGGTTTTGTTTGGTGTAAAACAACTTTGACCCTCTGCATCACAGTACAGTAAGAGAACTAGAGATGTGCAGTTCTCTAGAAATCCGAACCCACACAAATTTTGTGGATCTGAACTATACCAAAACCCAGTGCGGATCTACGAAGCGGATCCGATCCAAACAGAGTTCAGGTTTGGGTCTTCCAGCGGTGTCAGAATCTAGAATTTAAATCCGTATTTCGGGTTTTGGATTGCAAAAATTGCATGATTTTAGCTGTTTTTATCCTTTTTTTAAGAAATCCAAAACCCAAGATTATGATTTTAAATTCGACTTCAAAACCAAAACACGACGATGAAATTAGAACCAATACCAAAACACGAGGCTTTACACACATCTCTAAAAAGAGAAACAAAAGTTACCTATGTGAAATACAGTATCTGGACTATATTTGAAAGAAAACGCTAACCTGTGCATCCATAGTTATAAATGTTGAACGTCAACGTGTCCATTATGTTTTTCAACCTTTTGACCAAAATACCATCAGGCAAAGATTTCCGCAGTGATAAATCAAACACAGCCAAGAATGAGGACAGCGAATATTGATACATTGTATTGACCAGGGCCATCTCAGACAGGACAAAGAAGAGTATGGCACCGCGCTTGGCAGCTGGTCTATAACCATCTCGTAATTTATCAATGTCCACCGCAGTTCTCTCTGCTAGCTTCAGTTTTTCTGATACCTAGTTGGAAAAGAAAATGTCAATTTATGACTAAAAAACACCATGTGCTTGAACATTACTTAAAAATAATTGTAATATTATGTTGCACACTGTTGTTCATTGTAATTTGCAACTTTCTACACATAGACCAGAACAGTAAAATATGTAGTTAGTATAGGGGGAGGAAGTTAGGTGACCGGTGGTCACAATACCTACGCCGGAATCCCGTCCCCTTACAGTCCCGACAGTCGGTATGCCGACTAACAGGGACTATTCCCACTCGTGGGAATATAACCTGTGGTGAGCACAGCTTGCCACCAGGCCTGCAACGTGGCGAGTGTAGCGAGCCCGCAAGGGGCTTCGTTCCCCTCACCCCCACCCCCTCGCCGGGCATCTGCAAGCCGGTATTCCGGCGTCGGTATGGTGGCCGGTCACACATACCCAACCCAGTATAGGTGCTTACCAAAATATAATGTTTTTATTGTATATCAGAGGAATAATCGTTACCGGTCATTAGACAGTAGTGACATTTGATAACTACCTCTGTAGCTTTGGACTTTGTCTCTTCCAGGGTATGAACCAGTTCCACATTATCCAACATGTTACCAGTGGAGGTTGCAAGCTCTCTCAATAAGGAGTCCTCCAGGTCCTTTAATAACTTTTTATTCTCACTGGTCTCTAGAATGAGATTTTCTCTTTGCTCTTCCAACTCTCTTCTTTCAAAGCCAACAATGACACTAAGTAATTGATCTTCGAGGCCTTTCAAAGTAACTGAACATTACACAGAAAAGAGATGCAGAGTGAGCACTATGCCAGTTGGTAAAGAGTATTTTGCGTTTTCGTACTGTATAAGCAATCTACCGTACATTGTACATAAAACAAGTAAGTGTGTGTTCAAGCAGTTGGGAACAGATGCAGTCCAGGAAATAGACACTTGTGCCAGATAAAGCTGTATACTTTGTGAGTGCTCAGAGCAGGTACAAATAGCAGATGATGAACGCCGCCAGTAGCTCTCATGAATGCATGTTTGAAAACATTCCACTGATGCAGACTGGAATTTTGGGGCCAATACACATTTGTACGCTCTGGCCTATGCTGCTGTAAATTTTTAGGCTATGGAATTGCCAATCATTGCAAGTGAAACTGCCGCCCAGAAAAGAAGATAGATGCCCACAGGAGCCACCACAAACTCACAGTCTATATGCAATAACGAGGAGCATGGACTGTTAGGGGAGCCCTATGGCTATACAGACTGGACATAGCAATAGCAACGCAGGCGCTATGTTTTTGTAAGTACATGAGCGCAGCCGACTGCATTCACATGCCCTGAAAAAGCCATGACACGCCTGCGTTTTTGCTGCCATCCCCCATGTTACGTTCCCCAAACTATCCCTTCCTGTCAATCACTCTATACATGCCCTGGGTGCTTGATTTGAGGTGGCGCACCAGCGCGATACGGTAAGCAGGCTCTGTCTGCAATGCAGGGAGGCACCACCACCTTCTCCATTTGCCAGGCGTCGTCCCTTTATGTGGCTGTAAATCTCCCCCAGGGGCTGCCCAGAGCTCGCCTTTCTGAACCCTCCTGCTCTGAGGAGGAAGCTGATGCGGCTGACTTGGCTCAGCTAGGCGGGGAGTGAGACTAGTGGAGGCAATGTCCAGGCCCACTCTTCTACACCGCCGCGTCCCTGTCACCTGTGCAGGCGGTGATCACCGTCGGACACAGAGACATAGGTCTGTCCTCCCTCGGGTATCTCAGGATAGAGCCTTACCAGTGCATGCTGGGTCAGCCACCCAGTCCTGTATTCCCTGGCACTACTCTAAGGCATGCTGCATGAGACAGCACAGCTGCAGCAGGACAGGTGCCTCCAGTACTGTTCTACCATGCCAGCGCTGCTCAAGTGATGCCTTATTGTGTCTCGCAACGTGAAAAACGGACACAGCTGTGTGACGTAACATGAACAAGTGGCATTTCTGTGTGGCACAATGTTAATAAGGGGCACTACTGTGCAGTGTAATGTGTATGAGGCTGCTCTACTGTGTGGCATAATTTGAATAAGGGAGGGAGGGGAGTACCCAAATTACTATCTTGCCCCAGGTGACAAAAATCCTAGTTTCGGCCCTGCTCTAACCCCTCACTCATATGTGCCTCTGCCCCCCCTTCATGTGTGCCGCCAACTAATATGTGTTTATCTGCCTGCTTGTCACCTTCTTTGTCCCTCTTAGTGCCATTAACCCATCTGTCTCTCCACCCAATCTATCCTTCTCCAATATTCCACCATTTATTTCCCTCTTACACCACACCTTCTCCCCCCTCATCTTCCATTTCACCTCTCTTCACAACTTTTCTTCCTCTTCTTCTGCATGTTGTAGGTAGAACTCGATTTGGTTGCTGTTTATCAGAGGCGGCGTGGATAAATGGAAACACAGCCAATGTGCAACACTACACAATTGAGCCTAAGGTTAGCTTGTAAGTACAACTTTCTATTGCCAGCTGTTACCACTGCCGGTGGTTTGCATGGGGGGGGGGGGGGGGGAGCCTATTAAACAAGTACTACTTATTCCACCACAATACAATAAAATATTTATTTTTTAACATCATAACATCAATATTTTGTGTGCCCGGGATCACACTACCCCTATGTGCCTAATAGGAATAGGCCTTGGTGGGTTGAGATGTGTTGGAGGTTTGAGGAAGGAGTGTCCCTGTATGTTTCATTTGTACTGGGCAACACAATTTCTGATGGCATCCCTAGGAACGGTCAAAAGGTCTAAAGCAGTGTGCTCTACAGGAATGGGGGAGTGATGGCTGAAAATTGTGGACAATAGGACAAATCTATGATAGCCAGTTTTGGCCCAAATGTTATATTTTAAAAATAATGCAACATATGCCAATCCCACTTTGCCCTTTTGTCTAGAGTTTGGCAGTTAACATTGGTGGAAAACCCAGGACCACACCTATGCAATATTTACATGTTTTAAACAACTAGGGTAAGTGTTATATATCCTCACCTGTGTAATTGATGACCATTGCTTTACCAAACACTGAAGGAGAGTACTTTGGGTTTGCCAGCTTTGTATTTAAGTACAGTCTGAAGTTTGGATCATAATCAACCTCTTTATCTCCCAAAAAGAGAAACTGACGGCCTTGGGCACCTTTAATATTTTTCTCTAGAACATTGTCAATGACAGGGTCAATATACTCATCAACATCTTGAAACAGGAATGGAAAGCCGTACTTAATGGCCATTTCTAATTGTTTCAAGAAATCAGGGTCATTAAAAGAGGAAATCTAAAAAAGAAAAGAAAATATTTTTAATACTCCAATGTTTTTGTTGGCCCCTATCAGTTATCATTCAGTAGCCACTTCTAATATATATAAGTAACATCATATGTAAATGGCTAGAATATTACAACAATAACATTTAGTTTGAAGCATTTGGGATAATACAGCCCACATCAGTATTTCATAATCTGTAATTAATTTGCACAGTGTAAAACACTTTATAACTTGCATAAATCATACAGTAACTGACTTATAATGTATGAAAAATAGATAACCCCACCTTAAGGTTGTTCCTTTCCTCCTTCCTTTTGATCCAATTCAGTGCTTGCTGCTGAGGGTCTATGCACAGCGGGAAGCGGCTCGCCCTAGTGGTCAATATGCCATTTTGTATTGAGAGTTCATCTGGAGGTAATCCTTCTGAGCCCCACCTGCAGGAGATTCGCATATAGCAGCAATAAGATTACTGGAGATTTAACCGAGAGTCACAATGTATGCTTTGTCATATACTAATATATAAATGCATTCTAGGATCCAGCCGTTTTAAACTGGATTTATGGATAATGCATATTATATTTGTGATCAGCTCCCAAATTACTTGTTATAATTGTTTGACTATTTTAGGCTTTGTTAATCCACATCAGATTTTGATGCTGCATGCTGATGTTCCTAGCAGTTTGTTATTATGATTGACTGGATAATCATGGCAAAAGGAAGGGCTTCATTCGCAACAATGTTCTGTTAACTGTAGTTGTTGTAGTCACATAGTAGAATTACAAACGTTTACACACCGAGCCTTGCATAATGTGTAATGGTGTGTACACACGGTGAGATATTTTCTTACGATTTTGACTATATAGTCAAAATCGTAAGAAAAGTTAGTGCAGATCGCAAGGTGAAAGTCATCTTGCGATCCCAATTCAATGCCGATGCGCGGTCCCGCATGGTCGGCATCGCAAGCCTAGATAGACTGTGCAGGCAAGCCAATTTTGACTATCTAGTATAAAAGATAGTCAAAATTGACACTTAGCCAAAATCGCACAGTCAGTATCGCAAGCACACTCATTATGTGCTTGCGATGCCGACCTAGCCCCTGTTGCATAGTGAGAATCGGGCATGGCCCGAATCTCACTGTGTGTATGGGCCTTAACATGCATTTACCATAGAGACACCTTCACTTGTTTCTGCTCGTACCTTGTAAGGATCCCAGGTTTTTTTTTTTATCCCTTTATTTAAAAAATAAGCAGTATGTAATTTACAATAAAAGGCAAAGATTAAGGCTAATGAGACGGATATACAATAATTCTACATGTATAGATATCCAGAGGGCGCTAAAGAGTTAAAATTTGTTAATTTTAATGAAAATTACATAGCATGTATAACACACATAATTAAGATTATAATTGCAAATTACAACATATATAATAAAATTAAAGATGGATGTTGGAATTTGCACTTATAAGCTAATTCATGTGTGTTATACATGCTATGTAATTTTCATTAAAATTAAGAATTTTTAAATTTTGAGCGCCCTCTGGATATCTATACATGTAGAATTATTGTATATCCGTCTCATTGTTCTAACTAAATTGGACATACCAGAGTGTCTTGGTTGGGGGCTGCATTTTATAAATTAACTATAATACAAGGTGACATAAGTTTTCATTTATTATTATTTTTTATATATTTAATTTTTTTATTATACCGTACTTAATCAATTAGATTAATTTAGTAGATATTAAATTGGATATCACCTATTGCGCCCGGTTTTAATTAAACTATCCTTAAAGATTAAGGATATAAAATCTAGGAACAGTAGAAATTGTTTTAGATAAACTTGAGACAAGAAAGATAAAAACTGATCCACTTTTAGTAGGCCGGTATCCAAATAAGCCTGATAGTTTTTTAGCCGATATAAACGAGACAGTAGTGTGATTTTTGACCAATGGTCATTATCGGGCTATCTAAAATGCCCCATTTTCGGACAATAACACATGGTATCTAGGAAAAGTATCCACACCCATGTGTTATCGTGGATAAATGGGTCTCCTTTCAGGGATTACGTTCTTCACGTTCTTTAGGCATCCAAAGCATTATCTCCGATAAGTGCCGGCATTGCGGATAAGCGGCACTGGCATCAGGGCTGATAGATTAGCCCCAAGGTAATCCATTAGCAGCAGTAAATTACCGCTGCTAATTGCAGAAAGATGGGAGCATCTGGGTAAGGAATTCTGTTTTATGTTGCAGTCACTGAACGCAAGTATGCTAATTGATGTGGTCTCAGCATTTAAGTGAGGTAAACACACAAGCCGCAAAATAATGTACGTGTTTATATATGCGACATAAATACAGAATTCAGATAAGTGTTGCAGAGACAAAGGGGGTCATTCCGAGTTGTTCGCTCGCAAGCTGCTTTTAGCAGCTTTGCACACGCTAAGCCGCCGCCTACTGGGAGTGAATCTTAGCTTATCAAAATTGCGAACGAAATATTAGCAGAATTGCGAATAGACACTTCTTAGCAGTTTCTGAGTAGCTCCACACTTACTCGGCATCTGCGATCAGTTCAGTGCTTGTCGTTCCTGGTTTGACGTCACAAACATACCCAGCGTTCGCCCAGACACTCCTCCGTTTCTCCAGCCACTCCCACGTTTTTCCCAGAAACGGTAGCATTTTTTCGCACACACCCATAAAACGGCCTGTTTCCGCCCAGAAACACCCACTTCCTGTCAATCACATTACGATCACCAGAACGAAAAAAAAACCTTGTAATGCCGTGAGTAAAATACCTAACTGCATAGCAAATTTACTTGGCGCAGTCGCACTGCGGGCATTGCGCATGCGCATTAGCGACTAATCGCTTCGTTGCGAGAAAAAAATACAGAACGAACAACTCGGAATGACCCCCAAAGTTAATAATACAGGGTATAATCCAGGGTTAGAAAAAAAAGTTTTTTAAAAGAACAAAACAAAAAATTGCTTTTAGTGAAATATATAAAATAAATCAAATCTAAGTCTAATAACATTATTAATTTTAGAAAGCATTAAAACGTGGTTGATCAAGGTTTCTAATACATGATTACATTTTTTTCCATTAAAACATTAATGCAAAAAAAAAAACTGGTTTAAAAAGAAAAAAATGGTTTAAATAAAAAACAGCATTTTTTACAGCTTACTATTCCTATTACCGTATATACTCGAGTATAAGCAGAGATTTTCAGCACATTTTTTGTGCTGAAAAAGCCTCCCCTCGGCTTATACTCGAGTGATGCTCCGTAACTGCTGCCTGGGAAAACTTACCCTCCCGTGCTCCCCCGCTGTTTTGTGAAGGAGGGACACGGAAGGCACAGCGCACGCCTCTCCTGTGTACCTCCTGCGTCTCCGGCGGGTCTAAATGAAGTACCCGTTCGTGAGCTCTGATTGGCTCATGAACCGGCACTTCATTTAACAGACCCGCCGCGGTCGCCGGAGACGCAGGAGGGACACAGGAGAGGCGCGCGCTGTGCCCTCCGTGTCCCTCCTTCACAAAACAGCGGGGGAGCGCGGGAGGGTAAGTTGTACCTGGCACTGTGGGAGCATATTTGGCACTTGGGGGGGGGGGGGGGGGGGGGGCATATGTGGCACTGAGAGGGCATATCTGGCACTGTGGGGGCATATCTGGCACTATGAGGGCATATCTGGCACCATGGGGGAATATCTGGCACTGTGGGGGCATATCTGGCAGTATGAGGGCATATCTGGCACTGTGGGGGCATATCTGGCACTGTGGGGGCATATCTGGCAGTATGAGGGCATATCTGGCACTGTGGAGACATATCTGGCACTATGAGGGCATATCTGGCACTATGAGGGCATATCTGGCACTATGAGGGCATATCTGGCACTATGAGGGCATATCAGGCACTATGAGGGCTGTGTACGGCTAGAGCTGCATTTCCCACCCTAGGCTTATACTCGAGTCAATACGTTTTCCCTGGTTTTTGTGGTAAAATTAGGTGCCTCGGCTTATATTCGGGTCGACTTATACTGGAGTATATACGGTACTTCTGAATATATGTAGATAGACTAAACATATTAATACATACAAAGACACTCAGAGATAGATGAAATTGAAAATAAGAACAAGAAGTTAATGTTAAACATTAGTCCTACTTATTACTTTTTAGAATTAAATAAATTGGAATATTAATACAACATGGAAAAGGCAAAAGCAGTTTTCAGAGAGAAACACACACACACACACACACACACACACACACACACACACACACACACACACACACACACACACACACACACAAAAGAAGGAGTTAAGCATTAGCAATGGACATATCACTGGCATTAAACATTTTGTATAAAAACACTATTTTTTGAGGTATAATAGGCTTTTTTGTCCTTTCTGACATACTTGTCCTTTCATCCCTCTCTACCCATCATGCAATACTACTCATTTTTGCTTATGTGTAATGTTATGTTTTTGTTCAAATACATTAGATAACTATACTGCTACAATAATACTTATTTATTTTATATATTTCATACCATTTAATTAGAGACCTATAGTTCTCCTTTGGATCCACATCTCGGAGATTTAAATGTAAAGAAATACAAAAAAAATATATGTCTAGGCTAACTTATTTACTTACCTGCTAATTTCAACATCATCAGTAAGTAGACTTTCAATCCTGAAGGGGTGACTCAGCGGGACTTCACGGTCCACTATGTCCTGCTGCCATTCTGTGTATACCATCTCTTTACGGAACTCCCAATTGAAGGCACCTTCATAGCTGAGGAATGCAGAGCAGAGCAAACAATCTCCAAGTAACTTTACTCTCCTCTCCTTCAGGTCTTCTAAATCATTTGTCCACCTAGAAAAGAAATATTCAAATCAAATACAGGTTGAGTATCCCATATCCAAATATTCCGAAATACGGCCTTTTTTGAGTGAGAGTGAGATAGTGAAACCTTTGTTTTCTGATGGCTCAATGTACACAAACTTTGTTTAATACACAAAATTATTAAAAATATCGTATTAAATGACCTTCAGGCTGTGTGTATAAGGTGTATATGAAACATAAATGAATTGTGTGAATGTAGACACTTTGTTTAATACACAAAGTTATAAAAAATATTGGCAAAAATTACCTTCAGGCTGTGTGTACAAGGTGTATATGTAACATAAATGCATTCTGTGCTTAGATTTAGGTCCCATCACCATGATATCTCATTATGGTATGCAATTATTCCAAAATACGGAAAAATCCCATATCCAAAATACCTCTGGTCCCAAGCATTTTGGATAAGGGATACTCAACCTGTATATCATAGATAACCAACCTCTTGCCAGAGTATACATTTAATCTGGACCTAAATTTCCCAGCCAGGATAGGTTACCAGGACATGCTGCTCTTGTCTTGGTAAGAGTTTCCTTATGTGCAGTGAGTTCCATTTCATACAGTATATGTATTTCTGCTGCTCTGGTAATGTGTGTGCTGGGACATTATTCATGGCTTGAGAAGAGAACTGTGAAATTATTGGTGCAATTCCTTATAGCTCAAATGTTTTTGTATGGCATTTACAAAAATCTGCTGACCTCCTGCTGTATGTCGTCATTTTAAAATAAAATCTACACAACAGATTTTTTAACAAACAAAAAAAACAGGTCACTACTGGACGTAAAGTAAGTGTGTTGCAATTGAGTTACAATTCCGATAAAGGAAATTTACAAAGGACACAGCAAAAAGGTTTAAAAAATATTAAAGATCAATGGAATAAAACGACCGCTTAAAATAACAAAGGTTTTCCTAGATAAAACAAGTTTCCAAACTTGCCTTAAATTCTCAGATCCCAAACCAGAGATCAATTTATCAGCTGCAATCAGTCTACGCTCCATAATTTCCGCTTCTTTCTGCAGCTTTTGCTTCTCTGATATGGCGTCTTCATATCGTTGTCCCAAGGTTTTTAACTCACTCTGGATGGTGGCTAATTCAGACTGGATCCTCTCCAGCTCCCGCTTACTTATATAATAGTTCCGCTCCAGTTTTGCCACCTGCATTATGGGAAAAGGTATTTCTTCTCTAAATTTAAAGTAACAATGTTTTAGGATAAGCACTTAAGAGGCTCTGGTGCTGAGACACAAATGTTAGTGGTATACATTGTAGTGATAAGTAGACCTAATGAGATTTGGTGGAGACCTCAGAACATGTGTTTCAGAGAGAAAACACAAAAATAATCATCTGAAAAAAAAAGTAATAAAAAATGTTTAACTGATATTTATCTTAATATATCCCGACTGTGGGGGTAATTCTGAGTTGATCACAGCAGGAACTTTGTTAGAAAGTTGGGCAAAACCATGTGCACTGCAGGGGAGGCAGATATAACATGTGCAAAGAGAGATAGATTTGTGTGGGGTGAGTTTAATCTGCAATCTAAATTGCAGTGTAAAAATAAAGCAGCCAGTATTTACCCTGCACAGAAACAAAATAACCAACCCAAATCTAACTCTCTCTGTAAATGTTATATCTACCCCCCTGCACTGCACATGGTTTTGCCCAACTGCTAAAAAATTTCCTGCTGCGATCAACTTGGAATGACCCCCTGTGTTGGAGAGGCTGCTATGTGCTGCGCTACACAGTCTTGTTATATGACAGCTTTTTACTGTATTAATTAGTAAAGACCTTGGTGAAAAATATACTTAATTTTTGTGCGCTCCCTCTTTCTTTAGTTCTTACATTTTGAATAGAAGTAATGGACATTATAGTGGTATTTTATAGACAATATATTGGGATTGAATATATATTCATTATATATATGATTTCTTAATAGATATAGGGGTATATGCAATTTCGGTCAAATTCCCGAAATTGTCGAAAAACTGGACTTTTTCGCCAAAAAAAAAAAATCGACAATGCAATTCAGTACTTTCCATCAAAAAAACAGACTTTCAAAATTCGACTTTTTGAAATTCGACATTTGTCAAATTCGACATTTCGGCAATGGTACAAATGCGGCAATTCGCCAAAAGTATATTCAATTGAAGTTTGGAAATTCGACAACAGTGCTTTTAGACAGTAAATTCGTCATTTTCAATCCGCCACACTTTGGTGGGGGAATCTAATAAAAAAAAATTAAAACATGTTTTTTTTTGGTGTTTTTTTTATTGGTAATAGCATATCTATTTATATTAGAAGGGATTAGGTAATTGGTTTGTCTATTTTGGAGGCACAAGTATTATTTATATATTTTTAAAAATATTATTATTATTATTATTTTTTTTTAAATGGAATGGTAAAATCCCGAAAAAAAATGGCGTGGGGTCCCCCCTCCAAAGCATAACCAGCCTCGGGCTCTTCGAGCCGGTCCTGGTTCTAAAAATCCGGGGGGAAAAATGACAGGGGATCCCCCGTATTTTTAAAACCAGCACCGGGCTCTGCGCCTGGTGCTGGTGCAAAAAATACGGGGGACAAAAAGAGTAGGGGTCCCCCGTATTTTTTACACCAGCATCGGGCTCCACTAGCTGGACAGATAATGCCACAGCCGGGGGTCACTTTTATACAGCGCCCTGCGGCCGTGGCATTAAATACCCAACTAGTCACCCCTGGCCGGGGTACCCTGGGGGAGTGTGGACCCCTTCAATCAAGGGGTCCCCAGCCACCCAAGGGCCAGGGGTGAAGCCTGAGGCTGTCCCCCCCATCCAAGGGCTGCAGATGGGGGGCTGATAGCCTTGAGAAAAGTGTAAGAATATTGTTTTTTTTTCAGTAGTACTACAAGTCCCAGCAAGCCTCCCCCGCAAGCTCGTACTTGGAGAACCACAAGTACCAGCATGCGGGAGAAAAACGGGCCCGCTGGTACCTGTAGTTCTACTGAAAAAAAATACCCAAATAAAAACAGGACACGCACACCGTGATAGTAAAACTTTATTACACACATGTCGACACACACATACTTACCTATGTTCACACGCCGACCTCTGTCCACTTGTCTAAGTAGAATCCTCGTGTACCTGTGAATAAAATTATACTCACCTGATCCAGTGTCCAGGTTATAATCCACGTACTTGGCAAAAAAAAAAAACGAACACCCGGACCAAACGGACTGAAAGGGGTCCCATGTTTACACATGGGACCCCTTTCCACGAATGCCGGGACCCCACGTGACTGCTGTCACAGAAAGGTCCCTTCAGCCAATCAGCGAGCGCAACGTCCTGGCACTCTGCTGATTGGCTGTATGCGCGTCTGCTGTCAGAAAGCGCATCGCACAGCTCCCTCCATTAGTTTCAATGGTGGGAACTTTGCGGGTAGCGGTGGGGTTACCCGCGGTCAGCCGCTGACCGCGGGTGACCTCACCGCTGACGCAAAGTTCCCACCATTGAATATAATGGAGAGGCTTTGCGATGCGCTGTCTGACAGCTCAGACGCGCATACAGCCAATCAGCAGAGTGCCAGGACGTTGCGCTCGCTGATTGGCTGGAGACCTTTCTGTGACAGCAGTCACGGGGGGATCTCTGCATTCGGGGGAAGGGGTCCCATGTGTAAACATGGGACCCCTTTCAGTCCGTTTGGTTCGGGTGTTCGTTGTTGTTTTTTGCCAAGTACGAGGATTATTTTAAAAGATCCGGACACTGGATTGAGGCGAGTATAATTTTTTTCACAGGTACCCCGGATTCTTCAGTGACGAGGGGGGCGTGGCAGTCGGCGGGTCAACATAGGTAAGTATGTATGTGTCGGCATGTATGAAATAAAGTTTTACTTTCACGGTGTGTGTCTCCTGTTTTTATTTGGGTATTTTTTTTCCAGTAGAACTACAGGTACCAGCGGGCCCGTTTTTCTCCCGCATGCTGGTACTTGTGGTTCTCCAAGTACCAGCTTGCGGGGGAGGCTTGCTGGGACTTGTAGTACTACTGGAAAAAACAATATTCTTTCAAATTTCTCAAGGCTATCAGCCCCCCATCGCAGCCCTTGGATGGGGGGGACAGCCTCGGGCTTCACCCCTGGCAATTGGGTGGCTGGGGGGGGGGACCCCTTGATTGAAGGGGTCCCCACTCCCCCAGGGTACCCCGGCCAGGGGTGACTAGTTGGATATTTAATGCCACGGCCGCAGGGCGCTGTATAAAAGTGACCCCCGGCTGTGGCATTATCTGTCCAGCTAGTGGAGCCCGATGCTGGTGTAAAAAATACGGGGGACCCCTACTCTTTTTGTCCCCCGTATTTTTTGCACCAGCACCAGGCACAGAGCCCGGTGCTGGTTTTAAAAATACGGGGGATCCCCTGTCATTTCCCCCCCCCGGATTTTTAGAACCAGGACTGGCTCGAAGAGCTCGAGGCTGGTTATGCTTTGGAGGGGGACCCCACGCAATTTTTTTTCGGGTTTTTTCCCGTTTTTAAAAAATCAGCGGGACTGTCGAATCCGTTTTTTATTGAATATGGTAAATTTCGTCACACACTTGCCGGAATTCGACGGTCGAATTGTGTCGAATTAAAAAACGGGCGAAAAATTGCCGCGATTCGCCGCTAATTGCATATACCCCATAGTCTTGCTTAACAAGATGTAGGTCCCTGTACATTAGAACATAACAGAGCCCAGCTCTACTTTAGTTCTCAATTAATCCACTATACAGTATACAGTATTGTAGGTTAAACAAATGTCACTGCTTAAGGTTAGTATTTGGAACTTGATTAACTTGAAATAGGAATATGAAGTTTAGGCGTCTATTCATGAAGCAGTATAAAGTGTGGAGAAGTGAGCCTGTGGAGAAGTTGCCCGTGGCAACCAATCAGCTGCTCCGTACAATTGTACAGTATGCAAATTAGAAATGTTACTTCAATGCTGATTAGTTGCCATGGGCAACTTCTCCACTGGCTCACTTCTCCACACTTTTCACTGCTTTATGAATAGACCCCTTAGTTTGTTATACAGGTTGAGTATCCCATATCCAAATATTCGAAATACGGAATATTCCGAAATACGGACTTTTTTGAGTGAGAGTGAGATAGTGAAACTTTTGTTTTTTGATGGCTCAATGTACACAAACTTTGTTTAATACACAAAGTTATTAAAAATATTGTGTTAATGACCTTCAGGCTGTGTGTATAAGGTGTATAAGAAACATAAATGAATTGTGTGAATGTACACACACTTTGTTTAATGCACAAAGTTATAAAAAATATTGGCTAAAATTACCTTCAGGCTGTGTGTATAAGGTGTATATGAAACACAAATGCATTCTGTGCTTAGACTTGGGTCCCACCATTATGATATCTCATTATGGTATGCAATTATTCCAAAATACGGAAAAATCCCATATCCAAAATACCTCTGGTCCCAAGCATTTTGGATAAGGGATACTCAACCTGTATTATACACACAGAGTCTAATGCAGTACTATGCAAATTTGCAAACTCACTTTAAAAAAAAAGGTGAAAAGGCATTGGCGAAAATGCCTTCAAAACAGACGAAAACGGCCCTAGTTGAATACTCAGTGGAGCTAATTCATTAGCTCCAAAATGATCGGAGCTAATTGCATACCCCCCTATTTCTCTCTCACATACACTTAGACAGGCAGTCTACTATTAAATATAGCATGAATATGTAAAGAACATTTTTTGTAAGTGAATGCAATATGACTAAAATGGGTTTGATTTTTTAATTTTCTGTTGCAGGTATGTGATTGTACTTCCGGCAGGAGGTTCTGCCTGCTTTCTGCTATCTCTCTCAGTTTATGGAGAGCTCTTCTTGTGTGATCAAATTCAAGTCTACATTCAGAACAGACCTGGAGACACACTAAAAAAATGCTAACATTTCATATCTGAAGATTGCTACCACATTAGACCAGAGATTCAAGGACCTCAAGTGTATAACAAGAGCTGAGAGGGGTGAGGTGTGGGCCTCAGCCACCTTGATCAAGGAAAAGAGGGTTGTTGCAGAGAAACCTGGGGAAGCAACAACATCAGAGTCACCAAAGAAAAAAGCTATCCCTATTGGCTTCTCCATCAGAGTCTGATTCTGAACAGGAGGAAGACTCAGTTAAGAACAGTGTGCATCGATACAGAGCAAAGCCAACCATCAGTACTGAGGCCTGTCCGTTAGAGTGATGGTCCAAACGTGCAGGCTCACACAACAGGCTGGCCTCCATATCCTGTGAAAGGTTGTTTTCTTTTGCTGGTCATATTGTACGGAAGAAGAGAGTTTCTTTATCAACTGAAAATGTGAATGACCTTGTGTGTCTTAGCGACTGGTTTGGTGTAGAGGAGTAAGAAAATGTAAAGTCGGAGTAATGGAAAGACTAAACAGTCCCCTGCACAGTAAATCCCATCTGTGTACTTTTTCTTGTGCTCGACCACTTCACCTCACTCTAACAGGGCCACTTGCTACTGAACATGGGGCCTGATTCAGGTTGGTTAGCAAACCAAAGAAGTACTCTATTGGGCAAAACCACCATGTTGCCCTGCAGGTGGGGAGATGTAACATGTGCAGAGAGAGTTAGATTGGGGTGGGTTATATTGTTTCTGTGCAGGGTAAATACCTACTGCTTTATTTTGTGATTTAGATTTCAGTTTGAACACACCCACCCAAATCTAACTCTCTCTGCACATGTTACATCTGTCCTCCCGCCCCCTGCAGTGCAACATGGTTTTGCCCAACAAGTACTTTTTTGGTTTGCTAACCAACCTGAATCAGGCACATAGACTGCTTATGCTACTCTCTGATAAAATCTATATTTTCTCTGCTGGTACCTGTTCAGAAAAAAAGAAAAAGCTTTAAATGTTAACTTGCTGTCGCTTGGAAGGTGACCCCTATGTTATGATCGTGGCTCTGGACTAACTTGAGGGTAACTTGTTTTTCTATAACAAACTAGATTTAAAAAACGTTAATGCCCTGACAGGAGCAAAAAACATAGGTTTTATATTTGATTTGATTACATGAATGATTACGTTGTGATTTACAAGAAATTTCTTGTAAATCACAACTTAAACATTAATGTAATAAATTTCTTAAAGAAATATTTTAAAAGTAAACATTTCTCACTGCTATTGTGTAAAGAGAATTCTGCTGTTAAAAAGCACCTTATTTGTTTAAAGTGTTTGCAAACATATAGCAGTACTTGTAAAATAAAAGTGCACAATACACTATTTTTGGACTCATTATTAAATTTTGCGCATATCAATGCGATTAATCACAGAAAATCATGCCATTAATCACGATTCAAAATTCTGATCGTTGCCCAGCACTAATACAAATACAGTCACTTCAGAAACTATTGTTAATCATACTCTACCTTTTCTCTCTTTGGTTTGATCTCTTTAGCCACATCACAATAACCCATTACAGCGTCGACAAACTTCAGCATCCCCAGGCCTGCTTTACTAATAGCCTCCATTTCTTCAAATGTTGCATTGAGATTTTTTAAGAAACCTATAGACAAAGCAGAAAAAAACAACAGATTTAAGGCATGTCAGTGACCCAGACACTGTAAGGCAAAAGCACTGGGTTAGTAGAACAGCAAATATATCACTTGGTAACAGACTGCCATAGCATATATATTGTATTATTACAGTACCTCTGACTGTCTTGACTTGATTCTGGGTGATTGCATCAAAGTCTATTTCCATGAGTATCTTCAGGAAATTTGGTTCCGACATCATTCCCTTTGCATTTTTCCAGCTGATCTCCCTGTACCCTCTCATCACCAAGATACACTCACAAACAACCTGAACTTGCCGTGGGGGTTTGGCAAATGTCCTTTAACAGAATAGTAAATACATTGAATCTTTCCATGAAACGATCATGGTTGATATGACACAACAGACCACTGCAAGCTCAAACATCATGCTATACTACTGTACAATTGACCCAAACAACATAAACAACTTTAAAAAAAGTACAGTACCAAGTTTATTACTGATAGTAATAAATGCTTCATACTGACTACAAGTAAGCAAACCAAAATATATACTTACAGCTTTTGTAGATAGCTCTGGATTTTAGTAGGTTTGCTGCTGTCTAAATAATGCATATTACAACTTACCTAGTGCTCAATCTCTACAGGAAAACGTATAATGTATACTGTATATTCCATAGGCAGTATAGTACTCCATTACAGTGAACCCATTCTGATTGTTATGCTTGATGCTGTTAATATGAAACAGAGCAAACATTCTGTATTTCTATATACTGCACAAGAGCTGGGAACGCACATCCATATTGTTACACTCCACAATACTCCACTCACATTAACACCTCACAGCACCGCACTCAGAGTGGTCATCACATGGCCATGAGACGTGTACTTACATCTTCCTTTGATGAGCATTTAGGTAAAAAAAAAAAAAACCTTATTTCATCTCATGTACAACAAAACTACTACAAACATGATCAGAACAAACTGCAGTTTGGATACAGGGGAGAAAGTCTGGCCTTTAGTGGTCGGGCTGACTACAGGTGAAGAATACAAGGTACAGAGGAGGTGTGCAGGTGTGTCTCCTATGGCAGAGCAGGGTAATAAGGAGAGTGTATGTTATGGAGCAGGATAGTTACAATGAGAGAAGTGTGTGTGTTGTGTGTGTGTGTGTGTGTGTGTGTGTGTGTGTGTGTGTGTGTGTGTGTGTGTGTGTGTGTGTGTGTGTGTGTGTGTGTGTGTGTGGGGGTATATTAGGAGCATGTCTTGCTTTGGGAAAGGAAACATGCCCACCTTCACGCAAAAAAACCCACTGAATTCTGGCATCAGCACACAGCTGGCAGAGATCAGTGGTAGATTTACTAAAGCTTCTAAAACAGACAAGTGGTGGTGTTGCCCATAGCAACCAATCAGACTCTAGCTATAAATTTTTAGTGACTTCTAGAAAATGATAGACAGAATCTGATTGGTTGCTATGGGCAACACCACTACTTGTCTGTTTTAGAAGCTATAGGGGTATATTCAATTGAAGTCGGATCCATTCCGACATTCATTTGTCGGAATGGATCCGACCTGGGCTATTCAATGTTGTCTCAATTCGACTTTTAAAAAGTCGAATTGAGATGCGGGAGCTGAGTCAGGGGAGAGCCGCGGGCAGACGGGGGAGAGCTACCCGTCTCTCCCCCTGCCTCTCTGCTTCTCCCCGTCCCCGCATCACAGCCGCTGCTCACGGCAGCGTCCACCCGGCACCAGCAAGCGAGGTCTTGCTTGCTGGAGCCGGGTGGACGCTGCTGTGAACGGCGGCTGTGACATCCTCCAGTGCTGCTCTCCATCTGCCCGTGGCTCTCCCGGTCTCTACTCCCGCATCTCACTTCGACTTTTTTTAAAGTCAAATTGAGATGGTCAAAAAGGGGGCCAAAACGTGGATCGGCAGCTATTCCGCCGATCCACGTGCTTTTCGACAAGTCGAATTCATCGACTTGTCAAATAATTTGGGGTAAGATTGAATAGGTCGGAACCCCTTTCCGACCTAAAAAGTCAAAAACTGACGTCCTTCCCGACAGACGGCAGCTTTCGACTTCAATTGAATATACCCCTTAGTAAATTTACCCCTGGGTCTCATTCTATGCCTAGAACTGAGTGCACTTTGTACCACCCCTTAGTAATTTGGCATAGATAAAATCTGAAACACTCAAGTATGCCCCCCACATTCTCATACCCACCCGTAGTATGATCTTATCAAAATAATGTTATCCCAATTTTACTTCTGCCACTAGTTACCTGCTATTGTTTATCCCCCCCCCCCCCCCCCCGTTTTTATTTTTTATTTCTTCCGCTCTTCCACCCCACCGTGTGTTTTTCCTGTAATGTTTACCTCCACTGATTGCACACCACGCCATTGCGCCCTACATACAGGGTACATCATACTACTACATAAGCGTCAGTTTTCCCATATATGAACTTGGCCCTTGTATGGCTCACCTCCCACAGTGTAACCTTCAAAGTGCGCCCAACATGGCTGCCCCATATGGTACACTGGTGGATGGGATGAAAAATACATAGGCCTGATGGTTTTGATGGAACCCTACTCTGAACTGTAGGACTCTGAAATCACCCCCATTTTGTGTCATCTCTTCTAGGGGTAGACTATTCCACCCAGGGTAATCCTACGCTGTGCGCCCAAGATGGCTGCTGCACCTGGTACCTTGTGAGGGTGGAATACAGTACCTTTGGAAGTTATTACCCAAAATGCCTACACCAATCATGCATTATGCTTTCTGTGTGCTTAAGGTTTTCTTTTATGTCGATGTTGCTGATCTATTGCTGTATTACTCAAATCCTCTGTATCATGTGCATTGTTTTTGATATCTGTAAAGCGCCTTGAGTCCTGTTGGAGAAAGAGCGTTATATAAAACGAGTTTTATGGTAAGAACTTACCTTTGTTAAAACTCTTTCTGCGAGGTACACTGGGCTCCACAAGGATTGGACAATGGGGTGTAGAATAGGATCTTGATCCGAGGCACCAACAGGCTCAAAGCTTTGACTGTTCCCAGAATGCACAGCACCACCTCCTATATAACCCCGCCTCCCAGCACAGGAGCTCAGTTTTTAGTTAACCAGCCCAATGCAGTAGCAGGAAAAGAGACAACAACAGTTAGTAGCCACATACACCACACTCTTACGACAGGAGAAGTGCCAGCGGCTAATGCCATACCAACCCAAAGAAGCTAAGTGCGTCAGGGTGGGCGCCTTGTGGAGCCCAGTGTACCTCGCAGAAAGAGTTTTAACAAAGGTAAGTTCTTACCATAAAACTCGTTTTCTGCTGCGGGGTACACTGGGCTCCACAAGGATTGGACAATGGGGATGTCCCAAAGCAGTTCCTTATGGGAGGGGACGCACTGTAGCGGGCACAAGAACCCGGCGTCCAAAGGAAGCATCCTGGGAAGCGGCAGTATCGAAGGCATAGAACCTTATGAACGTGTTCCCGGAAGACCACGTAGCCGCCTTGCACAATTGTTCAAGGGTCGCACCATGGCGGGCCGCCCAAGAAGGTCCAACAGACCGAGTAGAATGGGCCTTAATGTGAACAGGAGCAGAGAGACCAGCCTTCACATAAGCATGTGCAATCACCATTCTAATCCATCTGGCCAGGGTCTGCATGTGAGCAGGCCAGCCACGTTTGTGAAATCCAAACAAAACAAAGAGAGAATCAGATTTTCGGATAGAAGCCGTTCTCTTCACATAGATACGGAGAGCCCGTACCACATCCAAAGACCACCCTTTGGGAGACAAATCAGGAGAGACAAAGGCCGGAACCACAATCTCCTGATTAAGGTAAAACGAAGAAACCACCTTAGGTAAATATCCGGGACGAGTCCTAAGAACCGCCCGATCACGGTGAAAAATCAGATATGGGGAACTACAAGACAAGGCACCCAGATCCGACACTCTTCTAGCAGAGGCAATAGCCAGCAAGAACACCACCTTAAGAGAAAGCCACTTAGGGTCAGCTGAACCGAGGGGTTCAAACGGAGGCTCCTGCAACGCCTCCAAAACCACCGACAAGTCCCAAGGAGCCACAGGCGGGACATAGGGAGGTTGGATACGCAACACACCCTGAGTGAAAGTATGAACATCAGGCAAAGTCGCAATTTTTCTCTGAAACCACACCGACAAGGCAGAAATATGAACCTTTAGGGAGGCCAGACGCAGGCCAAACTCTAGGCCTTGCTGCAGAAAAGCCAAAAGCTTGGCTGTACTAAACTTGGAAGCATCATAATTGTTAGATGCGCACCAAAGCAGGAATGCCAGACCCTATAGTAAATCCGTCCAGAAGCCGGTTTCCGGGCCCGCAACATAGTTTTAATGACCTCTTCAGAAAAACCCTTAGTCCTCAAGACGGAAGCTTCAAGAGCCACGCCGTCAAAGACAGCCGGGATAGGTCCTGGTAGACACAGGGGCCCTGAACAAGGAGGTCTGGGTGTTGTGGAAGTAGAATTGGACGCTCTGACGATAGGCCCTGAAGGTCTGAGACCCAGTGCCGTCTGGGCCACGATGGAGCTATGAGAAGCAGATTTCCTTTTTCTTGCTTGAACTTCCGAATTACCCTGGGCAGGAGAGACACCGGAGGGAACACAAACGGCAGCCGAAACCTCCACGGCACCGCCAGCGCATCCACGAATGCTGCTTGAGGATCCCTTGTCCTTGCTCCGAAGACCGGAACCTTGTGATTGTGTCGAGACGCCATCAGATCCACGACTGGAAGATCCCACTTTTCCACGAAGAGTTGAAACACTTCTGGATGGAGGCCCCACTCGCCGGCATGCACGTCCTGACGACTGAGAAAGTCCGCTTCCCAATTCAGGACTCCCGGAATGAATATTGCCGATATGGCCGGTAGATGGCGTTCCGCCCAACGTAGAATCCGTGAGACTTCCTTCATTGCCAAACGGCTTCGAGTGCCGCCTTGATGATTTATGTAAGCCACTGTGGTGGCGTTGTCCGACTGTACTTGAACAGGACGGTTCTGAATTAAATGCTGGGCCAGGTTCAACGCATTGAAGACCGCCCGCAATTCCAGAATGTTGATCGAGAGGAGAGATTCCTCCTTGGTCCACCGACCCTGAAGGGAGTGTTGCTCCAGCACCGCGCCTCAACCTCTTAGACTGGCATCTGTCGTCAACAGGACCCAATTGGATATCCAGAAGTGACGACCCCTGCACAATTGTTGGTCCCAGAGCCACCAGTGTAGCGAAAAGACGGACCTCCGGAGTCAAAAAGATCATTTGAGATCTGATCCGGTGAGGCAGGCCGTCCCACTTGGCTAGAATCAGCCTCTGGAGGGGGCGAGAATGGAATTGAGCATACTCCACCATGTCGAATGCTGATACCATTAGGCCCAGCACCTGCATTGCCGAATGTATCGACACTTGCGGACGAGAAAGGAAGCAACGAATCCTGTCCTGAATCTTCAGGACTTTCTCCTGAGACAAAAACAACCTCTGGTTGTGAGTGTCCAACAACGCTCCCAGGTGCACCATGCTCTGAGCAGGAACCAGGGAGGATTTCTTCCAGTTGATGAGCCACCCGTGGGCTTGTAGAAACCGGACCATCATATCCAGATGACGCAGGAGAAGATCTGAGAATTTGCCAGGATTAACAAGTCGTCCAGATACGGCAGTATCCTGACCCCTTGACGGCGGAGTACCACCGTCATCACCGCCATAACTTTGGTGAAGACTCGCGGAGCCGTTGTTAAACCAAAAACTGATAATGTAGGTTGCCAATAGCGAACCTCAGGTATTGTTGATGTGACACTGTAGTCCCCAGGTTCCAAGGCCAGAACTATAGAGCGAAGGGTTTCCATACGGAACTTGGAAACCTTCACAAACCTGTTCAATGCCTTGAGGTTGAGAATGGGCCGGGAGGACCCATTCGGTTTCGGGACTAGAAACAGCGGAGAATAGTACCCCCGGACCCCCTGAGCAAGAGGCACCTGTACGACGACTCCTGTATCCAGGAGGGTCTGTACCACCGAGTGTAGAGTGTTTGCCTTTGTCTGGTCCAAAGGGACGTCTGTCTGGCAAAGTCGATGAGGGGGTCGGTATTTGAAGGCTATGGCGTAACCTCGAGTGACGACTTCCCGTACCCAGGCATCTGAAGTGGTCTTCCACCATTCCTGGGTATACCCTAGAAGCCTGCCCCCCACCCTGGGATCCCCCAGGGGGAAGCCCGCCCCGTCATGCGGCAGGCTTATCGGTCTTGGCAGCTGGCTGACGGGCAGCCCAGGCTCTTTTGGGCTTCGGCTTACCAGGTTTGGAAGTGCGGGCCTGCTTATGGTACGCCTGACCTTTTGCTTTACCTGAAGGACGAAAGGGGCGAAAGGACGTACCTTTAGCCTTCGATACAGAAGGAGAGGTATTAGGCAGACAGGCAGTTTTGGCAGAAGCCAAGTCAGCCACAATCTTATTTAAGTCCTCCCCAAACAGAATATCTCCCTTGAAAGGGAGTACCTCCAGGGTTTTTCTAGAGTCCAGATCCACAGACCAGGATCTCAGCCACAATATCCGGCGAGCCAGGACTGACGTAGTAGAGGCCTTGGCTGCTAGGATACCGGCATCAGAAGCCGCCTCTTTAATATATCGAGAAGCTGTGACAATATATGACAAGCATTGTCTAGCATGGTCAGAAGAGATTTCAGATTCTAACTCCAAGGCCCATGCTTCAATAGCCTCTGCAGCCCATGTAGCTGCAATAGTGGGCCTTTGTGCAGCACCCGTGAGGGTGTAAATCGCTTTCAAACAACCCTCCACACGTTTATCCATAGGCTCTTTTAGAGACGTGATGGTAGTGACAGGTAGAGCTGAGAAAACCACCATCCTAGCCACATGTGAGTACACTGGAGGAGGCATTTCCCAATTTTTAGATAGCTCTGGTGCGAGGGGATAGCGAGCCAGCATCTTCTTTTGAGGCACAAACTTCGTACCCGGGTTTTCCCAGGGTTCCTGACGTATATCCACTAGGTGGTCAGAGTGAGGTAAAACTTGTTTAACCACCTTCTGACGCTTGAACCTATCTGGTTTCTTAGGAGGGACGGATGGCTCGGGATCATCCGTAATCTGTAAAATCAATTTAATAGCCTCCAAAAGATCAGGAACATCCACATGTGAACTACCCACCCCATCAGCAGTATCTGTGTCAGAATCTGTGGGGTCAGTGTAAGTGCCATCTTCATCAGACGAGGTGTCAGTGACAGCAGTGGATTGTGAGGAGACAAGAGCTCGCTTAGAAGACCCCTTGGGCTTGGGCGAGCGAGGGTCAGACTTTTTAGTAGTCAGGGACTGGTTCAACTTCTTCAATTGAGCAGATAAATTGTCCGCCCACGGCGGGTTAGCTGCAGGGACCACATACGGTTGTACCGGCATTGGGGGTCCCATAGGGGGTGTTAGTTTATTAACTAGCGTATGCAGAAGCGTGGAAAAAGCAGCCCACGGTGGGTCATTATGTACCTCTGTTGCTACAGTCCCACTGGGGGGCAAGGAGCCCCCAGAACCAGAGCCCACAGCTGCTATATTCTCCTCATATGGATCTGTGGCTTCAGCAACACCTGCAGTGTGTACCGCCCCAGAGCCGTTACCTTCAGAAGCAGACATGATATAACTTGCAGTATCAGGTAACACAGTACAATTGGCAGCAGCACAATACCTCTTACCCAAACCCCTGCGCAGTGTAGTCAGCACAAGCAGAGATATAGGAGAGATATGGTGACTAAAATCACAGAGAAAAATATGTATTAAAGTATATCTTGTGAAAATCCTATATAAAACCTGACGCACCAAGCCCCCTCAGGTTATAGAATATAGGAATAGCAAGCTGAGTGAGAGACACGAAATGGAAACTACTCAGCAAGCTAATGCACACACATATAGTCACAGTTATACAATGCAGAGGTTATTACCAACAATAATACTGCACTGGACCAGCTTATATAGCTATGTAGTCAATAGATATAACACTGCACAGTAAGAACTGGATGTATATCACAGGGTAATTGTACTAGAAAACCCTGACTAAATGCACTCTTTCTTAACAAACACTGTCTAAAAGGCAGGTAGAATACTTAAGAGTCATGTAAAGTCACAGCGCTGACAACCAGGCGGCTTTACACAGGAGGATTTGCCCAAGCAGTCCCAGGAATAGTGTAGCTGAGAGAAATGGCGCCCAGACACTGACAGGGAGTGAGGGAGAGACAGATATGCAGCTCCAAGGCGGGAACATTTGCGGGAAATTGCACCCTGGGGCTGGGGGAGGGGCTCCAGCTCTAAGCCTTATCCCCCTGTTGGCAAAAACACCGGGTACTGTGGGCTACTATTAAAATGGTTTTAAGAGAAAACCTGACCTGCACCCATGCCCTGGTGATCTAGTGGGATCGCCTGTACTGCCACAGTGTCCACCGCCAGCAAGCGTGGCCCGCCTCCCACTGACCGCGCTGGATCGCGATAAAGTACGGGTCCCGCAAGCGGGACCCACTCACCACCTCCCGAAGCGCGGCCACGCGATCCCGGAGAGCCCCCGTCGTGTGTGCCTGACCAAGGAAGAAAACCGGAGCCTCCTGCTGTAGTTACCCGGCAACCAGGGCTCGGGAGTGTACAGCGCTGCTGGAGAGAGCTGGAGCTGCAGCAGTGAATGTCTCCTGACATTTACACACCGCTGCTGCCCTTGTAGTCTTCACTTTTTCTTCAAAAAAGCTCTTCTTAGGGCTGCCTGGAGCAGCACCTCTGTTATGTGCCTGCTATCTGCGGCACCAACTACAAAACTGAGCTCCTGTGCAGGGAGGCGGGGTTATAGAGGAGGCGGCGCTATGCATTCTGGGAACAGTCAAAGCTTTTCAGCCTGTTGGTGCCTCGGATCAAGATCCTACTCTACACCCCTATGTCAATCCTTGTGGAGCCCAGTGTACCCCGCAGCAGAAAATTATATTGATCATGGAATATAATTTGGAATATATATGGAATATCATTTTATCAACCACGATTGAACAATCTCCAGGGAGTACCAATGGTAATGTCCTCAATAGAGCATATCCATATTTCAGTAATCTTTGCCTTTAACTTTAAACGTGCTTACTTTTTTCTAGAGATGAGCGGGTTCGGTTTTACTCGGTTCACAAAACGGCATCTTATTGGCTTACGGATGTCTCGTGTTTTCAGATGTCGC
This sequence comes from Pseudophryne corroboree, assembly GCF_028390025.1. Lineage (NCBI taxonomy): Eukaryota > Metazoa > Chordata > Amphibia > Anura > Myobatrachidae > Pseudophryne > Pseudophryne corroboree. The sequence continues at coordinate 316,549,446 of NC_086444.1, read as the reverse complement.
TTTGAGAACCGAGTAAATCCGAGTAAAACCCGAACCCGCTCATCTCTACTTTTTTCTCTCTGCTGTGTATCAGGGGAGGGCGCCTGACGGTTATCTTGGGAGCTATGCTCGATCCTTCACAGCAATAATGGGAGACTGAAGAGCATCTTGTGAGGTGCCAAGGGAGGGAGAGCACTAGGAATGTGCAATTGGAACTGGCGCTGTGCTCGACGCTCCACAATGGCACTGGGTGGCTAGATTAATGTTTAAGAGAGAAAATGGCGTATTTTACCCAGCCATCCATCAGCGGCTCTGTCTGCTTGTCTTCTATACTTCATGCATCAATCGGCTGTGGTTAAAATCACCGCAGTGTTCAATAGCGTTGATAAAATTATATTCTTTACTAAAATGGACTTACTATTGCTTTTGGTGCAGACACAGAGTTTTTTCTTTTTTGCCCAGTGAATGAATTATGATTTTATGAACATTGTAAATAAAATTGTGTTTTTAATATTTACATGTTACGTTTGATTTATTGATTAATTTAATGACGCACTTGCACCTTCCCCTGATCACCTGCACATAGGCCCTCATTCCGAGTTGTTCGCTCGGTAATTTTCTTCGCATCGCAGCGATTTTCCGCTAATTGCGCATGCGCAATGTTCGCACTGTGACTGCGCCAAGTAAATTTGCTAAGAAGTTTGGTATTTTACTCACGGCATTACGAGGTTTTTTCTTTGTTCTGGTGATCGGAGTGTGATTGACAGGAAGTGGGTGTTTCTGGGCGGAAACTGGCCGTTTTATGGGAGTGTGTGAAAAAACGTTGCCGTTTCTGGGAAAAACGCGGGAGTGGCTGGAGAAACGGGGGAGTGCCTGGGCGAACGCTGGGTGTGTTTGTGACGTCAAACCACGAACGAAACGGACTGAACTGATCGCAGTGGCAGAGTAAGTCTCGAGCTACTCAGAAACTGCACAGAAAAATCTTTTCGCAATATTGCGAATACTTCGTTCGCAATTCTGCTAAGCTAAGATTCACTCCCAGAGGGCGGCGGCTTAGCGTGTGTACTGCTGCGAAAAGCGGCTAGCGAGCGAACAACTCGGAATGAGGGCCATAGGGGGTTATTCAGGTTTGTTAGCAAACCAAAATATTAAGCAATTGGGCAAAACCATATTGCACTGCAGGTTGCGCAAATGTAACGTGCAGAGATTTAGATTTGGGTAGTTTATATTGTTTTTGTGCAGGGTAAATACTGGCTGCTTATTTCTACACTGCAATATAGATTTCAGTTTGAACACACCCCACCCAAATCTAACTCTCTCTGCCTATGTTATATCTGCCCCCCCTGCAGTGCACATGGTTTTGCCCATTGGTGTGCTTTTTTGGTTTGCTAACAACTCTAAATAAGGCCCATAATACAGCTTTCTTTCAATGAAGCAAACACACCCATACTTGCGCTATGTTAGGACACCTCTTTCTTGCCCTGTCCCAACTCTCCAGGCCAGATGGGCATATGTGCTCAAAATCAGGCAAGTTGGCATAGCAGTCTGGTATCTGGACATGCATGGTACTCTATGCAATCTGACCCAATGCTTGCACTGCGGCTGCCTCAAAATGTGTAGCTACCTGTGTATAAACATTATACAGTACATAAAATAAATGTATCGATTACAGCTCTTAAAAAACTAAATTAAACAAATAATTAGTATATAAAACAGAGTACAGTAAGTGCATTGCATTAATCTATTTTACAGTTCACTAACAATACTTTAACCATTAACCACTTCATGACCAGGCATATTTTATGTCTTCAGCATTATACCTCATTTCCCTGATGTGCTATGCGCTGAGAATAACTGCTTTATGTACCTCAATGAATTTCACCTGACAGGTCCTTACTTTGGTCGCATAGTGAAAAAATAACTTTAAGTGCATTATAGGGAAGAAAAACAATCAAGATGAGCAAAACAATGTTCTACAACATGATACTTACTGGAATGCTTCCTCTTACCCAGTTATTACAACACTACATTTACCCCCAACACGTCTAGTTCTGGTAAAAAAAATTTTTTACTTTTTAAAAAGTAATTCGATTCTCTAATTGTTTCTACATTTAATCTATTGATGGCGCATGTACCAAATCTCCCCTGCTTATAGATTTAGTGGATGTAACAGCATCTGACACGTGGCCACTGTTAGCTATAAATTATACTAGTATACCCATGCAGACAAGAGAGAAAGCTGCTCGCTACACGTGAGGAAATTGGTGATTATGCAAATTATTTCTTGTGGTTAAGGGTAAAGTCCCACAGCCAGTGCTGCAAGTATGGAGGTACGTGGCGGTACTGCATACCGTTAAGAAATTGCCAGCCGGTACGCAGTACCGCCGGGCCGTCCACCATACCTGCAGTCGCTGCTATGTGGGGGGAGGAGAGCGCAGCGCCTCTCTTGCCCCTCAATGCTCAGTGATGTCCGGTCTCCGGCGACGGCGGCGGGGTGAATCTCAAATGAGGCACCGGCTTGTTAGCCAATCAGAGCTCGCGGACCGGCAGCCGCGACTCCTGATTGGCTGCCAGTCCACGAGCTCTGATTGGCTAACAAACCGGCGCCTCATTTGAGATACCCGCCGCTGGAGACCGGACTCACTTCACTCACTGAGTTTTGAGGGTCAGGAGAGGAGCGTGCCACGCTCTCCTCCCCTCACATTATCACATAGCAGTAACAACAGAGTCAGCAGTGAGCAGCAGTGGAAGGGGGGTGGGCAATGTGGGGCAATGTGTATCTGGCATTGTGGGGCAATGTGTATCTGGCACTGTGGGGGCGTATCTGGCACTGCTGGGGGCATTTGTTTATCTTGCATTGTGGGGCATTTGTGTATCTGGCACTGTGGGGCCTTTGTGTATCTGGCACTGTGGGGGCATATCTGGCATGGTGGGGGCATTTGGCCACACCCATCTCTTGGCGCGCGCAAACAGTACCACTAAGACATTTTTTCTACTTGCACCACTGCGCCACAGCGTACAGGTGGGCAGTGACTGCAAGTTAGAACTGCTGACCACTTTAGAGCCCATGGTGGTATAAAATTGTGTTGTACAGCGTGTGACCACCATACTGAAGAATCTGCACAATCACTGAAGGAAAGAAGCTCCATTATGAAAATTAAAAAAGTTAATCTGCAAAATGTGACATTACTAAATATCATCTTGCATTAAGGTGCTAACGGCCTCATTCAGAGGTTTATGTACACCCAATGTTTACACAAATTTCAGATGTTTTTGGACTTGTGCAGAAGCCGCACTGCGCATAGACAGATCTGGGTCTGCGATACTGTTCCCCAAAAGCCACAGCATTACTGACATGCTGCTGCCATTTGGGGGCAGTGAAAGGCAGCATGCCAGAAAACAGGAGCATGTCTGCCCCGTTTTCTGGGTGTGCTGAAGAAAGAGGCTGCAACATTGAACATATTTCGCTGGCTCCAACAGTGTTATTTCGCCGGACATCCTGAGTAACCTCAAGGCTACTCATATACTATATTCTCAATAGTCACGCAGTTGGTCCGATGCGGCGTCTACGGCTGCAGCAGCGGATCACAGGAACCTGCAGTGGGCACCATTTAAGACTAGATGCATCCTGTGTCTTTTGCATATTTTAGCACAGCTGCTGCTTACAAAGACGCAGTAGCTGTAGCTATATCATCCACCTCTGAATCAGCCTCTATGCTCTGTATATGTGCAGATATCCAACTGTGTTTGCTCATAGATACATAGGGGTATATTTACTAAGATTCGTAATTTCCGAAAATAGGTCAAAGTTCAATCACGAATGACATCGGCAGTGTAAAACTGCAACTTTTTGAATTGATTACGACTAATTTACTAAACTGTCGTATTCGTATTTTTCTTTGCTTCCGATGTCGATGTCATTCGTGTTTTTTTACCTAATTTGACGGCAGTGATTAGCAAAACACTGCCGTTTTTTTTTACAATCAATCTCGGCCGGATCTGTGTGATCCGTGCTGGGGTTCGTATTTTTTTTTTTTTTTTAATTAAACAAAGTAAAATCCTAAAAAAAATTGCGTGGGGTCCCCCCTCCTAAGCATAACCAGCCTCGGGCTCTTTGAGCCGATCCTGGTTGCAGAAATATGGGGAAAAAAATGACAGGGGTTCCCCCATATTTAAGCAACCAGCATCGGGCTCTGCGCCTGGTCCTGGTCCCAAAAATACGGGGGACAAAAAGAGTAGGGGTCCCCCGTATTTTTAAAACCAGCACCGGGCTCCACTAGCTGGACAGATAATGCCACAGCCGGGGGTCACTTTTATATAGCGCCCTGCGGCCGTGGCATCAAAAATCCAACTAGTCACCCCTGGCCGGGGTACCCTGGGGGAGTGGGGACCCCTTCAATCAAGGGGTCCCCCCCCCCAGCCACCCAAGGGCCAGGGGTGAAGCCCGAGGCTGTCCCCCCCCATCCAATGGGCTGCGGATGGGAGGGCTGATAGCCTTTGTTGTAAAATAAAAGATATTGTTTTTAGTAGCAGTACTACAAGTCCCAGCAAGCCTCCCCCGCATGCTTGTACTTGGAGAACCACAAGTACCAGCATGCGGCGGAAAAACGGGCCCGCTGGTACCTGTAGTACTACCACTAAAAAAATACCCAAAAAAACACAAGACACACACACCGTGAAAGTATAATTTTATTACATACATACACACATACATACATACATACTTACCTTATGTTCCCACGCAGGTCGGTCCTCTTCTCCAGTAGAATCCAAGGGGTACCTGTTGAAGAAATTCTACTCACCAGATCCAGTGGTCCAGGCTCCTCGGCAAATCCAGGGATAATCCACGTACTTGAATAAAACAAAAAAACGGTTGCCCGACCACGAACTGAAAGGTGACCCATGTTTGCACATGGGTCACCTTTCCACGAATGCCAGAAACCCACTTTGCCTTCTGGCTAAGTGGGTTTCTTCAGCCAATCAGGGAGTGCCACGTTGTAGCACTCTCCTGATCAGCTGTGTGCTGCTGTCCTCACTGACAGGCAGCACGCGGCAGTGTTACAATGTAGCGCCTATGCGCTACATTGTAACCAATGATGGGAACTTTCTGCTCAGCGGTGACGTCACTTTAGGTCAACCGCAGGGCAGAAAGTTCCCATCATTGGTTACAATGTAGCGCATAGGCGCTACATTGTAACACTGCCGTGTGCCGCCTGTCAGTGAGGACAGGAGCACACAGCTGATCAGGAGAGTGCTACAACGTGGCACTCCCTGATTGGCTGAAGAAACCCACTTAGCCAGAAGGCAAAGTGGGTTTCTGGCATTCGTGGAAAGGTGACCCATGTGCAAACATGGGTCACCTTTCAGTTCGTGGTCGGGCAACCGTTTTTTTGTTTTATTCAAGTACGTGGATTATCCCTGGATTTGCCGAGGAGCCTGGACCACTGGATCTGGTGAGTAGAATTTCTTCAACAGGTACCCCTTGGATTCTACTGGAGAAGAGGACCGACCTGCGTGGGAACATAAGGTAAGTATGTATGTATGTGTGTATGTATGTAATAAAATTATACTTTCACGGTGTGTGTGTCTTGTGTTTTTTTGGGTATTTTTTTAGTGGTAGTACTACAGGTACCAGCGGGCCCGTTTTTCCGCCGCATGCTGGTACTTGTGGTTCTCCAAGTACAAGCATGCGGGGGAGGCTTGCTGGGACTTGTAGTACTGCTACTAAAAACAATATCTTTTATTTTACAACAAAGGCTATCAGCCCTCCCATCCGCAGCCCATTGGATGGGGGGGGACAGCCTCGGGCTTCACCCCTGGCCCTTGGGTGGCTGGGGGGGGGGGACCCCTTGATTGAAGGGGTCCCCACTCCCCCAGGGTACCCCGGCCAGGGGTGACTAGTTGGATTTTTGATGCCACGGCCGCAGGGCGCTATATAAAAGTGACCCCCGGCTGTGGCATTATCTGTCCAGCTAGTGGAGCCCGGTGCTGGTTTTAAAAATACGGGGGACCCCTACTCTTTTTGTCCCCCGTATTTTTGGGACCAGGACCAGGCGCAGAGCCCGATGCTGGTTGCTTAAATATGGGGGAACCCCTGTCATTTTTTTTCCCATATTTCAGCAACCAGGATCGGCTCAAAGAGCCCGAGGCTGGTTATGCTTAGGAGGGGGGACCCCACGCAATTTTTTTTGGCAAAAAAATGCACTTTCCAACCCCTTCCCACTGATATACATGCACGGATCTCATGGATCCCTGCATGCATCTCAAATCACGAATAAAAAAAGCAGGTCTGTTTTTTTTTAGGACTTTTTTACGAATTGTAATTTTTCACGGCAGTGTTTTGGGTTTTTTTGCTTTGCACTTCTTAGTAAATGACCGAGATTCATACTTAAACAGGCGTAATTTGACCGATGGTGTATTCATTCGTAATTTTTTACCTGAACTAGAAAAAAATTACGAATGCCCTCATCACTGCCGTGATTAGTGTTTAGTAAATGACCGAGATTGACCGAGATGACACTTTGATGAAAAAACGGCATCTCGGTCAAAATCGGGAGCTTAGTAAATATACCCCATAATGTGAAATCAAATTTACCTGATCTCAGTAACATCAGATCTGTCCAATTTCTGCAGTTCCAGCTTTGCAGCCTCCAGGATGGGCAAAGCTTCTGCCAGAGAACTCTCTGCGTCCTTCTTCTCCACCGCAATCACCTTATTCTGCTCCTCTATTTCTGCAGCCTTCTCTTCAGCAAGCTTTCTTTTCTCCTCAGCTATAGAAACAATAACATAACATGACTTAAGACTGTGAGAAGGATAGAGGGAGATGTGCATATGCAGGAGATCTTTTACATGCCTATGCCTATGGATGTCTCGTTGTCACCAGCCCATAAAGAAGAATGACTACGATTGAGGATTCACCCTTCTGTTAATAGGGCTGTTATTAATGACACACTATGAGGGGAATTAGATTAGCCACGGAAAATGACATTTAAAGTCTAGGTAACTGGACGTAGTTTAACCTGCAGTCAAAATTCAGACAGGTCTATATTCTGGCTGTCGATATTTTGACCATGTCTATAGTTTGATCATCAACATTTTATTCTATCTATAAATTAATATACTATATTATGTCCCTATTTACATTTTGAGTCAACATATTGGGGTCGATTCAATTCAGCGTGCTGATAACAGCGCCAGGAAGGAGGTCCCGAAGCTGTTCAATTCAGCGCGATGTTAAGTCCAACTACAGGATTTCTACTTGCACCCCTCCTGAGGTGCGAGCAGAAATCCAACAAAACTAGTGCTGTAATGCTGTTTTGTGCCTTAGCGCGGCGCAAACAGCATTGCAGCAGGGCACTTAAGTCAGAGAATGCCAGTTCTCGCAACTAAACACCAGGTTTAAGGCACGAGTTCTGGCATTCTCCGACATAACAGCGTGCTGAATTGAATAGCTCCGGGACCTTCTTCCCGGTGCTATTATCAGCATGTTGAATTGAATCAACCCCATTAATTGCTGACATTTTGGTTGTCTACATCATGTACCTGTCGACATTACAGTGTCTATATTCTCAATGTAGGTATAATATACCACACCCCATATATGTCTACAACAGAGGTGCTTGTTCAACCATTAAGGACTTGAAGGAGAGAGTATTTATATGTGCACCCAATGCATGCTCACTGTACTCATCTCTCTGCATGACTTTGTGTATTACTCACCAACTGCAGTATTGACTGATATCTCATCCAGTAACGCTTCACATGCGGCCGATTTCTCAGCTAATACCACCTTCTGTTCAGCCAGCTTTACATTAAGCTCAGCCAGTTGCACAGTAGCTTCCTTCAACTTGTCAAGACCCCCTTCCAGTCGTTTGCACTGTGCTGCAATAAGAGACAATATAAAAGTAAGACTGGTTAAATACCAAATAGTTATAAGTACTGTACATTTCATTTGAGCATCTTATTAATTATATTACTATACACTCACTTACTCCATTGGTCACCAAAGTCAATGTAAAGTGTAAATATTTGCAGTACAACACTCTCTTGTGGGCAACGAGTCATCATCCTAACTCTTTAAAATCAAACTTGCCTATCTCAAAGTTTTTAAGGATATTGAGAAATAACTGTCTCCTCATTGACTGAGATCCAGCTACAAGAACATGTGGAGAGAATTGAAGAATGTGGGTATAAGTTTTCTATGGGAAGGAGATGCCTCACCAAAGCTAAGAAATTATTTGATGCTGATCACAGGACAACTAAGGGAGCTAATAAAAAATGGACAGAGTGATTCTAAGAAGCACATGTGACACAAACTTACAGAGGTCCAATAAGAAAAACTGTCTCCTGGTCACCACTGATCCAGCTTTCAAGAAAATGCATGGTGAATCACCAATTCTGAGTGTAAGTGGTCCCAATCTTAAGGACTTTGGGGGTCATTCCGAGTTGATCGCTCGCTAGCTACTTTTTGCAGCCGTGCAAACGCATAGTCGCAGCCCACGGGGGAGTGTATTTTCGCTTTGCAAGTGTGCGAACGCCTGTGCAGCCGAGCGGTCCGAAAAAGTTTTTTGCAGTTTCAGAGTAGGTCTGAACTTACTCAGTGTCACAATTGAGGGCTGGTGTTGGTAGCGGGAAGCCTCAGTTGTAGGGGCTGACGGGTACTTAAACTTAGGAGGCGAGATGGGACTCCTAGACATGCGCAGGAACTGCAACACCAATGCCCGAAGCGGTGACCACGACAACTGGTATTGCCTTTAAGGGTTTTTATTTAATAATAAAAGTCATAGAATGTGCAACAAACAATAACTGTCATAGAGAGTCTCTGAATTCCTACTGGTTTGAGACCAGTAACCGAAATGTTAGTTTGAAGTGCTTTGGATAACAGGTGGAACATAGAGTGATGCTGGGGATCGCAGGTAAAGCATTAAGTGATGCTGGGGATCGCTGGTAAAGCATTAAGTGATGCTGGGGATCGCAGGTAAAGCATTAGGTGATGCTGGGGATCGCAGGTAAAGCATTAAGTGATGCTGGGGATCGCAGGTAAAGCATTAAGTGATGCTGGGGATCGCAGGTAAAGCATTAAGTGATGCTGGGGATAGCAGGTAAAGCATTAAGTGATGCTGGGGATCGCAGGTAAAGCATTAAGTGATGCTGGGGATCGCAGGTATAACACTCCACTATAATGAGAAGTACTGATGATATTTGAAACAGAGGACTGCTGGAGAGTGGCTGCTGGAAGCCGGAGTTATACACTCTGCTAACACTGGATGCGGAAGCAAGGAGAGCAGGCTGCACCACAGAGTAACCACAGGAGAATTGGAGCTGCACCGCAGAGTGTAAGCACAGGGGAATCAGGCTATACCGCAGAGGGTATACACAGGAGAGTCAGGCTATACCGCAGAGGGTATACACAGGGGAATCAGGCTATACCGCAGAGGGTATACACAGGAGAGTCAGGCTGTACCGCAGAGGGTATTCACAGGAGAGTCTTTAGTGAAGCTGAAGACTGGAATCACTGGAGAGACAATTGAAGCACTGACAATTTCCTTGGTGCTGGGACAGGATATTTATACCTGCTAGTGAACAGGCATTGGCTGACAATTAGCTACAGGCACCAGCAGCGCTGCAGATTGGTGAGGAGAATAACATGTGACTTTATCCAACATCGCTGCGCCCATGTCAGAGTTTGAAGGGGAAAGAACCATGTGCCAAACAACAATGGCGGCGGAGACCGCAGCAGCAGAAGACTCCACGCTCTCCCACATACGCACAGCGGCCACAGGGATGACGGTGGCCACCGCGGCACACAGAGGACGCCACACTCAGCTTCCAAGCGGCAAGATCGCGGGTGCGGTGGTGACGGCCGCAACGGGGCTGAGAGCGCCATACTAAGCTAAGTGGAAACACTAAGAAGGCCGCTGAGCCAGCGCTGCGGGTAACATAAAAATTAAATGTAAAACAACACATAGTTATGACCCGGCCCTGGCACGCTGAGCCAATCTCAGGAGACATCTTACTGGTAGAAAATGGCGTCCAGTTACCCGGATCGTGACACTCAGCCCTTGCGATCACTTCAGCCTGTCCGGTCCCGGAATTGACGTCAGACACCCGCCCTGCAAACGCCTGGACACGCCTGCGTTTTCCCTACCACTCCCAGAAAACGGTCAGTTGACAGCCATAAACGCCCTCTTCTTGTCAATCTCCTTGCGATCGGTTGTGCAAATGGATTCTTCGCTAGAAACATTGCACAGCAACGATGCTGTTTGTACCCGTACGATGCCGATTTTTTAACTGATCGCTGCGCTGCAAAATCGGCAGCGAGCGATCAACTCGGAATGACCCCCTTTATACTGACAGCAAACATGCAACTGAAAGTTATGGTGAATCTAATGGTTTGTCCTAACAAAGTGGTTGCTATAAATGTTTAGGCTGCACTATGTGTAGGGCTATGATCACAGGGAAGTACTTCTGTCATCCAAATAATGCCAAGAAGATTCCCCTACGCCATAGATTGACATGTCAATTCGACCATGTAATCTGCTATTTAATTTGCCTATGTGGGTGTTATGATTCCAGCACTCCTGGCCAGAGGAGATCTTATGACAATGACCGGAGCACTGGAATGGAATGCTGGGAACGGGAGCAGGAAAGAATAATAGCCCCTGGCGCCCTAACTCTGTTGTCTCACCCGTGCTATCGGAAATCCCTTGCGAGACTATGGTTTCTTGAGCCCTTGGCAGCCGCGTTTGAAGGGCGGATTATGTCTGCCCAACTCCGATGCCCCCCGGTCTTAATGAGAGACAAAGGGAAATCCGAGGCAGGATGATAACAAGAGGACCTCTAGCTAACAACAGGCCAGGGGCTACGAGCTAACTAAAAAACCTAAAGTATGTGCGGAAAAACCGCCAGGGAAAAGGACAACCAAAATCCACTTGTCCAAAACTCCTACCCGGCACCGCCGGATACCAGAGTGGACCTGTGGAAGCGGAACCCTCCGCAAAATGCTCCAAACACAAATAATAAAGGGTAAAGCGGCCGAGCCGCTACACACGGCAGAGCCGCGACTCACGAACACCACTGGATGTTAAACGGTGATCGGTCAGGACTCCAGGGACGAGATGATAACTCCCGAGTACAGGACTTCAGAGGACTGGAACGACCGGATACAGCAAGACTGGAAACAGACTCTCAGCAAACAAAGACAGCATGCAGGAAGCTATTACCGGCGTCTGTGAGAAGCCCTGAGAGTGTATTTAAACAGGAGTCCTCCAATCAGCTGCTGACAGAGCTGATTAGAATGAATGCCATGCAGCTGCCTTGCTGCACGGCCAGAGATCAGGTGCACCTATTAATTAAACAGGACCCAGCAACGGGGAACGCGGTCCGCCAGTGGCGTCCCCGTTGCTAGGGTCCGTGCGGCTCAGCGCGCTCGGCGTCTAGCGTTGCTAGGGAGCCGGCGGCTGTACGCGCACGGCGTCCCTAGTTGCTAGGCGCCGGGCCGCGCAGACGAGCGGGCCCCGGCGCCTAACAGTACCCCCCCCCTTGAGGAGGGGTCAAGGAACCCCTAAAGCCAGGTTTCCGAGGAAATTCCCGAAAAAATGCCCTCTTGAGCCTCGGGGCATGAAGATCCTTATCCAAGACCCAAGACCTTTCCTCCGGACCATAGCCTCTCCAGTGCACCAGAAAATAAAGCCGGCCCCGGGACAATTTGGAATCGAGAACCTTCTCCACCAAGAACTCCTGTTGTCCCTGTACATCCACCGGAGATCTACCCTGAGAGATCCTCCTTGGAAATCTACTGGAAGAAACGTATAGTTTCAACAGGGAGCAATGAAACGTATTTCCAATCCTAAGAGATCTTGGTAAACGTAAACGGAAGGCAACTGGGTTGACTCTTTTAATAATAAGAAATGGCCCAATAAATTTGGGTCCCAATCTAGCCAAGGATTGTCGAAGCCTGATGTTACGAGTCGACAACCATACCCTATCTCCCACCTTAAAAGTGCAAGGACGTCGGAGCCCGTCAGAAAAATTTTTCTCTCGAAAGGCCGCTTTTCTGAGAGCAAGGTGCACTTTTTTCCAAATGGCTCTGAGATGGGAGGTTAAGGTTAGCGGGGAGACTGAGGAATGATGAAAAAAAGAATTAGCTCTGGGGTGAAAACCAAAAACTGAAAAGAATGGAGACACTTTAGTGGAGGAATGACAGGAATTATTGTAAGCAAACTCCGCCAACGGAAGAAACTCGGACCAATCATTCTGGAGTTTGGCTGAATACAAACGCAAATACTGTTTCAATGATTGGTTAACTCGCTCGGTTTGCCCGTTGGATTGTGGGTGGTAACCGGATGTTAACGACAATTTCATCCTTAATGAAGCACAAAAACACTTCCAGAATTGTGCGATGAATTGTGGACCCCGATCAGAAACAATATCAGTAGGCAACCCATGAAGTCTGAAAACATGGCGGAGAAACAAAACTGCCAACCCTTGGGCAGATGGCAGTCGGGGAAGAGCAATGAAATGAGCCATCTTGCTAAAACGGTCCACTACCACCCATATGACTCGGAATCCGGCTGAAAGGGGAAGGTCTACCACAAAATCCATGGAAATATGAGACCATGGCCTGAGAGGGACATTTAAGGGCATAAGTTGCCCGATAGGCAAGGAACGGGGAACCTTATGCTGTGCACAAACCTGACATGAAAAAACAAACTCCTTAACGTCTTTAGAAAGACCAGGCCACCATACTGAGCGGGAGACTAACTCCAAAGTCTTAGAGATTCCCGGATGCCCGGAAACTTTGTTATCATGGAATTCAGTCAAAACAGTAGCTCTCAAAAACTCAGGGACGTAAAGACGACCAGCAGGAGTATTTCCAGGAGCTTGGTGTTGAAGCTGTTTTAACTGGGTAAATAAATCTTGTGTGAGGCCTGCCCAAATGACCGAAGATGGAAGTATGGGAGTAACAGGACTGTTATTGTGAACCGGAAGAAAACTGCGTGACAGGGCATCAGCCTTGGTATTCCTGGAACCAGGCCTGAAAGTGATTATGAATTTGAAACGAGTAAAAAATAAAGCCCAACGTGCCTTCCGGGCATTAAGCCGCTTAGCTGATTCGATGTATTGCAGGTTTTTATGGTCAGTCAATACTGAAATGGTATGTTTTGCTCCCTCCAGCCAATGCCTCCACTCCTCGAAAGCCCACTTTATCGCCAGTAACTCCCGATTACCAACGTCATAGTTGGATTCAGCGGAGGAGAATTTCCTGGACATAAAGGCACAAGGATGTAACTCCAGAGACTCCGAATCCTTTTGAGAAAGGATAGCCCCCACTCCAACCTCCGAGGCATCAACCTCCACAACAAAGGGCAATTCCGGATTGGGATGTCTGAGGACTGGAGCCGAGACAAAGGCTTGTTTCAAGGCCCGAAAGGACAACTCTGCTTCACGCGACCAGTTGGTAGGATCCGCTCCTTTCTTTGTCAAAGCTACAATGGGAGCAACCAGGTCAGAAAAAGAATGAATGAACCTCCTATAATAATTCGCAAACCCTAAAAAGCGCTGAATTACTTTTAAATTGGTGGGTTGCGCCCAACTAAGGATGGCCTGGAGCTTCTTTGGTTCCATGGAAAATCCCTGAGGGGAAATAATGTACCCTAAAAAAGATACCTCCGTGACATGAAACTCACACTTCTCCAGCTTGGCATATAAATGATTCTCACGTAACTTCTGAAGAACCAGACGCACCTGGGTAACATGTTGTTCCATTGATTCAGAATAAATCAGGATGTCGTCTAAGTAAACGACCACGAATTTCCCTAGGAAGTCACGGAGCACATCATTAATGAGGTCTTGAAAAACTGCTGGAGCATTGGACAAGCCGAACGGCATCACCAGGTACTCGTAGTGACCTGACTGAGTACTGAAGGCCGTCTTCCACTCATCTCCAGATTTGATTCGGATGAGGTTGTACGCTCCTCTAAGGTCAATTTTAGAAAAAATCACAGCCGAACGTAGCTGATCAAAGAGTACAGATATCAGCGGCAAAGGATAAGTATTTTTAACTGAGATCTTATTCAGGGCTCTAAAGTCAATGCAAGGTCTAAGCGAGCCATCCTTTTTCTCCACAAAGAAGAAACCTGCACTTAAAGGAGATTTTGATGGTCTAATAAATCCTTTCCCTAGGCTCTCCTTAACATAATCATTCATGGCCGCAGTTTCTGGCCCGGATAAAGCATATAATCTTCCCTTTGGTAATGCGGCACCAGGAATAAGCTCAATAGCACAATCATACGGCCGATGAGGAGGCAGAATGTCCGCATTGCCTTTGGAGAACACATCAGCAAACTCCTGGTATTCCACAGGAATGAGTTCAGGAATGGCAGCTGCTACTCTGACTGGAAACGTAATACATTCCCTATCACAAAAGGTACCCCATTGTGAAATCTCCCCCGACCGCCAATCAATGGTGGGATTATGAAAGGCCAGCCAAGGGTGACCCAGAACTACTGGAACTGCTGGGCAATGAGTAAGGAAGAACTCGATTTTTTCAGAATGTAGAGCTCCTACTGTAAGTAATACAGGGGGTGTACGGAGAGAAATAACCCCATTGGACAGTGGACTCCCATCTAAGCCATGCATGGTGACACACCTACCCAAAGGTAACTGAGGAATGCCTAAGGCCTTAGCCCAAGTTAAATCCATAAAGTTTCCTGCAGCTCCACTGTCAACAAAAGCCGACACCGAAGAACTGAGGCTGCCAAAGGAAACTTTAACTGGGACTAAAAGGGAGTTATTCGAGGAGATAAGCTGCAGACCTAGGTGAACCTCCTCACAATTCACCTGGTCAAAGCGTTTCCCGACTTGTTCGGACAATTACGAGAAAAATGTCCCTTACCCCCACAGTACAGGCAAAGACCAGAATTTTGCCTTCTGGCTCTTTCTTCAGGAGACAGCCGGGAGAGACCCATCTGCATGGGCTCCTCTACGTCCTCAGGAATGGAATATACACACGGACTTGACCTTACAGGTGCTCCTTTTTCAGCCCTCCGCTCTCTGAGACGACGATCTATCTTAATAGAAAGCTCCATGAGCTTATCGAGAGTCTCAGGAGCGGGGTACTGAAGAAGACTGTCTTTTATAGACTCTGATAAGCCGAGGCGAAACTGACTGCGCAGGGCTGGGTCATTCCAGCCACAGTCGTTCGACCAACGGCGAAACTCCGTACAATAAACCTCCGCAGGATTTCTACCCTGTCTGAGAGCGCGCAACTGACTTTCAGCGGACGCCTCTCTATCAGGGTCATGATACAAGAGCCCTAAAGACCCAAAAAAAGCGTCCACTGACAACAATGCCGGATCCTCTGCTTTTAAACCAAATGCCCAGGTCTGAGGATCCCCCTGGAGCAAAGAAATAATAATCCCGACCCGCTGAGATTCAGTACCCGAGGAAATCGGTCTTAAACGAAAATAAAGTTTACAGGATTCTTTAAAATTAAAAAACTCTTTCCTATCACCAGAAAAACGGTCAGGCAAATGCATCTTTGGTTCAGGAACTACCTTCGGGGAAGCTCGCAAAAGATCTTCCTGCGACTTCACCCGAAGAGAAAGATCCTGAACCATCTGAGTAAGTTCTTGAATCTGGCTGACTAAGAGCTGACCAGGATTTGGCCCTAAACTTGTAGGATTCATGAGGCCGATAAACTCTCACAAAACTGAATAAGAAAAAATTAAACCCTGTTTAATTTTAAGTTTTGGTATGGCCGGTAATAATGTTATGATTCCAGCACTCCTGGCCAGAGGAGATCTTATGACAATGACCGGAGCACTGGAATGGAATGCTGGGAACGGGAGCAGGAAAGAATAATAGCCCCTGGCGCCCTAACTCTGTTGTCTCACCCGTGCTATCGGAAATCCCTTGCGAGACTATGGTTTCTTGAGCCCTTGGCAGCCGCGTTTGAAGGGCGGATTATGTCTGCCCAACTCCGATGCCCCCCGGTCTTAATGAGAGACAAAGGGAAATCCGAGGCATGATGATAACAAGAGGACCTCTAGCTAACAACAGGCCAGGGGCTACGAGCTAACTAAAAAACCTAAAGTATGTGCGGAAAAACCGCCAGGGAAAAGGACAACCAAAATCCACTTGTCCAAAACTCCTACCCGGCACCGCCGGATACCAGAGTGGACCTGTGGAAGCGGAACCCTCCGCAAAATGCTCCAAACACAAATAATAAAGGGTAAAGCGGCCGAGCCGCTACACACGGCAGAGCCGCGACTCACGAACACCACTGGATGTTAAACGGTGATCGGTCAGGACTCCAGGGACGAGATGATAACTCCCGAGTACAGGACTTCAGAGGACTGGAACGACCGGATACAGCAAGACTGGAAACAGACTCTCAGCAAACAAAGACAGCATGCAGGAAGCTATTACCGGCGTCTGTGAGAAGCCCTGAGAGTGTATTTAAACAGGAGTCCTCCAATCAGCTGCTGACAGAGCTGATTAGAATGAATGCCATGCAGCTGCCTTGCTGCACGGCCAGAGATCAGGTGCACCTATTAATTAAACAGGACCCAGCAACGGGGAACGCGGTCCGCCAGTGGCGTCCCCGTTGCTAGGGTCCGTGCGGCTCAGCGCGCTCGGCGTCTAGCGTTGCTAGGGAGCCGGCGGCTGTACGCGCACGGCGTCCCTAGTTGCTAGGCGCCGGGCCGCGCAGACGAGCGGGCCCCGGCGCCTAACAGTACCCCCCCCTTGAGGAGGGGTCAAGGAACCCCTAAAGCCAGGTTTCCGAGGAAATTCCCGAAAAAATGCCCTCTTGAGCCTCGGGGCATGAAGATCCTTATCCAAGACCCAAGACCTTTCCTCCGGACCATAGCCTCTCCAGTGCACCAGAAAATAAAGCCGGCCCCGGGACAATTTGGAATCGAGAACCTTCTCCACCAAGAACTCCTGTTGTCCCTGTACATCCACCGGAGATCTACCCTGAGAGATCCTCCTTGGAAATCTACTGGAAGAAACGTATAGTTTCAACAGGGAGCAATGAAACGTATTTCCAATCCTAAGAGATCTTGGTAAACGTAAACGGAAGGCAACTGGGTTGACTCTTTTAATAATAAGAAATGGCCCAATAAATTTGGGTCCCAATCTAGCCAAGGATTGTCGAAGCCTGATGTTACGAGTCGACAACCATACCCTATCTCCCACCTTAAAAGTGCAAGGACGTCGGAGCCCGTCAGAAAAATTTTTCTCTCGAAAGGCCGCTTTTCTGAGAGCAAGGTGCACTTTTTTCCAAATGGCTCTGAGATGGGAGGTTAAGGTTAGCGGGGAGACTGAGGAATGATGAAAAAAAGAATTAGCTCTGGGGTGAAAACCAAAAACTGAAAAGAATGGAGACACTTTAGTGGAGGAATGACAGGAATTATTGTAAGCAAACTCCGCCAACGGAAGAAACTCGGACCAATCATTCTGGAGTTTGGCTGAATACAAACGCAAATACTGTTTCAATGATTGGTTAACTCGCTCGGTTTGCCCGTTGGATTGTGGGTGGTAACCGGATGTTAACGACAATTTCATCCTTAATGAAGCACAAAAACACTTCCAGAATTGTGCGATGAATTGTGGACCCCGATCAGAAACAATATCAGTAGGCAACCCATGAAGTCTGAAAACATGGCGGAGAAACAAAACTGCCAACCCTTGGGCAGATGGCAGTCGGGGAAGAGCAATGAAATGAGCCATCTTGCTAAAACGGTCCACTACCACCCATATGACTCGGAATCCGGCTGAAAGGGGAAGGTCTACCACAAAATCCATGGAAATATGAGACCATGGCCTGAGAGGGACATTTAAGGGCATAAGTTGCCCGATAGGCAAGGAACGGGGAACCTTATGCTGTGCACAAACCTGACATGAAAAAACAAACTCCTTAACGTCTTTAGAAAGACCAGGCCACCATACTGAGCGGGAGACTAACTCCAAAGTCTTAGAGATTCCCGGATGCCCGGAAACTTTGTTATCATGGAATTCAGTCAAAACAGTAGCTCTCAAAAACTCAGGGACGTAAAGACGACCAGCAGGAGTATTTCCAGGAGCTTGGTGTTGAAGCTGTTTTAACTGGGTAAATAAATCTTGTGTGAGGCCTGCCCAAATGACCGAAGATGGAAGTATGGGAGTAACAGGACTGTTATTGTGAACCGGAAGAAAACTGCGTGACAGGGCATCAGCCTTGGTATTCCTGGAACCAGGCCTGAAAGTGATTATGAATTTGAAACGAGTAAAAAATAAAGCCCAACGTGCCTTCCGGGCATTAAGCCGCTTAGCTGATTCGATGTATTGCAGGTTTTTATGGTCAGTCAATACTGAAATGGTATGTTTTGCTCCCTCCAGCCAATGCCTCCACTCCTCGAAAGCCCACTTTATCGCCAGTAACTCCCGATTACCAACGTCATAGTTGGATTCAGCGGAGGAGAATTTCCTGGACATAAAGGCACAAGGATGTAACTCCAGAGACTCCGAATCCTTTTGAGAAAGGATAGCCCCCACTCCAACCTCCGAGGCATCAACCTCCACAACAAAGGGCAATTCCGGATTGGGATGTCTGAGGACTGGAGCCGAGACAAAGGCTTGTTTCAAGGCCCGAAAGGACAACTCTGCTTCACGCGACCAGTTGGTAGGATCCGCTCCTTTCTTTGTCAAAGCTACAATGGGAGCAACCAGGTCAGAAAAAGAATGAATGAACCTCCTATAATAATTCGCAAACCCTAAAAAGCGCTGAATTACTTTTAAATTGGTGGGTTGCGCCCAACTAAGGATGGCCTGGAGCTTCTTTGGTTCCATGGAAAATCCCTGAGGGGAAATAATGTACCCTAAAAAAGATACCTCCGTGACATGAAACTCACACTTCTCCAGCTTGGCATATAAATGATTCTCACGTAACTTCTGAAGAACCAGACGCACCTGGGTAACATGTTGTTCCATTGATTCAGAATAAATCAGGATGTCGTCTAAGTAAACGACCACGAATTTCCCTAGGAAGTCACGGAGCACATCATTAATCAGGTCTTGAAAAACTGCTGGAGCATTGGACAAGCCGAACGGCATCACCAGGTACTCGTAGTGACCTGACTGAGTACTGAAGGCCGTCTTCCACTCATCTCCAGATTTGATTCGGATGAGGTTGTACGCTCCTCTAAGGTCAATTTTAGAAAAAATCACAGCCGAACGTAGCTGATCAAAGAGTACAGATATCAGCGGCAAAGGATAAGTATTTTTAACTGAGATCTTATTCAGGGCTCTAAAGTCAATGCAAGGTCTAAGCGAGCCATCCTTTTTCTCCACAAAGAAGAAACCTGCACTTAAAGGAGATTTTGATGGTCTAATAAATCCTTTCCCTAGGCTCTCCTTAACATAATCATTCATGGCCGCAGTTTCTGGCCCGGATAAAGCATATAATCTTCCCTTTGGTAATGCGGCACCAGGAATAAGCTCAATAGCACAATCATACGGCCGATGAGGAGGCAGAATGTCCGCATTGCCTTTGGAGAACACATCAGCAAACTCCTGGTATTCCACAGGAATGAGTTCAGGAATGGCAGCTGCTACTCTGACTGGAAACGTAATACATTCCCTATCACAAAAGGTACCCCATTGTGAAATCTCCCCCGACCGCCAATCAATGGTGGGATTATGAAAGGCCAGCCAAGGGTGACCCAGAACTACTGGAACTGCTGGGCAATGAGTAAGGAAGAACTCGATTTTTTCAGAATGTAGAGCTCCTACTGTAAGTAATACAGGGGGTGTACGGAGAGAAATAACCCCATTGGACAGTGGACTCCCATCTAAGCCATGCATGGTGACACACCTACCCAAAGGTAACTGAGGAATGCCTAAGGCCTTAGCCCAAGTTAAATCCATAAAGTTTCCTGCAGCTCCACTGTCAACAAAAGCCGACACCGAAGAACTGAGGCTGCCAAAGGAAACTTTAACTGGGACTAAAAGGGAGTTATTCGAGGAGATAAGCTGCAGACCTAGGTGAACCCCCTCACAATTCACCTGGTCAAAGCGTTTCCCGACTTGTTCGGACAATTACGAGAAAAATGTCCCTTACCCCCACAGTACAGGCAAAGACCAGAATTTTGCCTTCTGGCTCTTTCTTCAGGAGACAGCCGGGAGAGACCCATCTGCATGGGCTCCTCTACGTCCTCAGGAATGGAATATACACACGGACTTGACCTTACAGGTGCTCCTTTTTCAGCCCTCCGCTCTCTGAGACGACGATCTATCTTAATAGAAAGCTCCATGAGCTTATCGAGAGTCTCAGGAGCGGGGTACTGAAGAAGACTGTCTTTTATAGACTCTGATAAGCCGAGGCGAAACTGACTGCGCAGGGCTGGGTCATTCCAGCCACAGTCGTTCGACCAACGGCGAAACTCCGTACAATAAACCTCTGCAGGATTTCTACCCTGTCTGAGAGCGCGCAACTGACTTTCAGCGGACGCCTCTCTATCAGGGTCATGATACAAGAGCCCTAAAGACCCAAAAAAAGCGTCCACTGACAACAATGCCGGATCCTCTGCTTTTAAACCAAATGCCCAGGTCTGAGGATCCCCCTGGAGCAAAGAAATAATAATCCCGACCCGCTGAGATTCAGTACCCGAGGAAATCGGTCTTAAACGAAAATAAAGTTTACAGGATTCTTTAAAATTAAAAAACTCTTTCCTATCACCAGAAAAACGGTCAGGCAAATGCATCTTTGGTTCAGGAACTACCTTCGGGGAAGCTCGCAAAAGATCTTCCTGCGACTTCACCCGAAGAGAAAGATCCTGAACCATCTGAGTAAGTTCTTGAATCTGGCTGACTAAGAGCTGACCAGGATTTGGCCCTAAACTTGTAGGATTCATGAGGCCGATAAACTCTCACAAAACTGAATAAGAAAAAATTAAACCCTGTTTAATTTTAAGTTTTGGTATGGCCGGTAATAATGTTATGATTCCAGCACTCCTGGCCAGAGGAGATCTTATGACAATGACCGGAGCACTGGAATGGAATGCTGGGAACGGGAGCAGGAAAGAATAATAGCCCCTGGCGCCCTAACTCTGTTGTCTCACCCGTGCTATCGGAAATCCCTTGCGAGACTATGGTTTCTTGAGCCCTTGGCAGCCGCGTTTGAAGGGCGGATTATGTCTGCCCAACTCCGATGCCCCCCGGTCTTAATGAGAGACAAAGGGAAATCCGAGGCATGATGATAACAAGAGGACCTCTAGCTAACAACAGGCCAGGGGCTACGAGCTAACTAAAAAACCTAAAGTATGTGCGGAAAAACCGCCAGGGAAAAGGACAACCAAAATCCACTTGTCCAAAACTCCTACCCGGCACCGCCGGATACCAGAGTGGACCTGTGGAAGCGGAACCCTCCGCAAAATGCTCCAAACACAAATAATAAAGGGTAAAGCGGCCGAGCCGCTACACACGGCAGAGCCGCGACTCACGAACACCACTGGATGTTAAACGGTGATCGGTCAGGACTCCAGGGACGAGATGATAACTCCCGAGTACAGGACTTCAGAGGACTGGAACGACCGGATACAGCAAGACTGGAAACAGACTCTCAGCAAACAAAGACAGCATGCAGGAAGCTATTACCGGCGTCTGTGAGAAGCCCTGAGAGTGTATTTAAACAGGAGTCCTCCAATCAGCTGCTGACAGAGCTGATTAGAATGAATGCCATGCAGCTGCCTTGCTGCACGGCCAGAGATCAGGTGCACCTATTAATTAAACAGGACCCAGCAACGGGGAACGCGGTCCGCCAGTGGCGTCCCCGTTGCTAGGGTCCGTGCGGCTCAGCGCGCTCGGCGTCTAGCGTTGCTAGGGAGCCGGCGGCTGTACGCGCACGGCGTCCCTAGTTGCTAGGCGCCGGGCCGCGCAGACGAGCGGACCCCGGCGCCTAACAGTGGGCTGATGTATATGGGTAAGACCGTGCAAACATTCCGAGAACGAATGACAAAGCACCGATCCTCTATCCATTTGGTGTATTTGAATGACTAATCTGATAAGTCAGTAGCGGCTCATTTTCTAACGGAAATTGCTTCATTGCGCTATATGGTGATTGACTGTATTCTACCCTTAAGCAGAGCTAGTGATCGTGGACTAATTCTTCTTAAAAGAGAGGCAACATGGATTCACCAAATGACACGGTGGCCCCTAGAGGGCTGAATGAACATAATTCATTGTCAATGTTTATTTAATAGGTGACTCATGAGGTGGCTCCCATAGTGTAAGGACTCTGCACTATATAAGTGATATTATTATTATTATTAACCTGTATTTATATGGCGCCAGAAGGTGTCCGCAGAAGGTGTTTTATGTACAGAGTACATAAACAAATAAGCAAAACAAGAAAACAGTGATTTACAGTTCAAGACAATATGGGACAAGTACAGGGTATATAAAAATAGCTGCATCAGCAGATGTCACTGATACAAATATCAGGGTGGCAGAAAACTGAGGGATTTGGTGCTTTCGAAGGGACAATGGAGTAGAAGATGGTTTAAGTATGAATAGGAAACCCACATGAGGGAAGAGGGCACTGCTCGTGAGATCTTAAATTCTTTTTTTCTAAAAAAGTCTATGTTATGTACAGGTATGCTTTTTCACAAAGTGCATATGGTATTTTGTTTGTCTGATAAGCATATCCTGAAGGTCCTCTTGAAGTGTATACAGAGCCGGCCATAGGCATAGGCAAACTAGGCAATTGCCTAGGGCATTTGATATGCCTAGGGGCATCAGCAGCTTCTGCTGATTAAAATGATATGCGGCATGCCTATATTATGTGTGTGGCATTTCATATGCAGATACAGCCACAGTCTCACACAGTATATAGGCATGCTGCATATCATTTTAATCAGCAGAATCTGCTTGTGTATCCTAGCCACATAGCAATGCAAATAAGATGCATTTTCATATAAAAAAAAGGTGTGCCCAACGTTAGCATTGAGGCAATATTTATGAGGACACATCTGTATCCAAGCAGAGGCAGAGGTCACAGTGTTAGTGGAAGTGTGAGTGCTGTGTGATGTGAGTGAGTTGGTTGTGCAGTAGTGTTCGGAATATGTGTAAGGAGCATTATGTGTGTCATGTAAAAATGCATTAATAATGTGCAACATATGTGTAAGGGGCACTATGTGTGTCATTATGTGTGTAATGGCATTAATAATGTGCGGCATGTGTAACAGGGTACTACTGTATGTGTGTCATTATGTGTATAGGGGCACTAATAATGTGCAGCAAATGTGTAGGGGGCACTGTGTGTGTCATTATGTGTATAAGGGCATTAATAATGTGCGGCATATGTGTAAGGGACATTATGTGTAAAAGGGCATTAATAAAGGTTGTCATAATGTGTAAGGCGCATTATGTTTATAAGGACATTAATAAGGTGTCTCATATGTGTAAGGGGCATTACTGTGTGGAATGTGTGTAAATGCATTACTAATGTGTGGCATTATGTGTATAAGGTGCTCTACTATGTGGCGTTGCATATAGAAAGGACACTACTGTGTCGTCTAATGTGAATAAAGAGCAATAGGGTGTAGTGTAATGTGAATAAGGAGCAATTCAGTGTAATGTAATGTGAATAAGGGGCTCTACTGTGAGGAGTAACATTTATAAGGTAAAGTGATACTACTGTGGGATGTAATATGAATTATGGACACTATCGCATGATCATATGTGAATAAAGTTGCAGTACTGTGTGGCGTAATTGGAATTGGGGTTATTGTGTGGCCATGCCCCTTGCCAGCAAAAACACACCCCTTTTTTGGTCTGTGCGCCAAATATGCGAACTGTTCCTATTTAAAATATAGGGGGTACAAGGTCAGAGGCGGAACCAACGGTGGTGCTAGGGGGCACCAGCTAAAATCTTGCCTAGGGCATCACATTGGTTAGGGCCGGCTCTGAGTGTATACACGCTATGCTTTTTAATATTTATTTTAATTATTATATTTTGGATATAGTGGTTTGAGTATTCATGTTTTAAAGTTAAGGTGATACAGGTTGAGTATCCCGTATCCAAATATTCCTAAATACGGAATATTCCAAAATACGGACTTTTTTGAGTGAGAGTGAAATAGTGAAACCTTTGTTTTTTGATTGCTCAATGTACACAAACTTTGTTTAATACACAAGGTTATTAAAAATATTGTATTAAATGACCTTCAGGCTGTGTGTATAAGGTGTATATGAAACATAAATGAATGCTGTATCTGTATTTGCACTGGGAGCCTAGGTGCCCATTCTCCATATTATTACATGGTGATTTTTTTTTTTCAGACTTGTGCCAGGGTTCTCAGTGCCACTTATTTTTATTTATTGTAGTAATTACGGATGCTGATATTTTTGTTGCTGACATTTTCACTGAGACTTCCACTGAGGTAGAACGCATGCCGGAAGTGTACACTCATTTCATATTTTCATTAATATGATTACTTCCGCGTGAGGGCTGTACTTACAGTGCTGGGATACCCAATATTATGTTGTGTGGCTTAGTGTGAGAAAGGTTTAATATAGCTCTATGCAAATGGCTGGTACTGAACGTTGGTGGAGCGCAGACTGGAAGTCGTTATAATATGATCTCCAACGCGGCTTCTGTGTTTCTAGTTGTTGTGAGACAAGATGTTTTCATTAAGGGAGACTTTACATTAATAATATCTGTTGTCTCTTTTGTTGGTGGCTATAGTTGTTTTGTTTCTTTGAGACCCTGTGCACAGAATGAGAATGACGCAACTTCTGGTGGCACCCTATGTGTTTGGGCCTTGTGGGATGGGGTTGGGTAGTAATAGACCTCGTTGTGAAAGGAGATGTGTTTGCACTGGATTTTCAGGTTCTCCTATGCTCTTGACAAAGGTCCCCCAGAGGACTGAAACGTTGGCATTTGCTATATATCCTGCTATTATGAGTGAATAAATATACAAGTTTGCAATACAATGGAAGTCTGGTGAGTGCTCTCCTCCATTAACACAATTTCTACATAAAGGCACCCTACAAAGCTGACCTTGAGAATTTGCACCCCAGTAATAATAATAATAATAATAATAATAATAATAATAAATTATATTTATATAGCACTTTTCTTCTAATATGACTCAATGTGCTTTACATTTGTCTCTACAGCTCAAAATACAAAACAAGCACAAAACAGTACATACTATTTGTGAAATGCTTGAGTAAATAGGTAAGTCTTAAGTCTGAGGCAAAAAACTGAAAGGTCGACCCCAAGATTAATTCAGTGGGATTCTAAGTACTGTTAGTAGACCTTCATCTACAGATCGTAGTAATCGAATGGGACAGTAAGGAATCAAAAGCTGCTATAAGCACCTTGGACCCTGATCATGTAGGGCCTTGAAAGTGAGTAAGCCAATCTTGAAAACGATTCGCCATCTTACAGGTAGCCAGTGAAGGGAGTAGAGAATGTTTGTTATGTGGCTGGAATGGGGCTAGTTGGTTAATAGTCTGGCTGCTGCATTTTGTACCATCTGTAAGCAGTGCAATTATTTTGCAGGGAGAGCAAGGTAGAGGGCATTGTTGTAGTCTAGACGTGATGATACAAATGCACGTATGACTTTAGGCAGATCTTCTGAAGGAATTAAGTGCTTGATTCTGGCTGTGTTCCTCAGATGAAACAATGAGGATTTGATTGTGGCAGATACCTGATGTTTAAGTATCAAGCCACTATCCAGGACAAAACCAAGATTCAGCACATGTTCAATGTTTTGTAGTTCTGACCTCCCAGGCGTAAGTCCTGTTGGTTGGCTATGCTGCAGTATTGTCCTGTGACCTATTATCAGGACTTCAGATTTTTCAGGTTTCAGTTGCAGACAACTACTCCTGGAGCTGAGCTAGACAGCCATTTAGGGTTGTTATTGAGTTATCTTAACTTGGAGCAAAGGACAGGAACAGTTGTGTATCATCTGCATAGCAGTGGTAGACCAGGCCATGACGTCTGATTATTTCACCCAGTGGTAGCATGTATAATACAAAAAGCATGGGAGATAGTATGGAACCCTGTGGGACACCACAAGTCAATGACACTGGTGACGATGAGTATACTCCAGAGGAAGCTGTCTGTCACCTGCCAGTGAGAAATTTGAACCAGCTGTACCATGCACTCTACATAAATTCTTCAGGCGCTCAATTAGAATCCCACGGTCCATGGTGTCAAATGCTGCAGAAAGATCCAGAAGGATTAAGATTGAACAGTCACCTCTGTCTGTTGCCATTAGATCATTAAGCAAATGTACAGTACCAGGGCTGTTTCGGTGCTATGTTTTCTCCTGAATCCTGACTGGAATGGATCATAAATATCATGGGTTGGCAGGTGGGTCTCCAGCTGAGTTGCAACCCCTTTCTCAATAACCTTTCCTAGAAAAGGAAGATTTGATACTGGTCTGCAGTTGGTCATGCAGTCTGGGTCTAAATTAGATTTTTTAAGAAGTTGTCTGACAATTGCTTCCTTTAGTGGTTCAGGGAAAGTGACTGTCTGCAAAGAGCATTGAACTACTTTTGCAAATACAGGGCCAATTATTTCCCTACACCGTAATAGAAGCTTTGTTGAGGCAGGGTCTAGATCACAGGTGGTGGGACGCAACATTAGGGTACTTTCAGCGATGTCTTTTACTTTTACTTCCATTTGGTCAAAGCTGTTCCATGAAGACAGACTGGCATGCTTGGTACTCCTTTGGTAGCACTGTGGGGATTCCAGACCGGATGGTGGATACTTTATCTGCAAAGAATTTTGCAAACTCATTGCATCTTAACTGGGAGAGGATTTCATCAGGCTGCAGGCATGCTGGTTTGCAAAGCATCTCCACTGTATGGAAAAGCTGAGCTGGCCTATTGGTCGCTGCAATGATCTAATTTGAAAGGAATTCTGTTTTCTTGCGGGTGATTGTTGATTGATATTTTCCAATATGTTTGGTTAGTGTTATCATCCTCTATCAGGTTTTGTTTTCCTCCGTCGTCTTTCAAGTTTATGACCCCTTTTCTTGAGTTCACGAACACTGTTGTCAAACCACGAGCCTTGACGGTTTGGTTTGCAGGGTCGTATACGCACAGGGGCGATAATAACCATGGCAGCTGTCACATTCCTGTTATAGTAACAGACTAGGGAACATGGATCGTTACAGGCCCCAGTTAATGTCCAGGTTTGCTGCAAGAGTCTGGGGAGTCATACCCCTCCTTGGGCGATACCTGGTCAATTCCATGAGCAAAGTTCTATTTCGAGGGGTTGCAATTGAGAACTGTACTGAGTGGTGGTCTGACCATGTGACTGGGTTTATTTTTAGATCAGAGACTGTGGGGTAAATTTACTAAGATGGGAGTTCTACTTAAGATAGGATGTTGCCCATAGCAACCAATCAGATTCCAGGAATTATCCTCTAGAACAGAGGTTCTCAAACTCGGTCCTCGGGGGCCCACACAGTGCATGTTTTGCAGGTCTCCTCACAGAATCGCAAGTGAAATAATTAGCTCCACCTGTGGACCTTTTAAAATGTGTCAGTGAGTAATTAATTCACCTGTGCACCTGCTGGGTTACCTGCAAAACATGCACTGTGTGGGCTCCCGAGGACCGAGTTTGAGAACCTCTGCTCTAGAACGTGCTAGATAAATGAGAAGTAGAATTTGATTGGTTGCTATGGGCAACATCCCATCTTAAATAGAACTCCCATTTTAATAAATTTCCCCCCTCTAATCCAATCTGGAAGACAAGATCAAGAGTGTGACCACTTTTATGTGTAGCAGAGGGAATGACTTGTGTGAGGCCCAGAGCAGTCATTGTGCAAAGGACGTCTTAGCCAAGGCGTGAGAGCTCATCATTGACACATGTATTAAAATCCCCAAGGATGCTCCAGAACTAGTCCAGCAGTTGTGAATTTAAAGTTATTGAGAGTGCGGCCATATTCTGGTACTATAGATATATATATATATATATATATATATATAATCATTATTCCCAAGATCCCACATTCATCTCTTACCCAGATTGAACTGATTCTTTTCTTCCAGTAACTTTGAATATGTGTTGATAAAGTCCAGATAATTCTTTGGGGTGACATAATTGCTGCGTCTTAGTTTCTGCTGGAATTTTTTGCTGAATTTTCCCACAGAATCATGCACCATAACAACATGACCAATCACTGGCTCCAAATGCTGGGATGGGATCATTTCATTTACGCCTGAAACATATAAAAAGCAGTATATGAAATGAATAAATTGGAATTACTATACTTTATACCTTAATCTTACTAACATTTTACACTGATGGCAAAAGGATTTCAGCAGTTTTCTTAGGTCCCGATTCAGCACGAATCGGTGAAGTGCTGAAATCAGTATTTGGCAATTTCCGTACTTCTGCGCATGCACGAGGACTTAGATTGTGCTCGCTTGCGGGGATGGGGCGTTGTGGCGATGGCGTTATAGGTGAGGTGTTAGGGGGCGCAATCCGGACAACTGAGGCGTGCCTGGACGGTTTGCGTGGTGGGCCGCGGTGGCTGCGTGACATTACACGCGGCCACTGCAATCTAAAACATGGCGGCCCAGCGACTGCCTACGCAGCTAGGGTTGCGCAGGTTGGGGGCTACCCTAAACATGCGAGCGCTTTGCTGTTTAACAAAGCACTCACATTTTAGCAGGTGGGGGTGGGGGGGGGCAGGACCTGGCATGTCGTGTAGCCTTGCCCTGTGCTGGGCCGTCCCCCGCATGCTAGTGGAATGAGTTGTAGTTTTGCTAATTTTCGCAAAACTACAACTCGTGCTGAATTAGGCCCTTAGTTACTAAGTGATATAAATAAAAATGTTCTGTTTAGTCATCTGGGACCATTTATAATTTATGTAAATGGGATGAATTTATAATATTGTTTTTACTTGTGTTTTTTTGTATTATTTTAGATTGACAATTTGTGTATTAAACCGTTTTATTGTGATCTGGCAGTGCTCTTTATGTCTAATTATCTTATATATAGGCCAATGAAAGCCTGAGGGATTTTTCATCGGGCAATCATTTGCAATACCCTTACAAGCACCTGCTGTAAGTGGACTACAGCAATGTTATCACATATACAATACATCTAGGTAACATCCATGAGTATTAACACAAATACTGTATTTTAACATGGTTTGGCAGAAAGCACTGTAGAACTTAATACACTCACCTAAAAATGATTTAGCAACAGCATATAGAGCTTGTGGTGGCCAAGGCAGGAACCAATCAATCCCAGTATTATTCACCAAACCTTGAAATATAAGAAATACATTTGTTTTAAAGATTGAATGCATTAGGAAAAAATCATTCATACACATTTTACACTCAGTTTCCCTATTATGTCTGTATATAAAAGACAGCTATATGCACTGCATACAGCTGCACTGAGCACCTTTACCACAGCAGCCTATATCGCGCCCAGGTCCCATTCAGCAAGCGATTATCTATAAATAGACCCCTACGTGTTTATTTTTTTCCCTTCAATGTATTTTTTATTAAAGTTTTGTTCCGAATAGCTGGAAGGGATGGAATACAGAAGAAAGAAGGGGAAGAAATCAACTATGTTGATAGCACATTATGAATTCATACATGCCCAGTCAACACTCATGAAAACCCTGACCCCTATGTGTTTTAGAAGGTAAAAGAGTGAAGACGTTTCTAACTAATTTGCAAATCAAAATAGCTTATGCTTCCTGCAATCACGTAGTATGTTTAGGGTCAGAATATTATGGCACTTTATAAAGATTAGGACTGATATAGCCCGACTACAAGAAATTTAGGTCAAAATGATAAATCTAGGCTTAGCTTAGGTTCACCAATTATGGTATGAAAAATAGGGGTAATAATTAGTTTACGTAAAGTGTAACGCACACACACAGTATCAGTTTACTACTAGCAATTTGCCAAGACAGAGCTTTTTCACAAGACCAGTACCGGTGCTCCAACCTTCTTAAATGCAAACAATAATATTCATGGGGCAAAATTTTTATACCACAACTACACTTTATATGTGGTTTATGGTAAATATAGCCCATACTGTGTTTTTACACACAATTTGACACTGCTAAGTAACTAGACATCCTGCTGCCTAATGTGGTAATTCACCCTCTCTCATCCCATACACAAACTACGAACACTGAAAGTTGTGCGCACTTTAAAAATTAAATATAAAATGAATATATATATGAAAGACTGCGTATTACCGAGATGAATACAAATTAAATAACCATGCTTGTACTTAACTATATCCATCATCAGGGTCGGATTAGCCCACAGGGGAACAGGGGAAACCACCGGTGGGCCCCACTGCCTGTGGGCCCTCCTTCTCCTCTAGGGATCAGGTTCCAGACTCTATTCTAGTGAACTTCAATTATGCATTATACTTATGTTACATTATACTTCACAAGAATATGGTTAATTATATATTTACCAAGGGATACAGAACATGTACTCTGTAGTGGTTAGCCAACCTCCTGTGGTGACTGGCCATGCCCCAGTGGATCCTGGCCACACCCTTAAGCATGGGCCCCTATAACAGCATTCCCCCGGTGGGCCCATCATGCCCCAGTCCGACACTGTCCATCATGCTCTCTCTCCCCTCTGTAGTAGACTGCCATGCTAGGAGGGAGGTGCTTCTCCAAATTAAAAAATGTAAGTTGAGTAACAGTATAGGAGAGAAGATGTGCGCTGCAGATATACACTGAGGGGATGGGTGCATTACAACCTGTTTGACTTTTATATGATCCCATCAGGACACTGGCTTTATATAGATATTATTACTGAACAATATATTTTACATTAATGGTTCATATATCAAAAATTGTCAAATGCATTTAGCGTCTAACCACTATTAAATCTATCAGAGAGGTAAATGTGCTGCTTGTTATATTTCAAAATAGAAAATTTCTATTTTTTTTATTATTTCACAGCAGTTTGTCCGTCCCCCAAGCTTACGGCCTGAGAGAGGTGCCTGAGGCTGGCTCCATACAAGCACACACCTGCCCTGCGCAAAGTTGTGATGTGAAATACTTTGAATGGCACAACAGAAAATAAGATTTTACTCACCGGTAAATCTATTTCTCGTAGTCCGTAGTGGATGCTGGGAACTCCGTAAGGACCATGGGGAATAGACGGGCTCCGCAGGAGACTGGGCACTCTAAAAGAAAGATTAGGTACTATCTGGTGTGCACTGGCTCCTCCCACTATGACCCTCCTCCAGACCTCAGTTAGGATACTGTGCCCGGAAGAGCTGACACAATAAGGAAGGATTGTGAATCCCGGGTAAGACTCATACCAGCCACACCAATCACACCGTATAACTCGTGATACTATACCCAGTTAACAGTATGAAATATAACTGAGCCTCTCAACAGATGGCTCAACAATAACCCTTAGTTAGGCAATAACTACATACAAGTATTGCAGACAATCCGCACTTGGGATGGGCGCCCAGCATCCACTACGGACTACGAGAAATAGATTTACCGGTGAGTAAAATCTTATTTTCTCTGACGTCCTAGTGGATGCTGGGAACTCCGTAAGGACCATGGGGATTATACCAAAGCTCCCAAACGGGCGGGAGAGTGCGGATGACTCTGCAGCACCGAATGAGAGAACTCAAGGTCCTCCTCAGCCAGGGTATCAAAATTGTAGAATTTTGCAAACGTGTTTGCCCCTGACCAAGTTGCAGCTCGGCAAAGTTGTAAAGCCGAGACCCCTCGGGCAGCCGCCCAAGATGAGCCCACTTTCCTCGTGGAATGGGCTTTTACTGATTTAGGATGCGGCAATCCAGCCGCAGAATGCTCCAGCTGAATTGTGCTACAAATTCAGCGAGCAATAGTCTGCTTAGAAGCAGGAGCACCTATTTTGTTGGGTGCCTACAGGATAAAAAGCGAGTCAATTTTCCTGACTCCAGCCGTCCTGGAAATATAAATTTTTAAGGCCCTGACTACGTCCAGTAACTTGTAATCTACCAAGTCCCTAGTAGCCGCAGGCACTACAATAGGTTGGTTCAAGTGAAAAGCTGATACCACCTTAGGGAGAAACTGGGGACGAGTCCTCAATTCTGCCCTATCCATATGGAAAATCAGATAAGGGCTTTTACATGACAAAGCCACCAATTCTGACATACGCCTGGCCGAAGCCAAGGCCAATAACATGACCACTTTCCACGTGAGATATTTCAAATCCACAGTTTTAAGTGGCTCAAATCAATGTGATTTTAGGAAACTCAACACCACGTTGAGATCCCAAGGTGCCAAAGGAGGCACAAAAGGGGGCTGAATATGTAGCACTCCCTTTACAAATGTCTGAACTCCAGGCAGTGAAGCCAGTTCTTTCTGGAAGAAAATCGACAGAGCCGAAATCTGGACCTTAATGGAACCCAAGTTTAGGCCCATAGTCACTCCTGACTGTAGGAAGTGCAGAAAACGACCCAGCTGAAATTCCTCTGTTGGGGCCTTCCTGGCCTCACACCACGCAACATATTTTCGCCAAATACGTGATAATGGTTTGCGGTTACTTCTTTCCTGGCTTTTATCAGCGTAGGAATGACTTCCTCCGGAATGCCCTTTTCCTTTAGGATCCGGAATTCAACCGCCATGCCGTCAAACGCAGCCGCGGTAAGTCTTGGAACAGACAGGGCCCCTGCTGTAGCAGATCCTGTCTGAGCGGTAGAGGCCATGGGTCTTCTGATATCATTTCTTGAAGTTCTGGGTACCAAGCTCTTCTTGGCCCATCCGGAACCACGAGTATCGTTCTTACTCCTCGTTTTCTTATTATTCTCAGTACCTTTGGTATGAGAGGCAGAGGAGGGAATACATAAACCGACTGGTACACCCACGGTGTCACTAGAGCGTCCACAGCTATTGCCTGAGGGTCCCTTGACCTGGCGCAATATCTAGTTTTTTGTTTAGGCGGGACGCCATCATGTCCACCTGTGGCCTTTCCCAACGGTTTACCAACAGTTGGAAGACTTCTGGATGAAGTCCCCACTCTCCCGGGTGTAGGTCGTGTCTGCTGAGGAAGTCTGCTTCCCAGTTGACCACTCCCGGAATGAACACTGCTGACAGTGCTAAGACGTGATTTTCCGCCCATCGGAGAATCCTTGTGGCTTCTGCCATCGCCATCCTGCTTCTTGTGCCGCCTTGTCGGTTTACATGGGCGACTGCCGTGATGTTGTCTGATTGGATCAGTACCGGCTGGTTTTGAAGCAGAGGCCTTGCCAGACTTACGGCATTGTATATGGCCCTCAGTTCCAGAATATTTATGTGTAGGGACGACTCCTGACTTGACCAAAGTCCTTGGAAATTTCTTCCCTGTGTGACTGCCCCCCAGCCTCGAAGGCTGGCATCCGTGGTTACCAGGACCCAGTCCTGTATGCCGAATCTGCGGCCCTCTTGAAGATGAGCACTCTGCAGCCACCACAGTAGAGATACCCTGGTCCTTGGAGACAGGGTTATCAGCCGATGCATCTGAAGATGCGATCCCGACCACTTGTCCAAGAGGTCCCACTGAAAGGTTCTTGCATGGAACCTGCCGAATGGAATTTTGCTTTGTAAGAAGCTACCATCTTTCCCGGGACTCGTGTGCAGTGATGCACCGATACCTGTTTTGGTTTCAGGAGGTCTCTGACTAGAGATGACAGCTCCTTGGCTTTCTCCTGCGGAAGAAACACTTTTTTCTGTTCTGTGTCCAGAACCATCCCCAGGAACAGTAGGTGTGTGGTAGGAACCAGCTGTGACTTTGGAATGTATAGAATCCATCCGTGCTGTTGTAGCACTTCCCGAGATAGTGCTACTCCGACCAACAACTGCTCCTTGGACCTCGCCTTTATAAGGATATCGTCCAAGTACGGGATAATTAAAACTCCCTTTTTTTCGAAGGAGTATCATCATTTCTGCCATTACCTTGGTAAAGACCCTCGGTGCCGTGGACAGTCCAAACGGCAGTGTTTGGAATTGGTAATGGCAATCCTGTACCACAAACCTGAGGTACTCCTGGTGAGGATGGTAAATGGGGACATGTAGGTAAGCATCCTTGATGTCCAGGGATACCATGTAATCCCCCTCCTCCAGGCTTGCAATAACCGCCCTGAGCGATTCCATCTTGAACTTGAATTTTTTTATGTATGTGTTCAAGGATTTCAAATTTAAACTGGGTCTCACCGAACCGTCCGGTTTCGGTACCACAAACAGTGTGGAATAGTAACCCCGTCCTTGTTGAAGTAGGGGCACCTTGACTATCACCTGCTGGGAATACAGCTTGTGAATTGCCTCTAGCACAGCCTCCCTGCCTGAGGGAGTTGTCGGCAAGGCAGATTTGAGGAAACGGCGGGGGGGGGGGACGCCTCGAATTCCAGCTTGTACCCCTGAGATACTACTTGAAGGATCCAGGGATCCACCAGTGAGCGAGCCCACTGATCGCTGAAATTTTTGAGGCGGCCCCCCCCCCCCCACCGTACCTGGCTACGCCTGTGGAGCCCCCGCGTCATGCGGTGGACTCAGAGGAAGCGGGGGAAGAATTTTGATTCTGGGAACTGGCTGACTGGTGCAGCTTTTTCCGTCTTCCCTCGTCTCTGTGCAGAAAGGAAGCGCCTTTGACCCGCTTGCTTTTCTGAAGCCGAAAGTACTGTACCTGATAATACAGTGCTTTCTTAGGCTGTGAGGAAACCTGAGGTAAAAAATTTTCTTCCCAGCTGTTGCTGTGGATACGAGGTCCCAGAGACCATCCCCAAACAATTCCTCACCCTTATAAGGCTCTATGTGCCTTTTAAAGTCAGCATCACCTGTCCAGTGTCGGGTCTCTAATATCCTCCTGACAGAATGGACATTGCATTAATTCTGGATGCCAGCCGGCAAAATATCCCTCTGTGCATCCCTCATATATAAGACGACGTCTTTAATATGCTCTTATGTTCGCAAAATAGTATCCCTGTTTGACAGGGTCACAGACCACGCTGCAGCAGCACTATCTGCAGGTCTCAGTCTAGTACCTGAGTGTGTAAATACAGACTTCAGGATAGCCTCCTGCTTTTTATCAGCAGGTACCTTCAAAGTGGCCGTATCCTAAGACGGCAGTGCCACCTTTTTTGACAAACGTGTGAGCGCCTTATCCACCCTAGGGGATATCTCCCAGCGTAACTTATCCTCTGGCGGGAAAGGGTACGCCATCAGTAACTTTTTAGAAATTACCAGTTTCTTATCGGGGGAACCCACGCTTTTTCACACTTCATTCACTTAATTGATGGGGGAACAAAACACTACCTGCTTTTTCTCCCCAAACATAAAACCCTTTTTTAGTGGTACTTGGGTTAATGTCAGAAATGTGTAACACATTTTTTATTGCCGGGATCATGTAACGGATGTTCCTAGTGGATTGTGTATATGTCTCAACCTCGTCGACACTGGAGTCAGACTCCGTGTCGACATCTGTGTCTGCCATCTGAGGGAGCCGGCGTTTTTGAGCCCCTGATGGCCTTTGAGATGCCTGGGCAGGCGCGGGCTGAGAAGCCGGCTGTCCCACAGCTGTTACGTCATCCAGCCTTTTATGTAAGGAGTTGACACTGTCGGTTTATACCTTCCACCTATCCATCCACTCTGGTGTCGGCCCCACAGGGGGCGACATCACATTTATCGGCATCTGCTCTGCCACCACATAAGCCTCCTCATCAAACGTGTCGACACAGCCGTACCGACACACCGCACACACACAGGGAATGCTCTGACTGAGGACAGGACCCCACACAGCCCTTTGGGGAGACAGAGAGAGAGTATGCCAGCACACACCAGAGCGCTATATAATTTAGGGATTAACACTATATTGAGTGAATTTTTCCCAATAGCTGCTTGTATATACAATATTGCGCCTAAATTTAGTGCCCCCCCTCTCTTTTTAACCCTTTGAGCCTGCAAACTACAGGGGAGAGCCTGGGGAGCTGTCTTCCAGCTACACTGTGAAGACAAAATGGCGCCAGTGTGCTGAGGGAGATAGCTCCGCCCCTTTTTCGCTGACTTTTCTCCCGCTTTTTTATGGATTCTGGCAGGGGTATTTATCACATATATAGCCTCTGGGGCTATATATTGTGATATATTTGCCAGCCAAGGTGTTTTTATTGCTGCTCAGGGCGCCCCCCCCCCCAGCGCCCTGCACCCTCAGTGACCGGAGTGTGAAGTGTGTATGAGGAGCAATGGCGCACAGCTGCAGTGCTGTGCGCTACCTTGGTGAAGACTGATGTCTTCTGCCGCCGATTTTCCGGACCTCTTCTTGCTTCTGGCTCTGTAAGGGGGTCGGCGGCGCGGCTCCGGGAACGAACACCAAGGCCAGTTCCATGCGGTCGATCCCTCTGGAGCTAATGGTGTCCAGTAGCCTAAGAAGCCCAAGCTAGCTGCAAGCAGGTAGGTTCGCTTCTTCTCCCCTTAGTCCCTCGATGCAGTGAGCCTGTTGCCAGCAGGTCTCACTGTAAAATAAAAAACCTAAAATAAACTTTCTTTCTAGGAGCTCAGGAGAGCCCCTAGTGTGCATCCAGCTTGGCCGGGCACAGAAATCTAATTGAGGTCTGGAGGAGGGTCATAGTGGGAGGAGCCAGTGCACACCAGATAGTACCTAATCTTTCTTTTAGAGTGCCCAGTCTCCTGCGGAGCCCGTCTATTCCCCATGGTCCTTACGGAGTTCCCAGCATCCACTAGGACGTCAGAGAAACATAGGTCACTACTTACCTGGGAAATTTCTGCATCTGGTTCTTAATGTGTCACCAACTGGGGACATGCCAAGTAAGATGTGAAGGTTGTTGGCGCTCTTGTTAACAAAGAACTGCCAGATGCTTTCCTTGGCAGGGCCCACTCCATGTTTGCCAGCTTCATCTCTGACTTGGCTTAGAACAGATTCCTTCTCCTCA
Source organism: Pseudophryne corroboree (assembly GCF_028390025.1). NCBI lineage: Eukaryota > Metazoa > Chordata > Amphibia > Anura > Myobatrachidae > Pseudophryne > Pseudophryne corroboree. Next base: position 316,512,542 of record NC_086444.1, on the reverse strand, counting down.
TCTTGGAAAAGTGCTGGAACCATTCCTAAACAATGACCAAACAGTATATTATATGGTGTTGCCATTTTATAGACACTTCTGAATCTTTCAACCTTCCTGCTAAATAAATGATGTGATAATTGTGCAGCTACAGTAGGACTTAGATAGTGTTCTGTGCTGCTCCAGTGCTGCATGGAAATTGTGATGAATCACAACCCACATTATAATCAATAAAGTTCATTGAAAAAAAAGGATTTTAATGACCTACCCGTAAATCCTTTTCTCATAATCCATAAGGGATATTGGGGAGACTTAGTACGATGGGGTATAGATGTGGTCCAAAAGAGCCGGCTTTAAATTTCTTCACTGGGTGTGCTGGCTCCACCCCTCTATGCCCCCTCCCACAGACAGTTATAGGTAAAACAGTGCCCGAAGGAGAAAGAACATATATTAGAGAAGGAACATAATAACAATGAGTGGTGAGATTTATATTCCAGCACACCACTAACATACAACTAGCAAGGGCTGGTAACACTAACAGCAACAGCTGAACAGTTAACCACATAAAAGAGAACCTGCAGAAAAGTCAACGCACTGAGGCGGGCGCCCAATATCCCTTATGGACTGGTAGGTAATTAAAATCCTATTATCTTTAGCATCCATAAGGGATATTGGGGAGACTTAGTACGATGGGGACGTCCCAAAGCTTCCAAAACGGGCGGGAACATGCGGAGACTTCTGCAGCACCGCCTGCCCAAACTGGGAATCCTCTTTGGCCAGGGTATCAAACTTGTAGAACTTCACAAAAGTGTTCTTCCCCGACCAGGTAGCAGCTCGGCATAGTTGCAAGGCCGAGACTCCACGGGCAGCCACCCAGGAAGAGCCCACCGATCTTGTAGAATGTGCCTTCAGAGACTTAGGAACAGGTAAGGCTGCCGACACATAGGCCTGTTGGATAGTAAGCCTAAGCCAATGAGCAATGGACTGCTTTTAAGCAGGACAACCCTTTTTCTGTGCATCATAGAGCACGAACAAGGAATCCGTGTTTCTGATCCGAGCCGTACGCTTGACATAGATCTTCAAGGCTCGCACAGCATCCAATGCTTCCAGGGGAGAAGAAGCGTCAGAACTTGATGGAACCATAATAGGTTGATTCAGGTGAAACGCAGAGACAACCTTCCGGAGGAACTGCTGTCTAACCCTGAGCTCTGCTCTGTCCTCGTAAAAGACCAAGTACAGACTTTTACACGATAAGGCCCCCAATTCTGAGACATGTCTAGCAGAAGCCAGGGCCAGTAACATCACCATCTTCCACAAAAGGTACTTGTCTTCTCCTGTCATCAGAGGTTCAAACCAGGAGGACTGTAGAAATTCCAACACCACATTCAAATCCCAGGGTCCCGTAGGCGGCACAAAAGGAGGTTGTATGTGGAGTACCCCTTGCAAGAAGGTCTGAACTTCTGACAATAGTGCCAGTTTCTTCTGGAAAAAAAATGGAGAGAGCTGAAATCTGGACCTTAACGGAACCCAGATGTAAGCCCTTATTCACACGAGCCTGCAGGAAACGTAAGAAACGTCCCAAGTGAAACTCTGCAGGTGTATACGTGCGTTCCTTGCACCAGGAAACATATCTTCTCCAGATATAATGATAGTGTTTTCAGGTCAAAGGTTTCCTGGCCTGAACCATGGTAGCAATAACCTTTTTGGAAAGGCCCTTGTGAGCTAGGATGTTCCGCTCAATCTCCATGCCGTCAAATGAAGTCGCCGTAAGTCCGGGTAGACGAACGGTCCTTGTTGAAGAAGATCTCTTCTTAGTGGTAGAGGCCAAGGGTCTTCGATGGACATGTCCAGAAGATCCGTGTACCACGCCCTCCGAGGCCAATCTATGGCAATCAGAATTGCCTGGACTCCTTGATTCCTGATTCGCTTGAGCACCCTTAGGAGCAACGGAATAGAAGGAAACAGGTAAACCAGCCAGTAAGGCCAAGGCTACGTCAGTGCATCCACTGTCCTTGCCTGAGGGTCCCTGGTTCGTGAGCAATACCAGTGAAGCTTCTTGTTGAGACGAGAAGCCATCATGTCTATATGTGGGCAACCCCACCAGTCGATGATCTGCGGAAACACCTGATGGTGGAGCCCCCATTCCCCCGGGTGGAGATCGTGACGACTCAGGAAGTCCACTTCCCAGTTGTCCACTCCCGGAATGAAGATTGCTGACATTGCTCTTGCATTTCTTTCCGACCAGAGGAGTATCTTTGACACCTCTCGCATGCAGGCTATGCTTTTTGTCCTTCCTTGCTGAATGATGTATGCCACTGCTGTGGCGTCGTCCGACTGTACTTGGATTGCGTGAACCTTGAGCAAAGGAGAGGCCTGAAGCAGAGCATTGTAGATTGCCCGAAGTTCCAGAATGTTGATCGGAAGGAGGGCTTCGTGGGCTGACCACCTGCCCTGGAACTGCGCCCCTTGGGTGACAGCTCCCCATCCTCTCAGACTCGCATCCGTTGTGAGGAGGATCCAATCCCTAATCCCGAAACTCCGGCCTTCCAGGAGATTGGAGGACTGCAGCCACCAAAGGAGGGAAAACCTGGCCTGAGGTGACAGCCGTATCATCTGGTGCATCTGTAGATGTGATCCGGACAACTTGCTCAGGAGATCCAATTGAAATGTTCTGGCATGGAACCTCCCATATTGGATCGCCTCACATGTTGGATCTTCCTCAGCAATCTTATGCAGAGATGTATGGATACTCAAGCAGGTCGAAGCACCATGCGGACCATCTCCTGAAGTGTTCTCGCTTTGTCCTCCGGGAGGAACACCTTCTGGACCACAGTATCCAGTAACATCCCCAGGAACAGGAACCGCTGAGTTGGCTCCAGGTGGGCCTTCTGTAAATTGAGAATCCACCCATGGTGTGACAGAAGTTGGATAGTGTGGTCGATATGGAGCAATAAAAACTCCCTGGATCTTGCTTTATCAGAAGAAGATCGTCCAGGTAAGGAACAACATTGACCTCCTGGACCCGGAGCTGGAACACCATCTCCGTCATTAGCTTTGTGAATACCCTCGGAGCTGTGGACAGGCCGAAGGGCAGTACCTGGAACTGGTAGTGGTCGTCCAGCAGGGCAAACCTCAGATAAGCCTGATGAGGTGGCCAAATAGGAATATGAAGGTAGGCATTCTTGATATCCAAGGAAATCATGAATTCCTGTTCTTCCAGGCCCGCAATCACTGCCCTCAAGGATTCCATTTTGAACTTGAAAACCTTTAGGTAAGGGTTCAAGGACATTAGATTCAAAAATAAGATTTTACTTACCGATAAATCTATTTCTCGTAGTCCGTAGTGGATGCTGGGGACTCCGTCAGGACCATGGGGAATAGCGGCTCCGCAGGAGACAGGGCACAAAAGTAAAAGCTTTAGGATCAGGTGGTGTGCACTGGCTCCTCCCCCTATGACCCTCCTCCAAGCCTCAGTTAGGATACTGTGCCCGGACGAGCGTACACAATAAGGAAGGATTTTGAATCCCGGGTAAGACTCATACCAGCCACACCAATCACACTGTACAACCTGTGATCTGAACCCAGTTAACAGCATGATAACAGCGGAGCCTCTGAAAAGATGGCTCACAACAATAATAACCCGATTTTTGTAACAATAACTATGTACAAGTATTGCAGACAATCCGCACTTGGGATGGGCGCCCAGCATCCACTACGGACTATGAGAAATAGATTTATCGGTAAGTAAAATCTTATTTTCTCTGACGTCCTAGTGGATGCTGGGGACTCCGTCAGGACCATGGGGATTATACCAAAGCTCCCAAACGGGCGGGAGAGTGCGGATGACTCTGCAGCACCGAATGAGAGAACTCCAGGTCCTCTTTAGCCAGGGTATCAAATTTGTAGAATTTTACCAACGTGTTCTCCCCCGACCACGTAGCTGCTCGGCAGAGTTGTAATGCCGAGACCCCTCGGGCAGCCGCCCAGGATGAGCCCACCTTCCTTGTGGAATGGGCCTTGACAGATTTAGGCTGTGGCAGGCCTGCCACAGAATGTGCAAGTTGAAATGTGCTACAAATCCAACGAGCAATCGTCTGCTTAGAAGCAAGAGCACCCAGTTTGTTGGGTGCATACAGGATAACAGCGAGTCAGTTTTCCTGACTCCAGCCGTCCTGGAAACCTATATTTTCAGGGCCCTGACAACATCTAGCAACTTGGAGTCCTCCAAGTCCCTAGTAGCCGCAGGTACCACAATAAGCTGGTTCAGGTGAAACGCTGACACCACCTTAGGAAGAAACTGGGGACGAGTCCGCAGCTCTGCCCTGTCCGAATGGACAATCAGATATGGCTTTTGTGAGACAAAGCCGCCAATTCTGACACTCGCCTGGCCGAGGCCAGGGCCAACAGCATGGTCACTTTTCATGTGAGATATTTCAAATCCACAGATTTGAGCGGTTTAAAATGTGATTTGAGGAATCCCAGAACTACGTTGAGATCCCACAGTGCCACTGGAGGCACAAAAAGAGGGTTGTATATGCAATACTCCCTTGACAAACTTCTGGACTTCAGGAACTGAAGCCAATTCTTTCTGGAAGAAAATTGACAGGGCCGAAATTTGAACCTTAATGGACCCCAATTTGAGGCCCATAGACACTCCTGTTTGCAGGAAATGCAGGAATCGACCGAGTTGAAATTTCTTCGTGGGGCCTTCCTGGCCTCACACCACGCAACATATTTTCGCCACATGTGATGATAATGTTTTGCGGTCACCTCCTTCCTGGCTTTGACCAGGGTAGGAATGACCTCTTCCGGAATGCCTTTTTCCCTTAGGATCTGGCGTTCCACCGCCATGCCGTCAAACGCAGCCGCGGTAAGTCTTGGAACAGACCTGGTACTTGCTGAAGCAAGTCCCTTCTTAGCGGCAGAGGCCATGAGTCCTCTGTGAGCATTTCTTGAAGTTCCGGGTGCCACGTCCTTCTTGGCCAATCCGGAGCCACGAGTATAGTTCTTACTCCTCTACGTCTTATAATTCTCAGTACCTTGGTTATGAGAAGCAGAGGAGGGAACACATACACCGACTGGTACACCCACGGTGTTACCAGAACGTCCACAGATATTGCTTGAGGGTCTCTTGACCTGGCGCAATACCTGTCCAGTTTTTTGTTCAGGCGGGACGCCATCATGTCCACCTTTGGTCTTTCCCAACGGTTCACAATCATGTGGAATACTTCCCGATGAAGTCCCCACTCTCCCGGGTGGAGGTCGTGCCTGCTGAGGAAGTCTGCTTCCCAGTTGTCCACTCCCGGAATGAACACTGCTGACAGTGCTATCACATGATTTTTCGCCCAGCGAAGAATCCTTGCAGTTTCTGCCATTGCCCTCCTGCTTCTTGTGCCGCCCTGTCTGTTTACGTGGGCGACTGCCATGATGTTGTCCCACTGGATCAATACCGGCTGACCTTGAAGCAGAGGTCTTGCTAAGCTTAGAACATTGTAAATTGCCCTTAGCTCCAGTATATTTATGTGGAGAGAAGTCTCCAGACTTGATCACACTCCCTGGAAATTTTTTCCCTGTGTGACTGCTCCCCAGCCTCTCAGGCTGGCATCCGTGGTCACCAGGACCCAGTCCTGAATGCCGAATCTGCGGCCCTTTAGTAGATGAGCACTCTGCAGCCACCGTAGAAGAAACACCCTTGTCCTTGGAGACAGGGTTATCCGCTGATGCATCTGAAGATGCGATCCGGACCATTTTTCCAGCAGATCCCACTGAAAAGTTCTTGCGTGAAATCTACCGAATGGAATCGCTTCGTAAGAAGCCACCATTTTTCCCAGGACCCTTGTGCAATGATGCACTGACCTGGTTTTAGGAGGTTCCTGACTAGCTCGGATAACTCCCTGGCTTTCTTCTCCGGGAGAAACACCTTTTTCTGGACTGTGTCCAGAATCATCCCTAGGAACAGCAGACGTGTCGTCGGAAACAGCTGCGGTTTTGGAATATTTAGAATCCACCCGTGCTGTCGTAGAACTACTTGAGATAGTGCTACTCCGACCTCCAACTGTTCTCTGGATCTTGCCCCTATCAGGAGATCGTCCATTTTCTTTGAAGAAGAATCATCATTTCGGCCATTACCTTGGTAAGGACCCGGGGTGCCGTGGACAATCCAACCGGCAGCGTCTGAAACTGATAGTGACAGTTCTGTACCACGAACCTGAGGTACCCTTGGTGAGAAGGGCAAATTGGGACATGGAGGTAAGCATCCCTGATGTCCCGGGACACCATATAGTCCCCTTCTTCCTGGTTCGCTATCACTGCTCTGAGTGACTCCATCTTGATTTGAACCTTTGTATGTAAGTGTTCAACTATTTCAGATTTAGAATAGGTCTCACCGAGCCGTCTGGCTTCAGTACCACAATATAGTGTGGAATAATACCCCTTTCCTTGTTGTAGGAGGGGTACTTTGATTATCACCTGCTGGGAATACAGCTTGTGAATTGTTTCCACTACTGCCTCCCTGTCGGAGGGAGACGTTGGTAAAGCAGACTTCAGGAACCTGCGAGGGGGAGACGTCTCGAATTTCCAATCTGTACCCCTGGGATACTACTTGTAGGATCCAGGGGTCCACTTGCGAGTGAGCCCACTGCGTGCTGAAACTCTTGAGGCGACCCCCCCCACCGCACCCGAGTCCGCTTGTACGGCCCCAGCGTCATGCTGAGGACTGGGCAGAAGCGGTGGAGGGCTTCTGTTTCTGGGAATGGGCTGCCTGCTGCAGTCTTCTTCCCTTTCCTCTATCCCATGGCAGATATGACTGGCCTTTTGCCCGCTTGCCCTTATGGGGACGAAAGGACTGAGGCTGAAAAGACGTTGTCTTTTTCTCCTTTATACGGCAATACTTCCATGTGCCGTTTGGAATCTGCATCACCTGACCACTGTCGTGTCCATAAACAACTTCTGGCAGATATGGACATCGCACTTACTCTTGAGGCCAGAGTGCAAATATCCCTCTGTGCATCTCGCATATATAGAAATGCATCCTTTAAATGCTCTATAGTCAATAAAATACTGTCCCTGTCAAGGGTATCAATATTTTCAGTCAGGGAATCCGACCAAGCCACCCCAGCGCTGCACATCCAGGCTGAGGCGATCGCTGGTCGCAGTATAACACCAGTATGTGTGTATATACTTTTTAGGATATTTTCCAGCCTCCTATCAGCTGGCTCCTTGAGGGCGGCCCTATCTGGAGACGGTACCGCCACTTGTTTTGATAAGCGTGTGAGCGCCTTATCCACCCTAAGGGGTGTTTCCCAACGCGCCCTAACTTCTGGCGGGAAAGGGTATACCGCCAATAATTTTCTATCGGGGGAAACCCACGCATCATCACACACTTCATTTAATTTATCTGATTCAGGAAAAACTACAGGTAGTTTTTTCACACTCCACATAATACCCTTTTTTGTGGTACTTGTAGTATCAGAAATATGTAACACCTCCTTCATTGCCCTTAACAAGTAACGTGTGGCCCTAAAGGAAAATACGTTTGTTTCTTCACCGTCGACACTGGAGTCAGTGTCCGTGTCTGTGTCGACCGACTGAGGTAAAAGGACGTTTTAACGCCCCTGACGGTGTTTGAGACGCCTGGACAGGTACTAATTGGTTTGCCGGCCGTCTCATGTCGTCAACCGACCTTGCAGCGTGTTGACATTATCACGTAATTCCTTAAATAAGCCATCCATTACAGGCAATTGCTCCGCCTCCTCACCAACATCGTCCTCATACATGTCGACACACACGTACCGACACACAGCACACACACAGGGAATGCTTTGATAGAGGACAGGACCCCACTAGCCCTTTGGGGAGACAGAGGGAGAGTTTGCCAGCACACACCAAAAACGCTATAATTATACAGGGACAACCTTTATATAAGTGTTTTTCCCTTATAGCATTTTAATATATATAGTTATATCGCCAAATAAGTGCCCCCCCCTCTCTGTTTTAACCCTGTTTCTGTAGTGCAGTGCAGGGGAGAGCCTGGGAGCCTTCCCACCAGCATTTCTGTGAGGGAAAATGGCGCTGTGTGCTGAGGAGAATAGGCCCCGCCCCCTTTTCGGCGGGCTTCTTCTCCCGTTTTTCTGAGACCTGGCAGGGGTTAAATACATCCATATAGCCCCCAGGGGCTATATGTGATGTATTTTTAGCCAGAATAAGGTACTATCATTGCTGCCCAGGGCGCCCCCCCCAGCGCCCTGCACCCTCAGTGACCGCTGCTATGAAGTGTGCTGACAACAATGGCGCACAGCTGCAGTGCTGTGCGCTACCTTATGAAGACTGAAAAGTCTTCTGCCGCCGGTTTCTGGACCTCTTCACTTTTCGGCATCTGCAAGGGGGTCGGCGGCGCGGCTCCGGGACGAACCCCAGGGTGAGACCTGTGTTCCGACTCCCTCTGGAGCTAATGGTGTCCAGTAGCCTAAGAAGCCAATCCATCCTGCACGCAGGTGAGTTCACTTCTCTCCCCTAAGTCCCTCGATGCAGTGAGCCTGTTGCCAGCAGGACTCACTGAAAATAAAAAACCTAACAAAACTTTTACTCTAAGCAGCTCTTTAGGAGAGCCACCTAGATTGCACCCTTCTCGGCCGGGCACAAAAATCTAACTGAGGCTTGGAGGAGGGTCATAGGGGGAGGAGCCAGTGCACACCACCTGATCCTAAAGCTTTTACTTTTGTGCCCTGTCTCCTGCGGAGCCGCTATTCCCCATGGTCCTGACGGAGTCCCCAGCATCCACTAGGACGTCAGAGAAATGGGCCTTACCGAACCGTCTGGTTTTGGTACCACAAACAGGTTGGAGTAATAACCCCTGCCTCGTTATGTTATTGGTACTGGAACAATGACGTGGGACTGGACCAACTTTTGGATGGCCTGTTGCAACGTAACTTTCATAACCTCCAAAGCTGGTAAGCTGGATTTGAAAAAGCATTGGGGAGGAGCACTGTCGAACTCCAGCTTGTAGCCCTGAGAAATGAGGTCCCTGACCCAGGTATCCTGGCAGGAAACCTCCCAGATGCAGCTGAAGTGACGCAGTCAAGCTCCCACCTCTAGATCCTCTCAGGGTGGGTGGGCACCGTCATGCTGAGGAATTAGTGGAAGCAGAACTGGTGCTCTGTTACTGAGAACCGGTGTTTGGAGGTCTTTTTGTCTTACGTCTGGTGACTCTAGTCGCATTGGAGGCACCCCTGGTCCTAGATCAAAATCTGTTAGACCAAAAGGACTGAACAGACGGGGCCGGGTAGGAACACCTAGCCGGCGGGGCCCCAGAGGGGAGAAACATAGATTTCCCTGCAGTAACTTTGGAAATCCACGTATCCAACTCAACCACAAAGAGCCATTCCCCAGGATTCCACACAGCACTTGGATTCTGCATCCGCTCTCGACTGACGCAACCACAAGGCTCTGCACTCTAACACTGCCATGGCAGACGTCCTAGCATTAATATTGCCCATTTCCTTGAGCGAGTCACACAGGATCCATGCAGAGTCCTGAATGTGCTTCAGGAGAGTCACCGTAGTGACCAGAGGCATATCCCCGGAGAGGCCCCCTGAATCTGAGTAGCCCACGTATGAATGGCATGCATCATCCAGCAACCCGCTATGACCGGCCTTTGCGATACACCTGCTGCTGTGTAGACAGACTTTAGTGTAGTCTCTATCTTTCTGTCCTCAGGGTTCTTTATGGTAAAGGAGCCCGGGGCAGGCAGCACAGCCTTTTTTGACATTTGAGAGACTGAGACGTCAACTCCCGGGGCCTCTTCCCAGAATTTTCTACCTTCAGGAGCAAATGGGCAAGTGTGCAAAAAACTTTTTGACATTTAGTAATTTTTGTCTGGATTTTTCCAGGCTAATTTAAATAGGTCATCTAACTCTGCAGAATCAGGGAAAATGACAATAGGCTTGTTTTGTGTAAAGAAAAACGACTGCTGTGACACAGCATCCTCTAGAGGGAGCTTTAACACGTCCCGTATAGCCAGAATGAGGGGTTCAATACCCTGAGTAGAAGCGGAATCCCCACTAACGGGATCCAAGTCATCCCCATCCTCCTGTATTTCCTCATCTGAATCAGAGAGTAGAGCAGGTACACCACGCTTTTGTGGTCCTGAGTTAGAGAGGGGGGCTGTGTAACATCTGCCCTAGCAGCTGACTGCAACAGCCTGTTGTAGTAGCTGAGTTTTCTGAACATTAGCAGTGAGTGGTGACGACATATCAGACATCATAGTCTTAAGAGCCCCTAACCAGGGTGGCTCTGGTCCCTCTCCCCCAGCCCCTTCACTGAGCTGTGAAGATTGGCTGCATTGTTCACACGAAACAGAATCAGATGATAAGAGAGAGAATCTGGTGTGGCATACACTGCATAGTTTATGTTTACCCATGTTTACAGTAATCACAATGACATACACATACACACAGACAGTAATATTTAGCAAGCCTGCCCTTACTGTATGCGAGAGGAGACACACAGAGAGAGAAGACCAGCACACCCTAGCAATACAGCCCTAGTGAGGCTGTCAGCTTACTATATCACAGTGAAACACTAATGATTTCTGTCCTGTATAGGACACAGATTGTGTACAATAGCGTCTCTCCCCCTTTGCTACACCCTGTACCAGTTTTCCAGCATGTCATGTGATTCAGGAAGAGCTGTGTGTGCCTGCTGCTGCTGTATTAAACAGAGGAAGGCGCCAAAATGCCACTGGTCTTGCTCTGAGGTAGCTCCGTCCCCCAATGAAGCCAGAGCTACAGAGATCTTTATACTGGCAATGTCTCCTAAATTGCTTATAAACATCACACAAGTGTTAGTTTAAGCCACCGCTAGACAGTTTACACAGGGGGCTCTAGCGGGTCCCGTATGCCGCGCCCACGTTTATCCACACCATGACCCGGTGGACCCCCTAGCTGGGCCCCGGGCTTGTACTCACCACACTCGTCACCTTCCTTCAAGCATTTGTTAGGGGTGTGCGGCGTGCTGTGATTGCGACAGCTAAGGCGCAGTGTCCCGCTGAACTAACAACCTCTCAGGATGGTGGTCCTGCAGCGAGGAAGCGGCTCTGACACCTCGCAAGGCCGGTGACCGACCCCCCCCTAACTCCCATGGTGCAGGTATGCTGTTACCCAAACAGAATACCGAAAAGAACAAAAGTTTAAAAGAAACTGAGAAAAACTCTCTGGAGCTGCGGAGATGTACATCCTCTCCTGAGGGCACTTTTTTCTACACTGCCTGTGAGAGGGGGCGTAGAGGGGAGGAGCCAGCACACTCAGTGAAGAAATCTAAAGTGCAGCGGCTCCTTTGGACCCCATCTATACCTCATCGTACTAAGTCTCCCCAATATCCCTTATGGATGCTAGAGAAAAAGGTGTAAAAATATGGGCCTAAAGCTCAGATTATAGTGTGTGACGCCATACATATATATCTCAGCAAAGGTGCATGTTTTATGGAAATTCCAGTGTTATCATTTCAAGGTGGCAACATATGAGCCAGATGGATTTTACAGAATGCAGATTAGGCGAATTTATGTGCCACACGTTAATCACAATCAAAATGTACATTTTGCAATTCTTTCAGTGGGAAGTATTTTACACTTTCTAGGAACGCTTAAGCGGAAAAGCCCATTTATAAGCAGACTCAGTGGTGTCAATAGGGTTGGTGTCACCCAGTGTGCTAAACAGAACCCACACGTGCCTGAAAAGGGGGTGTGGTCTTGTGATTTTCATACTCTGGGTGTGTTCCCAGCACTCACGGGGATGCTGAACTGCCCCCAGAGACTCTCCCTGTACTGCCAACTCAGTGACCTAGATCAGGGGTGGCCAACCAGTCATAGACGAAGAGCCAAAAAATCTTGTTAGGTACACCTAAGAACCGACATCGAACCAAACTTGCGTGTACAAAAATGGGGTGTGGCCTTGTGCCTGCTAGGCCACACCCCTGGTAAAAAAAAATACATTTATAAAGCTAGATCCACATAAAATACATTTAAAAACCAGATCCACAATCAAATATATTGAAAAAGATTCACATAATACACTTCAGCTCCACCCATGTGTCACTCCTGCCAGCTCCACCCATGTGTCACTCCAGCCAGCACCATCCTGTCACTTCAGCCAGCTCCCCATGTGTCACTCCAGCCAGCTCCCCTATGTGTCACTCCTGCCAGCATCCTTCTGTGTCACTCCAGCCAGCTCCCCATGTGTCACTCCTGCCAGCACCCTCCTGTGTCACTCCAGCCAGCTCCCCCATGTGTCATTCCTGCCAGCACCCTCCTGTGTCACTCCTGCCAGCTTCCCCATGTGTCATTCCTGCCAGCACCTTCCTGTGTCACTCCAGCCAGCTCCCCATGTGTCACTCCTACCAGCACCCTCCTGTGTCACTCCTGCCAGCACCCTCCTGTGTCACTCCTGCCAGCACCCTCCTGTGTCACTCCTGCCAGCATCCTTCTGTGTCACTCCAGCCAGCTCCCCCATGTGTCACTCCTACCAGCACCATCCTGTGTCACTTCAGCCAGCTCCCCATGTGTCACTCCAGCCAGCACCCTCCTGTGTCACTTCAGCCAGCTCCCCATGTGTCACTCCAGCCAGCTCCACCCATGTGTCACTCCTACCAGCACCATCCTGTGTCACTTCAGCCAGCTCCCCATGTGTCACTCCAGCCAGCACCTTCCTGTGTCACTTCAGCCAGCTCCCCATGTGTCACTCCAGCCAGCTCCACCCATGTGTCACTCCTACCAGCACCATCCTGTGTCACTTCAGCCAGCTCCCCATGTGTCACTCCAGCCAGCACCTTCCTGTGTTACTTCAGCCAGCTCCCCATGTGTCACTCCAGCCAGCTCCACCCATGTGTCACTCCTACCAGCACCATCCTGTGTCACTTCAGCCAGCTCCCCATGTGTCACTCCAGCCAGCACCTTCCTGTGTCACTCCAGCCAGCTCCACCCATGTGTCACTCCTACCAGCACCTTCCTGTGTCACTCCAGCCAGCTCCCCATGTGTCACTCCTGCCAGCACCCTCCTGTGTCACTCCAGCCAGCACCCTCCTGTGTCACTCCAGCCAGCTCCCCATGTGTCATTCCTGCCAGCACCCTCCTGTGTCGCTCCATTTAGCTCCCCCATGTGCCACTCCAGCCAGCACCCTCCTGGGTCACTCCTGCCAGGACCCTCTGTGTCACTCCTGCCAGGACCCTCCTGTGTCACTCCTGCCAGCTCCCCCATGTGTCATTCCTGCCAGCACCCTCCTGTGTCGCTCCATTTAGCTCCCCCATGTGCCACTCCAGCCAGGACCGTCCTGTGTCACTCCTGCCAGGACCCTCCTGTGTCACTCCTGCCAGGACCCTCCTGTGTCACTCCTGCCAGGACCCTCCTGTGTCACTCCAGCCAGCTCCCCCATGTGTCACTCCTGCCAGGATCCTACTATGTCACTCCAGTCAGCTCCCCCATGTGTCACTCCTGCCAGCACCCTCCTGTGTCACTCCAGCCAGCTCCCCCATGTGTCACTCCTGCCAGCACCTTCCTGTGTCACTCCAGCCAGCTCCCCATGTGTCACTCCTGCCAGCACCCTCCTGTGTCGCTCCATTTAGCTCCCCCATGTGTCACTCCTGCCAGCACCTTCCTGTGTCACTCCAGCCAGCACCCTCCTGTGTCACTCCTGCCAGCACCTTCCTGTGTCACTCCAGCCAGCACCCTCCTGTGTCACTCCTGCCAGCACCCTCCTGTGTCACTCCAGCCAGCTCCCCCATGTGTCACTACAGCCCCCCAACTCTTGCCATTGCAGTAGCACCTTATTTGTCCTCTGTTTGCCGTTGGGTGTCTCACTTCTAGTATCTGGTTCCCTCAGTTGTCAGTCCCCATAGAGCTGCTGCGTGTCTGGCTGGAGTGCAGCGGTTTCTGGAACTGTTGTGGACCTCGAGTGTCGGGAGCCACATTTCAATAAAGAAAGAGCCACATGAGGCTCAAGAGCCACAGGTTGGCCACCGCTGACCTAGATGCTGCACTGTGGCGTTACCATGCACCGCCCGCTCCTGGCTTGTTGTCACCTCCTCAGATGGTGTCACCAGGTGCAGTCAACAACCCCCTAGTGATTATTTAATCAATGTAAAACAACATGCAGATCTAAAATATGCCATAGGTAAAACACAGACAGCACATTATGGGTCTGATTCTGTGTCGAAAACAAGCCAAACTGCTTACACGCTGTAGAAAGCAAATGCAGACTGCCCATGCCCCACACCATCCATACGCAGAAGGGGGGAGACTGAAAGACCAGATGGACTGAAATGGGCAGTAACCATGCGATCACACAGAACTACTCAGACTCATGGGAGTGTCCTGGGTGTGTAAGCAGATGAAGATGGGACGCCTGTTTCAAACAGATCCCTTACATGAAAGCATGGGGTGGTGACATGTCCAGATACTATTGATGACAGCTGTGGCTGCGGGATGGCCTCCCACATGCAGACACAAGGATAATCAGCATTAGCATAAACTAGAAAGTGGCCGTGGATGCGTCCAACTCAGTCAGGCCGTACAAGCACATGGCTTAAGATTTTACAGGGGCAGTTCCACAAAGAAGGGAGTTAGGAGTCACACTATAACTAACTTGGCAGAATGTGGATGGAGTTTTATTCAAATGTTAGTATTTTTTTAATGCATGCGGAATTGAAAAGAATCAACAAGCTTAACAAATCCTCCCAACAGTCGCAATTAGGCTAGACAGTACCAATTCTATTGGACATTTGTCCTGTATGCCAGAGTTATTGAAGGTATGTTATGCTTACTGTAAAATCTACTATGCGTAACACAGTGTTGTACAGGGGCAGGAAGTGGTGCAATATCATCATGGATGTGTGGACAGAATTCCAGGCTTTTTAGAGGTGAGCCTATGCAGAGATCCGTATCTCCTGCAGCAAGAATAGGCTGGTGCAAATGCATACTAATGATGATGAGGACGACTATTTACACTAGTGGTTGGAGGGGGCGGAGCAGTCACAACCAGTAGAAGCGTCCAACTATGTGATTACAGATTGTGAATACGGACAGCGCCCGCAATTGCGGCCAATTCACGTGCTATTCTAAAAAAGGCACAAAATGTTCAGAGAGGCTGATTAAGTATGCATACCCGACGTTAACATGTTGTTGATAAGTTCCAGAAATCCTTCTTCTGCCACATGAGCGTCTGTAAAGAGGAAAACCATTTTCTTGTTCTCCAGACCAAGTTTCATGTAAAGAGTCTTCAGATCTTCACGGAAACTGTTCTCTCCATATCCCCGACTCAGAACAATTTCAAAAACCTAATAGTAAGGAATTGTCTTTATACAGCTATCTGGCAGCTCTGGGAATTCATCTAATATAGCTAATAGTGATTTAACCAAACCTCATATCCAGCAGCAAAGGCAGCTAAACGAGCAAGAGATTGCTTCCCTGAACCTCCTACACCAACCATCAGAGCGTGACCTCGGTCCATCCTTATAATGCGGTGTATACGAGTTAAATGTTCCAGTGCATCATCAAAAAGAACCAAATTCATTTTGGTCTTGTTTTCATTGTATTCCTCAAGAATTTCCTGCAAACAATAATAATTATATAAACACATCCACATGGTCTTGTAGAACAAAAATAAGAGCTCATAATAAGTTATATATGGCAAAGCACATAGGGCCTAATTCATGTTTGTAGGCAAGGGCCGATGTTCACGCAACAGAGCGATTATCAGCAAACTGCGCATGTGCTGCGATCGCAATGCACGTGTCACGCTGCTGCTGCGATCTCGCTTGCAATGAGGATTTCATGAAGTAATGATTGACAGGTAGTGACCATTTGGAGGTGTTATCAGAGAGTGATTGGAAAAACACAGGTGTATAATGGCCGTTTTCGGGGTGTGCATCTGCCATCAGCTGTGAGCTCATACTTGCAAAAACATGGAGCCTGCGTTGTTATGCTGTGTCCAGTCTGCATAGCCATAAGGCTACCATAGCAGTCAATGGGGGTCATTCCGAGTTGATCGTAGCTGTGCTAAATTTAGCACAGTTACGATCATTCACACTGACATGCGGGGGACGCCCAGCACAGGGCAAGTCCACACCGCATGTCAGTGCCGCCCCCCCACCCCCCTTCCCCGCAGAAGTGCAAAGGCATCGCACAGCCAATATATCAAGTTGGATCATCTCACCTGAAAGAGAGCCTTGGCTGCATCATAATCTAAAATGTCCTCATAGACTCGTGGTTCCCCTTCATCCATTGCTGTTCTGTAATCTCCAAACAAAATGGGGTCTCTCATGGCATGATCTAAGTCTGCTTTAAAGTGTTCCTCTATCAAACTCTGAATGTGGCCTTGTACCTTTATGGTGAATAGAAGCAGGCTGTATTAGTCATTACTATAAATTAAATGCACGTATTTCACAGATTACATAATAACAATGTGTATCACACAGTCTATTGTATACAAGGTCCTCAACTGTGTACTATTCAGAAAATGTCAGGTTCAATCCAGCACGTAAACTCTCAAAATCTACATTGTCTCTGTACAATTTGTAATTGTTCTGTTCTCCCTGCCGTACCTCTGTAGTATGTTACCTGTGTGTTATCACAGCCAAATGCAGCTTATTTGTCTTTATACCAGCATCCTCCATGACCTTGCTGGTTTCTTAGGCTTATCGCTGGGTCCAGTCCCCAGGTTCTGCATAATTTGTATATTTATGCCAAGGGCACTTTGTCCTTTGTCTTAGCAATGCGGTTACCAGTGCTCATGCTCCCAGATGTCTACTCTTTATGACCCACATAGTACTTATCTGTGCAAATGGGCAGATGTGGCTTTATGTATAGAAGCAAACCCCTTTCCCCCTGATAGGATGTGACCCTCAGCTGGCGCTCAGCAACTAGTAACTTGGCATCACTTAAGCATCCATTATAGGTTTTGCACTCCTGACTTGGATGTGTTGGCTGTTATACTTCTCTGAATCTTTGCACCTGCCCATCAACCTCTGCCTGTTTCTGCACCTTCTTTTACCTTTCATGGGGGTGTGCACTGATGATATCGGACGTAGTGAAGTGATTTTTTGTTACTGCGCATGGATTTAAGTCGCACTGCACATGCATCCCCATTGTGTCCATACAGAGTCACAGGTATAGTTGCAGGAACAAGCAGGGTTCGAAGGGTATTGAAAATTAAGTGGGTGGTCCAGGCGATAGCGAGGGGTCTTAGCGCATGCACAGAGATGGTCAGTCTTATGGGCGTGATATGAAGTGTTGCGGGTATGTCAGTGGAAATGGTTGCTTACACAGGTGCAAAACCGCTCACAAAGGAGACCATACTCAGACGGAAAAAATAAGAATTTACTTACCGATAATTCTATTTCTCATAGTCCGTAGTGGATGCTGGGGACTCCGTAAGGACCATGGGGAATAGCGGCTCCGCAGGAGACTGGGCACATCTAAAGAAAGCTTTAGGACTATCTGGTGTGCACTGGCTCCTCCCCCTATGACCCTCCTCCAAGCCTCAGTTAGGATACTGTGCCCGGACGAGCGTACACAATAAGGAAGGATTTTGAATCCCGGGTAAGACTCATACCAGCCACACCAATCACACCGTATAACCTGTGATCTGAACCCAGTTAACAGCATGATAACAGAGGAGCCTCTGAAAGATGGCTCACAACAATAATAACCCGATTTTTGTAACAATAACTATGTACAAGTATTGCAGACAATCCGCACTTGGGATGGGCGCCCAGCATCCACTACGGACTATGAGAAATAGAATTATCGGTAAGTAAATTCTTATTTTCTCTAACGTCCTAAGTGGATGCTGGGGACTCCGTAAGGACCATGGGGATTATACCAAAGCTCCCAAACGGGCGGGAGAGTGCGGATGACTCTGCAGCACCAAATGAGAGAACTCCAGGTCCTCCTCAGCCAGGATATCAATTTTGTAGAATTTTACAAACGTATTTGCTCCTGACCAAGTAGCTGCTCGGCAAAGTTGTAAAGCCGAGACCCCTCGGGCAGCCGCCCAAGATGAGCCCACCTTCCTTGTGGAGTGGGCATTTACAGATTTTTGGCTGTGGCAGGCCTGCCACAGAATGTGCAAGCTGAATTGTACTACAAATCCAACGAGCAATAGTCTGCTTAGAAGCAGGAGCACCCAGCTTGTTGGGTGCACACAGGATAAACAGCGAGTCAGATTTCCTGACTCCAGCCGTCCTGGAAACATATATTTTCAGGGCACTGACAACGTCTAGCAACTTGGAGGCCTCCAAGTCCCTAGTAGCCGCAGGCACCACCAATAGGTTGGTTCAGGTGAGACGCTGAAACCACCTTGGGGAGAAACTGAGGACGAGTCCTCAATTCCGCCCTGTCCGAATGGAAAATCAGATAAGGGCTTTTTCAGGATAAAGCCGCCAATTCTGACACGCGCCTGGCCCAGGCCAGGGCCAACAGCATGACCACTTTCCATGTGAGATATTTTAACTCCACAGATTTAAGTGGTTCAAACCAATGTGACTTTTGGAACCCAAAACTACATTGAGATCCCAAAGTGCCACTGGAGGCACAAAAGGAGGCTGTATATGCAGTACCCCTTTTACAAACGTCTGAACTTCAGGGACTGAAGCTAGTTCTTTTTGGAAGAAAATTGACAGGGCCGAAATTTTAACCTTAATGGACCCCAATTTCAGGCCCATAGACACTCCTGTTTGCAGGAAATGTAGGAATCGACCCAGTTGAATTTCCTCCGTCGGGCCTTACTGGCCTCGCACCACGCAACATATTTTCGCCAATTGCGGTGATAATGTTTTTGCGGTTACATCCTTCCTGGCTTTGATCAGGATAGGGATGACTTCATCCGGAATGCCTTTTTTCCTTCAGGATCCGGCGTTCAACCGCCATGCCGTCAAACGCAGCCGCGGTAAGTCTTGGAACAGACAGGGTCCTTGCTGCAGCAGGTCCCTTCTTAGAGGTAGAGGCCACGGATCCTCCGTGAGCATCTCTTGAAGTTCCGGTTACCAAGTCCTTCTTGGCCAATCCGGAACCACGAATATAGTGCTTACTCCTCTCCATCTTATCAATCTCAGTACCTTGGGTATGAGAGGCAGAGGAGGGAACACATACCCTGACTGGTACACCCACGGTGTTACCAGAGCGTCTACAGCTTATTGCCTGAGGGTCCCTGGACCTGGCGCAATACCTGTCGAGTTTTTAATCATGTGGAAGACTTCTGGGTGAAGTCCCCACTCTCCCGGGTGGAGGTCGTGCTGAGGAAGTCTGCTTCCCAGTTGTCCACTCCCGGAATGAATACTGCTGACAGTGCTATCACATGAGTTTCCGCCCAGCGAAGAATCCTTGCAGCTTCTGCCATTGCCCTCCTGCTTCTTGTGCCACCCTGTCTGTTTACGTGGGTGACTGCCGTGATGTTGTCCGACTGGATCAACACCGGCT
The DNA here is from genome assembly GCF_028390025.1 of Pseudophryne corroboree. Classification (NCBI taxonomy): domain Eukaryota; kingdom Metazoa; phylum Chordata; class Amphibia; order Anura; family Myobatrachidae; genus Pseudophryne; species Pseudophryne corroboree. Next base: position 316,493,100 of record NC_086444.1, on the reverse strand, counting down.
GACCTTGAAGCAGAGGTCTTGCTAAGCTTAGAGCATTGTAAATGTCCCTTAGCTTCAGGATATTTATGTGAAGTGATGTCTCCAGGCTTGACCATAAGCCCTGGATATTCCTTCCCTGTGTGACTGCTCCCCAGCCTCGCAGGCTGGCATCCGTGGTCACCAGGACCCAGTCCTGAATGCCTAATCTGCGGCCCTCTAGAAGATGAGCACTCTGCAACCACCACAGGAGGGACACCCTTGTCCTTGGTGACAGGGTTATCCGCTGATGCATCTGAAGATGCGATCCGGACCATTTGTCCAGCAGGTCCCACTGGAAAGTTCTTGCGTGGAATCTGCCGAATGGGATTGCTTCGTAGGAAGCCACCATTTTAGCCAGAACCCTTGTGCATTGATGCACTGAGACTTGGCTCGGTTTTAGGAGGTTCCTGACTAGCTCGGATAACTCCCTGGCTTTCTCCTCCGGGAGAAACACCTTTTTCTGGACTGTGTCCAGGATCATCCCTAGGAACAGAAGACACGTCGTCGGAACCAGGTGCGATTTTGGAATATTGAGAATCCAATCGTGCTGCCGCAACACTACCTGAGATAGTGCTACACCGACCTCCAACTGTTCCCTGGATCTTACCCTTATCAGGGAATTGTCCAAGGAAGGGATAACTAAAATTCACTTCCTTCGAAGGAATATCATCATTTCGGCCATTACCTTGGTAAAGACCCGGGGTGCCAAGTACCATCCATACGGCAGCGTCTGAACTGATAGTGACAGTTCTGTACCATAAACCTGAGGTACCCTTGGTGAGAAGGGTAAATTTTGACATGAAGGTAAGCATCCTTGATGTCCCGAGACATCATGTAGTCCCCTTCTTCCAGGTTCGCAATCACTGCTCTGAGTGACTCAATCTTGAATTTGAACCTCTGTACGTAAGTGTTCAAAGATTTTAGATTTAGAATCGGTCTCACCGAGCCGTCCGGCTTCGGTACCACAACAGTGTGGAATAATACCCCGTTCCCTGTTGCAGGAGGGGTATCTTGATTATCACCTGCTGGGAATACAGCTTGTGAATGGCTTCCAAAACTGTCTCCCTGTCAGAAGGAGACATCGGTAAAGCCGACTTTAGGAAACGGCGAGGGGGAGACGTCTCGAATTCTAATTTGTACCCCTGAGATATCACCTGAAGGATCCAGGGGTCTACTTGCGAGTGAGCCCACTGCGCGCTGAAATTCATTGAGACGGGCCCCCCACCGTGCCTGATTCTGCTTGTAAAGCCCCAGCGTATACTGAGGGCTTGGCAGAGGCGGGAGAGGGTTTCTGTTCCTGGGAACTGGCTGATTTCTGCAGCCTTTTTCCTCTCCCTCTGTCACGGGGCAGAAATGAGGAACCTTTTGCCCGCTTGTCCACGAAAAGACTGCGCCTGATAATACGGCGTCTTCTCATGTTGAGAGGCGACCTGGGGTACAAACGTGGAATTCCCAGCTGTTGCCGTGGCCACCAGGTCTGAAAGACCGACCCCAAATAACTCCTCCCTTAATAAAGCAATACTTCCAAATGCCGTTTGGGATACGCATCACCTGACCACTGACGTGTCCATAACCCTCTACTGGTAGAAATGGACAACGCGCTTAGACTTGATGCCAGTCGGCAAATATTCCGCTGTGCATCACGCATATATAAAAATGCATCTTTTAAATGCTCTATAGGCAAAAATATACTGTCCCTATCTAGGGTATCAATATTTTCAGTCAGGGAATCCGACCACGCCAACCCAGCACTGCACATCCAGGCTGAGGCGATTGCTGGTCACAGTATAACACCAGTATGTGTGTAAATACCTTTTAGGATACCCTCCTGCTTTCTATCAGCAGGATCCTTAAGGGCGGCCATCTCAGGCGAAGGTAGAGCCCTTACAAGCGTGTGAGCGCTTTATCCCCCCTAGGGGGTGTTTCCCAACGCACCCTAACCTCTGGCGGGAAAGGATATAATGCCAATAACATTTTAGAAATTATCCGTTGTTATCGGGGGAAACCCACGCATCATCACACACCTCATTTAATTTCTCAGATTCAGGAAAACTACAGGTAGTTTTTCTTCACCGAACATAATACCCCTTTTTTTGGTGGTACTCGTATTATCAGAAATGTGTAAAACATTTTTCATTGCCTCAATCATGTAACGTGTGGCCCTACTGGAAGTCACATTCGTCTCTTCACCGTCGACACTGGAGTCAGTATCCGTGTCGGCGTCTATATCTGCCATCTGAGGTAACGGGCGCTTTAGAGCCCCTGACGGCCTATGAGACGTCTGGACAGGCACAAGCTGAGTAGCCGGCTGTCTCATGTCAACCACTGTCTTTTATACAGAGCTGACACTGTCACGTAATTCCTTCCAACAGTTCATCCACTCAGGTGTCGACCCCCTAGGGGGTGACATCACTATTACAGGCAATCTGCTCCGTCTCCACATCATTTTTCTCCTCATACATGTCGACACAAAAGTACCGACATACAGCACACACACAGGGAATGCTCTGATAGAGGACAGGACCCCACAAGCCCTTTGGGGAGACAGAGGGAGAGTTTGCCAGCACACACCAGAGCGCTATATATATACAGGGATAACCTTATATAAGTGTTTTTCCCCTTATAGCTGCTGTATAGTTAATACTGCGCCCAATTAGTGCCCCCCTCTCTTTTTTTAACCCTTTCTGTAGTGTAGTGACTGCAGGGGAGAGACAGGGAGCTTCCCTCCAACGGAGCTGTGAGGGAAAATGGCGCCAGTGTGCTGAGGAGATAGGCTCCGCCCCTTTTTCGCGGACTTTTCTCCTGCTTTTTTATGGATTCTGGCAGGGGTTAAATGCATCCATATAGCCCAGGAGCTATATGTGATGCATTTTTTTTGCCATCCAAGGTGTTTTTATTGCGTCTCAGGGCGCCCCCCCCCAGCGCCCTGCACCCTCAGTGACCGAAGTGTGAAGTGTGCTGAGAGCAATGGCGCACAGCTGCAGTGCTGTGCGCTACCTTGTTGAAGACAGGACGTCTTCTGCCGCCGATTTTCCGGACCTCTTCTGCCTTCTGGCTCTGTAAGGGGGCCGGCGGCGCGGCTCTGGGACCCATCCAAGCTGGGCCTGTGATCGTCCCTCTGGAGCTAATGTCCAGTAGCCTAAGAAGCCCAATCCACTCTGCACGCAGGTGAGTTCGCTTCTTCTCCCCTTAGTCCCTCGATGCAGTGAGCCTGTTGCCAGCAGGTCTCACTGAAAATAAAAAACCTAATCTAAAACTTTCACTAAGAAGCTCAGGAGAGCCCCTAGTGTGCACCCTTCTCGTTCGGGCACAGAGATCTAACTGAGGCTTGGAGGAGGGTCATAGGGGGAGGAGCCAGTGCACACCAGATAGTCCTAAAGCTTTCTTTAGATGTGCCCAGTCTCCTGCGGAGCCGCTATTCCCCATGGTCCTTACGGAGTCCCCAGCATCCACTTAGGACGTTAGAGAAACTGTTAGGACTGCTGAAAGTTTTGATTGTGGAACCGATGGTGGCAGTAAAGGATACACCACAATCATTATTATTCTGGGTACGGATGCTGACAGTGGGCATCTCAGTCATTGCACATTTTGACGCACAGCTGTACACAAAGGAATGACTATGTGTCTGCATTTGCATAAATTATCAGAGATGAGACCTCCAATAGAGGCAGCTAAGGTCACTTCTGCCTCTACCGCTGAATCAGGCCCACTAAGTTCAGAACCATGGCTAGTATTACTACTGCTGTTGACCTACAGGAAACACCATAAGACCATAAAGACTTGTAGTCTGTATGCCATCTGTTCAGTTTTTCACGCTCTCTGGCATTGGCTTCTGCCTCATTTCTGACAGCTTTTCTGATTTCTGTTCAGCTTCCATCTTTGTGTGCTTGTCTCATATCTTACGGTCCTTTTCTATTGCCAGTTGCTATCCTGTATCCCTGTCTTCCATCTGTACTCATATCCTGCCAATTATATCTGAGTATGTTTTGTTTTACTAATTTGAATAATCTCATATCAAATTCTCTTGTCTCTGCCCAAGTAATAATCTTGGATCTTTGCCTGTGGAAAGTCCTGGGTTGTCCTCAGTGATTCAGTAGGAGTATTTCTCCCTCAAATAATGGTACAGATGTATCCTCTTACATCTCTGCACTGTGCGCTACAAGTCGCCTTACACAAGGCCTGTATGACTCGATAGTACTTAGCGTCTTTTTTGCGTGTTTTTTTTCGTGAAAATGGATAGGTCGCATGAATAGATCCTGCTGATTAAAATGATATGCAGCATGCCTATATTCTGTGTGTTACTGCGACTGGATGCAGATAGAGCTGCAATAACACAGAATATAGGCATGCTGCTTATCAAGTAAAAAATAGAAAGTGCTGTCCACATACAAATGGGTATTACTGTAAGTCAATGAAAATGTCATATATATATATATATATATATATATATTATATATATATATATATATAGATAGTACATAAATACAGTTTATTCACCTTAATACATCCACACTTATGCGACAGACATCTTAAAATATTTTAAATTCGGATTCTGTTTGCATACTGTTGCTTAAATTATGGAACCTTACTAACACTGAAAGAGACTGCTTTATTCCTGCTTCTCACTTACACTAATTGGGTTTTTTTATATACAAATTTTAACTATTTAAAATTTTAACTACTCCTCACTATGTGAATAGTGGCTATGCGCATGCATGACCTCAGGTCACACATGTGCAGAAGCCAGTAACAGGAGGTGGAAAGAAACGTTGCTATTAAATGTGGCAGTGGTACTGATCACGGAGATAGCTGATTTTCAGAGCAGCTATCCCAGCACCGCACCAGAGCAATACTGAATTGCTCCGGTCAGAAGTAACCCTTGCTGCAATTTGCAATGATGAATAGGCCCCTAAGATGTACAAAGTGCAAACAGCAAAAGTGGTCTGAATTTAATTTCCAGCACTGTAACATGGAGTGCCTGGCACCAGGGTTGTTAGTGATTTATGATGAACCATTGGCAGAGGCTGGTGAATACTGTCCTCAGTGAGGAGCCATTGTTAAAGTACCAAATCCCTGCCATATCCATCCATATACAGTATTTGCCAAAATAAAAAGGTTCTGTATTCGCTAATAAAAGGAGGAAGCTGGAGACCTACTTTTAGTTTACTTCTAAGCAAAATTCATTTTCCAAAAAAATTTGATAATATGTCAGTTACCACTTTCTTATCATCTTCATTGATTAGCCTATCATGGAAAACGCGTAGGGCTTCATTCCTCCATACTCTCACCATCTGTGCAACTGTCTGAAATCTTAAGTACAATGGAAAATATAAAGATCAGAACACAAGAACACAATTTTCTCACATATACATGAGAGCGAATTGACAGGGTATTACAAATAACTGTGAAAATGTTAAATTCATTGGGTGGGATTCAATTATTTTCACCCCTTTCCACACTTGTTCTGTTTCTGCCCTCAGGGACGTTGTATCATTATTTCAGCTCGCTACCCTCGGAGTAGCGAGGCATCCAACCCTTTACACCGCTAAACCTGATTACTATGGGCGCAATATGCACAATAACGGAGATTATTTTAGAAAGGAAATTGGGCGTGATATATCATTTGAATCTCACCCTTTATGTTAAATTCAGCTATGACTAGGTGTCCTTCTTTATGTGTCAGCCTTCATTTGATTCTGCTATAGGGATGACTAATGTCTAATATCATATTTGAGTTAATATACAATAACAATTACCATAATTCTGCTAAAGGGTTTGAGTATGATTAATTTCCTCAATAACACTATGTTGCCACATATTATGGACTTGATATGGAATTGTACGCAAAATGGCTCCAAGTCTGGACAGACGCCACAGCCAGATTTAGTACCAGATGCTAAAGCGGCTATCTGCATGGCTGCATGGATATAGCCACACCGCTGACTGTTTTTTCATCCAATCATTAGTACTGGCACTTACAGCTACGCACAGATCCGTATAAAACAGGTGTCCCATTGCCATATGTATGCCACAGAATAGCAAGGAACTCTCACTACATGTCCACTCCCATGATACTCCCATTAAACGATTCTCTTGTGTGTGTCTGCAAGGTAGCAACCCAGTCGAGACCCAAAGAAAAAACCTCTTATGTCATGCATGCAGAGATCCAGCTTCTGAGTGGATAAATAATACAAATTCATTGGTTACAATAGTTGGTGCTTTGTTTGTTTCCTGTGTGTATATTAAAGTTGTATGCGTGTTTTTGCTAATTGTGTCTGATACATTACATTTTTTTATGTTTTATTGAAAACTAATGATTAATAACATAGATTTACTATAAGTGTACCGTTATATGCCCAACATAATCCTGTAAAATATGCTACTGGTGCAGACACGCATGCATCTTATAATAGTTGCATATTTCCAAAATTGTGGGTTTTTTTTTACAAATTTGTTTTACGTCTACAATTTACAATTCGAACAACTGAAGCTAGCTCCGTATTAGATCCATCCTGTTGTGCTAAAATAAAACAAACTGAACAAAAAACCAATGAACAACATCCCAAGTAATTGTGAATAAAACTAAATCTAAAATCTGTGATGAAAATAAACACAAAAAATACCTTTCTGGGGTCGTTAAAATCAATCCATTAAATACACGGGAGAGGTCTCGAAGGTTAAATATATAATGGAACTTTGAAGGTGTTGGAGGAAGATCCCGAACAATCATTTTATAAAGCTCAAGAGTACAATAAGTCATCTTATTACAAATTGCCTGGATATCTTCATTAAATATCTGCAGACGACAGTAGCAGATTAATCATTTGGATTATTCTCATTTAATCACTTAACTGACAATTTTTCCCTTCAAAACCATTTATAACATTGTTTTTTTTTATTTAATCCAGTTTAAAAAGTATTTTTTTTAAATATTGATATATTATATTATGCACATCTGTGAACGGTTATCCTCGTAAAAAACTTGGGGACAGAGTGGAGCAGCACGGTCGCATATTATCTGACCATGCCAGTTAAGTGGTTAAAATAAGTGATAAGTGGTTAAAATATCCCTATTTTGCAATTATATGTGTCCTGGTCACATAATTGACTTGTCCTACAAGTCACTTACTGGATTAGTAATTACATAGAGAAGTACACAAAATTCCATTTAGAGGCAGATTACATTCAGCATGGAAGCCCGGGAACCATTTTGGTGGGTTCCATGTGCAGCTACAGGAGGCTGATTCTGTTCGCAGTCTATAGATGGTGTGCGCAAAACCAGCCTACCCTAAAGAGGTAGAAAATAGGATGGCAGCTTGCATATAACTGAATATGCCCCTTAGTCTAAGTGGGTGTGGTATAGAAGGGCTACAGTTATTAGATAGACAGTAAATAGGATGACACCATATTGACGACAGGGTCAGAAGATGGACAGGTAAAACGTAGACAGTGCAAAAGGTCGACATGGAAATGGTTGACTCAAAAAGAGATGGACACAAGTTTTTATGTCTTTTTTTAGGTCATTTTGAATGTTTTATCACCTGTAACCCCAATTAGTCATAACGTAGAACCTCATGGGCTTGCTTCGCTTGCCATGCTGCGAGCAAGGGGCCCTGCTCTACTGCTGCTGCTGCTCTCAGCACATGTTATTATTCTACAATCGTAGTCCACGTGGACGAGCAAAGGTTGAAATAAAATGTGAACCCAGCCACAAAAAATAAAACTTGTCGACCTTTTGACCCTGTTCAACTAATGCCTTTCGACTATATGTTTTCGACCTATTGACTGTCTATATAGACACTGTTTACCCAAAGTCCGGCTACCGTCTAAGTAGTTTTAAAATAAGAATTTACTTACCGATAATTCTATTTCTCGGAGTCCGTAGTGGATGCTGGGGTTCCTGAAAGGACCATGGAAATAGCGGCTCCGCAGGAGACAGGGCACAAAAAGTAAAGCTTTAGGATCAGGTGGTGTGCACTGGCTCCTCCCCCTATGACCCTCCTCCAAGCCTCAGTTAGGTACTGTGCCCGGACGAGCGTACACAATAAGGAAGGATTTATGAATCCCGGGTAAGACTCATACCAACCACACCAATCACACTGTACAACCTGTGATCTGAACCCAGTTAACAGTATGATAACAGCGGAGCCTCTGAAAGGATGGCTCACAACAATAATAACCCGATTTTTGTAACTATGTACAAGTAATGCAGATAATCCGCACTTGGGATGGGCGCCCAGCATCCACTACGGACTCAGAGAAATAGAATTATCGGTAAGTAAATTCTTATTTTCTCTATCGTCCTAGTGGATGCTGGGGTTCCTGAAAGGACCATGGGGATTATACCAAAGCTCCCAAACGGGCGGGAGAGTGCGGATGACTCTGCAGCACCGAATGAGAGAACTCCAGGTCCTCCTTAGCCAGGGTATCAAATTTGTAGGATTTTACAAACGTGTTTGCCCCTGACTAAATAGCCGCTCGGCAAAGTTGTAAAGCCGAGACCCCTCGGGCAGCCGCCCAAGATGAGCCCACCTTCCTTGCGGAATGGGCATTTACATATTTTGGCTGTGGCAGGCCTGCCACAGAATGTGCAAGCTGAATTGTATTACACATCCAACTAGCAAAAGTCTGCTTAAAAGCAAGAGCACCCAGTTTGTTGGGTGCATACAGGATAACAGCAAGTCAGTTTTCCTGACTCCAGCCGTCCTGGAACCTATATTTTCAGGGCCCTGACCACATCTAGCAACTTGGAGTCCTCCAAGTCCCTAGTAGGCGCAAGACACCACAATAAGCTGGTTCAGGTGAAACACTGACACCACCTTAGGGAGAGAACTGGGGACGAGTCCGCAGCTCTGCCCTGTCCGAATGGACAAACAGATATGGGCTTTTTTGAGAAAAAAAAAACCACCAATTTGACACTCGCCTGGTCCAGGCCAGGTCCAAGAGCATGTTCACTTTCCATGTGAGATGCTTCAAATCCACAGATTTGACTGGTTTTAAACCAATGTGTTTTGAGGAATCCCAGAACTACGTTGAGATCCCACAGTGCCACTGGAGGCACAAAAGGGGGTTGTATATGCAATACTCCCTTGACAAACTTCTGGACTTCAGGAACTGAAGCCAATTCTTTCTGGAAGAAAAATCGACAGGGCCGAAATTTGAACCTTAATGGACCCCAATTTGAGGCCCATAGACACTCCTGTTTGCAAGAAATGCAGGAATCGACCGAGTTGAAATTTCTTCGTGGGGCCTTCCTGGCCTCACACCACGCAACATATTTTCGCCACATGTGGTGATAATGTTGTGCGGTCACCTCCTTTCTGGCTTTGACCAGGGTAGGAATGACCTCTTCCTGAATGCCTTTTCCCTTAGGATCCGGCGTTCCACCGCCATGCCGTCAAACGCAGCTGCGGTAAGTCTTGGAACAGACATGGTACTTGCTGAAACAAGTCCCTTCTTAGCGGCAGAGGCCATAAGTCCTCTGTGAGCATCTCTTGAAGTTCCGGGTACCAAGTCCTTCTTGGCCAATCCGGAGCCATGAGTATAGTTCTTACTCCTCTACGTCTTATAATTCTCAGTACCTTAGGTATGAAAAGCAGAGGATGGAACACATACACCGACTGGTACACCCACGGTGTTACCAGAACGTCCACAGCTATTGCCTGAGGGTCTCTTAACCTGGCGCAATACCTGTCCCGTTTTTTTGTTCAGACGGGACGCCATCATGTCCACCTTTGGTAATTCCCAACGGTTTACAATTATGTGGAAAACTTCCCCATGAAGTTCCCACTCTGCCGGGTGGAGGTCGTGCCTACTGAGGAAGTCTGCTTCCCAGTTTCCATTCCCGGAATGAAACACTGCTGACAGTGCTATCACATGATTTTCCGCCCAGCGAAAAGTCCTTGCAGTTTTTGCCACTGCCCTCCTGCTTCTTGTGCCGCCCTGTCTATTTACGTGGGCGACTGCCGTGATGTTTTATCCCACTGGATCAATACCGGCTGACCTTGAAGCAGAGGTCTTGCTAAGCTTAGAGCATTATAAATTTACCCTTAGCTATATTTATGTGGAGAAAAATCTCCAGACTTGATCACACTCCCTGGAAATTTTTTCCTTGTGTGACTGCTCCCCAGCCTCTCGGGCTGGCCTCCGTGGTCACCAACATCCAAAACTGAATGCCGAATCTGCGGCCCTCTAGAAGATGAGCACTCTGTAACCACGACAGGAGAGACACCCTTGTCCTTGGATATAGGGTTATCCGCTGATGCATCTGAAGATGCGATCCGGACCATTTGTCCAGCAGATCCCACTGAAAAGTTCTTGCATGAAATCTGCCGACTGGAATTGCTTCGAAGGAAGTCGCCATTTTTTTTTTTTTACCATGGCCCTTGTGCAATGATGCACTGATTTTAGGAGGTTCCTGACTAGCTCGGATAACTCCCTGGCTTTCTCTTCCGGGAGAAACACCTTTTTCTGGACTGTGTCCAGAATCATCCCTAAGCACAGGAGACTTGTTGTCGGGATCAGCTGCGATTTTGGAATATTTAGAATCCACCCCTGCTGTTGTAACAGTATCCGAGATAGTGCTACTCCGACCTCCAACTGTTCCCTGGACTTTGCCCTTATCAGGAGATCGTCCAAGTAAGGGATAATTAAGACGCCTTTTCTTCGAAGAAGAACCATCATTCCGGCCATTACCTTGGTAAAGACCCGGGGTGCCGTAGACAATCCAAACGGCAGCGTCTGAAACTGATAGTGACAGTTCTGTACCACGAACCTGAGGTACCCTTAGTGATAAGGGCAAATTTGGGACATGGAGGTAAGCATCCCTGATGTCTCGGGACACCAGATAGTCCCCTACTTCCCGGTTCGTTATCACTGCTCTGAGTGACTCCATCTTGATTTGAACCTTTGTAAGTGTTCAAATTTTTTTAGATTTAGAATAGGTCTCACCTAGCCTTCTGGCTTCAGTACCACAATATAGTGTGGAATAATACCCCTTTTCTTGTTGAAGGAGGGGTAATTTAATTATCACCTGCTGGGAATACAGCTCGTGAATTTTTTCCCATACTGCCTCCTTGTCGGAGGGAGACCTTGGTAAAGCAGACTTCAGGAGCCTGCGCAGGGGAAACGTCTCGACATTCCAAACTGTACCCCTGGGATACTACTTGTAGGATCCAGGGGTCCTGTACGGTCTCAGCGTCATGCTGAGAGCTTGTCAGAAGCGGTGGAACGCTTCTGTTCCTGGGAATGGGCTGCCTGCTGCAGTCTTCTTCCCTTTCCTCTATCCCTGGGCAGATATGACTCTTATAGGGACGAAAGGACTGAAGCTGAAAAGACGGTGTCTTTTTCTGCAGAGATGTGACTTAGGGTAAAAACGGTGGATTTTCCAGCAGTTGCCGTGGCCACCAGGTCCGATGGACCGACCCCAAATAACTCCTCTTCCTTTATACGGCAATACACCTTTGTGCCGTTTGGAATCTGCATCACCTGACCACTGTCGTGTCCATAAACATCTTCTGGCAGATATGGACATTGCACTTACTCTTGATGCCAGAGTGCAAATATCCCTCTGTGCATCTCGCATATATAGAAATACATCCATTAAATGCTCTATATTTTTAGTCAGGGAATCCGACCAAGCCACCCCAGCTCTGCCCATCCAGGCTGAGGCGATCGCTGGTCGCAGTATAACACCAGTATGTGTGTATATACTTTTTATGATATTTTTCCAGCCTCCTGTCAGCTGGCTCCTTGAGGACGGCCCTATCTATAGACGGTACCGCCACTTGTTCTGATAAGCGTGTGAGCGCCTTATCCACCCTAAGGGGTGTTTCCCAAAGCGCCCTAACTTCTGGCGGGAAAGGGTATACCGCCCATATTTTCTATCGGGGGAAACCCACGCATCATCACACACTTCATTTAATTTATCTGATTCAGGAAAAACTACGGTAGTTTTTTCACATCCCACATAATACCCTCTTTTGTGGTACTTGTAGTATCAGAAATATGTAACCCTCCTTTATTGCCCTTAACGTGTGGCCCTAATAAGGAATACGTTTGTTTATTCACCGTCGACACTGGATTCAGTGTCCCTGTCTGTGTCTGTGTCGACCGACTAAAGTAAACGGGCGTTTTAAAACCCCTGACGGTGTTTTTGAGACGTCTGGACCGGTACTAATTGTTTGTCGGCCGTCTCATGTCGTCAACCGACCTTGGCGCGTGTTGACATTATCACGTAATTCCCTAAATAAGCCATCCATTCCGGTGTCGACTCCCTAGAGAGTGACATCACCATTACAGGCAATTGCTCCGCCTCCTCACCAACATCGTCCTCATACATGTCGACACACACGTACCGACACACAGCACACACACAGGGAATGCTCTGATAGAGGACAGGACCCACTAGCCCTTTGGAGAGACAGAGGGAGAGTTTGCCAGCACACACCAAAAACGCTATAATTATATAGGGACAACCTTATATAAGTGTTTTCCCTTATAGCATCTTTTTTATATATTTCTAACGCCAAATTAGTGCCCCCCCCTCTCTGTTTTAACCCTGTTTCTGTAGTGCAGTGCAGGGGAGAGCCTGGGAGCCTTCCCTCCAGCCTTTCTGTGAGGGAAAATGGCGCTGTGTGCTGAGGAGATAGGCCCCGCCCCTTTTTCGGCGGCCTCGTCTCCCGCTCTTAACGGATTCTGGCAGGGGTTAAATATCTCCATATAGCCCCCGGAGGCTATATGTGAGGTATTTTTAGCCAAAAAAGGTTTTCATTTGCCTCCCAGGGCGCCCCCCTCCCAGCGCCCTGCACCCTCAGTGACTGCCATGTGAAGTGTGCTGAGAGGAAAATGGCGCACAGCTGCAGTGCTGTGCGCTACCTTAAGAAGACTGAGGAGTCTTCTGCCGCCGATTCTGGACCTCTTCTCGTTTCAGCATTTGCAAGGGGGCCGGCGGCGAGGCTCCGGTGACCATCCAGGCTGTACCTGTGATCGTCCCTCTGGAGCTAATGTCCAGTAGCCAAGAAGCCAATCCATCCTGCACGCAGGTGAGTTCACTTCTTCTCCCCTAAGTCCCTCGTTGCAGTGATCCTGTTGCCAGCAGGACTCACTGTAAAATAAAAAACCTAAGCTAAACTTTTCTAAGCAGCTCTTTAGGAGAGCCACCTAGATTGCACCCTTCTCGGCCGGGCACAAAAATCTAACTGAGGCTTGGAGGAGGGTCATAGGGGGAGGAGCCAGTGCACACCACCTGATCCTAAAGCTTTACTTTTTGTGCCCTGTCTCCTGCGGAGCCGCTATTTCCATGGTCCTTTCAGGAACCCCAGCATCCACTAGGACGATAGAGAAATGATGTTTACATTTTTTTTTTATATTGCTACAATAATATACACACAGAAAATATTTTAAAAAATCTTATTGCTTAAGTCTGCGAATGATGAAATTACCATTATGTGTCCATGTAAGATAGAGAAGTAAATACGGTGCAAGGACTCTTCTGCAGGGAAAAGTACATTAAATACAGTAAAGAGGGAAATAAAGCGTGTGTCCACTTCATTACGGCCACCACCAGCTTTTCCCATTGCAGCTATAAATCCAAGGTCCCGAAGAAACTTGCAGTTAAGCTCCTTGCCACGGTCATACATGCCGCCCTTCTCCAGCAGCAACTTCAGCAGGGCAATGGGCTGTTGTGTTCCATACTCATCCACCTATGTATCAAATGGAGATCAACATTGGATACTGGTATTGCCATTGTATACCTACCATTTATATTTAATTAAGCGTTAGTCAGGGAACACTAAGATGTTAGGTTACACTTGAGAAAATTATACACTTTCAATATTAATTAAGTGAAAAATCATTTAGATAAAATTATAGATTAACAGTGCTTCTCGCATTAGCATAAGGTAGTAAATCTGGCTTCTGCCGCTTCCTGCAACTTTGCATCCACTTGGAATTAGGCCCATATTCTCACGTATGAAGACCATACACTGTGATGAGTATCTGGGCACAGATGTTTGGAGACAGTATTGTAGCAGATACGGCAAAATGTCATAAGTAAACTAGCCTTCGGCATATTCATGTCATCCATGAACACCAGCAAGCGTTTGCCCATAGGTGGCCCATAGGTATCCTTTGTACGTTTCTCTACATTGGCTTCCAGATTCCTTTGGATGTCCATAGAGGTTGTACGAGAGGAAAAATTGATAGTCAGAAGAATCTGCCAAGACATCAAAAACAAAAAATTTTTGAAAATTTAATTATTTGAAAATAGGTATTAATTGGTTATGTTTCTACTTTTGGAGTATAATACTCACAGTGTGTGAAATATGGGAAATTTGCCATCAACAAAAAACAGAAAGGAAAGATATACTTGGTCTATGCTGTTCCTTTTGCCATTGTAACTAAACAACAGTTTACAAGAATTATGTTTGGAAATGTACATAACAAATTTAGGTTCATAAATGTGACTCTGCTCATGCACTAATGCCAAAATAGATGTAAAATGACAAACTTTTAAGAGTGTAGCAAATAACTACCTCTCAATTAATTAATGTGACTAGACTGCCTCAACTTGATATAGTACGTATAGTCATGATGGTTGGTGATGTAAGTACTGGAGGGGTCAAAATATTATAAGCAAATCAAATGCAACTGAAACTTATCATCATCATTGCATATTGCTGAACCAGCTCTCAATTGCTGACAATAGATGTGCCTCCTACAACACTTATCTGGGGTTGTGTCCTGTCGAAGTCAAAAATATTACATAGAGAGAACATCCAAACTAGAAACAGATGAGTTGCTATGCATGCAAATACGCACAGCGAGCACAGCAATATATGGTAACATAGCATTTACACAGACATGCCACAAAGATATATTCAACACATATTTCATACAGCACATAAATTTAAACATATCAAGCACCAGACATCATAAGGTTTCAAATGATATAATGGAGTATAATGTCATGTGTGTGTATTGTTGGAGCGGAGCAAGATGGACATGTCGTGCTTGGTGTCAAAGTAACCAGATTAATGTGTGTGCCAAATTGATGCCTGTGATTAAGTTGTAGCACATTGCCATGAGTAGATATGATTAAATGAAGGAATATGAAGTCACTTTTACTTGAACAAAAGGATTTTCAAAGGAGCATGTGTGGACAGGAAACCAGAGGCCAGCAACCTTGAACAAAAGCCCTCACACTGACCAATGACTCATCATGAATGAGAAAGTTCCCTCCCCTAGACCAATAACAGAAAACCTATACACCCCCAACAGACTCAGTGTATAGCTGATCCCACACAGAAGAGTTTCCTGTTTGTCCCGGGTGATGGTTGAGATGCAATCTGTCTAGTTGCTGTTTGTTTTTGCTGAGAGAGAGAGAGAGAGAGAGAGATGGGTGGTCATTCCGAGTTGTTCGCTCGCTGCTATTTTTAGCAGAATTGCTAATAGGTTAAAATCCGACAGTTCTGCGCATGCGCTAAGCAATTTTACACAAAACTATGCTATTTTACTCACAGGCGAACAAAGCTTTTCAGTCGCTCTGTTGATCAGAGAATGATTGACAGGAAGTGGGTGTTTCTGGGTGGTAACTGAGCGTTTTCTGGGAGTGTGCTAAAAAACGCAGGCGTGCCAGCAGAAAACGCAGGAGTGGCTGGGGAAATGGGGGAGTGGCTGGCCGGACGCTGGGCATGTTTGTGACGTCAAACCAGGAACTAAACGGACTGAGGTGATCGCAATCTAGGAGTAGGTATGGAGCTACTCAGAATCTGAAAGGAAATACTTAATAGCAGAATTGCTAATCTTTCGTTAGCAATTCTGCTATGCTAAGATAGACTCCCAGAGGGCGGCGGCTTTGCGTTTGCATTTCTGCTAAAAGTAGCTAGTGAGCGAACAACTCGGAATGACCACCATGGAGTGGAAGGTGCATTGAGCAAATATGGTGATGTATTGCTGGCCGTGTCTGTAATGAATTAGTTTGTAATAACTGCTTCCTGTGTAAATTGTAACCATGTAAATAATAAGAATTTACTTACCGATAATTCTATTTCTCGTAGTCCGTAGTGGATGCTGGGGACTCCGTCAGGACCATGGGGATTAGCGGCTCCGCAGGAGACAGGGCACAAAAGTAAAAGCTTTAGGACTAGGTGGTGTGCACTGGCTCCTCCCCCTATGACCCTCCTCCAAGCCTCAGTTAGGATACTGTGCCCGGACGAGCGTACACAATAAGGAAAGATTTTGAATCCCGGGTAAGACTCATACCAGCCACACCAATCACACTGTACAACTTGTGATCTGAACCCAGTTAACAGCATGATAACAGAGGAGCCTCTGAAAAGATGGCTCACAACAAAAATAACCCGATTTTTGTAACAATAACTATGTACAAGTATTGCAGACAATCCGCACTTGGGATGGGCGCCCAGCATCCACTACGGACTACGAAAAATAGAATTATCGGTAAGTAAATTCTTATTTTCTCTGACGTCCTAAGTGGATGCTGGGGACTCCGTCAGGACCATGGGGATTATACCAAAGCTCCCAAACGGGCGGGAGAGTGCGGATGACTCTGCAGCACCGAATGAGAGAACTCCAGGTCCTCCTCAGCCAGGGTATCAAATTTGTAGAATTTTGCAAACGTGTTTGCCCCTGACCAAGTAGCAGCTCGGCAAAGTTGTAAAGCCGAGACCCCTCGGGCAGCCGCCCAAGATGAGCCCACCTTCCTTGTGGAATGGGCATTTACAGATTTTGGCTGTGGCAGGCCTGCCACAGAATGTGCAAGCTGAATTGTACTACAAATCCAACGAGCAATCGTCTGCTTAGAAGCAGGAGCACCCAGCTTGTTGGGTGCATACAGGATAAACAGCGAGTCAGTTTTCCTGACTCCAGCCGTCCTGGAAATATATATTTTCAGGGCCCTGACAACGTCTAGCAACTTGGAGTCCTCCAAGTCCCTAGTAGCCGCAGGCACCACAATAGGTTGGTTCAGGTGAAACGCTGACACCACCTTAGGGAGAAACTGGGGACGAGTCCGCAGTTCTACCCTGTCCGAATGGAAAATCAGATATGGGCTTTTGTGAGACAAAGCCGCCAATTCTGACACTCGCCTGGCCGAGGCCAGGGCCAACAGCATGGTCACTTTCCATGTGAGATATTTCAAATCCACAGATTTGAGCGGTTCAAACCAATGTGATTTGAGGAATCCCAGAACTACGTTGAGATCCCACGGTGCCACTGGAGGCACAAAAGGGGGTTGTATATGCAGTACTCCCTTGACGAATGTCTGGACTTCAGGAACTGAAGCCAATTCTTTCTGGAAGAAAATCGACAGGGCCAAAATTTGAACCTTAATGGACCCCAATTTGAGGCCCATAGACACTCCTGTTTGCAGGAAATGCAGGAATCGACCGAGTTGAAATTCCTCCGTGGGGGCCTTCCTGGCCTCACACCACGCAACATATTTTCGCCAAATGCGGTGATAATGTTGTGCGGTCACCTCCTTCCTGGCTTTGACCAGGGTAGGTATGACCTCTTCCGGAATGCCTTTTTCCCTTAGGATCCGGCGTTCAACCGCCATGCCGTCAAACGCAGCCGCGGTAAGTCTTGGAACAGACAGGGTCCTTGCTGAAGCAAGTCCCTTCTTAACGGCAGAGGCCATGGGTCCTCTGTGAGCATCTCTTGAAGTTCCAGGTACCAAGTCCTCCTTGGCCAATCCGGAGCCACGAGTATAGTTCTTACTCCTCTCCGTCTTATAATTCTCAGTACCTTGGGTATGAGAGGAAGAGGAGGGAACACATACTCTGACTGGTACACCCACGGTGTTACCAGAGCGTCCACAGCTATTGCCTGAGGGTCCCTTGACCTGGCGCAATACCTGTCCAGTTTTTTGTTGAGGCGGGACGCCATCATGTCCACCTTTGGTTTTTCCCAATGGTTCACAATCATGTGGAAGACTTCCGTGTGAAGTCCCCACTCTCCCGGGTGGAGGTCGTGCCTGCTGAGGAAGTCTGCTTCCCAGTCGTCCACTCCCGGAATGAACACTGCTGACAGTGCTATCACATGATTTTCCGCCCATCGAAGAATCCTTGCAGCTTCTGCCATTGCCCTCCTGCTTCTTGTGCCGCCCTGTCTGTTTACGTGGGCGACTGCCGTGATGTTGTCCGACTGGATCAGCACCGGCTGACCTTGAAGCAGAGGTCTTGCTAGGCATAGAGCATTGTAAATTGCCCTTAGCTCCAGTATATTTATGTGGAGAGAAGTCTCTAGACTTGACCACGTTCCCTGGAAATTTCTTCCCTGTGTGACTGCTCCCCAGCCTCTCAGGCTGGCATCCGTGGTCACCAGGATCCAATCCTGAATGCCGAATCTGCGGCCCTCTAGTAGATGAGCACTCTGCAGCCACCACAGAAGAGACACCCTTGTCCTCGGAGACAGGGTTATCCGCTGATGCATCTGAAGATGCGATCCGGACCATTTGTCCAGCAGATCCCACTGAAAAGTTCTTGCGTGAAATCTGCCAAATGGAATCGCTTCGTAAGAAGCCACCATTTTTCCCAGGACCCTTGTGCAATGTTGCACTGACACTTTTCCTGGTTTTAGGAGGTTCCTGACTAGCTCGGATAACTCCCTGGCTTTCTCCTCCGGGAGAAACACCTTTTTCTGGACTGTGTCCAGAATCATCCCTAGGAACAGCAGACGTGTCGTCGGGATCAGCTGCGATTTTGGAATATTTAGAATCCACCCGTGCTGTTGTAGCAGTACCCGAGATAGTGCTACTCCGACCTCCAACTGTTCCCTGGACTTTGCCCTTATCAGGAGATCGTCCAAGTAAGGGATAATTAAGACGCCTTTTCTTCGAAGAAGAATCATCATTTCGGCCATTACCTTGGTAAAGACCCGGGGTGCCGTGGACAATCCAAACGGCAGTGTCTGAAACTGATAATGACAGTTCTGTACTACGAACCTGAGGTACCCTTGGTGAGAAGGGCAAATTGGGACATGAAGGTAAGCATCCTTGATGTCCAGGGACACCATATAGTCCCCTTCTTCCAGGTTCGCTATCACTGCTCTGAGTGACTCCATCTTAAATTTGAACCTTTGTATGTAAGTGTTCAAAGATTTCAGATTTAGAATAGGTCTCACCGAGCCGTCTGGCTTCGGTACCACAAATAGTGTGGAATAATACCCCTTTCCCTGTTGTAGGAGGGGTACTTTGATTATCACCTGCTGGGAATACAGCTTGTGAATTGCTTCCAATACTGCCTCCCTGTCGGAGGGAGACGTTGGTAAAGCAGACTTCAGGAACCTGCGAGGGGGAGACGTCTCGAATTCCAATCTGTACCCCTGGGATACTACCTGTAGGATCCAGGGGTCCACTTGCGAGTGAGCCCACTGCGCGCTGAAACTCTTGAGACGACCCCCCACCGCACCTGAGTCCGCTTGTAAGGCCCCAGCGTCATGCTGAGGACTTGGCAGAAGCGGTGGAGGGCTTCTGTTCCTGGGAAGAGGCTGTCTGCTGCAGTCTTTTTCCCTTTCCTCTACCCCGGGGCAGATATGACTGGCCTTTTGCCCGCTTGCCCTTATGGGGACGAAAGGACTGAGGCTGAAAAGACGGTGTCTTTTTCTGCTGAGAGGTGAGTTGGGGTAAAAAGGTGGATTTTCCAGCTGTTGCCAAGGCCACCAGGTCCGAAAGACCGACCCCAAATAACTCCTCCCCTTTATACGGCAATACTTCCATGTGCCGTTTGGAATCCGCATCACCTGACCACTGTCGTGTCCATAAACATCTTCTGGCAGAAATGGACATCGCACTTACTCTTGATGCCAGGGTGCAAATATCCCTCTGTGCATCACGCATATATAGAAACGCATCTTTTAAACGCTCTATAGTCAATAAAATACTGTCCCTGTCAAGGGTATCAATATTTTCAGTCAGGGAATCCGACCACGCCACCCCAGCGCTGCACATCCAGGCTGAGGCAATCGCTGGTCGCAGTATAACACCAGTATGTGTGTATATACTTTTTAGGACATTTTCCAGCTTCCTATCAACTGGCTTCTTGAGGGCGGCCGTATCAGGAGACGGTAACGCCACTTGTTTTGATAAGCGTGTGAGTGCCTTATCCACCCTAGGGGGTGTTTCCCAACGCGCCCTAACTTCTGGCGGGAAAGGGTATAATGCCAATAATTTCTTAGATATCAGCAATTTTTTTATCGGGGGAGACCCACGCATCATCACACACTTCATTTAATTCTTCTGATTCAGGAAAAACTACGGGTAGTTTTTTCACACCCCACATAATACCCTTTTTTGTGGTACTTGTAGTATCAGAAATATGCAAAGCCTCCTTCATTGCCGTGATCATGTAACGTGTGGCCCTACTGGAAAATACGTTTGTTTCTTCACCGTCGACACTGGTGTCCGTGTCTGTGTCGACCGACTGAGGTAATGGGCGCTTTAGAGCCCCTGACGGTGTTTGAGACGCCTGGACAGGCACTAACTGAC
Organism: Pseudophryne corroboree; assembly: GCF_028390025.1. NCBI lineage: Eukaryota > Metazoa > Chordata > Amphibia > Anura > Myobatrachidae > Pseudophryne > Pseudophryne corroboree. The sequence continues at coordinate 316,472,576 of NC_086444.1, read as the reverse complement.
TTGCCGGCTGTCTCATGTCGTCAACAGTTTTTTGTAAAGTGCTGACACTATCACGTAATTCCTTAAATAAGACCATCCAGTCAGGTGTCGACTCCCTAGGGGGTGACATCACTAATACAGGCAATTGCTCCGCCTCCACACCATTTTCCTCCTCATACATGTCGACACACGCGTACCGACACACAGCACACACACAGGGAATGCTCTGATAGAGGACAGGACCCCACTAGCCCTTTGGGGAGACAGAGGGAGAGTTTGCCAGCACACACCAGAGCGCTATATATGTATAGGGACAACCTTATAAATAAGTGTTTCTCCCTTATAGCTGCTATATATTTTTTTATATGCCAAATTAGTGCCCCCCCTCTCTTTTTTACCCTGTTTCTGTAGTGCAGGACTGCAGGGGAGAGTCAGGGAGACGTCCTTCCAGCGGAGCTGTGAGGGAAAATGGCGCTTGTGTGCTGAGGAGATAGGCTCCGCCCCCTTCACGGCGGCCTTTCTCCCGCTTTTTATGAGGTAAAATGGCAGGGGTTAAATACATCCATATAGCCCAGGAGCTATATGTGATGTATTTTTTACCATAAATAGTGTTTTTATTGCGTCTCAGGGCGCCCCCCCCCCAACGCCCTGCACCCTCAGTGACCGGAGTGTGAAGTGTGCTGAGAACAATGGCGCACAGCTGCAGTGCTGTGCGCTACCTTTCTTGAAGACAAGATGCCTTCTGCCGCCGATTTCTGGACCTCTTCACTCTTCTGGCTCTGTAAGGGGGCCGGCGGTGCGGCTCCGGGACCCATCCATGGCTGGGCCTGTGATCGTCCCTCTGGAGCTAATGTCCAGTGGCCAAGAAGCCCAATCCACTCTGCACGCAGGTGAGTTCGCTTCTTCTCCCCTTAGTCCCTCGATGCAGTGAGCCTGTTGCCAGCAGGACTCACTGAAAATAAAAAAACCTAAGTCTATACTTTTATTCTAAGCAGCTCAGGAGAGCTACCTAGATTGCACCCTTCTCGGCCGGGCACAAAAACCTAACTGAGGCTTGGAGGAAGGTCATAGGGGGAGGAGCCAGTGCACACCACCTAGTCCTAAAGCTTTTACTTTTGTGCCCTGTCTCCTGCGGAGCCGCTAATCCCCATGGTCCTGACGGAGTCCCCAGCATCCACTTAGGACGTCAGAGAAATATATATACTGTACATGTGATATATTGTATAGATATCCTTTTAATAACAAATATATACATCAATGGGCTTTGGAACTCAGACAATGTGTGCGTGTATTGTTTCCTCTTAAGGGATGTAGTGTTTTGCGACGTACAGCGCACTTTTGTCATATATGGTAATAAGATGTGCCTGGCGTTCACAGTATATATTAGAGCTGGCATTTTAAATATTTGTTAGAAAGTAATTTGACTTAAACAGTCCACATCAAATTATGTCACAGTTAAACTATACTGAACTCGGGTAGGACTTGGTTGCCCCAGCCACCTCATTCCTTTTCGCCAGGTGTGTGTGGATATACTATAAGCAAATGTATGGATGTCAACTATAAGCAAATACAGATGTGTCCTCTTTCATCCTTGCTGCAGTCACGCTAAACAGCCCTTGAAGTCGCGCCATGCAGTGGTGGGGCTTGGTAGCGCAGAGCGTCTTTTATTCTTTTTTTTTCAGCAAAAAAGTATATAGGCATGCTGCATATCATTTTAATCAGCAGAAGCTGCTTGTGCGACCTATTACATTACTTTGCATCTAAGGAAAAAAACGTAAAAAGACGCTCAGAACAACCGAGTCACATGGCACTCACGCGTGATGTGTAACGCGACTTGTAGCGCACGGAGCAAAGATGTAAGAGGATACATCTGTATCTATATTTGGATATATACTGTGTATCTTAAGAGCGACTACAAAGAAACAGATTCAATTAGTCCCAGAAGCACCATTATGTCACAGAAGACTTATGCTGTTAGCAGTCTTTGGAGGCGTGAACATAATCAGCCTACTGTAACTGAGGTCATTAAATAATAGAGTGTTACAAGGGCACTTCAATAATTAAGCACTTTGAGTCCATCACAATATTATGTCATACATGATGTCATATATTAAAAGGGTCTTCCTTCAACAAACTTCATATACTTTAGCACTGACGTAATCAATTAAATGAAATATAAAAAACACAGCCTCCCTACACTTGCTGATATATAGCTTCTTCATAAACTACACCTTATAGCATTGCACTTACATCTATTTGAAATATAACTGGCATTGTATGCGTATAATAGAAGTCGTCATTGAATCTGCCCTAAATGAGCTCTTCAGTGAGAAGCTGAATAGTCTGAGATAAGGGGTAAAGCAAGGAATGCTCAGGTATATTAAGGAGTATTATTAGAAAGATACAGTAAATATAAAAAAGAGAAAAAAGCAGAATCCCAGTGGCTAAAGGAAACTAGCAGAGGTATTGCCAAAACTTACGTGTATTAAATCTTACAGTTAATTACCATAATTAAGTATCTTTAATATCAGATGAGCCATTTCATGGGGTTGGGGCATTGAGGATGCTCCTCATTAAGGAACCCTCCCCCTTCCCACCCCCCTAACCTTCCTCTCTAGCTGCCTACACCTAGCAACACCCCCTCTTCCCACCTGGAAGCCAGAAGCCTATTCCTAATCCTTCCTGGTGGCGTCTAAACCTAATTCCCCCCGCACCCCCACCCCCGGATGGCTTACGTCTCAGGTGGCCTGGTACGCAGACAGTATTGCAGCACCAGGATTGTGATTCTAGTCAGGATTTCAGCATCAGTATATCGATTGCCAGGATCCTGAATGGATCCCATTTCATGGACACAGATATTTAATATATTAAAAATACGTATCTGGGTCTATTATACATATACACACTATTTTTCTGTAACTATACCGTGTTATCACTGTTCAAGTTCCTTAAGAGGTTTGTTGTAGTTGCTGTCTTAGATGTACCAGATTCACCAACAAGAACTACTGGTCGTTTAATTTTCACCATCTGCTCCAAAAGCCATGTGGTGCGCGTAGTGTCTACTGTGGGAACTAGAACACATACAGGATGGTCACCAGTGAATATATATATATTTAAAGAAGTATAAGTTAATATACTGTAAAAAACAAGAAAACAATCAAGTGTAATATTATCAGTTAACAGTAAAAATAGGATTTTAATTACCTACCGGTAAATCCTTTTCTCGTAGAGGATGCTGGGGTCCACATTAGTACCATGGGGTATAGACGGGTCCACTGGGAGCCACTGGCACTTTAAGAGTTTGAGAGTGTGGGCTGGCTCCTCCCTCTATGCCCCTCCTACCAGACTCACTCTAGAAACTGTGCCCGAGGAGATGGACAACTTCGAGAGAAGGATTTTACACAGATAGTGGCAAGATTCACACCAGCTCACACACAAGGCAAACCAAGCTAACCAGCTTGAAACATCAGCAACGGCTGAACAATATTACTTAACCAAGTAACAAAACAGTACTCAACCAAGAAATAATAAGAATTTACTTACCGATAATTCTATTTCTCGTAGTCCGTAGTGGATGCTGGGAACTCCGTAAGGACCATGGGGAATAGCGGCTCCGCAGGAGACAGGGCACATCTAAAGAAAGCTTTAGGATCACCTGGTGTGCACTGGCTCCTCCCCCCATGACCCTCCTCCAAGCCTCAGTTAGGATACTGTGCCCGGACGAGCGTACACAATAAGGAAGGATTTTGAATCCCGGGTAAGACTCATACCAGCCACACCAATCACACTGTACAACTTGTGATCTGAACCCAGTTAACAGCATGATAATAGAGAAGCCTCTCGAAAAGATGGCTCACTACAACAATAACCCGAATTTTTTGGTAACAATAATTATGTACCAGTATTGCAGACAATCCGCACTTGGGATGGGCGCCCAGCATCCACTACGGACTACGAGAAATAGAATTATCGGTAAGTAAATTCTTATTTTCTCTGACGTCCTAGTGGATGCTGGGAACTCCGTAAGGACCATGGGGATTATACCAAAGCTCCCAAACGGGCGGGAGAGTGCGGATGACTCTGCAGCCCCCAATGAGAGAACTCCCGGTCCTCCTCAGCCAGGGTATCAAATTTGTAGAATTTTACAAACGTATTTGCTCCTGACCAAGTAACTGCTCGGCAAAGTTGTAAAGCCGAGACCCCTCGGGCAGCTGCCCAAGATGAGCCCACCTTCCTTGTGGAATGGGCATTTACAGATTTTTGGCTGTGGCAGGCCTGCCACAGAATGTGCAAGCTGAATTGTACTACAAATCCAACGAGCAATAGTCTGCTTAAAAGCAGGAGCACCCAGCTAGTTGGGTGCATAGAGGATAAACAGCGAGTCAGATTTCCTGACTCCAGCCGTCCTGGAAACATATATTTTCCGGGTCCTGACAACGTCTAGCAACTTGGAGTCCTCCAAGTCCCTAGTAGCCGCAGGCACCACAATAGGTTTGGTTCAGGTGAACGCTGAAACCACCTTAGGGAGAAACTGAGGACGAGTCCTCAATTCCGCCCTGTCCGAATGGAAAATCAGATAAGGGCTTTTACAGGATAAAGCCACCAATTCTGACACGCGCCTGGCCCAGGCCAGAGCCAACAGCATGACCACTTTTTCTGTGAGATATTTTAACTCCACAGATTTAAGTGTGTCAAACCAATGTGACTTTTGGAACCCAAAAACCACCTGGAGATCCCAAAAGTGCCACTAAAGGCACAAAAGGAGGCTGTATATGCAGTACCCCTTTTAACAAATGTCTGAACTTCAGGGACTGAAGCTAGTTCTTTTTTGGAAGAAAATTGACAGAGCCGAAATTTGAACCTTAATGGACCCCAATTTCAGGCCCATAGATACTCCTGTTTGCAGGAAATGTAGGAATCGACCCATCCGTCGAGCCTTACTGGCCTCGCACCACGCAACATATTTTCGCCAAATGCGGTGATAATGTTTTGTGGTTACATCCTTCCTGGCTTTGATCAGGATAGGGATGACTTCATCCGGAATGCCTTTTTCCTTCAGGATCCGGCGTTCAACCGCCATGCCGTCAACGCAGCCGCGGTAAGTCTTGGAACAGACAAGGTCCTTGCTGGAGCAGGTCCCTTCTTAGAGGTAGAGGCTACGGATCCTCCGTGAGCATCTCTTGAAGTTCCGGTTACCAATTCCTTCTTGGCCAATCCGGAGCCACTAATATAGTGCTTACTCCTCTCCATCTTATCAATCTCAGTACCTTGGGTATGAGAGGCAGAGGAGGGAACCCATACACTGATTGGTACACCCACGGTGTTACCAGAGCATCTACAGCTATTGCCTGAGGGTCCCTTGACGTGGCGCAATACCTGTCGAGTTTTTCTCAACGGTTTATAATCATGTGGAAGACTTCTGGGTGAAGTCCTTACTCTCCCGGGTGGAGGTCGTGCTGAGGAAAACTGCTTCCCAGTTGTCCACTCCCGGAATGAAAACTGCTGACAGTGCTATCACATGGTTTTTCGCCCCGCGAAGAATCCTTGCAGCTTCTGCCATTGCCCTCCTGCTTCTTGTGGCACCCTGTCTGTTTACGTGGGTGACTGCCGTAATGTTGTCCGACTGGATCAACACCGGCTGACCTTGAAGCAGAGGTCTTGCTAAGCTTAGAGCATTGTAAATGGCCCTTAGCTTCAGGACATTTATGTGAAGTGATGTCTCCAGGCTTGACCATAAGCCCTGGATATTCCTTCCCTGTGTGACTGCTCCCCAGCCTCGCAGGCTGGCATCCGTGGCCACCAGGACCCAGTCCCGCATGCCGAATCTGCGGCCCTCTAGAAGATGAGCACTCTGCAACCACCACAGGAGGGATACCCTTGTCCCTGGTGACAGGGTTATCCGCTGAAGCATCTGAAGATGCGACCCGGACCATTTGTCCAGTAGGTTCCACTGGAAAGTCTTGCGTGGAATCTGCCGAATGGGATTGCTTCGTAGGAAGCCACCATTTTTACCCAGAACCCTTGTGCATTGATGCACTGAGACTTGGTTCGGTTTTAGGAGGTTCCTGACTAGCTCGGATAACTCCCTGGCTTTCTCCTCCGGGAGAAACACCTTCTTTCTGGACTGTGTCCAGGATCATCCCTAGGAACAGAAGACAAGTCGTCGGAACCAGCTGCGATTTTGGAATATTGAGAATCCAATCGTGCTGCCGCAACACTACCTGAGGTAGTGCTACACCGATCTCCAACTGTTCCCTGGATCTCACCCTTATCAGGGAATCGTCCAAGTAAAGGATAACTAAAATTCCCTTCCTTCGAAGGAATATCATCATTACGGTCATTACTTCAGTAAAGACCCGGGGTGCCGTGGACCATCCCTACGGCAGCGTCTGAACTGATAGTGACAGTTCTGTACCATAACCTGAGATACCCTTGGTGAGAAGGGTAAATTTTGACATGAAGGTAAGCATCCTTGATGTCCCGAGACATCATGTAGTCCCCTTCTTCCAGGTTTGCAATCACTGCTCTGAGTGACTCAATTTTGAATTTGAACCTCTGTATGTAAGTGTTCAAAGATTTTAGATTTTAAAATCGGTCTCACCGAGCCGTCTGGCTTCGGTACCACAATAGTGTGGAATAATACCCCGTTCCCTGTTGCAGGAGGGGTACCTTAATTATCACCTGCTGGGAATACAGCTTGTGAATGGCTTCCAAAACTGTCTCCCTGTCAGCGGGAGACGTCGGTAAAACAGACTTTTGGAAACGGCGAGGGGAATACGTCTCGAATTCCAATTTGTACCCCTGAAATATTACCTGAAGGATCCAGGGGTCTACTTGCGAGTGAGCCCACTGCGCACTGAAATTCATTGAGAACGGGTCCCCACCGTGCCTGAACTTGTAAAGCCCTAGCGTCATACTGAGAGCTTGGTAGAGGCGGAAAAGGGTTTCTGTTCCTGGGAACTGGCTGATCTCTGCAGCCATTTTCCTCTCCCTCTGTCACGAGCAGAAAAGAGGAACCCTTTTGTCCGCTTGCCAACCAGGACTGCGCCTGATAATACGGCGTCTTATTTTGAGAGGCGACCTGGGGTACATTCCCTTTTTTTTTAAGGCAATACTTCCAAATGCCGTTTGGAATCCGCATCACCTGACCACTTTACTGGTATAATTGGACAACGCACTTATACTTGATGCCATTCGGCAAATATTCCGCTGTGCATCATGCATATATAGAAATGCATCTTTTAATTGCTCTATAGGCAATAATATACTGTCCTTATCTAGGATATCAAATTTCCAGTCAGGGAATCCGACCACGCCAACCCAGCACTGCACATCCAGGCTGAGGCGATTGCTGGTCGCAGTATAACACCAGTATGTGTGTAAATACATTTTAGGACACCCTCCTGCTTTCTATCAGCAGGATCCCTAAGGGCGGCCATCTCCAGAGAGGGTAGAGCCCTTGTTCTTACAAGCGAGTGAGCGCCTTATCCCCCTTAGGGGGTGTTTCCCAACGCACCCTAACCTCTGGCGGGAAAAGGTATACTGCCAATAACTTTTTAGAAATTATCAATTGTTATCGGGGGGAAACCCACGCATCATCACACACCTCATTTTATTTCTCAGATTCAGGAAAACTACAGGAAGTTTTTCCTCACCAAACATAATACCCCTTTTTTTGGTGGTATTTATATTATCAGAAGAGTGTAAACTTTTTCCATTGCCTCAATCATGCAATGTGTGGCCCTATTGGAAATCACGGTTGTCTCTTCACCGTCGACACAGGAGTCAGTATCCGTGTCGGCGTCTGTATCTGAGGTAACGGGCGCTTTAGAGCCCCTGTATGAGACGTCTGGACATGCACAAGCTGAGTAGCCGGCTGTCTCATGTCAACCACTGTCTTTTATACAAAGCTGACACTGTCACGCAATTTCAACAGTACATCCACTCAGGTGTCGACCCCCCAGGGGGTGACAACACTATTACAGACACTCTACTCCGTCTCCTCATCATTTTTCTCCTCATACATGTCGACACAAACGTACCGACACACAGCACACACACAGGGAATGCTCTGATAGAGGACAGGACCCCACTAGCCCTTTGGGGAGACAGAGGGAGAGTTTGCCAGCACACACCAGAGCGCTATATATATACAGGGATAACCTTATATAAGTGTTTTTCCCTTTATAGCTGCTGTATTGTTTATACTGCGCCTAATTTGTGCCCCCCTCTCTTTTTTAACCCCTTTCTGTAGTGTAGTGACTGCAGGGGAGAGCCAGGGAGCTTCCCTCCAACTGAGCTGTGAGGGAAAATGGCGCCAGTGTGCTGAGGAGATAGGCTCCGCCCCTTTCTCGACGTCCTTATCATCCGTTTTCTTGTATGTTTTGGCAGGGGTTAAATGCATCCATATAGCCCAGGAGTTATATGTGATGCATTTATTTTAGCCATAAAAGGTTTTCTATCGATTTATTGCGTCTCAGGGCGCTGCCCCCCCAGCGCCCTGCACCCTCAGTGACCGGAGTGTGAAGTGTGCTGAGAGCAATGGCGCACAGCTGCGGTGCTGTGCGCCTACCTTTATCTGAAGACAGGAAAGTCTTCTGCCGCCGATTTTTCCGGACCTCTTCGCTCTTCTGGCTCTGTAAGGGGGCCGGCGGCGCGGCTCCGGTGACCCATCCAGGCTGAACCTGTGATCGTCCCTCTGGAGCTAATGTCCAGTAGCCTAAGAAGCCCAATCCACTCTGCACGCAGGTGAGTTCGCTTCTTCTCCCCTTAGTCCCTCGATGCAGTGAGCCTGTTGCCAGCAGGTCTCACTGAAAATAATAAACCTAAACTAAAACTTTCACAAAGAGCTCAGGAGAGCCCCTAGTGTGCACCCTTCTCGTCGGGCACAGAAAATCTAACTGAGGCTTGGAGGAGGGTCATGGGGGGAGGAGCCAGTGCACACCAGGTGATCCTAAAGCTTTCTTTAGATGTGCCCTGTCTCCTGCGGAGCCGCTATTCCCCATGGTCCTTACGGAGTTCCCAGCATCCACTAGGACGTCAGAGAAAATAAGAATTTACTTACCGATAATTCTATTTCTCGTAGTCCGTAGTGGATGCTGGGGACTCCGTCAGGACCATGGGGAATAGCGGCTCCGCAGGAGACAGGGCACAAAAATAAAGCTTTAGGATTAGGTGGTGTGTACTGGCTCCTCCCCCTATGACCCTCCTCCAAGCCTCAGTTAGGATACTGTGCCCGGACGAGCGTACACAATAAGGAAGGATATTGAATCCCGGGTAAGACTCATATCAGCCACACCAATCACACCGTATAACTTGTGATCTGAACCCAGTTAACAGTATGACAAACGTAGGAGCCTCTGAACAGACGGCTCACAACAATAACAACCCGAATTTGTTTGTAACAATAACTATGTTCAAGTATTGCAGACAATCCGCACTTGGGATGGGCGCCCAGCATCCACTACGGACTACGAGAAATAGAATTATCGGTAAGTAAATTCTTATTTTCTCTAACGTCCTAAGTGGATGCTGGGGACTCCGTCAGGACCATGGGGATTATACCAAAGCTCCCAAACGGGCGGGAGAGTGCGGATGACTCTGCAGCACCGAATGAGAGAACTCAAGGTCCTCCTCAGCCAGGGTATCAAATTTGTAGAATTTTGCAAATGTGTTTGCCCCTGACCAAGTAGCAGCTCGGCAGAGTTGTAATGCCGAGACCCCCCGGGCAGCCGCCCAGGATGAGCCCACTTTCCTTGTGGAATGGGCCTTGACAGATTTAGGTTGTGGCAAGCCTGCCACAGAATGTGCAAGTTGAATTGTGCTACAAATCCAACGAGCAATCGTCTGCTTAGAAGCAGGAGCACCCATCTTGTTGGGTGCATACAATATAAACAGTGAGTCAGACTTTCTGACTCCCGCCGTTCTTGAAATATATATTTTCAATGCCCGGACCACGTCCAACAACTTGGAATCCTCCAAATCGTTAGTAGCCGCAGGCACCACAATAGGCTGGTTCAGGTGAAACGCTGACACCACCTTAGGCAGAAAATGAGGACGTGTCGGCAGTTCTGCCCTGTCCGTATGGAAAATCAGATATGGGCTCTTATATGATAAAGCCGCCAATTCTGATACTCTCCTGGCTGAAGCCAGGGCCAGTAGCATGGTTACTTTCCATGTAAGATACTTCAACTCCACCGATTTGAGCGGCTCAAACCAATGGGATTTGAGAAAATCCAAGACTACATTAAGATCCCACGGTGCCACTGGGGGCACAACCGGGGGCTGTATATGTAGTACTCCTTTTACAAAAGTCTGGACTTCAGGAACTGAAGCCAATTCTTTCTGGAAGAAAATCGACAGGGCCGAAATTTGAACCTTAATGGACCCCCATTTGAGGCCCATAGACAATCCTGTTTGCAGGAAATGTAGGAATCGACCCAGTTGAAATTCCTCCGTGGGGGCCTTCCTGGCCTCACACCACGCAACATATTTTCTCCAAATGCGGTGATAATGTTGTGCAGTCACCTCCTTCCTGGCTTTTACCAGTGTAGGAATGACCTCTTCCGGAATGCCTTTTTCCCTTAGAATTCGGCGTTCAACCGCCATGCCGTCAAACGCAGCCGCGGTAAGTCTTGGAATAGACACGGTCCCTGCTGAAGCAGGTCCGGTCTTAGAGGTAGAGGCCACGGATCCTCCGTGAGCATCTCTTGAAGTTCCGGGTACCAAGTTCTTCTTGGCCAATCCGGAGCCACTAGTATCGTTCTTACTCCCTTTTGCCGTATAATTCTCAGTACCTTTGGTATGAGAGGCAGAGGAGGGAACACATACACTGACTGGAACACCCACGGTGTTACCAGAGCGTCCACAGCTATTGCCTGAGGGTCTCTTGACCTGGCGCAATACCTGTCCAGTTTTTTGTTGAGGCGGGACGCCATCATATCCACCATTGGTTTTTCCCAACGGTTCACAATCATGTGGAAGACTTCTGGATGAAGTCCCCACTCTCCCGGGTGTAGATCGTGTCTGCTGTGGAAGTCTGCTTCCCAGTTGTCCACTCCCGGAATGAATACTGCTGACAGTGCTATCACATGATCTTCCGCCCAGCGAAGAATCCTTGCAGCTTCTGCCATTGCTGTCCTGCTTCTTGTGCCGCCCTGTCTGTTTACGTGGGCGACTGCCGTGATGTTGTCCGACTGGATCAACACCGGCTGACCCTGAAGCAGGGGTTTTGCCAGACTTGGAGCATTGTAAATCGCTCTTAGCTCCAGTATATTTATGTGAAGAGACATCTCCAGGCTTGACCATACTCCCTGGAAGTTTCTTCCCTGTGTGACCGCTCCCCAGCCTCTCAGACTGGCATCCGTGGTCACCAGGACCCAGTCCTGTATGCCGAATCTGCGGCCCTCTAACAGATGAGCACTCTGCAACCACCACAGAAGAGACACACTTGTCCGTGGCGATAAGGTTATCCGCTGATGCATCTGCAGATGCGATCCGGACCATTTGTCCAGCAGATCCCACTGAAAAGTTCGTGCGTGGAATCTGCCGAATGGAATCGCTTCGTAAGAAGCCACCATCTTTCCCAGGACTCTTGTGCATTGATGCACAGACACTTTCCCTGGTTTTAGGAGGTTCCTGACAAGTTCGGATAACTCCCTGGCTTTCTCCTCCGGAAGAAACACCTTTTTCTGAACCGTGTCCAGAATCATTCCCAGGAACAGCAGACGTGTCGTCGGGGTCAACTGAGATTTTGGAAAATTCAGAATCCACCCGTGTTGTTGCAGCACTAGTTGGGTTAGTGCTACTCCGTCCTCCAGCTGTTCTCTGGACCTTGCCCTTATCAGGAGATCGTCCAAGTAAGGGATAATTAATACGCCTCTTCTTCGCAGAAGAATCATCATTTCGGCCATTCCCTTGGTAAAGACCCGAGGTGCCGTGGACAATCCAAACGGCAGCGTCTGAAACTGATAATGACAGTTTTGCATCACGAACCTGAGGTACCCTTGATGTGAAGGGCAAATTGGGACATGTAGGTAAGCATCCTTTATGTCCAGGGACACCATAAAGTCCCCTTCTTCCAGATTCGCTATCACTGCTCTGAGTGACTCCATCTTGAACTTGAATTTTTGTATGTACAGGTTCAAAGATTTCAGATTTAGAATAGGTCTTACCGAGCCGTCCGGCTTCGGTACCACAAATAGCGTGGAGTAATACCCCTTTCCCTGTTGTAGGAGGGGTACCTTGACTATCACCTGCTGAGAAAACAGCTTGTAAATGGCTTCCAATACCGTCGCCCTGTCTGAGGGAGACGTTGGCAAAGCAGACTTTAGGAACCGGCGAGGGGGAGACTTCTCGAATTCCAACCTGTAACCCTGAGATACTACCTGCAGAATCCAGGGGTCCACCTGTGAGCAAGCCCACTGTGCGCTGAAATTCTTGAGTCGACCCCCCACCGCTCCTGAGTCCGCTTGTAAGGCCCCAGCGTCATGCTGAGGGCTTTGCAGAACCCTGGGAGGGCTTCTGTTCCTGGGCAGGGGCTGCTTGCTGCCCTCTCTTACCCCTTCCTCTGCCCCGAGGCAGATATGACTGTCCTTTTGTCCGCTTGTTCTTATAGGACCGAAAGGACTGCGGCTGAAAAGACGGTGTCTTTTTCTGTTGGGAGGGGGTCTGAGGTAAAAAGGTGGATTTTCCGGCAGTTGCCGTGGCCACCAGATCCGATAGACCGACGCCAAATAATTCCTCCCCTTTATACGGCAATACTTCCATATGTCGTTTGGAATCCGCATCACCTGACCACTGTCGCGTCCATAAACTCCTTCTGGCAGATATGGACATCGCATTTACTCTCGATGCCAGAGTGCAAATATCTCTCTGAGCATCTCGCATATAAAGGAAAGCATCCTTTAATTGCTCTATAGTCAATAAAATACTGTCCCTATCCAGGGTATCAATATTTTCAGTCAGGGAATTCAACCAGACGACCCCAGCACTGCACATCCAGGCTGAGGCGATGGCTGGTCGCAGTATAACACCAGTATGTGTGTATATACTTTTTAGGGTAGTTTCCATTCTCCTATCAGCTGGATCCCTGAGGGCGGCCGTATCAGGAGACGGTAACGCCACTTGTTTTGATAAGCGTGTGAGCGCCTTATCCACCCTAGGGGGTGTTTCCCAGCGCGCCCTAACCTCTGGCGGGAAAGGGTATAATGCTAATAACTTTTTTGAAATTAGCATTTTTCTATCTGGGTTAACCCACGCTTCATCACATACATCATTTAATTCCTCTGATTCAGGAAAAACTACAGGTAGTTTTTTCACCCCCCACATAATACCCCTTTTTGTGGTACTTGCAGTATCAGAGATATGCAAAGCCTCCTTCATTGCCGTGATCATATAACGTGTGGCCCTACTTGAAAATACGTTTGTTTCATCACCGTCGACACTAGATTCAGTGTCTGTGTCTGGGTCGACCGACTGAGGTAAAGGGCGCTTTACAGCCCCTGACGGTGTCTGAGACGCCTGGGCAGGTACTAACTGGTTTGCCGGCCGTCTCATGTCGTCAACTGATTTTTGTAATGTGCTGACATTATCACGTAATTCCATAAACAAAGCCATCCATTCCGGTGTCGACTCCCTGGGGGGTGACATCACCATTATCGGCAATTGCTCTGCCTCCACACCAACATCGTCCTCATACATGTCGACACACACGTACCGACACACAGCAGACACACAGGGAATGCTCTTATCGAAGACAGGACCCCACTAGCCCTTTGGGGAGACAGAGGGAGAGTTTGCCAGCACACACCCAAGCGCTATAATATATATGGGAACAACCTTATATAAGTGTTGTTCTTTATAGCAGCTTAAATATATCAAAATATCGCCAAAAAAATGCCCCCCCTCTCTGTTTTACCCTGTTTCTGTAGTGCAGTGCAGGGGAGAGTCCTGGGAGCCTTCCTCACAGCGGAGCTGAGCAGGAAAATGGCGCTGTGTGCTGAGGACAATAAGCTCCGCCCCCTATTTCGGCGGGCTTTTCTCCCGTAGTTTTAGATAACTGGCATGGGTTAAATACATACATATAGCCTCAATGGCTATATGTGATGTATTCTTTTGCCATAAGGTATTAAATATTGCTGCCCAGGGCGCCCCCAGCAGCGCCCTGCACCCTCCGTGACCGCTTGGTGTGAAGTGTGTGACAACAATGGCACACAGCTGCAGTGCTGTGCGCTACCTTCATGAAGACTGAAGAGCCTTCTGCCGCCTGTTTCCGGACCTTCAATCTTCAGCATCTGTAAGGGGGGTCGGCGGCGCGGCTCCGGGACGAACCCCAGGGTGAGACCTGTGTTCCGACTCCCTCTGGAGCTAATGGTGTCCAGTAGCCTAAGAATCCAATCCATCCTGCACGCAGGTGAGTTGAAATTCTCTTCCCTAAGTCCCTCGATGCAGTGAGCCTGTTGCCAGCAGGACTCACTGAAAATAAAAAACCTAAAAAACTTTTTCTAAGCAGCTCTTTAGGAGAGCCACCTAGATTGCACCCTGCTCGGACGGGCACAAAAACCTAACTGAGGCTTGGAGGAGGGTCATAGGGGGAGGAGCCAGTACACACCACCTAATCCTAAAGCTTTATTTTTGTGCCCTGTCTCCTGCGGAGCCGCTATTCCCCATGGTCCTGACGGAGTCCCCAGCATCCACTTAGGACGTTAGAGAAAAGCAGTACTGAACTATGTAACCACTGCAGGATCACGAAGCACTGGGCGGGCGCACAGCATCCTCTACGGACTACGAGAAAAGGATTTACCGATAGGTAATTAAAATCCTATTTTCTCTTACGTCCTAGAGGATGTTGGGGTCCACATTAGTACCATGGGGATGTACCAAAGCTCCCACAACGGGAGGGAGAGCACGGAGGCTCCTGCAGAACTGATTGACCAAACTTTAGGTCCTCAGAGGCCAAAGTATCGAACTTGTAGAACTTAGCAAACGTGTTCGACCCAGATCAAGTAGCCGCTCGGCAAAGCTGCAAAGCCGAGACACCACGGGCAGCCGCCCAGGAAGACCCCACTTTACGAGTAGAGTGGGCCTTAACAGATGTTGGACACGGCAATCCTGCCGTAGAATATGCATGCTAGATAGTAAACCTGATCCAGCGAGAAATCGTCTGCTTAGAAGCAGGACACCCAATTTTCTTGGGATCATACAGGACAAACAGAGAGTTCGATTTTCTGTGACGAGCAGTCCTCTTCACATAAATTTTCAGAGCCCTTACAACATCCAGGGACTTTGATGGAATTGAGGATTCAGTAGCAACTAGCACCACAATAGGTTGGTTGATATGAAAAGCCGACACAACCTTCGGAAGGAACTGCTGACGTCTCCGGAGCTCAGCTCTATCTTCATGGAAGCTCAAGTAGAGGCTCTTACAAGACAAAGCCCCCAACTCCGACACACGTCTAGCAGAAGCTAAGGCCAACAAAGTGACAGCCTTCCACGTGAGAAATTTGACCTCAACCTCTGGTAGAGGCTCGAACCAATCCAATTGGAGGAACTGTAACACCACGTTAAGATCCCAGGGCGCCGTAGGCGGCACAAAGGGAGGCTGAAATCTGGACCTTTACGGATCCCAAACGCAGGCCCATATCCACACTTGCTTGCAGGAAGATGGGAAACCGTCCCAGTTAAAACTCCACCATAGGAAACTTCTTGGACTCGCACCAAGATACATATTTTTTCCAAATACGATGGTAATGTTTAGACGTTACTCCTTTCCTAGCCTGTATCAGGGTAGGAATAACCTTGTTCGGAATGCCCATCCGAGCTAATATCTGGCGTTCAACCTCCACGGCGTCAAACGTAGCCATGGTAAGTCTTGATAAGCGAATGGCCCCCGCTGTAGCAGGTCCTCCCGAAGAGGAAGAGGCCTCGGCTCTTCCAGCAGTAGATTCAGAAGATCCGCGTACCAAGCCCTTCTTGGCCAGTCCGGAGCAATGAGGATTGCCTGAACTCTTGTTCTCCTTATGAGTTTTAGAACTCTTGGAATGAGTGGAAGTGGAGGAAACACGTACACTGACTGGAACACCCACGGAGTCACTAGGGCGTCCACCACCACAGCTTGTGGGTCCCTCGACCTGGAACAATACCGTTGAAGCTTCTTGTTGAGATGAGAGGCCATCATGTCTATTTGAGGTACACCCCAAAAATCTGTTACCTCCGTGAACACCTTCCGGATGGAGTCCCCACTCTCCTGGATGGAGATCGTGTCTGCTGAGGAAGTCCGCTTCCCAGTTGTCTACTCCCGGAATGAAGATTGCTGACATCGCCAACGCGCGTTTTTCTGCCCAGAGGATGATTCTTGTTACCTCTGACATTGCAGCTCTGCTCTTCGTTCCGACCTGTCGGTTTATGTAAGCCATCATCGTTACATTGTCCGACTGCACTTGAATGGCTCGAACTCGCAGAAGATGGGCTGCTTGGAGAGGACAGTTGTAGACGGCTCTTAGTTCCAGAATGTTTATTGGAAGGCTGGATTCCAGGCTTGACCACCGTCCTTGGAAGGTTTCCCCCTGAGTGACTGCGCCCCAGCCCCGGAGACTTGCATCCGTGGTCAGAAAGACCCAGTCCTGAATCCCAAACCTGCGGCCCTCCAGAAGGTGAGGTAGTTGCAGCCACCAGAGGAGTGAAATCCTGGCTTTCGGCGACAGACGTATTCTCTGGTGCATGTATAGATGAGATCCCGACCACATGTCCAGGAGATCCAGTTGGAATGGCCGAGCATGAAACCTTCCGTACTGTAGAGCCTCGTAAGAGGCCACCATCTTCCCCAGAAGGCGAATGCACTGATAAACCGAAAACCGGGCTAGCTTCAGGACATCCCGGACCATTGTTTGTATCACCAACGCTTTCTCCTCCGGGAGAAACACCCTCTGCTCTTCCGTGTCGAGGATCATTCCCAGAAAAGACAACCTCCTGGTCGGCTCCAAATGTGATTTTGGAAGATTCAGGATCCAACCGTGTTCCCTGAGCAGATGAGTCGTGAGAACAATGAACTCCAACAACTTCTCCTTGGACGATGCCTTTATTAGCAGATCGTCCAGATATGGGATTATGTTCACCCCTGTCTGCGGAGGAGAGCCATCATCTCTGCCATCACCTTGGTGAACACCCTCGGTGCTGTGGGGAGGCCGAATGGCAGTACCTGGAATTGATAGTGACTGTTTAACAGTGCAAATCTGAGATAAGCCTGGTGAGGCGGCCAAATCGGAATGTGGAGGTACGCATCCTTGATATCCAGGGATTCCAGAAACTCTCCCTCCTCCAGACCTGAAATCACTGCTCTGAGAGACTCCATTTTCAATTTGAACACCCTCAGGTAAGGGTTCAACGATTTCAAGTTCAATATTGGTCTGACCGAACCATCCGGTTTCGGTACCACAAAAAGGTTTGAATAATAACCCTTGTTTTGCATATGGAGGTGGAACTGGGACAATGACCTGTGACTTTTCCAATTTTAGGATGGCTTCCTGTAGGATAGCCCTGTCTGTCAGCAAAGCTGGCAAGCCTGATTTGAAGAATGAGGCGGGAGTTCTTGAAACTCCAGCCTGTACCCCTGGGACACAATATCCTGTACCCAGGGATCCAGGCCCGACGACACCCAGACGTGTCTGAAACATCTGAGTCTAGCACCCACAAGCCCGTCCTCCAGGCTTTGAGGTCCACCGTCATGCTGAGGATTTTGAGGAACCAGAAGTAGGTCTCTGGTCCTGGGAGCCTGCGGGTGCAGGCTTTTTGGATTTTGCCCGACCACCTCTAAAGAAAGTGGTAGAAGGCTTGGACTTTTTGTCTTAGCGGTCTGAAAGGACTGCGGCACAGCTGAAGAAAATGGTTTCTTCGCAGAAGGAGTAGCAGAGGGAAGGAAAGGTGACTTACCCGTGGTTGCCGTGGAAATCCACGCATCCAACGCTTCCCCAAATAGAGCCTGACCTGTGTAGGGTAGGTTCTCCACACTTCTCCTGAATTCCGCGTCTGCAGACCATTGGCGTAGCCAGAGTCCCCTGCGGGCTGAGACCGATATGGAAGATATCCGTGCAGTCAGCGTACCCAGGTCCTTCATGGATTCCACCATGAACCCTGCAGAATCCTGTATGTTACGTAAAAACAATTCAATGTCACTTTTATCCATTGTAACCAAATCCTCTAGTAATATGCCTGACCACTTTACTATGGCTTTAGAAATCCATGCACAGGCAATAATGGGCCCTAACGCCACTCCTGTAGCAGTGTAAATGGATTTGAGCGTAGTGTAAATCTACGATCAGCTGGTTCTTTTAACGCGGTAGATCCAGGGATGGGTAAAACCACCTTTTTAGACAGTCTGGAGACAGATGCGTCAACAATGGGTGGGTTTTCCCATTTTTTCCTATATTCCTCAGGGAAAGGAAAAGCAACCAGAACCCTTTTTGGGATCTGGAATTTTTTCTCTGTGTTTTCCCAGGATTTTTCAAGTACAGGTTGAGTCTCCCTTATCCAAAATGCTTGGGACCAGAGGTATTTTGGATATGGGATTTTTCCGTATTTTGGAATAATTGCATACCATAATGAGATATTATGGTGATGGGACCTAAATCTAAGCACAGAATGCATTTATGTTACATATACACCTTATACACACAGCCTGAAGGTCATTTTAGCCAATATTTTTTATAACTTTCTGCATTAAACAAAGTGTGTCTACATTCACACAATTCATTTATGTTTCATATACACCTTATACACACAGCCTGAAGGTCATTTAATACAATAGTTTTAATAACTTTGTGTATTAAACAAAGTTTGTGTACATTGAGCCATCAAAAAACAAAGGTTTCACTATCTCACTCTCACTCAAAAAAGTCCGTATTTCGGAATATTTGGATATGGGATACTCAACCTGTATAGCGTTTAATTCTTTAGATGCAGGGAAAGTTAGCGAGGCTTTCTTATTGTCAGTGAAGTAAGCCTCCTCAACCTACTCAGGTGTGGTGTCATTAATGTTTAACACATCTCTAATGGCCTCAATCATGAGCTGCACCCCCTTAGCAAGGGACGCCGCCCCCCTTAGCACATCCCCATCACCGTCTGCAGTAACAGAATCGGTATCCGTGTCATCTTGCATAATTTGGGCAAGTGTACGTTTCTGTGGGAACATGCTAGGGGATTTTGCAGGAATAGGGACAGAGCCTGACCAAACTGCCATAGACTTCTTCAAAAAGAAAAAGACTTAGGGGTTCACATATATAATAATTAAGCAGCAGTACCCAAAGTAAGAGTGCAGCAAAGAAGGCTAATAAGATATTAGCATGCATAAAACGGGGAATTGATGGAAGGGACGAGAGTATTATACTCCCATTATATAAATCACTAGTGAGGCCACATCTTGAATACTGTGTGCAATTTTGGGCACCATACTACAAAAAGGATACCCTGAAGCTAGAAAAGGTTCAGAGGCGGGCGACCAAACTAATTAAAGGCATGGAGACGCTGGAATACGGGGAAAGGCTTGCAAGGCTAGGCATGTTTAAATTGGAAAAGAGGAGACTAAGAGGGGACATAATCAACATCTACAAATATATAAGGTCAATACACAGAGCTTGCGACCTGTATTCAATAAGATCAGCACAGAGGACACGTGGTCACTCGCTTAGGCTAGAGGAGAGGAGTTTACGCACATTGAGGCAAAAAGGTTTTTTCACAGTAAGGACAATACGTGACAATACGTGTTTGGAATTCCCTGCCTGATAGAGTAGTAACAGCGGACTCAGTCAACACCTTCAAGAATGGGTTAAATAAATTCCTATTGGATAAAGATATTCAGGGTTATGGTGAGCAGTCACGCATTAAAGTTAATATAACTAGTCCAACATAAAAATAACTAGACCTAAAATAAAACTGCATAGGAGACCACAAACAGGTTGAACTCGATGGACAACTGTCTTTTTTCAACCTTAGTTACTATGTTACCTGAGTTTCAGTCTCAGTATTGGCTACCCTAGTAGAGATCTGAGAGATCATTCCTTTGATAAAAGTTAACCACTCAGGCTCAACAATAGGGATCTGAGACATAGCATTACAATCCAGTGTACATGGAATGGATCCTTCCTGAGACTACACAGACTTACACAGCCTCCCCCCTCCCCCCCCCCCCTTCTACAACCCCCTGGTACCGTACAGGATAGCTGGAGTTGCTTGGAGGTACAGCTCTCCCTGTCAGCATCTGTTGTACAGGAACTGCAGGCAGGAAAATGGCGCTGAACGCTGCTGGGTTCGCTCTGAGGAGAAGCTCCGCCCCCCGAACATGGCGCTGCTTCCCGCTCTTCATTATATTATACTGGCCTGAGGATTTCTGCAGGCAGCGATCCGTAGACCCTGACAGGCTTGCTGACCAGTGTAGGGTATAGGCGCTGGCTCAGGGCGCCCCTCACAGCGCCGCACTATGAACCGCAGAGCCACGGAGCACAGTTAGTACTGCGCTCCCTACCCTGTTGCCACCATCATCCCACCGGCTCCCCGCTTGCCAGGGGGGCCGGTGACTCACTTGCCACCGAAGTCTTCTGGTTCTGTAAGGGGGTGGTGGCATGCTGCGGGAGTGAGCGGTCGCCTAATTGAGGAGCACCCTCAGGAGCTCAGTGTCCTGTCAACGGAGATAGTGGCTCAGACCCCGCAGGGCCGACTCTACTTTCCCCCTTAGTCCCACGTAGCAGGGAGGATGTTGCCAGCAGCCTCCCTGTAAAATAATAAACTCTAAAAAAACTTTTACTAGAGAAACTCTGGAGAGCTCCCCTAGCTGTGACCAGCTCCTACAGGCACATTTTCTAAACTGAGTCTGGTAGGAGGGGCATAGAGGGAGGAGCCAGCCCACACTCTCAAACTCTTAAATTGCCAGTGGCTCCTAGTGGACCCGTCTATACCCCATGGTACTAATGTGGACCACAGCATCCTCTAGAACGTAAGAAAAATATTACATTAATAAAAACCAAACAAAACTCCATAAAAACTGTATAGAAGTAATTTAAGAGCTGATTTCTATTTGAATATTGTAACTTGTCATCCATTGCTCATTAAGATCATCAAAGGAACACTGTTTAGCCCAGTCTATTGCAGAGCTAACCCAGCACACTGCAAAAAGTCCCAAAATATGTTATTTCTTCTTTCTTCTACTCACAAGTTCAGATCACAGAAGGGGCCAATTTAGGTTGATTGTCTAACTCCATTCAGTGCTTAGTGATGGTTTCCAAATCCTTAGAGAAATTTTTCACATTAACCTCTTCAGCTAAGCCAGGCAAATGCTGGAGTCCAGTCGTGGGAGGTATCAGAGGTGCATTTTCCTCTCGGCAAAGAAGGTGAAGTGGCTGACGACTCGGACGTGGAAAAGTTCTCATATTGGACTGGATGTATACAACTATGGCCCTCATTCCGAGTCGTTCGCTCGGTAAATTTCATCGCATCGCAGTGATTTTCCGCTTAGTGCGCATGCGTAATGTCCGCACTGCGACTGCGCCAAGTAATTTTGCAATGAAGATAGTATTTTTACTCACGGCTTTTTCTTCGCTCCGGCGATCGTAATGTGATTGACAGGAAATGGGTGTTACTGGGCGGAAACAGGCCGTTTTATGGGCGTGTGGGAAAAAACGCTACCGTTTCCGGAAAAAACGCGGGAGTGGCTGGAGAAACGGAGGAGTGTCTGGGCGAACGCTGGGAGTGTTTGTGACGTCAACCCAGGAACGACAAGCACTGAACTGATCGCAGATGCCGAGTAAGTCTGAAGCTACTCTGAAACTGCTAAGAAGTTTGTAATCGCAATATTGCGAATACATCGTTCGCAATTTTAAGAAGCTAAGATTCACTCCCAGTAGGCGGCGGCTTAGCGTGTGCAATACTGCTAAAATCGCCTTGCGAGCGAACAACTCGGAATGACCTCCTATGTACAGGAAGTACGGCAGGTCCTTCACATTCAGGACAGTGAGGAAGAATGGTTTATTTCTTTTCTATCCTCTCTTCAAATAAAAAATGTACTTTGTGAGGTATAAGTAATTCTATATTTCAGATATACTATCCTCTTTTTAGTCAGTATGGCACAGTAAAGAAGTACCAATTTATCTTAAGAGCCATATATAATGCTTTTCTTAGATCCTCATTAGCATTGCTTAGGTTAACAATGTGGTAGAAGAGTGGTCAGAACAGTTTCCAAAAGTTACACAGTCCACTTAGTCACAGTCTGAATTATTGACATTGGTTGACCACATTTGGCATACTGTACAAGTATCTGGGTAATGCTGTGCTTGATGTGCAACTCAGGGGTTGCAGTATGATATATACTTTGGCTTAAGTCCCAGGAAAGCTGATGCAGAGTCTAAGAGGACTCAAGATTCCCTATCTTGTGCAGGTCATGTCTTGCTCAGCCTCAAATTGGATACAATTATTAGGCCAATGGGGCAATTAATTATTTTCTAGCTGTAAATGGTCTTATGTTTTGAGGTCCTAGATTTCATTCCTTTCATTTCTCAGAAAAAGCTACAAGCACATTTTCTGGTAGTCCAACAAATTATTTTCTAGGATCAGTGATTCAGTTCCACCTCAAATGTCTGGGTGAGAGAAATCATTGATCTGAACTACATTATAGAATTACTGAAGCCCACAGTTAAATGTTGTTTGTTTTTGTTTTTACCTAAGGTCTTCTTGAAGACCAGACAGAAAGATCTCTGAGGAAGGCCATTCAGTCTTTACTCTCTTAGGGGTGTCTATCCCAGAAGAACAAAAGGGTTGAGATTATATTGAAATCTCTTCTTGGTCAACATCTAAATTGATCTTTCCATCCATGTTTGGCCCTAAAATCTTTAAACATCCAGTTTTGGGTGGACAGGTTCTGGTTGTAAATTAGTTTCCCTGAGTACCTCCACTTCAGGAAAATACCGGACCTTCACACTTACCTAGGATATCAATAAATTTCACATCTGATTTATGTATGTATTCTGGAACCAATTTGCTCCAAGGTATCCATTTGTTTTTCTCAATATCGAAATGAAAGTCATAAATGGTGGGCAGCTGACCTAAAAAGAAAACACAGATTCAGTCAATTAGTTTCCTTCAATACACTGGATCAGAACAGTCACCTTTTTTTGTAACGAACATAACAAACCTGGAAGTTCTCCAGGACCCGCCAGTGCCTGCTCATCATAAATAGTTGACATTGATGCTAAACGCTTTATGTACTCATCAAATTTAATTCTTCCAGTTTCAAGTAATGTTGCTCCCAAAGAGCAATACAGAGCTTCTATAAAGTAGCATTCCAACACATCAACATCTTCAACCTCTTTTTCAATTAAAGCATCCAACATCATGGACAATTGTGTCACCTGGAAAGATTAGAACATAATTATTATAATTATTTTATTTATTGTAATCTGTCAATTTATTTTTATTAGAACCATACAGTGATGGTGCAGATTTCCAGAAACATGGCATCTGCACTATGTTTCCAGTGATAACTGTGCGCCGCTGGAGAAGTATGTATTTTGAATGAGTGCAGGGTGTGGGGCCCCAGGACCCGATGGCCCGTGTGCCCCACACACATTGCACCCATTATAGATATGCCCATGGATCTATGGAGTTTTGGATTTAATATGATTGTTAGATTTGCTCTTTCGTATACCAGAGATCAAGCCCCATAACACATAATCAAGCCAAGTAGCTGCATGTTAGCAGTAATCACCATATTGATAGTCTTTATGAATATCACTGGGTATTAGTAGATAAGTAGGACAATTGAATAAGTGGATGGGTTTTGTGTTTTCTGGTTTTAGCATAACTGGTAACTCTATCAATATGCCCCGGGGAATCCAGTATTATTGTCACACAAGAGCTAGTGGAGAATCCTGTGGGCAACACATACTGTACAAACTAAACATTATTAATAATTACCATGTTTAGATCGGTTTGAGGAACAATAGTTTTTAACTTTTCTCCTTGTTTCCCATCCATAATTCCTTCAACAATCATTTCAAGGCAGTGAGGAACATATTTCTCAAATAAGCGATTTAATTCAAGGTGCTCTTGCTAAAATAAAACAAAAAGTAATTAGCTATGTAAATTAATTCAAACTCTGTGCCTGTCTGCACCAATCAGTGTCAGAGGTGCATACATTAACTACAATAACGGTTCACTAGTGCTGGCGACCACCATCATGTATTTGAACCTGCCCTTGACCAATCTCAAATTAGGAGTATATGCATCTCTGTGCCAGTCTGCATCTGTTCATGATTGTGTGAACACACCCTTATTGCAAATTTGAACGCCCCTTCCCTTCCGGGTCCCTCCTATCCAGCACAATCAGGCATAATGGCAAATTATGCAAATCATCACTGGCACATATGCATGCACTCACTGGTATGGGCATCCGCAAAGTGATTTCCCACAACTATGGAAGTACTCACTCAGCATCAGGCCATTGTAATTAAGGATAAAGCATTGTGCACGTAGCTTTACCTTGTTCTGCCTATTGTTGACCCACTTCTGCCAGTAAGGTTGGTACTTAAGGTTTTTAGGATCTACGAAGACCATTCCGCAGCGGGACACAGTTGCTGGAGAAGCATATTGTAAATCTCCAACCTAAACAAACAACAGACACAGACAATTTACTTGTGTAACAGATATTGCAGATAGTGAAAATCAATACCAAGATGAAAATAACCTAGACCTCAAATAATAAGGCGCAGTGTGGTTGAAGTCTTATTCTCTCTCCATTTGCCAAGGTCAATAGCTTATTATCGTCCATCACTGAATTCATATTTTCCACCCAGAGAGCATCCACATGTCCATCAAATAATATGTACCTGCAAACAAGTAGTGTAATGGTATAAAAAGGAAAAGATTAGTGCAAACTAAGTGTGGCAGCTTTATCTACACAGTGTTTGCTTCCATAAAGAAAACATTAAAAGATATATAGATAGATAGATAGATAGATAGACAGACAGACAGACAGACAGACAGACAGACAGACAGACAGACAGACAGACAGACAGATAGATAGATAGATAGATAGATAGATAGATAGATAGATAGATAGATAGATAGATAGATAGAAAACGATCTATCTAACAGATTTGCAGAGTGGGTATTACCTTCTCTCTTTTTTATCAGTGGGCTTGTTGATTTCCCTGAAGATATTTGAAAGGACCCCATCTGTCCAGTCTCTGGTTGTTGGGTCCAGGATACCATATAGCTCAACCACACTCATTGCTTTGGGATTTAGTGTATATAACTTTGTCATAAGCCCAAGTCTGGCAAAAAGAAAATAAATAAATACATTTATAATTCACATTTTTATTCTACCATTAAAACATTGACAAAATGTATTTTGCTAACTAGATGACAGTGATAAAACAGTGGTAAGACACAGCACTTACTTAGTCTGGGCCAAGCACAAACTGTTAATTACGACAGATTTCCCCCCTCCGGTGGGCCCAACTATCATAGTGGTGTGACGAGTTAGCATTGTTTCATACATCTGAACAACTTTGTCCACCTAATTAAAATGCATACATTTTTAAATAATTAACATTTTAATGAAAATAACAAAATTATTCAGACTCATAATACAATTATTTTATTTACAAACACAAAGAGTGATTATTTATTTGCAATATCCTAGAAATGCTATTAAGATAAATTATGAACATCAAAAACAATATTTATTTTGGAAGACCGTGTGTCTACTTTTAGACCAAGTACATACTGTACCAAGATGCATATTCACTTCAGTTTTTGAAAACAATTCTGTAAAATCAATATGCACTTAAGCTGGGTAAACACTGGAATGATGGATTGGCCGGCTGCCAGACGGGCTGACCGATATAACGATTTGGTAAGTGTTCTGCACAAAGGAATTGTGCTTTTGTGCATACACACTTACCAATCCACTGCTTAACATGCTAGGCCACAGGAACCGGTAGTGACGTCATATGGTGTAATTCAGATCTGATCACTGGGTAGCGATTTTTGCTGTCCTGTGATCAGATAGTAGTCGCCTACAGGGGGAGGGTATTTGAGCTGTGTCAGTGTGCAAACGCATGTGTAGCAGAGCTGCACAAACTGATTTTGTCCAGTCTCTGCGCAGCCCAGGACTTACTCAGCTGATGCGATCACTTCAGGCTGTCCGGGACCGGAATTGACGTCAGACACCCTCCCTGAAAACGCTTGGACATGCCTGCGTTTTTCCAGACACTCCCTGAAAACGGTCAGTTGCCACCCACAAACGCCGTCTTCCTGTCAATCTCCTTGCGATCGCTGGTGCGATCGCTTTTTTCGCACCGTCCCGTCGCTATGCACCGATGACCGGTGCAGGTGTCCGACGTGCCTGCGCATTGCGGTGCATACGCTTGCGCAGTTCAGAAGTGATCGCAGGCTGTGAGAAAACACAGCATAGCGATCAGGTCTGAATTACCCCCATTGTCGGCTGTTCCTGTAGTCGGCATACAGTATGAGTTGGTCAGCAAGTCGCCCGTACACACAGGTCAGCAGGCCACCCGTACCAATATATCTGCAAGAATGTTGGCAGATGCTCCAAAAATTGCTATTTTGTGTACATGAATAAAAATGTAAAATAGAAGGGATCCAATTTACTAATACAGATTAACGGTCTAATTCAAGGTTGAGTGCAAATGCAAAATCTTCCTCTAATAGACAAAACAATGTGCACTGCAGGTGGGGCAGATATAAAATGTGCAGAGCGTTAGATTTGGCTAGAGTGTGTTCAAACTAAAATTTCAATTGTAGTGTAAAAATAAATCAGCCAATATTTACCCTGCACAGAAAAAATACAACCCAGCCAAATCTAAATTTCTCTGCACATGTTACATCTGCTACCCCCACTGCAAGGCACATGATTTTGCCCATTAGAGGAAGATTTTGCTTCTGCAATCAACCTTGAATTAGGCTCTAAATCCTCTAATATTCAATGCCTAATTATTATTATTACCATTCACTGATCACTCGTAGCTCCATTGTCCATTGCAGAACAGTGCTAAAATCAGATCCTAACAATTAAAAACTTCTCGGTAAGTCTCGCGATCGCAGTCCCATCCATGAATTAAAGACTTCTACACTTGCCTCATCTTTCTAGGCCTTTGCATTTAGGCGTAGCTTCTCATTTTTAAATATGGCGAAAACCCGTCAGCGGCTAGTTCATTACTGTGAGAACTATACTTTTACCTGAACAGGCAGTAGAATATAGTTGTTTTCACGAAGAGCTTCTTCCACAGCATCATTAAATTTGGGGTAGCGAACACGGGGACAGTCCAATCCCGGGAACAAATCAGAGATTAAACCAAGGAACAGAGGGACATCTTCAAACACAAACTTGGGTAGATTCATGTCTCTCAGGGCCCTCATCAATACAACATCCTAAAACAAAGTAAATTAAACATTTATAATATTAATGCATCATATGATTGCACATGTGATAATAACATTTACAAGGAGGGACCAGGTTGATCCAAATGCCTGCCTTGGGCATACATATATACATTGTTCTTGGTATTGCCAAAGGGCCATCACACAGGAAAATACATCCCAATACAACCCCTAAGATTGTTTAAAAGGGGAAGGCTGTTCTCCTGTTGGGGTAGAGTCTTCTGAGGTCTCCAAGATACACAGTAGTTGACAGCATGTAGTCACTATATAGGGTTAGTATCGTTTGGGATGCTGGCTGTCAGAATACCAACAGTGGCATCCCGACTCTCAGGTTCCAACTTCCAGACACCTACTATCCCTCATCCCCAAAACCCCCTAACCCTAACCTTCCCTACCCGCAGCCTAACCCTCCCCGGTGGTGCCTAAACCTAACCCGCCCTCACCACAGCTTAAACCTAACACTCCCACCCCAACAGCCTAACCTTACCGTTCCTCCTGCAGCCAAGAACTAACCCCGCCCCCCTTTCCCATGGCCTACACCCTAAGAAGCCCCATATACTTAAATTCGGGATTCCAGTATAGAGATTCCGAACAGTGTCGGGAATCCAGTGTCGGGATTCCGAATGTCGGGATCTTGACCGGACCCACTATATAAACTAAATACAGTTGTCAACAGGGGATGCGTACTGAAAGCAGCATCTGACTAAATCACAGAAGCATCTGTTCAATCACATGCTGGCTTTAATGCAGGGGTGGGGAACCTTTGGCCCTCAAGCTGTTGTTGAACTACACATACCAGCATGCCCTGCTACATTTTTGCTATTTGGCTATGCTAAAACTGTTGCAGGGCATGCCGGGATGTGTAGTTCAACAACAGCTGGAGGGCCGAAGGTTCCCCACTCCTGCTTTAATGCATATATGTTTGAAATTTAGCCAGATGTTTCACTCCTCCATCCTTTATACTCTGATAACAGCAGCATCTGCAGCAATTCCAATAGGTATTGCAATATACAGTACATGATTATGTCCAAGAGTGGGTCTCAGAGGAGACTGGTTATCCAGATGATTGGTCGACAGGTACAAAAGGTTGACATGGTCAAAAGGTCAACATATAATAGGTCGACAGGTACAGAAGATCGACATGACAATGGCCGACACACATTTCTGAAGGATTGTTTTCAACTTTTTCATCATTTACCATCCATGTGGACTACAATTGAGAATAGTATCCTCTGCCAAGCACAGAAGCAGCTGACCGAGGCACCTTGCCCGAAGCGTGGTGAGTGAATCGAGTCACATCTGGAGATGGGGTACACTAATTGGGGTCATGTCGATTAATACATAAAATGGCACCCAAAAAAATAAAACAAAAATTGTGTCAATCTTTTTTGTGTTGACCCTTTCCATGTCGACCATTTTACCTTGTCAACTATTTTGTACCGTCGACCTTTTGTACTATCTATCTTTTACATGTTGACTAATGACCCTGTAAACCTTTTTACCCTGTTGACCTATTGCATGTCGACCATACGAGGTCGACCTATTGACTGTCAACCAAATTCTGGTCGACACAATGATCCACACCCAGGAGACTTCTACTCATGAGATCAGGTGTTGGGATGTGTCATTTCAGGTTGATTCACGTTCTATTGTACCTGTATAACAGACCTCTGCTTATTCACTGCATTTTCATTTGATAAAGACCATTAGTTTTACCTCACTCAGGTCAGGTGATCCTCTTTTCAGCTCTCCAGCCATCACCAGCACAGACTTAAGAGCACGCAATCCAAAATCATAGTGATGCTGTTTGGATAGTTGTTCTCTTGCAAGTTTGTACAAGACAGTCATCTTTTTAGCCAGGTTCTGAATTGGTGGAGAAGTGATAAGAATTACACATCTTAAATAAAGCTAAATATATTTTTTTTCTAAATGGATTGGAAATTGCATGTTTGTGTTCATTGTGCTAAAGTACTGTAAGATAAAATACGTGCTATAAAATTTGGTAACAAAATTATGTAATGTACATAACTGTTGTTCAGAAAGTGGTTATTTAAATGTAGGGAAAATCATGTTATAGTATCTATTAATGATGCTGTGTAACTTAAGCAGTGATTAGTCCAGAGGTGGATTTAGACCTCACGGGGCCCTAAGCAAGTGTGGCATCCCACCCTTGTAATTTGCCCCTTATAGAGCACAAGTGAGGATTACAACCTGTGGCTATAACCATGCTACCTATAGATTTATTGAACTGTGACAGCCTGAGATTCAACACTGTTAGTCCAGGTGCTAGGCAACCAAAGCTGTATGGAAAAGGACAATCTGGAGGATGTTGAGACCCAGGGGAAGCTGACTATGCCCGAAGGAAGAGCATGAGACCAGTGAGACAGTGTACTGGCTGACGGCCCAGCCGGGACGTCAGACGCGGGAAGGACTGATGAAGAGACAAGTCTGAGTGAGCTCGGTGAAGCAAGGAGGGAGGAACAGGCGCGTCTTCTGACCAGCTTGCGGCTGGATAAGTGGCCCACATCCCGAATCCCAGCCAGACCTCGGTACAGGAGTGCGGTGGAAAGAGTAGGCAGCACAGAGTGGCGTGGTGACTTTTCCGCGAGTGCCCGGTGACGGAGAGAGGAGAGAGGGGAGCGTATGGTGCGGTGCTGCGCCGCCTGACAGAGCACGCTGCACGCTGTCACGCCAAGGAGAGCAGATCATCCCCTCAGTCGGAGGGCGCGTGAGTCTGGCTAGTTCTGCCACTGAGTTGTGCAATATTCATCCTGCGGGGCAAGACAGTATTAAAGACCGTGGGATCCTTGTAGTGAGAGGAGCATCCTATTCAGAGGCACAGTTACAGACACAGTGTTTGACCTCTCAGAAGGGTGCGTAAAGCCCCACAATTACCCTCCAGGTGTGTGCAAAGCGATGTAAGGGCCCTTGCAACCTACCCAGCAGACCTCAAGTGTGACAAGTAAGATCCCTCACCCCGCAGCTCTCCTCAGTTCAACTACACGGATTTGGGTCTTATAGACAGTGTGACAGATTATAAGAAGGGAGAAGAGACACTGGGGGTAATTCCAAGTTGATCGCAGCAGGAAAATTTTTAGCAGTTGGGCAAAACCATGTGCACTGCAAGGGGGGCAGATATAACATGTGCAGAGAGAGTTAGATTTGGGTGGGTTATTTCGTTTCTGTGCAGGATAAATACTGGCTGCTTTATTTTTACAATGCAATTTAGATTTCAGTTTGAACAAACCACACCCAAATCTATCTCTCTCTGCACGTTATATCTGCCACACCTGCAGTGCACATGGGCCCTCATTCCGAGTTGTTCGCTCGGTATTTTTCATCGCATCGCAGTGAAAATCCGCTTAGTACGCATGCGCAATGTTCGCACTGCGACTGCGCCAAGTAACTTTACTATGAAGAAAGTATTTTTACTCACGGCTTTTTCTTCGCTCCGGCGATCGTAATGTGATTGACAGGAAATGGGTGTTACTGGGCGGATACACGGCGTTTCAGGGGCGTGTGGCTGAAAACGCTACCGTTTCCGGAAAAAACGCAGGAGTGGCCGGGGAAACGGTGGGAGTGCCTGGGCGAACGCTGGGTGTGTTTGTGACGTCAACCAGGAACGACAAGCACTGAAATGATCGCACAGGCAGAGTAAGTCTGGAGCTACTCTGAAACTGCTAACTCGTTTGTAATCGCAATATTGCGCGTACGTCGGTCGCAATTTTAAGAAGCTAAGATTCACTCCCAGTAGGCGGCGGCTTAGCGTGTGTAACTCTGCTACATTCGCCTTGCGAGCGAACAACTCGGAATGAGGGCCATGGTTTTGCCCAACTGCTAAAAAATTTCCTGCTGCGATCAACTTGGAATTACCCCCACTGTGGATACTAGTGGCTTAAGAGCAAGGTTATTTAACACTATAGTGAAGCCGGGATCCCAGGACCTCAGTGGAATTAACATTTGCCCATTCAGGAGTACTGGGAGGTGATCCCTGGCACCACAACGCCACCTGGTGGTGGAACTTGATAATAGGACTATTTACTTCCATGTAGGAAGAAACTAAGGGCACTACTTTCAGATTTAGATTATAATACCAGCAGCTACCTTGTTAAAATATCTCCGGATACAATTAAGACCTTATACCTGGATACTTACCTGACCCCTGATGACTTTTGTATGCTACATGGAGCCTAGGCATTCTTTACAATACTAAAACCCTGTGCACAGGTCGAGTGTAGTATGTCTGACCGGCAGTAAGGAGACCGCCGGTCAGCATACCGACGCCGGGATCCCGGCGGGGAGGGGCGAGTGCAGCAAGCCCCTTGCGGTCTCGCTGCGCTCGCCACGCTGCGGGCTCGGTGGCAACCTGCGGTCGCCACGTGTTCTATTCCCACTCTATGGGTGTCGTGGACACCCACGAGTGGAAATAGTCCCTGTTGGTCGGCATGCCGACCATCGGGATAGTGAGGGGGCGGGATGTCGGTGGAGTTCATGTGCCCGTCGGTCTTCCGACCGCCGGTCTCATGAATACCACCCCACAGGTCTTACTCTATAACTGAGGGGCATAAAACACTATGAATGCTCGGGTACCCGATGCTAGAACATTTTATTAAGTTATTGTGTGTTGATTGTAATAACTGAATGTTGCACAATTTAAAAAGGTATTGCTGAGCTGCAGCAGAAGTAGTAAGTTACCCGGAACAGGCTATCTACCAAAGTCAGAACGTTCTTAATTACTTTGCCCTAGAAAGTGTTAGCCCATTGTCCTGTTAAAGGCCCACATTTCACATTGACAATATATCTGGTAGGTTCATAGTTACTACCTATCCTTACATTTAAACGTTCTGAATTGGCCTCGATGCTACAGTTGCGTTAAGGAAGGTCTGAATAAACTGGCTATCAATAATAACGTATTATTAATATTATATACTGACCCTTACAGCGCTCTACTTGACACTAATTAACGGTTCTAGGGATATCAGGAACGTGGTATTTATACTTGAAGTCACTATTTTTGTTATTATATGATCCTTGCTGCATTACTACTGTCACAGTATTCATGTGCATAATCTTATAAAGGCATAACGTATTTGGGGGCTCATTCACCTTATGTAAGTGCCACATGTGTTGAATATTGAGTTGAATAAACTTAAATGCTAGAAATTGTTATCCTCCATTCCTGAAGGAGTAGGGGTACACTATATCGACCTCTCTGTGAAGACTAGGGCGCCATCGTTCGACTGAAATCTGGTAAGACCATTGTCTGAGGTGATTATTCCCAGAGTGTCACACAAGATACCGATTTAGGGTCCCCCTCCCTCAAACAATAAATAGAATTATATTTTCATTCATGATTTATGCCTCTTACATTATTTGTTGTTATTCCTCCTTATATTCTAATACAATATATTATTTCCCCCTTCACTAATTGTACCAAGGGGGTAATTCCAAGTTGATCACAGCAGGATTTTTGATAGAAATTGGGCAAAACCATGTGCACTGCAGGGGAGGCAGATATAACATGTGCAGAGAGAGTTAGATTTGGGTGGGGTGTGTTCAACTTCAATCTGCAATCTAATTTGGAGAGACCCAGGGACCTCAGCGGTGTAGTGACTCCCCAGAGGCAGTGCAGAGTGAGAAATAGAGCTCACAGAAGCTCTCTAACCTAACTATTCTCACTCTGGATGTGTTTGTCGCCAACATTAGGGACTAAACACCAAACAAGAAAACAATTAGAAATAAAACCTAACTAAAAGCTAGGAGCAAAGAAAAGTGTGCCTTCACTCCAAGGCACAAAACTAAAACTGAGGAGTGCTTCCTGTGAACAGGGGGTTGATGGGAGGGGTTAGAGGGGGAGGAGTTAGTTCTTTTCATAGCTTGTGCCAAACTCCATACTCACACACTCTAACCCCAAGTGTAAGTGCGCAGCGTCCCCCAGATGGATGATAGAGAAAATAAAGCAGCCAGTATTTACCCTGCACAGAAATAAAATAACCCACCCAAATCTAACTCTTTCTGCACATGTTATATCTGCCTCCCCTGCAGTGCATATGGTTTTGCCCAATTGTTATCAAAAATCCTGCTGCGATCAACTTGGAATTACCCCCCATGTCTCCTCACCTCTAACTTCCATTATTACGCCACTCAGTTTTCTGCATTTTAGATCTGCGTTCCCCTCACTGAATGTAGCAGGTCCCCATACCCCATTATTACACCCTCACTCACTGGGGTAAATTTACTAAGATGGGAGTTCTATTTAAGATGGGACGTTACCCATAGCAACCAATCAGATTCCAGGTATTATATTTTAGAAGGAGCTAGATAAATGAGAAGTAGAATCTGATTGGTTGCTATGGGCAATATCCCATTTTACATAGAACTCCCATCTTAGTAAATGTACCCCACTGACCGCATTGTATATGAGTGATCGAGGCTTACAACATTGCAGGACTGGAGATACAGGCATATGCTGGACCGGCATGCAACAGCTGTCTAATCCTGCTGGGAGTATTCAGTCCGCCCAGACCAGAAATGCCCTCCATACAGCCTTTTTAGTGGGCCCCCTGAGACCCACAGGGCCCTAAACAGCCGCCTTGGTTGCCTTGTGGTAAATCCTCCTCTGGTTTAGTCACATCAAAGATAATAGGAAAAGACTAGCCTAAGAAGTATACATTATAATTTCAGAAAACTTGTAACCAAACAACTTACCTTGGCCAAGAGAAAGCCCTCTGAAAAGAGCATGATTTCACATATTTGCTGGAGGTCTGGTACAATTACAACCACTGGCCTGAAGAGAGCCTTAACCGATTCTGGCAACTCCGTTCGCCCAGCATAGCCAGGATTCATTGTAATGAAGATCCCCATTCGAGAATCTAGGGCAATCTCCTGGCCTTCAAACTAAATACCAAACATGGAACAGCAAATCAGATTATTACAACTTGTATTGCAACCGTGTAACTGTGTACAATATTACAATGCCCAACTACATCTTATTAACCTTTTACTGTCTTGCCGAAAATAGCCAATAGGCAATGAAAAGTCAAGAGAATCAAAATTGCATTTGAAATTATTTTCAGGGCAAATACAATCACTATAGGCCAATATCACATATACATAATAGTACTAGTACTGTATTTGATAAGTGTTTTCAATTATTACTGCAGTACACAGTAAAAATAAATATACAGTAATAACATTGGAACTACAAGGTGATATAACATTGTCTGACAGGGATGTGCGCCACAGATACACCCGAAGACACTACTCACCTGAAATTTCTTCAAGTGATGGATTAGAGCATTTCGGATGGTCTGTATCTGAGAGGAAATGACTGAAAGCACAGAGGCATCAATCCTATTGAACTCATCAAAACAGCCCCAAGCTCCACACTGAGCAAGGCCAGAGAAGATTTTACCGACAGCCTACAAATATAAAGTCAAGTTCTAAATAAAGCAGATCTACATTAAGAATTCATGAATTTTGACAGAAACAAACTAAGATCTCATAATACATAATATTATTTAGAAAGTACCAGTATCCTCTGCAGTGCTGTATTGGTGCAGTGTAATGCTAGAACAGCGGAGCAGACCTGCACCAAATGAACAAGAAGTCAGCGTAGTAGTAGAGGCAGCTATAGAAGTGTTAGTATTAGTGGCAGTTACTAATGTGATTAGTGGTTGTATATGTCCTTGTTAGCAATATTTCACTAAAGGTGGATACACACTAGGCGATGTGCTCTATGAGCGACGACCCCTTCCTTGCCAGAAGTGCGTACACACTGTGCGATATGCAAACAATATTGCTCATTGATGTCACACCGCAACAGGAGCGTGCATGCAGATTTTGAATGGCAGTTCAAATTGAGCTGCATGCGCGGCCGACAGCAAGGGTCGTTAATGACCCATGGGGTTGCACATTGCTCGTCATTCGGCAGCGTACAAACTAGTCGATATGGTAAACAACGTCGCTCAGAAAGGGCAAAATAAGCGACGTTGTTTACTTTATCGGCAAGTGTGTAGTCACCTTTAGACTGGGGTAGAGTTTGTATGTTTTAACCGTATTTGCATTATTTGTCATGTAGATGTCCAGTGTCCTATCACAGTCTGAAAACCTACTGGTAAGTTTACTATCATCTCACTAAAACTGGTCCTGTTGTGTATGCATTGGTTAGCCTGAGATAGGGAAGTGGATTGTAGGGTCCACTGAAGCAGTGACTGATGTGAATAAACAATCACTGACACTTAAGATCTGCATAATATGTTGCTGCTATATAATTTCTTAGCCTTTATTTAAATAGTGCCAACATATTCCCTAGTGGTTTGTAGAGAAAGTTTTAATCATTCACATTAGAGTCTGTCCTTACAGCTTAAGATAATGCAGAGCAAGTACTTACACTTACACAGTTTGTGTAGCATAAATTGTGCGATTTTCTGCATACTGTATAGTCCCATACACACTGGGTAAAATTACTCTAGTGAGCAACTAGCGCTATATCGTTCAGTGGTATAGCGCATACACACTGAATGATATTGTTCAGTGACCTCATTCCTCGAACATGCAGCTCAACGATGTAGTAGAAGTTGAGCTGGTTGTTCAATAAACCATAGATGAACGTGAACAACCCACGGGTGCGCATCATTCATCGTTCAGGTATACACACTGGACTATATGAATGATAGATCTTTCAAAAAAGATCATTATTGTTCATATTGTCCAGTGTTATCGCCCAGAGTGTATGGGGTTTTAATCCAAAAGAGGAGATGCATTAGTATGTGCCATGCAGATTGTTGGTGATTCTGCCACTTACACAAGCTTGAATCTGCATAGGTGGAATACCTCATTCTGACATAGGTGGACCGCAGTAAGGGCTTGTTCATGCAACTGTGACTATGGGGGTCATTCCGAGTTGTTCGCTTGCAAGCTGCTTTTAGCAGCTTTGCACACGCTAAGCCGCCGCCTACTGGGAGTGAATCTTAGCATAGTAAAATTGCGAACGAAAGATTCTCAAAATTGCGAATAGACACTTCTTAGCAGTTTCTGAGTAGCTCCAAACTTACTCGGCATCTGCGATCAGTTCAGTGCTTGTCGTTCCTGGTTTGACGTCACAAACACACCCAGCGTTCGCCCAGACACTCCTCCGTTTCTTCAGCCACTCCCGCGTTTTTCCCAGAAACGGTAGCGTTTTTCCGCACACACCCATAAAACGTCCAGTTTCCGCCCAGAAACACCCACTTCCTGTCAATCACATTACGATCACCAGAACGAAGAAAATACCTCGTAATGCCGTGAGTAAAATACCTAACTGCATAGCAAATTTACTTGGCGCAGTCGCAGTGCGGACATTGCGCATGCGCACTAAGCGGAAAATCGCTGCGATGCGAAGAAATTTACCGAGCGAACAACTCGGAATGACCACCTATATACAAATACAGTATGCACAAAAACACGTGTCTATGAGAAAGAATGGTGGGGAATAGAGTAGGACTGTGGCGCACTAATCGACGTAGGGAGACAAGAAGCAAGTAGGTGAAAATGTACAAGAGATCGTGTTACTAAAAGCTAAATAGAAAATTAGAAAGTGTAACAGAAGAATGTGAATTAAAAGGTAACAGGGTCTATTTCTAGAAATTATTTTTATACTTTCTAATTTAAATTTTTAACTTTTTAGTAATGTGAGTTAATTTTTTTTTACTTGCTTATTTTCTTCCTACTTCGATAGTGCACATAGACTACTACTCTGTTCCCTGCCTTTCTATGTATCTTACTAATTGGTATACCCCCCTATAATAGTACACAATTTGTGATTCAGACTACAGGGTGTGATTGGCCCACCCTTTCTCTTGTATGCATATGAGAAAGCTATATTTCAGTATGTCATATTATTGTGTTCAGCACCAGGTGCAAATTGTGGATGATAATGATCCCCAGGACTAGCAACCTCCTTGTGATTGGCTGTTTGCGACAGCTCCATTGACACTGATTGGTGAGCTCTTCCTCACTTGGGCATATATGATTCTTTTGTGTGCGTGTTGTACATAAGACGTGGAGTTGTTTCTGCCGTATTAGGTTTTAGCAGTAATCTTGATGCCTAAATGATTGTGTTTGATGCAATGAAATGGTTTTAACAGAAGCAAGCGGTACAGAAGGGTATGTAACATAAGTCTTACGTAAACCAGGGCTACATGCTACTCTTGATGACCTATACTGAACTTAATGCAGTTATTCCCTTATACATATGCGCAATGGAAGTTGTAATGAAAGCAAATTTTGCTCGAAATTTGTGGTGCAATTGTGAGCAACTCTGCCTCAGTTCCTATGTCTCTATCCCACAACACACAGTCTAGGGTCTTTTCATCCAATATCAGTTAAGCTATTAGTATGTTTTTAGGACTGCTGGAAGAAACTCGTGAACACAGGGTGAGAACACAAAGTCCACATGCAGTAGGAACAAATCTATGCTTCTATTTGATGCAGAAATGCTAACCATTGTGCCACCCATTATGCAGCAGTTTAAAGTATTATTTCCAGAAAGTTGTATGGTATGTACAATAGTTGCCAACATTTGAAAATAAATTCTAGTGACACTGAATTTAAAAACAGCTGTAAGCTTGATACATACCATGCAGTCAAAAATAAGATTTTACTTACCGGTAAATCTATTTCTCGTAGTCCGTAGTGGATGCTGGGGACTCCGTAAGGACCATGGGGAATAGACGGGCTCCGCAGGAGACAGGGCACTTTAAGAAAGAAATTGGATACTGGTGTGCTCTGGCTCCTCCCTCTATGTCCCTCCTCCAGACCTCAGTTAGAGAAACTGTGCCCGGAAGAGCTGACAGTACAAGGAAAGGATTTTGGTATCCAGGGCAAGACTCATACCAGCCACACCAATCACACCGTATAACTTGTGATAAACTTACCCAGTTAACAGTATGAACAACAATAGCGCATCAGATCAACCCGATGCAACTATAACATAACCCTTATGTAAGCAATAACTATATACAAGTATTGCAGAAGAAGTCCGCACTTGGGACGGGCGCCCAGCATCCACTACGGACTACAAGAAATAGATTTACCGGTAAGTAAAATCTTATTTTCTCTAACGTCCTAGTGGATGCTGGGGACTCCGTAAGGACCATGGGGATTATACCAAAGCTCCCAAACGGGCGGGAGAGTGCGGATGACTCTGCAGCACCGAATGAGCAAACACAAGGTCCTCCTCAGCCAGGGTATTAAACTTGTAGAACTTTGCAAAAGTGTTTGAACCCGACCAAGTAGCTGCTCGGCAAAGCTGTAATGCCGAGACCCCTCGGGCAGCCGCCCAATAAGAGCCCACCTTCCTTGTGGAATGGGCTTTTACTGATTTTGGCTGCGGCAATCCTGCCGCAGAATGAGCCTGCTGAATCGTGTTACAGATCCAGCGAGCAGAGGCGTATCTAGCACGGGGCGAGCAGGACACGTGCCCTGGGCGCCATGGCAGCCCCAACAGAGGGGGGCGCCACCGGCACCTGCACGGCCCACTCGCCCCATGCTTCAGGGATTCCGCCGGCGCTACCCGCGGCGCTTTCCCTGTCTCCCCGGCTGCTGTGCCTGTCACAATAGACAGGCAGCGGCAGCCAGGAGCCTCCCCCTACTCCCCCCTGCAAAGTGACTGTGTACGCGATCGCGGAGGTGCGCGCATGCGCGTGCGCGACCTCGGGGGGGGGGGGCGTGCGCGACCTCGGGGGGGGGGGGGCGTGCGCGACCTCGGGGGGGGGGGGGGGGGCGCGTGCGGCCCCTGAACAGCAGTGAGTGCAGTTGAGCGGGAAGGGGGTGCGGGACATTTTGTGTGTGTGTGTTAAGTGTGTGTGTGTCGGACAGTGTGCGTGTGTGTTGTGTGTGGGACAGTGCGTGTGTGTTAATTGTGTGTGGGACAGTGTGAGTGTGTTAATTGTGTGTGTGGGACAGTTTGTGTGTGTAAATTGTGTGTGTGTGGGACAGTGTGCGTGTGTTAATTGTGTGTGTGTCGGACAGTGTGCGTGTGTGTTGTGTGTGGGACAGTGCGTGTGTGTTAATTGTGTGTGGGACAGTGTGAGTGTGTTCATTGTGTGTGTGGGACAGTGTGAGTGTGTTAATTGTGTGTGTGGGACAGTTTTGAGTGCGTGTTAATTGTGTGTGTTTGGGACAGTGTGCATGTGTGTTAATTGTGTATGTGTGGGACAGTGTGAGTGTGTGTAAATTGTGTGTGTGTGGGACAGTGTGCGTGTGTTAATTGTGTGTGTGTGGGACAGTGTGTGTGTGTTAATTGTGTGTGTGTGTGACAGTGTGAAAGTGTTAATTGTGTGTGTGGGACAGTGCGTGTTTGTTAATTGTGTGTGTGTGTGACAGTGTGAGTGTGTTAATTGTGTGTGTGGGACAGTTTTGAGTGCGTGTTAATTGTGTGTGTGTGGGACAGTGTGCGTGTGTGTTAATTGTGTATGTGTGGGACAGTGTGAGTGTGTTAATTGTGTGTGTGTGTGTGTGTGTGTGTGTGTGTGTGTGGGACAGTGTGAGTGTGTTAATTGTGTGTGTGTGGGACAGTTTGAGTGTGTGTTAATTGTGTGTGTGTGGGACAGTGTGCGTGTGTGTTAATTGTGTGTGTGTGGGACAGTGTGCGTGTGTATTAATTGTGTGTGTGTGGGACAGTGTGTGTGTGTGTGTGTGTGTGGGACAGTGTGAGTGTGTTAATTGTGTGTGTGTGGGACAGTGCGTGTTTGTTAATTGTGTGTGTGGGACAGTGTGCGTGTGTGTGGGACAGTGTGCGTGCGTGTGTGTTAATTGTGTGTGGGACAGTGTGCGTGTGTTAATTGTGTGTGTGTTTGTTAATTGTGTCGGCGGTTATTGGCGTCTGTAGTGTGCGCCCCGTCCTCCTCCGCTGCCGCTGACAGGAGCGGCGGTGTGTGGCTCTCCCCCTCCTCCGCCGGCTCCATCCTCCCGTCGTGGCCCTGCAGTGTGTGCCGGTCTCCCCAGCAGCAGCAGCAGGTTAGTCTCTCTCCCCCCCCCCCCCCTCTCTCTCTCTCTCTCTCCTCCTGTGGATTGCAGTTTGTAAGTATCATTTTAATTTTTACAGGTACCCCTATTGAATTCTACTGGACAAGTGGACGTGACCGGCGTGGGATGTAGGTAAGTAATCTGTCTCTCATTTTTACAGGTACCCTTATTGGATTCTACTGGACAAGTGGACGTGACCGGCGTGGGATGTAGGTAAGTAATCTGTCTCTCATTTTTACAGATTCCCCTACTGGATTCTACTGGACAAGTGGACGTGACCAGCGTGGGATGTAGGTAAGTAATCTGTCTCTCATTTTTACAGGTGCCCCTATTGAATTCTACTGGACAAGTGGACGTGACCAGCGTGGGATGTAGGTAAGTAATCTGTCTCTCATTTTTACAGGTACCCCTATTGGATTCTACTGGACAAGTGGACGTGATCGGCGTGGGATGTAGGTAAGTAATCTGTCTCTCATTTTTACAGGTAACGCTATTGGATTCTACTGGACAAGTGGACGTGACCGGCGTGGGATGTAGGTAAGTAATCTGTCTCTCAATTTTACAGGTACCCCTATTGGATTCTACTGGACAAGTGGACGTGATCGGCGTGGGATGTAGGTAAGTAATCTGTCTCTCATTTTTACAGATTCCCCTACTGGATTCTACTGGACAAGTGGACGTGACCGGCGTGGGATGTAGGTAAGTAATGTATCTCTCATTTTTACAGCTACCCCTATTGGATTCTACTGGACAAGTGGACGTGACCGGCGTGGGATATAGGTAAGTATGTGTGAGTGTGTCAGTGTGCTTTAATAAATTTTTACTGTCACGGTGTGTGAGTTGTGTTTTTATTTGGGTATTTTTTCTGTTGTAGAACTACAGGTACCGGCGGGCCCGTTATTTCCCTGCATGTTGGTACTTGAGGTTCTCCAAGTACCAGCAAGCGGGGGAGGCTTTCTGGGCCTTGTAGTTCCACAACAAAAAACAATATTCTTTTTTTACTTACATGGCTATCAGCCTCCCATCCACAGCCCACGGATGGGGGGGACAGCCTCGGGCTTCACCCCTGGCCCTTGGGTGCCTGGAGGGGGGGTGACCCCTTGATTTAAGGGGTCCCCACTCCTCCAGGGAACCCCGGCCAGTGGTGACTAGTTGGGGGGGGTAATGCCACGGCCGCAGGGACCTACATAAATGTGTCCCCCGGCTGTGGCATTATTTCCCTGGCTAGTGGAGCCTGGTGCTGGTTTTAAAAATACGGGGGGACCCCTACATCTTTTGTCCCCCGTATTTTTGGAACCAGGACCGGACTAAGAGCCCGATGCTGGTTGTCTAAATACGGGGAACCCCTGTCCAATTTTTTCCCAGTATTTAAACAACCAGGACCGGCTCAAAGAGCCCGAGGCTGGTTATACTTAGGAGGGGGACCTCACGCAGTTTTTTTTTACATTTTTAACCCATTCAGACCCTTCTCCATTAAGTTAATGGAAACCCTGGACAACAAAATTGCATTCATGTCCTCCTCCCACTCCCTTCCCAGTCCCAAACACTGATTATTATTTTTTTCTATAAAAATGTACAATATATCACAAGTATGATGAGCAGGCATGCAGCGGGCATTGGCGACTTTGGACTGAGTTGCAAATTAGTGGCGGAGGGCTGGGTCAGTTGATGGTGGGCGAGTTTGTAAGCCATTGGTGGTGGCAGCGGGCATCGGCTCAGAGGCAGTGGCGGGCATTGGCTCGGTGGCGGTAGGGGTCATCGGCAGGATTCGGCGGACATTATGGCTGTAGTGCCTCACCGCACGCCACTGACCTCACCGCACGCCACTGCCTCTGAGCCGATGCCCGTGTGTGGGACAGTGTGCGTGTGTGTTAATTGTGTGTGTGGGACAGTGTGAGTGTGTGTTAATTGTGTGTGTGTGGAACAGTGTCAGTGTGTGTAAATTTTTGCAGTCCAGTGTGTGTGTGGGGGAGAGGAAAGTATGAGAATGTGTGTGTGTAGTCTGAGTGGGTGTGTGTAGGATTTGGGGGTGGCCAGTCTGTGTGTGTGTAATCAGTGTGTGTGGGATGTACTAATGGCCATTTACCGAAGATAGATATGTATTAAACCACGGGCACTGAGATGCCCTTCTCACTCACCATCCAGCTGGGTGGGCGAGCCGGGCGGGTGGAAAGCCAGCAGCAGGGGCAGCATGCCGGATATCAGCAGCCGAGGGTGGGGGCTGTAATGCACATGCGGAGCCCAAAGCCGGAGATCAGCAGCATGCTGACCGGCAATAAGCAGCTTCTGCTTCCGCGTTCAACATGCTGCTGATCTTCGGCTTTGGGCTACGCAGGGTTCGGGGGATGGGTGTCCTCTGCCGGTGTACTGCAGCTCCGGGGGTGCGGGCTCCGGAGGCTTTCAGCACTGTTGAATATCCAGCTGCCTCAAGTATATACAGCCCGCACCCTCTGCTGCTGATATCCGGC
Source organism: Pseudophryne corroboree (assembly GCF_028390025.1). NCBI lineage: Eukaryota > Metazoa > Chordata > Amphibia > Anura > Myobatrachidae > Pseudophryne > Pseudophryne corroboree. The sequence goes on along the minus strand of NC_086444.1, from coordinate 316,429,677 downwards.
ATGCTGCTGCTGGCTGTCCCCCCGCCCGGCTCGGCCACACAGCTGTATGGTGAGAAGGGCATCTCAGTTCCTGAGGTTTAACACATATGCCTCAGAAAATGGCCTCTGCGGTAAACGATACTAATGCTTACCGTGACAGTAACAGCGGGGAGGAAGGCGCACATCGGGATCCTGCAGCATGAAACAAGAACCCCTTCGGAGCGCAGCAGACCACACTGAAAAGGGTGCATACCCGGTGCGGTGCTCTGCATCCCGGGTGGTGCCGAAGATGTGGAGTGTCGGAGGTGGCAGAAGCGCCGCAGCTTGGGGTGAGAAACCGCTGCAGCCCTTCCGCTGCTAAACTCTGCAATTAGTCTATTAAGGGGGTGGGCTCCCCTCATCATAGTGCCCCACAGGCCATGTTAATTCTGGGTGTAGGATCCCCTAACTCTATAATGGGAATTTTGGCTCATATCATGTGCTGTAACGTGAATTTTGGCTAATACCGTGTGCTATAATGTGAATTTCGGCTCATACTATGTGGGGTAATGTGAATTTTGGCTCATTCCGTGTGCTGTAATGTGAATTTCGGCTCATACCGTGTGCTGTAATGTGAATTTCGTCTCATACCATGTGGGGAAATGTGAATTTTGGCTCATACCATGTGGAGTAATGTGAATTTTGGCTCATACCGTGTGCTATAATGTGAATTTCGGCTCATACCGTGTGCTATAATGTGAATTTTGGCTCATACCATGTGGGGTAATGTGAATTTCGGCTCATACTGTGTGCTATAATGTGAATTTCGGCTCATGCCGTGTGGGGCAATGTGAATTTCGGCTCATACTGTGTGCTATAATGTGAATTTCGGCTCATACCGTGTGCTATAATGTGAAAGGGGCACCAGTACTAGATAGTATAAGGGGTCCTACTACACTACTACACTGAAGGACACGCCCCTTTTGAGTGACCGCGCCCCTTTTCTATCTGCACTCTTTCATTCCACCTTCAAAAATTCAACTTCGACCACTGCACCTACATACACATACATACACACCCTGACATCTTTATATGCAGTGACACCGGTGGCGTCTGCACATACTTTCCTTTTGTATTTTTTTTTTATTATCATTTTATTAATTTATTATTTTTATTAAGAAAAAATTATTATTATTATTATTATTATTATTATTTATTTTTTTTTTGGGGGGGGGGCGCCATTATTGATCTTGCCCTGGGCTCCAAAAACCCTAGTTACGCCTCTGCCAGCGAGCAATAGTTTGCTTTGAAGCAGGAGCACCCAGCTTGTTGGGTGCATACAGGATAAACAGTGACTCAGTTTTCCTGACTCTAGCCGTTCTGGCTACATAAACCTTCAAAGCCCTGACCACATCTAGTAACTCGGAATCCTCCAAGTCACGAGTAGCCACAGGCACCACGATAGGTTGGTTCATATGAAAAGATGACACCACTTTTGGCAGAAATTGCGGACGGGTCTGCAATTCCGCCCTGTCCATATGGAAAACCAGATAGGGGATTTTATGTGACAAAGCCGCTAATTCTGACACACGCCTAGCTGAAGCCAAGGCTAATAGCATGACCACCTTCCACGTGAGAAATTTTAACTCCACGGTTTTTAGTGGCTCAAACCAGTGTGACTTCAGGAAACTCAACACCACGTTAAGATCCCAAGGTGCCACTGGAGGCACAAAAGGGGGCTGAATATGCAGCACTCCCTTCACAAACGTCTGGACTTCAGGAAGAGAAGCCAGCTCTTTTTGAAAGAAAATGGATAGGGCCGAAATCTGGACCTTAATGGAACCCAATTTTAGGCCCAAAGTCACTCCCGACTGTAGGAAGTGAAGGAAACGGCCCAGCTGGAATTCCTCCGTAGGGGCATTCCTGGCCTCACACCAAGCAACATATTTTCGCCATATACGGTGATAATGTTTAGCCGTCACGTCCTTCCTAGCCTTTATCAGCGTAGGAATGACCTTATCGGGAATGCCTTTTTCTGCTAGGATCCGGCGTTCAACCGCCATGCCGTCAAACGCAGCCGCGAAAAGTCTTGGAACAGACAGGGCCCCTGTTGCAACAAGTCCTGTCTTAGAGGCAGAGGCCATGGGTCCTCTGTGAGCAGTTCTTGCAACTCTGGATACCAAGTCCTTCTTGGCCAATCCGGAACAATGAGTATTGTTCTCACTCCTCTTCTTCTTATGATTCTCAGCACCTTGGGTATGAGAGGAAGAGGAGGAAATACATAGACCGACTGGAACACCCACGGTGTCACTAGAGCGTCTACAGCTATCGCCTGAGGGTCTCTTGACCTGGCGCAATATCTCTGTAGCTTTTTGTTGAGGCGGGATGCCATCATGTCTACTTGTGGCAGTTCCCACCGACTTGCAATCTGCGTGAAAACTTCTTGATGAAGTCCCCACTCTCCCGGGTGGAGGTCGTGCCTGCTGAGGAAGTCTGCTTCCCAGTTGTCCACTCCCGGAATGAACACTGCTGACAGTGCGCTTACGTGATTCTCCGCCCAGCGAAGAATTCTGGTGGCTTCCGCCATCGCCACCCTGCTCCTTGTGCCGCCTTGGCGGTTTACATGAGCCACTGCAGTGATGTTGTCTGACTGAATCAGCATCGGTCGGTCGCGAAGCAGGGTCTCCGCTTGTCGTAGGGCGTTGTATATTGCCCTTAGTTCCAGGATGTTGATGTGAAGACAAGTCTCCTGACTTGACCACAGACCTTGGAAATTTCTTCCCTGAGTGACTGCTCCCCACCCTCGGAGGCTTGCGTCCGTGGTCACCAGGACCCAGTCCTGAATGCCGAATCTGCGGCCCTCGAGAAGGTGAGCACTCTGCAGCCACCACAGGAGAGACACCCTGGCCCTGGGGGACAGGGTGATCAGCCGATGCATCAGTAGATGTGATCCGGACCACTTGTCCAACAGATCCCACTGAAAGGTCCTTGCATGGAACCTGCCGAAGGGAATGGCCTCGTATGAGGCCACCATCTTTCCCAGGACTCGCGTGCAATGATGCACCGACACCTGTTTTGGTTTTAATAGGTCTCTGACCAATGTCATGAGCTCCTGAGCCTTCTCCATCGGGAGATAAACCCTCTTCTGGTCTGTGTCCAGAATCATGCCCAGGAAAGGCAGACGAGTCGTAGGAATCAACTGCGACTTTGGAATATTCAGAATCCAGCCGTGCTGTTGTAATACTTCCCGAGAGAGTGCCACGCTGATCAGCAACTGCTCTCTGGACCTCGCCTTTATGAGGAGATCGTCCAAGTATGGGATAATTGTGACTCCCTGCCGTCGCAGGAGCACCATCATTTCCGCCATTACCTTGGTAAATATTCTCGGTGCCGTGGAGAGACCAAACGGCAACGTCTGGAATTGGTAATGACAATCCTGTACCACAAATCTGAGGTACTCCTGATGAGGTGGATAAATGGGGACATGAAGGTAAGCATCCTTTATGTCCAGAGACACCATAAAATCCCCCTCCTCCAGGCTTGCGATGACCGCTCTGATCGATTCCATCTTGAACTTGAACCCTTTCAGGTATATGTTCAGGGATTTTAAATTCAATATGGGTCTGACCGAACCGTCCGGTTTCGGTACCACAAACATGGTCGAATAGTAACCCCTTCCCTGTTGAAGGAGGGGAACCTTTACCACCACCTGCTGAAGATACAATTTGTGAATTGCAACTAACACTATTTCCCTCTCTAAGGGGGAAGCTGGCAGGGCCGATTTGAGGTAACGGTGAGGGGGCATCTCTTCGAATTCCAGCTTGTATCCCTGAGACACAATCTCTATAGCCCAGGGATCCACCTGGGAGTGAACCCACTTGTGGCTGAAATTTCGGAGACGCGCCCCCCACCGGGCCTAGCTCCGCCTGTGGAGCCCCAGCGTCATGCGGTGGATTTAGTGGAGGCCTGGGGAGGACTTCTGTTCCTGGGAACTAGCTGTATTATGCAGCTTTATTCCTCTACCCCTGCCTCTGGCAAGAAAGGACGCACCTCGTACTTTCTTGCCTCTTTGTGATCGAAAGGACTGCATTTGGTAATATGGTGCTTTCTTAGGTTGTGAGGGAATATATGGCAAAAAAATTGACTTTCCAGCCGTAGCTGTGGAGACCAGGTCCGAGAGACCGTCCCCAAACAATTCCTCACCCTTGTAAGGTAAAACCTCCATGTGCCTTTTTGAGTCGGCATCGCCTGTCCATTGCCGAGTCCACAGGACCCTTCTGGCAGAAATCGACATTGCATTTATTCTAGAGCCCAGTAGGCTAATGTCTCTTTGGGCATCTCTCATATATAGGACAGCGTCTTTTATATGCCCCAGGGTCAGTACTATAGTATCCTTGTCCAAGGTATCAAGTTCCTCAGATAAGGTATCTGTCCATGCTGCTACAGCACTACACATCCAGGCCGACGCAATTGCCGGCCTTAGTAGGGTACCTGAATGTGTATAAATGGACTTCAGGATACCCTCCTGCTTTCTATCCGCAGCATCTTTTAGGGTGGCCGTATCCTGTGACGGCAGGGCTACCCTCTTGGATAAGCGTGTTAAAGCTTTGTCTACCCTAGGGGAGGATTCCCAGCGTAACCTGTCTGTTGGCGGGAAAGGATACGCCATAAGCATCCGTTTGGAAATCTGCAGTTTGCTATCTGGAGAATCCCAAGCCTTTTCACATAACTCGTTTAACTCATGTGAAAGGGGAAAGGTCACCTCTTGCCTTTTTTCCCCATACATATAAACCCTCTTGTCAGGGACTGGGGTTTCCTCTGTGATGTGCAACACATCCTTCATTGCTATAATCATGTAACGGATGGCTTTAGCCATTTTAGGCTGTAACTTTGCATCATCGCCATCGACACTGGAGTCAGAATCCGTGACGACATCTGTGTCAACAATTTGGGATAGTGGGCGCTTCTGAGACCCTGGCGGCCTCTGCGACATAGGATCAGGCATGGGCTGAGACCCCGGCTGTCCCAAGGCTTCAGCTTTATCCAACCTTTTATGCAAGGAAGTAACATTATCATTTAAAACCTTCCACATATCCATCCAATCGGGTGTCTGCGCCGTCGGCGGCGACCCCACATTCATTTGCTCCCGCTCTGTTTCCACATAGCCTTCCTCGTCAAACATGCCGACACAAGCGTACCGACACACCACACACACAGGGGAAGCTCTTTTTGAAGACAGTTCCCCCACAAGGCCCTTTGGAGAGACAGAGAGAGAGTATGCCAGCACACACCCCAGCGCTATATGTCCCAGGAATCAGTGGCGTAACTACTGCCCCCGCAGCCCTCGCGGTGGCTTGGGGGCGAGGGGCTGCGGGGGCGCCACTGATTTACAGCAGACTGACATGCGGACGAGCGTCCGCATGTCAGTCTGCGGTCTCCTTCCCTCCGCCGCTTGTTGGAGGGACACGGAGGGCACAGCTCGCCTCTCCTGTGTCCCTCCTGCATCATCTCCGGCGGCCGCGGGTCTAATAGGGGGAAGTGCCGTCCGTGAGCTCTAATTGGCTCACGAACCGGCACTTCCCCCTATTAGACCCGCGGCCGCCGGAGATGATGCAGCAGGAGGGACACAGGAGAGGCGAGCTGTGCCCTCCGTGTCCCTCCAAAAAACGGCGGCGGCGGGGGGGGGGGGGGGGGGCGGGAGGTGGGGGAAGAAATATCTGGCACTGGGGGCATATATGGCACTGGGGGGGAATATCTGGCAATGGGGGCATATATGGCACTGGGGGGGAATATCTGGCAATGGGGGCATATATGGCACTGGGGGGGAATATCTGGCACTGGGGGAAATATCTGGCACTGGGGGCATATATGGCACTGGGGGCATATATGGCACTGGGGGGGGGGATATATGGCACTGGGGGCATATCTGGCACTGGGGGCATATCTGGCACGGGGAGCATATGTGGCACTGGGGGGGGAATATCTGGCACTGGGGGCATATGTGGCACTGGGGGGGTATATGTGTACCTGGCACATGGGGGGGGGGCTATATTTGGCACTGGGGCATGTGAGTACCTGGCACCGTGGGGGAATATCTGGCACTGGGGACATATGTGGCACTGGGAGCACAGCCCTAGCAACAAGGACTACCTCCTAGCAACGAGCATGACACCCAGTGCACGAAACACCTGGCAACGAGCATGACACCCAGTGCATGAAACCCCTGGCAACGAGCATGACACCCTGAGCATGAAAACCCCTGGCACCGTGCATGGAACCAAGAGCATGAAACCCCTGGCAACGAGCATGACACCCAGTGCATGAAACCCCTGACAACGAGCAGGTAATTGAAAAGTAATTAGAAGCCTTACTGTAGGACTTAATGTGTAATGGGCATTACGGTGTGTGGCATAATGTATCACGGACATTGCGGTGTGTGTCATAATGTGTCACAGGCATTACGGTGTATGGTATACTATATCGCGGGCATTGTGATATGTGGTATAATGTCTCAGGGTCATTGCAGTGTGTGGCATAATGTATCACGGACATTGCGGTGTGTGTCATAATGTGTCAGGCATTACGGTGTGTGGTATACTATATCACGGGCATTGTGGTATGTGGTATAATGTCTCAGGGTCATTGCAGTGTGGCATAATACATAACGGGCATTGCGGTGTGTGGCATAGGGTATAACGGGCAGGGCATTGCGGTATGTGTCACAGGCATTACGGTGTATGGTATACTATATCACGGGCATTGTGGTATAATGTCTCAAGGTCATTGCAGTGTGTGGCATAATGTGTCACAGGCATTGTATGTGCTATAATGTATCGGGCATTGCAGTGTGTGGCATAATGTATCACGGACATTGCGGTGTGTGTCATAATGTGTCACAGACATTGTATGTGCTATAATGTATCAGGGGCATTGCAGTGTGTAGCATAATGTATAACGGGCATTGCGATTCCTGTCATAATGTGTCACAGGCATTACGGTGTGTGGCATAATGTGTCACAGGCATTACGGTGTGTGGCATAATGTGTCGGGGGCATTACAGTGTGTGCATATTGTGTCATGTGCATTATTGTGTGCGGCATAATGTCTAAGGGCCATTGCAGTATGTGGCATAATGTATACTGGGCATTACTATAAGGAGGAAAAATGACAAATAATGTAAGGGGCATGAATCAGGATTATTTTTCTTTCCTGTGGTGGCCAACGTATGGGCGTGCAGGTTGCAAAACTGGGGTATAAGGTAGTCTTTTCCTGCAATGCCACGCCCCGTTTTGCAAAACCAGGCCCTTTTTTGCAGCGCGCGCTGAAGGCGCGCGCATATTTATCCCTTTCTTGCGCCGAAGAATTTTTTGGCTTGGGGGAGAAAAATTTCTAGTTACGCCACTGCCAGGAATCACACAGTAACTTAGTGTTAACCCAGTAGCTGCTGTATATATTGTTTTTGCGCCAAATTTATGTGCCCCCCTCTCTTTTTACCCTCTTCTACCGTGATTCTGCAGGGGAGAGCCTGGGGAGCTTCCTCTCAGCGGAGCTGTGGAGAGAAAATGGCGCTGGTGAGTGCTGAGGAAGAAGCCCCGCCCCCTCAGCGGCGGGCTTCTGTCCCGCGTTTCTGTGTAAAAAATACAGTGCCCAACTGTATATATGCCCACTTTTGCCAAGAGGTCTCTAATTGCTGCCCAGGGCGCCCCCCCTGCGCCCTGCACCCTACAGTGACCGGAGTGTGTGGGTTTAGTGTGGGAGCAATGGCACACAGCTGCAGTGCTGTGCGCTATCTCATATGAAGACTGGAGTCTTCTGCCGCCGATTTCGAAGTCTTCTTGCTTCTGACACCGGCTTCTGTCTTTTGGCTCTGCGAGGGGGACGGCGGCGCGGCTCCGGGATCGGATGACCAAGGGTGCGATCCTGTGTACGATCCCTCTGGAGCTAATGGTGTCCAGTAGCCTAAGAAGCAGGACCTATCTTCAGTGAGTAGGGCTGCTTTTCTCCCCTCAGTCCCACGTAGCAGAGAGTCTGTTGCCAGCAGATCTCTCTGAAAATAAAAGAACCTAACAAAATACTTTCTTTTTAGCAAGCTCAGGAGAGCTCACTAAGTAGCACCCAGCTCGTCCGGGAACAGATTCGAACTGAGGTCTGGAGGAGGGACATAGAGGGAGGAGCCAGAGCACACCAGTATCCAATATCTTTCTTAAAGTGCCCTGTCTCCTGCGGAGCCCGTCTATTCCCCATGGTCCTTACGGAGTCCCCAGCATTATGAGGCGTACTGTGACAAATTACATGGCCCAATGTGGGCACCGCTATCAAGTAGTTAGGACTGCTGTATCAGAGAAGCCGTGAAGTGGCCAGCAGCTAAACATGTGTTTGCAAACATTTGTGACGAATTCTCTGAATTTTATTACCAGATAGATTCAGGGATGGTTACAGGTAATTTTCAGTGTGCGGAAGGAAATTTGGGGGTGGGGATTTGCACCCCCCTTCCTCTTTGTTTGTTTGTCTGTGACCCCTCCCCGTTCCAGCACCTGATATATAATTATCTCCGGGTATGATTGAGCAGCTTCCAAATTGTTTGTCTGCTTGTGTGCATGAGGCATTGAATGGGAGCAGCATTTGGAAGGCATGCTGTTCCTTGTAGCGCCAATGGGAGATCCTGGGGGTGGCTCCCTGGTAAGTTAGCTCTCAGTCTGGAACTGTTTTAGTAATGGCCTTTATTATGAGGCGTACTGTGACAAATTACATGGCCCAATGTGGGCACTGCTATCAAGTAGTTAGGACTGCTGTATCAGAGAAGCCGTGAAGTGGCCAGCAGCTAAACATGTGTTTGCAAACATTAGTGACGAATTCTCTGAATTTTATTACCAGATAGATTCAGGGATGGTTACAGGTAATTTTCAGTGTGCAGAAGGGAATTTGGGGGTGGGGATTTGCACCCCCCTTCCTCTTTGTTTGTTTGTCTGTGACCCCTCCCCCTTCCAGCACCTGATATATAATTATCTCCAGGTATGATTGAGCAGCTTCCAAATTGTTTGTCTGCTTGTGTGCATGAGGCATTGAATGGGAGCAGCATTTGGAAGGCATGCTGTTCCTTGTAGTGCCAATGGGAGATCCTGGGGGTGGCTCCCTGGTAAGTTTGCTCTCAGTCTGGAACTGTTTTAGTAATGGCCTTCATTATGAGGCGTACTGTGACAAATTACATGGCCCAATGTAGGCACTGCTATCAAGTAGTTAGGACTGCTGTATCAGAGAAGCCGTGAAGTGGCCAGCAGCTAAACATGTGTTTGCAAACATTTGTGACGAATTCTCTGAATTTTATTACCAGATAGATTCAGGGATGGTTACAGGTAATTTTCAGTGTGCGGAAGGGAATTTGGGGGTGGGGATTTGCACCCCCCTTCCTCTTTGTTTGTTTGTCTGTGACCCCTCCCCCTTCCAGCACCTGATATATAATTATCTCCAGGTATGATTGAGCAGCTTCCAAATTGTTTGTCTGCTTGTGTGCATGAGGCATTGAATGGGAGCAGCATTTGGAAGGCATGCTGTTCCTTGTAGTGCCAATGGGAGATCCTGGGGGTGGCTCCCTGGTAAGTTAGCTCTCAGTCTGGAACTGTTTTAGTAATGGCCTTTATTATGAGGTGTACTGTGACAAATTACATGTCCCAATGTGGGCACTGCTATCAAGTAGTTAGGACTGCTGTATCAGAGAAGCCGTGAAGTGGCCAGCAGCTAAACATGTGTTTGCAAACATTTGTGACGAATTCTCTGAATTTTATTACCAGATAGATTCAGGGATGGTTACAGGTAATTTTCAGTGTGCGGAAGGGAATTTGGGGGTGGGGATTTGCACCCCCCTTCCTCTTTGTTTGTTTGTCTGTGACCCCTCCCCCTTCCAGCACCTGATATATAATTATCTCCAGGTATGATTGAGAAGCTTCCAAATTGTTTGTCTGCTTGTGTGCATGAGGCATTGAATAGGAGCAGCATTTGGAAGGCATGCTGTTCCTTGTAGTGCCAATGGGAGATCCTGGGGGTGGCTCCCTGGTAAGTTAGCTCTCAGTCTGGAACTGTTTTAGTAATGGCCTTTATTATGAGGTGTACTGTGACAAATTACATGTCCCAATGTGGGCACTGCTATCAAGTAGTTAGGACTGCTGTATCAGAGAAGCCGTGAAGTGGCCAGCAGCTAAACATGTGTTTGCAAACATTAGTGACGAATTCTCTGAATTTTATTACCAGATAGATTCAGGGATGGTTACAGGTAATTTTCAGTGTGCAGAAGGAAATTTGGGGGTGGGGATTTGCACCCCCCTTCCTCTTTGTTTGTTTGTCTGTGACCCCTCCCCCTTCCAGCACCTGATATATAATTATCTCCAGGTATGATTGAGCAGCTTCAAAATTGTTTGTCTGCTTGTGTGCATGAGGCATTGAATGGGAGCAGCATTTGGAAGGCATGCTGTTCCTTGTAGTGCCAATGGGAGATCCTGGGGGTGGCTCCCTGGTAAGTTCGCTCTCAGTCTGGAACTGTTTTAGTAATGGCCTTCATTATGAGGCGTACTGTGACAAATTACATGGCCCAATGTAGGCACTGCTATCAAGTAGTTAGGACTGCTGTATCAGAGAAGCCGTGAAGTGGCCAGCAGCTAAACATGTGTTTGCAAACATTTGTGACGAATTCTCTGAATTTTATTACCAGATAGATTCAGGGACGGTTACAGGTAATTTTCAGTGTGCGGAAGGGAATTTGGGGGTGGGGATTTGCACCCCCCTTCCTCTTTGTTTGTTTGTCTGTGACCCCTCCCCCTTCCAGCACCTGATATATAATTATCTCCAGGTATGATTGAGCAGCTTCCAAATTGTTTGTCTGCTTGTGTGCATGAGGCATTGAATGGGAGCAGCATTTGGAAGGCATGCTGTTCCTTGTAGTGCCAATGGGAGATCCTGGGGGTGGCTCCCTGGTAAGTTAGCTCTCAGTCTGGAACTGTTTTAGTAATGGCCTTTATTATGAGGCGTACTGTGACAAATTACATGGCCCAATGTGGGCACTGCTATCAAGTAGTTAGGACTGCTGTATCAGAGAAGCCGTGAAGTGGCCAGCAGCTAAACATGTGTTTGCAAACATTTGTGACGAATTCTCTGAATTTTATTACCAGATAGATTCAGGGATGGTTACAGGTAATTTTCAGTGTGCGGAAGGGAATTTGGGGGTGGGGATTTGCACCCCCCTTCCTCTTTGTTTGTTTGGAGTCCCCAGCATCCACTAGGACGTTAGAGAAACAGTTTTGGGGGTACTACAATTGACATCATTACATATGCACTGAACATAGTTTGAAAATCTTTTTCGATACTAAATATTAACCTGTAAAGTCCTTGGGAATAAGAACAGACAATTAAAAACACATTTAATACACATTATAACAGAAACTGAATCAGAAAGCTGTCGATTATAAACAACTCAACAATTAAATATACTATTCTGTTACATAGTATGTTACCTTAATATATGTAACTTGTAAACAAGGAAACTTCTACTCTACCTTGTAGTCCATGCCTTCACCACAGTTTGTCACTACACACAGCAATCCAAGAGCTTTGGCCAGGTCTTTAGTTGTTTCAGTTTTACCAGTCCCAGCGGGACCTGCGGGTGCCCCACCCAAATACATGGACAGTGCCTAGGCAAAAGCAAAAGTAACTGATATGTAAAACACTGAGATTTTCATTTTGAAACACAGATTTTTTCTTTAGGACAGAATATCACATATAAATGTTTAACAGTCTGATTTCACATTGTGTGTTTACGGCAATTAGAATTCATTATTGCTACAATGAAAATAAGAATTTACTCACCCGTAATTCTATTTCTCGTAGTCCGTAGTGGATGCTGGGAACTCCGTAAGGACCATGGGGAATAGCGGGCTCCGAAGGAGGCTGGGCACTCTAGAAAGATCTTAGACTACCTGGTGTGCACCTGCTCCTCCCACTATGACCCTCCTCCAAGCCTCAGTTAGGATACTGTGCCCGGACGAGCGTACACAATAAGGAAGGATTTTGAATCCCGGGTAAGACTCTTACCAGCCACACCAATCACACCGTATAACTCGTGATATGAAACCCAGTTAACAGTATGAAACAACTGAGCCTCTCAACAGATGGCTCAACAATAACCCGATTTAGTTAACAATAACTATGTACAAGTATTGCAGATACACCGCACTTGGGATGGGCGCCCAGCATCCACTACGGACTACGAGAAATAGAATTACCGGTGAGTAAATTCTTATTTTCTATGACGTCCTAGTGGATGCTGGGAACTCCGTAAGGACCATGGGGATTATACCAAAGCTCCCAAACGGGCGGGAGAGTGCGGATGACTCTGCAACACCGAATGAGAGAACTCCAGGTCCTCCTTAGCCAGGGTATCAAATTTATAGAATTTTGCAAACGTGTTAGCCCCTGACCAAGTAGCAGCTCGGCAAGTTGTAAAGCCGAGACCTCTCGGGCTGCCGCCCAAGATGAGCCCACCTTCCTTGTGGAATGGGCATTGACAGATTTTGGCTGTGGCAGGCCTGCCACAGAATGTGCAAGCTGAATTGTACTACAAATCCAACGAGTAATAGTCTGCGTAGAAGCAGGAGCACCCAGCTTGTTGGGTGCATATATGATAAACAGCGAGTCAGATTTTCTGACTCCAGCCGTTCTGGAAACATATATTTTCAGGGCCCTGACCACGTCTAACAACTTGGAGTCCTCCAAGTCCCTAGTAGCCGCAGGCACCACAATAGGCTGGTTCAGGTGAAATGCTGACACCACCTTAGGGAGAAACTGGGGACGAGTCCTCAATTCTGCCCTATCCATATGGAAAATCAGATAAGGGCTTTTACATGATAAAGCCGCCAATTCTGATACTCGCCTGGCCGAAACCAAGGCCAATAACATGACCACTTTCCAAGTGAGATATTACAGATCCACGGTCTTTAGTGGTCCCAAGGTGCCACAGGAGGCACAAACGGGGGCTGAATATGCAGCACTCCTTTTATAAATGTCTGAACTTCATGTACTGAAGCTAGTTCTTTTTGAAAGAAAATCGACAGAGCCGAGATCTGTACCTTAATGGAACCTAATTTAAGGCCCATAGTTACTCCTGCTTGCAGGAAATGCAGAAATCGACCTAGTTGAAATTCCTCTGTTGGGACCCTTTCGGCCTCACACCATGCAACATATTTCCGCCATATGCGGTGATAATGATTTGCTGTAACCTCTTTCCTGGCTTTAGTAAGCGTAGGAATGACTTCCTCCGGAATGCCCTTTTCCTTCAGGATCCGGCGTTCAACCGCTATGCCGTCAAACGCAGCCGCGGTAAGTCTTGGAACAGACAGGGCCCCTGCTGCCGCAGGTCCTGTCTGAGTGGCAGAGGCCATGGGTCCTCTGATATAAATTCTTGAAGTTCTGGGTACCAATCTCTTCTTGGCCAGCCCGGAACCACGAGTATCGTTCTTACTCCTCGCCTTCTTATTATTCTCAGTACCTTTGGTATGAGAGGCAGAGGGGAGAACACATAAACCGACTGGTACACCCACGGTGTTACCAGAGCGTCCACAGTTATCGCCTGAGGGTCCCTTGACCTGGCGCAATATCTTTTATAGCTTTTGTTGAGGCGGGACGCCATCATGTCCACCTGTGGCCTTTTCCAATGGTGTACAATCCTTTGGAAGACTTCTGGAGGAAGTCCCCACTCTCCCGGGTGGAGGTCGTGTCTGTTGAGAAGATCTGCTTCCCAGTTGTCCACTCCGGGAATGAACACTGCTGACAGTGCTAACACATGATTTTCCGCCTATCGGAGAATCCTTGTGGCTTCTGCCATCGCCATCCTGCTTCTTGTGCCGCCCTATTGGTTTACATGGGCGACTGCCGTGATGTTGTCTGATTGGATCAGTACCGGCTGGTTTTGAAGCAGAGGCCTTGCCGGCCTCAGGGCATTGTAAATGGCCCTCAGGTCCAGAATGTTTATGTGTAGGGAAATCACCTGACTTGACCAAAGTCCCTGGAAGTTTCTTCCCTGTGTGACTGCCCCCCCAGCCTCAAAGGCTGGCATTCATGGTCACTAGGACCTAGTCCTGTATGCCGAACCTGCGGCCCTCTTGAAGATGGGCACTCTGCAGCCACCACAGTAGAGATACCCTGGTCCTTGGAGACAGGGTTATCAGCCTATGCATCGGAAGATGCGATCCGGACCACTTGTCCAACAGGTCCCTCTGAAAAGTTCTTGTATGGAACCTGCCTAATGAGATTGCTTCGTAGGAAGCTACCATTTTTCCCAGGACTCGCGTGCCATGATGCACCGCTACCTGTTTTGGCTTCAGGAGGTCTCTGACTAGAGAATGACAACTCCTTGGCTTTCTCCTCCCGGAGAAAACTATTTCTGGTTTATGTCCAGAACCATCCCCAGGAACAGTAGACGTGTCATAGGAACCAGCTGTGACTTTGGACTGTTTAGAATCCAACCGTGCTGTTGTAGCACTTTCCAAAATAGTGCTACCCCGACTACCAACTGCTCCTTGGACCTCGCTCTTATAAAGAGATTGTCCAAGTGCGGGATAATTAAAACTCCCTTTTTTCGAAGGAGTATCATCATTTCGGCCATTACCTTGATAAAACACCCTCGGTGCCATGTACAGTCTAAACGGCAGTGTCTGGACTTGGTAATGGTAATCCTGTACCACAAATCTGAGGTACTCCTGGCGAGGATAGTAAATGGGGACATGCAGGTAAGCATCCTTGATGCCCCGGGATACCATGTAATCCCCCTCGTCCAGGCTTGCAATAACCGCCCTGAGCGATTCCATCTTGAACTTGAATTTTTTTATGTATGTGTTCAAGGATTTTAAATATAAGAAGGGTCACACCGAACTATGCGGTTTCGGTACCCCAAACCGTGTGGAATAGTAACCCCGTCCTTGTTGAAGTAGGGGCACCTTGAGTATTACCTGCTGGGAATACCGCCTATTAATTGCCTCTAGCACAGCCTCCCTTGCCTGAGGGAGTTGTCAGCAAGGCATATTTAAGGAAACGGCTGGGGGGAGACATCTCTAATTCCAGCTTGTACCCCTGAAATACTACTTGAAAGAAACAGGGATCCACCTGTGAGCGAGCCCACTAATTGCTGAAATTTTTTGAGACGGCCCCCCACCATACCTGGCTACACCTGTGGAGCACCCGCGTCATGCTGTGGACTCACAGGAAGCGGGGGAAGAATTTTGATTCTGGGAACAGGCTGCTGGTGCAGCTTTTTCCCTCTTCCCTTGTCTCTGTACAGAAAGGAAGCGCCATTTGACCCGCTTGCTTTTCTGAAGCCGACAGGACTGTACCTTTTTCTGTGAGGAAACCTGAGGTAAAAATATTTCTTCCCAGCACATTGCTGTGGATACGAGGTCCCAGAGACCACGCCCAAATAATTCCTCACCCTTATAAGGCAGAATCTCTATGCGCTGTTTAAGTCAGCATCACCTGTCCAGTGACAGGTCTCTAATACCCTCCTGACAGAATGGACATTACATTCATTTTGGATGCCAGCCGGCAAAATATCCCTCTGTGCATCCCTCATATATAAGACGACGCCTTTAATATGTTCTCATATTAGCAAACTAGTATGCTTAACAGGGTCACCGACCACGCTGCAGCAGCACGATCTGCAGGTTTCAGTCTAGTACCTGAGTGTGTAAATACAGACTTCAGGATAGCCTCCTGCTTTTTATCAACAGGTACCTTCAAAGTGGCCGTTCCTAAAACGGCAGTGCCACCTTTTTTTGACAACCGTGTGAGCGCCTTATCCACCCTAGGGGATACCTCCCAGCGTAACTTATCCTCCTGGCGGGAAAGGGTACGCCATCAGTAACTTTTTATAAATTACCAGTTTCTTAACGGGGGAACCCACGCTTTTCACACACTTCATTTATTCATCTGATGGGGGAACAAAACACTGCCTGTTTTTTCTCCCCAAACCTAAAAAACCCATTTTCAGAGGTGCTTGGGTTAATGTCAGAAATGTATAACACATTTTTTATTGCCGGGACCAAGTCACGGCTGTTCCTAGTGGATTTTGTATATGTCTCAACCTTGTCGACACTGGAGTCAAACTCCATGTCGACATCTGTGTCTGCCATCTGAGAGAGCGGGCGTGTTTGAGCCCCTGATGGCCTTTGAGACGCCTGGGCAGGCGCGGGCTGAGAAGCCGGCTGTCCCACAGCTGTTACGTCATCCAACCTTTTATGTAAGGAGTTGACACTGTCGGTTAATACCTTTCACCTAACCATCCACTCTGGTGTCGGCCCCACAGGGGGCGACATCACATATATCGGCCTCTGTTCCGTCACCATATAAGCCTCCTCATTCAACATGTCGACACAGCCGTACCGACACACCGCAGACACACAGGGAATGCTCTAAACGAGGACAGGACCCACAAAAGCCCTTTGGGGGGACAGAGTGAGAGTATGCCAGCACACACCAGAGCGCTATATACTGCAGGGACTAACTGAGTTATGTCCCCTATAGCTGCTGTTTTTATATATAATGTATACTGCGCCTAAATTTAGTGCCCCCCCTCTCTTTTTTTAACCCTTTTCTGTTGCAGGGGAGAGCCAGGGAGCTTCCCTCCAACTGAGCTGTGAGGGAAAATGGCGCCAGTGTGCTGAGGAGATAGGCTCTGCCCCTTTTTCGCGGCCTATTCTCCCGCTTTTTATGGACTTCTGGCAGGGGTATTTACCTCATATATAGCCCCTGGGGCTATATATTGAGGTATTTTAGCCAGCCAAGGTGTTTTTATTGCTGCCTCAGGGCGCCCCCCCCCAGCGCCCTGCACCCTCAGTGACCGAAGTATGAAGTGTGTGAGAGGAGCAATGGCGCACAGCTGCAGTGCTGTGCGCTACCTTGGTGAAGACTGAGTCTTCATGCCGCCGATTTTCCGGACCATCTTCTTGCTTCTGGCTCTGTAAGGGGGACGGCGGTGCGGCTCCGGGACCGAACATCAAGGCTGGGCCTGCGGTCGATCCCTCTGGAGCTAATGGTGTCCAGTAGCCTAAGAAGCCCAATCCGGCTGCAAGCAGGCGAGTTCGCTTCTTCTCCCCTTAGTCCCTCGCTGCAGTGAGCCTGTTGCCAGCAGGTCTCACTGAAAATAAAAAAATCTAAGACTATTACTTTCTAAGAGCTCAGGAGAGCCCCTAGTGTGCATCCAACCTCGGCCGGGCACGAAATCTAACTGAGGCTTGGAGGAGGGTCATAGTGGGAGGAGCCAGTGCACACCAGGTAGTCTAAGATCTTTCTAGAGTGCCCAGCCTCCTTCGGAGCCCGCTATTCCCCATGGTCCTTACGGAGTTCCCAGCATCCACTAGGACGTCAGAGAAATCTCGACAATAAATCACGCCTCCAAACTGTCCTAATTTTTGTAGGACTGCTCCTAATACTGGATCTTGAAAGAGGAGGAGCTAGCATAAATGGGTGGAGTTTCAGGGAAAGTTTGGATAGGGGAAGAGTTTATTTAGACCCAATTCTGCATATGTCAAAGTTGGGCACTATGCATTGGACTTGATATAATGGATGAAAGATACCAAGCAAAAGTTGCATATGGTAGGATAAATGAAGAAGGGCCACAGAAGTCTACTATAAATAAATGAAAGTTGACAAAGCAAATATTCTGATATAGTTCTAGCTTTGTAAGCAAATTATAATGCACACAAATTAATCACAGTAATCAAGACATTCTACTGCTATCTTTCTCCAAAGCTTGTGTCTCTCCTAATTTACAGATGTGTCCTCTTACATCCTTGCTGCAGTCACGCTAAACAGCCCTTCATGTCGCGCCATGCCATGGTGGGACTCACGAGCAGCTTCTGCTGATTAAAAGTATATGCGGCATGCCTATATTTTGTGTGTAATAGCGGCTCTATCTGCATCCGAAATTTTACGTTACAGTGTTTTCCAGGCAAACACTGCAGCATAGCATTTTGTATGCAAATACAGTTGCAGTCACACACAGAAAATAGGCATGCTGCTATCATTGTAATCAGCAGAAGCTGCTCGTGCGTCCTACTACATTGAGATTAAGATGCATCTGCGCGGGAAAAACTCAAAAAGACGCTCGGTTCAACCAAGTTACATGGCACTCACGCGTTATGTAGCACATGGAGCAAAGTTGTAAGAGGACACAGCTGTATTTATTTGATCTAGTTGGGTAAGCACTGGATCTTGGAGATGCAGAGGGCTCAACAAGGAGCTTGGCACTAGAAAGAAAAATATACATGTTAAAAACTCATCCCCTTTTCATAATCTCCCTCCCCTCTAGCAGGGAACTCAGAATGTTGTTGTAATTTTAATATATTGTATTTTTACTTTTATTTTCACACTTCTACCACCATGATGTAGCGGGCTGAGGCGAGAGAGATCAGGTTCCTCTTCCTGCTGCCTTTCGCTGCTACAAAAGACTTCAACTTGTAGTGAACTACAGTAGTCACTGTAAATACAACAGGTTCTGATTTGGCAAAAGTGACAGTTTTTCTGCATATTTGCAGTGAGATTTAATGGAGAATTTCTAAAGGCAAAACGAGGCAGTTTAGAAAAAAAAAAAAAAAAGCAGAACCTACAGTATCTTTTTTCAGTAGAAACGGTCACTTTTACCAGTACCGCTCAGACCTTTCTGCAGGGAGTAATGCATGTGCATCTTCCATACAATACTCCAGTAGCTACTTGTACTTAGACAACCTCTTTTAAAACCTTAGTATTCAGTGAAAGTGAATATTCTTAGAAGAAAAACTGTTTCTCCTGACTATCTTTACAGCACACAGAGAGTCAGAGCTGGGGTTCTCTACTTTATAGATCGCCATATCTCATAAGGATAAATATGTTCTCTTATCTAAGGAGATATCTAAGTTCCACTTAAATCAGGACACTGTGATCCCGGCTGTGTGCAGAGATCAGTCTTTGTAGGAAGCGGAATCTCCTCACTCCATAGTTGTTATAAGGCTATATAAGAATATATGATAAAAATACTCTTGCATTTTGTAAAACTATGATCATTGGGTCCCATATGATGCACACAAGAGAGTACGGCTTGTGTAGAAGCAAACAATTGCTAGAGGATACACTTCTCTTAGTCCACAGGCTTACATGGGTGGGGAAACCTGTTTCGGTCATTGGGATAGCACATTCTACCAGATCAGTGAATGCCTCCACTCAGCAGAGCAGCCGCCTGGTCCCCACTGCATATCTTTACTACGTTTTACAAGTAGAGATGTGCACCGGAAATTTTTCGGGTTTTGTGTTTAGGTTTTGGGTTCGGTTCCGTGGCCGTGTTTTGGGTTCGAACGCGTTTTGGCAAAACCTCACCGAATTTTTTTTGTCGGATTCGGGTGTGTTTTGGATTCGGGTGTTTTTTTCAAAAAACCCTAAAAAACAGCTTAAATCATAGAATTTGGAGGTCATTTTGATCCCAAAGTATTATTAACCTCAATAACCATAATTTCCACTCATTTTCAGTCTATTCTGAACACCTCACACCTCACAATATTATTTTTAGTCCTAAAATTTGCACCGAGGTCGCTGGATGACTAAGCTCAGCGACCCAAGTGGCCGACACAAACACCTAGCCCATCTAGGAGTGGCACTGCAGTGTCACGCAGGATGGCCCTTCCAAAAAACACTCCCCAAACAGCACATGACGCAAAGAAAAATGAAAGAAAAAAGAGGTGCAAGATGGAATTGTCCTTGGGCCCTCCCACCCACCCTTATGTTGTATAAACAGGACATGCACACTTTAACCAACCCATCATTTCAGTGACAGGGTCTGCCACACGACTGTGACTGAAATGACGGGTTGGTTTGGATTGGACCCCCACCAAAAAAGAAGCAATTAATCTCTCCTTGCACAAACTGGCTCTACAGAGGCAAGATGTCCACCTCATCATCATCCTCCGATTCATCACCGTGTACATCCCCCTCCTCACAGATTATCAATTCGTCCCCACTGGAATCCACCATCACAGCTCCCTGTGTACTTTGTGGAGGCAATTGCTGCTGGTGAATGTCTCCATGGAGGAATTGATTATAATTCATTTTAATGAACATCATCTTCTCCACATTTTCTGGAAGTAACCTCGTACGCCGATTGCTGACAAGGTGAGCGGCGGCACTAAACACTCTTTCGGAGTACACACTTGTGGGAGGGCAACTTAGGTAGAATAAAGCCAGTTTGTGCAAGGGCCTCCAAATTGCCTCTTTTTCCTGCCAGTATACGTACGGACTGTCTTACGTGCCTACTTGGATGCGGTCACTCATATAATCCTCCACCATTCTTTCAATGGTGAGAGAATCATATGCAGTGACAGTAGACGACATGTCCGTAATCGTTGTCAGGTCCTTCAGACCGGACCAGATGTCAGCATCAGCAGTCGCTCCAGACTGCCCTGCATCACCGCCAGCGGGTGGGCTCGGAATTCTGAGCCTTTTCCTCGCACCCCCAGTTGCGGGAGAATGTGAAGGAGGAGATGTTGACAGGTCGCGTTCCGCTTGACTTGACAATTTTCTCACCAGCAGTTCTTTGAACCCCTGCAGACTTGTGTCTGCCGGAAAGAGAGATACAACGTAGGTTTTAAATCTAGGATCGAGCACGGTGGCCAAAATGTAGTGCTCTGATTTCAACAGATTGACCACCCGTGAATCCTTGTTAAGCGAATTAAGGGCTCCATCCACAAGTCCCACATGCTTAGCGGAATCGCTCAGTGTTAGCTCCTCCTTCAATGTCTCCAGCTTCTTCTGCAAAAGCCTGATGAGGGGAATGACCTGACTCAGGCTGGCAGTGTCTGAACTGACTTCACGTGTGGCAAGTTCAAAAGGTTGCAGAACCTTGCACAACGTTGAAATCATTCTCCACTGCGCTTGAGACAGGTGCATTCCACCTCCTATATCGTGGTCAGTTGTATAGGCTTGAATGGCCTTTTGCTGCTCCTCCAACCTCTGAAGCATATAGAGGGTTGAATTCCACCTCGTTACCACTTCTTGCTTCAGGTGATGGCAGGGCAGGTTCAGGCGTTTTTGGTGTTGCTCCAGTCTTCTGTACGTGGTGCCTGTACGCCGAAAGTGTCCCGCAATTCTTCTGGCCACCGACAGCATCTCTTGCACGCCCCTCTCGTTTTTTAAATAATTCTGCACCACCAAATTCAAGGTATGTGCAAAACATGGGACGTGCTGGAATTTGCCCATATTTAATGCACACACAATATTGCTGGCGTTGTCCGATGCCACAAATCCACAGGAGAGTCCAATTGGGGTAAGCCATTCTGCGATGATCTTCCTCAGTTGCCGTAAGAGGTTTTCAGCTGTGTGCCTATTCTTGAAAGCGGTGATACAAAGCGTAGCCTGCCTAGGAAAGAGTTGGCGTTTGCGAGATGCTGCTACTGGTGCCGCCGCTGCTGTTCTTGCGGCGGGAGTCAATACATTTACCCAGTGGGCTGTCACAGTCATATAGTCCTGAGTCTGCCCTGCTCCACTTGTCCACATGTCCGTGGTTAAGTGGACATTGGGTACAACTGCATTTTTTAGGACACTGGTGAGTCTTTTTCTGAGGTCTGTGTACATTTTCGGTATCGCCTGCCTAGAGAAATGGAACCTAGATGGTATTTGGTACCGGGGACACAGTACCTCAATCAAGTCTATAGTTGGCTCTGCAGTAATGATGGATACCGGAACCACGTTTCTCACCGCCCAGGATGCCAAGGCCTCAGTTATCCGCTTTGCAGCAGGATGACTGCTGTGATATTTCATCTTCCTCGCAAAGGACTGTTGGACAGTCAATTGCTTGGTGGAAGTAGTAAAAGTCGTCTTACGACTTCCCCTCTGGGATGACCATCGACTCCCAGCAGCAACAACAGCAGCGCCAGTAGCAGTAGGCATTACACGCAAGGATGCATCGGAGGAATCCCAGGCAGGAGAGGACTCGTCAGAATTGCCAGTGACATGGCCTGCAGGACTATTGGCATTCCTGGGGAAGGAGGAAATTGACACTGAGGGAGTTGGTGGGGTGGTTTGCGTGAGCTTGGTTACAAGAGGAAGGGATTTACTGGTCAGTGGACTGCTTCCGCTGTCACCCAAAGTTTTTGATCTTGTCACTGACTTATGATGAATGCGCTGCAGGTGACGTATAAGGGAGGATGTTCCGAGGTGGTTAACGTCCTTACCCCTACTTATTACAGCTTGACAAAGGCAACACACGGCTTGACACCTGTTGTCCGCATTTCTGTTGAAATACTTCCACACCAAAGAGCTGATTTTTTTGGTATTTTCACCAGGCATGTCAATGGCCATATTCCTCCCACGGACAACAGGTGTCTCCCCGGGTGCCTGACTTAAACAAACCACCTCACCATCAGAATCCTCCTTGTCAATTTCCTCCCCAGCGCCAGCAACACCCATATCCTCCTCATCCTGGTGTACTTCAACACTGACATCTTCAATCTGACTATCAGGAACTGGACTGCGGGTGCTCCTTCCAGCACTTGCAGGGGGCGTGCAAATGGTGGAAGGCGCATGCTCTTCACGTCCAGTGTTGGGAAGGTCAGGCATCGCAACCGACACAATTGGACTCTCCTTGTGGATTTGTGATTTCGAAGAACGCACAGTTCTTTGCTGTGCTTTTGCCAGCTTAAGTCTTTTCATTTTTCTAGCGAGAGGCTGAGTGCTTCCATCCTCATGTGAAGCTGAACCACTAGCCATGAACATAGGCCAGGGCCTCAGCCGTTCCTTGCCACTCCGTGTGGTAAATGGCATATTGGCAAGTTTACGCTTCTCCTCCGACGATTTTATTTTAGATTTTTGAGTCCTTTTTTTACTGATATTTTGTGTTTCGGATTTTACATGCTCTGTACTATGACATTGGGCATCGGCCTTGGCAGACGACGTTGATGGAATTTCATCGTCTCGGCCATGACTAGTGGCAGCAGCTTCAGCACGAGGTGGAAGTGGATCTTGATCTTTCCCTATTTTTGGAACCTCAACATTTTTGTTCTCCATATTTTAATAGGCACAACTAAAAGGCACCTCAGGTAAACAATGGAGATGGATGGATACTAGTATACTTATGGATGACGAGTGACTGACGACACAGAGGTAGCTACAGCCGTGGACTACCGTACTGCGTCTGCTAGTATAGAGATGATAATGATATAAAAAATATATATATATCACTACTGCAGGTATATATAATATAATGACGGACCTGCTGGACACTGTCAGCAGACTCCTAAACTACTAGTATGAAGAAGATAGAAAAAAAAACCCCACCACAGGTAGGTATACAATTATGGACGAGCACTGACGACACAGAGGTAGCTACAGCCGTGGACTACTGTACTGCGTCTGCTAGTATAGAGATGATAATGATGTAAAAAATATATATCACTACTGCAGGTATATATAATATAATGACGGACCTGCTGGACACTGTCAGCAGACTCCTAAACTACTAGTATGAAGAAGATAGAAAAAAAAACCCCACCACAGGTAGGTATACAATTATGGACGAGCACTGACGACACAGAGGTAGCCACAGCCGTGGACTACCGTACTGCGTCTGCTAATATAGAGATGGTAAAGATGATAGAGATGAACAAAAAAAATATAACACTACTGCAGGTAAATATTTATATAATATAATGAATGACGGACCTGCTGGACACTGTCAGCAGAATGCGTTTATAGAATAAAATAAAAAAACACCACAGGAGTGTTTAACTTTTTCAGGCAGACAATATACTGGTGGTCACTGGTCAGTCACACTGGCAGCAAAAGTGTGCACTGTACTCCTGCTATAACTGCACCCCAGTCTCCCCCACAATTCAGCTGTGTGAGCAGTGAGCACTCAGCACAGTCAGATATACATATAGATGATATTATCATGCAGAACACTGAGGCTGAGCACAGATATGGTATGTGACTGTGTATCGTTTTTTTTCAGGCAGAGAACGGATTATATTAAATAATAAATAAAACTGGTGTGTCACGAACCGATCTCTCACCTTTGCGGGTTCTGGGGTTCATCCGTTGCCAGTGCGGTTGCTCGCGGTGCTGTGCGCCCGTGTGGGGACACGGCGTGATCAATGGCACAGGTAATGCAGAGTCTGGGAACTGTGAGTGCGGGGACCAAATGGCCTAAGGCACTGCGGTGTGTCTGCTGTATAGGAGGTGGCCATGTTGGAGACCAAATAGCTAATACTGAGCACTTGTGAAAACACCTGTGGGCAGGTGTAAGCCAATCCCGTGCTTGTGCTGCCTTTAAGTAGGCTGGGATTATGTTACTCTGGGCCAGTGCTTTGTTGTATCAAAGCTGTGCTCTAGCTCTGAGCTCTCTCCATGCATTCCTGTGTGATTCCCGTGGTCCAGATATCGCCTCCGTTCCCAGAGGTCCGTCTGCAGCCTTCACTGCTGAAAGATCCACCGGCTCTCCGCTGTGCTGTCAGTTAATTGCACTCCTATTGGAAATAGTTGGATTCCCAGTGTCCTGCATGAGGTTACCTTGTCAGTCTGCCTATCATTCAAAGTCTGGAGGATTCTGTTTCTCTCAGCTGTTCGTTTGTTCAACTCTGCATTTAACCCATTCATCACCTTGTCTTCTACTACAGTTTCACAGTGATCTCCGGAACCCGCAAGTAACCCAATTCAGTACTTTTATTTGCTATGTTGTCATTACAAGGATAATTCATCACAGTTTCTCAGTTAACCCTCAAAACTCCATTGCAAATTCTTACAGTTAATTCACCATGTCTGCATTAACCAGTTAAACACAATCTGCAGTTCAGCATCAAAGCTTGTTTATATTTGGACAATTCAACATTTATTCTTCAGCTTGTTTTTGCATATGTTTCCATGAACATTTCCTTTATTTATTTTTGAGTTTTCTCTTGCATATTATTTCTGCCATTCTTGCAATATTTCAGTATAATGATGATTAACAACTAGTCATTTAACTCCTTACTGAATTGTTATTTAATAAATATATGAAGCGGAACTTTCTTCGTCCTCCCTGCTTTCTTCATACCCCAGCACCTACACCTGTGGTTGGTTCCGGGTTAACGGATTCACAAGAACACCCGGGCCTGACAGTAAGCACTGGCCACATGGATCCGTCAAGTGACCAATTCGCAGGAGGCGGTGCTACGTCAGATATCCTTTCCCGTCTGGAAAACCAGGAGTCTATACAGACACAAATAGTGCAGTTTATGCAAACTATGGCAGACCGTTTAGAGACTCTTCATACAGCTATTAAAACGTCTCAAGTTCAGATTCCAACTCCGGTTGTCCCAGTTACCACTACAGCTTCTCCTGTGATGCTGCCTACGTCCCGCTTGCAGTTACCCTCTCCAAGTAAGTTTGACGGGACTCCAAAACTTTGCAGAGGATTCCTGAATCAATGCGAGAGCCAGTTCGAACTGATGTCCGCCAGTTTCCCATCAGCTCGTTCTAAGGTCGCATATATTATTGCCCTCCTCTCTGGTCAGGCTCTGGAGTGGGCATCACCATTATGGGAGAGAGGTGATCCTATCCTCTCTAATTACAAAGAGTTTGTATCTTCCTTCCGGAGAATCTTTGACGAACCAGGCAGGACCACCTCAGCATCCTTGGAGATTCTCCGTCTACGTCAAGGTTTACGTCCTGTCAGTCAATATATTATTCAGTTTCGCACGTTGTCTTCAGAGTTAAACTGGAATGAGGAGGCCCTGATCGCCGCGTTTTGGAATGGACTTTCAGAGAGAATCAAGGATGATTTAACTATCCGGGACGTGCCAACTAAACTGGATGAATTGATTTCTCTCTGTAACAAACTTGACCTACGCTACAGGGAGCGATGTTTAGAGAAATCCAGGGCAGAGCGATCCAGTCCACGTTATCATCCTAGGCCTCGACAAGACTCTTCTTCACAGTCTCCGGTAACGACAGAAGAACCTATGCAGATTGGGCGCTCTCACCTCACAGAAGAGGAACGACTTCGTCGTCGACAGGGTAACCTCTGCATGTACTGTGGGTCCTCCGAACACTTAGTTAAATTCTGCAAACTCCGACCGGGAAACTCTCGCTCCTAGCTTATTCAAGAGAGGTTAAGCTAGGAGTTACTCTAGAATCACGTTCTGGGAAAGAGCCGACCTTGTCTATTCAATTAGAAGTTCCAAGTTCTACAGTGAAAGTTTCAGCTCTCCTAGATTCCGGGGCAGCCGAGAACTTCATCTCCTCAGCCTTTGTCATACGGTCTAAAGTTCAAACCATGCCTCTGGAAGCAGCAGTTGCCGTTACAGCAGTGGATGGAAGTCGAATTCCAGATGGTATAATTACTCATCGAACCGTATGTCTCAAGAGGAAAGTTGGTGTGCTCCATTACGAATACCTCTCCTTCTACGTGATTCCCAAAGCCTCTCAAGATGTGATACTTGGTTTACCTTGGCTGCAGAAACATAATCCTCAACTTAATTGGCAAACCATGGAAGTCCTTTCATGGGGTAAATCTTGTACCAAGGACTGTTTAGCCTCAATTGTACCTCTCCGGTCAATTAGCCTTCCCGACCTACCTCCGGTGTATCAATCCTTTACGGATGTTTTCAGTAAACAAGCAGCAGACTCTCTACCTCCTCATCGCGAATGGGACTGCCCAATTGTCCTGGTTCCGGGTAAAACACCTCCTAGGGGACGAATTTATCCGCTATCCATCCCAGAGACGCAAGCTATGTCTGATTATATACAGGAAAATCTAACCAAAGGATTTATCAGACCATCTTCTTCACCTGCAGGAGCCGGATTCTTTTTCGTTAAGAAGAAGGACGGTGGGTTACGACCATGCATAGATTACCGTGGACTCAATGAGATCACTGTGAAAAACAAGTATCCATTACCCTTAATTCCAGAATTATTTGACCGGGTAAAAGGAGCTACTGTGTTTACAAAACTGGATCTCCGAGGGGCCTACAATTTAATCCGCATCCGGGCAGGGGACGAGTGGAAGACTGCTTTTAATACCCGGGATGGGCATTACGAATACCTTGTAATGCCTTTTGGTCTTTGTAATGCACCTGCAGTTTTTCAAAGCTATGTGAATGAACTTTTTCGTGATCTTCTCTACAAGTGTCTAGTAGTGTACCTGGATGATATCCTAATATTCTCTAGGGATATAAAGTCTCACCGTCACCAAGTTAAAGAGGTACTGACACGTCTGAGGAAAAATCAACTTTATTGTAAGTTAGAGAAGTGCACTTTTGAAGTATCTTCCATACCGTTCCTTGGTTACATCATTTCTGGATCAGAGCTATGTATGGATCCCGGTAAGGTACAAGCTATCCGAGATTGGTCCACTCCTACAACTCTCAAGGGGATTCAGCGATTTCTCGGCTTTGCTAATTTCTATAGGAGATTCATTAAGAATTATTCTACGTTAGCTGCTCCCATCACAGCCCTAACTCGCAAGGGAGCAAATCCTACGAACTGGTCTTCTGAAGCAATCAAAGCCTTCTCTGATTTAAAGCAAGCCTTTGGGTCAGCACCCATTCTTCGACAGCCTGATTTGAATCGTCCCTTTCTACTAGAGGTGGATGCATCTACAGAAGCAGTAGGAGCTGTGTTATCACAAGTCTTTGAAGATAAAAAGGTCCATCCCTGCAGATATTTCTCCCGTAAGTTCCTCCCGGCCGAACGTAATTATGCAATCGGTGAGCAAGAATTACTTGCCATCAAGTTGGCATTTGAGGAGTGGAGATACCTTCTAGAAGGAGCACAACATCGCATTACAGTTTATACTGATCATAAGAATCTTCTGTATCTGCAGTCAGCTCAGTGTTTGAATCCACGACAAGCTCGATGGGCGCTTTTCTTCACACGATTTGATTTCAAGCTCACCTATCGTCCAGGGTCTCAGAACAAAAAGGCAGATGCCCTTTCCCGGTCCTTTGCTTCTTCTGAATTAAATGATGCTACCATGAATCAAGCCATTGTGAATCCTACGTCCTTTTTAATGACTCGAACCTCTCCAGTTCCTCCGCCTGGCAAGACCTTTGTCGCCACAAGTCTTCGAAAACGGCTGCTTACCTGGGCCCACTCCTCTGCCTTCATGGGTCATCCTGGCGTTCTAAAGACTCTCAAGTTTATTCAACAGTCTTATTGGTGGCCACGTCTCAAAGCCGATGTCCAAGAGTTTATATTGCAGCATGTCCTAAATGTGCCCAACATAAGAGTCCAAGAAGTTCTCCACCAGGTTTATTACATCCATTATCCATACCCAAACATCCATGGACTCATATCTCAATGGATTTCGTGACCGATCTACCTCCATCAAAAGGGCGAAATACCATTTGGGTGATAGTGGATCGATTTTCGAAAATGGCACATTTCATTCCATTAACTGGGTTACCATCAGCCCCTTTATTAGCCAGATTGTTCATCTCTGAAATCTTCAAGTTGCATGGCCTTCCTCGAGAGATCATCTCTGATCGGGGAACACAGTTTGTGGCCAAGTTTTGGAGGTCGCTTTGTTCATCTTTAAATATCAAGTTGAACTTTTCTTCTGCATATCATCCTCAGACAGATGGACAAACTGAGAGAGTCAACCAAGACCTTGAAACATTTCTCCGGCTATATATATCGTCCTCACAGGATGACTGGGTTGACTACCTTCCATTGGCAGAATTTGCTCATAATAATCTCTTCCATTCATCTTCAGAATCTACGCCCTTTTATATTAACTTCGGCTTTCATCCTCGTGTGCCAGAGTTTCATCCATTGCCAGCCCTAGAGGTTCCAGCGGCAGATCAAGAGCTTCAACGTCTATCTAGCATCTGGAGTTGTGTACGTAAGTCCTTGGTCAAAACTTCCGCTCGTTATAAATCTTTTGCAGATAGAAAACGTAAAGCTGTACCGAATTACAAAGTGGGAGACCAAGTTTGGATTTCTACGCGCAATCTCAAGTTCAAAGTTCCTTCTAAGAAATTTGCTCCCAGGTTTATTGGTCCATTTCCCATTGTAAAGGTACTCAACCCTGTGTCATACAAAGTCAAGTTGCCACCGTCTTTGAGAATTCCTAACGCCTTTCATACATCTTTACTGAAGCCTTTGATTCTCAATAAGTTCCGTACTACCCAGTCCAAACCTCCTAAAGTTCACTCTTTGCAGAATGAGGAATTTGAAGTTAAAGAGATTGTGGACTCACGTTCCCGATATGGACGTTTACAGTTTCTGGTCGACTGGAAGGGTTACGGTCCGGAGGAGAGATCCTGGGTTTTCTCTGAAGATGTTCATGCTCCAAGACTGGTACAGAAATACTTCTCCAAAAATCCTGACAAGGTTCAAAGGTGTTCGGAGACCACCCGTAGAAGAGGGGGTACTGTCACGAACCGGTCTCTCACCTTTGCGGGTTCTGGGGTTCATCCGTTGCCAGTGCGGTTGCTCGCGGTGCTGTGCGCCCGTGTGGGGACACGGCGTGATCAATGGCACAGGTAATGCAGAGTCTGGGAACTGTGAGTGCGGGGACCAAATGGCCTAAGGCACTGCGGTGTGTCTGCTGTATAGGAGGTGGCCATGTTGGAGGCCAAATAGCTAATACTGAGCACTTGTGAAAACACCTGTGGGCAGGTGTAAGCCAATCCCGTGCTTGTGCTGCCTTTAAGTAGGCTGGGATTATGTTACTCTGGGCCAGTGCTTTGTTGTATCAAAGCTGTGCTCTAGCTCTGAGCTCTCTCCGTGCATTCCTGTGTGATTCCCGTGGTCCAGATATCGCCTCCGTTCCCAGAGGTCCGTCTGCAGCCTTCACTGCTGAAAGATCCACCGGCTCTCCGCTGTGCTGTCAGTTAATTGCACTCCTATTGGAAATAGTTGGATTCCCAGTGTCCTGCATGAGGTTACCTTGTCAGTCTGCCTATCATTCAAAGTCTGGAGGATTCTGTTTCTCTCAGCTGTTCGTTTGTTCAACTCTGCATTTAACCCATTCATCACCTTGTCTTCTACTACAGTTTCACAGTGATCTTCGGAACCCGCAAGTAACCCAATTCAGTACTTTTATTTGCTATGTTGTCATTACAAGGATAATTCATCACAGTTTCTCAGTTAACCCTCCAAAACTCCATTGCAAATTCTTACAGTTAATTCACCATGTCTGCATTAACCAGTTAAACACAATCTGCAGTTCAGCATCAAAGCTTTATATTTGGACAATTCAACATTTATTCTTCAGCTTGTTTTTGCATATGTTTCCATGAACATTTCTTTTATTTATTTTTGAGTTTTCTCTTGCATATTATTTCTGCCATTCTTGCAATATTTCAGTATAATGATGATTAACAACTAGTCATTTAACTCCTTACTGAATTGTTATTTAATAAATATATGAAGCGGAACTTTCTTCGTCCTCCCTGCTTTCTTCATACCCCAGCACCTACACCTGTGGTTGGTTCCGGGTTAACGGATTCACAAGAACACCCGGGCCTGACATGGTGGTGGTCACTAGTAACTATCAGCAAAACTCTGCACTCTGAGTACTCCCTAATGCTCCCCAAAATTACTAAGTAATCAACTCAAGTGTCTCTATCTATTCAATTTCTAACGGAGAGGACGCCAGCCACGTCCTCTCCCTATCAATCTCAATGTACGTGTGAAAATGGCGGCGACGCGCGGCTCCTTATATAGAATCCGAGTCTCGCGATAGAATACGAGCCTCGCGAGAATCCGACAGCGGGATGATGACGTTCGGGCGCGCTCGGGTTAGCCGAGCAAGGCGGGAAGATCTGAGTCTGCCTCGGACCCGTGTAAAAAGGCTGAAGTTCGGGGGGGTTCGGATTCCGAGGAACCGAACCCGCTCATCTCTATTTACAAGCACAATGTTTTTGAATCCACAGACACTGGTGATGGATGGAATGTGATGGGCACCACAACTTACCCACCCATACAGGCAGCTTTTATGACATCTCCAAGGTCCAGTTTCCCTCACTGAATGAAAGAGAACGTGGCATATTATTACTTATGTTAAATACTTTTCTCTAATTCCACTGGGGGGCACTGAACACACACCCTTTACGCTCAAGTTTTAGTTATTTGTTTTTGTGGGAAGTTGTTTTTTTCTTTCTCACTCTTTCATTTTATATCGCAAAAGTCCAGAGTCCTCCAATGGACCCAGAGGTAAAGGATTTAAGTACAAAAATCCCATTATTAAAGTGCCATTAATTTAACAAAATTTTGTAAAATTTCTACATAATAATTATGTAAGGTCTGTCCTGTCTCCTCAATACGTGTATAGTGGAAGCCTGGGAGTGCGCCTCAATCACTCCACCTTTGAAGGAGATGGGACAGACTAGCTGCCATGAATGGAAAGAGAGGGGCATGTGGGACAGAGCAAGTGTGTGGGAGGGATGGGGGGACATGGGGTGTGTTGGGTTAGAACAGAACAAAGGGTGTGGGAGAAGGGTCCGTCAGATTAAAGGGCAGGCCGGTGCAGACACTGAAGTGAACCAGGTCCAATAAACTAGTATAAACATAACAGAAGACTGCACAAGCAAAGTAGTCAGAGATATACCTGAGTAAGAGTGAGATATATGCGATCTGTCAGAGGGGTGATGACCAGCCTCCCATTAAGGCCCATATACTCATAGCCGTAGGCAAAGGTTCCAGTGCACTGGCGGACATTCAGTTCATCAGGTTCTCTATCCCAGTAAAACCGCAGTTGGCTTTCCCATTCAAACTCCCGGGCATCCATTATGCTGGCCAAGAAGAAAGTCAAAGGGATGTTTTTACCAATTTTCACTAATTGTAAAATCAGCCATTACAATGTTATACTAACTTACCTGTCTCTCACAAATATGTCTACAATGTCTCTAGCATGTACATCAATGATGAGGACAGTATTATATTTTTTTCTGTCGTTTTTGCTTAAAGGTGTGGTGATCCGAGTAACCAGCTCATCAATTTGTTGGTGCATTTTCTTGGCGTAGTTCTTCAGAGCTTGTTTCTCCCCTTTCTTGACCTTCAAAAATATGTCTTCAACTTCCCAGGTCCACCACACCTGATTACCAGCCAAGACTACCATCCCCTGGTACAAAAGCATCCAGTCCACCCTGCAGAATTAACACAAAGTAGTAATGTTGTTATAGATGATAAAATTACATTATACAGGTCAAAGACTCCAAAATTATTATTTTCTTTATTAGCGTATAAGAAGATTTAGTGCTCACAGGTGATTATAAACCAAACATGTAATGCGAGGAAGAGCATACAATTTGTACAACAATGTTTGCATGCCATAGGTTTTATTTAGTTAAAAGGTCAATGTTTTTAATATCGAAATACTCCATGTTTTGTTTTTTAAAGAATAGCCTTTTAAATGTTGTACTTAAACACGTGGGGAAGTGACAGTTACTTAATAAATAAACCCCAAGGGCCCCATTTAGCGTAAGAAAATAAGTCCATTAGTGGGACATTTATATACACATTTTCATATTATCCATACATATAAAAATAAGATTTTACTTACCGATAAATCTATTTCTCGTAGTCCGTAGTGGATGCTGGGGACTCCGTCAGGACCATGGGGAATAGCGGCTCCGCAGGAGACAGGGCACAAAAGTAAAAGCTTTAGGATCAGGTGGTGTGCACTGGCTCCTCCCCCTATGACCCTCCTCCAAGCCTCAGTTAGGATACTGTGCCCGGACGAGCGTACACAATAAGGAAGGATTTTGAATCCCGGGTAAGACTCATACCAGCCACACCAATCACACTGTACAACCTGTGATCTGAACCCAGTTAACAGCATGATAACAGCGGAGCCTCTGAAAAGATGGCTCACAACAATAATAACCCGATTTTTGTACCAATAACTATGTACAAGTATTGCAGACAATCCGCACTTGGGATGGGCGCCCAGCATCCACTACGGACTACGAGAAATAGATTTATCGGTAAGTAAAATCTTATTTTCTCTAACGTCCTAGTGGATGCTGGGGACTCCGTCAGGACCATGGGGATTATACCAAAGCTCCCAAACGGGCGGGAGAGTGCGGATGACTCTGCAGCACCGAATGAGAGAACTCCAGGTCCTCTTTAGCCAGGGTATCAAATTTGTAGAATTTTACAAACGTGTTCTCCCCCCGACCACGTAGCTGCTCGGCAGAGTTGTAATGCCGAGACCCCTCGGGCAGCCGCCCAGGATGAGCCCACCTTCCTTGTGGAATGGGCATTTACATATTTTGGCTGTGGCAGGCCTGCCACAGAATGTGCAAGCTGAATTGTACTACACATCCAACGAGCAATCGTCTGCTTAGAAGCAAGAGCACCCAGTTTGTCGGGTGCATACAGGATAACAGCAAGTCAGTTTTCCTGACTCCAGCCGTCCTGGAAACCGATATTTTCAGGGCCCTGACAACAAATAGCAACTTGGAGTCCTCCAAGTCCCTAGTAGCCGCAGGTACCACAATAAGCTGGTTCAGGTGAAACGCTGACACCACCTTAGGGAGAAACTGGGGACGAGTCCGCAGCTCTGCCCTGTCCGAATGGACAATCAGATATGGGCTTTTGTGAGACAAAGCCGCCAATTCTGACACTCGCCTGGCCGAGGCCAGGGCCAACATCATGGTCACTTTCCATGTGAGATATTTCAAATCCACAGATTTGAGCGGTTTAAACCAATGTGATTTGAGGAATCCCAGCACTACGTTGAGATCCCACAGTGCCACTGGAGGCACAAAAGGGGGTTGTATATGCAGTACTCCCTTGACAAACTTCTGGACTTCAGGAACTGAAGTTCTTTCTGGAAGAAAATCGACAGGGCCGAAATTTGAACCTTAATGGACCCCAATCTGAGGCCCATAGACACTCCTGTTTGCAGGAAATGCAGGAATCGACCGAGTTGAAATTTCTTCGTGGAGCCTTCCTGGCCTCACACCACGCAACATATGTTCGCCACATGTGGTGATAATGTTGTGCGGTCACCTCCTTCCTGGCTTTGACCAGGGTAGGAATGACCTCTTCCGGAATGCCTTTTTCCCTTAGGATCCGGCGTTCAACCGCCATGCCGTCAAACGCAGCCGCGGTAAGTCTTGGAACAGACATGGTACGTGCTGAAGCAAGTCCCTTCTTAGCGGCAGAGGTCATGAGTCCTCTGTGAGTATCTCTTGAAGTTCCGGGTACCAAGTCCTTCTTGGCCAATCCGGAGCCACGAGTATAGTTCTTACTCCTCTACGTCTTATAATTCTCAATATCTTGGGTATGAGAAGCAGAGGAGGAAACACATACACCGACTGGTACGCCCACGGTGTTACCAGAACGTCCACAGCTATTGCCTGAAAGTCTCTTGACCTGGCGCAATACCTGTCCAGTTTTTTGTTCAGGCGGGACGCCATCATGTACACCTTTGGTCTTTCCCAACGGTTCACAATCATGTGGAAAACTTCCCGATGAAGTCCCCACTCTCCCGGGTGGAGGTCGTGCCTGCTGAGGAAGTCTGCTTCCCAGTTGTCCACTCCCGGAATGAACACTGCTGACAGTGCTATCACATGATTTTCCGCCCAGCGAAAAATCCTTGCAGTTTTTGCCATTGCCCTCCTGCTTCTTGTGCCGCCCTGTCTGTTTACGCGGGCGACTGCCGTGATGTTGTCCCACTGGATCAATACCGGCTGACCTTGAAGCAGAGGTCTTGCTAAGCTTAGAGCATTATAAATTGCCCTTAGCTCCAGTATATTTATGTGGAGAAAAGTCTCCAGACTTGATCACACTCCCTGGAAATTTTTTCCCTGTGTGACTGCTCCCCAGCCTCTCAGGCTGGCCTCCGTGGTCACCAGCATCCAATCCTGAATGCCGAAACTGCGGCCCTCTAGAAGATGAGCACTCTGTAACCACCACAGGAGAGACACCCTTGTCCTTGGAGATAGGGTTATCCGCTGATGCATCTGAAGATGCGATCCGGACCATTTGTCCAGCAGATCCCACTGAAAAGTTCTTGCGTGGAATCTGCCGAATGGAATCGCTTCGTAAGAAGCCACCATTTTTCCCAGGACCCTTGTGCAATGATGCACTGACATTTTTCCTGGTTTTAGGAGGTTCCTGACTAGCTCGGATAACTCCCTGGCTTTCTCCTCCGGGAGAAACACCTTTTTCTGGACTGTGTCCAGAATCATCCCTAGGAACAGCAGACGTGTCGTCGGAAACAACTGCGGTTTTGGAATATTTAGAATCCACCCGTGCTGTCGTAGAACTACTTGAGATAGTGCTACTCCGACCTCCAACTGTTCTCTGGACCTTGCTCTTATCAGGAGGTCGTCCATTTTCTTCGAAGAAGAATCATCATTTCGGGCATTACCTTGGTAAAGACCCGGAGTGCCGTGGACAATCCAAACGGCAGCGTCTGAAACTGATAGTGACAGTTCTGTACCACGAACTTGAGATACCCTTGGTGAGAAGGGCAAATTGGGACATGGAGGTAAGCATCCCTGATGTCCCGGGACACCAGATAGTCCCCTTCTTCCTGGTTCGCTATCACTGCTCTGAGTGACTCCATCTTGATTTGAACCTTTGTAAGTGTTCAAATATTTCAGATTTAGAATAGGTCTCACCGAGCCTTCTGGTTTCAGTACCACAATATAGTGTGGAATAATACCCCTTTCCTTGTTGTAGGAGGGGTACTTTGATTATCACCTGCTGGGAATACAGCTTGTGAATTGTTTCCAATACTGCCTCCCTGTCGGAGGGAGACGTTGGTAAGGCAGACTTCAGGAACCTGCGAGGGGAAACGTCTCGACTTTCCAATTTTTACCCCTGGGATACTACTTGTAGGATCCAGGGGTCCTGTACGGCTCCAGCGTCATGCTGAGAACTTGGCAGAAGCGGTGGAAGGCTTCTGTTCCTGGGAATGGGCTGCCTGCTGCAGTCTTCTTCCCTTTCCTCTATCCCTGGGCAGATATGCTTATGGGGACGAAAGGACTGAGGCTGAAAAGACGGTGTCTTTTTCTGCATAGATGTGACTTAGGGTAAAAACGGTGGATTTCCCAGCAGTTGCCGTGGTCACCAGGTCCGATGGACCGACCCCAAATAACTCCTCCCCTTTATACGGCAATACATCTTTGTGCCGTTTGGAATCTGCATCACCTGACCACTGTCGTGTCCATAAACATCTTTTGGCAGATATGGACATCGCACTTACTCTTGATGCCAGAGTGCAAATATCCCTCTGTGCATCTCGCATATATAGAAATGCATTCTTTAAATGCTCTATAGTAAATAAAATACTGTCCCTGTCAAGGGTATCAATATTTTCAGTCAGGGAATCCGACCAAGCCACCCCAGCGCTGCACATCCAGGCTGAGGCGATCGCTGGTCGCAGTATAACACCAGTATGTGTGTATATACTTTTTAGGATATTTTCCAGCCTCCTATCAGCTGGCTCCTTGAGGGCGGCCGTATCTGGAGACGGTACCGCCACTTGTTTTGATAAGCGTGTGAGCGCCTTATCCACCCTAAGGGGTGTTTCCCAACGCGCCCTAACTTCTGGCGGGAAAGGGTATACCGCCAATAATTTTCTATCGGGGGAACCCCGCGCCTCATCACACACTTCATTTAATTTATCTGATTCAGGAAAAACTATAGGTAGTTTTTCCACACCCCACATAATACCCTTTTTTGTGGTACTTGTAGTATCAGAAATATGTAACACCTCCTTCATTGCCCTTAACAAGTAACGTGTGGCCCTAAAGGAAAATACGTTTGTTTCTTCACCGTCGACATGGGAGTCAGTGTCCGTGTCTGTGTCTGTGTCGACCGACTGAGGTAAAATGGGCATTATAACGTCCCTGACGGTGTTTTAGACGCCTGGACAGATACTAATATGTTTGCTGGCCGTCTCATGTCGTCAACCGACTTGCAGCGTGTTGACATTATCACGTAATTCCTTAAATAAGCCATCTATTCCGGTGTCGACTCCCTAGAGAGTGACATCACCATTACAGGCAATTTGCTCCGCCTCCCAACATCGTCCTCATACATGTCGACACACACGTACCGACACACAGCACACACACAGGGAATACTCTGATAGAGGACAGGACCCCACTAGCCCTTTGGGGAGACAGAGGGAGAGTTTGCCAGCACACACCAAAAACGCTATAATTATACAGGGACAACCTTTATATAAGTGTTTTTCCCTTATAGCATTTTAATATATATATATACATATCGCCAAATAAGTGCCCCCCCTCTCTGTTTTAACCCTGTTTCTGTAGTGCAGTGCAGGGGAGAGCCTGGGAGCCTTCCCACCAGCATTTCTGTGAGGGAAAATGGCGCTGTGTGCTGAGGAGAATAGGCCCCGCCCCCTTTTCGGCGGGCTTCTTCTCCCGTTTTTCTGAGACCTGGCAGGGGTTAAATACATCCATATAGCCCCCAGGGGCTATATGTGATGTATTTTTAGCCAGAATAAGGTACTATCATTGCTGCCCAGGGCGCCCCCCCCCCAGCGCCCTGCACCCTCAGTGACTGCTGCTATGAAGTGTGCTGACAACAATGGCGCACAGCTGCAGTGCTGTGCGCTACCTTATGAAGACTGAAGAGTCTTCTGCCGCCGTTTCTGGACCTTCACTTTTCGGCATCTGCAAGGGGGGTCGGCGGCGCGGCTCCGGGACGAACCCCAGGGTGAGACCTGTGTTCCGACTCCCTCTGGAGCTAATGGTGTCCAGTAGCCTAAGAAGCCAATCCATCCTGCACGCAGGTGAGTTCACTTCTCTCCCCTAAGTCCCTCGTAGGAGTGAGCCTGTTGCCAGCAGGACTCACTGAAAATAAAAAACCTAACAAACTTTTACTCTAAGCAGCTCTTTAGGAGAGCCACCTAGATTGCACCCTTCTCGGCCGGGCACAAAAATGTAACTGAGGCTTGGAGGAGGGTCATAGGGGGAGGAGCCAGTGCACACCACCTGATCCTAAAGCTTTTACTTTTGTGCCCTGTCTCCTGCGGAGCCGCTATTCCCCATGGTCCTGACGGAGTCCCCAGCATCCACTAGGACGTTAGAGAAATTACGCTTGCGTTTAGATTTTAGCGTAGAGCTGCGGTGCCTTATGGGGAGGTGGAATGGGGGCAGGCAAGCGGAAACTGAGCACAGTAAGCATGTTTAAAGATAAATGTCACACACCTCCCGGAGATACTACCAAATAGACCTGGGCACATCTTCAGACACACAACATAGGATTCGTACATTTTATTAATAATGTTTATACTGAACAGAATGGGTTATAACAGCTCAGCACACTTCTGTAACCCAATTCCACATGACAATTACCACCACAAACTCCTGACAGAATATTACTTCTTAGTCTTGGATCAGAGAATCTCTCCTTCAGCTCTCTGGTTAGCTCTACTTATACCCCCAGAAGTTTCATATTGCAGGGGTGTGTGTGACTTCTTTGTTTTAGGATTTTACAGTATTGAAATACAATACATATTCTAATTAAGGTGATTACACAAGTCAGTGAGCCACCCTGTCTGGTCAGCTCACTGTTGGAGAATAGGGAGTAAACAAAAAGGGACAATGGTACCTTATATGACTCACCCTTTGAGTGTCCACTGTGCTGTTAGTAAACAATAGGAAACTAGGTCTAACATGAATACATTATCTAAAGGGTAACAGATAACATAACACAATTGCATTTATTAACAATATTAAGATTGCTGCTCACCCAATATTGTGTTTAAAGCAATCGACATGTTATGGAGAATGAGCAAACAGATGAATTGAATGTATAGGGATATGCAGGGGTTAAAGTGGGCCGGAACGGGGCGGAACTGCATTCCGTCACTTCAAATTGAAGGCGGAACTAGTTCCGCTTCCTCCCGCCCACCTTACCCGGCCACAGCAGCACTTAAGGACGATCATAAGAGGATCATAGCAAGCCTTTCAGGCTTGTCAATGGCTGCCCCGCCTCCGCCCGCCCACTACATCTCTACACTGATCACTAGAGGTCGCACCTCCGGTCTTGGATGCAGCAGGTGTCGGGATCCATGTAACAGCCTATGCGCAGTCAGGGAAAAGCTGGCTCTCCGTTCCCCTGACTCGCCTGACCGCAGCTGCCACCCGCGCCCGGTGACGTCTGATGCCCCGTATCTTGTACTAAGGAGGGGGCAGAGGTACTGTAGCTGCAGCTTCTCCGCGGCTTTCCAAGAACTGTGAGTACACGCGGCCGGCGCTCTCCACTCTCTTTGGCCCTCTGGACCAGTGCCACCATTCCAGCAGCGCAGCGAAGCCTCCTGACCTACGGGCGCATACCTCCTGCCGCATGGGAACTGCGCTGCACAGACGCCAGCATGCTGCAAGGGACACATGTAGTCATTACAATGCTCAAAATTGCAGACACCCCACCTCTGTCACTACTACCAGATATAGTATATACACTGGCCTTACCTCATAGCCACTGCTGGTTTGGATAGATATACACCCTATGTTCCCCCATGTGTTTGAGTGATAATAGTATGCAGAATTTTTGCTGGATTACAGCATACACGATTAGGAATTAAGCTGGTGGGCAGTGCAATAGGAAAGCAGCAGGTCCCTCCACATCCCGCCGGGTGCATACCGAGTCATCTTCCTGTTGCATGGGAGCAATACTGCACAGCCCACTATAGGTAGTAGTCAGTGGTTAAAGTGGGCCAGAACGGGGCGGAACTGCGTTCCGTCACCTCTAATTGCAGGCGGAACCAGTTCCACCTCCGTCCGGCCACAGCATCAGGTCCCGGCTGCATTGTAAAGTTTGCAGCGTCCGCCAGCCAATCCTGGCTCGCGGACCGGCTGCAGAACCAATAAAAAGAAGGTCAGCTATTTCAAAAGCTGGCGTGAGCCAATCACGGCTCGCGGACCGCCAGCCAATGAGAAGCTGCCTAGTGGCAGCTTCTCATTGGCTAACAGTCTGCGATACATGATTGGTGCGCAATCGGCGCTAGATTCAAAAGAGCAGCCCCGTCTTCCCCTATACAGATACTGGGACCAGCGAGTCTGTCTCCCCGCAGCACAGCGCAATGGGACCGCCGGAGCCTGTGATTCCACTGTCCCCCAGCACACATGCATAGGATCATAGGTGTGCGCATGGGGGGTGCCTGGTGCGCACAGGCACCCCCCACACTCCACGCGTGCCCTACATTGATTGCTGCACATTCCTGTGCCCCTCTCCTGCTGCTCTCGCTGTCAGGTCATGCGAGTGAGTGTGCTTTCTTTCCTCATCGGCGGCCACGCACTTGAATCACCCTCCTGGACACGTCCCATGATGTTACATGATGACGTCACACCGCATGCCCTCCCTCTCCACCTGTCTGCACTCTCTCCTCGTGTGCCGACATGCGCCATGCCAATGCTACAGCCTCCCGTACCGCAGGCCTACAGTTGAGGTCAGTCTCTGCAGGGGAAAGAGAGGGGGCCTTCCAGTGTGTGTTCCCCAAGACAGCACTCCTCATAAAATCAATATGATCATTTTTTAGGCATACATGTTTCTACAGCGGCACACAATTAGGACAAGAGTCGGCTTTAGTCACTAAAGCCGACTCTTGTCCTTATTGAGTGCTGCTGGAGAAACATGTTTTATATATATATATATATATATATATATATATATATGTTTACTTATTATTTAATGGTGAGCACTACTGGGGCATTTTGTAAGTATGTGGAGCGGGCAATGTGAATAAGATTGTGCTACAGTGAGGCATTATTTTGAATTTGGGGTGCTTGTGTGTGGCCACGCCCCTTTCTTATGAGACCACACCTTTTTTTGCGGCGTGCGCTAAGGGGGAGGGGTCGTGGGGGAGATGAGTTCCCCCACCTCTCCAGGACCACTTTAAGCCCTGGGGATATGGGATAAAAAGTACATATTTGACATGGGAAATGAGGTATAGCTATATTAATTGTCACAGACCTCTAATTTCCTCACAAATAATAATACTTTTATTTATATAGCACTCTTTGTCCCATAGGACTGAAGTGTACCAGAGGCCTGGTGCAAAGGTATGTGGTGAAAATTTGTAATAAGAGCCTCCAGATGAGAGTACTTCCTGCATTAATTATTCTTATATGTCATTTCCATGTGGACTACTGCAGGGTAGAAGGTTCCGATTGGATTTATGAAGCAGTAAACAATAAATGAAGAGGAATGTGTACATAATTACATTCAAAATGAAACATTCTTTGCACTTCACATAGACAGCACAGCTCTAAGTGCAATTATTTTATACAATAAATGATCCAATAATATCATGTTAGAACTTGTAGAAGGATTATCAATAATGAAAAATTATTGGGAATTATGACATGGTTACTGCTGCTGTAACCTCATTACATGCGAAATGTGATAGACAATTATTTGTAGTCTACTGCTGACCCATAAATGATGGAAATTAAGATATATCACTTATGTATACTTGTAATACAGATTAGAAGTCAAAATGACAGGCGGATAGAACCATAAGATACACAGGACAGAAAACTTATCATGATAAATACAACTTTATTATGTAAACTACCTGCTGTTATCCTCACAGTATCTAAATATAGCCTCCTTAGTAATGAGTCTGTTGGTCCTCCGCATTTCCTGCAATACAGCAGTCATCCAATCCTCCACACGACCTTCAGCTGCTATAGGCTGGCGGAAAGCCATCTCCTCTCCTTCAGCTGAGATCATGCCTGTCGCCAACATTTCACCACTGTCTCCAGCACGAAACTTCAGCGATGCAATATTATCATACATCTGCAATAAGGCATATTCTATTTAGATACTGGTTAAATAAAAACATTTCATCTCTTTTGAAAAAGGCATTCATAAAACTATCAAATAAATACACATCATACAGAATACAATTCACCGATTCCCAAGCTGTCCCTGGGGCTAGTGTTTTCATGTATATATTTCAGGTGATGCCAGAAGATTTAGCAGTGTGCAAAATTTCCTAGTATCATAAAACGGTGACACTGTGTGCATTCTGCTTTAAGATAATTGTATACGGGGACATTTGATATGCC
The DNA here is from genome assembly GCF_028390025.1 of Pseudophryne corroboree. Lineage (NCBI taxonomy): Eukaryota > Metazoa > Chordata > Amphibia > Anura > Myobatrachidae > Pseudophryne > Pseudophryne corroboree. The sequence goes on along the minus strand of NC_086444.1, from coordinate 316,387,678 downwards.
AGCTGTCGGGATCCCGGCGCTCAGTATACCAGCGCCGGAATCCCAACAGCCGGCATACCGACAACTATTCTCCCTCTTGGGGGGTCCACGAACCCCCTGGAGGGAAAATAATGCGCCACCGTGCCCGCAAGGGGGTCTTTTGCGCTCGCACCGCTGCCGGCATGACAGTGGTCGGGATCCTGGCACCGGTATGCTGGGCGCTGGGATCCCAACAGCATACTACACCCAATTTTATATACTGCTGTATAGGGAAGTTTAGGAGCAATTAATACCTGGTTCAGTTGTATGTACATATAAAGTGTTAGGAAAATTACAGCTAGAAAACTGAGTTGAAACAAACACAGCAGCACTAATATTTTACGCAGAGCCGCAACAGCCATCAAACAATTAGGTGCTGCCGCCAGTTGACCCATAACAGATAACAGTATAAGCAGGTGTATTTTACACATTATATATATATATATATATATATATATATATAAAGATAGATAGATAGATAGATAGATAGATAGATAGATAGATAGATAGATAGATAGATAGATAGATAGCGCTTCATCCTCACATGCAACAATGCTCAGTAAGTAGAAGGGACCGGCACAACCAGTGAAATTCATAAAAGTCAACAATTTATTCCACCATATTAAAGTGCTTCCAATAGTGCTCAAGCCAGCAGATACATTACATGTCCAAAGTAGCAGCGTGTATAAGCATGTTACCGCTTAGGGAGACATTCCTCCAGTACCCCTGGCAGCGTTTCGGTGCAGATGCACCTTTCTCAAATCCGCACCGAAACGGCTGTCAGGGGTACTGGAGGAATGTCTCCCTAAGCGGTAACATGCTTATACAAGCTGCTACTTTGGACATGTAATCAGCTATCTATGAAAATACAGTGGATTGGGCATCCTACATCTATTTACAAGTGATGTGTGCAGTTCTTAGATATATATGCCTCTTTGGATGTGGCAGGATGCCATAATTTTATTATACCTACTGGAGAAGTGTTTGGCTTTACCCCTGAGCAGATAGAGGGGATCTTACTGAAGGAACCTGTTTGTGACAAAGATTCAAAACAAAATATGGAGGATGTATATTTCCAGCTATTTAAATTGAGACGTCGAGAGACGGACTATCTTTTACATGCTTCCTCCCTGTCGGAATATTACAGGGAGAAAAAAATCCCACAAGGTTTCCGGTGCAGGAACACACCTACCATAGGCCGTAACAACCCTGAGTTCGTACGGAAGTGGGTGGGCATCTTAAACAGATGCACTCTAGACCTGATGGTTCTAGTTATTGAGGAATCCCGCCGTGAACTAGAAGTAACCCGTGGTAAAATTGACAAAGTACAAAGAGAAGCTAAATTACTCCTAGAAGATCCTGTCAATGCAGGCTGGATCACTAAGCTGGAACAGAAATGTGATCAGTACAGAAAGGATTTGCTTAAATTTAAAAGAAATAAGAAATTTACCGTGGACAATGACTACGAGGAGAATAAAGTTTACAGATGGCTGGCAGGAGGGGACAACAGCGAACGGGGCAATAGGAACGAACGGAGACGCAGACCCTGGCAAAAAGAGAGAGCGGCTAATCGTAACCAAGCTGAGACATCCAACAGTCACAGTGACAGTGATTTTCTGATATCTGAGTCGGATGAGCCCGGTATGTCTGCAGCTGCCCCTTTAGGGTATGTAACAGAGCCTTCCAAAAAAAACAAAAGAGTGGCCACCCGCAGGGGCCGACAAAATAAAAGGAACAACTACAAGAAAAGCTGCAAAGAACCAACTGTGATTTTTAATTTATCACAACGAATTCTGACGAAGGAGGAGATGGACGTTTTACAGAAAGGCCTGTCGTTCGTTCCTACGAATCTACATAATGATTTCGAATGGAAAAGGGAGCACCATAAGTTTGCACGTAAAATAAGATTTTACTCACCGGTAAATCTATTTCTCGTAGTCCGTAGTGGATGCTGGGACTCCGTAAGGACCATGGGAAATAGCGGCTCCGCAGGAGACTGGGCACAACTAAAGAAAGCTTTAGGACTACCTGGTGTGCACTGGCTCCTCCCACTATGACCCTCCTCCAGACCTCAGTTAGGATACTGTGCCCGGAAGAGCTGACACAATAAGGAAGGATTTTGAATCCCGGGTAAGACTCATACCAGCCACACCAATCACACCGTATAACTTGTGATACTATACCCAGTTAACAGTATGAAATATAACTGAGCCTCTCAACAGATGGCTCAACAATAACCCTTTAGTTAGGCAATAACTATATACAAGTATTGCAGACAATCCGCACTTGGGATGGGCGCCCAGCATCCACTACGGACTACGAGAAATAGATTTACCGGTGAGTAAAATCTTATTTTCTCTGACGTCCTAAATGGATGCTGGGACTCCGTAAGGACCATGGGGATTATACCAAAGCTCCCAAACGGGCGGGAGAGTGCGGATGACTCTGAAGCACCGAATGAGCAAACTCTAGGTCCTCCTCAGCCAGGGTATCAAACTTGTAGACTCTTGCAAAAGTGTTTGAACCCGACCAAGTAACAGCTCGGCAAATTTGTAAAGCCGAGACCCCTCGGGCAGCCGCCCAAGAAGAGCCCACTTTCCTCGTGGAATGGGCTTTTACAGATTTAGGGTGCGGCAGTCCAGCCGCAGAATGTGCAAGTTGAATCGTGCTACAGATCCATCGAGCAATAGTCTGCTTAGAAGCAGGAGCACCCAGCTTGTTGGGTGCATACAGGATAAATAGCGAGTCAGTTTTCCTGACTCCAGCCGTCCTGGAAACATATATTTTTCAGGGCCCTGACTACGTCCAGTAACTTGGAATCCTCCAAGTCCCAAGTAGCCGCAGGCACCACAATAGGTTGGTTCACATGAAAAACTGATACCACCTTAGGAAGGAATTGGGAACGAGTCCTCAATTCCGCCCTATCCATATAAAAAAATTAGATAAGGGCTTTTGCATGATAAAGCCGCTAATTCTGATACACGCCTGGCCGACGCCAAGGCCAACAGCATGACCACTTTCCACGTGAGGTATTTTAGCTCCACGGATTTAAGTGGCTCAATCCCAATGCGACTTCAGGAAATCCAACACCACGTTGAGATCCCACGGTGCCACTGGAGGCACAAACGGGGACTGACTATGCAGCACTCCCTCAACAAAAGTCTGAACTTCAGGCAGTGAAGTCAGTTCTATTTTTGAAGAAAATCGATAGAGCCGAAATCTGGACCTTAATGGAACCCAATTTTAGGCCCATAGTCACCCCTGACTGTAGGAAGTGCAGAAATCGACCTAGCTGAAATTCCTCCGTTGGGGCCTTCCTGGCCTCACAGCACGCAACATATTTCCACAATATGCGGTGATAATGGTTTGCGTTCACTTCTTTCCTAGCTTTAATTAGCGTAGGAATAACTTCTTCCGGAATGCCCTTTTCTTCAGGATCCGGCGTTCAACCGCCATGCCGTCAAACGCAGCCGCGGTACGTCTTGGAACAGACAGGCCCCCTGGTGCAGCAGGTCCTGTCTGAGCGGCAGAGGCCATGGGTCCTCTGAGATCATTTCTTGGAGTTCTGGGTACCAAGCTCTTCTTGGCCAATCCGGAACAATGAGTATAGTTCTTACTCCTCTCCTTCTTATTATTCTCATTACCCTGGGTATGAGAGGCAGAGAAGGGAACACATACACCGACTGGTACACCCACGGTGTTACCAGAGCGTCCACAGCTATCGCCTGAGGGTCCCTTGACCTGGCGCAATATCTTTTTAGCTCTTTGTTGAGGCGGGACGCCATCATGTCCACCTGTGGCCTTTCCCAACGGTGTACAATCATTTGGAAGACTTCTGGATGAAGTCCCCACTCTCCCGGGTGGAGGTCGTGTTTGCTGAGAAAGTCTGCTTCCCAGTTATCCACTCCGGGAATGAACACTGCTGACAGTGCTAACACATGATTTTCCGCCCATCGGAGAATCCTTGTGGCTTCTGCCATCGCCATCCTGCTTCTTGTGCCGCCCTGTCGGTTTACATGAGCGACCGCCGTGATGTTGTCTGACTGGATCAGCACCGGCCGGTGTTGAAGCAGGGGTCTAGCCTGACTTAGGGCATTGTAAATGGCCCTTAGTTCCAGAATATTTTTGTGTAGGGAAGTCTCCTGACTTGTCCATAGTCCTCGGAAGTTTCTTCCCTGTGTGACTGCCCCCCAGCCTTGAAGGCTGGCATCCGTGGTCACCAGGACCCAGTCCTGTATGCCGAATCTGCGGCCCTCTAGAAGATGAGCACTCTGCAGCCACCACAACAGCGACACCCTGGCCCTTGGAGACAGGGTTATCCGCCGATGCATCTGAAGATGCGACCCGGACCACTTGTCCAACAGATCCCACTGGAAGATCCTTGCATGGGACCTGGCGAATGGAATTTCTTCGTAAGAAGCTACCATCTTTCCCAGGGCTCGCGTGCATTGATGCACCGACACCTGTATTTGTATTAGGAGGTCTCTGCCTAGAGACGACAACTCCTTGGACTTCTCCTCCGGGAGAAACCCTTTTTTCTTGTTCGGTGTCCAGAACCATACCCAGGAACAGTAGACGCGTCGTAGGAACCAGCTGCGACTTTGGAATATTCAGAATCCAGCCGTGCTGTTGTAGCACTTCCCGAGATAGTGCTACTCCGACGAACAACTGCTCCCTGGACCTCGCCTTTATAAGGTGATCGTCCAAGTACGGGATAATTATTTCGGCCATTACCTTGGTAAATACCCTCGGTGCCGGGGACAGACCAACGGCAACGTCTGGAATTGGTAATGACAATCCTGGTGAGGAGGGTAAATAGGGACATGCAGGTAAGCATCCTTGATGTCCAGTGATACCATGAAATTCTCCAGGCTTGCAATAATCGCCCTGAACTTGAACCTTCGTATATAAGTGTTCAAGGATTTCAATTTTAGAATGGGTCTCCCCGAACCGTCTGGTTTCGGTACCACAAACATTTTGGAATAGTAACCCCGGCCTTGTTGAAGGAGGGGTACCTTGATTTCACCTGCTGGAAGTACAGCTTGTGAATTGCCGCCAGTACTACCTCCCTTTCTCCGAGGGCAGCAGGCAAGGCTGATGTGAGGTAACGGCGAGGGGGAGTCGCCTCGAACTCCAGCTTGTATCCCTGTGATACTACTTGCAGAACCTAGGGATCCACCTGTGGGCAAGCCCACTGGTCCCTGAAGTTCCCGAGACGCGCCCCCACCGCACCTGTCTCCACCTGTGGAGCCCCAGCGTCATGCGGTGGACTCAGAGGAAGCGGGGGAAGATTTTTGATCCTGGGAACTGGCTGTCTGGTGCAGCTTTTTCCTTCTTCCCTCGTCTCTGTGCAGAAAGGAAGCGCCTTTGACCCGCTTGCTTTTCTGAAGCCGAAAGGACTGTACCTGAAAATACGGTGCTTTCTTAGGCTGTGAGGAAACCTGAGGTAAAAAAAAAATTCTTCCCAGCTGTTGCTGTGGATACGAGGTCCCAGAGACCATCCCCAAACAATTCCTCACCCTTATAAGGCAGAATCTCCATGTGCCTTTTAAAGTTAGCATCACCTGTCCACTGCCGGGTCTCTAATACCCTCCTGGCAGAATGGACATTGCATTAATTCTGGATGCCAGCCGGCAAATATCCCTCTGTGCATCCCTCATATATAAGACGACGTCTTTATATTATCTGACAGGGTATCAGACCACGCTGCAGCAGCACTATTCATGCTGAGGCAATTGCAGGTCTCAGTATAGTACCTGAGTGTGTATATACAGACTTCAGGATAGCCTCCTGCTTTTTATCAGCAGGCTCCTTCAAAGTGGCCGTATCCTAAGACGGCAGTGCCACATTTTTTGACAAACATGTGAGCGCCTTATCCACCCTAGGGGATATCTCCCAACGTGACCTATCCTCTGGCGGGAAAGGGTACGCCAGCAGTAACTTTTTAGAAATTACCAGTTTCTTATCGGGGGAACCCACGTTTCTTTACACACTTCATTCACTCATCTGATGGGGGAACAAAACACTGGCTGCTTTTTCTCCCCAAACATAAAACCCCTTTTATGTGGTACTTGGGTTAATGTCAGAAATGTGTAACACATTTTTCATTGCCGAGATCATGCAACGGATGTTCCTAGTGGATTGTGTATATGTCTCAACCTCGTCGACACTGGAGTCAGACTCCGTGTCGACATCTGTGTCTGCCATCTGAGGTAACGGGCGTTTTTTGAGCCCCTGATGGCCTTTGAGACGCCTGGGCAGGCGCGGGCTGAGAAGCCGGCTGTCCCACAGCTGTTACGTCATCCAGCCTTTTATGTAAGGAGTTGACATTGTCGATTAATACCTTCCACCTATTCATCCACTCTGGTGTCGGCCCCACAGGGGGCGACATCCCATTTATCAGCCTCTGCTCCGCCTCCACGTAACCTTCCTCATCCAACATGTCAACACAGCCGTACCGACACACCGCACACACACAGGGAATGCTCTGACTGAGGACAGGACCCCACAAAGTCCTTTGGGGAGACAGAGAGAGAGTATGCCAGCACACACCAGAGCGCTATATAATGCAGGGATTAACACTATAACTGAGTTTTATTTTTCCCCCAATAGCTGCTTGTATACACATATTGCGCCTAAATTTGGTGCCCCCCCTCTCTTTTTAACCCTTTGAGCCTGAAAACTACAGGGGAGAGCCTGGGGAGCTGTCTTCCAGCTGCACTGTGAAGAAAAAATGGCGCCAGTGTGCTGAGGGAGATAGCCCCGCCCCTTTTTCGGCTGACTTTTCTCCCGCTTTTTTCATGGATTCTGGCAGGGGTAATTTATCACATATATAGCCCTGGGACTATATATTGTGATGAATTGCCAGCCAAGTTGTTTATATTGCCCTCAGGGCGCCCCCCCCCCCCCCCCCCAGTGCCCTGCACCCATCAGTGACCGGAGTGTGAGGTGTGCATGAGGAGCAATGGTGCACAGCTGCAGTGCTGTGCGCTACCTTGTTGAAGACAGAAGTCTTCTGCCGCCGATTTTCCGGAACACTTCTTGCTTCTGGCTCTGTAAGGGGGCCGGCGGCGCGGCTCCGGGACCGAACATCGAGGTCGGGTCCTGTGGTCGATCCCTCTGGAGCTAATGGTGTCCAGTAGCCTAAGAAGCCCAAGCTACCACCAGTTAGGTAGGTTCGCTTCTTCTCCCCTTAGTCCCTCGCTGCAGTGAGTCTGTTGCCAGCAGATCTCACTGTAAAATAAAAAACCTAACATATACTTTCTTTCTAGGAGCTCAAGAGAGCCCCTAGTGTGCATCCAGCTCAGCCGGGCACAAGATTCTAACTGAGGTCTGGAGGAGGGTCATAGTGGGAGGAGCCAGTGCACACCAGGTAGTCCTAAAGCTTTCTTTAGTTGTGCCCAGTCTCCTGCGGAGCCGCTATTCCCCATGGTCCTTACGGAGTCCCAGCATCCACTTAGGACGTCAGAGAAATTAAGATTAAAAGAACATTTTCAACATCAACCTGCCCCTACTGAGGCCACTACAGTTGAAAAATGTATTCAATCTGTTTCAAAATCTACATACGATCCTGTGTCCCTTAATCCTTCGCTAAAAACATTTAGTCGTCTGTTAGACGAATCAGTTACAAGATTTCTATCAGAGCCGGGGAAGATTCAGAAAAATCTGTCACGTTGTGAAGCTACAGCCCTTAAGAACCTTGCCCAATACGAAGATATTATCATCAGGCCCGCCGATAAGGGCGGGGCCATCGTAATCCAAGATATAGGTGAATACCGCAGTGAAATTGAGAGACAGCTGGCGGATGTCAATGTCTACCAGAAATTACCAAGTGATCCCACAAAACGCTATCAGGTTGAACTGCGCTCCATTCTAGACACAGCGGTTAAAGATGGAATAATTTCTCCAGCACTACAGAAGATACTATACAAGGAATTCCCAAAAATTCCTGTGCTGTACACACTCCCGAAGTTGCATAAGAACGCGGAGAGACCGCCAGGACGGCCTATTATCTCCGCCCGGGACTCATTATACCAAAGTATTGCCCAGCTGCTGGACCATATCTTGCAGCCTCTGTTGTTATGTAAAAAATCTTTTCTCAAGGACACATCCAGTTTCATTAAATTGTTATAGGACAGGTTCCGGAAGGTAATTTGATGTGTTGTTTAGATGTCTGTAATTTATATACGTCAATACCTCACGAAGAAGGATTGACATCAATGAAACACTTTCTAGACCAGTGCTTAGGTATATCAGTGTTCAATCAGAAGTTGTTTATGCAATTCCTTAAATTAACATTACTTAGGAACTATTTCTTATATGATAGCCAATATTTTCTACAATTACGTGGCTGTGCCATGGGGTCAGCAGTGGCCCCGGCATATGCGAATGTATTTATGTTCGATGTTGAGGACCGTATGTTCCTGGATAAGCCAGAGATCAGCAAAAATATTCTGGCTTACACCCGGTACATAGATGATATTTTCATTCTATGGACCGGGGGTGCTGACCAGTTTGACTGCTTGATGAGGGAAGTTAACGAGATTGACACGCCTATTAAGTATACCTACTCGTACAGCGGTGACATTATGCAGTTCTTGGATGTTAAAGTGATCATCAATCATGGACGGATTGAAACAGACATCTTTTTTAAAGATGTAGACCGCAACACGTTTCTACAGGCAAGCAGCCATCACCCCGCATCCTTGAAGCGGGGACTTCCGCTATCACAGATGATGAGGGTGGCTAGAATCATAAGTGAGCAATCTAAGGTCTCTGAACGCTTAGATGATCTTATTGATAAATTTACTATGAGGGGGTACGACCGTAATATAATACTAGCACAGAAGGAACAGGTTCTTAAGATCTCGAGACCCCTTTAGTCCAGGTCTGGAAGGAGATCCCTCGGGAGACCATCCGCCATCGCATCAGGAGCATGCCAAGGCGTTGTATGGAGGTCATACAGGCACGTGGAGGCCACACACACTACTGAGCCTCATTTTGACTTGTTTTAAGGACAAAGTTGGATCAGCCTGCAGTGTGTTTTTCCACTTTAATTTTGAGTGTGACTTCAAATCCAGACCTCCATGGGTTAATAAATTTGATTTCCATTGATAATTTTTGTGTGATTTTGTTGACAGCACATTCAACTATGTAAAGAACAAAGTATTTAATAAGAATATTTCATTCATTCAGATCTAGGATATGTTGTTTAAGTGTTCCCTTTATTTTTTGAGCAGTGTATATATATATATATATATACTATGCACACTCATTTTGATCCAGCCAGCGCCAGTGTGCAGCCGGTGGTAAGCAGTCAACGCAGTGGAAAACAAGCATCCACCCAGCATGTTTGAATACTTGTCTGGTAAGTTCTCTGGGGCAGGTCTACTGCATAGCAGGGGGGATGGGATGGGGAGGGTGGGTGGATTCTGCACGGTGGAGGTTGCTGCACAGAGGGTGATTCTGCACACAGGGGGAGTATCTGCGCAAGTGGGGATCCTGCATGGGGTGGGGAATTGTATACGGGGGAGGGGACATTCTGCACAGTGGGGGATTCTGTACAGGGAGGGTATGCTGCACAGAGCGGGATTCTCCACAGTGGGGAGGACAAGGAAGAGCTGGGATCTCCTGACGGTTCAGTCTTTATTGTGTTTTCCCTGTTGGGACAATGTGTTTGAGCTTTTACCTGTGGAGGCAATATGTTTGATTTCTTTCCTGTGTGTGCAGCAATGTGTTGTTTTTTTGTGGGAGTAATGTGTGATTTCAGGTGAGAGGTTGTTTGGACGTGCGCCGTAGGCATCCGCGAACTGGCCACCATGGTAGATCTCAAAAGCTTTTTAGCTTGAAGAGTAAATCACCGACTCCAAACATCTGGCCACCCCTGCCCTAAACAATCATAATGTTTCTGTTTCTGGATTTACTCACCAAATGGTTTGCAAAAGCAAAATTGGGTGTTTCAAATGTGTCAACATGACCAGTGTCTCAAAGACTGGTGTGAATCATTAGATCGACACTGTCTAGGTCGACAATATTTAGGTCGACCACCATAGGTCGACAGTCACTAGGTCGACAGGGTCAGAAGGTCGAAATGGTCTAGGTCGACAGGTCAAAAGGTCGACATGAGTTTTTTATGATTTTTTTGGTGTCGTTTTCTTTGTAGAGTGACCGGGAACCCCAATTAGTGCACAGTGTCCCCTCGCATGGCTCGCTTCGCTCGCCATGCTTGGGGCAAGGTGCCTCGCTTCGCTCGGCACAGGTTACCGTTCCAATCGTAGTCCACGTGGATCGTTAAGTATGAAAAAGAAAAAAGAAAAAGTAAAAAAAAAACAAAAAACTAATGTCGACCTTTTGACCTGTCGACCTTCTGACCCTATCGACCTATAGTGGTCGACCTAAACATTGTCGACCTAGACACTGTCGATCTTCAGACCGGATCCCCTCAAAGACTTCTGTAGATTGGTTTTAAAGGACAGAGGGCTGCTGACAAAGTTTCAAATGAGGCACCAACTTGCCTGGGTGAAAGGGAAAGCATCATTCCTGGCAGGAAATCATTCTGCTTTTATAGCAATCAAGCAGGCCAATATGTATGACGATTTCTGCAAAAAGAATTGTGTCCCGAGTATCTAAGTGTGATCGTGAAGCATCCAGTAAAAGTCACGGTCTGGGGCTGCATGTCAGCCACTGGTGTTAGACGTCTACAAATTGTGGAGGGAATGAGGAATGCGGCAAAACATATCACAATACTTCCCTCTGCGAAAAATGTTTGCAAAGATTTCGCCTTTCAAGATGACACTGCACCATGCCCATAGAGCAAAGGTTGTGAATAATTGGTTTGTGTCATCTGACATTAAGTTGCTGAATTGGCCAGGACAGTCCTACAATCTAAATAGAATGGAAAATTTGTGGCATATGGGTGGTCATTCCGAGTTGTACGCTCGTTGCCGATTTTCGCTATGCTGCGATTTGTTGCTAAATGCGCATGGGCCCTCATTCCGAGTTGTTCGCTCGCTAGCTGCTTTTAGCAGCATTGCACACACTAAGCCGCCGCCCTCTGGGAATGTATCTTAGCATAATTGCGAACGAAAGATTAGCAGAATTGCGAATAGAAATTTCTTAGCAGTTTCTGAGTAGCTCCAGACTTACTCCTACATTGCGATCAGTTCAGTCAGTTTCGTTCCCAGTTTGACGTCACAAACTCACCCAGTGTTCGCCCAGACACTCCCCCGTTCTTCATACACTCCCGCGTTTTTCCCAGAAACGCCAGCGTTTTTTCGCACACTCCCAGAAAACGGCCAGTTTCCGCCCAGAAACACCCACTTCCTGTCAATCACACTACGATCACCAGAACGATGAAAAATCCTCGTTATGCCGTGAGTAAATTACCTAACTTTTGTGTCAAATAACTAAGCGCATGCGCTCTGCGAACCTTGCGCATGCGCAGTAAGCGACTAATCGCAGTATAGCGAAAATCAGCAACGAGCGAACAACTCGGAATGACCCCCATGGTACGCAGAGCACATGCGCTAAGTTATTTAACACAAACTTAGTAGATTTGCTGGTGTTCGTGCTGCGCTTTTCAGTCGCACTGCTGATCGGTGAATGATTGACAGGAAAGGGGCGTTTCTGGGTGGTAACTGAGCGTTTTCCGGGAGTGTGCTAAAAAACGCAGGCGTGTCAGGGAAAAAGGCAGGAGTGTCTGGAGAAACGGGGGAGTGGCTGGCCGAACGCAGGGCGTGTTTGTGATGTCAAACCAGGAACTAAACGGACCGAGCTGATCGCAATCTAGGAGTAGGTCTGGAGCTACTCAGAAACTGCAAGAAAATATTTAGTAGCAGTTCTGCTAATCGTTCGTTCGCTATTCTGCTAAGCTAAGATACACTCCCAGAGGGCGGCGGCCTAGCGTTTGCGAGCGAACAACTCGGAATGAGGGCCATGGTTCAGTATAAGATCTCAAAAAAGAAGTCAACAACGAAAAGGGAGCTAATTGAGGCTCTTCTTGCAGACTAGAAATTAATAATCTCTTGGGCTCTTCTAGAGAACCTGGATTAGTCAATGCCTAAGTGCTTGGCAGCGATGCTCAAGTCCAAGGGCTGGCCAACCAAATACTGATCACTGTTGAGATATTGCTTCACCGTTCTTCTAATACATGTGCTGCAAAAATAATTTCTGTACAGACAGAAAAAAAGCCAGGTATTTCTGAAAATAGGTATGGGTTTCATTGAAAACTAATTAATGGATTTTTGTAGTACCGTATTCTCATTTTTAGGTAAAAATAAAGATACCTAGCAATCATATAAAAAATAGGATTTGAATTACCTACCGGTAAATATTTTTCTCGTAGTCTGTAGAGAATATTGGGAATCCATTAGTACCATGGGGTATAGACGGGTCCACTAGGAGCCTTGGGCACCTTAAGAATTTGATAGTGTTTGCTGGCTCCTCCTTCTATGACTTAGTCTAAGAAACTGTGCCCGAGGAGACGGACATACTTTAAGTGAAGGATATACAGGTTGAGTATCCCATATCCAAATATTCCAAAATACGGAATATTCCGAAATACGGACTTTTTTGCGTGAGAGTGAGATAGTGAAACCTTTGTTTTTTGATGGCTCAATGTACACAAACTTTGTTTAATGCACACAGTTATTAAAAACATTGTATTAAATGACCTTCAGGCTGTGTATATAAGGGGTATATGAAACATAAATAAATTGTGTGAATGTAGGTACACTTTGTTCAATGCACAAAGTTACAAAAAATATTGGCTAAAATTACCCTCAGGCTGTGTGTATAAGGTGTATATGTGACATAAATGCATTCTGTGCTTAGATGTAGGTCCCATCACCATGATATCTCATTATGGTATGCAATTATTCCAAAATACGGAAAAATCCGATATCCAAAATACCTCTGGTCCCAAGCATTTTGGATAAGGGATACTCAACCTGTATAAGAAAAGTGGTGAGATTACGAACCAGCACACACAGAACAATAGGAAAGCCATGCTAACCAAACTTGAAACATGAACAGCAACAGCTGAACAAACCAAAATACTTAACCAAGTAACAGTGCAGGAAGAACGAAGCATCGGGCGGGTGCCCAGTATCCTCTACGGACTACGAGAAAAGGATTTACCGGTAGGTAATTAAAATCCTATTTTCTCTTTTACGTACTAGAGGAATCCATTTAGTATTAAGGGGAGGTAGCAAAGCTCCCAAACTGGGTGGGAGAGTGCTGAGTTTCCTGCAGAACTGATTGACCAAATTGAAGGTCTTCAGAGGCCAAAGTATCGAACATACACCTTCAAAGCCCTCACAAAATTCAAAGACTTTGAAGTAGAAGAGGTGCCCGTCACAGCTGGAACCACAATAGTAAGGTTGATGTGAAAGTGGACACCACCTTAGGAAGAAATTGCTGACGAGTTCTGAGGTCATCTCTATCCTCATGGAAAATTAAGTAGGGTCTCTTGTGAGACAACGCCCCTAGTTCCGACACACGTCTTGCTGAGGCCAAGGCCAATAGTGTGACGGTCTTCCAAGTAAAATACTTTACGTCAACCTTCTGTAACGGTTCAAACCAGTCCCATTGGAGGAACTGCAGCACCAAATTGAGATCCCAAGGTGCCGTGGGAGGCACCTTTCAAGAACGTCTGGACCTCAGGTAGACAAGCCAATTGTTTCTGAAAGAAAATAGACAACGCCAAAATCTGGACTTTATGGGAACCTAGGCGTAGGCCCATATCCACTCCCGACTGCAGAAAATGCAGGAGACGTCCCAGATGAAATTCCACCGTGGAATAATGTCTGCTCTCACACCAAGAGACATACTTCTTCCATATACGGTGGTAATGTTTAGACGTTACCCCTTTCCTGGCTTGGATCATAGTCAGGATGACTTTATCAGGAATCCCTCTCCTGGCTAGAATCAGCCTTTCAAACTCCATGCCGTTAAACGTAGCCGTGGTACGTCTTGATAGACGAATGGGCCCTGTTGCAAAAGATCCTTCTGAAGAGGTAGAGGCCACGGATCTTCGAGGAGTATCTCCAGAAGGTCCGCGTACCATGCCCTTCTTGGTCAGTCAAGAGCAATGAGAATTGCTTGAACCTTTTCCCTTCATATTCTCTTTCTAAATTTGTAGGATCACAGGAAGTGGAAGGAACACATACACCATATGGTAGACCCATGGAGTCGTCAGAGCGTCTACCACCACTGTCTGTGGGTTTCTTGAACTGGAACAATACCGCTTGAGGTTCTTGTTGAAATGAGAGGCCATCATGTCGATTTGTGGATATCCCCACTGATGTGTCAAGCACCTGAACACTTCCAGGTGCAAGTCATGTCTGCTGAGGAAGTCTGCTTCCCAGTTGTCTACTCCCGGAATGAAGACCGCCGACAACACCACGGCGTGTTTTTCCGCCCAGAGAATTCTTGACACCTCTGACATTGCTGCTCTGCTTTTCATTCCGCCCTGTCAGTTTATGTACGTTACCGCCGTTACATTGTCCGAGTGGACTTGAATGGCCTGATTCCGAAGTAGAGATGAGGTCTGCAGAAGTGCGTTGTAGATTACCCTGATTTCCAAGATGTTTATTGGAAGGACAACTTCCTGACTTGACCATCTTCCTCGAAACTGCACCCCAACCTCTGAGGCTTGCGTCTGTGGTTAGCAGAATCCAATTCTGAATCCCGAACCTCCGACCCTCGATGAGGTGAGAAGTCTGTAGCCACCACAGAAGGGAGATTCTGGCTTTTAGCGACAGACAGATCCTCTGGTGCATATGAAGATGCGATCCGGACCATTTGTCCAACAGATCCAGCTGGAAGGGCCTCGCATGAAACCTTCTGTATTGAAATGCCTAAGAGGCCACCATTTCCCCCAGAAGGCAAATGCACAGATGCACCGAGATCCGGGTTGGCTTCAGGACAGCTCGAACCATCGACTGGATTTCCACAGCCTTCTCCAAGGGAAGGAACACTCTCTGAGATTTTGTGTCCAGTATCATACCCAGGAAGGAAAGCCTCTGCGTTTGTTCCAGGTGAGATTTTGGTAATGTCAGAATCCACCCGTGATCCAGGAGTAGTCTGGTTGATAGGTGAACCGCTCCCTGGAAGATGCCTTTATCAGAAGATCGTCCAGGTATGGAATTATATTCACTCCCGGTTTGCGGAGTAGAAACATCATCTCTGCCATTACCTTGGTGAACACTCTCGGTGCCGTGGAGAGACCAAATGGCAAGGCCTGGAACTGGTAGTGGCAGTCCTGCAGTGAAAACCGTAGATCAGCCTCATGAGGCGGCCAGATAGGAATGTGAAGGTACGCATCCTTGATATCTAGAGACACTAGGATTTCCCACTCGTCCAGACCTGAGATCACCGCTCTCAGAGACTCCATCTTAAATTTGAACACTCGTACGTACGGGTTCAACGACTTGAGGTTCAAAATCGGTCTTACCGAACCGTCCGGTTTCGGTACTACAAACAGGTTGGAATAATATCCCTTGTTTTGCAGATGAGGTAGAACTGGAACAATTAATTGAGTCTGTACCAGTTTTTGAATGGCGTTCTGTAAGGTTATACTTGCTTCCTGTGAAACTGGTAAGCCTGATTTGAAGAATCTGTGAGGTGGGAGTTCCTGAAACTCCAGTCTGTAGCCCTGGGAAATAAGATCTATGACCCAGGGATCCTGGCATGATGTAATCCAGATGTGGCTGAAAAATTTTAGTCAGGCTCCCACCTGCCAGTCTTCCAGGCATCGCGGTCCACCGTCATGCTGAGGGCTTTGAGGAAGCAGAGCTTAAGCTCTGTTCCTGTGAACCGGCAGTTGCTGGTTTTCGTGGTTTACCTCTAGCACCTATGGCAGCTGTAGAAGAACCTCTGGTTTTGCTCTTAAATTTGGCAGTCCGAAAGGACTGTAGATTAGGTCCTGAGTAGGCTTTCCGGCTGGGGGAGCTGCAGAAGAAAGATACGTGGATTTACCTGCAGTAGCTTTGGAGATCCATTTGTATAGTTCATCTCCAAATACGGCTTCTCCTGTGAAGGGTAGGCCTTTCCATGCCTTTCCTGGAGTCCGTGTCGGCAGTCCACTGGCGTAACCATAAGCCTCTGCATGTTGAAACTGCCACAGCATTGGTGCATGCATTAAGCAAGCCTATTTCTTTTATGGCTTTCACCATAAAATTAGCAGAGTCCTGTATATGTTGAAGGAGTAAAACAATCTCCCCCTTAGGCAAGGTACCTAACCCTTCAGTTAGGTTACCCGACCATTTTGCGATGGGCTTAGTAATCCACCCACATGCTATAGTGAGTCTCTGTGCCACCCCAGCAGCTGTATACAAAGATTTGAGTGTATTCTCAATTCTACGATCAGCCGTGTCTTTTAGGGAGGCTGCACCAGGGACAGGCAATACAATTTTCCGTGACAGCTTGGATATTGATGCATCCACTATCTGTGGATTTTCCCATTTTTTTTCTATCCTCAGGAGGAAAGAGAAAAGATGATATAAATTTTTTAGGGATTTGAAATTTCCTATCAGGATTAACGCACGGTTCTTCAAACACGGTATTTAGTTCCTTTGACACAGGAAAAGTGGCTGAGGATTTCTTTTTTACATTAAAATAAGATTCCTCAGTCTCCTCTGTTACCTTATCAGGGATATGCAGAACCTATCTGATAGCCTCTATGAAAGCCTCTATTCCCTGTGACAGAGTAGTCTCCCCCACCTCTGCGTCCACCTCCCCCTCCTCCATGTCTGACCCCTCATCATCAGAGTCAGACTGCAGGATATGGGCCAAAGGACGTTTTTGCGGACAAATGGTAGGGGACTGAGATGCTGATTGTCTTAAGAATTGCGTCTCTTACTCATTGCGGGATAATTTAGTGGTAATATTGGAAATCATTCCCCTAATGGAATCCAGCCAAGCTGGCTCCGCCCCACTGGCCTGGGAAGATACACTGTACTGAGTACACTGTAGTGAACCCCCTAGGGAAGAGGAACTGTGCCTTACATGAAGCGCACTCTTTGTCTGACATACTGTGACAGTGACGGCATACACACACAGGAAAAGGTTAAATGCACAATTAACCCACAAAGAGCCCTTGAAGAGACCCACAGAGATAGCCTGGAGCTAGCACACAGTGCCCTTACTGCTAATGCCAAGCTTAGCCGGGTCGCAGACTAAGTACTCAGATTGGGGACTTAGTACACTAGTAAGCGCTCCCCCCTGCTATGACCCCCTGGTACCGCTGAGGTAATCTGGAGTCTCTCCGGAGGAGCTGCGCGTCCCTGTCAGTCAGTGTCTGCGTCCACTGCAGAGGGAAAATGGTGCTGGTGAGTTGCTGGATCCGCTCATAGTGAAGCCTCGCCCCTTCAATGGCGTGCGGTCTTCCCACTTTTTTATACTGGCTGAGGTAATTTTTAGTGATTAAAATGGAGTCAGTCACCTTTTAAGTCTGTAATGCCAGTCTGGGTACTGTGTACACCCGTAGTGTATTTAGATTCAGTTCACTCCCTCAGAAGCGATGCGTCCGCACTGTGTACTGAGTCTAGAGACTCTGCCGCCCCCGTAGACGCCGTGCGTCTCTGTACCTTCATGCCGCCATAATGGCTGGTGAGCCGCTAACCGGGATGCCGGCTTAGTACTCACCAGTCTTCTTTCTTCTGGCTCTGTTAGGGGTGGCAGCATGCTGCGGGAATGTACGCTTGCCATGGTGGGGCGTGCGAATAGTTCCCTCAGGAGCTAGTGTCCTGAGGGAACGGGACCATTAACCCTTCAAGAGGTTGGGCCGTTTCCCCCTCCCTAAGTCCTACGAAGCAGGCAGGCTGGTGCCAACTAGTCCTGCCTGAAAAAAACAAACAGAGAAAATAAATGTAGAAAACTCTTCTGAAGCTTCAAGCGACGTGACTGGCTCCTCCAGGCACATTTTCTAAACTGAGTCTGGTAGGAAGGGCATAGAAAGAGGAGCCAGCGCACACTAACAAATTCTTAAAGTGCCCAAGGCTCCTAGTGGACCAGTCTATACCCCATGGTACTAAATGGATTCCCAGTATCCTCTAGGACATAAGAGAAATAAGATATTCCCCCCTGAAAAGCTAGAGAAATTACCTAAACAATAACGAGCACATAGCTTTAGTGCAAGCTGACTGAAATTGCTGTCTCAAGTACATACTTGCAGCTGAAAGGACATAATTGGGTAGTAATGGGGCACTCATGCACAGGATAAGTTGAAACAGAGCGTGTTAAGGGACTGTAGGTGCAATGCCAGCCTAGGCAGGCTAGGCAGGCTGTCATTTGCCACTTACCTGGCCAAGCATGACTATACCTGACATGGGCCCTCATTCCGAGTTGTTCGCTCGCAAGCTGCTTTTAGCAGTATTGCACACGCTAAGCCGCCGCCTACTGGGAGTGAATCTTAGCTTAGCAAAATTGCGAATGAAAGATTCTCTAAATTGCGAATAGAAATTTCTTTGCAGTTTCTGAGTAGCTCGATACTTACTCTGCCACTGCGATCAGTTCAGTCAGTTTCGTTCCTGGTTTGACGTCACAAACACACCCAGCGTTCGCCCAGACACTCCCCCGTTTCTCCAGCCACTCCCGCGTTTTTCCCAGAAACTGCAGCGTTTTTTCACACACACCCATAAAACGGCCTGTTTCCGCCCAGAAACACCCACTTCCTGTCAATCACACTCCGATCACCAGAACGAAGAAAATACCTTGTAATGCCGTGAGTAAAATACCAAACTTCTTAGCAAATTTACTTGGCGCAGTCGCAGTGCGAACATTGCGCATGCGCAATTAGCGGAAAATCGCTGCGATGCGAAGAAAATTACCGAGCGAACAACTCGGAATGAGTGCCATGGTCGCATCTGATACGACAGTGTCAGAAATGCCCACCAACAACTGTTGGAAGGCAATCTTTGCAGCTAACGCGATCAAAAGACAGTGTTGGCCCCTCTGCTCCTTTGTAACCCCCCAGTCACCTCCTCACGTCCCAGCCACTGAGAAGGGTGATCCTAATAGGAAAACTCAACAATAGACAATATTCCTGCAGCACGACCTCAGATGACTCAGTGCAGTCTCGGCTGTTCATACCACTCCATCGGACTGGCTACACCGACTCAGACTGTAATCGGCTATCGATCGCCTGCAGTTTGAGACCCCTGCTGCATCTGAGACTCCCCCAATGTTCCTCTCCCAGGCAACCGCAGTAGTGGTGAGCAATCTTCAGGAGTGCCCACCCATTGCTGCCGGCTGTTCTCCTTAAAGTTTTATGCAGTAAAGAAAAAAAAGTTCATGTGTTTATGTCTGTGTGTATTCTCAAATTATGTACATAATAGCTATGTAAACTTGATTCAGTATTCTTTTAATGACAAATCTGCATGTTTGCTGACAGATTTCCATACATTAATATGTACTGTATATAGGGCCTAATTCAGATCTGTTTGCTTGCTAGCGTTTTTCGCTGCGCAGCGATCAGGTAACTACTGCGCATGCGTGTCGTATGGGTACAAAGCGGATCGTTGCTGTGCACTGGTTCTACCGAAGAATCCATTCGCACGGGCGATCGCAAGGAGATTGACAGGAAGAGGGCGTTTGTGGGTGGCAACTGACCGTTTTCTGGGAGTGGTTGGAAAAACGCAGGCGTGTCGAGGCGTTTGCAGGGCGGGTGTCTGACGTCAATGCCGGGCTCGATTAAAGGCTGAAGTGATCGCAGCGGCTGAGTAAGGTCAGAGCTACTCAGAAACTGCACCAACTGTTTTTGTACTGCTCGGCTGCACATGCGTTCGCACACTTGCAAAGCTAAAATACACTCCCCTATAGGCGGCGTCTATCTGTTCGCAGCGCTGCAAAAAAATCTAGTGAGCGAACAGATCTGAATTAGGCTCATAGTTTTTTATTTTACTTGCAGAAATAATACAATGCCATTTTAACAGTAATATTGAAAAAAATGATGTGCAATACTGAATGCCTACAACATATCCTGTGTTTAATTCTAAACATGTGAAAAACATCTCACCTTGATTATATGTTCCTGTACACAAGTAGGATCACTGCTACCCAGTATACTGAGCAGCTCATCATCCGATATAAAGAAGAATCGGGGGAAAGCATTCCTCTTGGAGTCAAGGTAATCATTCAAACTTTTCTGACATTTCTCAAGACTCTCGCTAAGGTTTTGTAAATCAAACAGTCGATTTGAGGCTTGACAGCATCGCTTTATGACGGGATCTTTCACAGTCTCTGACATTATCTGTAAAGGAAGATTAGAACATTATTTATTGTATGTATCTTAAAAATAATGTATCAGCGTAAACAATAGGGGCCTGGAGCAGGAATTTTGGATGACGGAGGTGGTTGTTTCAGGTTAGTAAAATGTACAATGCCACCATTATATGTGATGCAAGGAAAAATAAGATTTTACTCACCGGTAAATCTATTTCTCGTAGTCCGTAGTGGATGCTGGGGACTCCGTAAGGACCATGGGGAATAGCGGGCTCCGCAGGAGACTGGGCACTCTAATGAAAGATTTAGTACTATCTGGTGTGCACTGGCTCCTCCCTCTATGCCACTCCTCCAGACCTCAGTTAAGGAAACTGTGCCCGGAAGAGCTGACATTACAAGGAAAGGATTTTGGAATCCAGGGTAAGACTCATACCAGCCACACCAATCACACTGTACAACTTGTGATAAACTTACCCAGTTAACAGTATGAACAACAACTGAGCCTCACTCAACCGATGCTACATAATCATAAACAGAGCATCAGATAAACCTGATGCAACCATAAAATAACCCTTAGTTAAGCAATAACTATATAAAAGTATTGCAGAAGTCCGCACTTGGGACGGGCGCCCAGCATCCACTACGGACTACGAGAAATAGATTTACCGGTGAGTAAAATCTTATTTTCTCTAACGTCCTAGTGGATGCTGGGGACTCCGTAAGGACCATGGGGATTATACCAAAGCTCCCAAACGGGCGGGAGAGTGCGGATGACTCTGCAGCACCGAATGGGCAAACACAAGGTCCTCCTCAGCCAGGGTATCAAACTTGTAGAATTTTGCAAATGTGTTTGAACCCAACCAAGTAGCAGCTCGGCAAAGCTGTAATGCCGAGACCCCTCGGGCAGCCGCCCAAGAAGAGCCCACCTTCCTTGTGGAATGGGCTTTCACTGATTTTGGATGCGGCAATCCAGCCTCAGAATGAGCCTGCTGAATCGGGTTACAGATCCAGCGAGCAATAGCTTGCTTTGAAGCAAGAGCACCCACTTTCTTGGATGCATACAGGATAAACAGCGAGTCAGTCTTCCTGACCCCAGCCGTTCTGGTTACATAATTCTTCAAAGCCCGGACTACGTCAAGCAACTTGGAATCTTCCAAGTCACAAGTAGCCGCAGGCACCACAATAGGTTGGTTCAAATGAAAAGATGACACCACCTTTTGCAGAAATTGCGGACGAGTCCGCAATTCTGCCCCGTCCATCTGGAAAACCAGATAGGGGCTTTTACATGACAAAGCCGCCAATTCTGACACACGCCTAGCCGTTTAGTTTTAATAGATTCCTGACCAGTGTCACGAGCTCCTGAGCTCTCTCTATCGGGAGATAAGCCTTTTTTATGGTCTGTGTTTAGGATCATGCCTAGAAGAGGCAGATGAGCTGTAAGAACCAACTGCGACTTTGGAATATATAGAATCCAGCCGTGTTGCCGTTTCGCTTCCGGAGAAAGCGATACGCTGTTCAGCAACTGCTCTCTTGATCTCGCTTTTATGAGGAGATCGTCCAAGTACGTGATAATAGTGACACCTTGCTTCCGCAGGAGCACCATCATTTCCGCCATTACCTTGGTGAATATTCTCAAGGCCGTGGAGAGACCAACCGGCCATGTCAGAAATTGGTAATGACAATTCTGTACCGCAATTCTGAGGTACGCCTGATTAGGTGGATAAATGGGGACATGAAGGTATGCATCCCTTTTGCCCCAAGACACCATAAAATCTCCCCCTTTTTTAGGCTTGCAATGACCGCTCTTAGCGATTTCATCTTGCACTTGAACCTTTCCAGGTATATGTTCAGGGATTTTAATTCCGGTTTCGGGACTACAACCTGGTGGAATAATAACCCCCTCCTTGTCGAAGGAAGGGAACCTTGACCACCACCTGTTGAAAATACAACTCGTGAATTGCAGTTAACCCTGTTACCCTCTCGCAGGGGGAAGCCGGCAGGGCCGTCAGTGAGGAGGCATCTTCTCCAAATCCAGCTTGTATCCCGGAGACACAACATCTATTGCCCAGGGATCTAATAGGGAGTGAACCCACTTGTGGCTGAACTTACGAAAGCGTGCCCCCACCGGGCCTAGCTCCGCCTGTGGAGCTCCAGTGACATGCGGTGGATTTTTTGCAGAGTTCGGGGAGGACTTCCCTGGGAACTAGCTGTTCCATTGCTTATTCTACAGGACACGTCAAGCAGAAATTGACATAGCTTTGACTCTAGGACCCAGTATACTCATGTCTCTTTGGGCATGTTTTATATATATATATATATACCTATCTCTTAAGACAGCATCTTCAATATATATATATATATATCTCTATATATACATATATATATATATATATATATATATATATATAGAGAGAGAGAGACAAAGGATGTTCGGCACTCCACCTTACTGTAAACCACAACACGCTCCGGTGCCCGACCTGGACACACCATATATGCAAGCAAGCCAGCTGGACGGCACTCACGGAGACTAGATATATTCAACAAATAGACAGCTGAAGCTGGTGGGCAGTCAACGTTTCAGAATTTTACTTCTTTTTTCAAGACAACCAGATACAGACAACAAACAGACATATATACCTTACCCAAACCTCGTGCTGGCTGTACGCACCCGCACCTGTCGTGGACCGATGACGTCACTGGCTCCCGTCGGCGCCTACGGACCGGCATCACATTGGGGGCGGGGACCGCAGCGTGCAAAACCATCACCATGGTGATGAACTAAAACAAAAACAAATAAATGACACCTCCGTGAGGAAGAACATAATCGCTAACTCTGGACTGCATAGCATATCTCCCATTGTAAAACATCCATCTAAACAACTGTAATATACTAAAGTTAGAAATGTCTAAGGATATTACACATGGATCTAGGAAATTACTAATGCATGATATATAATTATATATTGCTATAATATATGACATACTATATGCAAATCTACTTTAATTACTGTAACTGAATACTGTAATGCCACGGTAGAATTATCCTAAAAAGCTAGAGAAAGACAGAATTTCATTAAGACCATGTGGTCGGACAGTCTGAAGGCAATGGATCCATCTGGACTCTCGCTGCAGCAACTGGCGTCCACGATTGCCACCCCTAATATTGGGGGGTATCCAGTCAATCATTTTGTACTTGATGGTGGCTAGACTATGTTGGCATTCCTTAAAATGTCTAGCCACCGGTTGTTCCGACCCTTTTCCATCTATTGCCGCTCGTATCGCGGAGCGGTGTAAAGCTATTCTCTCCTTAAATTGCCTAGTTGTTTTGCCCACATAGAATTTTCCACATGGGCAACGAATGTAATAGACAACGTAGCGACTTGTACAGGTCAAGGGATATTTAATCTTGAATGTTTTCCCAGATCGTGGATGTCTAAACGTGTCACCAACCTCCAGAGCACTACAGGTAGTTCATCCTAAACACCTGAAATTACCAGGTTTGCGAGACAGAAAATGAGTGGGTTTAACTGGGGTAAAGTGAGTAATGTCATTGTGTACCACTATATCCTTCAAGTTCCTACCACGTCTGTATGAAGGAAGAATGGATTGCTTTCTCATCATAGGTAATGCCTTGTCATCAGAGATAATAGGCCAGATCGTCCTGGCTTTCTTCATGAGTTCACACTACTAGTAGAATAGTCTTGTGTCTTTGACGGAAAGTTTTTTGCACAAACAGCAGGTTGTGCTATGGGGTCATGTGTGGCCCCTAGTTTCGCCAACATTTTCATGTATGATATTGAAAAATGTTTATTCTTCAGTAATAAGGAAATCTCAAATCATATCTTTGCTTTTTGTCGTTACATCGACGATATTTTTATGTTATGGTCTGGGTCAGAAGAGTCGTTTGTTGAAGCCATAACTCATATCAATCAGTTAGATCCTGATATTAAATTCACATATACAATGAGCTTCTCCGACATACACTTTTTGGACGTGGCAGTCCATCAAGATGATGGCAATCGACTACACACTTCTGTGTACTTCAAAGACACCGACCGGAATACAGCATTACATGCGGATAGTCATCATCCGCCGTCGATGAAATGGGGCTTGCCCTATGGGCAATTTCTCAGAATTTTTCGCATCTGCAGCAGTAAGACGGATGCTGAAACACAGATTGATTTGATGATAATCAAGTTTTTACAGCGGGGTTACCAACTGAAGTTATTGAAAGAAGCAAAAAACAAAGTATTGGCTCTAGATAGACAACAGATGTTATTGAAACATTCTAAAGATCCAGTGCAGAATAAAGTAATTTGGACACAAGACTATTCTACTAGTAGTCCCGAACTCATGAAGAAAGCCAGGACGATCTGGCCTATTATCTCTGATGACAAGGCATTACCTATGATGAGAAAGCAATCCATTCTTCCTTCATACAGACGTGGTAGGAACTTGAAGGATATGACACAATGACATTACTCACTTTACCCCAGTTAAACCCACTCATTTTCTGTCTCGCAAACCTGGTAATTTCAGGTGTTTAGGATGCACTACCTGTAGTGCTCTGGAGGTTGGTGACACGTTTAGACATCCACGATCTGGGAAAACATTCAAGATTAAATATCCCTTGACCTGTACAAGTCGCTACGTTGTCTATTACATTCGTTGCCCATGTGGAAAATTCTATGTGGGCAAAACAACTAGGCAATTTAAGGAGAGAATAGCTTTACACCGCTCCGCGATACGAGCGGCAATAGATGGAAAAGGGTCGGAACAACCGGTGGCTAGACATTTTAAGGAATGCCAACATAGTCTAGCCACCATCAAGTATAAAATGATTGACTGGATACCCCCCAATATTAGGGGTGGCAATCGTGGACGCCAGTTGCTGCAGCGAGAGTCCAGATGGATCCATTGCCTTCAGACTGTCCGACCACATGGTCTTAATGAAATTCTGTCTTTCTCTAGCTTTTTAGGATAATTCTACCGTGGCATTACAGTATTCAGTTACAGTAATTAAAGTAGATTTGCATATAGTATGTCATATATTATAGCAATATATAATTATATATCATGCATTAGTAATTTCCTAGATCCATGTGTAATATCCTTAGACATTTCTAACTTTAGTATATTACAGTTGTTTAGATGGATGTTT
The DNA here is from genome assembly GCF_028390025.1 of Pseudophryne corroboree. Taxonomy (NCBI): domain Eukaryota; kingdom Metazoa; phylum Chordata; class Amphibia; order Anura; family Myobatrachidae; genus Pseudophryne; species Pseudophryne corroboree. Next base: position 316,362,276 of record NC_086444.1, on the reverse strand, counting down.
TACAATGGGAGATATGCTATGCAGTCCAGAGTTAGCGATTATGTTCTTCCTCACGGAGGTGTCATTTATTTGTTTTTGTTTTAGTTCATCACCATGGTGATGGTTTTGCACGCTGCGGTCCCCGCCCCCAATGTGATGCCGGTCCGTAGGCGCCGACGGGAGCCAGTGACGTCATCGGTCCACGACGGGTGCGGGTGCGTACAGCCAGCACGAGGTTTGGGTAAGGTATATATGTCTGTTTGTTGTCTGTATCTGGTTGTCTTGAAAAAAGAAGTAAAATTCTGAAACGTTGACTGCCCACCAGCTTCAGCTGTCTATTTGTTGAATATATCTAGTCTCCGTGAGTGCCGTCCAGCTGGCTTGCTTGCATATACAGGTTGAATATCCCTTATCCAAAATGCTTGGGACCGGAGGTATTTTGGATATGGGATTTTTCCGTATTTTGGAATAATTGCATACCATAATGAGATATCATGGTGATGGGACCTAAATCTATGCACATAATGCATTTATGTTTCATGTACACCTTATACACACAGCCTGAAGGTAATTTTAGCCAATATTTTTTATAACTTTGTGCATTAAACAAAGTGTGTGTACATACACACAATTCATTTATGTTTCATATACACCTTATACACACAGCCTGAAGGTCATTTAATACAATATTTTTAATAACTTTGTGTATTAAACAAAGTTTGTGTACATTGTGACATCAGAAAACAAAGGTTTCACTATCTCACTCTCACTCAAAAAAGTCCGTATTTCGGAATATTCCGTATTTCGGAATATTTGGATATGGGATACTCAACCTGTATATATATATATATATATATATACATGCCTACTAGGGTCTCAATCTCTGCCAATAAGGTACCTGTTCACGCTGCCACCGCGCTATAAACCCATGCCGACAAAATCGCCGGTCTGAGTAGCGTACTAGAATGTGCACGCTATCTGCAGGATACCTGAGAATAGCTAGTGCTACCTTCTGTGCAAACGTGACACCCTAGGGGAAGATTCCCATCACATCCTGGCCCTAGTGGGGAAAGGATACTGCCTGAGAATTTTTTATTTTTTTTTTGTTGGAAGCTGCAGTCTCTTGTCTGGAGATTCCCACTCTTTTTCCTCATGAGAGGAGGGAAATTTACCTCAGCTTTCTTTCCCTTAACATGTGTACCCTTGTGTCAGGGACAAATGAGTCATCAGTGATATGCAAATCCTCTTTTATTACAATACTCATATATTGAATACCTTTCAGCCATTTTGGCTGTAACTTTGCATTATCGTAGTCGACACTGGAGTCAAACTCCGTGTCGATATCAGTGTTTATTATTTTGGATAGTGAGCATTGTGAGACTCTGAAGGTCTCTGTGACATAGGGACAGACATGGGTAGATTTCCTGTCTGTTCTCTAATCTTTTGTGCAATAAATTCACCTCAGCACTTACACATATCCAAACAGGTGTCGGCGTTGTCGACGGAGACACCCTCTCACACACATATTTGCCCTATCTCCTCCTTAGGGGAGCCTTTTATCTCAGACATGTCGACACACACGTACCGACACACCACACACACAGGGGATGCTCTATTTGAAGACAGTTCCCCCACAAGGCCCTTTGGAGAGACAGAGAGAGAGTATGCCAGCACACACCCCAGCGCTATATGACCCAGGAATCACACAGTAACTTAGTGTTAACCCAGTAGCTGCTGTATATATTGTTTTTGCACCAAATTTATATGCCCCCCTCTCTTTTTACCCTCTTCGATTGCAGGGGAGAGCCTGGGGAGCTTCTCTCAGCGGATCTGTGGAGAGAAAATGGCGCTCGTGAGTGCTGAGGAAGAAGGCCCCGCCCCCTCAGCGGCGGGCTTCTGTCCCGTTTCTGTGTAAAAATAATGGCGGGGGCTCGTACATATATACAGTGCCTGACTGTATATATGTATAATTTTGCCAAAAGGTATCTTAATTGATGACCAGGGCGCCCCCCCCCTGCGCCCTGCACCCTACAGTGACCGGAGTGTGCGGGTGTGCTGTGGGAGCAATGGCGCACAGCTGCAGTGCTGTGCGCTACCTTAAGTGAAGACAGGAGTCTTCTGCCGCCGATTTCGATGTCTTCTTGCTTCTGCTGCTTCTGTACTTCTGGCTCTGCGAGGGGGACGGCGGCGCGGCTCCGGGAACGGACGATCAAGGTTAGGTACCTGTGTTCGATCCCTCTGGAGCTAATGGTGTCCAGTAGCCTAAGAAGAGCAACTTAGCTGCAGTGAGTAGGTTTGCTTCTCTCCCCTCAGTCCCACGTAGCAGAGAGTCTGTTGCCAGCAGAAGCTCTCTGAAAATAAAAAACCTGACAAAATACTTTCTTTTCTAGCAAGCTCAGGAGAGCCCACTAGGAGCACCCAGCTCTGGCCGGGCACAGATTCTAACTGAGGTCTGGAGGAGGGGCATAGAGGGAGGAGCCAGTGCACACCAGATAGTACTAAATCTTTCTTTAGAGTGCCCAGTCTCCTGCGGAGCCCGCTATTCCCAATGGTCCTTACGGAGTCCCCAGCATCCACTAGGACGTTAGAGAAAACATAATACCACAAATCTATTCATCAATTTCAAATGAAAGCTAGTTTAACTAAATAAAAATATAAGAATAAGTATCTAAACAGTGAAAGGTACATGAAAGTGAATATGCTAGATGTAGTTTCTTGTTACATCTCTGTATAGACTTTGAACACAGTAGGAGCTGACGGCTGCCTCTCTTTGTGAGTTCTGGGGCTCATTTAGAGTTGTACGCATCTGTGCTCATAACATACACATGTGATAAAGCTAATTTATGGCGTATGTTAAGGGAAGTCCAATTCAAAAACCATAGCATCTGCACCAGGTGTACATTAGGTGAAACAAGCGTGTATACTTACACCATACCATATATTTTATGGTCGTAAATGTTAAAGCCACAGTATTGTAAACAATTTAGTAATGTAATGTACTGTCACATACATAAGAGAGTTTACGGTCTTGAAAGTGTAATTAAAAAATATGGAAGTCATATTTTGAGAAAAAGCCACGGCTGCTGCATCGTAGCACTTCACACTCAAACTCAGTCGCACACAGATGTAAAAATGTTGCACATCAATTTGATCAGTGCAGTCTAGCAAACAGTGTTTTTTCTCCCAGTTGTTTTATTTATGCAAAAAAGGATGCACATTTTATGTGAGCAAGACGCCAGGACCAGGCGCTCCGAGAGTGGCTATTTGGCGAGACTGAAGCCACAGTGAATGGTAGACATGAGAGAATCAGGATGATTTAATGGGTACAGTGGTAATGGGCTGCTAATGGTGTGCAATGGACTGTGGTGAGGGTGAGGCTGATATGCTGGGCAGGATGCTGCATATGTTGGGTTTTAGACTGTATGTGATGGGTGTACTGGACACAGGGCTGTAAGTGGTGGACAAACCACAAATAAACAAAATGACCTTCTGAGGAAGCCACTGAGATCAAGAGCAGCTGGAGAAACACATTAACGGATCTTGTTGGAGCACTACACTGTACCTGCTGGCATTGCCCGCTACACCACCAGATGGTGAGGCTGTCTTGCGACATTGTACTCCCGAAAAAGCTGCATCATGAAATGCTTTTTCAAAAGTAGGCAAGTATGCTGTGGACTGTTACTTTAACTCCTAACTGCAAAGGACTGCTTTTACTAACATTTATGTCATAGGAGACTGTTCTGCTCAGAAAGACAAGGCACTAATCTCTGAATTGCATGTTAACAATTTAACAGACGGAACATAAACATGGAAATAACTCTAGCACTAAATAACGCTATAGCACTATATCATATATTGTTGACTCTCATGTTTTAATAGATTATTTTAATTGTTGTTTTACGTTATATACCGGCCGGTGTGTATTTAGTAAAAAAAAAAATACCTGCTCCCAAGCACTACGCTCTTTTTCTTTTCTGTGTGTGGTAGGCATGGTGTCTGTTATTCACAGTATATTTCCCATGAAGTGTACTCTGAGTCTATTTCTCAGCATCACTTCAATTTTATTTATTGGATTTAAAGTATATATGTGCATTAATAACACCTTTGGAGCGCAACCTCGGTCTCTGCTTTAGGTTATCTCTTCTCTAAAACCAGCCGTGTTCTGATAGGAGATAATGAGAATGTGGCGCAGAGACAAAAAAGAATGGCTCTGTAGGTGTGGAAACTCTGAATGCAGATTTTACAACATTTAAACCAGTTATATGGATTGGAAAAATAGGATTTTAATTACCTACCGGTAAATCCTTTTCTCGTAGTCCGTAGAGGATGTTGGGGTCCACATTAGTACCATTGGGTATAGACGGGTCCACTAGGAGCCACTGGCACTTTAAGAGTTTAACAGTGTGGGCTGCCTCCTCCCACTATGCCCCTCCTACCAGATTCAGTCTAGAAACTGTGCCCGAGGAGACGGACATACTTCGAGAGAAGGAATTTACACAGATGGTGGCGAGATTCACACCAGCTCACACAAACAAAGCAAACCAAGCTAACTAGCCTAAAAACTCAGCAACAGCTGAATAACATTACTGAACCAAGAAATAACGCAGTACTTAACTAAGAGCAAAGCAGTACTGACCAAGTAACCACTGCAGGATAACGAAGCGCTGGGCGGGGGCCCAGCATTCTCTACGGACTACGAGAAAAGGATTTACCGGTGGGTAATTAAAATCCTATTTTCTCTTACGTCCTAGAGGATGCTGGGGTCCACATTAGTACCATGGGGATTTAACAAAGCTCCCAGAATGGGAGGGAGAGCGCAGAGGCTCCTGCAGAACTGATTGACCAAACCTTAAGTCCTCAGAGGCCAAAGTATCGAACTTGTAGAACTTAGCAAACGTGTTCGACCCAGACCAAGTAGCCGCTCGGCAAAGCTGTAAAGTCAAGACACCCGGGCAGCCGCCCAGGAAGAACCCACCTTACGAGTAGAGTGGGCCTTAACAGATTTTGAACACGGCAATCTTGCGGTAGAATACGCATAGTGAACCTGATCCAGCAGGACACCCAAAGTTTCTTAGGATCATACATGACAAATAGAGAGTCCGATTTTCTGTGACGAGAAGTCCTCTTCACACAAATTTTCAGAGCCCTTACAACATCCAGGGACTTTGATGGAATTGAGGATTCAGTAGCAACTAGCACCACAATAGGTTGGTTGATATGAAAAGCCGACACAACCTTTGGAAGGAACTGCTGACGTGTCCGGAGCTCAGCTCTATCTTCATGGAAGATCAAGTAGGGACTTTCACAAGAAAAAGCCCCCAACTCCGACACACGTCTAGCAGAAGCTAAGGCCAACAAAGTGACAGCCTTCCAAGTGAGAAACTTGACCTCAATCTCATGTAGAGGCTCGAACCAATCCAATTGGAGGAACTGCAACACCACGTTAAGATCCCAGGGAGCCGTAGGCGGCACAAAGGGAGGTTGGATGTGCAGAACCCCTATCAAAAAAGTATGAACCTCAGAGAGGGAAGCCATTTGTTTCTGGAAGAAAATGGATAAGGCCGAAATCTGGACCTTTATCGATCCTAAACGCAGGCCCATATCCACACCTGCCTAAAGGAAGAGGAGAAACCATCCCAGTTGAAACTCCACTGTAGGAAACTTCTTGGATTCACACCAAGAGACATACTTTTTCCAAATGCGATGGTAATGTTTAGACGTAACTCCTCTCCTAGCCTGTATCAGAGTAGGAATAACCTTGTTCGGAATGCCCTTCCGAGCTAATATCTGGTGTTCAACCTCCATGCTATCAAATGTAGCCGTGGTAAGTCTTGATAAGCGAACGGTCCCTGTTGCAGAAGGCCCTCCCGAAGAGGAAGAGGCCTCGGAGCTTCCAGCAGCAGATGCAGAAGATCCGCGTACCAAGCCCTTCTTGGCCAGTCCGGAGCAATGAGAATTGCCTGAACTCTTGTTCTCTTTATGATTTTTAGAACCCTTGGAATGAGTGGAAGTGGAGGACACACATACACTGACTGGAATACCCACGGAGTCACCAGGGCGTCCACCACCACTGCTTGCGGGTCTCTTGACCTGGAACAATACCTACGAAGCTTCTTGTTGAGACATGAGGCCATCATGTCTATTTGAGGTAGACCCTAAAGATTTGTCACCTCCGTGAACACCTCCGGATGGAGGCCCTATTCTCCTGGATGGAGATCGTGTCTGCTGAGGAAGTCCGCTTCCCAGTTGTCTACTCCCGGAATGAAGATTGGTGAGAGCGCCAGTGCTTGCCTTTCTGCCCAGAGGAGGATCCTTTTTACCTCTGACATTGCAGCTCTGCTCTTCGTTCCGCCCTGTCGGTTTATGTAGGCCACCATCATTACATTGGCCCTCATTCCGAGTTGTTCGCTCGTTCTTTTTCATCGCATCGCAGTGAAAATCCGCTTAGTACGCATGCGCAAAGTTCGCACTGCGACTGCGCCAAGTAACTTTACTATGAAGAAAGTATTTTTACTCACGGCTTTTTCTTCGCTCCGGCGATCGTAATGTGATTGACAGGAAATGGGTGTTACTGGGCGGAAACACGGCGTTTCTGGGGCGTGTGGCTGAAAACGCTACCGTTTCCGGAAAAAACGCAGGAGTGGCCGGAGAAACGGTGGGAGTGCCTGGGCGAACGCTGGGTGTGTTTGTGACGTCAACCAGGAACGACAAGCACTGAACTGATCGCACAGGCAGAGTAAGTCTGGAGCTACTCTGAAACTGCTAAGTAGTTAGTAATCGCAATATTGCGAATACATCGGTCGCAATTTTAAGAAGCCAAGATTCACTCCCAGTAGGCGGCGGCTTAGCGTGTGTAACTCTGCTAAATTCGCCTTGCGACCGATCAACTCGGAATGAGGGCCATTGTCCGACTGCACTTGAATGGAGTCGGACAATGTAATCTCTCGCTTGGAGAAGACCATTGTACACTGCTCTTAGTTCCAGAATGTTTATCGGAAGACTGGATTCCAGATTTGACCACCTTCCAACCCCGGAGACTTGCGTCCATGGTTAGAAGGATCCAGTACTGAATCCCGAACCTGCGGCCCTCAAGAAGGTGAGACATTTGCAGCCACCAGAGGAGTGAAATCCTTGCTTCTGGTGACAGACATATCCTCAGGTGCATATGTAGGTGAGACCCCGACCACTTGTCTAGGATATCCAGTTGGAAGGATCGAGCATGGAATCTTCCGTACTGTAGAGCATCTTAGGAGGCAACCATCTTCCCCAGAAGGCGAATGCACTGATGAACCGAAACCCAGGCTGGCTTCAGGACATCCCGGACCATTGATTGAATCACCAACGCTTTTTCCTCCGGTAGAAACACCCTCTTCACTTCCGTGTTGAGGATCATCCCCAGGAAAGACTATCTCCTTGTCGGTCCCAAATGTGACTTCGGATGAGTCATGAGAGCAATGGACTGCAATAAGGTCTCACTGGTCGACGCCTTTATCAGCAGATCGTCCATATATGGAATTATGTTCACTTCCTGTCTGCGGGGAAGAACCATCATCTCTGCCATCACCTTGGTGAACACCCTCGGTGCAGTGGAGAGACCGAATGGCAGTGACTGAAAATGATAGTGACTGTCTAACAGTGCAAACCTGAGATAAGCCTGATGTGGCAGCCAAATCAGAATGTGGAGGTACGCATCCTTGATATCCAGGGATACCAGAACCCCCCCCCCCCCTCTAGACCTGAGATCACCGCTCTCAAGGAGACTCCATTTTGAACTTGAAATCCCTCAGATAAGGGTTTAACGATTTCAAGTTCAAAATCGGTCTGACCGAACCATCCGGTTTCGGTACCATGAAAAGGTTTGAATAGTAACCCTTGTTTTGCATATGCGGTGGAACTGTAACGATGACCGCTGACCTTTCCAATTTTTGAATGGCTTCCTGTAGGACAGCCCTGTCTGTCAGTAACGCTGGCAAGCCTGATTTGAAGAATTGGTGAAGCGAGAGTTCTTGAAACTCCAGTCTGTACCCCTGGGATACAATATCCTGCACCCAGGGGTCCAGGCCGTATGACACCCAGACGTGGCTGAAACGTCTGGGCCTCGCACCCACCAGACCGTCCTCCAAGCTGTGTGGCCCACCGTCACGCTGAGGATTTTGAGGAACCAGAAGCAGGCTTCTGGTCCTGGGAGCCTGCAGGTGAAGGCTTTTGGGATTTTGCACGCCCACCTCTAAAGAAAGTGATAGGGGGCTTGGACTTTTTTGTTTTAGTGGTCCGAAAAGGACTGCGATGTGGATGAAGAAAAGGGTTTCTTCGTAAAAGGCGTAGCTGAGGGAAGAAACGGTGACTTACCCGCGGTTTCCGTGGAAATCCACGCATCCAACGCTTCCCCAAACAGAGCCTGACCTGTGTATGGTAGGTTCTCCACACTTCTCCTGAATTCCGCCGACCATTGGCGTAGCCAGAGTCCCCTGTGAGCTGAGACTGACATGGAAGATATCCGTGTATTCAGCGTACCCAGGTCCTTCATGGATTCCACCATGAACCCCGCAGAATCCTGTATGTTACGTAAAAACAGTTCAATGTCACTTCTATCCATTGTATCTAAGTCTTCTAGTAATGTGCCTGACCACTTTTCTATAGCTTTTGAGATCCATGCACAGGCAATAGTAGGCCTTAATACCACCCCTGAAGCAGTGTATATGGATTTGAGTGTAGTTTCAATCTTACGATCAGCCGGTTCTTTTAACGCGGTAGATCCGACGACAGGTAAAACCACTTTTTTGATAGTCTGGAGACAGAAGCGTCAACTATGGGTGGGTTTTCCCATCTTTTTCTATCCTCCTCAGGGAAGGGAAAAGCAACCAGAACTCTCTTGGGGATCTGGAATTATTTTCTCTGGGGTTTCCCAGGATTTTTCAAATAAAGCATTTAATTCTTTAGACGCAGGGAAGGTTAGCGAGGCTTTCTTATTGTCTGTGAAGTAAGCCTCCTCAACCTGCTCAGGTGGTGTGTCAGTAATGTTTAACACATCTCTAATGGCCTCAATCATGAGCTGCACCCCCTTAGCCAGGGATGCCGCCCCCCTCAGTACATCCCCATCACTGTCTGCTGTGTCAGAGTCGGTATCCGTGTCATCTTGCATAATCTGGGCAAGTGCACGTTTCTTTGGGAATATGTTAGGGGATTGAGAAGGAATAGGAACCTGACCAAACAGCCATAGAATTCTTTAAAACCTGAGTTTCTGTCTCAGTATGAGCTACCCTAGTAGAGATCTGAGATATCATTCCCTTAATAGAAGTCAGCCATTCTGGCTCATTAATAGGAATCTGAGACAATGCATTACATTCCTGGGTACATGGAATGGATTCTTCTGGAGACGAAATATCCTCTGCAGCATAAGACACAGAGTCCCTGGACATGGTTATGTGAGAAACATACACCACACTCACACAGGAAAATGTCAGACACAGTTTCCCCCAAGAACTTTCAGAGAAACACAGAGCTTAGAGCCAGCACACACACAGCGCTTAATAAGGTAGATATAACAAAATACCTGGTGCTGCCTGTGTACCCTTAATAGACTACACAGTAATTATACAGCCTTCCTCCCCTTCTACAACCCCTAGTACCGCACAGAATAGCTGGAGTCGTGTGGAGGGACAGCTCTCCCTGTCAGCGTCTCTGTAGCTGGATCTGCAGGGAGGAAAATGGCGCTGAATGCTGCTGGGTCCGCTCTGAGGAGAAGCTCCGCCCCCTGAAACATGGCGCTGCTTCCCGCTTTTACATCTTTATACTGGCCTGAGGTATGGTGCTGGCAGCGGTACCAAGGTTCCTGACAGCCTGAGTGACCAGTGTAGGGTATAGGCGCTGGCTCAGGGCGCCCCTCATAGCGCCGCACTGTGTACCGCTGAGCCTCAAGAGCGCAGTTAGTACCGCGCTCCCACCCTGTTGCCGCCATCTTCACATTGGCTCTCCGCTTGCCAGGGCGCCAGTGACTTACTCGCCACGGGAATCTTCTGGTTTTGTTAGGGGTTGGCGGCATGCTGCGGGAGTGAGCGGTCGCCTGGGACGGCTAACGATCATCACCCTCAGGAGCTCAGTGTCCTGTCAGCAGAGATAGTGGCCATTGACCTCTCAGGTTTGGACACTACCCCCCCCCCCCCCACCCCCCAAGTCCCTCGAAGCAGGGAGGCTGTTGCCAGCAGCCTCCATGTGCCTAAACTCTAATAAAAAAATAAAAACTAGAAAGACTCCTGTGGAGCTCCCCTAGCTGTGACCGGCTCCTCCGGGCACATTTTCTAAACTGAGTCTGGTAGGAGGGGCACAGAGGGAGGAGCCAGCCCACACTGTTAAACTCTTAAAGTGCCAGTGGCTCCTAGTGGACCCATCTATACCCCATGGTACTAATGTGGACCCCAGCATCCCCTAGGACGCAAGATAAATTAGTGTACCTTTTATATAACTATAGTGTTGAAAACTACTAGTAAATGTATTATTATCCTATACTTATACGTTACTTCTACAGAAAATACTTGCCCTTTTAAATATTTTGTCAATGTTGTCAAATTTCTTTGCCTCCTCTGGCAACTGTGATCTGATATCTCCACCGATAAATATACTCTCCAAATACATCCATTTTCGTTGCACAACCATCCACACCTGTAAATCAAACCAAACACAACGCTATTAAGAGTTTGGCACCAAAATAATTGGTTCTAGTGAAACAAAAAATATTTATTGCACTTACTTCGATAACTTCCCCAAATAGAGAGAGCATTTTCTCCCAGTGTTGTACAGTATTTAGAAAAGGGCCAACAAAGCGACTGCCAGAGATACTTTGTAGGTTCATAGCATTGTCATCAAGTATTTGCAGAATGTCATCAACAGATCCCAATATACTGCCACGGTCTTGAGTGCCTTTTATATATCGCTGCACAATAAATTTCATATTTTCCCAATTATCTACGATTTCTTTAACACCCTGTTTACAAAAATAACGCAAAAGCATATCTAGTTAAACAGATTAAAGAAACATATACAGTTAGGTCCACATATATTTGGACACTGATATAATTTTCAGAATTTTGGCTCTGTACGCAATAATAATGTGTTTGAAATTAAACAATGGCGATACAACTGAGGTGCAGACTTTCAGCTTTAATTCAAGGGGTTAAACAAAAATACTGTATGAAAAGTTTAGGAATTGCCGGCATTTTTATACACAGTCCCCTATTTTCAGGGGCTCAAATGTAATTGGACAAATTAACAGACTCATAAATAGAATGTTCATCTTTAATACTTTCTTGAGAATCCTTTGCTAGCAGTGACTGCCTGAAGTCTGGAACCCATGGACATCACCATATGCCATACTTGCCTACCTGACCCTCTCCATGAGGGAGAAAATGCTCTGTTCCTGGACTTTCCTGGTAATGTATGATTGCCATCACCTGTGGTGAGCTAGTGAATTGATAAGAAAGGTGTTTCACCACAGGTGATGGCAATCATACATTACCAGGAAAGTCCAGGAACAGAGCATTTTCTCCCTCATGGAGAGGGTCAGGTAGGCAAGTATGCGCATATGCTGGGTTTCCTCCTTTGTTATACTTTGCCAAGACTTTACTGCACATGTATTCAGTGTGTGTGTGTGTGTGTGTGTGTGTGTGTGTGTGTGTGTGTGTGTGTGTGTGTGTGTGTGTGTGTGTGTGTGTGGTGGTGGTGGTGGTGGTGGGGGGGGGGGCGTCTTTCTGCCTTTAGTTTTGGTTTCAGCACGTGAATTGTCTGCTCAATTGGATTGAGATCAGGTGTTGACTCGCCCATTACAGAATATTTGACTTTTTGCCTTAAAAAAACTCCTGGGCTGCTTTCGCAGGATGTTTAAGGTCATTGTCATCTGTACTGTGAAGCGCTAACTAACCAACCAACGTTGGTTAAATGTGGCTGAATCTGAGCAGACAGTATATCCCTAATATACACTTCTTAATTTATCTGGCTGCTTCTGTCTTCTGTCACATCATCACTAAACACTAGTGACCCAGTGCCATTGGAAGCCATGAATATCCATGCCATCACACTGCCTTCACTAAAGAAGGGTATAGAAATAGTTACGGATAGAAATAAAATTCTATATAAAAAAACGGCACTTAAACAGAATATAGTCTACAAAAGAAAACCTGACATGCTTGCAGATAAGGTGCTAAATTGCATAGTGTCTTGAACGCTGTATATTAAACGCGAGAGATGAGTAGGCTTAAACGTATATAAAATGAATAAAAAATGGCAGTGTGGGCTGAAGAATGTTATTATCTGTAAAGTATATCATGCATCACTTGCATGTAGTAAAATGCTTATTTAAAAGAAAAAAATTATTTAGGCAATCAAAACCAGCATGTGCTGAATAGCACAAAGTTCTAATTGTGGGCAAAGTCTCCTTGGTGAGTGTTGGCACTATTAGAAGACAATAATCATACCCAGTGAATGAGTTTGGAGCCACTGGTGGTATAAGGCAGACTGTTCACCGGATAACACTCTGCTGTCCTCCAAGGCAAAAACTTGGACATGGTTCAAGATCCAAAGGTATAGTCACTGTAACCACACCTCTAATACTGCAGATGTGTTTCGAGTGTCAAAGGCTCTTTATCAAGGAACGTTGTGAGATGCATACTGGTGACTCCTTTTATTACTGCTTCTGAGCTGTGAAACTGCGTGGACCAGATGTTCTCGGTGCCACTATTTCCAGTTAGCAGTAATGTTGGGAGATTCCGGTTGAAACTTTCCAAATCTCTTTGATCAAAGGGACAGGGGTTACCACTTTGGAATCTAAGAGAGACAGAATGGACTCTTTCCGTCCTATGGAGTTTCCGTCATCCAACAGAAAACCTGTTGTAAAGAAATGCCTCACTGAGGACCTAAGAGGTCTAGAACATATTACTTTGCTTCTCACTCAAGCGTCCAAAGTTGTTAGAGACAGCTACAGTATCTACCTCAGAATCCTCCAGGTGGGAATTAAAGCCGACATGCTGACAATATATCAGTGGGCTAAGGTGCATAGAAACATAGACTTTGACGGCAGATAAGAACCACTTGGCCCATCCAGTCTGCCCCTTTTTTTATCCTTTAGGTAATCTCAACAAGTTTTTATCATGTCCCCCCTTTCCCTTCTCTCCACCAAACTATACAAGATCTTTTAGCCTTTCCAGGTCAGTTTTGTGATGTAGGCCATGCACCATTTTAATTGCCCTTCTTTGTACACTCTCTAATGTATTTATATCCTTCTTGAGATATGGGGGGGTCATTCAGAGTTGATCGCTTGCTAGCAACTTTCTGCAGCGCTGCGATCAGGTTAAATCTCGGCAAAACTGCGCATGCGTATGCACCGCATTGTGCAGGCGCGTTGTACGGGTACAAAGAGGATCGGTGCTTGGCAATGGATTTAACGAAGAATCCATTAGCACAGCCAATCACAAGGTGATTGACATAAATATGGCGTTTGTTGGTGTCAACTGACCATTTTCTGGGAGTGTTTGGAAAAACGCAGGCGTGTCCAAGCGTTTGCAGGGCGGGTATCTGACGTCAATTCCGGGACCAAAAAGACTGAAGTGATCGCAGCGGCTGAGTAAGTCCAGAGCTACTCAGAAACTGCAAAAAACTTTTTTGTGCCGTCAGCTGCAAAAGCATTCGCACACTTGCAAAGCTAAAATACACTCCCCCATAGGTGATAATGTATGTCCACGATTGGTAGTCTGGGATCTTGGATTTCCCTTAGGCCGAAAGGAAGGACCCCTATGGTTTAGTTCAGCTGACAGTAAAAAAAAAAAAGAGGTCAACGTGACAACTGCTAAAGCAAGGACTGTCTCTAATTCAGGACCAGAGAGGACCTCCCCGTAAAAGCTTTTTAGACAGTTTGAACGTAGTTTGGGTTAAGGTGTTAACATAAACTGCCTCTACCAATGTCTCCGAGGCTGTATTAGGTGGGCATTGCTGTTGGGCAGAGAATGACATGTCTCACAAAGTGCCCCTGGTATGCACTTGTAGTTTTGGTCTGACACTTTTTACAGGCATATCATTTTGTCACAATTCAATTTTCAAGAATATCATTGGATGAAGTCCTGTTCCAGACACAGTCAAAGGTGTATAAATAAACAACTGTAGTTTAGATACTGAGCACACAATCCAATATACCAGTGGCTTTGAATAGAAATTAATCAAAGTCAATACACAATGATTAATAATATGCAACATTGATAAAGACGTCAATAAATGTCACACAGGATATATTAATATGATAAAGCAGTATAGTAAAATCCATACAGATAACATTATAATGTGGTTATGATAAGATAATTCAGCAACAGTCACATAGAAAACAACAGTATGTAGCTTTGAAAGTAGTATGGCAAAGACCACAAAATACATACACGGGACCTGATTCTGTGGTGAGAGTAAAGCAGCAAAAACACAGGGCAAGTAATTGTAAACCTGGACATACCATGTCGCACTGTCAAGGGTGCAAATTATTTTTATGCATGCAGGGTAAATACTGAGCAGCAGAGGCGTATCTAGGGTAGGGCGAGTGGGGCACGTGCCCTGGGCGCCTTGGCAGGCCCAGGAAAGGGGGGCGCCGCCGGCGTCCAGGGCATCATGCCCCACTCGCCCCCGTCAACCCTAAATGTGAGGGGAGGAGAGCGCAGCGTCTCTCCCTCCCCTCACCGCCGCTGCCAGCACTAGCAGCGCTGCCAGCAGCGCTGCTGTGTCCGGTCTCCGGCGTTAGCCAATCAGAGCTTGCGGACCGGCTCCTGATTGGCTGCCGGTCCGCGAGCTCTGATTGGCTAGCGAACCGGCGCCAGACAGCCGCCGGAGACCTGGAGCGGTGAGGGGAAGGAGAGGAGCTGCGCTCTCCTCCCCTCACATAGCAACAAGCGGCCAGTAAGTGACGGGGGGGGGGGTCCGGTGGCACGGGGGGTCCGGCGGCACAGTGGGGCATGTATCTGGCACCAAGTGGGGCTGGCACTGTGGGGCATGTATCTAGCACTGTGGGGCATGTAACTGGCACTGAGTGGGGCCTGTATCTGGCACTGTGGGGCATGTAACTGGCACTGTGGGGCAATGTATCTGGCACTGTGGGGCAATGTAACTGGCACTGTGGGGCAATGTAACTGGCACTGTGGGGCATGTAACTGGCACTGTTGGGCAATGTATCTGGCACTGTGGGGCATGTATCTGGCACTGTGGGGCATGTAACTGGCACTGTGGGGCAATGTATCTGTCACTGTGGGGCATGTATCTGGAACTGTGGGGCAATGTATCTGGCACTGTGGGGCATTGTAACTGGCACTGTGGGGCAATGTAACTGGCACTGTGGGGCATGTAACTGGCACTGTGGGGCAATGTATCTGGCACTGTGGGGCATGTATCTGGCACTGTGGGGCATGTAACTGGCACTGTGGGGCATGTAACTGGCACTGTGGGGCAATGTATCTGGCACTGTGGGGCAATGTATCCGGCACTGTGGGGCAATGTATCCGGCACTGTGGGGCAATGTAACTGGCACTGTGGGCCATTTTCAGTGGCCACACCCCTTCTGGAGCGTGGCCACACCCCTTCTGGTGTGTGGCCACGCCCATTTTTTGGCGCGCGCATATGCTTCTTTTTGTGTGTGTGGTTTTTTTTTGGTTTTTTTTTTGGGGGGGGGGGGCATTTTCCATCTTGCCCTGGGCTCCAAAAACCCTAGTTACGCCTCTGCTGAGCAGCTTTATATTCTTAACACAATTTAGATTTTAGTTTGGGCACATACCTCTCAAATCTAAATTTCTCTGCACATTTTAAAACTTTCCTTACTGTACTGCAACATGGTTTTGCCAATGTGCAAAGTTACTTGCTAGCTTTTGTTTTACTTCCTTCTCAGATTCAAGCCCACAATGTGGTTGCAAAATATATTAGCAAAGGCCCATATAGGAAAATGATGTGGCTTTTAAAACTAGAGTACTGTAAATATATGCAATATTATCCCCAAAGGATATACTTCTGAGAGAATATGTCCGAGTTAATAAACAGGGCTACCTACGTATTTCACTTTAAATAGCCAACTATATAGTATAGTGAGGTATAGAGTAGGATTGAGCTGAATGGGCTGGATAATTCCGCTGCAGAAGCAATTGAGACTGATGCTGATGCGGGCAGGGAGCATGGCTTTGTGGAAGTAACCCAGATTTTTGCAGGGTATCCGGACTCCAGGTCGACAACAAAAAGGTCGACACACCTTAGGTCGACACCAATTGGTCGACACACCTTATGTCGACATGGACAAAAGGTCGACATGGACAAAAAGTCGACAGGAACAAGGTCGACATGGAAAAAGGTCAACATGAGTTTTTCACAATTTTTTCTTTTTTGGAACTTTTTCATACTTAACGATCCACGTGGACTACGATTGGAACGGTAATCTGTGCCTAGCGAAGCGAAGGCACCATGCCCGAAGCATGGCGAGCGAGGGGACGTGGTGCACTAATTGGGGTTCCCGGTCACTCTACGAAGAAAACGACACCCAAAAAACATAAAAAACTCATGTCGACCTTTTTCCATGTCGACCTTGTTCCTGTCGACCTTTTGTCCATGTCGACCAATTGGTGTCGACCTAAGGTGTGTCGACCTTTTTGTTGTCGACCTGGAGTCCCAGACCCATTTTGCAGCTGTGGGGGGCAAGCCGAGCACTCTGTGATCTGTTGGCACGCCCTCCTGTCCTTCTCTCCAGGTGATTAGTTGCATCTATTCACCGCTGCTCTGCCATGGGTGAGAGAGTCTCCCAACGCCCCCCCCCCCCCCCCTCCACGAGACACCGCGATCTGTGGGTGGGACAGCGGGACAGTCCCAGAAAAAGATGACTGTCCTGCCAAAATCGGGACAGTTGTGACTGGGAGGTATGAGTTCTGAGGTAAATCCTTTGGCAGGCTTTCCTGTGGAGGGAACACACCAAGGAGTAGGGAGAGGCTAATAGAATGACTTCCAGCCCTAGGTTCAGCAGCCTGGGGGCTTTTATGTTACCAAGGTTGCCACGGCAACATTGGGGGTTAGTGGCAAACCAAGATGCCATTGAGCCCTCTTATAACAGTAGAAAGATCTGCAGCTTCATTTAAATAATCTGCTGACATCACAGGGAATTTCTTATGTGTGAACCTGCTGCTCTGGTGTTTGTTTCAGGAGCAAATTGCTCCTTTATTCCTTTTCATTTTTTAAATTGTTCTGAACTCTGAATCAGGCCCAATGTAAAGAGAGAACTTGTGCCTTACTAGACCCTTAATGAAATTGAATGTCTCTACCATATCACTACTGTCACTACTCACACAGTGCCAGCTCCGGGCCTACTAGCGCCCCAAGCGAGAAAATTTCGAATTACCCACACACACACACACACACACTTTCCCATGCGCGTGCTCCTGGAAAAGTGGGTGTGACCTCGCAACTTTATATTATCAAACTGTAAATAAACACATTTTCACGCCCCCTCTACACACACAATTAGCAGCCTTACACATAACGGCCACAGTAGTGTTTCTTACACATAATGTCTCCAGTATAGTATCAGATACACATAATGTCTCCAGTATAGTGTTAGATACACATAATGACTCCAGTAGTGCAGTGCCAGATACACATACGCCCCCAGTAGTGCCAAATACACATATGCCCCCAGTAGTGACAAATACACACACACCCCCAGTAGTGCCAGATACACATTATATGCCCCCAGTAGTGCAGTGCCAGATACACGTATGCCCCCAGCAGTGCAGTGTCAGATACACATAATATGCCTCCACATTGTCAGATACACATTATATGCACCCACATTGTCAGATACACATTATATGCACCCACATTGTCAGATACACATTATATGCCCCCAGCAGTGCAGTGCCAGATACACATAATATGCCCCGTGTCAGATACACATAATATGTCCCCACAGTGTCAGAAACATATAATATGCCCCCACAGTGCCAGATACACAGAATATGTCCCCACAGTGCCAAATACACACAATATGCCCCCACAGTGCCAAATACACACAATATGCCCCCACAGTGTCAGATACATGTGCCCCCACTGTGTCAGATACACATCATATGCCCCCACAGTGCCATATACATATAATATGCAACCACAGTGAAAGATACACGTGCCCCCACAATGCCAGATACACATGCCCCAGTGTCAGATACACATGCCCCCACAGTGTCAAATACACGTCACCACAGTGCCTGATACACGTGCTCCCCACAGTGCCAGATACACATGCACACCACAGTGCCAGATACACGTGCCCCCCAACAGTGCCAAATACACATAATATGCCCCCACAGTGCCAAATACACATAATATGCCCCCACAGTGCCAGATACACATAATATGCCCCCACAGTGCCAGATACACATGCCCCCCACAGTGCCAGATGCTCCCCACAGTGTCAGATACACATGCCCACCACAGTGCCAGATACACGTGCCCATCACAGTGCCAGATACACGTGCCCCTCAGAGTGTCAGACACATGTCTACCACAGTGCCAGATACAAGTGCCCCATATAGTGCTGCTTACTGCCGCCGGCCTCGACCGGCTGCTCCCGGGCTACCACCGCCTCCGCTCTCTGTGTGAGGGGAGGAGAGCGCAGCCGCCGTTCAGTCAGCCAGACAAAGCTTGCGGTCCGGCATCAGCGGACGCTGTCGGTCCGCAAGCTCTGATTGGCTGCTAGACCGGTGGATAATTTAAAATTGCGGCCAGCTACCGGCCACCCTTTGGAGTTGGCGCCCAGCGTGGTCGCTCCTAAGGAACGTTCCTGGAGCCGGACCTGTACTCACATATAAATGGCAAAATAAAAATGCAGTTTTGTACAAAGTGTCAGTGCTTTCCAAACATGACCTAAGTATTCTTACCTTCTCTATGCTGAGCTCCTTAACTGCTGAAGCTACAATCTCATTGATGACTTCTGGATACTTGTGTAATTCCATGGCAAACATATTTTCTAAGGTGAAAGTATCAGGGTTCATATCAAAACTTGTACCTGTTTTGGCCATCAAGTCTTTCCAATGCCTGCAAGACAAAACAATATAAAATACATTTATGTATTTTTACAATATAAAATACATTGCAAAACCTGCTTTTGAAACGGTTCTTTAAACGGTTCTTAAAACGGGTCTGAGCAGTTAAACCCCCTTCACATCACATGTTGTAACCAGTATATTACCATTTCATTACCGTTTTGGTACCTTTCACACTGAACTTGTTTCACCCATACAAAACAGTGGTTGTCATTTTAAATGTTTATTTCCTGCTTCTGCCTGGTGAGATCACACATGGAGACAGCCTATCACCTTCTGGGGCTTGCAAATACCGTTTCAGACCCTTTCACACTGCACAATTAAACGGGTCTGAAACGGTTAGGACCCTGCTTTTTTACCGTTTCAAAATACCGGTATTTTGTAAACGGTAAATTGAAGGTGACCATTTCACATCGCAGCTCGAACCGTTTAGGAAGCCAGTAAAAACGGCAAATTACCGGGTACAAGCTGCGGTGTGAAAGGGGTATTAGGTAAGTAATGTCCTGGCATCTGTTCCATCAGTACGGGATGCAGTCAAAATGCTGGCGGTCAGGATCCATGACCGAAAGACTACTAGGAAACAGGTGGTTTGTGTCTTTAGTAACAATCATGCTGAGCTGTGAAATCATAGTGGTAATAAAGATATGCACATAGAAAACCTGTATAACAAAGCAGCAGATTGAAAACCTTTATACAAACTGCATTTATATAGATATCCCTAAAAGAGCACCTTGGGGCCTATACAAAGTGGAACGCAATTTGTCTATAGTTTCTGTAAGAACTAAATATGTATTCGTCCGTATGCTGCACTGTACGTTTCTCTGCGGCTAGGCAGAATCTATCAGTATGCTTTGTTTCATAGCTGACATTATCAGTGTGTGCCCTTGCACCAGTCCTATTCTTGATAGAATACGTGTATTTCTTATAAATACAGCTTTACATAGCAGCATAGAAATTCTGTTTACATACCCTCTCTGTACTTAGTATACGTTAGTAGCTCCATTACAGCCTAGGTATGCCTACTCAGCTGCAAGCAGTTATGTGACTGACATGCATACGGCTCTGCATTGATCAGTAGTCATGTACATTTGGTTTCTGAGCTTGCGCAGTGCGCAAAATATGCAGGAATCATAACACAAAACAGAATTGTATTCAAGTCTGCATCAACCCCTATGTGTTTAATATAAAGCAAGTGCCATTTTCCCCATAGAGAGAGAGAGAGAGAGAGAGAGAGAGAGAGAGAAAGAGAGAGAGAGAGAGAGAGAGAGAGAGAGAGATACAGTATATATATTGGCAGAGCTACTATAACATTGCAAAATAAAAGCTTTAAGCAAGGTTCAAACCTGTCTCTGAGTGCTTCATTCTTTAGATCAAGAAGTAAAGGAATGGAGTCTTTGAACTCCTTCATTTTGGACTCTAGATAAAAAGCCACTGGCAGACTGCGGATTTCTTTTGGGAGCTTTCTGAAAGTTTTGAGAAAGCCATCAATCCCATCTTGGAGAATCTGAACATTTAAATTTGCCCAGAGTGTCTGCGACCATTCTTCTTTGGCAACCTTAAAGAAAAGTGACACATACTTTGGTTACTTTAGAGAACGGGAACGTTATAACTTACACAGTAATCATGATTCAATGTCATTAACTTCTTTTACTATACTTTATCTAGTATTCCCCTTTGAATATATTTTGTCTTACCGTATTTTTCTTCTTAAAATAAATGTGCTAAAATCAATATACATTTAATACGAAGTGTTTATGCTGTAAGTGTACTTTACAGTTGAAAAGCAACAAGTCACCTAACATACTATTTCATCTTAATGCAATGCGCCATTGTACAGTACCCAACTACATTTGAATTTATTTTGCCTTCTTTAAAATTAATAAAACAGAGCTAAAATAAATCCCAGGGTTTAATAAAGCAAATTAAAGTGAACCTATACTTTACTAACAAACCTTTTGCGCACTGTAGATATCATACACTTGTCGCAAACCCTTCATTTCTTTTTGCACTTGTAAGAGCTCAGAATACATGGTTATAGGAAGATCAAAAAGTTTTTCTGCGTTGGCCAGCTCCTGCCGGTTCTTCTCATAATTCACCAGCTCTTTTTCATATGATACAAGGATCTGCAAACCTGCAAGCATTCAACAGTACAATGTGATTATATCCGCGTAGTCATGCATATGTCCCCTAAGTTATCAAACATGTTTTAAAATAAGTATTACACTTGACGTAAACTTTCTATTAATTATGTATAATATTTAGTAGGGATGTGGTAAAAGTAGTCAACATTCACAATGTAAATTTGACATTATGCCCACACGTGAAATGTCGACATTGACAGATTAGGGTCTTGTGCATTTAGGCCCCAACTTTAACCATTATTGCTGCCTAACCCCAACACTATTATGAGCTGTCAATATAAAAAAGGAGACTTATGGTAGACTTACCATTGTTAAATCTCTTTCAGCGAGGTACATTGGTTCCACAGGGAAACATCAGGGAACATCAGGGGGGGGGGGGGCGCAGGCACTGGAGTTCAGTTTCTTTAATCAGTCCAATTGCAGGAGCAGGTAAAAGAGAAGGCAGATGTTAGTCACATAGAACCACATTCTCACGACAGGAGAAGGGACCAGCGGCTAATGCCATACATACCCATAGAAGCTAGGTCTGTCAGGGTGGGTGCCCTGCGTAACCAATGTACATCGCAGAAAGAGATTTAACAAAGGTACTGTAAGTCTACAATAAATCTCCTTTTCTGCAACGAGGTACATTGGTTTCCACAGGGAAACATCACGGATGTCCTAAAGCAGTTCCTCATGGGAGGGGACGCGCTGTAGCGGGTATGAGAACCCGGCGTCCAAAGGAAGAATCCTGGGAGGCGGAAGTATCTAAGGCATAGAACCTAATGAACATATTCACTGAGCCACCTTGCACAATTGTTCAGTGGACGCGCCTCGGCGGGCCGCCCAAGAAAGTCCAAAAGACTGAGTAGAATGGGCTTTAATAGCAGCCTGTGCATAGGCTTGTGCAATCACCATTCTAATCCATCTGGCCAAGGTTTGCTTATTCGCAGGCCAGCAACGTTTGTGAAAACCAAAAAGTACAAAAAGGGAATCTGACCTCCTGATAGAGGCAGTCCTCTCCACATATATACGGAGAGCCCGTACCACATCCAAAGACCGCTCTTTGGAGGACAAACCAGAAGAGATGACACCTCTTGGTTAAGGTGAAAAGATGACACCACCTTAGGTAAATAACCAGGGCGAGTTCTAAGAACTGCCTGGTTACAGTGAAATATCAGGAAGGGTGGACGACAGGACAAAGCGCCTAGGTCTGACACCCTCCTAGCAGAGGCAATAGCCAGTAGGAACAGGACCTTGACTGTGAGCCATTTAAGGTCCACTGACTCAAGAGGTTCAACTTGAGTCAGTGGACCTTGCAGAGACTCTTGCAAGCCATTCAGGACAACAGACAGATCCCATGGAGCCACAAGAGGGACATAGGGAGGCTGAATCCGTAAAACACAGAGTGAAAATATGAACGTCAGGAATAGACGCAATTTTACTATGAAACCACACCGACAAGGCAGAGATATGAACCTTGAGGGAGGCCAGACGAAGGCCTTAGTCCAGGCCTTGTTACAGAAAAGCAAAAAGTCTGGAAGTTCTGAATTTGTATGCATCGTAATTCTTAGCAGCACACCAAGTGAAGTAAGAATTCCAGACCCTGTAATATATCCTTGCAGATTCCATTTTTCGGGCCTTCAGTATCGTTTGGATAACCGCCTCTGAGAATCCTTTGGCCCTCAGGAGTGATGCTTCAAGAGCCACGCCGTCAAAGCCAGTCTGGACAGGTCCAGGTAGACACAAGGGTCCTGATCGAGGAGGTCTGGGCGTTGAGAATGTAGAAGAGGACGCTCTATGGACAGACCCTGCAGGTCTGAAAACCAATGCCATCTGGGCCATGCTGGAGCGACTAGAAGTAGTATTCCTCCTTATTGTTTGAACTTCCGTAGTACCCTGGGCAGCAGTGACACTGGAGGGAACACGTAGAGCAGCTGTAAATTCCATGGAATTGCCAGCGCATCCACGTACGCTGCTTGAGGATCCCTGGTCTTGATCCGAAAACCGGAACATTGTGATTGTATCGAGACGCCATCAGGTCTACACCTGGTAGGCCCCACTTGTTCACTAGGAGTTGAAAGACTTCCTGATGAAGACTCCACTCTCCGGTGTGCACGTCCTGACGACTGAGGAAATCACCCTCCCAGTTGAGGACTCCCGGAATGAACACTGCTGATATAGCTGGCAGATGGCGTTCCGTCCAACGAAGGATTTTATGACACTTCCATCATTGCCATGCGGCTTCGAGTACAGCCTTGATGGTTTATTTACACCACCGTGGTAGGCGTTGTCTGACCGTACTTGAACAGGCCTGTTCTGTATCAGAGGCAGGGCGAGAGACAAAGTATTGAACACTGCCCGCAATTCCAGAATGTTTATCGGGAGGAGTGATTCCTCCATGGTCCACCGACCCTGGAAAGAGTGTTGCTCCAACACTGTGCCCAAACCCCTCAGACTGGCGTCCATAGTCAGTAGGACCCAGTTGGGGATCAAGAAGGGACGGCCCCTGCTCAACTGCTGGTCCTGTAGCCACCAGGTCAGCAACAGACGAACCTCCGGAGTCAAGGAGATCATGTGAGACCTCACCCGATGAGGCAGGCCGTCCCTCTTGGAAAGGATTAACCTCTGTAGAGGGCGGGAATGGAATTGAGCGTACTATACCATGTTGAAAAATGACACCATAAGGCCCAGTACTGGCATCGCCGAATGTATCAACACTCTTGGGTGAGAGAGGAAGTATATGATCCTGTCCTGAAGTTTCAGGACCTTGTCTGGAGGCAGAAACAGCCGTTGACTGTGTGTGTCCAGTAGTGCCCCCAGGTGCACCATGCTCCGAGCAGGGACCAGCCAGGACTTCTTCCAGTTGATGAGCTACCCGTAGGCTTGTAGGAAGTTTACCTTCAGTTGTAGATGACTGAGGAGGACATCGTGGGAGTTTGCCAGAATCAGCAAGTCATCCAGAAACGGCAGGATCCTGACTCCCTGGCGAGGGAGATGAGCCGTCTTCATGGCCATAACCTTGGTGAAGATCCGAGGGGCCGTGGCCAGTCCAAACGGCAGAGCCTGGAATTGATAGTGAAGTTAGCCAATAGCAAACCGAAGATATTGCTGACGCAATATGGCAATAGGTATATGCAGGTAAGCATCTTGTATATCCAGGGATGCCATATAGTCTCCGGGTTCCAAAGCCAGTACAATGGAGCGCAGTGTTTCCACACGGAACTTGGACACTCTCACAAACTTGTTCAGTGATTTGAGGTTGAGTATAGGTCAGAAAGACCCATTGGGTTTCGGGACTAGAAACAGGGTCGAGTAGTATCCTCTGCCTCTCTGGGACAGAGGTACCGGCACTACCACTCCTATATCCAGGAGGGAACAGACAACCATTTGTAGAACTTGCGCTTTTAACGGATCCGAAGGAATAACCATTGTGCAGAACTGGCGAGGGGGACGTCTCTTGAAAGAGACTGCGTACCCCCGAGAGACAACTTCTCGCACCCATGGGTCTGAAGTGGTCATTAACCAGCCCTGGGTGAACCGTAGAAGTTGGCCTCCCACCCTGGGGTCCCCCATGGGAAGGCCTGTCCTGTCATGCAGCAGGCTTGTCGTGTTTAGAAGCAGGCTGACAGGCAGCCCAGGATTGTTTTGCCTTGGGCTTAGTGGTTTTTGGAAGCACAAGATAATCTCGAGTATGCCTGACCTTCGCTTTCCCTTAAGGCCAAAAGCAGGGAAAAGTGGTGCCTTTTGCCTTTTGTGCAGAAGGAGTAGCATTTGGGAGGACCAATGGGATCGTGGTCACGTGATTGAGGATTTGAGTCACGTGTGTTAAGAACGTCCTTCTAAATTCTAGAAACAGCATCGAGTACTTCCCAAGAAGGGAACAACAGAATCTCCGATCACGTGACCGGGATCACGTGCTTCAGTCGGACCAATGGGATTGTAGCAAATCCGGATCACGTGCTACACAGTATCACGTGAACGGCTTTACTTGAATTTAGTTTTATGTTCAATTACAGTATCAATACTCGTTTTAGGGTGAGATTCACCTTGATGGAAGGAGTAGAATGTTATGATACTAACTATGTTTTTAAACGTATATTTTTAGACGGTTTGCTGTGTTTTTAATTAAGCACTGAACAGGTGCAGGTTATCAATCTATTAAGAAGGGTATAAATAGACACCTAATATACACTGAACTTATGCTCCTGAGGAAGCTGGATCACTCTGTTGCCAGCGAAACGCGTTGAGCCTACTCACCTACCTGGACACCACTCTCTGACATTACATTGGGACTCTGATACTTTTGGCTACAATTGGACACTGTTCCTATCACTGGGAAATTACTACAAATAAAGACCGATCCACACCTGCAGCTAGCAATGGACTCTTCCTAAAGCTGATGCCATCATATACGTCTAATGTGGAACTGGTAATTATTTCTGCTACCGTGAGTGCCATCTGGAGTTTGTCCTAGCCTTAATAACATATGTCTCAGAGAAGAGTGGACTTTTAATATATCTCATCCAGGGAGAGATTATGATCACAAGTGTTATCTATCAGATAATAGGAATCGATTCCTGTTTTTTAATGGTTTAATAAATTGTTATTTTTTTATTCAGCAATCGTCTTTTTATAATTTGTACAGCCAGCGCTGGTATCCTGTGTCTTTTCTTTTTTGGTCTATTGGGGAACTGACCATCCCCTTACCAGCTGCTGCTGACTGCGCACTTACATATTCTTTATTTCTTTATAGCATTTGGGAGAAAGGCAGTCATAGCAGCCGCCAATTCAGACCCAATTTTTAATTAGGTATTCCCCAAAGAAGATGTTTTCAGTAAAGGGGAATACCTCCAAGGACTTTTGGAGTCCAGTACCACCTTCCATGACCTCAACCACAGAATATTGCGAGCCAGGACAGACGTATTCGACGCCTTGGCAACTAACACACCTGCCTCAGTGGACACCTCCTGGTGTAAAAAAAGTGGCGGTGGTATTGTGAGACAGGGAATGCCTGGCATTGTCAGATATATCCTTGGGCAGCTCTTCCTCTAATGCCTGATCCAGTCATCAATCTATTTTACAGCACCAAGAGGACGCAATCATGGTCTATGTACAACGCCTGTAAGGGAGTAACAGACTTCAGGCATCCCTCCACACGCTTACCTGTCGGTTCCTACAGTGAGGGGACAGTGGTGACAGGCAGAATGGATGACACCCGAGATGGGTGACACATGAATTCAGTAGCAGTGAATCACCTAATTATTATATAACTCTGCAGGGAGAGGATATCGAGCTAATGCCCGTTGTAGACAGGGGGAATGTCTTCCCTGGATTAGACCAGGGGTCTTGTCAGATGTACACATAATGGTCAGATTGTGGCAACAGAGCTTAAATTACCCTCTGACGTGTGAACATACCAGTTTGCTTAACCATAGTAGGGGAATCCTCTTATCATCAGTGATTTGTAGGATTTCCTTACCAGTAACCACAAGGGCATTGGTATCATTTAGCAATGGAAAATCCTTGTCAGAAACACCTAATATAGGTACTGACAGGACAGCATGTTCCCCCTCTCTTCAGACAAAATATCTGAGAGATTATTGAATAGGGATGGAGGAAGCAGCCCGCTTAGATGACCCAGATACACGAGAGTGACCTGGAATATGGTTTTGCCTGACCAAGGAATGAGTCATACACTACAACCTTTGAGGCAAAATTTTCCCGCCCAAAGCGGAGTAACCATAGGGACATTAGTGACTGTAATGTTACAGGTGGTCCCATAGGGGGCAAAAAGTGTTCAACTAGAGTACCCAATAGGTTTGAGAATGCAGCCCAGGTTGGTTCCTGATTGGTTACAGGAGCTGCGGACTGACTGGGAGACGTATGGGACATAGTACACAGACCATCATACAAAACTTCCCCCTCAGGCAAATCCGTTGCGCATGCTCTGCAAGATGCAGAAGCGTCCCCAGATTTACTGCCCTACATATTAGACATTATACACAAATGCAACAGAGAGAGGTTTAGTACGATGAAGCCAGACAGAGTACAATACCTGCGAATAAATCCTGTAGCATGTAACTGAGCACCCAGTACACAACACCTGCAAATAAATCCGGTACTAGGTGACTGAGTACCAAGTACACAACACCTCCGAATAAATCCGGTATTATGTGACTGAGTATACAGTAGAATACATGTAATAGGTAAATACTGTGACGCACTATATATTGACCCAGACGCACCTAGTCCCCTAGGGTACAGTATACAGTGATAGATATATCTGGGATACACCGCAGCGAAATCACATAGCAGATACAGGCACACATAGTCACGTTTACAATACAGATAATTATTTTCATGACAATAAAATTGCATTGATTATATATATATATATATATATATATATATATATAAAACCAAGCGCGGTCTGAGACCGGATGTATATATCAGAATACTCGTACAATATATTCTGGAACAGGTACACTTGTTCTTAACTAACACTTGTTCTTCACTAACGCTGTCTTAATATCAACATGTACTGTAGACTACTTAAGTGTTGGTAAAACCACGGCACTGATATACAGGCGGGTTTACAAAGGAGACCTTGCCCTGCAGTCCCAGAGACCAGTCGCAGCTATTCTTATAAAATGGCACCCAGCATTTCAGTCAGGGAGTGAGGGAGAGTGTGAGGCAGCTCCATTGCGGGAACACCACTGGTAGATGGCGCCCTGGGCCGGGGAAAGGGCTACAGGTCAAGCGCCTTCTCCTCTGTGCTGGACTTAACTACCTGGTACTATGGAGTCTTAATAAAGTGGACATTAACATATCCGACCTGTACTCCTCTGCTCTGGTGGATATAGTGGGGTCCCTGACCAGTTACAGTGTCCACGCCAGCATTGCAGTCCGTCTCCTAGACTGCGACCGTGTGCCTAGAGCCGACGCGTCTCCGCCGCAAGTACCCGGGAAAAGAGCCAGCGGGAGTATGCGACGCCGCTGGGGAGGTGACGGAGCCGCAGCACAGAATGTCACCCTGACATGTAAGTGCTTCTGCCCTTGAAGTCTTCTTAAAAAGCTTTTCAGGGCTGCTCCAGTGCAGCCCCCCCTGTTAAGTGACCTGCCCTACAGGGCACCAACTCGAAACTGAGCTCCAGTGCCTGGAGGCAGAGTTATAGAGGAGGCCCCAATGCATCCTGGGACAGTCAAAAGCTTTAGCCTGTTGGTGCCTGGCACGTTCGACTGGAGCGGCCGCGCAGGGCGCCGGGTTTTTATGGGCAGCTGGGCATTTCTAATGTGGTGCAAG
The DNA here is from genome assembly GCF_028390025.1 of Pseudophryne corroboree. Taxonomy (NCBI): domain Eukaryota; kingdom Metazoa; phylum Chordata; class Amphibia; order Anura; family Myobatrachidae; genus Pseudophryne; species Pseudophryne corroboree. The sequence goes on along the minus strand of NC_086444.1, from coordinate 316,333,783 downwards.
CCATCAGCCAATCAGAGCTAGCGGACTGGCAGCGGCGGCTCCTGATTGGGTGCCGGACTGCAAGCTTTGATTGGCTCTCAAACTGGCGCCATATTTGAGATGCTGGCCGCTGGAGATGGTCACGGGAGACTGGAGAACCGCAGAGTCTGACCTGGACACATCGCAGTTAGCCGGGGTGATGAGGGTGGGGTGTGGAGTCAGTCGCCGCCTGGGTGTATTGTCCGATAGTTGCGGCGGTGCCTGGGAGGTCGGAGCTGGGGCTCTATCAATCCCAGCAGTCTCCATCTGCCTGCCCCAGTGCCCAATAACCCCCAGACGAGCCCACTCCGTGCACCGAGGGGCTTCCCAGCAGCCACATCCCTGGACCCTGACTATTTCCAGTGTACAGGCGGGGCCGGGAGGATTACCTGGGTCAGCAGGAGGAGTGCTGCCCACCGTCAGAGGGAGCCGAGAGGCTATGTTTCATAATGAGTAAGGCTGTGGCGCTGCCAATGTGACTGGTTCAGGTGGCAGCGGCGGCGGATACCTGCAGATCCTGTCCTCGTCTGGCCCACTGCACCATCACCAGCAAGGACTCTGCTGCGGAGCAGCACCACCAGGCAACTACCAGCTTCCTCTACTCCCCACCACATGGACCCGGCACCAGAGCCAGCTGCAGCCTACACTGGGGCGCCCTCCGGTAACCACTGTTACACCCCCTGCTCTTATACTTCCACTGTCCTGTGTATAGTGTGCTACATGTCTGTGTCCTTCTCACTGTCCTGATGTGCACCAGAGCTTTCCTCCCCTACATGTACAGCTTATATATATGTGTGTATTGGGGAAAGGATCCGACAATGCAGTATTTTTAAAGTCGGATTGACATTGTCGGAACCGGGGCCAAAACCTGTCGGATTTGGCCGCGGAGTCCGACAGAACACGTGGATCCATGTCCACTCCGCCAATCCATGTGGTTTCCGACAAGTCAGAATTGACGACTTGTCGGAAAAACAGCAGCCCCTTTGAATAGGTCGGACAAGTTTCCGACCTAAAAAAGTCGGAAACTGCCGTCTTTCCGACAAGACGGCAGTTCCGACTACAACTGAATACCCCCCATAGACTAATTTTCAGCAAAAAAGACGCACAATGCTAGAAGATCCTCGCGTGACTTGGCGTGCCAAGAGGAGCTGTTTGGCGTGACTGCAGCAAAGACGTATGAGGACATATCTGTATGTATAGTAATGAGATAAATCATTACCATGCAGTAAATTGTGGGGCAGATTTATTAAGCCTGGTGAAGTGATAAAGTGGAAGGCGATAAAGCACCAGCCAGTTAGCTCCTAACTGTCATTTTTCAAACCCTGCCTGTAACATGGCAGTTAGAAGCTGATTGGCTGGTACTTTATCACCTTCCACTTTATCACTTCACCAGTCTTAATAAATCTTCCCCGGTGCCACTCCATCCCCACCTACTTGCACCAAAATCCTTGGTCAGCTCTGAGGTGATGGAGGTCACCTCCGCTTTGTTTTTTGTTTTTTTTTTTAATATGGTACCATTCTGTTATGCACACCAGTGCCTGCAGGAATGTACTGGTGTCTGAACTGTTATGCACACCAGTGCCTGCAGGAATGTACTGGTGTCTGAACGGATAGGGATGCAAAACAAATGAACTCACAGACAGATTGGGGGATATGACATTACGTACACAGAAGGTGATAGGGTAACAAAATAAACACAAAGTGAACAGAGAAGCCCAGAGGCTAAGAAACTGGGTGTCTCCCTATTATTAGGAATGCTCAGATGAAAAAAGCAAGATGTTGTGTTTTAATACGTAGAGAACCCGAAATGCTGTTGCTAAGGGCAACAGCAAAACCCTAAAGGGTTACCAACGGGTGTGGCAGTAAACTCCTTGGTCAGAGATGGAATGATAGACACAAGGAGAGTCTCCACAATCCTAATCCTCACTTGCAGTGCACAGGTTCAGCTTACTGCCACTAAACTGAATACCTGAACACCTTGCACAGTGAGACAGGATTTAGGCAGGCAGTCTGAGAATACAGCCGCAAACCTGCTAAGTTCACAGAGTAGCAAAAGAACCCCAGCAGGTTAAACGACTGACTCCAGTCTTACTGCTAGGTCTGGATTGGCAGAGTGTAGTACCAAATCCCCAGGCCTATTTGCAGTAAGCAACAACAAATACAAAGCTACACAGTACTGGCTAACTTTCAGGAACTGACTAACCAACAAAGATTCAGCAGCATCTGCTTAACCTGAGAAGAGGCCTTATAAAGCAGGTGCTGTCCACGCCCCACTCAGACCTCACAGACTGTGAGCACAAAAACCAGCACCGGATCCCCTGCCGTGCACAGATCCCGTAACCACTGCACAGCAAAAGACCCGAACCGGAGTATCAGCTGCGCTCAGGTTACTCCGCTAGCACTTGTCTCCCGGTTGCCATGACGACGTGGCAGCACAGGGCAGGAGACCCTAACAGTACCCCCCCCTCTGACGAGGGGTCAAAGAACCCCTACCACCGGGTTTATCGGGGAACTGCGAGAAGAAAGAGCGTATCAGTCTGGGGGCATGAAGATCACAACTGCGCACCCACGACCGCTCCTCCGGGCCATACCCCTTCCAGTGCACCAAAAATGACAGCCGACCCCGAACCATCTTGGAGTCAAGAATCCTTTCAACAACAAACTCCTTCTGGCCACGTATCAGAAGAGGAGAAGGTCTTCCACTGGAAGAAGAATTACTAATCGCCCGTTTTAAAAGGGAACAATGAAATGTTTTATTGATACCCAAAGAACGGGGCAGGTCTAACTGAAATGCCACCGGATTGATTACCCTGGTGATCTTATAAGGGCCGATGAACCGGGGGCCTAACTTATGAGATGGCTGTCTCACCTTCAAATTCTTGGTAGACAACCAGACGAAGTCTCCTAATTTGAAGCTGCAGGGTCTTTTCCGCTTATCAAAAACCCTTTTGGTCACTAATGACACAGACACAAGGGCTTTCTTCACTTTCCTCCAAATACCTCTAAGGACAGAAACCACAGAGGAACCACCAGGCGTGGAGTCCAGGGGGTCAAAAGAATTGGCCTTAGGATGATGCCCATACACACAAAGGAAGGGAGAGATCCCTGTAGCAGAGTGAGCCGCGTTGTTATAGGCAAACTCCGCCATGGACAGATGAGCAACCCAGTCAGTCTGACACTTGGAGACATAACACCTGAGGAACTGCTCCAAGGACTGGTTCACCCTTTCAGTCTGCCCATTAGACTGCGGATGGTAGCCTGAAGACAAGCTGACAGAAATCTGGAGATCGGAACAAAATGCCCTCCAGAATTTGGCCACAAACTGGGATCCGCGGTCAGAGACCACATCAAGTGGCAACCCGTGGAGACGCATAACATGCAGCATAAATGATTCAGACAGGCGTCTGGCCGATGGCAGCCCAACCAGTGGAACGAAGTGCGCCATCTTCGAAAACCTGTCAACGACAACCCAGATGGCTGTCATCCCCGAGGATTTGGGCAAGTCCACCACAAAATCCATTGAAATGTGGGTCCATGGCTTAGATGGGATAGAGAGTGGATGTAATGGGCCAACAGGAACCCCTCTAGGAGTCTTATTTCGGGCACAGATGTCACATGCCCGAACCCACTGATCCACATCATTAGCCACCGAGGGCCACCACACCGCCCTAGATAGCAACTCCCGAGTTCTGGCAATACCCGGGTGACCTGCCGACCGGCATGGAATTCCAGGAACACTCGCTGTCTTAACCTAGGAGGCACAAACAAAAGACCTACCGGAAGGTCTGGAGGAGCCTGCTCCTGTGCTCTAAGGACTAATGACAAGAGGTCCTGGGTAATGCCCACTTTAATACATGATGGGGACACAATGGGCAACGGCTCCTCGGTGGTCTCCTGGATTGGAGCAAAACTCCGCGAGAGCGCATCAGCCTTGATGTTTTTTGACCCAGGGCGATATGTTATCAAAAAATTAAAGCGAGCAAAAAACAAAGCCCATCGTGCCTGCCTGGCATTGAGACGCTTCACTGACTCTAAATATGCCAGATTCTTATGGTCGGTGAGAATTGAGACCACAAACTTAGCCCCCTCAAGCCAGTGTCTCCACTCCTCGAGTGCATCCTTAATAGCCAACAATTCCCGGTTACCCACGTCATAATTCATCTCGGCAGGCGAAAATTTACGGGAAAAGTAAGCACAGGGATGAAGGCGATTATCAGACACTCCCATCTGAGAGAGCACTGCCCCAATACCCATCTCAGAGGCATCCACCTCCACCACAAAAGGACGCTCTGGATCTGGGTGTCGCAGCACCTTGGCCGAGACAAATGCCCTTTTGAGACGGGCAAAAGCCGCTTTAGCCTCACAAGACCAGTGAGCAACATCCGCCCCTTTCTTAGTGAGTGCCACCAAGGGCGCCACTATAGACGAAAATCCAGCGATAAATCGTCTATAAAAATTCGCAAAGCCCAGGAAACGCTGAAGCGCCTTCAAACTAGTGGGCTGCACCCAATCCAGGACTGCCTGTACCTTGGAACCCTCCATTTGGAAACCTTCTGGGGAGATAATATATCCTAGAAATGCGATTTGCTGAACTTCAAATTCGCACTTCTCCAGCTTCGCCCCAAGCCGGTGGTCTCTGAGTTTCTGGAGGACTAAGCGTACATGCTTCCGATGTTCCTCCAGGGAATGGGAGAAGATTAGGATGTCATCTAAGTATACAACTAAGAATCTATCCAGATATTCCCTGAGTACATCGTTCATGAAATCCTGGAAGACTGCCGGGGCATTACAGAGCCCAAAAGGCATCACCAAATATTCATAATGCCCTGAGTGGGTATTAAAGGCAGTCTTCCATTCATCCCCCTCTCTTATTCGGATTAGATTGTACGCCCCGCGTAGGTCAATCTTAGAAAAAATGGTGGCAGTACGAAGCTGGTCAAACAAGACCGAAATGAGAGGCAGTGGGTATGAGTTTTTAATCGTGATACGGTTCAATTCCCTGAAGTCGATGCAGGGTCGCAACGAACCGTCCTTTTTACCCACGAAGAAGAACCCCGACCCAACTGGAGACTGTGAAGGTCTGATAAATCCCTTAGCCAAGTTCTCCTGAATGTACTCTGCCATAGCCTGAGTCTCAGGACGTGACAGGGAGTACAACCTGCTCTTGGGAAGCTTAGCATTTGGCAACAAATCAATGGCACAGTCATAGGGGCGATGGGGAGGTAGTACTTCTGCTACTTTTTTGGAGAACACGTCCGCAAAATCTGCATAACACCCTGGCAATCCTGGCAAACTTAGCTGCGAGAGCCTGACTGGAAGGCTCAAGCAACTCCTGAAACAATCAGTACCCCAACTAAGAATCTCCCCAGAGACCCAGTCAAATTGAGGATTGTGGGCCCTTAACCAGGGTAACCCCAACACCAATGGGGCAAAAGTACAGACAGTCACATAAAAGGACAATTTTTCAGAGTGTGTGGCTCCAATAAACAAAGAAATCTGGCTAGTGCAAGAGGTAATTTTACCTTGGGATAATGGTTCCCCGTTTAACCCACAAATCTCAATTTCCGATGCCAAGGGTACTAAGGGAACAGAGTGTTTCAGGGCGAATTGGCGGTCCATAAAAATCCCGTCGGCCCCACTGTCCACAAAGGCCTCAGTCTTGACAGTTTGACCGAGGATCTTCAAGGTCACCGGAATGATAAAAGTCTTCTTGGGAAATTCTGACTTCTGGCCTGACAGGATATTTCCCATCACCCTCAGGCCCTGAAGTTTTCCGGCTTTTCTGGGCATGATACTACCACATGACCTTTATTCCCACAGTACAAACACAACCCCTGCTGTCTCCTCCGCGTCTTCTCACGCGAGGAGAGGCGGGTAGCCCCAATCTGCATAGGCTCCTCGGAAAATTCCTCAGAGTCTGAGGTTCCCTTGGGAAAGAAGGAAACCTCGGTCTCCCTTTCAAGCCTACGCTCTCTCAGCCGTCTATCCACCCGGATGGATAACTGCATGAGCTGATCCAAGCTATCAGGCAAGGGATATTGGCCCTCATTCCGAGTTGTTCGCTCGGTATTTTTCATCGCATCGCAGTGAAAATCCGCTTAGTACGCATGCGCAATGTTCGCACTGCGACTGCGCCAAGTAACTTTACTATGATGAAAGTATTTTTACTCACGGCTTTTTCTTCGCTCCGGCGATCGTAATGTGATTGACAGGAAATGGGTGTTACTGGGCGGAAACACGGCGTTTCAGGGGCGTGTGGCTGAAAACGCTACCGTTTCCGGAAAAAACGCAGGAGTGGCCGGAGAAACGGTGGGAGTGCCTGGGCGAACGCTGGGTGTGTTTGTGACGTCAACCAGGAACGACAAGCACTGAAATGATCGCACAGGCAGAGTAAGTCTGGAGCTACTCTGAAACTGCTAACTCGTTTGTAATCGCAATATTGCGCGTACGTCGGTCGCAATTTTAAGAAGCTAAGATTCACTCCCAGTAGGCGGCGGCTTAGCGTGTGTAACTCTGCTACATTCGCCTTGCGAGCGAACAACTCGGAATGAGGGCCATTGTACCAGTTGGTCTTTTATCTGGTTAGAAAGACCTCTTCGGTACTGGTGTCTCAGGGCTGGGTCATTCCACTGGGTATCATGGGCCAACCTCCGAAACTCCGTACAGTAAACCTCAACTGGCCTTCGCCCTTGCTTAAGGATCGAAATCTGAGCCTCGGCTGAGGCCGTCTTGTCAGGGTCATCATACAACATGCCCAGTGCCGTAAAAAAAGCATCAACACTTTTAAGCGACGGACAGTCAGGCTGCAACCCATATGCCCAGACCTGTGGGTCTCCTTGTAGCAAGGAAATCACTATGCCCACCCGCTGAATCTCCGACCCTGAAGACTGAGGCCTAAGCCAGAAGTACAGCTTGCAGCTCTCCTTGAAACAAAAGAACTGCAAGCGATCTCCAGAAAAACGATCCAGGAGATTTACTTTCGGCTCCTTAACCCCTGAAGGTGCTGCTGCTGCGGGAGTTCCGCCAGCGGCCTGGGACGTGTGCATTTTAATGGACAAATCATTAAATTGTCGAGTCAGGACCTGCACCTAATCGACCACCTGTTGCAACGTATTTTGAGGGGTATGCTCCATATTCCCACAAAATTTCAACAGGAGTATTAGGCTGCTGAATATGTTATGCACACCAGTGCCTGCAGGAATGTACTGGTGTCTGAACTGTTATGCACACCAGTGCCTGCAGGAATGTACTGGTATTTGAACTGTTATGCACACCAGTGCCTGCAGAAATGTACTGGTGTCTGAACGGATAGGGATGCAAAACAAATGAACTCACAGACAGATTGGGGAATATGACATTACGTACACAGAAGGTGATAGGGTAACAAAATAAACACAAAGTGAACAGAGAAGCCCAGAGGCTAAGAAACTGGGTGTCTCCCTATTATTAGGAATGCTCAGATGAAAAAAGCAAGATGTTGTGTTTTAATACGTAGAGAACCCGAAATGCTGTTGCTAAGGGCAACAGCAAAACCCTAAAGGGTTACCAACGGGTGTGGCAGTAAACTCCTTGGTCAGAGATGGAATGATAGACACAAGGAGAGTCTCCACAATCCTAATCCTCACTTGCAGTGCACAGGTTCAGCTTACTGCCACTAAACTGAATACCTGAACACCTTGCACAGTGAGACAGGATTTAGGCAGGCAGTCTGAGAATACAGCCGCAAACCTGCTAAGTTCACAGAGTAGCAAAAGAACCCCAGCAGGTTAAACGACTGACTCCAGTCTTACTGCTAGGTCTGGATTGGCAGAGTGTAGTACCAAATCCCCAGGCCTATTTGCAGTAAGCAACAACAAATACAAAGCTACACAGTACTGGCTAACTTTCAGGAACTGACTAACCAACAAAGATTCAGCAGCATCTGCTTAACCTGAGAAGAGGCCTTATAAAGCAGGTGCTGTCCACGCCCCACTCAGACCTCACAGACTGTGAGCACAAAAACCAGCACCGGATCCCCTGCCGTGCACAGATTCTGTAACCACTGCACAGCAAAAGACCCGAACCGGAGTATCAGCTGCGCTCAGGTTACTCCGCTAGCACTTGTCTCCCGGTTGCCATGACGACGTGGCAGCACAGGGCAGGAGACCCTAACACATTCTTCTCCAAAAACATTGTTTTTAGGATGGTTTGATACAATTTTTAGTAAACAGAATGTACATATAAAAGTTCCAAGTTCCAATAAATTCATTTTAAGGTTTGGTAGCTTTAAGAGTTGCGTGGGAAGCACATGTGACACTCACATCCACAGTAATGTACCCTCTTTGCCCCTCTTCTGAGTGATACGGATATAATAGATAATAATAACACAGCAGACATGTTATCCAGTAACTGGTAAGTTATGTCTTCTCACCAGATACTCTATCATACCAGAGGCTAACATAGGCAAACGCAGGAGGGGTTTCTGGTCGCATGGAAACCCACCTCCTCTTTGCAAGTGGCTCTTATTATGACAACAACAGCAATGGTATATAATATGATTACTGGAGCTGCCGCCAGATCATGCAGTTTAAGGGACAAAGCAGAGCTACTGCACATGCCCAGTGTTAGCAGCTTCTTCTGCCAAGTTTGCTGTATGTGTGGATCTGAGTCCTCCATCAGTGTTCTTGACCAGAGAGTAGCTACCAGGAAGAAGAGACAGGAGCCTTACCACGAGGTGGGAGAATGTGTGCTTAGAAAGTGCAGTACTGGTTCTATTATGTTTTATCTTTTCATGACCACTTTGTTTGATACAGCCTATACTAGAGACCATCTATAGTGATAAAATAAGATTTTACTCACCGGTAAATCTATTTCTCGTAGTCCGTAGTGGATGCTGGGACTCCGTAAGGACCATGGGGATTAGCGGCTCCGCAGGAGACTGGGCACAACTAAAGAAAGCTTTAGGACTACCTGGTGTGCACTGGCTCCTCCCACTAAGACCCTCCTCCCGACCTCAGTTAGGATACTGTGCCCGGAAGAGCTGACACAATAAGGAAGGATTTTGAATCCCGGGTAAGACTCATACCAGCCACACCAATCACACCGTATAACTCGTGATACTATACCCAGTTAACAGTATGAAATATAACTGAGCCTCTCAACAGATGGCTCAACAATAACCCTTTAGTTAGGCAATAACTATAAACAAGTATTGCAGACAATCCGCACTTGGGATGGGCGCCCAGCATCCACTACGGACTACGAGAAATAGATTTACCGGTGAATAAAATCTTATTTTCTCTGACGTCCTAAGTGGATGCTGGGACTCCGTAAGGACCATGGGGATTATACCAAAGCTCCCAAACGGGCGGGAGTGTGCGGATGACTCTGCAGCACCGAATGAGCAAACTCTAGGTCCTCCTCGGCCAGGGTATCAAACTTGTAGACTCTTACAAAAATGTTTTAACCCGACCAAGTAACAGCTCGGCAAAGTTGTAAAGCCGAGACCCCTCAGGCAGCCGCCCAAGAAGAGCCCACTTTCCTCGTGGAATGGGCTTTTACAGATTTAGGGTGCAGCAGTCCAGCCGCAGAGTGTGCAAGTTGAATCGTGCTACAGATCCAGCGAGCAATCGTCTGCTTAGAAGCAGGAGCACCCAGCTTGTTGGGTGCATACAGGAGAAATAGCGAGTCAGTTTTCCTGACTCCAGCTGTCCTGGAAACATATACTTTTCAGGGCCCTGACTACATCCAGTAACTTGGAATCCTCCAAGTCCCAAGTAGCCGCAGGCACCACAATAGGTTGGTTCACATGAAAAACTGATACCACCTTAGGAAGGAATTGGGAACGAGTCCTCAATTCCGCCTTATCCATATAAAATACAGATAAGGGCTTTTGTATGACAAAGCCGCCAATTCTGATACACGCCTGGCCGACGCCAAGGCCCACAGAATGACCACTTTCCACGTGAGGTATTATAGCTCCACGGATTTAAGTGGCTCAACCCAATGCGACTTCAGGAAATCCAACACCACGTTGAGATCCCACGGTGCCACTTGAGGCACAAACGGGGGTTGACTATGCAGCACTCCCTTAACAAAAGTCTGAACTTCAGGCAGTGAAGCCAGTTCAATTTTGGAAGAAAATCGATAGAGCCGAAATCTGGACCTTAATGGAACCCAATTTTAGGCCCATAGTCACCTCTGACTGTAGGAAGTGCAGAAATCGACCTAGCTGAAATTTCTCCTTTGGGGCCTTCCTGGCCTCACAGTACGCAACATATTTCCGCCATATGCGGTGATAATGGTTTGCGTTCACTTCTTTCCTAGCTTTAAATAGCGTAGGGATAACTTCCTCCCGAATTCCCTTTTCCTTCAGGATCCGGCGTTCAACCGCCATGCCGTCAACGCAGCCGCGGTACGTCTTGGAACAGACAGGCCCCCTGCTGCAGCAGGTCCTGTCTGAGCGGCAGAGGCCATGGGTCCTCTGAGATCATTTCTTGGACTTCTGGTTACCAAGCTCTTCTTGGCCAACCCGGAACAATGAGTATAGTTCTTACTCCTCTCCTTCTTATTATTCTCATTACCCTGGGTAAGAGAGGCAGAGAAGGGAACACATACACCGACTGGTACACCCACGGTGTTACCAGAGCGTCCACAGCTATCGCCTGAGGGTCCTTGACCTGGCGCAATATCTTTGTAACTTTTAGTTGAGGCGGGACGCCATCATGTCCACCTGTGGCCTTTCCCAACGGTGTACAATCATTTGGAAGACTTCTGGATGAAGTCCCCACTCTCCCGGGTGGAGGTCATGTCTTCTGAGAAAGTCTGCTTCTCAGTTGTCCACTCCGGGAATGAACACTGCTGACAGTGCTAACACATGATTTTCCGCCCATCGGAGAATCCTTGTGGCTTCTGCCATCGCCATCCTGCTTCTTGTGCCGCCCTGTCGGTTTACATGAGCGACCGCCGTGATGTTGTCTGACTGGATCAGCACCGGCCGGTGTTGAAGCAGGGGGCTAGCCTGACTTAGGGCATTGTAAATGGCCCTCAGTTCCAGAATATTTATGTGTAGGGAAGTCTCCTGACTTTTCCATAGCCTTGGAAGTTCCTTCCCTGTGTGACTGCCCCCCAGCCTCGAAGGCTGGCATCCGTGGTCACCAGGACCCAGTCCTGTATGCCGAATCTGCGGCCCCCTAGAAGATGAGCACTCTGCAGCCACCACAACAGCGACACCCTGACCCTTGGAGACAGGGTTATCCGCCGATGCATCTGAAGATGCGACCCGGACCACTTGTCCAACAGATCCCACTGGAAAATCCTTGCATGGGACCTGGCGAATGGAATTTTTTCGTAAGAAGCTACCATCTTTCCCAGGGCTCGCGTGCATTGATGCACCGATACCTGTATACGTATTAGGAGGTCTCTGTCTAGAGACAACAACTCCTTGGACTTCTCCTCCGGGAGAAACCCTTTTTATCCTGTTCTGTGTCCAGAACCATACCCAGGAACAGTAGGCGCGTCGTAGGAACCAGCTGCGACTTTGGAATATTCAGAATCCAGCCGTGCTGTTGTAGCACTTCCCGAGATAGTGCTACTCCGACTAACAACTGCTCCCTGGACGTCGCCTTTATAAGGAGATCGTCCAAGTACGGGATAATTATTTCGGCCATTACCTTGGTAAATACCTCGGTGCCGGGGACAGACCAACGGCAATGTCTGGAATTGGTAATGACAATCCTGTACCACAATATTGAGGTACTCCTGGTGAAGAGGGTAAATAGGGACATGCAGGTAATCATCCTTGATGTCCAGTGATACCATGAAATTCTCCAGGCTTGCAATAATCGCCCTGAGCGATTCCATTTTGAACTTGAACCTTCGTATATAAATGTTCAAGGCTTTCGATTTTAGAATGGGTCTCACCGAACCGTCTGGTTTCGGTACCACAACATTTTGGAATAGTAACCCCGGCCTTGTTGAAGGAGGGGTACCTTGCTTTCACCTGCTGGAAGTACAGCTTGTGAATTTCCGCCAGTACTACCTTTCTCCGAGGGCAGCCGGCAAGGCTGATGTGAGGTAACGGCGAGGGGGAGTCGCCTCGAACTCCAGCCTGTATCCCTGTGATACTATTTGCAGAACCTAGAGATCCACCTGTGGGCAAGCCCACTGGTCCCTGAAGTTCCCGAGACGCGCCCCTACCGCACCTGTCTCCACCTGTGGAGCCCCAGCGTCATGCGGTGGACTCAGAGGAAGCGGGGGAAGATTTTTGATCCTGGGAACTGGCTGCTGGTGCATCTTTTTTCCTTCTTCCCTTGTCTCTGTGCAGAAAGGAAGCGCCTTTGACCCACTTGCTTTTCTGAAGCCGAAAGGACTGTACCTGAAAATACGGTGCTTTCTTAGGCTGTGAGGTAACCTGAGGTAAAAAAATTTCTTCCCAGCTGTTGCTGTGGATACGAGGTCCCAGACCATCCCCAAACAATTCCTCACCCTTATAAGGCAGAATCTCCATGTGCCTTTTACAGGCAGCATCACCTGTCCACTGCCGGGTTTCTAATACCCTCCTGGCAGAATGGACATTGCATTAATTCTGGATGCCAGCCGGCAAATATCCCTCTGTGCATCCTTTATATATAAAACAACGTCTTAAATATGCTCAATGTTAGCAAAATATTATCCCTGTCTTAGCGTATCAGACCACGCTGCAGCAGCCCTATTTATGCTGAGGCAATTGCAGGTCTCAGTATATAACCTGAGTGTGTAAATACAAACTTCAGGATCGCCTCCTGCTTTTTATCAGCAAGTTCCTTCAAGGTGGCCGTATCCTAAGACGGCAGTGCCACCTTTTGACAAACGTGTGAGCGCCTTATCCACCCTAAGGGATATCTCCCAACGTGACCTATCCTCTGGCGGGAAAGGGTACGCCATCAGTAACTTTTTAGAAATTACCAGTTTCTTATCGGGGGAAACCACGCTTCTTTACACACTTCATTCATTCATCTGATGGGGGAACAAAACACTGGCTGCTTTTTCTCCCCAAAAATAAAACCCCTTTTATGTGGTACTTGGGTTCATGTCAGAAAATGCGTAACACATTTTTCATTGCCGAGATCATGTAACGGATGTTCCTAGTGGATTGTGTATATGTCTCAACCTCGTCGCCACTGGAGTCAGACTCCGTGTCGACATCTGTGTCTGCCATCTGAGGTAACGGGCGTTTTTTTGAGCCCCTGATGGCCTTTGAGACGCCTGGGCAGGCACGGGCTGAGAAGCCGGCTGTCCCACAGCTGTTACGTCATCCAGCCTTTTATGTAAGGAGTTGACACTGTCGGTTAATACCTTCCACCTATCCATCCACTCTGGTGTCGGCCCCACAGGGGGCGACATCCCATTTATCAGCCTCTGCTCCGCCTCCACGTAACCTTCCTCATCCAACATGTCGACACAGTCGTACCGACACACCGCACACACACAGGGAATGCTCTGACTGAAGACAGGACCCCACAAAGTCCTTTGGGGAGACAGAGAGAGAGTATGCCAGCACACACCAGAGCGCTATATAATGCAGGGATTAACACTATAACTGAGTGATTTTTCCCCAAATAGCTGCTTGTATACATATATTGCGCCTAAATTTAGTGCCCCCCCCTCTCTTTTTAACCCTTTGAGCCTGAAAACTACAGGGGAGAGCCTGGGGAGCTGTCTTCCAGCTGCACTGTGAAGAGAAAATGGCGCCAGTGTGCTGAGGGAGAAGCCCCGCCCCTTTTTCAACTGACTTTCTCCCGCTTTTTCTGGAATACTGGCAGGGGTAATTTTACATCTATATAGCCTCTAGGACTATATATGATGTAGATTTGCCAGCCAAGGTGTCATATATTGCCCTCAGGGCGCCCCCCCCAGCGCCCTGCACCCATCAGTGACCGGAGTGTGAGGTGTACATGAGGAGCAATGGCGCACAGCTGCAGTGCTGTGCGCTACCTTGGTGAAGACCGAAGTCTTCTGCCGCCGATTTTCCGGACTCTTCATGCTTCTGGCTCTGTAAGGGGGACGGCGGCGCGGCTCCGGGAACGAACACCAAGGTCGGGTCCTGCGGTCGATCCCTCTGGAGCTAATGGTGTCCAGTAGCCTAAGAAGCCCAAACTACCACCTGTTAGGTAGGTTCGCTTCTTCTCCCCTTAGTCCCTCGCTGCAGTGAGTCTGTTGCCAGATCTCACTGTAAAATAAAAAACCTAAATATACTTTCTTTCTAGGAGCTCAGGAGAGCCCCTAGTGTGCATCCAGCTCAGCCGGGCACAAGAATCTAACTGAGGTCTGGAGGAGGGTCTTAGTGGGAGGAGCCAGTGCACACCAGGTAGTCCTAAAGCTTTCTTTAGTTGTGCCCAGTCTCCTGCGGAGCCGCTAATCCCCATGGTCCTTACGGAGTCCCAGCATCCACTTAGGACGTCAGAGAAATATTAATACTGTATTCCATACAGTATCCAATGTATAAAAAGACCAATGGTTACATTAATGTCCATGGTCGGGACTAGGTTCTTCTGCTGCTCTACAGACTCTGGCACTTGCTCCAAAGTTCCGCAGAGTGGGAGATTTTAGACTGACATTTGGAAAGTCCCCTTTAGAAATCCTGCACTTGCCACTGGCTAACGTGCCGTTAGGCTGTGCAATCACTCCATACTGGCAATCTCATAATATCATCTGGTGCTTCTCTGTAAAGGTAACATGTGGCAATGTCTAAGGCCTATGAATACATCAAGTTGCCCACCACTGTTTTCATTAATGTTGCATTACATTATTTATGGTGTGTGTTATAATGTACCTTTATTTAGGTCATCTCCAACAGCACCAGGTCCTTCTATATGGAACAAATCTGCAAACTGTGCCAACTCTTTCTTATAGTGCTCAATCTGATCTTTTGTGATCTATGAATAAAAAAAAAATTGCAAAGTGTACTTTCAGGTTCATATAATGCATGTGCATGTACAGGGCTGCTATCAGAAATTGTAGGGCCCGGGACTGACAAAATAGACAGGGCCCCTACTCTCCCAAAAAAAAAAAAGATTCTGTTGCACTGCTCCACCCCTATGTGATATCATACATTGGGACGTTACATATAGGTGGAGTGTTGTGGACCTACAGGAACGGTTCACAGAGAGCTGATGCACAGATAAGGCTTGTTTTAAGAAGTAGACCCTGCGCATTAGCCTGTTGTTGATTTACAGACTGGTGCAGCTCTACAGGTATTAGCTGAAGGAGCCATGGGTGGGGCCCCCTCTCTGTAAGGGCCCGGGACACCAGTCCCCACAGTCCCCCCCTGATGGCTGCCCTGTGCATGTATATCACCAAGTACAGATGGTATAATGGTTAGCATTACTGCCACACAACACTGAAGGCCTGGGTTCAATTCCCACCCATCATGAGCCCTAACTGTGTGGAGTTTGTGTATTCTCCCCATACTTGCATGGGTTCCTCTGGGTACTCCGATTTCCTCCCACAATCCAAACTGGTAGGTTAATTGGCTCCCAACAAAAATTGTGTGTGTGTGTAGGCAGTCTAGATGGGCCAAGTGGTTCTCATCAGCCGTCAAATCCTATGTTACATTACCATAAAACATATTCTTATAATACGGTATCTTGTGTTGGAAATACATATTGCATTATAATCACCTGGGTGAATGTCCTTTTCACTTTTCCAAGACTACGATCCACCTGCTTTGATTCCTGAAACAGATCTTCCCAGATGTGTGTTATTCTCTCTGACAAACTTTTCTCTTCTTCATTAAACTAAATAGGAAATTTACATTATGTGGATTATACTGTGTAAGTAATACAGTTTGGAAGTAATAGCACACTGAAATTCAGTAACTAAACTAATTGCTATTCTACAAGATATGAAGTAGTGTTATATAATAAGGTCCAGTAAGGGAAAAGCACAATAGAGGCATTAAGGGGTATATTCAATTGCAGTCGAAAACTGCCGTCTGTCGAAAAGACGGCAGTTTTCGACTTTTTAAGGTTGAATCCTGATTCAACCTATTCAAAGCTTTTCGACAAGTCGAGGCATTCGACTTGTCGAAAAGCACGTGGATCGGCGGAATAGCTGCCGATCCACGTGTTGATGTCGAAAACGGGGCCAAATCAGTCAGGTTTTGGCCCCGTTTTCGACCATCTCAATCCGACATCAAAATGACGTCGGAATGAGATGGACCCCTTGCCTCCTCTGGGTCCCATCTAAATTCGACTTGAAAAAGTCGAATTTTAGATGGGGTTGTCGGATCCATTCCGACAAATACATGTCGGAATGGATCCGACTTTAATTGAATAAACCCCTAAGTCTTCTATCCACAAATAAATGAATAATTGTGGTTGCTTGGTGATACGATCTTACACAAAGACAAAGTGCATAATTTTCTACAGTCAGTTTAAGGAGCGATGTTACTCAAGGTACTGTAATAAGGATGGCAATAATGAAGTTATTTTTATAATTTTGCTCCAAAAGAACTGTCCAAGTTGCATGGTATCTTTCATCCAGACTGCTCTGAACACTGGACTTTACAGATAACAATTTTCTATTTTTGTTAGCACCTTGCCCTACATATACTAAAACAAGAATTTTTTCATTTGCATTACACACTTTACTGAATCCATCGGTTGACACAGGTATAGAGGGCACAGTCAGGAGTCTGGGAACTTTAAGTAGCCTCAGCAAGTCTGAAACTTGTAATAGGGTCATATATATATATATATATATATATATATAGTACCAATGTAGACCACACTCTAGCCTCAATGTTAACTGCTGGGGTAGATTCATTCAGATCTAGGATGTGTTATTTTAGTGTTCCCTTTATTTTTTTGAGCAGTGTATATATATATATATATATATATATATATATATACATACACACACACACACCCGTAGTGTCAATTACTTGGATGTATTGGTCAGGATTGTTGATGGTCAATTGCAAACTGAGCTGTACCAAAAACCCACAGACAGGAACACACTGCTGCACGCTGACAGCTTCCACCCCAAGCCCTTAAAATTCGGACTACCCTATTCGCAATTTTTGCGAGCAGTGAGGGTGTGTAGTGATCTAGCAACAGCTAGTAAGCACATTGATGATATGATTATTAAATTCAGACACACAGGGTATGATCTTGATAAATTGCCTCAGGCCAAAAGTAAAGCTTTACATGTGATTGCAAGTCCCTTTTGACTACTAAAAGCAGGGAACCTGGAAATAAATGTATGCCCTGGGTAAATCATTACAATGCATGAAGTAGTGGAATCACTAAAGCAGCGAAGACATTGTGGCCTATTTTAGGAACCGATAAAGACCTTAATTTGGGTGATACACAAATTATGCCATCTTTTACCAGGGGCAAGAATATTAGAGACTAGGTAGTCAGAACCGATATTACGGGACTACAGGCATCCCAAAGTGAGCAAAATACTTTTCTGTCCCTCAAAAAAGGCTGCTTTAGATGCTTGAATTGCACCACATGTACATCCTTATGGGTAGGTATATTTTTCTGTAATCCTTACAGTGGTAAAAGATATGAGTCTCTTGTACTACCAAATTCATTATTTATTTAATCACATGCCCATGTGGTCTGCACTATGTCGGTAAAACCAACCGGACATTATGAGAACGAATGGCAGATCACAAATTAGCCATAAGGAATGCTCTGATCAGCCTGTAGCCCGGCATTTTGTTCAAGCCCGACATAGTGTAGCATGTCTGAAATATATGATTATTGATCATGAACCATGGAGACTACGGGGTGGCAACAGATCACTCAAACTGCTGCAAAAGAAATCGAAATGGATTCATGAATTGTAGACGCTAGCCCCTCAGGGACTTAATGAAACCTTAGGCCTGTATTGTTTCCTTTAATTAGTATTTAATCCATCTATATGATGTTGCAGTGGCTTTGATGCCACTTTGACATAGTATATGCATGCTTCTTTTTGTGCATATAGTATCATTTAGCGGGGCACATTGTGTCTCTATGTTATGTTGTATTTTTGTTTGCTCTGCTCAGTTCAGTTAAAAACTTCATTCGTTTTTAATATATCTGTCATTTTTCTATTGTATGTTTGTTCTATTTCTTATCATTGTATAAGGTATATATTGTGGCAGCCGTTTCTTGCATAGGAATACCACAAGATCCACATACAGTGTTTAGCATTGCTATGTATGCTTAATTCACACGTGTGTTGTTGTAACTGGTTGCCCGGGCGACGAGGCGAGGGGTGTTGATGTCATTAGTGGGCGTCCTCATCCCGGACCCACGCCAGAGCGCGTTTGCACATGGTGGGGACCTTTTATAAGGCATGTTCACAATTGTATTTGTTGTAACCTGAGGACGAAGTAAAACTTTGAAACTTTGTTGCCGAAACCTGCTTTATCGTGTGGTTATTACTGAGTGCCGCCTCTACTGCTATATGTTGGACCTGTCACCGACGGGAACCTAAGAGGGCACCGGGTCAGCTATCTGGATAATTGGAGTGCTGCCAGCAGCGCATGTGTAGATAGATAGACAGATATGTTGCATAAACATTTTTTGCCAAACTATTTCTAATAAGATAATGGTTTGTTGAAAAATAAAAACTTCAGTGCACTTGCTAGATTACAACTAGCGTGACCTTGTTGTACTGAGAGCCATTCATATTTCTGTAGCTTTCACTCACCTCAATATTGTACATTGTCAAGGTTCGGTATCTCTCTTGGATATCTTGAATTCGCAGTTCGACCATTAGAGACATATCTCTAATGTCTGCTATAGTAGCAAGTACAAATTTGAGATCTTCAAGTGTGTCTGGAGTTTGCATTAGGTTTAGAGACAGCTTCTACAATACAGAAAAGCTTCAAAAGGTTAGCTATGAAATACATATATAAAAAACCTGGAACATAAGTCGTGTACAGTTTAGATTTATGTGCACCTCACAACTGTTTTATAGGTTCTGCATAAAAGAAAACTTAAAAATAAAATTACTGTTATAAAATAATAAACAAAAAAAATGCAGGAATGGAAGTTTAAAAATGGAGAATTCTGGTAGACTTACCATGGTTAACTCTCTTTCTGCGAGGTACACTGGGTTCCACAGGGAATACATTGGGGTGTAGAGTGGGATCTTGGATCCAGAGGCACCATCAGGCAAAGCTTTGACTGTCCCAGGATGCATTGGGGCCTCCTCTATAACCCCGTCTCCAGGCACTGAGAGCTCAGTTTCGTTAACCAGTCAAATGCAGGAGCAGGTAAAAGAGAAGGCAGATGTTAGTCACATAGAACCACAATCTCATGACAGGAGAGGGTTCTAGCGCCTAATGCCATACAACCCAAAGAAGCAAGGTGCGTCAGGGTGGGCACCCTGTGGAACCCTGTGTACCTCGTAGAAAGAGAGTTAACCATGGTAAGTCTACCATAACTCTCCTTTTCTGCAGCAGGGTACACTGTGTTCCACAGGGAACACATTGGGGATGTCCTAAAGCAGTTCCTCAAGGGAGGGGACGCGCCTTAGTGGGTAATAGAACCTGGCGTCCAAAGGAAGCATCCTGGGAGGCGGAAGTATCAAAGGCATAGAAACTAATGAATGTGTTCACTGAGGACAATGTAGCCACCTTGCACAATTGTTCTGGGGACATGCCACTGCGGGCCGCCCAAGTAAGTCCAACAGACCGAGTACAATGGGCTTTAACTGCAGCAGGAGCTGGGAGTTCAGTCTGCGCATAGGCTTGTGCAATCACCATTCTAATCTATCTGGCCAACGTTTGCTTATTCGCAGGCCAGCCACGTTTGTGAAATCCAAACAAAACAAAAAGGGAAACTGACCTCCTGATAGAGGCAGTCCTCGCCACATAGATACGTAGAGCCCTAACCACATCCAAAGAACGTTCTTTGGGAGACAAATCCGAAGAGACAAAGGCCGGAACCACAATCTCTTGGTTAAGGTGAATAGATGACACCACCATAGGCAAAAAACCTGGGAGAGTTCGTACAACTGCCCGGTCCCAGTGGAATATGAGAAAGGGTGGACGACAGGACAAGGCGCATAAGTCCGACACCCGTCTTGCAGAGGCAAAAGCCAGCAAAAACAGGACCTTGGCTGTGAGCCATTTAAGGTCCACCGATTCAAGAGGTTCAAATGGAAACTCTTACAGAGCATTCAGCACGACAAATCCCATGGAGCCACAGGAGGGACATAGGGAGGCTGAATCCGAAAAACGCCCTGAATGAACGGATGAACATCAGGTATAGAGGCAATTTTTCTCTGAAACCAAACCGACAAGGCAGATATACAGTATGAACCTTGAAGGAGGCCAGACAAAGACCTAAGTCCAGGCCTCTTTGCAGAAAAGCCAGTATTCTGCAAGATCTGAATCCATGGACATCATAATTCTTCTCAGTGAAGTAAGAACGCTGCTTAAGGATCCCTTGTCCTTGATCTGAGACCGGAACCTTGTGATTGTGTCAAGACGCCATTAGGTCTACGTCCAGTAGACCCCACCTGTCCACTAGGAGTTGAAAGACGTCTGGATGAAGACTCTACTCTCCGGCGTGTATGTCCTGACGACTGAGGTAGTCCACTTCACAGTTCAGAACACCCGGAATGAACACTGCCGATATACTCAGCAGATGGCGTTCTGACCAACAAAGGATTTTTGACAGTTCCTTCATAGCCATGCGGCTTCAAGTGCCGCCTTGATGGTTTATGTATGTCACTGTCGTGGCACTGTCTGACCGCACCTGAACCGGTCTGTTCCGTATTAGAGGCAGGGCGAGTGATAATGCATTGAACACCGCCCTCAGCTCTAGGATGTTTACTGGGAGGAGTAACTCTTCCTTGGACCACCCACGATGGAAAGAGTGTTGTTCCAACAACGCTCCCAGACTGGCATCCGTCATCAGGAAGACCCAGTCGGGGACCCAGAAGGGACGGCCCCTGCTCAATTGCTGGTCCTGGAGCCACCAGGTCAGTGACAAACGAACCTCCGGAGTCAATAGGATCCTTTGGGATCTGATCCGATAAGGTAGGCCGTCCCATTTGGCAAGAATTAATCATTGCAGAGGACGGGAATTAAATTGAGCATACTCCACCATGTCGAATGTCGACACCATCAGGCCAAGTACTTGCATCGACGAGTGAATCGACACTGACGGATGAAGTGTCTTATACTGTCCTGGATTTTCAGGACCTTGTCTGGAGACAGGAACAGTCTTTAAATGTGTGTGTCCAGAAGCGCCCCTAGGTGCACCATGCTCTGAGCTGGGACCAGCGAGGACTTCTTTCAATTGATCAGCCATCTGTGGGCTTGTAAGCAACTCACCGTCAGTTGTAGATGACTGAGGAGGACATCGTGGGAGATCGCTAGAATCAACAGGTCGTCCAAGTACAGCAGGATTCTGACTCCCTGGCGACGTAGGTGCGCCGCCATCATGGCCATAACCTTGGTGAAGATCCGAGGTGCCGTGGCCAGTCCGAGCGGCAGAGCCTGGAATTGGTAGTGACTGTCGCCAATAGCAAACCGCAGGAACTGCTGATGCGATATGGCAATAGGAATATGCAGATAAGCATCCTGTATATCCAGGGATACCATGTAATCTTCGGGTTCCATCGCCAGAACAATAGAGCGCAATGTTTCCATATGAAACTTGGCTACCCTCACAAATTGTTTCAGTGATTTGAGGTTCAGTATAGTCCAAAAGGACCCATTGGGTTTCTGTACAAGAAACAGGGTCAAGTAATAGCCTCTGCCACGCTGGGACTGAGGTACCGGCACAACCACTACTGTGCTTAGGAGGGAACCGTTTGTAGAGCCTGCGCCTTCAACGGATCCGAAGGGAATACCGTAGTGCAGAACTGGTGAGGGGGACGTCTCTTGAAGGAGACAGCGTACCCGTGAGAGAACTTCCAGTACCCAAGCATCTGAAGTGGTATTTAACCAGACCTGGGCGAACTGTAGAAGTCAGCCTCCCACCCTGGGGTTCCCCAGGGGAGGCCCGCCCCATCATGCAGCAGGCTTGTCTTTTTTTGAAGCAGGCTGACGGGCTGCCCAGGACTGTTTCGTCTTGGGCTTGGTGGTCTTGGGAGCACGAGACTGTCTAGGGTAAGACTGGCCCATAGCTTTCCCTTGAGGTCGAAAGGAATGAAAAGTGGTAGTCTTAACCTTCTGTGTAGAAGGATTAGTAGTAGGAAGAAAAGCAGTCTTAGCAGCTGCTAATTCAGACACTATTTTATTTAGGTCCTCTCCAAATGAAATGTCCCCAGTAAAGGGAAGTACCTCCAACGTCTTCTTGGAGTCCAAATCCACTTTCCACGACCTTAACCACAGTATCCGGCGAGCCAGGATAGACGTGGATGACGCTTCGGCTACCATTACCCCTGCCTCAGAGGATGCCTCCTGAATGTAATAGGCGGCAGTGCATATGTGAGACAGGTATTGTCTGGCCTGGTCAGAAATATCCTCTAACGCCTGAACCCACGCCTCAATACCTTTTGTGGCCCAAGAGGCAGCTATAGTGGGCCTATGAATGGCCCATGCAAGGGAATATATAGATTTCAGGCATCCCTCCACACACTTATCTGTCAGTTCCTTCAGGGAGGTGACAGTGGTGACAGGCAGAGTAGACGACATCAAGAGACGGCTGACATGAAAATCTACCGGCGGTGGGTTCTCCCACTTACTACATAACTCTGCAGGGTGAGGATAGCAAGCCAAAGGCCATTTAGGGAGCTGGAATTTCTTACCTGGGGTATACCACGGTTTCTTCCTGATGTCCACGAGATGATCAGAATGGGGTAATACAGTTTTAACCACCTTCTGTTGTTTAAACATATCAGTTTTCCTGGGCACTGTAGTGGAATCCTCATCCTCAGTGAAATGTAGGATCTGCTTAATAGCAGCAACCAGGGCAGGGACATCAACCTGGAAAGCAGAATCCTCATCAGTAACACATGATTCAGTGTCTGACAGGACCGCATCCTCCCCCTCCTCATCAGATGAAACATCAGAGAGGTTAGTGGATTGTGAGGAGGAAGCAGCCCGCTTAGAGGACCCAGAGACATGAGAGTGACCTGGAGCAGATTTCTGTCTAACCAAAGACTGATTTAACTGTTGCAGCTGGGTAGACAAACTCTCTGCCCAAGGCAGATTTACTATAAGGACAACTTGTGGTTGCAGTGGCACTGGACGTCCCATATGGGGGCTAAACAGTCCACCAGAGTCCCCAGGAGGGTAGTGAACATAGCCCAGGATGGCTCCATTGTAGTTGCAGGAGCTGCGGCTGACTGGCATTTAGTACACAGATCATCACACAATACTTCCCCCTCAGGTAAACCTCAGGAGCATGCCTTGCAAATTACAGGAGCATCCAGTTTTACTGCCTTGTTGTTAGACATTGTAATAAAGCAACAACCAGGCTATTAGTACAATGAAGCCAGACAGATTACACAATTTACGGACAGAGTACACAAACAGCATCACAATACACACACTTGTGAACTAAATCCCGGTGTACGTGACTGAGACACAGTAAAATATCCGTATAGTGATAAGTACTGTGTACACTATATTAAAGGACACTGACGCAACTAGTACCTTCGGGTATAGATTATAGTGATAGCTACCATAGATGGGATACACATGAGAGTGAAACCATACAGCAGGTACAGGTACACACAGTCACGTGGCAATGCAGAGATCATTATAAGCACAATAAAACTGCACTGTACTAGTATATATACACCAGAGGTATATATCAGAATACTCGTACAATATATTCTGTAATAGGTACACTCTTTCTTAACTAACGCTGTCTGTATCTTGGTAACAGCGTCCACGCCAGCATTGCAGTCCGTCTCCCTAGACTGCGACAAGAAC
The DNA here is from genome assembly GCF_028390025.1 of Pseudophryne corroboree. Classification (NCBI taxonomy): domain Eukaryota; kingdom Metazoa; phylum Chordata; class Amphibia; order Anura; family Myobatrachidae; genus Pseudophryne; species Pseudophryne corroboree. The sequence continues at coordinate 316,309,905 of NC_086444.1, read as the reverse complement.
GTGATTTAGTGGCGGGTCCCGCCTGGGGGACCCTCTTACCTCCTCCCTTCATAGCAGCCACGCGAACCAGGAGAGCGTCTGCGACCGTGTGCCTAGGTTGGAGCGTCTCCGCCGCAAGTACCCGGGATCTGAGCAACTGGAATATGCAACGCCGCTTGAGATTTGACAGAGACGCAGCGCTGGATGTCACCCTGACATAACAGTGCTGCGTCCCTTGAAGTCTTCAGCTGCCCAGTGCAGCCCGCCTGTTAGTGACCTGCTGCCTGCAGGCACCACTCGAAACTGGGCTCTCGGTGCCTGGAGACGGGGTTATAGAGGAGGCCCCAATGCATCCTGGGACAGTCAAAGCTTTGCCTGATGGTGCCTCTGGATCCAAGATCCCGCTCTACACCCCGATGTATTCCTTGTGGAACACAGTGTACCCCGCTGCAGAAACAGTATTTTTATTTTCAGCATTCATTTGAAGGACTATTTAATGTTTATCAAATGTTTCTTCTTATCTGAAGTGTTCAGGCCAATCCTTAGCAATACAGGTGTACAGGTGGTTTATCTGTTATGTCATATACTGGCTCATTTTAACCTGAACTCTGACCTAACTAGAACTCAATACAAAAGAGAACATTTACACATTATTATGACCATCTCCTACATTTGATGTCGGCAGCGCATAGCCCATGAAGTACGTCACGTGTCAAGCACTGTTTGTTGGGTATATAAGGTGTGCGATAGGCCGTCAGCACACATATCATTCGTTACTGTCATGGGTAAAAGGGGCGATTTATCAGAGTTGCAAATATGGATGATTATCAGCTTTTGGGCTAAGGGTGGCAATATTTCTGAAACAGCGCAGTTTGTGAATTGTTTGTGTGCTGCTGTGGTGAAGGTGTATTGTGACTGGACAAATGGCACCATTGCGAATAACCGATGTGGAAACTGTGGAGTACCACGTGCCATTGATGTGGGAGGTGAACATCGGCTACAAAGGTGCGTGAGGACCGACCGACACGCAGCAAAGCGGCAGCTCACTGTCAAAATGAACCTGGGGTCTACCAGATGTGTGTCTTAAACAACAGTTTAGCCCGTCTAGCTGCTGTCCACGGCAGTTACTCTGGCTATTAGCTGGTGTCACAATAATGTGACTCGGCCATGTATATTTGAGTGGAATACACTAAATAAGGCAAAACAAATAATTATTTGGGTGGTTCATTCTCCCAAACCATTGAGTCTCACAGTATAATCCCACTCACCTGCATACATACTAGGCTGATATGATTCAAACCCACAAAAATGTTGTCTAGTGCAAAGTGTCCCATTCAGAAGAATGCACAATTGAGGCATAAATATCACCTTCCAGTGCTGGGCCACTGAAGACGTCAGAAACCCTAGTGGGCTAGGAGAATGGTTAAACCGCAGATAACCAGAACTCCATATTAAATATGAACTCACAGTACTACTGTCATTGCGAATATTACAATCTAAATAATCCAACTTTGAGCTTAAAACTTTAAGTCTTGCCGTAACAGTTGTGTGAATGTGATCAGAAATGTACAGTTTGAATATCTATTTTTAGGGTCATATTTAAGTAAAAAAATCCTTTGCATAACTGATTGCACAATTTATTACTTGCATAAGAATAAAAGTGGGAACACCTCAATTAAATAATCAAATGAGAATTATAAACAAGAAAAAAATGTGAGACTGCTATAATACCAATTATGTTCTTACATTTAAGGGGGAATTCAATTGTTTCATGAGTTGCGCTAATTAACAGGCACCCGAATGAGCAATTAAATTGTTCTGGGCATCCATTACTTCTCCCACTTGTTGCACACAATTAGATTGGGTTTAGCTGCATATATCGTCTAAACCCGTCTAAATTTCACATACACTTATTTTCGCAGTTGGCTTCAAACCCTGTGAATTCTGTAGGATTCTCTATCAAATCATAATCTTGGAGAGATCGTTAAAATAGAAGAATTTTGAATATGTAACAGTAAGTAGTTTCCATTCATGTTCCAAATGCCCTGAAAATGATATCACGTGTGAAAAATAAATCTCTATGCATATTCCAATTGTAAAGCGCCACGGAATTTGCTGCGCTATATAAGAAACTGCACTATATATATATATATATATATATATATATATATATACTTCCAAAAGCCCAGCACTCAAACAGAACACAATATAGCGACACTCCAAGCAAATTGATCACTCCCATGGACAGCATGTAGGACAACGTTTCAATGTCTTTACTTAACTTACCATTTTCATCAGGACCTGATGAAGATGCCAAGTTAAGTAAAGGCATTGAAACGTTGTCTTATATACTGTCCATGGGAGTGATCGACAGCTTGAAGTGACGCTATATTTGTAGTGTGTTAGATATATATATATATATATATATATATATATATACACACACACACACATACGTAATACAGTACTACTTAATATACAGTATAAATGAGGATGTCATTGAAAATAGAATATCCGCACATACTTCCAGTTCATCCCTGACACTGTAGAGCTCCTCCCGTGCAGACTCATTCAGAAGGTGCCCAAGTGAGTTTACCCACGCTCTTGCATTCTCCTGCACTGTGTAGACTAAAGGTCCCAGATGCAGCCTAATACATTGTTCATCTTTAGTTAAAGGCTGTTGTGTAACCTCTTGAGCCAGTCTGCTATAAAACTGCAACTTCTCGTCATATGTTACGCAGGATGGCTTTCTGGCAGCAAACTTCTCCAAGACAATGGCTTTATCCATTTTCCATAGAGGCCGGTATCTCTTCCACCTATTCAGGTATTTCATGAGAGATGTGAGGATCTTGTGCATATTCTGGTTGATAATTACAGCTTGTTCTGTTATTTGAGGGTTCTGATAAATATCACTATAGAAATTGTAGATAACAGGTTCACCTTCCTCGGTTTTTTGAGGAGGGCAGAGAATGCAAGTTCCATGCAGCCAACGAACAAAACTCTGAAAGGAGAAAAAATTGGTCACAGTATTGTAATCCATGACAATCCTACATAACATCTATTTCTAAGCAAAATAGGTGAAAGACAATAAACTAGGTATTTTGGATAAAACTGATAAATAAGATGAGTAAAAATCCAGTAATGCATTACAGAAACCAGCCAAGTGTCTGACACAACAGGACAATGCAGCAATTGCAATTGTAATAACTGGAAAAAAACATAATAATAAAGGAGGGGGAGGAAAGTAGAATGCACATCACTTAAGGGTATATTAAATGAAGTGCAAGTATTTTACAGACCTCGCACCTGGTTTTGAATTTACGGCAAGTATGGGAGATCCCGATACCTGCAGCATTTAAAATCAGCATGCAGTCGCCTGCAGGCTGCCAATGCTGTGTGGGAGGAGGGGGTGCAGGATTAGGGGTAGGACGCTATATAGTAGTGCATGTGGGAAGCAGCTATAGGGTTGGGGTAGTGCAGTGTAGGCCTAATTCAGATGTAGTCGCAAAGCAGCTATTGCACACAAATCGGTCGATGTTTTCAAACTGCACATACATCTGAGCCATTGGGGTGTATTCAATGGCTGTCGGATCCTTTCCGACAGAAAGGATCCGACAAGCCAGTATTCAATGACAATGCCAATCCGACTTTTTTAAAAGTCGGATTGACATTGTCAGAAAGGACACAGACTGAACAGGTTCTCCTGCTCCATCCCGCTAGCAGGTAATCGCGGTTGGGAGAGCAGGGAACACCGCGGCTATGCAGCAGCGTAGCAGGAGGATGGGGCGCCGCCGCCAGACATCACGGCACTCAATGTAGGTCACAACTCAACTCCTCCTCTCATCTCATCCTCACCTGTCCCCGCTCCATCTCCTCTCCTGTCCTCCTCACCTGCCAGCCGCCTATTCCTCCTAATCCTCCCCCATCCCCATACCACTCAAAACATGTCTCCGCTCCCCGTCTCATCCTCTCCATCTGACTTTTTTTCAAGTCGGATTGAAACTGTCGGAAACGGAGCCAAAACCTGTCGGATTTGGCCACATTTCCGACAAAAGCACGTGGATCCACGGCTATTCCGCCGATCCGCGTGCTTTCCGACAAGTCGGCAATTCCTGACTTGTTGAAAAAAATGGCCCGGCATTGAATAGGTCGGAACTCCTTCCGACCTAAACCTGTCGGAAACTGACATCTTTCCGACATGACGGCAGTTTCCGACAATAATTGAATACACCCCATAGTGTGCATGCACAGCCATTGAATAGTGATGCTGGTCACAACGAGAGATTAGTTGCAAAGTGAGTAATAGGAAGACAGAGTTTGGGGGTGGGAACGGGGAGTGGTCGGGTAAACGCAGACATTTCATGGCCATTCAGACAGTGTTTTCTGAGCGTGCATAAATTACCAGTTACGATCTTACGTGCTACTGAAGAGCCCTATGCATCCCAGGAGATTTTCTCAGCATGTGCGTCTTCAGAGCCACTTTGAATCTTTGTGATGACCTGATTGCGACGATGGTACCAATGTTTAAGCAGTTGTACACTGGGGGTCATTCCGAGTTGATAGTAGCTGTGCTAAGTTTAGCACAGCTACGATCATTAACTCAGACATGCAGGGGGACGCCCATCACAGGGCTAGTCTGCACCGCATGTCAGTGCCCCCCCCCCCCCCCCCCGCACAAATACAAAAGCATCGCACAGAGGCGATGCCTTTGTATTTGAGGAGTAACTCCCGGCCAGCGCAGCTACTGCGGCTAGCAGGGAGTTACTCGCCGCTCCCGGTGGCCGCAGCAGCTGCGTGAGACGTCACGCAGCCGCCGCGGCCCGCACCCCCAATGGTCCGGCCACGCCTGCGTTGGCCGGACCGCTCCCCCTAAACGGCAGCTAAACACCGCCGTTCAGCCCCCTCCCGCCTAGCGACCGCCTCTGTCTCAGAGGCGATCGCTAGGCAACGATGACTACCATGCGCCGGCGCACTGCAGCGCTGGCACATGCGCAGTTCCGACCCAATCGTACGGCTATGAAGAAGTGCAGCATGCGATCGGGTCGGAATGACCCCCACTGTCAGATGGAAATGAAGAGACAGCAGTGGGGGTCCCTTTGCTCAGGTTATCTTCTGCCCATATTAGAATATAGTCGCAATTGCGAACGGCAAAAGATATGAACAGCAATTGCATCAACAAGCACATCTTAATTATGGCCCATGTGTAATGTAGTGTGTGCGAGGAGGGGGTGCAGGGTTAGGGGTAGTGCAGTGTAGTGTGAGTGGAGTGGGGGTGTAGGGTTAGGAGTAGTGCAGTGCAGTGTGTGCGGGGATAGAGTGCAGGGTGAGAGGCACAGTAGTACCTGTGGTCAGTCATTGGAAGCTGGTGCCTGCAGCGACACTGGAGAAGAGATAAGAGGAGGACAGCGCTGCAAAAGGTAATAATGGTCTAATTAAGCTAAGTGGAAACTTCGAGTTTCTTAATTAGTTATTAGGGGGATTCTAAAGCAAATCAGACAATTTTTTCTTAAAATATTGATTTTAGGAAATACTGTACTTGGTCTGGAGGTGAACAAAAAAGAAATTGAGTACCACGTGAAAAAATAAAAAACCCGTACCCAATTGATTACCAAAAATCTCACGCCTGCGGGAAAAACCCTGTGGTGTAAGATTACAAAAACATTTGCCTGTAATTGAATATGCCCCAAAATAATGATGTAACAGTTGAGGCAGTAACAAAGCAATGCGACAGAAATGAATAGCAACAGCCGTGGAAAGATTAAAATAAAAGAGGATTCTCTAATAGTGATACCCAGAAATGTGATTGGCAACAGTAAAGGAGGTAGAAGAGGCAGGGAACTTAGTAAGGGAAAGAAGGTACAGGGGAAAGAGGGGTGAGCCTGACATCATATGGAACATGTGATGGCAAAGTTTTTGAGATGAGAAAAAATGGAGTGCAATAGCACTTTTAGATTACAAACCATCTTCTTTTTCTACTCTGTGGGCTTGTCTCAGTTACTGAAAAATTAGCATAAAAAACAAAACCACAAGTAAAAGTAATGTATTTAACTGCATCAGCATAGCATGATGGTACATTAGCAACCATAGAACCTTGCTGTTGCTACAGCAGTCATTATGATCACCTTGAGGGTGACGACTGGCTTAACATGTATTTTGAAAATAAATATATATTATTCCCCTGGTCAGGGTCAGACTGGCCCACAGCAGGGCCGTCTTTTCGTATGGGCTCAATGGGCTCTTGCCCAAGGGCCCCAGGAGTATAATGGTCCTAGACTGATAGCTGAGGGTCCCCTCTTTCCAGGGGTACCAGATTTTTTAAAATCGTCCTTGAGGAACCGGAGATATCCAACGTGAAAGCAGTGGTCCCCATCCAAGCCTGTTAATTGCTCTTCCCAGCTTCCTGAGGCTATAATCCAAAAGCTGGGACTCTCCCCTTTTGCTGGACACTAGCAGCTTGTCTCTACTGTGCCCAGAACCAGAGATATCAGCCTTCCAAGCAGCTGGTCCCTGCTCCAGCTCCACACGCCTGGTATACAGTTTTATATATTCATTGGAGGATTGCTCTGGATCCTGACCTCTGATCCCCAAGTCCCTAGAACCTTCTGAAAGGTAGCACTCTGTAGTTTTTTTATCCCATTCAAAGCTAAGAAATATATTTTCAGGAACTTGAGATATCTGCAGTCAAGCAAGCTTCCCTCCCACCAGAAAATGATGAATATTAAGCCCACTCCACTATCCACCCCTCCCCTGCGTATTAAACACCCCCTACCACCCCGGAAGTCATGTACCAGGGCGCCTTCATTCAGCACAAAGCCCCTTCTACAGTTTAGTGTTCTCCCTCCGCCCCATCTCCCACCATCTGTGCAAAAAAGGAGTAATTAGGAGAAATTACTGCTGCAGGTCCTACATGCTGAGCGGAAGATAGAACACCCCCTACCGCCCGCGGGACAACAAAGCTGCCGCTGATAGCACACCCCACCCCTACCGCTGGAGGATGGGTAGGGGGCCCAATGCATTGCTGTGCCCAAGGGCCTACACTGCCGTTAAGACGGCCCTGGCCCACAGGGGAACAGGGGAAACCACCGGTGGGCCCCACTGCCTGTGGGCCGTCCTCCTCCTCTAGAGATCAGGTTTCAGGCTCTATCCTAGTACACATGAATTATGCATTATACTTATGTTACATTATACTTCACAATAATATGGTTTATGATATATTTACCAAGGGGCACAAAACATGTACTCTGTAATGGTTAGCCAAACCTCTGTGGTGGCTGGCCACGCCCCCACTGGAGCCTGGCCACACCCTTAAGCATGGGACCCTACAGCAGCATCCTCCCGGTGGGCCCTTCATGCCCCAGTGCGACACTGCCCCTGGTGTTCATTAACTGATATGCTTGGATGTTGTTCTGTCTTTTTAAATGACCTAAACCCATGATAGAAGCATACTGTGTATTTAAAATCCATATGATGCCTGAGTCAGAGCATTGCTTATATTAGTGAAAGTCAGTGTAGGGACTGACGGAAACGGAAGACCATGAAGTGGCCGGTTGCAATAATTTGGAACTAACATACCCTGAATTCAAATGAATTACAGTTTGAGTGCTGTGGATTAAAGCCAATATATATATATATATATATATATATATATATATATACTATGTAGAAATCAGCAGCACTCCATCCAAAAAACGATTCATAATAGATAAACCGGTGCCCTCCAAGTAACGACCTTGGATAGGGTGTCCATTAATATATACAGCAGTCAGCGGCACTCACGGCTCCCATGCAGGGAAATGATAAAACACAGTCAATGTGCGGTCAACGTTTCAATGTTGTTCAAATAAACATTTTCATCAGGACGCTGACTGCTGTATATATATATATATATATATATATATAATGAATGAACAGCACTTAGTGGACTTGTATTAAAGAAATAATTCACAGCAGCAGCCGCGTCATTCTTGCAACGTTTCGGGGTACTTTATTCCACGTCGTCAAGCGGCACATACATGTATGGGCTGCCTGATGACGGGAAATAAAGTACCCCGAAACGTTGCAAGAATGACGCTGCTACTGTGAATTATTTCTTTAATACAAGTCCACTGAGTGCCATTTATTCGTTTTTGTATTCTCGAACATATCCTTTGGCACCATGGCATTGCTCACATGCTGAATGGGTGTGCCTACTTTTTTTAGAAACTATATATATATATATATGTGTGTGTGATAGATATATATATATATATATATATATACTGGATAGATAGCTAGATACATTACACACACAGGTGCGGCACTCCAGGCTTACAAGTAAAACACTAACACGATAGTGAACTATTGAATGAACATCACTATCGTGTTGGTGTTTTATTCATGAAGCCTAGAGTGCAGCACCTCTGCCTGTTGTATGAAATACTATTGTGGAAGCACTGGGTGATGCTTACCTACTAATTTAGAGTGCCAGTCTTTTGCTGTTTATATACAGTATATATATGTATAAAAGGTGCAAGTAGCGCTACAACCTTATATTCAGAGGGACTCCGGTGCTTTAAAAAGCCTCTAGTTAGTCAGATATATAACTATATAAAGTGCAGAAATTATATATATGTGTATAGAAAACACTCCAAAAAAGTTCAGTGGCGGCCGCCAGATTTCAGACAGTCCAATTTACAAACAAGACAAATTCTAATTATTATTCAAAGGTAAATCAGCCGCGCCTTCAGTGTTTTCAAAAAGTGACTCAGGACAGTGTCCTCAAATAAATACCAAATATGCGTACCAGATGCACGTGAATATGTGCTTATAAAGATATCTTTACATCTCAGTCTTCCTCCTCATTCCACTCCTCTTATGTCCTTCCGGATATTTAGCGTGGTATTTTACGTAGATATGGGACGGAAGACAGTATATCAGTAAAGTGCACAGCTCAAAATAAAGTGTCTCTGTGCTAAAGTGCAAAAAAGTGCAATGAACGTGCAAAAAAGTGCTACAGTGCTATACTGTGCCAGAAATGCTTAAAAAAGAGGGAGAGCACCCTACCAGTAATGTGCTTATTTACCGATATTAAAAAGTGCAGCAAAAAAGTAATAAGTTTAGTAACTGGGCAGCACTCACGTTTTTCTTAAGGTGCATAAGTAGATGGTAATCTTAATATCAACTGTCCCACCAAGAATACCTTAACAGTAGAATGCTGCTGCCAGGCACAGCAATGGCTGCTCTCTACTCCTGATATCATTCCCACAAGGCAGCAGGAGCAGAGAGCAGCCATTGCTGTGTCTGGCAGCAGCATTCACAAGTGTTAATAGTTGTATCAATTAACAAAATGCAAAGTGAATAAACAGCAGAGAAATCTAAATCAAATAAATATTTGGTGTGACCACCCTTTGCCTTCAAAACAGCATCAATTCTTATAGGTACACTTGCACACAGTTTTTGAAGGAACTCATCAGGGAGGTTGTTCCAAACATCTTGGAGAACTAACCACAAATCCGATGTACAGATGGAGCCATGCTAGTCGTGGCTCCCTCTGTGCCTAGGCGTGCCCATCTAGGTGTGCCTAGGACTCAGGCATCTCCATTCCCGGTTGGGCGCGCGCGCCTGTGACGGAGACGCGCCCAATTCAATAGTCCTGGCGTGACTAGGCGGACGGATCGCCTAGTCACGCCAGGGGTGTTCGTTTGCGATGGAGCGTGGCTCCACCTGTAGTTTGCTGAAATCTTTCTGTCTCTTCTTGTAATCCCAGATAGACTCGATGATGTTGCGATCATCACTTTTTAATGACATTGGGCCTTTTTCAGGTTTGTTAGTAAACCAAAAAAGCAAGCAACTGGGCAAAACCATGCTGCACTGCAGGTGGGACAGATGTAACATGTGCAGAGAGGTTTTGATTTGGGTGAGGTGTGTTTAAACTGAAATCTAATTGCAATGTAAAAAATAAGCAGCCAGTATTTACCATGCACAGAAACAATATAACACACTAAAATGTAAATCTCTCTGCACGTTACATCTGCCCCACCTGCAGTGCAACAAGGTTTTGCACAGTTGCTGATGGTATTGCTTGATAAACAGTACCTGTCTGTATTTCTCAGCATTGAGAACACCATTAATCCTGACCAAATCCCCAACTCCATTTGCTGAAATGCAGCCCCAACTTGCACGGAACTTCCACCATGCTTCACTATTGCTTGCAGACACTCATTATTGTACCGCTCTCCAGACCAAATTTTGACTCATCAATCCAGAGCACCTGTTGCTTTTTTGCTGTGCCCCAGTTCCTTTGTTTTTGTGCATAGTTGAGTTGCTTGGCCTTGGTTCCACGTCGAAGGTATGGCTTTTTGCCCACAATTCTTCCATGAAGACCACTCCTGGCCAGACTTCTCCAAACAGTAGAAGGGTATACCTGGGTTCCACTGGTTTCTGCCAGTTCTGAGCTGATGGCACTGCTGGACATCTTCCAAATTTCGAAGGGAAGTAAGCAGGATGTGTCTTTCATCTGATGCACTAAGTTTCCTTGACCGACCACTGCGTCTACGCGTCTCAACGTTGCCCGTTTCTTTGTGCAGACAGATACTTATCCATCATGCAAGGGGGGAGAAAGAGAGATGATTCTGGTAGCACCAGACTGTTCCTGATGATCTTGGACACTCATTTTAAACAGGGCAGTGGGTCTAGGGTGGAACTTTCCTCCAACACTTGATCTCTTAAATCAGGGCCTCTTTCGTTACCAGAGTTTAAAGCGTCAGGCTACAGTGGCATGTCTGTGAAGCCATAATCCTTAGAATTTAAGAATTTTCTGACAGTGTGTTATCACAGGGTTTGGAGGACCTAGACTGATTATTTTAGAATAGTAGCTGCTGCCTGAGGGAGGGTTTGCAAAAGTGTTTAAAATTCAGCTCTTTGAAGGGTCAGGTGTCAGCACTCTTTTCTTTCATAGAAAACGGTCTCATTGAAATTGTTACAGAGAGTGATACATATGCAACCTCCATATTACCCGCTGTAGCTTCTTGGGATTTCAACCTGGTGCAGGCTGCTTTCCAGCACCCTACAGTACTTTACAATTACTGGATTCGGTATAGTGGGAAGAGCACATTCTTGTTAGCTATCATCTCAGCTTGAGGAGTTTCAGTGGTGGGATATCTGTCTTGTAGGTTTCCTTTTCTCCATGATGACAGTGCTGTTCTTAGCTGACAATGGCCTTCATGTTCCATTTGAAGCAGGACATTGTGATCCCTGTCTTCGACAAGTCACCACACAAAGATGGCGCTCTTTCTCATCTAGACAGTGAAAGTGCGCTGACATTCTAAGTTCATAGTACCCAGGACTCATGCAGGTTGGAGGACATGTTGGTTCTTTACAAAGTCCACAAAAGTCCACAACAAGTTTCCAAACATACCATTGCCAAGTAGATTACTTTGGTAATTTGCTTGGCTTACACTGGGGCTGGACTGCTTGTGAGGATGCATTCCACCAGATCAGTGGAAGCTTTCTTTGTGGAGCAACAAGGTTCCTCTACTGAGCTGTTGTACTGGGTGGCTACCCGTTCTATGGTACTCACCTTCACAAAGAAAGCTTTGTAGTATTCACACTGTCCGCCAGTGCCCACCAATGGGCAAAATAAAATAGGCCGTTTTTTTTTTACAAATGTTAAATCCATTTCGCATAGTCCATTTGGGGACACTGGACACTCTTGTTCAAGGTTTCTTTCACTGTTTTCCTGGTTAGGATTCTTGTCCTCCATAGTGAATGCCATTTTTTTCTCCCCCACTTATTCTGTAATGCTGGCCAGTCAACTGGGGTTTTGTTTGGCAAAACTGAAGATCCCAGGCAGCCAATGGTGAATAGAAGCAAAAGAACTTACGCTTTTTGCTGGTACATCTAAAGTGTACATGTCAGCTCCTTACAACTGCACTCTATAACTCATGGTTCGCCAGTGTCCCAAATGGACTACAAGAGAATGATTTATATTAAGTACAAAATCCCATTTTTGCAAGTGGAAGCATAACTATCACATTGAAGCACCTAGTCCATGATCAGCAACATCTATGATCTTGCCAGAAACTCTCATCATAAACTTCTAAAATGTACTCCATTGTAAACACTGCAATCTTTAACCCCATATCCTTCCCTGAAAAACCTGGCGCATTGGCACAAAATTAGGTGAGTGATATCACAAGAAAATATTTTGACTGCGAGCCTGCATTTGTGCATTTAGTACACATGACCTTTAGCGAGTAGTGAAATAACAGCATAATAAAAAAATAGTGTTACATTATTGAATTCCAAGCCTAAAGAAACAGAACCAGTTGGATTAGGTTAAGACGTAAGATGTGCAGACTGATTTATATGTGAGAGGGGCGCATCCAAACGCAAATGTAAATTGCAATGTAAAAATAAATCTGTCAAACATTTGTGGACTACATGCAGAAGCAGCCAGTATGTACCCTGCACGCAAAATAAAAATAATACATGTATGTGCACCCTTTGCTTTGCAACATGGTTTGCTCCATATACAAATATAAAGTACCTGTACCGTACGTAAAGTTTTTTTTTCGTTCCTGACAACTCAAAATCAACCCCTCTAAAATGGAGTGTGTGGTGGATTTACTGGATTTACCCATTTTATATTATCAGAGCTTTAATATATATAAATGTAATGTAAATATAATCCACATTATGAAAGCAGGTCATCCATGCTGATGAAGTAATGTATTGGCTAGTGAAGGCATCTTGTACCAGTTTTGATGGCAGGAATGGTTAGTAATAATTTGCTTTTCCTTACAAAACTACAACAACTATGGGGTCTATTCAATTGTAGTTGGAACTGCCGTCTAGTCGTAAAGACGGCAGTTTCCAACTTTTTTAGGTTGAATCATGATTCGACCCATTCAATGGGGCTGCCGTTTTTCCAACATGTCGGTAATTCCGACATTTTTTGGAAAACAATTGGATCAGCGGATTAGCCGCGGATCCACGTTTTTTGTCAGATGTGTGGCCAAATCCGACAGGTTTTAGTCCTGTTTTCTACAATGACAATCTGACTTTAAAAAAAGGCGGATTGACATTGTCGTAAACGGCCAAAACCTGTCGGATTTTCCTCAAATTGAATACTGCACTGTCAATTGAATAGACCCCTATTACTCCTATTGCAGATTGATAGCATTACCTTTGTCGTCTCAAGACACCCTTTGTAGCACTGAACAATCAGTTTGAAAATTTCATTGAAATTAGGATGAAGTATTATTTCTGGAGCAGACAGAATAGTTTCCACTTGAAAAAGAGGAACATCTCCAAGAATAGCTGCATTAAAAGCTTGAAAATTCCTGTTTGAATTGCAATTATCAACAAAAAAAAAAGTTAGTTAGTGCATATGACTGAGATACAGTAGCTTCATAATATAACTGTGTAGACTGAACCAAAAAAATAAGAATTTACTTACCGATAATTCTATTTCTCGTAGTCCGTAGTGGATGCTGGGGACTCCGTAAGGACCATGGGGAATAGCGGCTCCGCAGGAGACTGGGCACAAAAGTAAAGCTTTAGAACTATCTGGTGTGCACTGGCTCCTCCCCCCATGACCCCCCTCCAAGCCTCAGTTAGGATACTGTGCCCGGACGAGCGTACACAATAAGGAAGGATTTTGAATCCCGGGTAAGACTCATACCAGCCACACCAATCACACCATATAACTTGTGATCTAAACCCAGTTAACAGCATGATAACAGAGGAGCCTCTAGAAAAGATGGCTCACTACAGCAATAACCCGATTTTTTTGGTAACAATAACTATGTACCAGTATTGCAGACAATCCGCACTTGGGATGGGCGCCCAGCATCCACTACGGACTACGAGAAATAGAATTATCGGTAAGTAAATTCTTATTTTCTCTGACGTCCTAGTGGATGCTGGGGACTCCGTAAGGACCATGGGGATTATACCAAAGCTCCCAAACGGGCGGGAGAGTGCGGATGACTCTGCAGCACCAAATGAGAGAACTCCAGGTCCTCCTCAGCCAGGGTATCAAATTTGTAGAATTTTACAAACGTATTTGCTCCTGACCAAGTAGCTGCTCGGCAAAGTTGTAAAGCCGAGACCCCTCGGGCAGCCGCCCAAGATGAGCCCACCTTCCTTGTGGAATGGGCTTTTACAGATTTTGTCTGTGGCAGGCCTGCCACAGAATGTGCAAGCTGAATTGTACTACAAATCCAACGAGCAATAGTCTGCTTAGAAGCAGGAGCACCCAGCTTGTTGGGTGCATACAGAATAAACAACGAGTCAGATTTTCTGACTCCAGCCTTCCTGGAAACCTATAATTCCAGGGCCCTGACAACGTCTAGCAACTTGGAGTCCTCCAAGTCCCTAGTAGCCGCAGGCACCACAATAGGTTGATTCAGGTGAAAACGCTGAAAACCACCTTAGGGAGAAACTGAGGACAAGTCCTCAATTCCGCCCTGTCCGAATGGAAAATCAGATGAGGGCTTTTACAGGATAAAGCCGCCAATTCTGACACGCACCTGGCCCAGGCCAGGGCCAACAGCATGACCACTTTCCATGTGAGATATTTTAACTCCACATATTTAAGTGGTTCAAACCAATGTGACCTTTGGAACCCAAAAACTACATTTAGATCCCAAGGTGCCACTGGAGGCACAAAAGGAGGCTGTATATACAGTACCCCTTTCACAAACGTCTGAACTTCAGGGACTGAAGCTAGTTCTTTTTGGAAGAAAATTTACAGGGCCGAAATTTGAACCTTAATGGACCCCCATTTCAGGCCCATAGACACTCCTGTTTGCAGGAAATGTAGGAATCGACCTAGTTGAAAATTCCTCCGTCGGGGCCTTACTGGCCTCGCACCACGCAACATATTTTTGCCAAATGCGGTGATAATGTTTTGCGGTTATATCTTTCCTGGCTTTGATCAGGATAGGAATGACTTCATCCGGAATGCCTTTCTCCTTCAGGATCCGGCGTTCAACCGCCATGCCGTCAAACGCAGTCGCGGTAAGTCTTGGAACAGACAGGGTCCTTGCTGGAGCAGGTCCCTTCTTAGAGGTAGAGGCCACGGATCCTCCGTGAGCATCTCTTGAAGTTCCGGTTACCAAGTCCTTCTTGGCCAATCCGGAGCCCGAATATAGTGCTTACTCCTCTCCATCTTATAATTCTCAGTACCTTGGGTATGAGAGGCAGAGGAGGGAACACATACACTGACTGGTACACCCACTGTGTTACCAGAGCGTCTACAGCTATTGCCGGAGGGTCCCTTGACCCGGCGCAATACTTGTCGAGTTTTATAAACATGTGGAAGACTTCTGGGTGAAGTCCCCACTTGCTGACAGTGCTATCACATGATTTTCCGCCCAGCGAAGAATCCTTGCAGCTTCTGCCATTGCCCTCCTGCTTCTTGTGTCACCCTGTCTGTTTACGTGGGTGACTGCCGTGATGTTGTCCGAATGGATCAACTCTGGGTGACCTTGAAGCAGAGGTCTTACTGAGCTTAGAGCATTGTAAATGGCCCTTAGCTTCAGGATATTTATGTGAAGTGATGTCTCCAGGCTTGACCATAAGCTCTGGAAATTCCTTCCCTGTGTGACTGCTCCCCAGCCTCGCAGGCTGGCATCCGTGGTCACCAGGACCCAGTCCTGAATGTCGAATCTGCGGCCCTCTAGAAGATGAGCACTCTGCAACCACCACAGGAGAGACACCCTTGTGCTTGGTGACAGGGTTATCCGCTGATGCATCTGAAGATGCCACCCGGACCATTTGTCCAGCAGGTCCCACTGGAAAGTTCTTGCGTGGAATCTGCCGAATGGGATTGCTTCGTAGGAAGCCACCATTTTTCCCAGAACCCTTTCATTGATGTACTGAGACTTGGCTCGGTCATAGGAGGTTCCCGACTAGCTCGGATAACTCCCTGACTTTCTCCTCCGGGAGAAACACCTTTTTCTGGACTGTGTCCAGGATCATCCCTAGAAACAGACGACGAGTCGTCGGAATCAGCTGCGATTTTGGAATATTGAGAATCCAATCGTGCTGCCGCAACACTACCTGAGATAGTGCTACACCGACCTCCAACTGTTCCCTGGATCTTACCCTTATCAGGGAATCATCCAAGTAAGGGATAACTAAAATTCCCTTCCTTCGAAGGAGTATCATCATTTCGGCCATTACCTTGGTAAAGACCCGGGGTGCCGTGGACCATCCATACGGCAGCGTCTGAAACTGATAGTGACAGTTCTGTACCATAAACCTGAGGTACCCTTGGTGAGAAGGGTAAATTGGGACATGAAGGTAAGCATCCTTGATGTCCCGAGACATCATGTAGTCCCCTTCTTCCAGGTTCGCAATCACTGCTCTGAGTGACTCAATCTTGAATTTGAACCTCCGTATGTAAGTGTTCAAGATTTTAGATTTAGAATCGGTCTCACCGAGCCGTCCGGCTTCGGTACCACAACAGTGTGGAATAATACCCCGTTCCCTGTTGCAGGAGGGGTACCTTGATTATCACCTGCTGGGAATACAGCTTGTGAATGGCTTCCAAAACTGCCTCCCTGTCAGAAGGAGACATCGGTAAAGCCGACTTTAGGAAACGGCGAGGGGGAGACGTCTCGAATTCCAATTTGTACCCCTGAGATATCACCTGAAGGATCCAGGGGTCTACTTGCGAGTGAGCCCACTGCGCGCTGAAATTCATTGAGACGGGCCCCCACCGTGCCTGATTCTGCTTGTAAAGCCCCAGCGTCATACTGAGGGCTTGGCAGAGGCGGGAGAGGGCTTCTGTTCCTGGGAACTGGCTGATTTCTGCAGCCTTTTTCCTCTCCCTCTGTCACGGGGCAGAAATGAGGAACCTTTTGCCCGCTTGCCCACGAAAAGACTGCGCCTGATAATACGGCGTCTTCTTATGTTGAGAGGCGACCTGGGGTACAAACGTGGATTTCCCAGCTGTTGCCGTGGCCACCAGGTCTGAAAGACCGACCCCAAATAACTCCTCCCCTTAATAAGGCAGTACTTCCAAATGCCGTTTGGAATCCGCATCACCTGACCACTGTCGTGTCCATAACCCTCTACTGGCAGAAATGGACAACGCACTTAGACTTGATGCCAGTCGGCAAATATTCCGCTGTGCATCACGCATATATAGAAATGCATCTTTTAAATGCTCTATAGGCAATAATATACTGTCCCTATCTAGGGTATCAATATTTTCAGTCAGGGAATCCGACCACGCCAACCCAGCACTGCACATCCAGGCTGAGGCGATTGCTGGTCGCAGTATAACACCAGTATGTGTGTAAATACATTTTAGGATACCCTCCTGCTTTCTATCAGCAGGATCCTTAAGGGCGGCCATCTCAGGAGAGGGTAGAGCCCTTGTTCTTACAAGCGTGTGAGCGCTTTATCCACCCTAGGGGGTGTTTCCCAACGCACCCTAACCTCTGGCGGGAAAGGATATAATGCCAATAACATTTTAGAAATTATCAGTTGTTATCGGGGGAAACCCACGCATCATCACACATCTCATTTAATTTCTCAGATTCAGGAAAACTACAGGTAGTTTTTCCTCACCGAACATAATACCTCCTTTTTGGTGGTACTCGTATTATCAGAAATGTGTAAAACATTTTTCATTGCCTCAATCATGTAACGTGTGGCCCTACTGGAAGTCACATTTGTCTCTTCACCGTCGACACTGGAGTCAGTATCCGTGTCGGCGTCTATATCTGCCATCTGAGGTAACGGGCGCTTTAGAGCCCCTGACGGCCTATGAGACGTCTGGACAGGCACAAGCTGAGTAGCCGGCTGTCTCATGTCAACCACTGTCTTTTATACAGAGCTGACACTGTCACGTAATTCCTTCCAACAGTTCATCCACTCAGGTGTCGACCCCCTAGGGGGTGACATCACTATTACAGGCAATCTGCTCCGTCTCCACATCATTTTTCTCCTCATACATGTCGACACAAACGTACCGACACACAGCACACACACAGGGAATGCTCTGATAGAGGACAGGACCCCACTAGCCCTTTGGGGAGACAGAGGGAGAGTTTGCCAGCACACACCAGAGCGCTATATATATACAGGGATAACCTTATATAAGTGTTTTTCCCCTTATAGCTGCTGTATTTTTAATACTGCGCGTAATTAGTGCCCCCCTCTCTTTTTTAACCCTTTCTGTAGTGTAGTGACTGCAGGGGAGAGCCAGGGAGCTTCCCTCCAACGGAGCTGTGAGGGAAAATGGCGCCAGTGTGCTGAGGAGATAGGCTCCGCCCCCTTCTCGGCGGCCTTATCTCCCGTTTTTCTGTGTATTCTGGCAGGGGTTAAATTCATCCATATAGCCCAGGAGCTATACGTGATGCATTTTTTGCCATCCAAGGTGTTTTTATTGCGTCTCAGGGCGCCCCCCCCCCAGCGCCCTGCACCCTCAGTGACCGGAGTGTGAAGTGTGCTGAGAGCAATGGCGCACAGCTGCAGTGCTGTGCGCTACCTTGTTGAAGACAGGACGTCTTCTGCCGCCGATTTTCCGGACCTCTTCTGTCTTCTGGCTCTGTAAGGGGGCCGGTGGCGCGGCTCTGGGACCTATCCATGGCTGGGCCTGTGATCGGTCCCTCTGGAGCTAATGTCCAGTAGCCTAAGAAGCCCAATCCACTCTGCACGCAGGTGAGTTCGCTTCTTCTCCCCTTAGTCCCTCGATGCAGTGAGCCTGTTGCCAGCAGGTTTCACTGAACATAAAAAACCTAAAACTAAACTTTTCACTAAGCAGCTCAGGAGAGCCACCTAGTGTGCACCCTTCTCGTTCGGGCACAAAAATCTAACAGAGGCTTGGAGGGGGGTCATGGGGGGAGGAGCCAGTGCACACCAGGTAGTTCTAAAGCTTTACTTTTGTGCCCAGTCTCCTGCGGAGCCGCTATTCCCCATGGTCCTTACGGAGTCCCCAGCATCCACTAGGACGTCAGAGAAATAGGATTTTAATACCTACCGGTAAATCCTTTTCTCTTAGTCCGTAGAGGATGCTGGGGATGCTTCAAGAACCATGGGGTATAGACGGGATCCGCAGGAGACAAGGGCACTTTAAGACTTTGAATGGGTGTGAACTGGCTCCTCCCTCTATGCCCCTCCTCCACACTCCAGTTTAAGTAACTGTGGCCAGGGAGACGGACAATTCGAGGAAAAAATTTATTATTAAACCACGGTGAGCATCTTACCAGCTCACACCTCCAGTATGCCGCAGAACGTGGCATTCAATAGAACACCAGCCGACGGCATGAAGAATATGCAGCAATACGCTGACATAAAGCGTAACACAACCTGTGTGTAAACACAACCAATAACAGCATAACGCATGCCATGGTATGAATATCGTCAGCAACAGGCTGACTTAAACGCAACACACCATGTGTGTAAACATACCCAATAACTGCAGATACAGTACGCACTGGGACGGGCGCCCAGCATCCTCTACGGACTAAGAGGATGCTGGGGATGCTTCAAGAACCATGGGGTTTATACCAAAGCTCTAGAACGGGCGGGAGAGTGCGGATGACTCTGCAGCACCGACTGACCCAACAAGAGGTCCTCAACAGCCAGGGTATCAAACTTGTAAAACTTCTCAAAGGTATTTGAACCCGACCAAGTAACTGCTCGACAAAGCCGTAATGCCGAGACCCCTCGTGCAGCCGCCCAGGATGAGCCCACCTTTCTGGTAGAATGGGCCTTCACCGATTGCGGTAACGGCAATCCAGCCGTAGAATGAGCTTGCTGAATCGTATTACAGATCCAGCGTGCAATAGTCTGCTTGGAAGCAGGAGTCCCAATCTTGTTGGGATCATACAGGACAACAGAGCCTCCATTGTCCTAATCTGAGCCGTTCTGGCTACATAAATTTTCTAAGCTCTGACCACATCTAGAGACTTCGATTCCTCAAATGCGTCAGTAGCCACTGGCACCACAATAGGTTGTTCATGTGAAATGATGACACCACTTTAGGCAGAAATTGCTGACGAGTTCTCAACTCCGCTCTATCTTCATGGAAGATCAGGGGCTCTTGTGAGACAAAGCCGCCAATACAGACACCCGCCTTGCGGAGGCCAAGGCCCACAGCATGATCACTTTCTAAGTGACGAATTTCAACTCTACCTTACGTAAAGGTTCAAACCAATGAGATTACAGGAACCGCAACACCACGTTAAGATCCCATGGTGCCCCCGGTGGCACAAAGGGAGGTTGGATGTGCAGCACGGCTTTCACGAAAGTCTGAACTTCCGGAAGGGAAGCCAATTCTCTTTGAAAGAAAATTGACAAGGCCGAAATTTGTACTTTAATTGAGCCTAACTTTAGGCCTGCATCTACCCCTGCTTGCAAAAAATGGAGAAAACGGCCCAGCTGAAATTCTTCCGTAGGGGCCTCCTTGGATTCACACCAAGACACATATTTTCTCCAAATACGGTGATAATGTTTCAACGTTACCTCTCTTCTAGCCTGAAGCAGTGTGGAAATTACTTCACCGGGAATACCCTTTCGGGCTAGGATCCTGCGCCTAACCTCCAAGCCGCGGCAAGTCTTGGTACACGCACGGCCCCTGCTGTAACAGATCCTCTCGTAGAGGAAGAGGCCATGGATTTCCTATGAGCAATTCCTGAAGATCTGGATACCAAGCCCTCCTTGGCCAGTCTGAAACAATGAGGATTGCCTGAACCCTTGTTCTTCTTATGATCTTTATCACTTTTGGAATGAGTGGAATCGGAGGGAACACATATACTGACTGAAACATCCACGGTGTCACTAGGGCGTCCACTGCTATTGCTTGAGGGTCCCTCGACCTGGAACAATATCTCGGAAGTTTCTTGTTGAGGAGAGACGCCATCATGTCTATTTGAGGAATTCCCCAACGACTTGTCACTTCTGCAAACACCTCTTGATGAAGACCCCACTCACCCGGATGGAGATCGTGTCTGCTGAGGAAGTCTGTTTCCCAGTTGTCTACATCCGGAATGAAGACCGCTGACAGAGCATTTACATGCCTTTCCGCCCAGCGGAAAAATTTTGTGGCTTCTGCCATTGCTGCTCTGCTCTTCGATCCGCCCTGGAGGTTTACGTACGCCACTGCTGTTATGTTGTCCGACTGAATTAAGACGGGCAGATCGCGAAGAAGATGTTCCGCTTGCAGAAGGCCAATGTAAATAGCCCTTAATTCCAGAATGTTTATGTGCAGACAAGCTTCCTGGCTTGACCATTTTCCCTGGAAATTTTCCCCCCTGAATGACTGCTTCCCAGCCTTGCATCCATGGACACCAGGATCCAATCCTGGATCCCGAACCTTCGTCCCTCTAGGAGGTGAGAACTGTGCAGCCACCACAGGAGAGAGATTCTGGTCCTGGAAGATAGGATTATTTTCCGGTGCATGTGCAGGTGAGACCCGGACCACATGTCCAACTGGTCCCGCTAAAAACCACTCTGGCATTTAACCTGAATGGCCTTGTAGGCCGCAACCATCTTTTTCATCAATGGAACGTATTGATGGATTGACACTGTTGCAGATCTGACCCGACTCTGGATCCTCAGAGCTTTTTCCACTGGAAGAAACAAACTCTCAACAGTTCTGTATCTAACATTATTCATTCAACAGTGATTCTGGCAAGTTCAGGAGCCAACCACTTTGTTGAAGAACTGCCAGGGAGAAAGCAACGTTTTGCACCACTTGTTTCTTGACCTCGCCGTATTCAGGATAGCATCCCAGTACAGAATAATAAAGACTCTTTTACTATCGAAGGAAAACCATCATACCGCCATAACTCCGGTGAATTGGTAATGACAATCCTGAATAGCAAACCCAGGTAAGCCTAATGCGGAAGAAACCGTACTTAGACCCTCTTTCTCCTTTTACAGATTGGAGATGCATGCCCTGAGAGATTCCATCTTGTAGTTCAACTTCTTAAGTAGAAAGTTTTGGGATTTTAGGTATAGGATTGTTCTGACCGAGCCGTCCGGCCTCAGAAGCATGAAAAAGCTTGAAAAACAGCTTTTTTCTTTTTTTCTTGTGTGACCGGGACAGCAGGACAATGACCTGATCCTGACACAACTCTTGTAGGCGTCGCATACTACCTCCCCGTCCAGAGGAGAATCGGTAAGGTCTATTTGAAAAATCAGTGCTGGGAATCGTCTGGAAACTCCAGTATGTCCCCCTTGGGACTCTATTCTTAAACTCACTGGTCCATGTCCGTTCCAGGACTGACTGAAGAGTATTAGACGTGGTCCCGCCGGTGTGGGCTCCCGCAAGATAGACCCAGCGTCATGCGGTGGATGTGGCAGAAACAGAGGATGATTTCTGCTTCTGCGAACTTGAAAAGGCTGCTGACTTCTTACCTTTTCATCTTCCTCTACCTGCAAAGAAAGGGAAAACCGTATACATTCGGTCGAAATGACTGCATCCTACAAAAATGCGTCGCCAACCGTTGTGAGGGAACATAGGTCAAGAAGGTAGACTTACCAGTGGTATCTGCCGAGATCAACTTAACAAAGCCATCCCCAAACCAGGTTTCACCTTCATAGGGAAGAGACTCCAATTCTTCTCGGAGTCAGCCTCAGCATTCCATTGGTGAATCCACAACGCCCTTCTAGTCGAGACCGCCATGGAATTGGCCCGCGAACCCAAGAGTCCTATATCCCTTGTAGTCGCACGGCAGTATGCTGCAATGATATAGACATGACCCAACTTAAGGGGTACCCTGCATACAACTACTCCCCCATGCGCATGTAATGCAAGTATAATCAACATACATGCTGACACATAATTAGAGTATCACATATCTTCCTGCATACGATCCATTGTGACAGGGCCCCGCGCAGAACAGGGGGTGACTCTCACTTTATTCTATCCACGGCGGGAAAAGAATAAACACTCGGAATCCTTGACCCAGAGTTTTTTCAACAGAGCGCTCAGCACATGAGAAAGAATAACTTTACCTCAGCATTCATGATAATTTTTATATATATATACATATATATATATATATATATATATACCTTTAAATGCACCTATACACACATATATCTATATATATATATATCTAACACGTATACATATATCCTTTTGTCAGGAACAGCAGGGTCCCTAGTGACATTAATACGTTCTAATGTGTATGAACGGGTACTGAATGCCGATTTTGTGGATCTAATCAGGAAACATTATGGTCGACATAAGAAACATTATTCGAGTCAATCTCAGGGAGTAGTAACTGGGCAAAATAACATTTTTGCTATCCCGAGGGGTCTGAGAGAAATCTATTCTATGAATACGACTCCCTCCATAAATATTATCACGTCTGTGATCGTGCCACAGACCTATGTAACCTTACTATACATACAGGTATAGCTCTTTCTGATATGCATCACATTATCATGCCAATTTCCACCCAGTCAGATATTGTTGGTGTCGACAGGGTCACCCCCCACGTCTGTGTCTCCCATATAGTTTTCTCTTGGGAAAAATATACCTCTACTGACATGTGACATTTATTTACATGTACCAAGTACATTAGGAGTCGACAGCGCAGACAGAGTCATTCCCTTTGTGGCAGAGCACTCAGCCTCAGATATGCCGACATACGTGTACCAAACACCCACCGACATTACACTGGCTATAAGGGATAGACCCCAGTACATTCTGTCATGGAAACACAGAAGGAGTTTACCAACTCATTTCCACAGCGCTTATGATATAGTGTGCTTTTATTTTTAACTTATATTGCACCAAACAACTGTGCCCCCCCTCGTTTTTCACTCTGATCTGTACAGAAGTGCTTTGGAAGGACCAGCGTCTCTGTGAGGAGAAAATGGCGCTGAAATGAGCTGTGAGGGGGAAGCCCCGCCCCCTTAATGGCGCACTTCAGCCCCGCTATTACTTACATATATTTATACTGGCAGGGGTTAAATATAGTGCCTAGGTACTTATATATTCGATTGCCAGTCTCTGTTGAGGATTTATATGCTGCCCAGAGTGCCTCCCCCCCCCCCCCCCCGTGCCCTGCACCTTGCAGTACCTGTGTGTGTGGGAGCATGGCGCACAGCGCGGCTGCTGTGCGGTACCTCAAAGCCGTCACTGAAATCTTCTGATCTTCTTTTACTCACCTGTCTTCTGACTTCTGGATCTGCAAGGGGGGTGACGGCGGGCTCTGGGAACGAGCCCCTAGGCGTACCTAGCGATCAGACCCTCAGGAGCTAATGGTGTCCAGTAGCCAATGAAGCAGAGCCTTGAAACTCACAGAAGTAGGTCTGACTTCTCTCCCCTAAGTCCCACGATGCAGGGAGACTGTTGCCAGCAGTTCTCCCTGAAATTAATAAACCTAACATAAAGTCTTTTAGGAGAAACTCAGTAGAGCTCCCCTGTGTGTGACCAGTCTCACTGGGCACAGAATCTAAACTGGAGTCTGGAGGAGGGGCATAGAGGGAGGAGCCAGTTCACACCCATTCAAAGTCTTAAAGTGCCCATGTCTTCTGCGGATCCCGTCTATACCCCATGGTTCTTGAAGCTTCCCCAGCATCCTCTAGGACATATGAGAAAGGATGCATAGCAGGAGATTACAGTCCTTATTTATCACTCATTAAAACATAACTCTTTTTCTGTGTTACTACAGTATATGTATTCATGTATTTTCTGAAACCAAGAAAGAAAATGTTTTACTCACTTTATAACCATCTTTGACAATGTGTTGTAAACTCTGCTTTCCCAGTAAGCATAATATTGAGCCAATTTGGGATTTTTTCCAGTGTTTGTATTCACCACAAGACCTTCAATTTTTGTTAGGATAGACTCAATTGCAGTATATTTTCTGACCATAATTTCAATGTCCTTATTCCGCTCATTCTCTATGTATTCAAAGAATTCATTGACACCTAAAGAAATGTTAAGAGATAGCAATCACAAAACTAGATGGGGTTTAGGGTGAAAATTAAGGATGTGGTAACTCCTGACCACATTAGAAATGATTAGTATTTATAAAACAAAATTAACATAACAAGACATAAAATGCATACAAAGTACATTACAGACGTAATAGCACAAAAACAATATACAGGTTGAGTATCTCTTATCCAAAATGCTTGGGACCAGAGGTATTTTGGATATCGGATTTTTCCGTATTTTGGAATAATTGCGTACCATAATGAGATATCATGGCGATGGGACCTAAATCTAAGCACAGAATGAATTTATGTTACATATACACCTTATACACACAGCCTGATGGTCATTTTAGCCAATATTTTTTATAACTTTGTGCATTAAACAAAGTGTGTGTATATTCACACAATTCATTTATGTTTCATATACACCTTATACACACAGCCTGAAGGTCATTTAATACAATATTTTTAATAACTTTGTGTATTAAACAAAGTTTGTGTACATTGAGTCATCAAAAAACAAAGGTTTCACTATCTCACTCTCACTCAAAAAAGTCCGTATTTCGGAATATTCCGTATTTCGGAATATTTGGATATGGGATACTCAACCTGTATACATGTTTTTTTTAACAATACCATAATAAATCTGCTATGGTTTCTGTCAACCGTCTCACCTCTCCCTCTTTTATAATTACATAGTTACATAGTTAATGATGTTGAAAAGCGTCAAAATGCTCATCGGGTTCAACCTGTAATCTGTCTTAAGTCGAGTTCATTATAATGTCCCAATTGAAATAATGTTTTATGTTTAGTTATCAACTGTAAATCATGTTCCTCCCAGATTAACAATGTCAATATTTTAAATGCTATAACCTTGGATAACTTTTTCAGTCAGAAATTTATTCAATCCGTTTTTAAATGCATATACAGGTATAGAGTCCGCCATTGTCACCTTCTCTGGCAGGGAATTCCAGAGCCTTATTGCCCTAACAGTGAAGAACCCTTTCCTACATTGCGTATGGAATTTTCTATCCTCTTATACAGAGTTCTTTTAATAAACAATTCCTCTAATAACTCTTTGTAATTTCCCTTTATATATTTGAAGATATTAATAATGTGTCCTCTTAGACGCCTCATTTCTAGTGTATACAATTTCAACCTAGTGAGCCTTTCCTCATACTCCAGTCCCTCTAGTCCTTTAATCAATTTAGTAGCTCGCCTTTGAACCCTTTAGAGTTCACAGATATCTTTTTTATAATGTGGTGCCCAAAACTGAACACAATATTCCAGGTGCGACGTAACAATGATTTGTACAGCGGCAGGATTACACTCTCGTCCCTTGTCTCAATTCCCCGTTTTATGCATGCTAGCACCTTACTTGCCTTCTTTGCTGCACTTTGACATTGTATACGGTTGTTTAGTCTATTATCAATGAGTATCCCCAAATCTTTTTCCTATACTGTTACCCCTAGATTTTCCCCATTTAATATGTAGGTTGCAAGTTTGTTTTTAGTCCCGAAGTGCATAACTTTGCATTTTTCTATATTGAATCTCATTTTCCATTTAGACGCCCAGATTTCAAGTTTAGATAAATAATTCTGTAGAGACTCCACATCTATTTCCGAATTAATTACCTTACACAATTTAGTATCATCTGCAAAGACTGAAACTGTGCTTTCCAGGCCTAATTCCAGGTCGATGATAAATATGTTGAACAGTAGTGGCCCGAGTATGGACCCTTGTGGTATTACGCTGACTACTGGTGCCCAGCTGGAGGACATCCCATTGACCACTACTCGCTGTACCCTGTTATCCAGCCAATTACTTATCCATGTACAAATAGTTTTTCCTAGGCCAAGCTCCTTTAATTTGATGATCAGTCTCCTGTGAGTCACTGTATCGAAGGCTTTTGCAAAATCTAAGTATACCACATCCACTGCTTTTCCTTGGTCAAGATTGTCGCTCACTTCCTCATAGAAGCTAAATAAGTAAGTTTGACATGATCTGTCCCTTACAAACCCATGCTGGTTCTTGCTAATAAACTTAGCGGCATGCAGATACTCCTGTATGTCATCCCTTAAAATTCCCTCCAATAATTTCCCCACTATAGATGTCAAACTAACTGGTCTGTAATTTCCCGGACGATTTTTAGATCTCTTTTTAAATAATGGCACTACCTCAGCTATACGCCAGTCCATTGGTACCATGCCTGATCTAACTGAACTATTGAAAATCAAGTATAGAGGTCTTGCTAGTTGTGAACTAAGCTCCATCTAGGCCAGGTGATTTATTAATCTTAATTTTGCTTAGTCTCTCCCGGACTATTTCCTCACTTAAACAAGTATCTAGCCAGGAATCATTGCTTTCACTATCGTTATGCACTACTCCCACCGTCACTTCTTCTCTGGTGAACACCAATGAAAAAAATTTGTTCAGTATTTCCGCTTTTGTTTCGTCATCATTTATCAATACTTCAAATTCATCTTTTATTGGACCTACGTTCTCCTTTCTTAACCTTGTACTGTTTATGTATTTAAAAAACTTTTTAGGATTGGTTTTGCTCTCTATAGCGATTTGCTTTTCGATTTAAATTTTAGCTGCTCTTGTTGCTTTTTTGCATCTTTTATTGCATTCCTTGTAGTACTGAAATGACTCCTCCGTTCCATTAGCTTTAAATGCTTTGAAAGCACGCTTCTTATTATCCATTTCTTCCTTGACCTTCTTATTAAGCCACATCGGTTTGAGTTTGGTACTCCTCCGTTTGCAGCCCATGGGAATGAATTTGTCAATATTGCTATTTAACAACCCTTTTAAAGCATCCCACATTTCCATAGTGTTCTTGCCACGAAACAAATCTTCCCAATCAATGTCGTTAAGTGCACTTCTCAG
Source organism: Pseudophryne corroboree (assembly GCF_028390025.1). Lineage (NCBI taxonomy): Eukaryota > Metazoa > Chordata > Amphibia > Anura > Myobatrachidae > Pseudophryne > Pseudophryne corroboree. The sequence continues at coordinate 316,282,137 of NC_086444.1, read as the reverse complement.
CATACTGAAGTTAGCCTTCTGAAAGCTAAATGTTTTGGTTGATCCCTTGTAGTGATGTTTCTTGAAACTGATGTCGAATGTGATCATATAGTGATCACTGTTACCCAAGGTCTCCCCAACTTTAGTGCTTGATATAATGTCCAATTGCCAAAGGTACCAAAGACTTTCTCCCCTGATCTTTGCCCAAGTCATGGAACCTCTGGTGGCAAGGATTCAAAGCAATACAGACATTGCCATGGAAAGACTGGTCCTTCTGAGCACAAAATTTACTTATACGCAGACGGTGTCTTAATATCCCTAGGGAATCCAGCTCAATCCATGCAGCCTTTCCTCTCTGAGATCAATCTCTATTCTAATTATTCATCACCACCGGCTATTCTAGGCTAATTTTGCCTGTATTTTAGGTCACATTAAGTTGGACTTGAATTCTTGGTGTAGCCATTTAATTTCATGTATAGGCAGAGTGAACTCAGTGAAGATGAACATGCTTCCTCGGCTCCTCTACCTTTTCCAGACCCTTCCAACATTTAATACCTCCAACTGGGGGGTATCTAATTACCTGCTATCGATAACCACGGGTAATTGTATGGCTTTCCTATTAGCCCCAATGAGGCGGCGGGCTCTCGCACCCCGATGCCAGCACCCGAAACATAACCCACAATAAAGGGCTGCTGGAATTGCGATAACACATAGGATCGGAGACTTATCCCCAACCCTATGTGTTTTCGTGCGATCGCGGGTCTGTTTTCGGACACTGAAAACAGACCCTAATTGGATACAGCGATAATGGGCATTGGTCATTAATCGTGTTATCCGTCCATTTTCACCCGCCAAAAACTAATTGGATCTAATTGGAAACCCCCCTATGTCTTAAAGTTTTACAATTCCACACTTCACGCTTTGTCTGGGTGAAAAAACACCCTCGGTCAGTTTATTCTGTTGTTCATTGTGATTGACTTAACAAAACATATATTTTTTAAATGCAATAAACAAAAATGAAAAACCAAAATAACATAAAAATAATACATTGATAAAGAAGGCAACCTGTAGGACACAAAACTGTCTATGTCTATGGTTAATATTTTATCAATTAAGCAGTATATTACACTTAGAAGAAGAAATTAAGAGCAATTTTATTTATTATTTATTAACAGTTTCTTATATAGCGCAGCAAATTCCGTTGCACTTTACAATTAGAAATAACAATGATATAACAAAACAATGATAAAACAAAACTGGGTAATAACAAACAGTCATAGAGGTAGGATATTGCCTAAAGTGGAAACCTGCCCCTTTAAGAAGTCATATGAAGAAATAAGAGGTTAAAAGTTGACAAGATCTTGAGAATTGTGTTTTTGCAATAACTTAACAGAGATTCTGGTTCGGTTTCAGAAGTATCAATAAAACCGGGGGCCAAATGTGTAATTTATGAGGACTCTGACATTCTATGATTAGCAGATGTTGCATTTATGTGTTATTTCTAATCTTAATATAATCAGCAAAAATTAGATGACGGGAGACGGTGTTGATTAAAAGATTAACAGTATATAGATAGTCAATAGGTCAACACCAGATGGTCGATAGTCAATAGGTTGACATGGTTAAAAGGTCGACAGTTAAATGGTCAACATGGGTCTACCGGGTTGAAAGGTCAACATGCAAATGATTGACACAGAAAAGGTTGACACATTTTTTAAAAATATTTAGCTCTAATCCTAACCCTACCACAAGGTTCCATGGAGCTTTTGATACAGCTTTGACCAGCTGTGTCAACCACACCAATCTGCATTTTTTTTACTTGCAGACTGCATGCTGTTAGCTCTGGAGGATCATGGGAGTACCGGAGTCAACAATGGATACATCTCCAGAACACTGGTGTCCCCAGATTTGCAACTTCTGTGGTAACGGGAGTATGGAAAACAAAAGATTAACTACAGATAAAAGTGATATTGGTCATCTTTAAGAGCTCCCTTCACTGAAACATGATGCTATAGCAATATCTAGGCAATAAGCGACAAAATACGATAACAAATACACATGCTTTGGGGTTGGAGATTTGTGAGTGGCACTACGTAGTCCTTATTTGTTGCCAATTTAAAACATATCCCCCAGAAAACGTTGCGGTTGAGCAAGTATCCGTGAGAAAGTCGGGTGAAAGGCACTTTCCCAACATAGGAACTGCACACACTGAGACCACCAATTCTGTAACACTCTAAATTATCATTTGTAATAGAATTACACTTGTTGACAGGATAAGAAATCATACAGACATGAAATCATACAACCGCAAGTAGTAGTACTGGGTACTTTATCAATAGAGTGTTAGTTAGTATACATAAACCTGATATTTTCAGCAGAGAGGTCAATACTCTGCCAACAGTAGACAAACAGAATAATATTCATTTGACATTGGTTTCAAACTGATATACCTGGGAGATCTGTTGACTTTTTAGTCAGAAATTTAAAGAGGTTTGCAGATTCAATAGCCAAGAGTTTGCAATCAATGTCATTTGTGTTCTTCTGGATTTTAAGTACCAAGGCTTCAAACTTCGAAACTGCCTGCCCACACCGAGTGATATAGTCTTCAATACCTAAAAAAAACATTGACAGTGATTTGCTTTAATGTGATGAAGGAAATACTGGTGCTGTAACTAGTCGTAATTTACAAATGGCAAACTACCCACCCTGCAGTGTGATTACAGCTTTGGCCCGCTGTGTACTTTGATTTTTGGAGTTTGCACAGTCGGAGGGTAGGAGCAGGGCAAAGTAAAGGCTTTCCCACTGTAGTACGTGGAGAGCAGTGCAGAAATACAGTAAGTTAGATTACTATAATGAGATAGAGGGGTAGAGAAGGTATACTTTAATGGGCATTAATTGTCATGGATGGCATTTGCCCCTTACAAACAAATGTAAATCCTGAATCAGTCACCGACAGCCATGCCAGCCCCAGGTACAGGGGCTGGGGGGTGAGTACTAATGAGCAATGGCAGCGCCAGTTGCCGGGGAGCAGGGGAGAAGCAGGTGTGATAGCATGCGCAGGGAGAGAGAGAGAACACTGCTTCTGCAGCTACCTCTCTCTCCCAGTGCAGCACACAGCAGCGTTTGCTGTGCTGGGGAGGGAGGCTGCTGTAACAGCTGTTTGTCCTCATTCTTCCAGCACCCAAGTGGCTGCTGTTTACAATGGAAAGGGGTTGGGGGTGCAGCAGGTCAAGGCCCCCCCTGAGCCCCTCCAACAGGCTCGGGCCCAGATAAGGAGTATTTACCCCCCCCCCCCCTCTCGTCGCAACTGGGTTTGTCACTGTCATCAACCAGACCCAGTGCTAGACAGCCAGTCTGTGCAAGTGGTGTGTGAATCAAACAGACACAAATAAAGTACCTTCCCAACAAGTGACAAGGAGACTATGAGCATGTGGTCTCTACCTGGTAGTGTAAACCAGTGTGGATTTAAGGATCTGTCCATTTTTTTTTTTAATTATTTATAGAACTACTGTACTTGAGCACGGTCTTTAGAACAGATGGTGAGTGCACTTGCCAACTGTACTACTCTGCCTAAACAGATCTCAATAAAAGTACAGGCCTACAATTGAGAAGTTCTTTTCTAGATAAACTCTGAACAATGTAACAACAACAACAACAACAACAACAACAATGTAACAACATTGTTCACTCAAACAAAATTGGCAAAGGTAATAAAGACAGCTCTTTTGCCCCTCATTTTCATAATCTGCTTAAAGCAGCAAGGTTTGAATTTAAACATGCATAACCTTACTTGTACAAATCATTATCTCTTTTTCAAAATCTCTCTGGAGTGAAAACGAGAATGACTGCAAAAATTTAAGATGAATACCCACTGTAAGATTATCTGTCCAATCCTTCTGGTTGGAATGAAAATCTGGTAATGTATGGGAGCAAATGACAATTGACCATCTGCTCCCAAACACTGGGAAACAGACAAAAATGGATGTTCAGACAAATTGGTTAAATCCATTTGATTTAACCAAATAATCTGAACAACCATTTTGGCCCATTTTCAAGATTTTGGAAGCAAATGGTTGATTGTCATTTGCGTCATACATTACCAAATTTTATTCCAACCAGAAAGATCGGACAGATAATCTTATAGTGTGTATCCACCCATAAGGTGGGTACACACTATGAGATGTGCTCTATGAGCAATGTCGCCTAGTGTTTCCACTCCCGGGCCAGGCTGCCAAACGGCGGGCATACACACTATGCGGTATCACTAATTATATCGCGCAGTGACGTCATGCCGTGGTTGGCCGGAGCATGCAGTTTTGGACGATGAGTCCAAATTGAGCTGCATTCACGGGCGTCACCGAGGGTCGTTAACGACTCGCGGGGCCACGCATCACTCATCGGCGGCAGCATTCTCACTTAGAGATAAAGTAAACGACACCCAGGAAAGGTCAAAATGAGCAAAGTCGTTTAATTTATCGCTAAGTGTGTACCCACTTATACACACCCAGTATATCATGTGATTGAAGAGTAGGAGAACAATGGAGTGAAAACAAAGCTCAGAGGAAAGATCCAAAGTCTCTATGCTCACAACAACAGTGGACTGATTTCTAAGTTGCACGATCTCTCTTCACGGATGCAAATAAATAGTTTATGCATACATCGCTTGCACAGAAGTGACTTCACACATTTTTGCGCATGAAAGGAGAAAGGCAGCCTCTTTTAGATGAATCTCCTGCACATAGCATGGAGCTGACGCAAGTGCAGATATTTGTAAGATATTAATAAGAAGAGTTATAGTAAAAATTACCCTTGTTAACTTTTTTTTCTCGAGGTCCATGGGATCCACAGGGTTAACCTTGGTGTATGCTTGGTGGAGACCAGGATCAGACACCGAACAGCAAAGCTTTTGAGCCTCCCAGAATGCACTGGGTCCCTCTCCCCTCATACGCCGCCCACAGCTCAGGCTCTTCAGTAGTAATTAACAAGCCCAAAGCAGGAGCTACAGTGGAGAGAAGGAAGAAGGGTACACACATGAAACACACTCTCACTTGTAGGAAAAAGGGAACTGGTGATGGAGAAGAGTAGCCCTGTGGATCCCTCGAAGAAAAAGAGTTAACAAGGGTAAGTTTTACCATAACTCTTGTTTTTTTCTTCAGGGTTCATGATCTCCACAGGGTTAACCTTGGGGATGTCCCAAAGCAGTTGTAATAGGGAGAGAACACTCCTAAGCTGAAAGGAGGACATTGCGGCCAAAGGTTGCATCCAGAGAGGCAAACGTTTCAAAGGTATAGAACCTAACAAACATGTGGGCAGAAGACCACGTAGCGGCCTTGCTTAGTTGTTCAGAAGAGCGAGTAGAATGAGCAGAGACTGTACTTGGAATGGGTAGATCAGCCTGCGTGTAAGCCTGTGAGATGGTCACGTAAAGCCAACGTGACAACATCTGTTTATTGGCTGGCCAGCCCCGCTTGTGGAATCCATAGAGAATGAATAAGGAATCTTTTTTCCTAATGGAACGGTCAACATAGATTTTTAGAGCACGGACCACGTCCAACGAAGCTTCCTTTTGTGAAAGGCCAGGTTCTTGGAAGACCGGTACCACAATTTGATTGTTGATCCCTGCTTAGTCCGAAGAACAGCCCTGTCATGATGAAAAATCGAAAAGGGGGGACTACAGGAAAGTGCCCACAAGTCAGAAACTCGTCGGGCTGAGCCAATGGTCAAGAGGAAGAGAGTCTTTGCAGTCAACCATTTTAAGGGACAACAGTATCAAATGGTGCAAAGGGAGGCTCGAAGAACCAAAGACAAATCCCAAGGAGCCACTGGAAGAACAAAGGAAGGTTGAATCCAGGGTACCCATGCAGGAAGGTACGGACATCTGGTAAGGGAGCAAGTCTTTTCTGAAACCAGATGAAAAGTGCAGAAACCTGTACTTTAAGAGAAGCAACGGAGACCCATGGTAAGGCCCGCTTGTAGAAATGCTATATGTCTAGGAATCTGAAGTACCAGAGGATCATAGTGGCAATAAACACACCACTGAAAGTAAGTGTACCAGGCACGGTAATAAATGCGAGCTGATGCCGGTTAAGCATGGTTTGAATAACCACACTGGAAAACCCTTTATCCCTTTATTCATTTAAGATTCCACATCATTTAAAGATCATTGAAACTGTCACGTGCTGCTATAGATGTAAGACTTTTCTTGGGACTTTGTTTCCACGGATTAAGTGAGTTTCATTTTTCTGTATACAGATCTGCAGTTTATTTTTTAGTTCACCATCAATGTTACAAATTCTTTTTTAACCATTTGTAGTTCGCATCAAACAGCATTAGGCATTCTTTGCATAGAAAGTACTTTTTAATGAATTAATTATCAAAGCTCAGGGGTATTCTATTTGAGCAGATTATTATGTCATATTGAATTGTTTTTATCATACTCCCGGGAGAATTGTTGTAAATACTTTTATTACAATAAATTTTTATATTTTTTTGATTGTCAAGCGCAACCTGGTTTTTGTTGTTCACATTGTATTTCCTAGGGATTGGCTTTTCCCATTTCCAGCTGCTGCTGACAATCGTTTACACCACCATTCACCGAGCGCTCAGCCTATTTGTTCTGTTCGACTGTGAAGTATGTTGTGTATGCGCAACTGTAGTGCTGCAATCTTGTCGGGAGGTAGAAAGATACGTTGCACATGGGTATCTAGCTGAGCTCCGAGATGGAGCATCCTCTGAGACAGGATGAGAGAGGACTTGGCCCAATTGATCAGCCAGCCGTGACACTGATGAAATTACATTGTCACCTGGAGATGATGGTGGAGGACTACTGGAGAATGTGCTAGAAGAAGGAGGCTGTCCAGGTAATGGAGTATACATATTCCCCGTCGTCGAAGATGAACAGCCATCACTGCCATGAGTTTGGTGAACACCCGGGGGGCTGTAGAAAGACTGAAGGGTTAGGGCCTGGAACTGTAAATGCTGATGAAGGACAGCAATAGGAGATATTGTTGATTTCAGGGTGCTACATGGAGGTATGTATCCTGTATATCCAAGAATACCATAAATTCCCCAGGCCGCATAGCCAGGACAATGGAACAAAGGGTTTCTATTCAAAACCTGGGCACTCTGAGGTATTTGTTCAGTAACTTTAGATTTAGGATGAGACGATGAGACCTACTGGGTTTCTGAACCAAAAAAGTGTTGCATATAATAGAACCCCTGGCCCTGTTGAGACAAGGGGACAGGAATAAGTACACCCGATTGTAGTAAAGAGTGAATGACTGTCTTCAGTGCCTTGGTGTTATGCACACCAGTGCCAGCAGGAATGTACTGGTGTCTGAACGGTGAGGGATGCAAAACAAATGAACTCACAGACAGACTGGGGGATATGACATTACATACACAGAAGGTAATAGGGTAACAAAATAAACACAAAGTGAACAGAGAAGAAACTGGGTGTCTCCCTAGTATTAGGAATGCTCAGATGGAAAGAAGCGAGATGTAGTGATTTAATACGTAGAGAACCCGAAATGCTGTTGCTAAGGGCAACAGCAAAACCCTAAAGGGTTACCAACAGGTGTGGCAGTAAACTCCTTGGTCAGAGATGGAATAATAGACACAAGGAGAGTCTCCACAATCCTAGTCCTCACTTGCAGTACACTGGTTCAGCTTAATGCCACTAAACTGACACCTGAACACCTTGCACAGTGAGAAAGGATTTTGGCAGGCAAGTCTGAGAATACAGCCGCAAACTTGCTAGGTTCACAGAGTAGCAAAAGAACCCCAGCAGGTTAAACGACTGACTCCAGTCTTACTGCTAGGTCTGGATTGGCAGAGTGTAATACCAAATCCCAAAGGCCTATTTGCAGTAAGCAACAAACAAATACAAAGTTTACACAGTACTAGCTAGCTTTCAGGAACTGACTAACCAACAAAGATTCAGCAGCATCTGCCTAACCTGAGAAGAGGGTTTATATAGCAGGTGCTGTCCACGCCCCACTCAGACCTCACAGACTGTGAGCACAAAAACCAGCACCGGATCCCCTGCCGTGCACAGAGCCTGTAACCACTGCACAGCAAAAGACCCGAACCGGAGTATCAGCTACGCTCAGGTTACTCCGCTAGCACTTGTCTCCCGGTTGCCATGACGACGTGGCAGCACAGAGCAGGAGACCCTAACAGTACCCCCCCTCTGACGAGGGGTCAAAGAACCCCTACCACCGGGTTTATCGGGGAACTGCGAGAAGAAAGAGCGTAACAGTCTGGGGGCATGAAGATCACAACAGCGCACCCATAACCGCTCCTCCGGGCCATACCCCTTCCAGTGCACCAAAAATGACAGCCGACCCCGAACCATCTTGGTGTCAAGAATCCTTTCAACAACAAACTCCCTCTGGCCACGTATCAGAAGAGGGGAAGGTCTTCCACTGGAAGAAGGATTACTAATCGCCCGTTTTAAAAGGGAACAATGAAATGTTTTATTGATACCCAAAGAACGGGGTAGATCTAACTGAAATGCCACCGGATTGATAACCCTAGTGATCTTATAAGGACCGATGAACCGGGGGCCTAACTTATGAGATGGCTGTCTCAACTTCAAATTCTTGGTAGACAACCAGACGAAGTCTCCTAATTTGAAGCTGCAGGGTCTTTTCCGCTTATCAAAAACCCTTTTGGTCACTAATGACACAGACACAAGGGCTTTCTTCACTTTCCTCCAAATACCTCTAAGGACCGAAACCACAGAGGAACCACCAGGCGTGGAGTCCAGGGGGTCAAAAGAATTGGCCTTAGGATGATGCCCATACACACAAAGGAAGGGAGAGATCCCTGTAGCAGAGTGAGCCACATTGTTATAGGCAAACTCCGCCATGGACAGATGAGCCACCCAGTCAGTCTGACACTTGGAGACATAACACCTGAGGAACTGCTCCAAGGACTGGTTCACCCTTTCAGTCTGCCCATTAGACTGCGGATGGTAGCCTGACGACAAGCTGACAGAAATCTGGAGATCGGAACAAAATGCCCTCCAGAATTTGGCCACAAACTGGGATCCGCGGTCAGAGACCACATCAAGTGGCAACCCGTGGAGGCGCACAACATGCAGCATAAATAATTCAGACAGGCGTCTGGCCGATGGCAGCCCAACCAATGGAACGAAGTGCGCCATCTTCGAAAACCTGTCAACGACAACCCAGATGGCTGTCATCCCCGAGGATTTGGGCAAGTCCACCACAAAATCCATTGAAATGTGGGTCCATGGCTTAGATGGAATAGAGAGTGGATGTAATGGGCCAACAGGAACCCCTCTAGGAGTCTTATTTCAGGCACAGATGTCACATGCCCGAACCCACTGATCCACATCCCTAGCCACCGAGGGCCACCACACCGCCCTAGATAGCAACTCCCGAGTTCTGGCAATACCCGGGTGACCTGCCGACTTCTTGGCATGGAATTCCAGGAACACTCGCTGTCTTAACCTAGGAGGCACAAACAAAAGACCTACCGGAAGGTCTGGAGGAGCCTGCTCCTGTGCTCTAAGAACTAATGACAAGAGGTCCTGGGTAATGCCCACTTTAATATATGATGGGGACACAATGGGCAATGGCTCCTCGGTGGTCTCCTGGATTGGAGCAAAACTCAGCGAGAGTGCATCAGCCTTGATGTTTTTTGACCCAGGGCGATATGTTATCAAAAAATTAAAGCGAGCAAAAAACAAAGCCCATCGTGCCTGCCTGGCATTGAGGCGCTTCGCTGACTCTAAATATGCCAAATTCTTATGGTCGGTGAGAATTGAGACCACAAACTTAGCCCCCTCAAGCCAGTGTCTCCACTCCTCGAGTGCATCCTTAATAGCCAACAATTCCCGGTTACCCAAGTCATAATTCATCTCGGCAGGCGAAAATTTACAGGAAAAGTAAGCACAGGGATGAAGGCGATTATCAGACACCCCCATCTGAGAGAGCACTGCCCCAATACCCATCTCAGAGGCATCCACCTCCACCACAAAAGGACGCTCTGGATCTGGGTGTCGCAGCACCTTGGCCGAGACAAATGCCCTTTTGAGACGGGCAAAAGCCGTTTTGGCCTCACAAGACCAGTGAGCAACATCCGCCCCTTTCTTAGTGAGTGCCACCAAGGGCGCCACTATAGACGAAAATCCAGCGATAAATCGTCTATAAAAATTCGCAAAGCCCAGAAAACGCTGAAGCACCTTCAAACTAGTGGGCTGCACCCAATCCAGGACTGCCTGTACCTTGGAACCCTCCATTTGGAAACCTTCTGGGGAGATAATATATCCTAGAAATGTGATTTGCTGAACTTCAAATTCGCACTTCTCCAGCTTCGCCCCAAGCCGGTGGTCTCTGAGTTTCTGGAGGACTAAGCGTACATGCTTCCGATGTTCCTCCAGGGAATGGGAGAAGATTAGGATGTCATCTAAGTATACAACTAAGAATCTATCCAAATATTCCCTGAGCACATCGTTCATGAAGTCCTGGAAGACTGCCGAGGCATTACAGAGCCCAAAAGGCATCACCAAATATTCATAATGCCCTGAGTGGGTATTAAAGGCAGTCTTCCATTCATCCCCCTCTCTTATTCGGATTAGATTGTACGCACCGCGTAGGTCAATCTTAGAAAAAATTGTGGCAGTACGAAGCTGGTCAAACAAGACCGAAATGAGAGGCAGTGGGTATGAGTTTTTAATCGTGATACGGTTCAATTCCCTGAAGTCGATGCAGGGTCGCAACGAACCGTCCTTTTTACCCACGAAGAAGAACACCGACCCAACTGGAGACTGTGAAGGTCTGATAAATCCCTTAGCCAAGTTCTTCTGAATGTACTCTGCCATAGCCTGAGTCTCAGGACGTGACAGGGAGTACAACCTGCTCTTGGGAAGCTTAGCATTCGGCAACAAATCAATGGCACAGTCATAGGGGCGATGGGGAGGTAGTACCTCTGCAACTCTTTTGGAGAACACGTCCGCAAAATCTGCATAACATCCTGGCAATCTTAGCTGCGAGAGCCTGACTGGAAGGCTCAAGCAACTACTGAAACAATCAGTACCCCAACTAAGAATCTCCCCAGAGACCCAGTCAAATTGAGTATTGTGGGCCCTTAACCAGGGTAACCCCAACACCAATGGGGCAAAAGTACAGACAGTCACATAAAAGGACAATTTTTCAGAGTGTGTGGCTCCAATAAACAAAGAAATCTGGCTAGTGCAAGAGGTAATTTTACCCTGGGATAATGGTTCCCCGTTTAACCCACAAATCTCAATTTCCGATGCCAAGGGTACTAAGGGAACAGAGTGTTTCAGGGCGAATTGGCGGTCCATAAAAACCCCGTCGGCCCCACTGTACACAAAGGCCTCAGTCTTGACAGTTTGACCGAGGATCTTCAAGGTCACCGGAATGATAAAAGTCTTCTTGGGAAATTCCGACTTCTGACCTGACAGGATATTTCCCATCACCCACAGGCCCTGAAGTTTTCCGGCTTTTCTGGGCATGATACTACCGCATGACCTTTATTCCCACAGTACAAACATAACACCTGCTGTCTCCTCAGCGTCTTCTCACACGAGGAGAGGCGGGTAGCCCCAATCTGCATAGGCTCCTCGGAAAATTCCTCAGAGTCTGAGGTTCCCTTGGGAAAGAAGGAAACCTCGGTCTCCCTTTCAAGCCTGCGCTCTCTCAGCCGTCTATCCACCCGAATGGATAACTGCATGAGCTGATCCAAGCTATCAGGCAAGGGATATTGTACCAGTTGGTCTTTTAACTGGTTAGAAAGACCTCTTCGGTACTGGTGTCTCAGGGCTGGGTCATTCCACTGGGTATCATGGGCCAACCTCCGAAACTCCGTACAATAAACCTCAACTGGCCTTCGCCCTTGCTTAAGGATCGAAATCTGAGCCTCTGCTGAGGCCGTCTTGTCAGGGTCATCATACAACATGCCCAGTGCCGTAAAAAATGCATCAACACTTTTAAGCGACGGACAGTCAGGCTGCAACCCATATGCCCAGACCTGTGGGTCTCCTTGTAGCAAGGAAATCACTATGCCCACCCGCTGAATCTCCGACCCAGAAGACTGAGGCCTAAGCTGGAAATATAGCTTGCAGCTCTCCTTGAAACAAAAGAACTGCGAGCGATCTCCAGAAAAACGATCCGGGAGATTTACTTTCGGCTCCTTAACCCCTGAAGGTACTGCTGCTGCGGGAGCTCCGCCAGCGGCCTGCGAGGTGTGCATTTTAATGGACAAATCATTAAATTGTCGTGTCAGGACCTGCACCTGATCGACCACCTGTTGCAAAGTATTTTGAGGGGTATGCTCCATATTCCCACAAAATTTCAACAGGAGTATTAGGCTGCTGAATATGTTATGCACACCAGTGCCAGCAGGAATGTACTGGTGTCTGAACGGTGAGGGATGCAAAACAAATGAACTCACAGACAGACTGGGGAATATGACATTACATACACAGAAGGTGATAGGGTAACAAAATAAACACAAAGTGAACAGAGAAGAAACTGGGTGTCTCCCTAGTATTAGGAATGCTCAGATGGAAAGAAGCGAGATGTAGTGATTTAATACGTAGAGAACCCGAAATGCTGTTGCTAAGGGCAACAGCAAAACCCTAAAGGGTTACCAACGGGTGTGGCAGTAAACTCCTTGGTCAGAGATGGAATAATAGACACAAGGAGAGTCTCCACAATCCTAGTCCTCACTTGCAGTGCACTGGTTCAGCTTACTGCCACTAAACTGACACCTGAACACCTTGCACAGTGAGAAAGGATTTTGGCAGGCAAGTCTGAGAATACAGCCGCAAACTTGCTAGGTTCACAGAGTAGCAAAAGAACCCCAGCAGGTTAAACGACTGACTCCAGTCTTACTGCTAGGTCTGGATTGGCAGAGTGTAATACCAAATCCCAAGGCCTATTTGCAGTAAGCAACAAACAAATACAAAGTTTACACAGTACTAGCTAGCTTTCAGGAACTGACTAACCAACAAAGATTCAGCAGCATCTGCCTAACCTGAGAAGAGGGTTTATATAGCAGGTGCTGTCCACGCCCCACTCAGACCTCACAGACTGTGAGCACAAAAACCAGCACCGGATCCCCTGCCGTGCACAGAGCCTGTAACCACTGCACAGCAAAAGACCCGAACCGGAGTATCAGCTACGCTCAGGTTACTCCGCTAGCACTTGTCTCCCGGTTGCCATGACGACGTGGCAGCACAGAGCAGGAGACCCTAACACTTGGCCTTGTTGAGGTCTGCTGCTGGACTAGTAGGAAAGTACTGTCTGGGAGGACGCTTCAGCAAAGGGACAGTGTACCTGTGAAAGACCACTTCTTGAATCCAGGCATCTGTTGTGGGCAAACTGAAAAAGTCAGGTTTTATCCTCTGGTTTGTTAGTTGGGCGTCTAGCCACACAGGCCCGTTTGAGCTTGGAGAGTGTGTCTAGGGACAGAATGACCTCTGGTCATTCTGAGGATGAAAGGATGAAGTCTGAGGCCGCGTAGAGGAGGCTGAGGGCAGTTAAGCTGTTTTAGAAGTTGCCAGGTTATTAACATTGTTTGTCCAATTCTGGGTCAAAAAGAAATTCTCCTGTGTAAGTGGTTCCAGGACCCTTTTAGCATCAAAGTCTGCCATCCAGTAACAAAGCCAGAAAATATGGTGTGCTGATACCGAAGCCTTAGAAGACAGTAGAGCATTATCCAGGCAGCCTCCCCAATGCAATAGGCGGCATCCCTGATGTTGGCAATTAAAGATAGTTGATCCTTGGTTGCTTCTGAAGGAAAACGGTTTTCAAGGGCATCTCCCAGTTTTCAATGGCTTTAGCCACCAAGCACACAACCGTAGGTCTAGCTGTGGCACCTGTAAGTGAATATAAAGATTTAAGACAGGTCCTTAAGGGAGGACGCAGTAATTATTGATCTAATGGAACTTTTAATAAAATGTGTCACATGAGCATCCACAGTTGGTGGATTTTCCCATTTTGTACAATCAGCCTTGGGTAATGGATAAAAGGAGCTCAGCCTTTCTGGGACCATAAACTTCTTACTAGGAGTTTTCCATGCCTCATTCATAGCATTCAGAGAAATTATCAGAGTGTGGAAACTCAGCTACTACAAACTTTCTGGTGTTTACACAGAGGATCCATAGATTTTGGGGCTGGTTCAGTATCTTCCACCTGGAGTGAGAATGTTACCACCCTACCTAAAGCAGCTACGTTAAATTTGGACTGTACCACTTCCTCTCCAGAGGTGGAGTCTTCAGAGACCCTAGCCTGATCTGCTGCAGCAGAAGATTACTCAGAATCTGAGAGTGGCGTAAACTGTGAGGATGGCACAGTACGCTTAGTGCCCTGTAATATGTTCTGAAATGCAGCCAATGAAGCAGCCAGACTCTGTATAGAGTTAGATAATAAGTGCAACCAGGGAAGGGGCGGGGGCGTTATGGGCTGATAAACAGGCTGTAACGGCTGTGGGAGCCACAGATGTGGTGCAATATGGTCAGCGATTTTAGTCAGCATGTTAGAAAAAGAGGCCCGTGGAGGCTCTTGTGCTGCAGCTGCGGGAGCTGATGGGCACGGGGGGCACAAAATAAGCATTGGACTGACCATCCTGTAATAAATCCTGAGGTAAAACCTCTATGTTACAGGTCCTACAAGATACAAGAGTAGGTGCTCCAGTCTGTTTAGCTGCCTTACTTTTGTTAGACATAACTGTAAGAAGTGTTCACACACAATATGGTAATGTACAGCGTGTAACTGAGAATAGTATGTGACAATGAGCCTGCACAAATACAATAATTTGCCATGTGTGGCAGAGTAAACCCTGTACACCCCAGTATTCACCGGTTACTGTAATAAAAAGGGTACAGGGAAAGAAATACAGACAGCAGCATTAGCATAATTCACATACAATGCAGAAATACAATTTAACGGCAGTGGGCACTGATATCAATTACCCAGCTATTAGAAGAGAGCTGGTAGGAGCAACGCTGTGTATAACCTGACTCCAAGGAGAGGTACACAGGGACACCAAACCCAGCATTCTCGGAAACCTACAGAGTTCTTGTAATGGCTGCCCAGTGTCTCTGTGAGGAAGGATAGTGAGGGAGGAGCAGCCCAGGGTGGGAAGACCTCAGAGGAATGGCACCCTAGGCTGGGGAAGGGGCCGCTGGGGAAGCGCTGACCTCTCCTTGCTGACACCTACCACTGGTTTCCTGCCCTGTAATAATGATCCCCAGCACCAGCTGTGGTGGTCTAGTCACACAATGGTCTGGGACCACATCAGCACCACCGGTCCATCTAGGATTGCTGCGCCCGTGGGTCCCGCAAGCGGGAACCCATCTTACCCTTGTCCTTCATGATTTCGGGTGTAGTCAGAGGTGCCCCTGAGTGCCTCTGCTACCGAAAGTCCAGGGTCCCGCCGAAAAAACCTAGCCGTGACTGGTGTCATGGCGCCGGTGTGGGTGATGGAGCAGCAGGACTGGCATCCCATGGACTGCCTAGAGCTGCTTGCTCAGTAAATAGTAGAAAAGTAAAAACAGGATTTTAATACCTACCGAAAAATCCTTTTCTCCTAGTCCGTAGAGGATGCTGGGGTCCACTTCAGTACCATGGGGGTATAGACGGTTCCGCAGGAGCCATGGGCACTTTAAGACATTTCCAGAGTGTGAACTGGCTCCTCCCTCTCTGCCCCTCCTCCAGACCTCAGTATAGGAACTGTGCCCAGGGAGACGGACATTTCGAGAAAAGGATTTACTTTTAAATTAACGGTGAGATTCCTACCAGCTCACACTTCAACCATGCCGCACAACATGATATTCAACAAAACACATACCAACAAGCATGAACATTACAGCAACCGTGCTGAAAACGTAACAAAATAACAACTGCAGGTAAAGTACGACCTGGGCTGGGTGCCCAGCATCCTCTACGGACTAGGAGAAAAGGATTTACCTGTAGGTATTAAAATCCTGTTTTCTCATACATCCTAGAGGATGCTGGGGTCCACTTCAGTACCATGGGGTTATACCAAAGCTTCAGTACAGGCGGGAGAGTATGGATGACCCTGCAGCACCGATTGACCAAACCTGAGGTCCTCATCGGCCAAGGTGTCAAACTTGTAAAACTTGGCAAACGTGTTTGCCCCTGACCAAGTAGCTGCTCGGCAAAGTTGTAACAACGAGACCCCCAGGGCAGCCGCCCAGTATGAGCCCACTTTTCTAGTAGAATGGGCATTCACCGAATTCAATCCTGCCGTGGAATGAGCGTGCTGAATCGTACCTCTGATCCAGCGCGCAATGGTCTGCTTAGAAGCAGGACACCCAATCTTGTTGGGATGCATACAGGACAAACAGAGCCTCTGTTTTCCATATCCGAGCTGTTCTTGCGATATAAATTTTCAAAGCTCTGACCACATCCAGAGACTTTGACGCAGCAAAGGTGTCAGTAGCCACTGGCACCACAATAGGTTGGTTTATATGGAAAGAAGAAACCACCTTCGGAAGTAGTTGCTGACGAGTTCTTAACTCAGCCCTATCTTCATGGAAGATCAAGTAAGGACTCTTGTGAGACAAGGCCCCTAACTCAGACACCCTCCTTGCGGATGCCAAGGCCAACAGCATGACCACTTTCCAAGTGAGAAACTTCAACTCTATCTCCTGTAGACGTTCAAACCAATCCGATTGAAGGAACTGCAACACCACATTAAGATCCCATGGTGCCACTGGAGGCACAAATGGAGGTTGGATGTGCAGAACCCTTTCACGAACGTCTGAACTTCTGGAAGGGAGGCCAATTGTTTCTGAAAGAAAACGGACAAGGTCAAAATCTGGACCTTGATTGAACCCAATCTTAGGCCCGCATCCACACCTGCCTGCTGAAAATGGAGAAAACGTCCTAACTGAAACTCTTCCATAGGAGCCTACTTGGATTCACACCAAGACACATTATTTCTCCAAATACGGTGGTAATGTTTAGACGTTACTCCTTTCCTGGCCTGAATCAGAGTGGAAATGACTTCTTTGGGAATACCCTTTCGGGCTAGGATCCAGCACTCAACAGCCATGCCGTCAAACGTAGCCGCGGTAAGTCTTGATACACGCACGGCCCCTGCTGCAGCAGGTCCTCGCGAAGAGGAAGAGTCCGAGGATCTTTTATGAGCAACTCCTGAAGATCTGGATACCAAGCTCTCCTTGGCCAGTCTAGGACAATGAGGATCGCTCGAACCCTTGTTCTCCTTATGATCTTGAGCACTTTTGGAATTAGTGGAAGTGGAGGAAAGACATACACCGACCGAAACACCCACTGGGTCACCAGTGCATCCACTGCTATTGCTTGAGAGTCTCTAGACCTGGAACAATATCTCTGAAGCTTCTTGTTGAGACGAGATGCCATCATGTCTACTTGAGGAACTCCCCAAAGACCTGACACCTCTGCGAAGACTTCTTGGTGGAGGCCCCATTCTCCTGGATGGAGATCGTGTCTGCTGAGGAAGTCTGCTTCCCAGTTGTCCACTCCCGGAATGAAAATTGCCGACAGAGCTCTTGCATGTCTTTCTGCCCAGAGGAGGATCTTTGTCACCTCTGCCATCGCCGCTCTGCTTTTCGTTCCGCCCTGACGGTTTATGTACGCAAATGCTGTTACATTGTCCGACTGGATCTGTACGGGTTGATCTTGAAGAAGATGCCCCGCTTGTAGAAGGCCATTGTAAAAGGCTCTCAACTTCAAAACGTTTATGTGAAGACAGGTTTCCTGATTTGACCATCTTCCTTGGAAGCTTTCTCCCTGTGTGACTGCACCCCAGCCTCGGAGACTAGCATCCGTGGTTACTAGGACCCAGTCCTGAATCCCGAACCTGAGTCCCTCTAGTAGGTGAGAACTGTGTAGCCACCACAGGAGCGAAATTCTGGCTTTGGATGACAGGATTATCTTCCGGTGCATGTGTAGGTGGGATCCGGACCACTTGTCCAACAGGTCCCCCTGGAATACTCTGGCATGGAATCGGCCAAACTGTATGGCCTCGTAGACCGCTACCATCTTCCCCAACACCCGAATGCATTGATGAATCGACACTCTTGTTGGTTTCAGAATTCGTTTGACCATTCTCTGGATTTCCAGAGCCTTTTCTACTGGAAGAAATACCCTCTGTACTTCTGTGTCCAGTATCATCCCCAGAAAGGACAATTGTAACTTTGGAAAACTTATGATCCAACCGTGATGTTGAAGTACCGTCAGGGAGAGTGCCATGTTCTGCACCAACTTTTCCCTGGATCTCGCTTTTATAGGGAGATCTTCCAGGTCAGGAATTATATTGACACCTTGTTGTCGAAGGAGGACCATCATCTCCTGCCATCACCTTGGTGAAAACCCTTGGTGCCGTGGAAGGTCCGAACGGCAACATCTGAAATTGGTAAAGACAATTCTGTATTGCGAATCTCAGATGTGGAGAATAAATGGGAACGTGTAAGTAGGCATCTTTTATGTCTACTGACACCATGATGTCCCCCTCCACCAGACTGGAAACCACTGCCCTCAGGGATTCCATCTTGAACTAGAACCTTTGCAGGAAGAGATTCAGAGTATACAGGTTTAGAATCGGTATAACCGAGCCATCCAGCTTCGGAACCACGAATAGGGTTGCAATAAACCCTTCTCCTTGTTGTAACAAGGGAACCAGGACAAAAACTTGATCCTGACACAATTTTTGTATTGCTGCTGCCACCACTTCCCTGTCTGGGATAGAAGCTGGTAAGGTCGATTTGAAAATACGGCCTGGGGAAATGTCTTGAAACTCCAGTTTGTACCCGTGGGACTCTATTTGTATGACCCACGGGTCTAGGCCAGATTGAACCCAGAACTGACTGAAGAGTTTCAGACGTGCCCCCACCTGAGCAGACTCCCGCAAGGGAGCCGCAGCATCATGCTGAAGATTTGGCAGGAGAAGAGGTTGATTTCTGCTCCTGTGATCCTGGAGACGCTGTGGACTTTATTTCCTTTTCCCCTTTCTTTACCCGCAAAGAAAGGGGAACCTTTACCCTTTTTTGTAATTTTTGGGCCGAAATGACTTCATCTGAGAGTGATGTGTCTTTTTCGCCAGCACAGGAGCAATAGGCAAGAATGTCGACTTACCTGGGGTAGCCGCAGAGACTAAAGCATCCAACCCATCTCCAAATAAGGACTCACCTTAATACGGGAGAGCCTACATATTCCTTTTGGAATCTGCGTCAGCCTTCCATTGGCAAATCCACAACAATGCCCTCCGTGCTGAGATTGCCATGGTAGCGGCTCTTGATCCCAAGAGACCAATATCTTTCATGGTTTCTAGCATGTACGCAATAGCGTCTTTGATATGACCTAACGTTAGGAGTATCTCGTCTCTATCTATTGTGTCAATGTCTAATGACAAGTTTTCTGACCACTTTTCAATAGCACCACTCACTCACGCACAGGCAATGGTAGAAGGCCTGAGTAGTGTCCCATTGGCATCATCAATAGATTACAACGTAGACTCCAATTTGCGTTCTGCCGGCTCCTTAAGTGAAGCCGTCCCAGGCGCAGGGAAAAAACACCTTTTTCCTTTAACCGTGACAGGGCACTGTCTAAAATGGGGGTGACTCCCACCTTTTCCTGTCCTCTGCATGGAAAAAGCTAAGCTGTCTGACTTCTTTTGGGAATCTGAAATTTCTTTTCGGGTTAAACCAGACTCCCTCCAAGAGACTGTTCAGCTCATGAGGTGGAGGGAAAGTTACATTACTTCTTTACTAAAGTAAGCCTGCTCCTGTGGTAAAGGAGGGGGCCCCGTAACTTCTAATACCTCCTTTATAGCTAAAAATAGGATTTTAATACCTACCGGTAAATCCTTTTCTCTTAGTCCGTAGAGGATGCTGGGGATGCTTCAAGAACCATGGGGTATAGACAGGATCCGCAGGAGACATGGGCACACTATAAGACTTTGAATGGGTGTGAACTGGCTCCTCCCCCTATGCCCCTCCTCCAGACTCCAGTTATAGGAACTGTGCCCAGGGAGATGGACATTTCGAGGAAAAGGATTTATTTAATTATTTTAAACTAAGGTGAGATACATACCAGTTCACACCACTAACACGCCATACAACATGGCATTCAACAACAACACATGCAACGGCATGATCAACATTAGTCACAAACTGAACTCAACACAACCTGTGTGTAACTATAACCAATAACTGCAGATACAGCCCGCACTGGGACGGGCGCCCAGCATCCTCTACGTACTAAGAGAAAAGGATTTACCGGTAGGTATTAAAATCCTATTTTCTCATACGTCCTAGAGGATGCTGGGGATGCTTCAAGAACCATGGGGTTTATACCAAAGCTCTAGAACGGGCGGGAGAGTGCGGATGACTCTGCAGCACCGATTGACCAAACAAGAGGTCCTCCTCAGCCAGGGTATCAAACTACCAAGTAACAGCTCGGCAAAGCTGTAATGCCAAGACCCCTCGGGCAGCCGCCCAAGATGAGCCCACCTTTCTGGTATAATGGGCCTTCACCGATTTCGGTAACGGCAATCCTGCCATAGAATGAGCCTGCTGAAACGTATTACAGATCCAACGCGCAATAGTCTGCTTAGAAGCAGGAGCCCCAGTCTTGTTGGGAGCCCACAGGACAAACAGAGACTCTGTTTTCCTAATCTGCGCCGTTCTGGCGACATAGATCTTCAAAGCTCTAACCACATCGAGAGACTTTGACTCCGCCAGGGCGTCAGTAGCCACTGGCACCACAATTGGCTGGTTAACATGAAATGATGAAACCACTTTTGGCAGAAATTGCTGACGAGTTCTCAACTCCACTCTATCAGCATGGAAAATCAAGTAGGGGCTTTTGTGAGACAAAGCCGCCAACTCAGACACTCGCTTTGCAGACGCCAAGGCCAACAACATGACCACTTTCCAAGTAAGGAATTTTAACTCAACCTTGCACAAGGGTTCAAACCAATGTGATTGCAAGAATTGCAACACCACATCAAGGTCCCATGGGGGCACAAAGGGAGGTTGGATGTGCAGCAAGCCTTTTACGAAGGTCTGAACCTCTGGAAGAGAGGCCAATTCCTTTTGAAAAAAGATCGATAAGGCCGAAATCTGTACTTTAATAGAGCCTAACTTTAGGCCCGCCTCCACACCTGCTTGTAGAAAATGGAGCAAACGCCCCAGGTGAAATTCCTCCGTAGGAACCTTCTTGGATTCACACCAAGAGACATATTTTCTCCAAATACGGTGGTAATGCTTTGCCGTTACTTCTTTTCTAGCCTGAAGAAGTGTAGGAATGACTTCACTGGGAATACCCTTTCGGGGTAGGATCTGGCGTTCAACCTCCACGCCGTCAAACGCAGCCGCTGTAAGTCCTGATACACGCACGGCCCCTGTCGTAACAGGTCCTCCCGAAGAGGAAGAGGCCAGGGATCTTCTATGAGCAACTCCCGAAGATCTGGATACCAATCCGGAACAATGAGGATCGCCTGAACCCTTGTTCTTCTTATAATTTTTATCACCTTTGGAATGAGTGGAAGTGGAGGGAACACATAGGCCGACCGAAACACCCACGGTGTCACTAGGGCGTCCACCGCTATCGCTTGAGGGTCCCTTGACCTGGAACAATATCTCTGAAGTTTCTTGATGAGGCGGGACGCCATCATGTCCACTTGAGGAACTCCCCAATGACTTGTCACTTCTGCAAAGACCTCTTGATGAAGACCCCACTCTCCTGGATGGAGATCGTGTCTGCTGAGGAAGTCTGCTTCCCAGTTGTCCACTCCTGGAATGAAGACCGCTGACAGAGCTGGCCTGCTTTTCCGCCCAGCGAAGAATTTTCGTGGCCTCGCCCATCGCCGCTCTGCGTTCCACCTTGGCGGTTTATGTACGCCACTGCTGTCACGTTGTCTGACTGAATCAAGACCGGCAGACCTTGAAGAAAATGTTCTGCTTGCGGTATGCCGTTGTATATGGCTCTTAATTCCAGAATGTCATCGCCGCTCTGCTCTTCGTTCCGCCTTGGCGGTTTATGTATGCCACTGCTGTCACATTGTCTGACTGAATCAAGACCGGCAGACCTCGAAGAAGATGCCGTTGTATATGGCTCTTAATTCCAGAATGTTTATGTGTAGACAAGCTTCCTGGCTTGACCACTTTCCCTGAAAGTTTCTTCCCTGTGTGACTGCTCCCTAGCCTCGGAGGCTTGCATCTGTGGTCACCAGGATCCAGTCCTGAATCCCGAACCTGCGTCCTTCCAGAAGGTGAGAACTGTGCAGCCACCACAGAAGTGAAATTCTGGTCCTGGGAGATAGAATTATTTTCCGGTGCATGTCCAGGTGAGACCCGGACCACTGGTCCAGCAAGTCCCACTGAAACACCCTGGCATGGAACCTGCCATACGGAATGGCCTCGTAGGCCGACACCATCTTCCCCAGCAACCGAGTGCTGCAAAGAACTGACACCTTTGCTGGTTTCAGAATCTGTTTTACCATGTTCTGTATTTCCAGAACTTTTTCCACTGGAAGAAAAACTCTCTGCAATTCTGTATCCAGAATCATACCCAGGAACAACAGCCGTGTCGTTGGATCCAACTGTGATTTTGGCAAATTTAGGAGCCAACCATGTTGTTGCAGAATCGTCAGTGAAAGGGCAACATTCTTCAACAATTGCTCCTTGGACCTCGCCTTTATGAGGAGATCGTCCAAGTACGGGATAATTGTGATTCCCTGCTTGCGCAATAGAACCATCATTTCCGCCATTCCTCTGGTGAAAATCCTCGGAGCCGTGGATAGACCAAACGGCAACGTCTGAAATTGGTAATGACAACCCTGCACCGCAAATCTTAGGTAAGCCTGATGTGGAGGATATATGGGGACATGTAAGTATGCACCATAAAATCCCCCTCCTTCAGACTGGAGATCACTGCTCGCAGAGACTCCATCTTGAACTTGAATCTTTTCAGAAAGAAACTGAGGGATTTTAGGTTTAGAATCGGTCTGACTGAGCCATCCGGCTTCGGGACCACGAACAGGCTCGAATAAAAATCTTCCCCCTGTGGAGACGGGGGTACCGTGACAATCACTTGATTTTGACACAACTTTAGTATCGCAGCGCTTACTATCTCTCTTTCTGGAAGATAAGCTGGCAAGGCCGATTTGAAAAATCGGTGAGGGGGCACGTCTTGAAACTCTAACTTGTACCCCTGGGTTACAATGTCTACTATCCAGGGATCCAGGTCCGAGTGTACCCAGACCTGGCTGAAGAGCTTGAGACGTGCCCCCACTGGTGCGGACTCCCGCGGAGCCCCAGAGTCATGCGGTGGATTTGGTAGAAGCCGGAGAGGACTTCTGCTCCTGGGAACTTGCCACAGCTTGTGACCTTTTTCCCCGACCTCTCCCCCTTGCAGCAAGGAAGGAGGACACACGTCCTTTTTTGAATCTATTGGGCCGAAAGGACTGCATCTGATAGTGAGGCGATTTCTTCTGCTGTGCAGGGACATAAGGTAAAAAGGAAGACTTACCCGCGGTAGTCGTAGACACCAGGTCAGTGAGGCCGTCGCCAAACAAAACCCTACCGTTAAACGGTAGAGCCTCCATCACCTTCTTAGAGTCAGCATCAGCATTCCATTGATGTAACCACAACGCTCTCCTTGCAGAGACCGCCATGGCATTGGCCCTTGAACCCAAAAGGCCAATATCCCTTACAGCTTCTTTTAAATATGCTGCAGCGTCCCTGATGTGACCCCGAGTCAAAAGTACACCATCGCTGTCTAGGGAATCTACCTCAGATGACAAGTTATCTGCCCACTTTTCAATAGCGCTACTCACCCATGCCGCAGCAACGGCAGGCCTGAGTAGCGACCCTGTAGTGACATAAATGGATTTTAGTGTATTTTCCTGCTTACGATCCGCAGGATCCTTTAGGGCTGCCGTGTCAGGGGACGGAAGCGCCACCTTTTTGGATAGACGCGCTAAAGCTTTGTCTACCGTGGGGATTGACTCCCACCTTTCCCTGTCCCCAGAGGGGAACGGATATGCCACTGGAATTATTTTGGGAACCTGAATCTTTTTGTCCGGATTTTCCCAAGCCATTTCAAAAAGTGTGTTCAGTTCATGAGAGGGAGGAAACGTTACGTCAGGTTTCTTTCCTTTAAACATACAGACCCTTGTATCAGGGACAGCAGGGTCCTCAGTAATATGTAGTACGTCCTTTATCGCCACAATCATGTACCGAATACTCTTAGCCAGTTTTGGATGTAATCTGGCACCACTATAGTCGACACTGGAATCAGAGTCCGTGTCGGTATCTGTATCTACTATCTGGGTAAATGCACGTTTCTGCGACCCCGAAGGGGTCTGGGTCTGTGACAAAGCATCGTCCATGGATTTTCTCCATGTTTGGTTCTTAAACTCAGATTTATCAAATCTCTTAGTCAATTTTGTCACATTTTCATTTAAAACACTCAACATATTCACCCAATCATCCGTCGGCGGTGCCGACACAGCCACTCTCACAGTATTTTCTGTCCCCACTCCAGCCTCCTCCTGGGAAGAGCATTCCGCCTCAGACATGTCGATACACACGTACCGACAGCCACAAGCACACTGGGGCTATAGGAGACAGACCAACAATAAAGCCTGCAAAAGGGACACAGAGAGAGATCTGCCCTACATGGCGCGCTTCAGTCCCGCTCAAAATAGTGATTATACTAGAGGGGGTCCCTGAACTAGTGCCCGGAGCACTGTTACTATACATGCCAGTCTGATCTGAGGTCTCATGCTGCCGAGGGCGCCCCCCCTGTGCCCTGCAGTGCCGTGATAAGCGTGGGAGCATGGCGCGCAGCGCGGCCGCTGCGCGGTACCTCTTTTGCCGTCATTGAAGTCTTCTGTCTTCTCATACTCACCCGGCTTCTATCTTCCGGCTTTTGTGAGGGGGCGACGGCGCGGCTCTGGAAACAAGCAGCTAGGCGTACCGTAGTGATCGAACCCTCTGGAGCTAATGGTGTCCAGTAGCCTAAGAAGCAGAGCCCTTGAACTCTTAAGAAGTAGGTCTGCTTCTCTCCCCTCACTTCCGCGATGCATGGAGCCTGTAGCCTGTCTCCCTAAAAATAACAAACCTAAATAAAGTATTTTTCTGAGAAACTCAGGAGAGCTCCTCAGTGTGCATCCAGTCTCACTGGGCACAGAATCCAACTGGAGTCTGGAGGAGGGGCATAGGGGGAGGAGCCAGTTCACACCCATTCAAAGTCTTATAGTGTGCCCATGTCTCCTGCGGATCCCGTCTACACCCCATGGTTCTTGAAGCATCCCCAGCTTCCTCTAGGACGTATGAGAAATGAGGGTTTTGAATGTTTTTCGCTAACTTATGGACCTATTACCCTGGAATCACTAGTGTCGACACAGGAATAAGCGTCCGTGTCGGTATCAGTTCATACTACTTTATTTGACCCAGAGGGGTCCCCTGTGGATGAAAGGCAGAACTATTAAAAATCACTTCTTCAACAGATTATTTTCAGTTTTCTGCACGAGACTCAGACTTATCCAATCTCTTACTGATATGATTTACACTATCACGTAAATCTTTCACCCAGTCAGGCTCTTGGTGTCACATTACAACTCTGTGTCCCTAACATGGCTCCCACAGAGGGAGAGCTCCCTGCCTCAGACATGTCACACACCTGCACAATCACAGCGCAGACACTCCGGGGCTATAGGGGACAGACCCACAGTAAAATCTGTCAGAGGGACACAGAAAAACATTGCCAGTCCACAACTCAGCGCTTAAATCCAAAATCCCTGTGTCGTGTACTTTGTACACAGAGACTTTCCGCTCTATATATATATTGTCAATAATAGGTTATAATACCACAATATACACTTTCCCCCCCTTTTTGCACTCTGATACTAAAATCATAAGTTGAGAGGAGGATCAGCGTTTCTTCCCTTGCTTTTTGCTGGAAGAAAATGGCGCTGAGCAGTGTGCTGCCTGCCTGAGGAAGCCCCGCCCCTTGCAATGGCGCGTTTTTCCTCTGCAAACATGAGGTAATATTTATACTGGCGGGGGTGTAGGATTGTGCCACGGCCCAATATGCTACCTTTTTGCCAGTCAGAGTAGGTTTTCATGCTGCCCAGGGCACCCCTCACCCCCCCCCCCCCCGCGCCCTACACCCTGCTGTGCGCTGTGTATGGATAGCATGTCCGCGCAGCGTTCCCACTCACTGCGCGGTACCTTGAGCCGTCACAATAACCGGAGGTCCCTCTGCAGATCTCCGGTAATAATACTCACGCGTCTTCTGACTTCTGGCTCTGTTAGGGGGGTGACGACGTGCTGTGGGAGTGAGCGAATAGCCGCAGCTAGTGTTCAGTACCCTTCAGGAGCTAATGGTGTCCTCTCAGCAAGAAGCAGAGCCATGAAACTCTTTAGGAAGCTGGTTCCTACTTCTTCCCCCTAAGTCCCAAGAAGCAGGGAGACTGTTGCCAGCAGTCTCCCTGAAAATAAAAAACCTAACAAAGTCTTTTCAGTGAAACTCAGTAGAGCTCCACTGGAGTGTGACGAGTCTGCCTGAGCACATTTTCTAAACTGAGGTCTGGAGGAGGGGCATAGAGGAAGGAGCCAGTTTACACTCTAGAAAAGTCTTAAAGTGCCCATGGCTCCTGCGGAACCGTCTATACCCCCATGGTACTGAAGTGGACCCCAGCATCCTCTAGGACGTATGAGAAAAGTAAAAACAACATTTTAAAAGTTTTGGCTGCATCATGCAGCCTCACTGTTCACTGGTGACCAGCTCTTGCTGGCACCAAACAAAGAACTGAAGAGCCTGAGCTGCGGACGTGGTATGAGCGGAGAGGGACCCATTGGATCCTGAGAGGCTCAAAAGCTTTGCTGATCGGTGCGGATCTCGGTCTCCAACAAGCATACCCTAAGGTAAAACAGACTTCCATGGTGGCTTGCAAATACAGCCACTCATGAGTGACTACATATGCGGAGCCAATCACATTCTGTCCCTTGCCTTAGAGGAAGATTCCAACGTGGGCCTATTACAATATTGATAATGGGGGTCATTCCGAGTTGTTCGCTCGTTATTTTTTTGTCGCAACGGAGCGATTAGTCGCTAATGCGCATGCGCAATGTCCGCAGTGCGACTGCGCCAAGTAAATTTGTTATGCAGTTAGGTATTTTACTCACGGCATTACGAGGTTTTTTCTTCGTTCTGGTGATCGTAATGAGATTGACAGGAAGTGGGTGTTTCTGGGCGGAAACTATCCGTTTTATGTGTGTGTGCGAAAAAACGCTACCGTTTCTGGGAAAAACGCGGAAGTGGCTGGAGAAACGGAGGAGTGTCTGGCCGAACGCTGGGTGTGTTTGTGACGTCAAACCAGGAACGAAACTGACTGAACTGATCGCAGATGCCGAGTAAGTGTGGAGCTACTCAGAAACTGCTAAGAAGTGTCTATTCGCAATTTTGCTAATCTATCGTTCGCAAGTTTGATAAGCTAAGATTCACTCCCAGTAGGCGGCGGCTTAGCGTGTGCAAAGCTGCTAAAAGCAGCTTGCGAGCGAACAACTCGGAATGAGGGCCAATGTTTGTGTACATGACCATCTGGGCCAGTTCAACATCACTAGTTTTTATCTTCATTTGAACCTGTGGAAGCTTGTTACCAGGGGAACAGATAAATTGGAATGTAATAGAATCTGCTACTTAGTTCTCTACCCCTGGTATGAACTACTGAGATTACTAAAACATTTTGTTCTATGCAGCATATTATCCTGGTAGTTTTCTTCATCAAGGATGTTCTTGGTTTCTCCCTGATATTTGTTGTATACCACCAAGCTGTCATTTAATATTGGTCTCAGTTCAGGCACATTTACTGGTAGCTTTCATTTCTTCTGTATCCAAACCCCTTAAAATGATACTAAAGGGCATGACCATTTTTCACCAGTATCCACAACACTGATATTATCTTTTATTTACAAGGCGCCTTGCAGCACAGTACAAGGTAGTAAACATAAAATACTGCAAAATAACAGTAACAGAGCATAAAACACAATATACAACAGGCAACCATAAGTACAAAACAATATTACAAGTCAGTTTTCATCAATAGAGGATGCTGTACCCAATGATGAACAAGCAAATAGTGTCAAATGGTGCTATGATAAAAACCCATTATGAAAAATCCCACAGGGAAATTGTAATATGACTGTGGATTTTTTTGTGTGTGCAATTTTCGTGTGGGCTTCTTTCATGTGCGAACTTTTCTGGTTACCATTTGTGATATATGAGTTTTTGTCCCGTGTGGGATTTTTTCTTTTTACCGTCTCAGAAGGGTGGAACACTTATGACATGGACAGTACTAGGGGAAGCATAGGATGAAAGATAAGTTTCAGGGGCTGTATCGGCAGTCTTAACCATCAAAAGTACAAGATGATGTGGAAAGCAAAAACAAAAATGTTTATGTGTTAATGTGAAGTAAGTTACCTAATGAATTCCAATTCAGTCTTCTATATCCAGATCTAAAAACCTTTAAAAGGTCGTGAATGTGGTTATTAAGCAGCTGTGTTTCGGCTTCATTCAAAGACTCCATCAGTTTCGCATAAGAACCCAGAATTTGTTTCATGTCATCGATGTACCTATAAAAGTGTTTACATTATCACAAATTGTCTGACCAATTTTAAAAGTCTAAGGGGTATATTCAATTAAAGTCGGATCCATTCCGACATGTATTTGTCAGAATGGATCCGACAACCCCAATTCAATCCCATCTTAATTCGACTTTTTCAAGTCGAATTTAGATGGGACACAGAGGAGGAGAAGGGGGGGGGGGGGGGGCATGCTGGAGCCAGGTGGAAGCTGCCGTGAGGTCGGGCGGGTGAGTGACATCCAGCTGCAGCGCTACTGTAGCGCTGATCTCCCTTTATGCCCGCCGACTGTCCCCCATCTCCCTGTGGCTCGCCCCCCCTCGCCTCCTCTGGGTCCGCATCTCAGTCCGACATCATTTTGATGTCAGACGGAGATGGTCGAAAAAGGGGGCCAAAACCTGTCGGACTTGGCCCCATTTCGACACAAGCACGTGGATCGGCAGCTATTTAGGGAAATATTGAATAGGTCGAATCAGGATTCGACCTTAAAAAGTCGAAAACTGACGTCTTTTCGACAGCCGGCAGTTTTCGACTTCAATTGAATATACCCCTAAATGTGGGGCAAAGGATACAATTTCACTTTCTGAAAATCATTTGTGTTTATCTACTGTAATTAACCAGGTCCCCAAAGAAAAAAACAATGACATGTAAACTAGTCAATAACATTCTCACATACTACATAAAGATGTTGATATTTAATGGTAACCTCATTAACAACCATTAATGTTGAAGAGAAATATGAAGAGATATACAGTACAGGTAACCTATGCCTTCTTTCCCACAGAATCCAATGACCAGGATACAGTTATTCTTAAACATTACAGATACCTGTGTGTTAGTAAGCAACATCATTCAAGTATCACACATATGACCGGCAGTGTGGCTGTTTATGGAGTAAGCTTTGCCATTAACTAAAATTAGACAATAATGATAAATTCATTAGTGGTAAAGTACCTAAAGTGACATATACAGTAGATATCAGTGACGTGCGGTGGGGTGAGGCAGATGAGGCAGAGACTTTCCTGCCATACTAACGTTTAAACCAGAGTTTTGACTGTATAAAATATATGAAAATAATAAGAATTAACTTACCGATAATTCTATTTCTCGTAGTCCGTAGTGGATGCTGGGGACTCCGTCAGGACCATGGGGAATAGCGGCTCCGCAGGAGACAGGGCACAAAAGTAAAAGCTTTAGGATCAGGTGGTGTGCACTGGCTCCTCCCCCATGACCCTCCTCCAAGCCTCAGTTAGGATACTGTGCCCGGACGAGCGTACACAATAAGGAAGGATTTTGAATCCCGGGTAAGACTCATACCAGCCACACCAATCACACTGTACAACCTGTGATCTGAACCCAGTTAACAGCATGACAACAGCGGAGCCTCTGAAAAGATGGCTCACAACAATAATAACCCGATTTTTGTAACAATAACTATGTACAAGTATTGCAGACAATCCGCACTTGGGATGGGCGCCCAGCATCCACTACGGACTACGAGAAATAGAATTATCGGTAAGTAAATTCTTATTTTCTCTGACGTCCTAAGTGGATGCTGGGGACTCCGTCAGGACCATGGGGATTATACCAAAGCTCCCAAACGGGCGGGAGAGTGCGGATGACTCTGCAGCACCGAGTGAGAGAACTCCAGGTCCTCCTCAGCCAGGGTGTGCCCCTGACCAAGTAGCAGCTCGGCAAAGTTGTAAAGCCGAGACCCCTCGGGCAGCCGCCCAAGATGAGCCCACCTTCCTTGTGGAATGGGCATTTACATATTTTGGCTGTGGCAGGCCTGCCACAGAATGTGCAAGCTGAATTGTACTACACATCCAACTAGCAATCGTCTGCTTAGAAGCAAGAGCACCCAGTTTGTTGGGTGCATACAGGATAACAGCAAGTCAGTTTTCCTGACTCCAGCCGTCCTGGAAACCTATATTTTCAGGGCCCTGACAACATCTAGCAACTTGGAGTCCTCCAAGTCCCTAGTAGCCGCAGGTACCACAATAAGCTGGTTCAGGTGAAACGCTGACACCACCTTAGGGAGAAACTGGGGACGAGTCCGCAGCTCTGCCCTGTCCGAATGGACAATCAGATATGGGCTTTTGTGAGACAAAGCCGCCAATTCTGACACTCGCCTGGCCGAGGCCAGGGCCAACATCATGGTCACTTTCCATGTGAGATATTTCAAATCCACAGATTTGAGCGGTTTAAACCAATGTGATTTGAGGAATCCCAGAACTACGTTGAGATCCCACAGTGCCACTGGAGGCACAAAAGGGGGTTGTATATGCAGTACTCCCTTGACAAACTTCTGGACTTCAGGAACTGAAGCCAATTCTTTCTGGAAGAAAATCGACAGGGCCGAAATTTGAACCTTAATGGACCCCAATTTGAGGCCCATAGACACTCCTGTTTGCAGGAAATGCAGGAATCGACCGAGTTGAAATTTCTTCGTGGGGCCTTCCTGGCCTCACACCACGCAACATATTTTCGCCACATGTGGTGATAATGTTGTGCGGTCACCTCCTTCCTGGCTTTGACCAGGGTAGGAATGACCTCTTCCGGAATGCCTTTTTCCCTTAGGATCCGGCGTTCAACCGCCATGCCGTCAAACGCAGCCGCGGTAAGTCTTGGAACAGACATGGTACTTGCTGAAGCAAGTCCCTTCTTAGCGGCAGAGGCCATGAGTCCTCTGTGAGCATCTCTTGAAGTTCCGGGTACCAAGTCCTTCTTGGCCAATCCGGAGCCACGAGTATAGTTCTTACTCCTCTACGTCTTATAATTCTCAGTACCTTAGGTATGAGAAGCAGAGGAGAGAACACATACACCGACTGGTACACCCACGGTGTTACCAGAACGTCCACAGCTATTGCCTGAGGGTCTCTTGACCTGGCGCAATACCTGTCCAGTTTTTTGTTCAGGCGGGACGCCATCATGTCCACCTTTGGTCTTTCCCAACGGTTCACAATCATGTGGAAGACTTCCCGATGAAGTCCCCACTCTCCCGGGTGGAGGTCGTGCTGAGGAAGTCTGCTTCCCAGTTGTCCACTCCCGGAATGAACACTGCTGACAGTGCTATCACATGATTTTCCGCCCAGCGAAGAATCCTTGCAGTTTCTGCCATTGTCCTCCTGCTTCTTGTGCCGCCCTGTCTGTTTACGTGGGCGACTGCCGTGATGTTGTCCCACTGGATCAATACCGGCTGACCTTGAAGCAGAGGTCTTGCTAAGCTTAGAGCATTGTAAATTGCTCTTAGCTCCAGTATATTTATGTGGAGAGAAGTCTCCAGACTTGATCACACTCCCTGGAAATTTTTTCCTTGTGTGACTGCTCCCCAGCCTTTCAGGCTGGCATCCGTGGTCACCAGGACCCAGTCCTGAATGCCGAATCTGTGGCCCTTTAGTAGATGAGCACTCTGCAGCCACCACAGAAGAGACACCCTTGTCCTTGGAGACAGGGTTATCCGCTGATGCATCTGAAGATGCGATCCGGACCATTTTTCCAGCAGATCCCACTGAAAAGTTCTTGCGTGAAATCTGCCGAATGGAATCGCTTCGTAAGAAGCCACCATTTTTCCCAGGACCCTTGTGCAATGATGCACTGACACTTTTCCTGGTTTTAGGAGGTTCCTGACTAGCTCGGATAACTCCCTGGCTTTCTCCTCCGGGAGAAACACCTTTTTCTGGACTGTGTCCAGAATCATCCCTAGGAACAGCAGACGTGTCGTCGGAGACAGCTGCGATTTTGGAATATTTAGAATCCACCCGTGCTGTCGTAGAACTACTTGAGATAGTGCTACTCCGACCTCCAACTGTTCTCTGGACCTTGCCCTTATCAGGAGATTGTCCAAGTAAGGGATAATTAAGACGCCTTTTCTTTGAAGAAGAATCATCATTTCGGCCATTACCTTGGTAAAGACCCGGGGTGCCGTGGACAATCCAAACGGCAGCGTCTGAAACTGATAGTGACAGTTTTGTACCACGAACCTGAGGTACCCTTGGTGAGAAGGGCAAATTGGGACATGGAGGTAAGCATCCTTGATGTCCAGGGACACCATATAGTCCCCTTCTTCCTGGTTCGCTGTCACTGCTCTGAGTGACTCCATCTTGATTTGAACCTTTGTATGTAAGTGTTCAAATATTTCAGATTTAGAATAGGTCTCACCGAGCCGTCTGGCTTCAGTACCACAATATAGTGTGGAATAATACCCCTTTCCTTGTTGTAGGAGGGGTACTTTGATTATCACCTGCTGGGAATACAGCTTGTGAATTGTTTCCAATACTGCCTCCCTGTCGGAGGGAGACGTTGGTAAAGCAAACTTCAGGAACCTGCGAGGGGGAGACGTCTCGAATTTCCAATCTGTACCCCTGGGATACTACTTGTAGGATCCAGGGGTCCACTTGCGAGTGAGCCCACTGCGTGCTGAAACTCTTGAGACGACCCCCCACCGCACCTGTTTGTACGGCCCCAGCGTCATGCTGAGGACTTGGCAGAAGCGGTGGAAGGCTTCTGTTCCTGGGAATGGGCTGCCTGCTGCAGTCTTCTTCCCTTACCTCTATCCCTGGGCAGATATGACTGGCCTTTTGCCCGCTTGCCCTTATGGGGACGAAAGGACTGAGGCTGAAAAGACGATGTCTTTTTCTGCTGAGATGTGACTTGGGGTAAAAAAGGTGGATTTTCCAGCTGTTGCCGTGGCCACCAGGTCCGATGGACCGACCCCAAATAACTCCTCCCCTTTATACGGCAATACTTCCATGTGCCGTTTGGAATCTGCATCACCTGACCACTGTCGTGTCCATAAACATCTTCTGGCAGATATGGACATCGCACTTACTCTTGATGCCAGAGTGCAAATATCCCTCTGTGCATCTCGCATATATAGAAATGCATCCTTTAAATGCTCTATAGTCAATAAAATACTGTCCCTGTCAAGGGTATCAATATTTCCAGTCAGGGAATCCGACCAAGCCACCCCAGCGCTGCCCATCCAGGCTGAGGCGATCGCTGGTCGCAGTATAACACCAGTATGTGTGTATATACTTTTTAAGATATTTTCCAGCCTCCTATCAGTTGGCTCCTTGAGGGCGGCCGTATCTGATAAGCGTGTGAGCGCCTTATCCACCCTAAGGGGTGTTTCCCAACGCGCCATAACTTCTGGCGGGAAAGGGTATACCGCCAATAATTTTCTATCGGGGGAAACCCACGCATCATCACACACTTCATTTAATTTATCTGATTCAGGAAAAACCACATGTAGTTTTTTCACACTCCACATAATACCCTTTTTTGTGGTACTTGTAGTATCAGAAATATGTAACATCTCCTTCATTGCCCTTAACAAGTAACGTGTGGCCCTAAAGGAAAATACGTTTGTTTCTTCACCGTCGACACTGGAGTCAGTGTCCGTGTCTGTGTCGACCGACTGAGGTAAAAGGACGTTTTAACGCCCCTGACGGTGTTTTAGACGTCTGGACAGGTACTAATTGGTTTGCCGGCCGTCTCATGTCGTCAACCGACCTTGCAGCGTGTTGACATTATCACGTAATTCCTTAAATAAGCCTTCCATTCCGGTGTCGACTCCCTAGAGAGTGACATCACCATTACAGGCAATTGCTCCGCCTCCTCACCAACATCGTCCTCATACATGTCGACACACACGTACCGACACACAGCACACACACAGGGAATGCTCTGATAGAGGACAGGACCCCACTAGCCCTTTGGGGAGACAGAGGGAGAGTTTGCCAGCACACACCAAAAACGCTATATTATACAGGGACAACCTTTATATAAGTGTTTTTCCCTTATAGCATTTTAATATATATAGTCATATCGCCAAATAAGTGCCCCCCCTCTCTGTTTTAACCCTGTTTCTGTAGTGCAGTGCAGGGGAGAGCCTGGGAGCCTTCCCACCAGCATTTCTGTGAGGGAAAATGGCGCTGTGTGCTGAGGAGAATAGGCCCCGCCCCCTTTTCGGCGGGCTTCTTCTCCCGTTTTTCTGAGACCTGGCAGGGGTTAAATACATCCATATAGCCCCCAGGGGCTATATGTGATGTATTTTTAGCCAGAATAAGGTACTATCATTGCTGCCCAGGGCACCCCCCCCAGCGCCCTGCACCCTCAGTGACCGCTGCTATGAAGTGTGCTGACAACAATGGCGCACAGCTGCAGTGCTGTGCGCTACCTTATGAAGACTGAAAAGTCTTCTGCCGCCGGTTTCTGGACCTCTTCACTTTTCGGCATCTGCAAGGGGGTCGGCGGCGCGGCTCCGGGACGAACCCCAGGGTGAGACCTGTGTTCCGACTCCCTCTGGAGCTAATGGTGTCCAGTAGCCCAAGAAGCCAATCCATCCTGCACGCAGGTGAGTTCACTTCTCTCCCCTAAGTCCCTCGATGCAGTGAGCCTGTTGCCAGCAGGACTCACTGAAAATAAAAAAACCTAACAAAACTTTTACTCTAAGCAGCTCTTTAGGAGAGCCACCTAGATTGCACACTTCTCGGCCGGGCACAAAAATCTAACTGAGGCTTGGAGGAGGGTCATGGGGGGAGGAGCCAGTGCACACCACCTGATCCTAAAGCTTTTACTTTTGTGCCCTGTCTCCTGCGGAGCCGCTATTCCCCATGGTCCTGACGGAGTCCCCAGCATCCACTTAGGACGTCAGAGAAATAAGATTTTAAACCTACCGGTAAATCTTTTTCACGTAGTCCGTAGAGGATGCTGGGGACTCCGTAAGGACCATGGGGAATAGACGGGCTCCACAGGAGACATGGGCACTAAAAAGAACTTTAGGTATGGGTGTGCACTGGCTCCTCCCTCTATGCCCCTCCTCCAGACCTCAGTTAGAGAAACTGTGCCCAGAGGAGACGGACAGTACGAGGAAAGGATTTGTAAATCCAAGGGCAAGATTCATACCAGCCACATCATTCACACCGTAAAACATGGGAGATACGAACCAGTCAACAGTATGAAACAAAACCAGTATCAGTCCAAAACTGATCCAACTGAAAAATATAACCCTTATGTAAGCAACAACTATATACAAGTCTTGCAGGATGTTGTCCGCACTGGGACGGGCGCCCAGCATCCTCTACGGACTACGAGAAAAAGATTTACCGGTAGGTTTAAAATCTTATTTTCTCTTACGTCCTGGAGGATGCTGGGGACTCCGTAAGGACCATGGGGATTATACCAAAGCTCCCAAACGGGCGGGAGAGTGCGGATGACTCTGCAGCACCGAATGAGCAAACATTAGGTCCTCATCAGCCAGGGTATCAAACTTGTAGAATTTTGCAAAAGTGTTTGAACCCGACCAAGTTGCTGCTCGGCAAAGTTGTAACGCCGAGACGCCCCGGGCAGCCGCCCAAGAAGAGCCCACCTTCCTAGTGGAATGGGCCTTAACCGAATTCGGTAACGGCAATTC
The DNA here is from genome assembly GCF_028390025.1 of Pseudophryne corroboree. Classification (NCBI taxonomy): domain Eukaryota; kingdom Metazoa; phylum Chordata; class Amphibia; order Anura; family Myobatrachidae; genus Pseudophryne; species Pseudophryne corroboree. The sequence continues at coordinate 316,246,081 of NC_086444.1, read as the reverse complement.
AGCTGTAGAATGAGCCTGCTGAATCGTGTTACAGATCCAGCGAGCAATAGTCTGCTTAGAAGCAGGAGCACCAACCTTGTTGGCTGCATACAGGATAAACAGAGCCTCTGTTTTCCTAACCCGAGCCGTTCTGGCAACATAAATTTTCAATGCCCCGACCACATCCAGGGACTCGGAATCCTTCACGTCCCTTGTAGCCACAGGCACCACAATAGGTTGGTTCATATGAAAAGAAGAAACCACCTTAGGCAAAAATTGAGGATGAGTCCGCAACTCAGCTCTATCCACATGGAAAATCAGATAAGGGCTTTTGTGAGACAAAGCAGTCAACTCCGACACTCGCCGCGCCGAAGCCAAGGCCAACAACATGACCACTTTCCAAGTGAGATACTTCAACTCCACTGTTTGAAGCGGTTCAAACCAGTGAGACTTAAGAAACCGTAACACCACGTTAAGGTCCCAAGTTGCCACCGGAGGCACAAAAGGAGGCTGGAAATGCAGCACCCCCTTCACGAAAGTCTGGACTTCCGGAAGAGAAGCCAATTCTTTTTGAAAGAAAATGGATAGGGACGAAATCTGAACCTTAATGGAGCCTAACTTTAGGCCCAAATTCACTCCAGTTTGCAGGAAGTGGAGAAAACGGCCCAGATGGAATTCTTCCGGAGGAGCAGTCTTGGCTTCACACCAAGACACATACTTCCTCCAGATACGGTGATAATGTTTCGATGTCACCGCCTTCGTAGCCTTAATCAGAGTAGGAATGACCTCCTCCGGAATGCCCTTCTCCGCTAGGATCCTGCGTTCAATCGCCATGCCGTCAAACGCAGTCGCGGTAAGTCCTGGAACAAACAGGGCCCTTGTTGTAACAGGTCTTCCCTGAGAGGAAGAGGCCACGGATCTTCTGTGAGCATTTCCTGCAGATCCGGATACCAGGCCCTTCGAGGCCAATCTGGAACAATGAGAATGGCCTGAACCCCTCTTCGTCTTATGATTCTCAGTATTTTTGAGATGAGAGGAAGAGGAGGGAACACATAGACCGACTGAAACACCCACGGTGTCACCAGTGCGTCCACTGCGACCGCCTGAGGGTCCTTTGACCTGGCGCAATATCTCGGAAGTTTCTTGTTGAGACGTGAAGCCATCATGTCTATCTGAGGCAGTCCCCACTGACTTGCAATCTCTGCGAAGACTTCCTGATGAAGTCCCCACTCTCCTGGATGCAGATCGTGTCTGCTGAGGAAGTCTGCTTCCTAGTTGTCCACTCCCGGAATGAAGACTGCTGTCAGAGCGCTTACATGACTCTCTGCCCATCGAAGAATCTTTGAGGCTTCTGCCATTGCCACTCTGCTCCTTGTGCCGCCTTGGCGGTTTATATGAGCCACTGCTGTGATGTTGTCTGACTGAATCAGAACCGGTAGACCTTGAAGTAAGGTCTGCGCCTGACGAAAGCCGTTGTATATGGCCCTTAATTCCAGAATGTTGATGTGTAGACAAGCCTCCTGGCTTGACCACAGACCTTGGAAGTTTTTTCCCTTTGTGACTGCTCCCCATCCTCGGAGGCTCGCGTCCGTGGTCATCAGAACCCAGTACTGGATGCCGAACCTGCGACCCTCTAGAAGGTGAGTACTCTGCAGCCACCACAGGAGAGACACCCTGGCCCTGGGGGACAGGCGGATCATCTGATGAATCTGTAAATGTGACCCGGACCACTTGTCCATAAGGTCCCACTGAAAAGTCCTGGCATGGAACCTGCCGAATGGTATGGCCTCGTAAGACGCCACCATTTTTCCCAGCACTCGAGTGCAGTGATGTACCGACACCCTGTCTGGCTTCAACAGGTCCTTGACCAAGCTCTGAAGTTCCTGGGCCTTTTCTTTTGGAAGAAAAACCCTATTTTCTTCCATGTCCAGAATCATGCCTAAGAAAGGCAATCGGGTCGTTGGAACTAACTGTGACTTTGGTAGGTTTAGGATCCAACCGTGTTGTTGCAACACCCTCAGGGAGAGTGATACGCTGTCCATCAATCGTTCTCTCGATCTCGCTTTTATCAGGAGATCGTCCAAGTATTGGATAATTGGGACACCCTGCTTGCGCAGGAGCACCATCATCTCTGCCATTAATTTGGTAAAAATCCCCGGGGCCGTGGAAAGCCCAAACGGCAACGTCTGAAATTGGTAATGACAATCCTGCACCACAAATCTCAGGAACGCCTGATGAGGTTGATAAATGGGGACATGAAGGTATGCATCCTTTATGTCCAGGGACACCATATAATCTCCCCCTTCCAGACTAGCGATGACCGCTCTGAGCGATTCCATCTTGAACTTGAACCTCTTCAAGTATAGGTTTTAGGATTTTAAATTCAGAATGGGTCTGACCGAACCGTCCGGTTTCGGGACCACAAACAGGGTTGAGTAATAGCCCATCCCCTGCTGAAGCGGGGAAAATTTGACCACCACTTGTTGAAGGCACAACTTTTGAATTGCTGCCAGAACTACCTCCCTCTCTGGGGAAGTAGTCGGCAGTGCCGATTTGAAAAACCGGCGAGGAGGCACCTCTTCGAATTCCAGCTTGTACCCCTGGGAAACAATGTCTATTGCCCAGGATCCACCTGAGAGTGAACCCAGACTTGGCTGAAAAGACGAAGACGTGCCCCCACAGGAACGTACTCCTCCCGCGGAGCCCCAGCATCATGCGGTGGATTTAGTAGAAGCCGGGGAGGACCTTTGTTCCTGGGAACTGGCTGTAGTTGGCAGCTTTTTCCCCTTGCCCTTACCTCTGGCAAGAAAGGAAGATCCCCGAGCTCTCTTGGATTTATGCGACCGAAAGGACTGCATCTGATAATGTGGCGCTTTCTTAGGCTGTGAGGAAACATAAGGTAAAAAAGTTGATTTACCTGCAGTAGCCGTGGAAACCAGGTCTGTGAGACCTTCCCCAAACAATTCCTCACCCTTGTAAGGTAAAACCTCCATATGCCGTTTTGAATCGGCATCACCAGTCCACTGTCGGGTCCACAGTGCTCGCCTGGCAGAAATCACCATAGCAATCGCTCTGGACCCCAGTATGCCTACATCCCTCTGAGCCTCTCTCATATAAAGGACCGCATCCTTAATATGGCCCAGGGTCAATAAAATAGTTTCCTTATCCATTGTATCCCTATCAGTAGATAAGGTATCGGTCCACGCTATAACAGCGCTACAAACCCAGGCTGATGCTATTGCTGGTCTGAGTAAGGTACCGTTATGAGTGTAAATTGACTTCAAGATAGTTTCCTGCTTGCAATCCGCAGGATCCCTGAGGGCAGCGGTATCCTGAGACGGCAGCGCCACCTTTTTGGAAAGGCGCGTCAACGCCTTGTCCACCCTTGGGGAGGATACCCACCGTATCCTGTCCTTGATCGGGAAAGGATACGCCATAAGAATCCTTTTGGGAATCTGCAGTTTCTTGTCTGGAGTTTCCCAAGCACTTTCAAATAACTCATTTAATTCAAAAGAAGGTGGAAAAGTAACCTCAGGCTTCTTTTCTTTAAACATGTGGATTTTTGGATTAGGCACTGCGAGGTCATCTATAATATGCAGCACATCCTTTATAGCAATAATCATATAATGAATACTCTTTGACAATTTTGGCTGCAACCTCGCATCATCATAATCGATACTGGATTCAGAATCTGTGTCGATATCAGTGTCAACTACCGGAGAAAGTGGGCATTTTTGAGCCCCCGAAGGCCCCTGTGACATAGGGAAAGGCAGGGTATGACCCTCTGTACTGTCCCTGGACTCTGCTTTGCCCAAACGTTTTTGCAATAAATTCACATTTGCATTTAAAATAATCCACATTTCCATCCAGTCATGTGTCGGCGTTGCCGACGGAGACACCACACTCATGCGCTCCACCTCATCCCTAGGAGAGCCTTCCGCTTCAGACATGCCGACACACATGTACTGACACACCACACACTCAGGGAAGACTCTATCTGGAGACAGTTTCCCCACAAGGCCCTTTGGAGAGACAGAGAGAGAGTATGCCAGCACACACCCAGTGCCAATAACCCTGGACAAAAAAATTACCCAGATACAGCGCTATTTGTATATTCACTGTGCCAAATTATGTGCCCCCTCCCTTCTTTAAAACCCTCTGTCACCGGTGATCAGCAGGGGAGAGTCCGGGGAGCCAGCTTCTCAGCGTGTGCTTGTGGAGAAAATGGCGCTGGTGAGTGCTGAGGGGGAAGGCCCGCCCCTCAGTGGCGGGCTTCGGTCCCGCTCTTTGAACCAACTGGCGGGGATACCAAAACACACAAATAAGTGTATATTTACTTACAGCCAGTCCTAGAGGAATACATTGCTGCCAAGGGCGCCCCCACCCCCTCCGCGCCCTGCACCCAACAGTGTGCGCTGTGTGTGTTCTGTGTGGGAGCAATGGCGCGCAGCGCTACCGCTGCGCGTTACCTCACTGAAGATCTGAAGTCTTCTGCCGCCTCTGAAGTCTTCTGCCTTCCTATACTCACCCGGCTTCTATTTTCCGGCTCTGCAAGGAGGACGGCGGCGCGGCTCCGGGACGAACCGCTAGGGGAGACCTGCGTTCTGACTCCCTCTGGAGCTAATGGTGTCCAGTAGCCTAAGAAGCACAGCCTAGCATTTAAGTAGGTCTGCTTCTCTCTCCTCAGTCCCACGGTGCAGGGAGTCTGTTGCCAGCAGGCTCCCTGAAAATAAAAAACCTAACAAAATACTTTCTTTCCAGGAAACTCAGGAGAGCTCCCTGTAATGCACCCAGTCTCCTCTGGGCACAGTATTAAATGGAGGTCTGGAGGAGGGGCATAGAGGGAGGAGCCAGTGCACACCCATACCTAAAGTTCTTTTTAGTGCCCATGTCTCCTGTGGAGCCCGTCTATTCCCCATGGTCCTTACGGAGTACCCAGCATCCTCTAGGACGTAAGAGAAATACAAAGAATATATTATAAATATCTCCTTTGTATTATTCTAATGATTTTTATAGTCGCAACTCTAGAGTAAAAAGTCTATGGTAGGTGAGGCAGTGCCTCCCCTGCCTATCCTTTCCGGACATCTCTAATCAAAACTCACCAAATTTCCAGCAGTATATACTGCTGCACCTGTGTATGATGCCCACATGAACTCTTTGGCTCATATATTGTGTGTAAATCTGGCTCTGGTACTACAGGGCGCCTCCTCAACCATTTACATTTCTGTACGTCCGTGGTATATATATTTAAAACATCAAAATACACAGAAAGTGAAGCATTGCAATACCGTAATACCTTAAGAACTTGTCTTCTTGTAGTGCTACATTTCTTTGCAATTCACCAACAGAGAAACCCAGCTGCTCCATGTGTTTTGTTTCCATTATAATTTCTTGCAGTTCAGGGGCAAAATTCACAGCGTAGTGGACATTTTTATAATCAGTGTCCGCTTTCAGTTGGTCAACATCCTGCAAAAATCATTAGGTCATTTGTATTGTTTTATAAAATAAATGACAATAACAGAAAAAAGAAACATAAAGGTGTTCTTCCATTTGTGATGCAGTCTGAAGCTGCTGCATACAGAACGTCAGGACAACCCACAGCTGAGATCTAGTTATTGTCACTTTATAGGCTGACTGCAGCAGATATGTCAGGAATCGACTCACCACAGCCACATCTGTCCGTCGGTGCGGACTCCGTCCGGGGTCCCTACGTTCTGCTGTCGTCCGCTCCTCTGCCGCCAGACGTCATCCTGGGCCTAGGAACGCTCCTGTAACAGCGGGCGTGTGAGCACGCCGCGTTCCCGCCGGGCCGCGGCATGGGCGCCGCCATGACAGTCTCCATCGGTCAGAGTACGGCGGCCAATCCGGAGCTTGGCCGCACCTCCTTTTCCCACTCCAACCAATGTCTGCACACCAGGGGGTATATCAGGAGCTGCAGGGTGAGCCTGTGGTTGTCCTGAACTTTGTGTCACTCCTGCGACCCATGTGCCTGGATTCCTCCGTGTTCCTGGTTACCTACCTGTACCTCCGTGTTCCTGGTTACCTTCCTGCATTTCCGTGGAACTACAAGCATCAGCAATCCCTGCATTTGTATTTGGCTCCACACCTATCTACAACCACTGTGTGCTTCAGCCTCAGCAGTAGAGACTCTCTCCAGGTGCATTCCATCACCTCACCTGTGAAGCAGCTTGCTAGCTGCCTGTGCCTAACGAACTACACTGTGGACTTCCATCTGAGTCTCCTGCATCTGCTACCAGGTTTGCTACACATTTATTACCATCTCTGCTGGCTCCACGGTTTAAACCATTCTGGTTCTCACACCAGTGAACTTATCCATCATTACCATTTCCTCCATAGACTCTCAGCTTCCAAGCTGCACCATTTCCATTGCATACTTTTTATTGTTTATTCCTGCACGTTATTCTGCTGCCTTATTGTGTGAACTTTTATGTTAATAAAACACCATTGCGCTGATGCGCAGAAACCCAATCCAGCCTCCTCACTTCTTCCATCCTACCTCCACTGACCCACTAGCGCCCCCTCCGGGGAAACAAGTAAAACCGAACCTGACAGTAAGTTCAGGAACGATGGACTCGGACGGTGGTCAGAGTGTGGGGTCAGGGGCCTTACAAAATCTGGTCTCCCGCTTGGATGGTCAAGAGGCTGTGCAGCAGCAGATGTTCCAGTTTCTGCAAGGGATGTCCTCCCGGATTGATACACTACAGCAAACCCTGCCTAGTGTACTTGCTACTCCAGTTCCAGTTACCCCAGCACCTGCAAGTGCTGTGAGTTCTTCTACGCCGGCTGCATCAGCTCCAGTGTCACGCTTGCACCTGCCCGTGCCTAGCAAATATGATGGCAGTCCGAAGTTATGTCGCGGGTTCCTTAACCAATGTGAAATCCAGTTTGAATTATTATCACACAATTTCCCCACGTCAAGATCCAAGGTTGCCTACATTATCTCACTGCTCTCTGGTTCTGCCTTGAGTTGGGTGTCTCCTCTGTGGGAACGTGCTGACCCTCTGATGAACAACTACGCTGAATTCGTGTCAACCTTCAGACGTATCTTTGACGAGCCAGGTCGTGCAACATCAGCCTCTGCAGACCTTATTCAGTTTCGTCAAGGTACCCGGAGTATGGGACAATATGTCATCCAGTTCCAGACGTTAGCCGCAGAGATTCAGTGGAATAATCAAGCCCTGGTAGCAGCCTTCTGGCATGGACTTTCAGATCGGATCAAGGATGAACTGGCAACCCGCGATGTCCCTGAGCAATTGCCTGAACTGATTTCTCTATGCATCAAGTTGGACTCTCGCATCCGCGAACGCAACAGTGAGCGTGCTCGTAGTGAGCCGCGCAAGTCAAGAATGGTACCTTCAGTACAATTTCAGCCTCCACCTTCTGATGAGCCTATGCAAATCAATAGGTCCCGCCTAACTCCTGAGGAGCGGTGAAGAAGACTCCGTGAGAGATTGTGTCTTTATTGTGCGGCTGCAGGTCACCAGATCAATTCTTGTACAGTGCGTTCGGGAAATGCCAGATCCTGACTTGTAAAGGAGGAGTCAAGTTGGGATCTTCTAGACAAGCTCCTTCAAACCAAGACCTCATTCTTCCTGTGACTTTAGAGACTACAGATGATCTTCAGTCTGCATCTGCGTTAGTGGACTGTGGAGCCGCAGGAAACTTCATCACTCAAGCTGCGGTAGATAAGTTTCGTTTGCCTATCTGCGAACTCTCATATCCAGTCTACATCACTGCAGTAGATGGTAGCCGAATCTCCAAGGGGAATATCTCTCACCAAACCAGACCAGTGGTTCTGGGAGTCGGGTTCCTGCATTCTGAATTAATAAAGTTTTTAGTTATTCCCCAGGCAACCCAGGAGATCGTGTTGGGAATGCCCTGGCTCCAACTACATAATCCGCAGATTGATTGGTTTACGTTACAACTCACTTCCTGGGGTTCGCATTGTCGCCAGTCCTGCTTAGCCCAAGTTTGTCCTATCAAGTCTTCTGAAGTCAAAACCCAGTCAAATTTTCCTGCGGCTTACCAAGATTTCTCTGACGTCTTCAGTGAAAAAGCCGCTGATGTTCTGCCGCCCCATAGAGAGTGGGATTGCCCCATTGACCTCATTCCCGGCAAGAAACCACCAAGGGGGCGTACCTATCCGTTATCCGTTCCTGAAACTGAGGCGATGAGCGACTACATCAGGGAGAACTTACAGAAAGGATTTATCCGTCCCTCATCTTCACCCGCTGGTGCGGGCTTCTTCTTTGTTAAAAAAAAGGATGGAGGATTACGTCCATGCATTGACTACCGGGGTCTCAATGACATTACCTTCAAAAACAGTTATCCATTACCACTCATCACTGAATTGTTTGATAGAGTTAAGGGAGCCCGCATCTTCACCAAGTTAGATCTCCGCGGTGCCTACAACCTCATCAGAATCCGTAGTGGTGACGAATGGAAGACAGCTTTTAATACTCGAGATGGTCATTACGAGTACCTGGTAATGCCATTCGGGTTGAGCAATGCCCCAGCAGTGTTCCAGCACTTTGTTAATGAAATCTTTCGTGACGTTCTGTACAAATACCTCGTAGTTTACCTGGATGATATCCTCATCTTCTCCCAAGATCTCTCTTCTCATCGTCTGCAAGTCCGTGAGGTCCTCCGACGTCTTCGTGAGAACCGTCTCTACGGCAAATTATCCAAGTGTACCTTTGAAGTTCCCTCCATACCCTTCCTGGTGTCACAATCCTGACTGTAGGTTTCATATTTGGTGACTTACCCCTGCCATCTGTCCCGGATCCTGTGTCTTTTTTAAACAGGTTGTCAGCTCTGAGTTTTCCTGAGTTCTCTGCCTGAAAGGTAATAGTTAATTAGCTCCATCTGTGGTGATCTCCTGTGTGAGGCTGAATTCAGTAATCTGAAGTTTAGGCCTAAAAGCCAGCATCCTATGTTTTGCAGAAGTTCAGGCTTCAGTGTTCTCTCGGCCTGCTAGGCCTCATTCTACATCACAGCCTTGGCTAGAGTAGTCACATGACAGTGACTGTTCACCTGACCCAGAGTTGTTCAATCCTCTTGTCAAAGTCAGAAAAATATCACGATGCACACTGCCATATTTGCACCTCATATGTGTCCCTGCTGCGCATGCGTGCGCTCTCCCGTGCGTGCGCATACTCGCTGTTGCGGGCACCCGCAGGTGCACGGTATGCGCATTTACGGTAGAGATTGTGTGCGTCTAGCGGGCGACTCTTTCGTTACATATTTTCACCATATAATGTATTTTGTAGATTATGGTCCCTTTGATAGATTCTGAAAGTTTAGTTAATGTAGCATGTTCGTGGACAGAGAAATCCCTCTTTGTTTGATACGAAGGGTCAGACAGGAGTAATACAGTGGTGTTTAGTATCCATCGGAAGAGTATTTAATTAGCAATATTCCGGTGTTGGTTTGAAGCGAATTAATCGCTCGTGCGAATAGTTATGGACATAAGAAGTTTATGTCCATTTACTATTATTTGCACTTACTTATCCATGCGGCGGGAAACCCAGTTTCCCACCCACCTGAGCAGTTGGAAATCGTCACAGCCCACCTGTATGAATCAACCTATGACCTTTTGTTATAATGCGAGGAGGAATTCCTGTGTCCAATGAACAATGAGATTGTAGGGACCATTGAATTGTATTGAGTGTGGGGCATAAATAGACAAGCCGATCACATCCAGCTCACTCTTCAACGGTTCTCATTGCTGAAAATCGGGAGCTGGATGTCCAGAGGCGCATGCGATCGTTTCCTTTGTGCGTAAGTTTTTCTCCGCAATCATATTGTCTTTCTTGTTAATGTGGGCCATATCTCTCTCTCTCTCTTCTCCTCTTTCTTTCGTATTCTCTTAAACGTAATAGTATTGTATTGTATTTCCTGTGTAGTTATCTGGTTAGGTAGTCTATGTTATATTGTAGTGTATGACTTGTATTGTATTAATTCTTTTGCAAGTATAACATTCATAATATATATATAAGGCGTTGGACCCTAAGCTCAGGTATCTGTGTATTTCTTATAGTGTTAAGTATTCTCAGAGCGTCGGTGACGCTCAAACAGCTTTTAAGTTAATAAGGTTACACTGTGTTGCATCTACACCCTATCTCTACACTAAGGTTTTACAGCATATTACATTGTTTATGGTTTAGATAGAAAGGTTTAACATTGTGAGCGTCAGCGCCGCTGGTGATCTCCTCGTGGTCCCGAGCGTCCGCTACGCTATAGCGAATCATTACGTTAGTCGGCAGCCAATAGCGTGCCTGCCTGTGATCTCTTGGCCGTGAGCGAACGTGACGCTTGAGCGTCTCGACTACGGCTAAGCGATTGTTACGCAACGAGCGTACCCTTACGGTACTCCATACGTAAATAGCGTACAGTGTTCTTAGACCTCATAAAGGGTTTTATATAAGATAAATATTTAGCTTTGTCAATTGGCGGCTCGTCCTGTCCTTCACATATCTCTGCTAGGTAATTTCAGCAGACATTATCCATCAGCAAAGGGCGGGAGATCATATTCTTCGCAGTGCTGACGGGATAAGCGTCTGCTTCGCTTAGTAAAGGGTGCTGAGGGAATCCGGAACCGGAGGTAAGAACAAAACGCTAGTGTCTTTTAAAACTGTTTATTTCTGTCTTGCGTACACACGCACATATCTGCATTTCTTTTTCATTTGTGTATTTTCATATATCACTCTCCTGTTTGCCATTTTATAATTGATAAACGTACTAAGAGAGATTTGTCGCTATTTCATAGTTAAAGTGTAAAAGTAATGCGTTAAGGGATAAAGTGTAAAGCACACACGCAGCTCTACCTAAAGGTAAAAGGAGAGATTGGTGTGTTGCGCAGTTGACGATCGAGGATCATCTACATTGATAAACGTGTTAGTTGTGTTACGGTGGACATTGGTTTTGTGTACACGTGTCTCTAACAAAGGGCTGAGACTCGCGTACGCAAAGGCCGACGCACGCAGCGTAAATTACGCAACGGAGCGTCTGGGTACGCCCACGTAACTCAAGTCACACGATAGTGTTGATTTTTAAATAACGCAACAGGCGATAAATAGCGCAACAGGCGATAAATAGCGCAACAAGCGATAAGTAGCGCAACAGGCGATAAATAGCGCAAATCTATTTTAAATCCGAAATTTAAATTAACAGATCCTTCTCCAAATTTACAACACATCTGGTCTAAAGAAAAATTTCTGCGCAGAAATAGAAATAGAAACAAAAGTGTGTATGTGGTGAGTGAGTGTTTGTTTTTACAATTTTGGGGATTGAACCACAGAAATCATCGAGTTCTCGTGAAGGTACATACGTGTAAGTGACATACATGGTGGCTAGGGAGGCATCTCTGGTTAAACATAAAATTTGAGCATTAGAGTGTAGCAGACCAGGAGGTCATACTGTAACAGACCAGGAGGTCAGACCAGGAGGTCGCATAACAGACCAGGAGGTCCATGTACAGCAGACAAGGAAGTCCGCTATAGAGACAAGGCACAACACCAAGAAGGGTTGGTGCAACACCCATATAGGCCATAAAGCTCAGGCTGAAGGAATTCGCAGCTGCTGAATGTCGATTCCACTGGTCGCTCCGTACATAAGATTAGTTGCTTATGTACTGAACGATTGTACCGCACGTAATTGTGTGCATTAGTAACCTGACCAGTACCATTTGTGTACGAACCCGGTCATAAACGCTATTTGTACATTCTAACGTGATTTGTGTAATTTTTTATTTTATCAAAAAGGGAAGTTCGCTGGTCACTCAGGAATTATCCAACAACCCCACCTTTACTGGAAAGGGTAAATGCTCTTCGGATCACACTCACATGTTCCAGTAAACGAAGGTTAATAGGGGCCCTGGGTCGAGTACGCCAGCACTATATCAGTGTGTGGGCATATTGGTCGGCGTGGGCGAGTGAGTGAGGTGCTCGGTAAACTTCACCGTCAACCTATCTTTGAATATTTTGTTTTTTTGTAAGGGTTCGCTGAAGACCCCGATATAAAGGTCAGAGGTAGAGCAAGCAACACCTGCAAATTATGGGGGCCAGTTGTTCAGGAAGGGGGCGATCAACCTCGGTTCGGGTTGATTCTGTAAACCGACCAGTCGGGTCGGCAAGGTATGTAATGTGTGAAAAATACGGAAGACACACAGAAATTTTATGTGATGAATGGGAGAAAATGACTGTACATGACGGGGAGAAATTCCCAATAGTAGGTAGCTTCAGCCCAGAAGTGTTAATGAATTTAAGGAGAAGGATATGTCTCATTAAATCAGCAAAGAGACGAATCCAACATTATGATTATTTGCAGCTATGGCAACAGGAGGGTGAAATACAGAGAGGATTGGCTCAGGCGGCGGGATCTGGCCCTATCAGGAAACTGATAGCCACGGCCCCGCCGCCACCATACATATCAGGAGAGAAATTGGTTGCGGAGAATGACGCATCAGGGGGTAACAAACAGGCACTTAGCAACTGTATAAATGTTAAGGATAATGTTAATAAGTTAACCAATGCAAGTATTAACCCGTGCAAGTTGTACCCTGTTTTGAACTTTCCCCAGGAGTGTGATCAAGAGGACGAATCGGCAACAATATCGGCGCTCTCTCTAGCAGCCACTATATCAGAAACGACAGTAGGCACGGCCCAACCCATAAGATTAGTAACAAAGCCCCCTAGCGGAGGGACAGGTGAGGTCGTATCAACGGGTAAGTACGGCACCATACACTATGCTGAGACTATTTCACCACAGGCTGTAGAACCTACACAGAATGATGTTGTTAGAATTAACCCTGTTAAGGTAATAGTAGTGCCAAATGGGAAAACGGACACTTCAGGAGTCACTCCTGTTAGGAACATTGCCATGTACAGCCCGTTTTCCCGAATGGAATTAAGGACCATAGTGTCTGAATTCCCTGACCCCAGAAAAGACTTAGTTGCTAGCCAAAAATACATCAGAGACCTAGGAAACACTTTAGAGCCCAATAACAAAGATTGGCAGGTATTGCTGAGGGCTTGTTTACCCTCCAATGTCGACGCAGCTCAATTTTTAGCTGACTGTGGACTGGATCAGGATGTACCTCTTACAGATGTGTACAACAAAGACAATGTAAAAAGAATAAATTTACAGTTAAAGGAGTATTTCCCAGCTGTAGCCAAATGGAATAGAATTTTTTCCATTAAACAAAAAGAGTCAGAAACAGCTGCTGAGTATTTTCACCGGGCATTATTAGAAATGGCAAAGTACACTGGCATAGAGGACATTAGGACCAATGCAAACCATCAAGAAGTAGCAGTATCTGTGCTAATGGATGGTTTAAAAGAGGCATTAAAGACCAGGGTACAGACCACACAACCATGTTGGCGAGGTCTGTCGGTGGCTACTTTGAGAGAGGCTGCTATTGATCACGACCGGAATATCACCAGACACAGGGAGTCGCAAGGTGATAAGTTAATGTCAGTAAGTATACAGGCCCTGACCACAAAACAGCCTGTGTTTATATCACCAAACCCTGTGGGTAAGTCAAATGTGGTAACATGTTATTTTTGTCATAAACAGGGACACATAGCACGAGACTGTAGAGCGAAAAATTCGCAAAGATCTTACCAACCCCCTAGACAACGACACGACACACGACATTGGGAGCAAGGTCCGCAGAGACGGAGTTATGAGCCACATGCAGGGGAAACAAAAAGATACCCCCCGAACATAGACTGGCAAACTCCTGGCAGTTCCCATTTAACCCCTTCACAAGTAGTTGCTGCCAGCGGGATTCAGGGAGGTCACCATACCCAATAGGGGTGTGGCCATACCTGTAATCTGCAGCCAGTAAAACTGATTGCAAGTCTTGGGAGTGAACCTGAAATTGCAATCAATGTAGCTGGTAAATCATTAAACTTTCTTGTAGATACAGGGGCGGCCAAATCAGTGATAAATTCGACAGTGGGCATGAGAACCACTGGTAAGACAATTCCAGCCATGGGAGTAACAGGAGTAGTCCAGCACTACCCTGTTAGCAAACCAGCCGAGATTACAGTAGGGCCGTTACATACCAAGCATTCCTTTTTGCTGGCTGCATCGGCACCGACTAATCTCCTGGGAAGAGACTTATTGTGCAAAATGGGGTGCGTCATTTATTGTACTCCTGAAGGTGTATTCTTGGACATACCTGAGAATCACGCTCAGGAAGTGCGAGACATGTTAGACTCCCCATCAAAATTAATGTCACATACCATTATGACAAATAGGACTCCATCCCAAGTAGAGGAAATGACATCCCAGATACCAGAGTCACTTTGGACTAAAGATGGACAGGACACTGGATTAATGGCAAACGTAGCTCCGGTAATTGTACAAGTAAAAGATGGTAGGATAGCTCCAAAAATCCCACAGTACCCTCTGAAGCCAGAGGTGGAGTTAGGAGTGTATCCCGTAATAGAGCGCTTGCTACAACAGGGCATTCTGGTAAGAACGTCCAGCACTGCCAATAGTCCCATCTTCCCTGTGAAAAAGAGTGGGGGGAGGGGTTACCGGCTAGTGCAGGATCTAAGGGGGATTAACAAAATAGTTGAGAGTCAGTTCCCCGTAGTGCCAAATCCAGCTGTCATCCTTATGCAAATCCCTCCCACTGCGAAATTTTTCACTGTTATTGACCTCTGCTCCGCTTTCTTTTCGGTACCTCTGCACCCTGACAGCCAATATTTGTTTGCATTCACATACAGAGGAGTCCAATACACATGGACTCGATTACCACAAGGTTTCGTAGACAGTCCAAGTATATTTTCCCAGGCTTTGCATGATTGTTTACAGTCTTTCCAACCAGAGAGTGGATCAGTATTAATACAGTACGTGGATGATCTACTACTGTGTTCTGATTCAGTGGAAGCATCCCTGAAGGATACGAAACAGCTCCTGTTTCATCTTTCAGACACAGGACACAAGGTTTCCAAAGACAAGTTGCAATTATGCCAAACTAAGGTAAAATATTTGGGACACTGTCTAACACAAGGACTGAGACACCTGACCGCTGATAGAATTCAAGCAATTAGAGACATGACTCTGCCACAAACCCAGCAACAGATCAGAACATTTTTAGGAATGTGTGGGTATTGCCGTAACTGGATCCCAGGGTTTTCCATTCTAGCGTTACCTTTGCAGGAGATGGTCTCCTCAAACAAACCTGATCGGATTTCGCATACAGACGAGTCCGAGATGGCATTTGAGAGACTTAAACAGTGCCTAACGCAGGCACCAGCATTAGGTATGCCAGACTATGGGAAACCCTTTGAGCTGTACGGAACAGAAAGTGCTGGTTGCGCGGCAGGCGTCTTAACCCAAAAGCACGGTGATGCCAGCAGGCCAGTAGCATACTACAGCGCTCAGCTAGATACGGTAGCGCGATCCCTCCCCACATGCTTGCGAAGCGTTGCTGCGATAGCATTGCTAGTAACGAAAAGCGAAGATGTAGTGCTAGGTCACAACCTCACAATTCATATACCACATGCAGTGTCAGCCTTGCTAAATTCGGCCCAAACCAGGCACGTCTCATCAGCGCGGTTTACAAGATGGGAATTGACACTAATGGCCCCCGTAAACATCACCATAAGGAGATGCAGTGCATTAAATCCTGCAACATATCTCCCAGGTGTGCCTGGACAGGCACAAAGGGTGGAGGATGAGAGTGGTGGGGAAGGAGAATTTAACACAAAGGAGGACACACATGATTGTATGGAATATTTGACCCAAAATTTTACCGCAAGGCCTGACATCAGTGACAACCCACTGGAAGATGTAGATCTAACTTTCTACACGGACGATAGTTGTCACAGACAGTCAGACTCGGGAGACTTGTGTACTGGATACGCAGTCGTAGATGACCAAGGCACCATAGAAGCGGAACCGCTAGGCCCACCTCACTCAGCCCAGGTTGCTGAACTGGTCGCCCTAACCAGAGCATGTGAATTGGCTAAGGGCAAATCAGCCAATATCTACACCGACTCTAGATACGCATTCGGGGTAGTCCATGATTTCGGAGCCCTATGGCGCCTCAGAAATTTCATGACGGCAGCTGGTACACCGGTAGCGCATGCAGCTCACATCAAAAGGCTTCTAACAGCGATACAGGAACCCGACAGAGTGGCTGTTATCAAGTGTAAAGCACACACATATAGCCAAGACCCAGTATCACTTGGTAACAGCCGAGCAGACGAAGCAGCTAAGTTAGCAGCTGGTATCCCCATACAGACAGACACCACACAACTGATGGTATTTAATACCATCAACACACAGAAGTTGTGTGAAATGCAAAATTTGTGTTCCACACAGGAAAAGGCAGTCTGGAAGGCAAAGGGATATGGCCAGGAGTCCTCAGGACTCTGGACGGATGGACAAGGTAAACCGGTGGCCCCCAGAGCATATCTTCCATGTTTAGCTGAGGCAGCACACGGGCTGACTCATCTGGGCAAGGAGGGAATGTGCAAGTTGGTAAGAGCATATTGGTGCGCCCCAGGATTTTCATCTCATGCAGGTAAGAGAGCAATGTCATGCCTTACCTGTTTGAGAAAGAACATCGGAAAGGCAATACCACCAAAACCATCTCATATCCCACCTGCAGGCGGCCCTTTCCAGGTAATACAGATTGACTTCATTCAATTACCCCCTTGTCGAAATTTGAAATATGTACTTGTTTGTATAGATGTGTTCTCAAATTGGGTCGAAGTATTTCCTGCGGCCACAAATACCGCTATGTTTACTGCTAAGAAAATTGTGCAGGAATTTGTATGTAGATATGGTATCCCTAGAATAATTGAAATTGATAGGGGTACCCATTTTACAGGTGATGTCTTTCAAGGAATGTGTAAGTTGATGGGAATTGATAGCAAGCTGCACACTCCATACCGTCCACAGGCGAGTGCGAAGGTGGAAAGAGTGAACAGCACTATTAAAAATAAACTGAGCAAAGTTATGGCAGAGACAGGATTGACATGGCCAGAAGCTTTACCCATTGTACTGTACAGCATCAGAACCACTCCCAGGTCCCCTCTTAATCTGTCTCCCTTTGAAATCTTGTTTGGTCGACAACCGCATGTTATGATTAACCCTCAGGATGATTTGAAGTGTAACAATGAAGTGACTGTAAAGTACTTGATTAACATGAGTAAACAGCTAAGGAATCAAAATGATAATTTGAAGTTGGTGATTCCTGATTTACCAGATAGTAATTGTCATGACATTGAACCTGGGGATTATGTAATGATACGGAATTTTCTACACTCAGGTTGCCTTATTGACAGATGGGAAGGACCATACCAAGTCTTATTGACTAGCACTACAGCATTGAAGGTTGCCGAGAGAGAGACTTGGGTTCATTCGTCCCACTGTAAGAAGGTTGCTGATCCAGAGAGGTCCCGTGATAAGGAACAGACGGTAGAGGAAGTTGTATCACTGGAGTGTCTGTTCCAGGAGGACTGAGGCGGCACCTGAGCATCGAGAATCACAAGATCAAAAGCAGTTGTCGATCCCCCGTTTCCCTTTTATTGTTTTTCTCCACTTCCCATCCCCTCTCCCTCAAATTATTTTTTCCCCCTTCTCATTCTTCTTCGTTTCCTCCTAAGATGGACTTGCCTCAAGAGACTGTGATCCGGATTTTCCTGTTGACCATGATGTTGACCAGAGCAGTCTGTTCCGGCGAGAGTACCATGGAGTTCGAGAGAGGTTCTGGAATGGGTTCTGATGACAGAGATGGAGGCGTAGTTTTCCGAGAACAACATAATCAACAAGCAAAGGCGAGTATCAGAAAACGATCCGATAGCATTGACCATAGAAGGAATTGTGAAGGATTGTTAGCTGAAGAAAACTGTATCTGTAGGCTCTGTGACAACGTAGTCGAGGATGGGTGCATTAAGAAATGCCAATCCAGTTTTAATATCCACATGGACCGGCATCCATTGAGTGACTATCACTCCTTAGTGGGTAGTGTGTTAAATCAAACAGATTGTTGGGTATGCTCTCAAGTACCTCAAGGTCATAGCAAATCAGGACTAGTACCATTTCCTTTAACGATAGGGGAGGTACTTGAGCTAAGTGGTGGGAGGCCGGTGGACAGGAGGTTTAATATCTCCAGTCCTCCTAGTTTGAAGCTCCACCAATATCATGTGGATAGATCCCTCATATGTTTTAACATTTCCAATCCCCGAAAGCCGGGAAATTGGGAAGTGTCATGGAGTAACCAAACCATGACCTTTTCATATAGAGCAGATAGAATGCCGACAGATACAGAGCTTATACGCCACATAGCCAGTAGAGGAAAATCTTTCCGATATAGGTATACCCTAGGAAATAGGATTACGAGAGTTGGAGAGTATCACCAGGATACTGTGCACATATCGTACAAGCTGATACGTGTACTAGACAGATGGGAGAATTAGGGTTAGGAGATTTCACATGGAAGATGTGTAATATGGTCATGTCCTACTCCGTCCCATATGTTCTCCCCGATGATGCATATTTCATATGCGGGAGGAAGGCGTATAAGTGGCTTGCCCCAAACTCTGAAGGATTGTGTTATATTGGAAAAGTACTGCCTGAAGTAATGACTGTATCACATGCCAAAATGAAAGATATACACCGTGTTGCCCAAGCTCCTTATACTCACACCCACTACGAGCACGTAGTTAAACGGCACCTGATAGAAAGAACAGAGCATCCGGCCTCTGACATGATCCATGAATCCACCGGGATTCAGGTTCTAATCGCGTTAGATTTCACTCGCACCGCCAGAGGAGTGTTGAATTATAAATACATATCTGCGCTCGCAAATTTGTTAGACAATATCACAGAAATGTATGATGACACTTTTAGGTATACTGGAAGAGAGCATCAAGCTTATAAAACAGAACTGGTTCAGCATAGAATGGTTCTCAATTATCTCACGGCAGTAACAGGTGGATATTGTGTCACACTGGCAACGCAGTACGGCGTGAAATGTTGCACATATATTACAAATAGTACCGAGGACCCGGTCGAGGTCATAGACCAAAAGATGGACGATATTCTCCAATTGAAGTGGGAATTTCGCAGGAGACACAATCTCACCCTTGCTGCTGTGAGTAATGAGCTGACTGGTTGGGTGTCATGGTTGAACCCGCGAAATTGGTTCTCTGGTTTAGGAGAATGGGCTCAAGGAGTCATAATGGATGTTGGGAAGTTTCTCCTATGTATCTTAGGTGTTATCATAACGATTGGCTTGATATTTAGATGCGGTCAGGCTTTAACGAAGTGTAAACGAAGTACCAGGGTGATGAGTTTAAGGAGTGAGGAAATTGTAATTCCAATGGATTTGATTTATGACCCAAATGTAGAAACAATGATGTGATGAAAATGCGATTTCTACGGTCCGTTTCTTTCACCTGTTTTTCCGTTTTCTCCAAGGTAAAAAGACCCACTTGGACGAGGAATTTGATGATCCTGTATACAGACAACTGATGGATTAAAGAAGAAGTTTTGATAACCTTATACACAGATATTTGATGAACTTTGCCATAGACCCCCAGTTTCCCTAGAAATTTTAAAATTACGCTAGCCCAACACTTTTGTAAGTCTATGGACATTGACAAAGCTTTTTGCCCACACGCCTTTTGGCAAAAGCACAAAGAAGACTGCATTCAACAGACACCGAACAAGACTTCAACCGACAAATGTTCATTTACCTGACATAGAATACCACTGCATTTACCGTAATTATGTCTTTTCTTCATCTCTACAACCTTCAGGTAATTACACACATAGTATAGGGAATACAGGCACAGATATCAGCAATCACATACCTCCCCCATTCATGTATCATCAACTAAAATGTGCATCCCCATTTTGTTACAACCACAGCCGAAAAGAGCTCGGTAGAGTTTGACAGCCCATCCACAGACCCTTAATACGGGATAAGAAGGAATTCAAATGTATACTTCGCAATACCTCAAAGCTTGATGTACAACACGTACGGCACGATGATACATGACACCCCAAACATGGATTCATACACACATGCTTCTGCTATCTCACTAGGTCATACCTTTTCCCACCTTCTCCTCTCCTCCCCTACCCAACCATGTAAATGTATTAACCCCTGACATATATTTTTCTCTTTTTGAAATGTTTTAGGAAGTGGCAGTTATTGTTGACTGCCAAAGGGTGGACTGTCAAAGTCAGAAAAATATCACGATGCACACTGCCATATTTGCACCTCATATGTGTCCCTGCTGCGCATGCGTGCGCTCTCCCGTGCGTGCGTGCGCATTTACGGTAGAGATTGTGTGCGTCTAGCGGGCGACTCTTTCGTTACATATTTTCACCATATAATGTATTTTGTAGATTATGGTCCCTTTGATAGATTCTGAAAGTTTAGTTAATGTAGCATGTTCGTGGACAGAGAAATCCCTCTTTGTTTGATACGAAGGGTCAGACAGGAGTAATACAGTGGTGTTTAGTATCCATCGGAAGAGTATTTAATTAGCAATATTCCGGTGTTGGTTTGAAGCAAATTAATCGCTTGTGCGAATAGTTATGGACATAAGAAGTTTATGTCCATTTACTATTATTTGCACTTACTTATCCATGCGGCGGGAAACCCAGTTTCCCACCCACCTGAGCAGTTGGAAATCGTCACAGCCCACCTGTATGAATCAACCTATGACCTTTTGTTATAATGCGAGGAGGAATTCCTGTGTCCAATGAACAATGAGATTGTAGGGACCATTGAATTGTATTGAGTGTGGGGCATAAATAGACAAGCCGATCACATCCAGCTCACTCTTCAACGGTTCTCATTGCTGAAAATCGGGAGCTGGATGTCCAGAGGCGCATGCGATCGTTTCCTTTGTGCGTAAGTTTTTCTCCGCAATCATATTGTCTTTCTTGTTATTGTGGGCCATATCTCTCTCTCTCTCTTCTCCTCTTTCTCTCGTATTCTCTTAAACGTAATAGTATTGTATTGTATTTCCTGTGTAGTTATCTGGTTAGGTAGTCTATGTTATATTGTAGTGTATGACTTGTATTGTATTAATTCTTTTGCAAGTATAACATTCATAATATATATATAAGGCGTTGGACCCTAAGCTCAGGTATCTGTGTATTTCTTATAGTGTTAAGTATTCTCAGAGCGTCGGTGACGCTCAAACAGCTTTTAAGTTAATAAGGTTACACTGTGTTGCATCTACACCCTATCTCTACACTAAGGTTTTACAGCATATTACATTGTTTATGGTTTAGATATAAAGGTTTAACATTGTGAGCGTCAGCGCCGCTGGTGATCTCCTCGTGGTCCCGAGCGTCCGCTACGCTATAGCGAATCATTACGTTAGTCGGCAGCCAATAGCGTGCCTGCCTGTGATCTCTTGGCCGTGAGCGAACGTGACGCTTGAGCGTCTCGACTACGGCTAAGCGATTGTTACGCAACGAGCGTACCCTTACGGTACTCCATACGTAAATAGCGTACAGTGTTCTTAGACCTCATAAAGGGTTTTATATAAGATAAATATTTAGCTTTATCACTCTGCCAGCCTGAGACTCTCTGCATCACCTAATCCTGCTCACCAATCACCAAGGACCAGGAAGTATAAATCAGGAGGCTGAGTTAGAAACTGGGCCAGTTCCTTGTGTCACACTTACAGCTATGTGTGAGTCTTCAAGCTGAGCTCCCTAAAGGTAACCTTTATACTCTGGTTCCTGTGAAAACTCTGTTCCTTGTTACCCTGTTTGGTTTACTTTTGTGTTGCCACTGATGATCACTATTTCCTCGAGTCTCAAAGTAAAGGCACAGCTGCAGTGGTTCATCTTAAAGGCACAGTATTATATTCCATAGTCTCAACTGAAAACCACAGCTGCCGTGGTTCATCTTTACTGCTGTTGTAGTTGTGATCTCCAGAGCTCCCGTATCCCTGCAGCATCTCCGTGCCTCAGCATCTCCGTGCCTCAGTACCTTAGTGCCTCAGCACCTCAGTGCCTCCGTGCCTCAGTATCTCCGTGCCTCAGTATCTCCGTGCCTCAGCATCTCCGTGCCTCAGCATCTCCGTGCCTCAGTGCCTCAGCACCTCAGTACATCCGTGCCTCAGTATCTCCGTGCCTCAGTATCTCCGTGCCTCAGTATCTCCGTGCCTCAGCACATCCGTGTATCAGCACCTCCGTGCCTCAGTACCTCCCAGCACCTCCGTGCCTCAGCACCTCCAGCATCTCCGTGCTTCCAGCATCTCCGTGTCTCAGCACCTCGTGCCTCCAGTACCTCAGCGCCTCCGTGCTTCCAGCACCTCGTGCCTCAGCACCTCGTGCCTCCAGCGTCTCCGTGCTTCAGCATCTCAGTGCCTCCAAGCACCTCAGTGCCTCCAAGCACCTCAGTGTCTCTACGCACCCCAGTGTCTCTACGCACCCCAGTGTCTCTACGCACCCCAGCGTCTCCAAGCACTTCCGTGCCTCCTAGCACCTCAGTGTCTCCAAGCATCCAGTGCACTTTAGCGCAGTTGTACCTGGTATTCTTCACTGATTCATCAGCGCCTTTCCAGTTCTGTCTTTCAGGAGACCTTCAGCGCCCACACGTGCTTCCTGTCTGCCGACCTAATCCTGCATGAGAAGAACCTAGATTCGGCCATCTCTGCCGCGGTTCCTCTTCCCAGTCACCGGAAGAAACCCCGAGTCCACAACATTCCCAAACCAGGTCAGTGGTAGTATTCATATAATCCTCCAGTCGCCCGCACAGACTTCACTAACACCGGGTTCACAAAACCTCAGTCATGACACCTGGGGTATATAATTTCCGGATCGGATCTCCAGATGGACCCGACAAAGTTGGAAGCCATTGCCAATTGGTCCATTCCAAGTAGTCTCAAGTCTATTCAGCGATTCCTGGGATTCGCCAATTATTATAGGAAGTTTATCCGAGGATTTTCAACTCTCATCGCTCCTATTACCAACTTAACTCGGAAAGGGGCAGATCATTCCAACTGGTCAGAAGAAGCTTTAGAGGCATTTCAAAAGATCAAGCTGGCCTTTATGTCTGCTCCAGTTCTGTCTCAACCGGATGTAAACAAGCCATTCGAGTTGGAGGTGGATGCCTCCACAGTAGGAGTTGGAGCTGTTCTCTCCCAGAAGGGAACTGATGGGAAGATTCACCCTTGTGGATTTTATTCTCGTAAATTCCTCCCTGCAGAAGCTAACTATTCCATTGGAGATCAAGAACTACTAGCGATCAAGCTGGCCCTTGAGGAATGGAGGTATCTCCTGGAAGGGACCAAATTTCCGTTCAACATCTATACGGATCATAAAAATCTGCTTTATTTGAAGGCAGCCCAGTGCCTCAATCCTCGCCAGTCCCGGTGGGCTATGTTCTTCTCTCGTTTTAACTTTAAGCTTCATTTCCGCCCAGGTTCTCAGAATATCAAGGCAGACGCTTTATCCCGATCTATGGAGTCCGAAGAGGAGACGTCCGACTCGGTTCCGCATTCCATCCTGAGTCCAGTGGTATTTGCTTCGTCTCAAGTTTCTCCTGCTCCACCTCCTGGTAAGACTTTTGTTTCCCCAGAACTCCGTTCCAAGTTGCTGTCTTGGGCTCATCAGTCCAAATTCACTGGGCATCCTGGTGTCCTGAAAACTTTCAAGTTCCTCTCTGAGACATACTGGTGGCCGAAGATGAGAGTTGACATCAAAGATTTCGTGGCATCCTGCCCGAAGTGTGCGCAGCACAAGACTCCTCGACAATCTCCAGCAGGTCAGTTACAACCATTATCTGTTCCCAGCCGTCCCTGGTCACACTTGTCCATGGATTTCATCTCTGACCTTCCCTCTTCTCAAGGATTCAATACCATCTGGGTTGTGGTTGACAGATTTACCAAAATGGCCCATTTTGTACCACTCCAGGGTATTCCTTCCGCACCAAAGCTTGCCCAAATCTTCCTACGGGCGATTTTCCGCTTACATGGACTACCCACTGAAATTATATCTGACCGTGGAGTTCAGTTTGTGGCAAGATTTTGGAGAGCCCTTTGTTCTGCCATGCAAGTCAACCTCAAGTTTTCGTCAGCCTACCACCCTCAGACGAATGGGCAGACGGAGAGGGTAAACCAAGAGTTAGAAACCTTTTTAAGACTTTATGTTTCGTCTTCTCAAGATGACTGGTTGGACCTGCTCCCATGGGCTGAATTTGCCCACAATTTCCGCTACCATACTGCTACAGAAACAACTCCGTTCTTTGCTGTATATGGACAACATCCCCGTGTTCCAGATTTTCAAGAACTTCCTCACATTGATGTTCCTGCTGCCACTGCTGTCTTGAGTCAGTTCTCTTCAACCTGGAGGAAGAGTCATGCTTCTCTCAAGAAGGCTTCTAGCCGGTATAAGTTCTTTGCTGACCGCAAAAGACGTGCAGTTCCTAGCCTGAAACCTGGTGACAAGGTTTGGCTTTCCACCCGGAACCTCCGTCTTAGAGTCCCGTCGATGAAATTTGCACCACGTTTCATCGGTCCCTTTTCCATCGAAAGAGTCATCAGTCCTGTGGCCTACAAGCTCAAGTTACCACCTTCTCTACGAATACCTAATGCCTTTCATGTCTCTCTCCTCAGACCGTTAGTCCTGAATCGCTTCCAAAGAGCTCTTCCAGTCGGCCCCAAAGTACGAACTCAGCGGGGCGTGGAGTTCGAGATAGAGAAGATTCTGGATTCCCGTTGCCGGTACGGTCGTCTACAATACCTTATCGACTGGTCCGGTTATGGTCCTGAGGAGAGAAGTTGGGTGAATTCGTCAGATGTCCATGCTCCAAGGTTGGTCCGTGTCTTCCACAGAACTCATCCTTCCAAGCCACGTGGGTGTTCAGTGCCCACCCATAAAGGAGGGGGTACTGTCAGGAATCGACTCACCACAGCCACATCTGTCCGTCGGTGCGGACTCCGTCCGGGGTCCCTACGTTCTGCTGTCGTCCGCTCCTCTGCCGCCAGACGTCATCCTGGGCCTAAGAACGCTCCTGTAACAGCGGGCGTGTGAGCAATCCGCGTTCCCGCCGGGCCGCGGCATGGGCGCCGCCATGACAGTCTCCATCGGTCAGAGTACGGCGGCCAATCCGGAGCTTGGCCGCACCTCCTTTTCCCACTCCAACCAATGTCTGCACACCAGGGGGTATATCAGGAGCTGCAGGGTGAGCCTGTGGTTGTCCTGAACTTTGTGTCACTCCTGCGACCCATGTGCCTGGATTCCTCCGTGTTCCTGGTTACCTACCTGTACCTCCGTGTTCCTGGTTACCTTCCTGCATTTCCGTGGAACTACAAGCATCAGCAATCCCTGCATTTGTATTTGGCTCCAAACCTATCTACAACCACTGTGTGCTTCAGCCTCAGCAGTAGAGACTCTCTCCAGGTGCATTCCATCACCTCACCTGTGAAGCAGCTTGCTAGCTGCCTGTGCCTAACGAACTACACTGTGGACTTCCACCTGAGTCTCCTGCATCTGCTACCAGGTTTGCTACACATTTATTACCATCTCTGCTGGCTCCACGTTTTAAACCATTCTGGTTCTCACACCAGTGAACTTATCCATCATTACCATTTCCTCCATAGACTCTCAGCTTCCAAGCTGCACCATTTCCATTGCATACTTTTTATTGTTTATTCCTGCACGTTATTCTGCTGCCTTATTGTGTGAACTTTTATGTTAATAAAACACCATTGCGCTGATGCGCAGAAACCCAATCCAGCCTCCTCACTTCTTCCATCCTACCTCCACTGACCCACTAGCGCCCCCTCCGGGGACACAAGTAAAACCGAACCTGGCAAGATAGTTTTTATTTTTTTCATTCACAAAATGTTCACTATACACAACTATACAAATACATGTTTTGGTTGGAATTACATTTCAGGCCTCCTATCAGGGGCATAGCCAGAACTTTGTGTGCCCCATAGCAACATTTTGAAGGGGCCCCCATCCCAATGCTCCTAGAGAGATACTTTTCTGCAGCAGTTATTAATTTTGTGCCCTATAATACCCCTTTTCCTCTAGCTAGCACGGGTCGCAGCCGGGAGCCTGACACGGCTGCGACCCGTGCTAGAACACCCTTCTACACTGCGCTCACCAACCCGGCATATTGCCGGGTTGGTGGCGCTGCTAGTGACGCGGGAGGGGCGGCGCTGGGAGATCCCATGATCTCCCAGTGCCGCCCTTCCATACAGTGTAAACGGGAGCCGTGTCGCATCAACACGGCTTCCTTTTACACTACAACCCTACCCGGATTATTCCCGTGTCCTATCATGTAGCTAAAAAGAAATACCCAGCGCCAGCTGATAATATTTAAATATCTGCAGACTCTATAGTGGGTATGCTCCTCCCACAATATATCAAAACCGGACAAAAAAGAATTTTCTCCACTAGTGGAGAAAAGTAGAGGCGCTGATATGAAAATATTATAAATAAATATACAATACAGCAATATATGCAATTTTTAATTTATTAAGACAAATGATTATTTGTATTAGTACCGGCCGGTAAATATAATCAAAGATGTTCCATTATTTATACAATCCTAAAAATATACAATTTAAAAACAGATCAATTACTGTATCTAAAAATTAATAGCAGAGCTATAGTGCAGAATGTCCTTTATAATACACACGTATCTGGATATTATTAATATATTTTACTCGTGCGTGAGCCCAATTTTATAAGCGTGTTCACTCTTCCCGTCCACTGGTAGCAATTCCTTTTTATGTGGACATATCAGGAAATCAGGTGAATATAAAACTGCTTAATAACCAGAATATATATTGACTTGTCCCGTAAAAGTCACTGTGTGCAATTTTCTTAATCACCGTAGTATGGAGGGAACAAAGCAATGTTTATCCATGGAGATAAAGGTGATTATTTGATAT
Source organism: Pseudophryne corroboree (assembly GCF_028390025.1). Taxonomy (NCBI): domain Eukaryota; kingdom Metazoa; phylum Chordata; class Amphibia; order Anura; family Myobatrachidae; genus Pseudophryne; species Pseudophryne corroboree. The sequence goes on along the minus strand of NC_086444.1, from coordinate 316,219,172 downwards.
TAAAGGAGCTTATAGGCATCAGTTCCATGCAGACGAGGTATATATAGTGTGTAGTGCTCACCTCGTTACTTTATGCTCAACAATGCCCCACTCCCGGACACAGCTGCCGGCGCCGCTTCAGGCGCTCGTTACTTCTGCAGCCGTCCCGTGGTACGCTTCCTCGTACCGCTCGTTCCTGGACCCGGCTGCCGGCGCTACCTCCAGCGCTCAGATCTCCTGCAGCCGTCAAATTGCTTTTCCATCTGTGTTAAGGTGTCGGGCTTTTCACCGCACCTGAGCCGCACAGCAAGTGCTGGTCCCCGTGCCGTTCTCTCCTCAAACGGTGGTTTATTTTCAGAACATATAAACCATAATCGTCTGGTCATATGATGAACATGCCGGCTTGTAGCAAATAGATAAAGGGTTTACGCGTTTTTCTGCCTTTAAAACCATTCGGCAGCTTCCTCAGAACACAACTCCTTTAATATCAAATAATCACCTTTATCTCCATGGATAAACATTGCTTTGTTCCCTCCATACTACGGTGATTAAGAAAATTGCACACAGTGACTTTTACGGGACAAGTCAATATATATTCTGGTTATTAAGCAGTTTTATATTCACCTGATTTCCTGATATGTCCACATAAAAAGGAATTGCTACCAGTGGACGGGAAGAGTGAACACGCTTATAAAATTGGGCTCACGCACGAGTAAAATATATTAATAATATCCAGATACGTGTGTATTATAAAGGACATTCTGCACTATAGTTCTGCTATTAATTTTTAGATACAGTAATTGATCTGTTTTTAAATTGTATATTTTTAGGATTGTATAAATAATGGAACATCTTTGATTATATTTACCGGCCGGTACTAATACAAATAATCATTTGTCTTAATAAATTAAAAATTGCATATATTGCTGTATTGTATATTTATTTATAATATTTTCATATCAGCGCCTCTACTTTTCTCCACTAGTGGAGAAAATTCTTTTCTATCATGTAGCTACCCGGGTAGGATTCACGGGTCACCTGATCCGGGTTTTTGCGGGGGGACCCTTTTCCACTAGCAAAAAACACGGGTAAATGTGCGCCCCCATGCATTTACCCGTGTTTTTTGAGCTAGTGGAAAAATAGGATTTTAATACCTACCGGTAAATCCTTTTCTCCTAGTCCGTAGAGGATGCTGGGGACTCCAAAAGGACCATGGGGTATAGACGGGATACGCAGGAGCTTAGACACACTAAAAAGACTTTGACTGGGTGTGAACTGGCTCCTCCCTCTATGCCCCTCCTCCAGACTTCAGATAGAAAACTGTGCCCAGGAGAGACTGACATTTCGAGGAAAGGATTTTTGTTAAACTAAGGGCGAGAAACATACCAGCCCACACCACAAACATACCGTACAACCGGAGTAGCAGGAAACCAGATAACAGTATGAACTAACAACAGCAACAAGCTGAATATAACTAATACACAACCCACGTGTAACCAAAAATAACCAGTATCAATGCAACTGCAAGTAACAGTCCACACTGGGATGGGCGCCCAGTATCCTCTACGGACTAGGAGAAAAGGATTTACCGGTAGGTATTAAAATCCTATTTTCTCTTACGTCCTAGAGGATGCTGGGGACTCCAAAAGGACCATGGGGTCTATACCAAAGCTCCAGACTGGGCGGGAGAGTGCGGACGACTCTGCAGCACCGATTGAGAAAACATGAGGACCTCATCAACCAGGGTATCAAAATTGTAGAAAAAGTGTTTGAACCCGACACGTAGCTGCTCGGCAAAGTTGAAGTGCCGAGACCCCTCGGGCAGCCGCCCAAGAGGAGCCCACCTTCCTGGTAAAATGGGCCTTTACTGACTTCGGCAACGGTAGCCCAGCCGAAGAATAAGTTTGCTGAATCGTATTACAAATCCAGCGTGCAATAGTTTGCTTAGAAGCAGCATTTCCAATCTTGTTGGAAGCATACAGGACAAATAGAGCCTCTGTCTTCCTAGTAAGAGCCGTTCTAGCGACATAAATTTTCAAAGCTCTTACAACGTCAAGAGATTTAGGGACCGCTACAGTATCTGTAGCCACAGGAACCACAATAGGTTGGTTTATGTGAAACGTAGAAACCACCTTCGGTAGAAATTGTTGACGAGTCCTCAATTCCGCTCTATCCGAATGAAAGATCAAATATGGGCTCTTGTGAGACAAAGCCGCCAACTCGGACACTAGTCTGGCAGACGCCAGAGCCAAAAGCATGACCACTTTCCAAGTGAGAAACTCCAACTCAACCTTATGCAAAGGTTCAAACCAGTGAGACATAAGAAATCGAAACACCACTTCAAGATCCCACGGCGCCATGGGTGGCACAAATGGAGGATGGATAAGCAGCACTCCCTTCACGAAAGTCTGAACCTCTGGAAGGACGGACAATTCTTTTTGAAAGAAAATAGATAAAGCCGAAATCTCCACTTGGATGGAACCCAATTTCAGGCCTGCATCGACGCCTGCCTGCAAAAAATGGAGAAACCGACCCAAGTGAAACTCCTCCGCAGGAGCTGCTTTGGTTTCAAACCATGACACATACTTTCTCCAAATACGATGATAATGTTTCGCCGTAACCTCCTCCTTAGCTTTAAGGAGAGTGGGGATGACCTCCCGGGGAATACCTTTCCGAGCAAAGATTTGGCGCTCAACTTCCACGCCGTCAAACGTTGCCACGGTAAGTCCGGAAACAACGCAGGGCTCCTGCAGTGACAGGTCCTCTCTTAGAGGAAGCGGCCAAGGATCTTCTACAAGCAATTCCTAAAGATCCGGATACCAGGCCCTGCGTGGTCAATCTGGAACGACGAGTATCGCCTGAATCATTGTTCGTCGTATGATCCTCAGCACCTTTGGAATGAGAGGAAGCGGAGGGAACACATACACCGACTGAAACACCCACGGAGTCACCAGGGCGTCCACTGCACTGGCTTGGGGGTCCCTTGACCTGGAACAATACCTCGGAAGCTTCTTGTTGAGGCGAGACGCCATCATGTCTATCAGAGGAATTCCCCAACGCCTTGTCACTTCTGCAAATACCTCTTGATGGAGAGCCCACTCTCCCGGATGGAGATCGTGTCTGCTGAGGAAGTCTGCTTCCCAGTTGTCCACGCCCGGGAGGAAGACTGCTGACAGAGCGCTCACGTGCTGTTCCGCCCAGCGAAGGATTCTTGTGGCCTCCGCCATAGCCGCCCTGCTCCTTGTTCCGCCTTGGCGGTTTACGTACGCCACCGCTGTTATGTTGTCCGACTGGATCAGGACAGGAAGACCCTGAAGAAGGTTCTTCGCTTGCAGCAGGCCGTTGTAAATGGCTCTTAACTCGAGAACATTTATGTGGAGACAAGATTCCTGGTTTGACCATTTTCCCTGGAAATTTCTTCCTTGCGTGACTGCGCCCCAGACTCGGAGACTTGCATCTGTTGTCAGCAGGACCCAGTCCTGGATTCCGAATCGGCGTCCCTCTAGAAGGTGAGAGCCTTGCAGCCACCACAGGAGAGAAATCCTGGCCCTGGAAGATAGACTTATTTTCCAGTGCATGTGCAGGTGAGACCCGGACCATTTGTTCAAGAGATCCCACTGAAACACCCGGGCATGAAACCTGCCAAACGGAATGGCTTCGTAAGCCGCAACCATCTTCCCTAGAAACCGAGTGCATTGATGAATCGACACACTTGTCGGCCTCAGAAGCTCCCTGACCATTGTCTGTATTTCCAGAGCTTTGTCCTCCGGAAGAAACACTCTCTGTAGCTCCGTGTCTAGAATCATGCCCAGGAAGGGCAGCCGAGTGGCCGGGATCAACTGAGACTTTGGCAAATTTAGAACCCAACCGTGTTGTCGTAGAACCGACAGGAATAGATCCACATTTCTTAACAACTGTTCCTTGGACCTCGCCTTTATCAGGAGATCGTCCAAGTATGGGATAATTGTAACCCCTTGCTTGCGAAGGAGAACCATCATTTCTGCCATGACCTTGGTGAAAACCCTCGGGGCCGTGGGAAGCCCAAACGGCAGCGTCTGAAATTGGTAATGACAATCCTGCACCGCAACTCTCAGGAAGGCCTGATGCGGAGGATAAATCGGGACGCCATAAAATCCCCCCCCTTCTAGGCTGGAGATCACAGCTTGAAGAGATTCCATCTTGAACTTGAAAGTTTTCAAGTATGGATTGAGGAATTTTAGGTTCAGAATCGGTCTGACCGAACAGTCCGGCTTCGGTACGACAAAGCGGCTCGAATAGAACCATTCCCCCCGTTGGGACGAGGGAACGGGAACAATGACCCTCTGTTGACACAACTTTTGTATCGCAGCATTTACTACTTCTCTTTCCGGAAGAGACACTGGCAAGGCCGATATGAAAAAGCGGCGAGGAGGCATCTCCTGAAACTCCAGCTTGTACCCTTGAGACACTATGTCTAATACCCAAGGATCCAGGGCTGATTGAACCCAGACCTGACTGAAGATCCGGAGACGGCCCCCCACCGGCACAGACTCCCGCAGGGGAGCCCCAGCATCATACCTTGGACTTGGTAGAGGCAGGGGAGGACTTTTGGTCCTAGGTGCCTGATCCTGCAGGCGACTTCTTTCCCCTTCCTCTACCCTTTGAAGCGAGGAAGGACGAGCCTTAACCTCATTTGTATTTATTAGGTCGAAAGGACTGCATCTGTTGATGGGGTGCCTTTTTCTGTGGTGTGGGAACATAAAGAAGAAAAGATGACTTACCCGCAGTAGCGGTAGACACCAGGTCAGCCAGGCCGTCACCAAACAAGACACTACCTTTGAAGGGGAGAGCTTCCATATTTTTCTTGGCGTCGGCATCAGCATTCCATTGATGGATCCACAGCGCCCTCCTGGCTGAGACCGCCATGGCATTGGCTCTTGATCCCAAGAGGCCAACATCCCTCGCCGCATCCTTTAGGTAATCTGCAGCGTCCTTGATATAACCAAGAGTCAAAAGAATATTATCTTTATCAAGGGTATCCATATCAGAAGCTAAATTATCAGCCCATTTGGCAATAGCACTACTCACCCATACCGACGCCACAGCAGGTCTGAGCAATGCACCCGTATTAACAAAAATGGCCTTCAAAGACATTTCCAGCTTGGGATCCACCGGATCCTTGAGAGCAGTCGTGTCAGGGGACGGAAGCGCCACCTTCTTGGACAAACGGGATAGAGCCTTGTCGACATCCGGAGACGACTCCCATTTTTCCCCGTCATCAGAGGGGAAAGGATACGCCATAAAAATTCTCTTGGGAATCTGCCACCTCTTGTCCGGCGACTCCCAAGCTTTTTCACAAAGAGCATTCATTTCATGAGAGGGGGGAAACTTCACCTCAGGTTTTTTCCCTTTAAATAGGCAAATCCTTATTTCCTGAACCGCAGGTTCGTCAGAAATATGTAAAACATCTTTAATAGCCACAATCATGTACTGAATACTCTTAACTACCCTTGGGTGTAAAGTAGCCTCATTAAAATCGACATCGGAATCCGAGTCCGTGTCGGCATCTGTATCTACCATCTGGGTAAATGAACGTTTTTGTGACCCTGAGGGGGTCTGCACCTGAGCCAAAGCATCCTCCATGGATTTTCTCCATGTCTGCGTCTGAGAATCAGATTTATCAAACCTCTTAGACAACAAAGCAACAATAAGATTTTAGACCTACCGGTAAATCTTTTTCTCGTAGTCCGTAGAGGATGCTGGGGACTCCGTAAGGACCATGGGGATAGACGGGCTCCGCAGGAGACATGGGCACTTCAAGAAAGACTTTAGGAATGGGTGTGCACTGGCTTCTCCCTCTATGCCCCTCCTCCAGACCTCAGTTAGAGAAACTGTGCCCAGAGGAGACGGACAGTACGAGGAAAGGATTTTTGTTAATCCAAGGACAAGATTCATACCAGCCAAACCAATTACACCGTATAACTTGAGATATACTAACCAGTTAACAGTATGAAAACAACATAGCATCAGTCCTAGACCGATGAAAACTATAACATAACCCTTATGTAAGCAAAACTATATACAAGTCTTGCAGAAGTAGTCCGCACTTGGGACGGGCGCCCAGCATCCTCTACGGACTACGATAAAAAGATTTACCGGTAGGTTTAAAATCTTATTTTCTCTTACGTCCTAGAGGATGCTGGGGACTCCGTAAGGACCATGGGGATTATACCAAAGCTCCCAAACGGGCGGGAGAGTGCGGATGACTCTGCAGCACCGATTGAGCAAACAGGAGGTCCTCCTCAGCCAGGGTATCAAACTTAAAGAATTTTGCAAAGGTGTTTGAACCCGACCAAGTAGCAGCTCAGCACAGCTGTAGTGCCGAGACCCCCTGGGCAGCCGCCCAAGAAGAGCCCACCTTCCTAGTGGAATGGGCCTTAACCGATTTTGGTTACGGCAATCCAGCCGTAGAATGAGCCTGCTGAATCGTGTTACAGATCCAGCGAGCAGTCTGCTTTGAAGCAGGGGCACCAACCTTGTTGGCCGCATATAGGACAAACAGTGCTTCTGTTTTTCTGACTCTAGCCGTTCTGGCCACGTAAATTTTCAAAGCCCTAACTACATCAAGGGACTCAGAATCCTCCAAGTCGCGCGTAGCCACAGGCACCACAATAGGTTGGTTCATATGAAAAGATGACACCACCTTAGGCAAGAATTGAGGGCGGGTCCGCAATTCCGCTCTATCCATATGGAAAACTAGATAGGGGCTTTTATGAGACAAAGCCGCCAATTCCGACACTCGCCTAGCCGAAGCCAAGGCTAACAACATGACCACTTTCCAAGTGAGATATTTCAACTACACCGTTTGAAGTGGTTCAAACCAGTGCGCCTTAAGGAAACTCAACACCACGTTAAGGTCCCAAGGCGCCACTGGAGGTACAAAAGGAGGCTGAATATGCAGCACTCCCTTTACAAAAGTCTGTACTTCTGGGAGAGAAGCCAATTCTTTTTGAAAGAAAATGGATAAGGCCGAAACCTGAACCTTAATGGAGCCTAATTTTAGGCCCAAATTCACTCCAGTTTGTAGGAAGTGAAGGAAACGGCCCAGATGGAATTCTTCCAGAGGAGCATTCCTGGCCTCACACCAAGCAACATATTTTCGTCATATAGGGTGATAATGTTTAGCTGTCACGTCCTTCCTAGCCTTTATCAGAGTAGGAATGACCTCATCCGGAATGCCCTTTTCCGCTAGGATCCGGTGTTCAACCGCCATGCCGTCAAACGCAGCCGCGGTAAGTCTTGGAACAGACAGGGCCCCTGTTGCAACAGGTCCTGTCGTAGAGGAAGAGGCCACGGATCTTCTGTGAGCATTTCCAGTAGATCCGGATACCAGGTCCTTCGTGGCCAATCTGGAACAATGAGAATTGTCTGTACTCCTTTTTACCTTATTATTCTCAACACCTTTGGGATGGGAGGAAGAGGAGGAAACACATAGACCAACTGGAACACCCACGGTATCACTAGGATGTCTACAGCTACCGCCTGAGGGTCTTTTGATCTGGCGCAATACCTCTGCAGCTTTTTGTTGAGTCGGGATGCCATCATGTCTATCTGGGGCAGTCCCCACTGACTTGCAATCTGTGCGAAGACTTCCTGATGAAGTCCCCACTCTCCTGGATGCAGGTCGTGTCTGCTGAGAAAGTCTGCTTCCCAGTTGTCCACTCCCGGAATGAACACTGCTGACAGTGCGCTTACATGATTTTCCGCCCAGCAAAGAATCCTGGCGGCTTCCGCCATTGCCACTCTGCTCCTTGTGCCGCCTTGGCGGTTTACATGAGCCACTGCGGTGATGTTGTCTGACTGGATCAGAACTGGTCGGTCGCGCAGTAAGGTCTCCGCTTGACGTAGGGCGTTGTATATGGCCCTCAGTTCCAGTATGTTGATGTGAAGACAAGTCTCCTGACTTGACCAAAGACCTTGGAAGTTTCTTCCCTGCGTGACTGCTCCCCAACCTCGGAGGCTCACGTCCGTGGTCACCAGGATCCAGTCCTGAATGCCGAACCTGCGGCCTTCTAGAAGGTGAGCACTCTGCAGCCACCACAGGAGAGATACCCTGGCTCTGGGGGACAGGGTGATCAACTGATGAATTTGTAGATGTGACCCGGACCACTTGTCCAATAGGTCCCATTGGAAAGTCCTCGCATGGAACCTGCCGAAGGGAATGGCTTCGTATGATGCCACCATCTTTCCCAGGACTCGAGTGCAGTGATGCACTGACACCTGTTTTGGCTTCAATAAATTCCTGACTAGAGTCATGAGTTCCTGAGCTTTTTCTATCGGAAGATAAACCCTTTTCTGGTCTGTATCCAGAATCATGCCCAAGAAAGTCAGGCGAGTCGTAGGAACCAACCAACTGCGACTTCGGGATATTGAGAATCCAGCCGTGTTGCTGTAACACCTTCAGTGAAAGTGATACGCTGTTCAGTAACTGCTCTCTTGTTCTCGCTTTTATGAGGAGATCGTCCAAGTACGGGAAAATTGTGACCCCTTGCTTGCGCTGGAGCACCATTATTTCCGCCATTACCGTGGTGAAAATCCTCGGGGCCGTGGAAAGCCCAAACGGCAACGTCTGAAATTGGTAATGACAATCCTGTACCACAAATCTCAGGTACGCCTGATGAGGTGGATAAATGGGAACATGAAGGTATGCATCCTTTATGTCCAGAGACACCATAAAATCCCCCCCTTCCAGGCTGGCGATGACCGCTCTGAGCGATTCCATCTTGAACTTGAACCTTTTCAAGTATAGGTTCAGGGATTTTAAATTTAAATTTAAACCCGACCAAGTAGCAGCTCGACATAGCTGTAGTGCCGAGACCCCTCGGGCAGCCGCCCAAGAAGAGCCCACTTTCCTAGTGGAATGGGCCTTGACCGATTTAGGTAACGGCAATCCTGACGTAGAATGCGCCTGCTGAATCGTGTTACAGATCCAGTGAGCAATAGTCTGCTTTGAAGCAGGGCCGCCAAGCTTGTTGGCTGCATACAGAACAAACAGTGCTCCTGTTTTCCGGACTCTAGACATCCTGGCTACATAAATTTTCAAAGCCCTGACCACATCAAGGGACTCGGAATACTCTAAGTCCCGTGTAGCCACAGGCACCACAATAGGTTGGTTCATATGAAAGGATGAAACCACTTTTGGTAGGAACTGAGGACGTGTCCGCAATTCCGCTCTATCCATATGGAAAACCAGATAGGGGCTTTTATGTGATAAAGCCGCTAATTCCGACACTCGCCTAGCCGAAGCCAGGGCTAATAACATGACCACCTTCCACGTGAGATATTTCAACTCCACCGTTTTAAGTGGTTCAAACCAGTGTGACTTTAGGAAGCTCAACACCACATTAAGGTCCCAAGGCGCCACCGGAGGCACAAAAGGAGGCTGAATATGCAGTACTCCCTTTACAAAGGTCTGAACTTCTGGGAGAGAAGCCAATTCTTTTTGAAAGAAAATGGATAGGGCCGAAATCTGGACCTTAATGGAGCCTAATTTAAGGCCCAAATCCACTCCAGTTTGTAGGAAGTGAAGGAAACGGCCTAGATGGAATTCTTCCGTAGGAGCATTCCTGGCCTCACACCAAGAAACATATTTTCGCCGTATACGGTGATAATGTTTTGCTGTTACTTCCTTCCTAGCCTTTATCAGTGTAGGGATAACCTCAACCGGAATGCCTTTTTCTGCTAGGATCCGGTGTTCAACCGCCATGCCGTCAAACGCAGCCGCAGTAAGTCTTGAAACAGACAGGGTCCCTGTTGCAACAGGTCCTGTCTTAGAGGAAGAGGCCACGGATCTTCTGTGAGCATTTCCTGCAGATCTGGATACCAGGTCCGTCGTGGCCAATCTGGAACAACGAGGATTGTTCTCACTCCTTTTCTTCTTACTATTCTCAACACCTTGGGTATGAGAGGAAGAGGAGGAAATACATAGACTGACCGGAACACCCACGGTGTCACTAGGGCGTCTACCGCTACCGCCTGAGGGTCTCTGGACCTGGCACAATACCTCTGTAGCTTTTTGTTTAGGCGGGACGCCATCATGTCTATCTGTGGCAGTTCCCACCGACTCACAATCTGTGCGAAGACTTCTGGATGAAGTCCCCACTCTCCCGGGTGTAGGTCGTGTCTGCTGAGGAAGTCTGCTTCCCAGTTGTCTACTCCCGGAATGAACACTGCTGACAGTGCGCTTACATGATTCTCCACCCAGCGAAGAATCCTGGTGGCTTCCGCCATTGCCACACTGCTCCTTGTGCCGCCTTGGCAGTTTACATGAGCCACTGCGGTAATGTTGTCTGACTGGATTAGAACTGGTTGGTCGCGAAGTAAGGTCTCCGATTGACGTAGGGCGTTGTATATGGCCCTTAGTTCCAGGATGTTGATGTGCAGACAAGTCTCTTGACTTGACCAAAGACCCTGGAAATTTCTTCCCTGTGTGACTGCTCCCCAACCTCGGAGGCTTGCGTCCGTGGTCACCAGGATCCAATCCTGAATGCCGAATCTGCGGCCCTCGAGAAGGTGAGCACTCTGCAGCCACCACAGGAGTGACACCCTGGCCCTGGGGGACAGGGTGATCAACCGATGCATCTGTAGATGTAATCCGGACCACTTGTCTAGCAGATCCCATTGGAAAGTCCTCGCATGGAAGCTGCCAAAGGGAATGGCCTCCATCTTTCCCAGGACTCGAGTGCAATGATGCACTGACACCTGTCTTGATTTCAAAAGGTTCCTGACCAGAGTCATAAGTTCCTGGGCTTTTTCTATAGGAAGATAAACCCTTTTCTGGGTCGTGTCCAGAATCATGCCCAAGAAAGGCAGACGAGTCGTAGGAACCAACTGCGACTTTGGAATATTGAGAATCCAGCCGTGTTGTTGTAACACTTTCAGTGAAAGAGATACGCTGTTCAGCAACTGCTCTCTTGATCTCGCTTTTATGAGGAGATCGTCCAAGTACGGGATAATTGTGACACCCTGCTTGCGCAGGAGCACCATCATTTCCGCCATTACCTTGGTGAAAATCCTCGGGGCCGTTGAGAGACCAAACGGCAACGTCTGAAATTGGTAATGACAGTCCTGTACCGCAAATCTTAGGTACGCCTGATGAGGTGGATAAATGGGGACATGAAGGTACGCATCCTTTATGTCCAGTGACACCATAAAATCCCCCCCTTCCAGGCTTGCGATGACCGCTCTTAGCGATTCCATCTTGAACTTGAACCTTTTCAAGTATAGGTTCACAGATTTTAAATTTAATATGGCGAACCGTCTGGTTTCGGAACCACAAACATGGTCGAATAATAACCCCTTCACTGTTGAAGGAGGGGAACCTCGACCACCACCTGCTGAAGATACACTTTTTGTATTGCATTTAACACTATCTCCCTCTCTAAGGGGGAAGACGGTAGGGCCGATTTGAAATACCGGCGAGGAGGCACCTCTTCGAATTCCAGCTTGTAACCCTGAGACACAATTTCTATTGCCCAGGGATCCACCTGGGAGTGAACCCACATGTGGCTGAATTTCCGAAGACGCGCCCCCACTGGCCCCGACTCCGCCTGTGGAGCCCCAGCGTCATGCGGTGGATTTTGCAGAGGCCGGGGAGGACTTCTGTTCCTGGGAACTAGCTGTGTTGTGCAGCTTCTTTCCTCTGCCCCTACCTCTGGCAAGAAAGGACGCACCTCGAACTTTCTTGTTTCTTTGTGAACGAAAGGACTGCATTTGATAATGCGGTGCTCTCTTAGGCTGTGAGGGAACATAAGGCAAAAAATTTGACTTTCCAGCTGTAGCTGTGGAGACCAGGTCCGAGAGACCTTCTCCGAACAATTCCTCACCCCTGTAAGGTAAAACCTCCATATGCCTTTTTGAGTCGGCATCACCTGTCCATTGCCGAGTCCACAGGACCCTTCTGGCAGAAATCGACATAGCGTTTATTCTAGAACCCAGTAGACTAATGTCTCTTTGAGCATCTCTCATATAAAGGACAGCGTCTTTAATATGCCCCAGGGTCAATAAAACAGTATCCTTATCTAGGGTATCAATCTCCTCTGATAAGGTATCTGTCCATGCCGCTACCGCACTACAGACCCAGGCCGACGCGATTGCTGGTCTGAGTAAGGTACCTGAATGTGTATAAATGGACTTCAGGGTACCCTCTTGTTTGCGATCAGCAGCATCCTTGAGGGTAGCCGTATCCTGGGATGGCAGGGCTACCTTTTTGGATAAGTGTGTTAAAGCTTTGTCCACCCTAGGGGAGGATTCCCATCGTAACCTGTCCGTTGGCGGGAAAGGATACGCCATAAGAATCCGTTTGGAAATCTGCAGTTTTTTATCTGGAGGTTCCCAAGCTTTTTCACATAACTCATTCAGTTCGTGTGAGGGGAGAAAAGTTACCTCAGGTTTCTTTCCCTTATACATATACACCCTCGTGTCAGGGACAGGGGTTTCCTCTGTGATGTGCAAAACATCCTTTATCGCTATAATCATATATCGAAGGGATTTAGCCAATTTTGGCTGTAACTTTGCATCATCGTAATAGACACTGTAGTCAGAATCCATGTCGGTATCTGTGTCAACAATTTTGGATAGTGGCCGCTTATGAGACCCTGACGGTCCCTGCGACATAGGATCAGGCATGGGTTGAGACCCTGACCGTCCCAATGCATCAGCCTTGTCTAATCTTTTATGCAAGGAATTAACATTATCATTTAAAACCTTCCACATATCTATCCAACCAGGTGTCGGCGCAGACACCACATTCATTTGCTCCCGCTCCTCTCCCACATAGCCTTCCTCATCAGACATGTCGACACAAGCGTACCGACACACCACACACACACAGGGAATGTCCTTTCTGAAGACAGTTCCCCCACGATGCCCTTTGGAGAGACAGAGAGAGAGTATGCCAGCACACACCCCAGCGCTATATAACCCAGGAATAACACAGTAACTTAATGTTAACCTAGTAGCTGCTGTTTATATCTTTTTTGCGCCTAATTATGTGCCCCCCCCCCTCTCTTTTCAACCCTCTTCTACCATGTATCAGCAGGGGAGAGCCTAGGGAGCTTCCTCTCAGCGTGCTGTGGAGAAAAAATGGCGCTGGTGAGTGCTGAGGGAGAAGCCCCGCCCCCTCGGCGGCGGGCTTCTGTCCCACTTAAATTGTAATTCTTTGGCGGGGGCTCATACATATATACAGTGCCCAGCTGTATATATGTGGTCTTTTGCCAATATGAGGTCCCAAATGCTGCCCAGGGCGCCCCCCCCTGCGCCCTGCACCCTTACAGTGACTGCCGTGTGGGACGGCGGCGCGGCTCTGGGACGGATGGCGAGGGTGAGATCCTGCGTACCGATCCCTCTGGAGCTAATGGTGTCCAGTAGCCTAAGAAGCAGGACCTAGCTTCAGAGAGTAGGGCTGCATCTCTCCCCTCAGTCCCACGATGCAGGGAGTCTGTTGCCAGCAGAGCTCCCTGAAAATAAAAAACCTAACAAAATACTTTCTATCAGCAAACTCAGGAGAGCTCACTGAACAGCACCCAGCTCCTCTGGGCACAGTATCAAACTGAGGAGGGGCATAGAGGGAGGAGCCAGTGCACACCAGGAACTAAATTCTTTCTTAAAGTGCCCATGTCTCCTGCGGAGCCCGTCTATCCCCATGGTCCTTACGGAGTTCCCAGCATCCTCTAGGACGTTAGAGAAATATATTTACCCAGTAGCACTGTTTGTACATATATAAATGCGCCAAATTATGTGCCCCCCCCCCCTTCTTCAAAACCCCCTTTCACCGTGGTTAAGCAGGGGAGAGTCCGGGGAGCTTCCTCTCAGCACTGTGCTAAATGGCACTGGTGAGTGCTGAGGGAGAAGCCCCGCCCCCTCGGCGGCGGGCTTCTGTCCCGCTCAAATATACTGAAAACTGGCGGGGGCTCTTTATATATACAGTGCCCAACTGTATATATATCTATTTTTGCCAGAAAGTGGTTTATATGCTGCCCAGGGCGCGCCCCCCCCCCCCCCCCTGCGCCCTGCACCCTTACAGTGACTGCCGTGTGTGAGGTGTATGGAGCAATGGCGCACAGCTTCACCGCTGTGCGTTATCTCAGTGAAGATCATGAAGTCTTCTGCCGCCTCTGAAGTCTTCTTTTCTTCTCATACTCACCCGGCTTCTATCTTCCGGCTCTGTGAGGAGGACGGCGGCGCGGCTCTGGGACGGACGGCGAGGTGAGACCTGCGTTCGATCCCTCTGGAGCTAATGGTGTCCAGTAGCCTAAGAAGCAGAGCCTTGAAACTCACAGAAGTAGGTCCTGCTTCTCTCCCCTCAGTCCCTCGATGCAGGGAGTCTGCTGCCAGCAGGCTCCCTGAAAATAAAAAACCTAACAAAATACTTTCTGACAGGAAACTCAGGAGAGCTCCCTGTAATGCACCCAGTCTCCTCTGGGCACCGTAGTAAACTGAGGTCTGGAGGAGGGGCATAGAGGGAGGAGCCAGTGCACAACCATTCCTAAAGACTTTCTTGAAGTGCCCATGTCTCCTGCGGAGCCCCTCTATCCCCATGGTCCTTACGGAGTCCCCAGCATCCTCTAGGACGTAAGAGAAATTAGCATTAAGTGTACTCAACATAGCAAACCAATCAGTAGTCGACTGTGTCGACAGAGCCATTTCCAGCTCCTTTTCTGCGCCCCCAGTAACTTCCTCCGGGGAGGAACACTCAGCCTCAGACATGCCGACACGAAGTACCGACACCCAATACACACACTGGCCAATAAAGTGGACAGCCTACAGGGAAGCCCAGAGAGAGAAACACAGAGGAAGTATGCCAGCTCACACCCCAGTGCCCATATATTACACCACAATAATATATGTCAGCAGCGCTGTACTAATAATAATAAAAGCACCAAAATATTTGTGCCCCTTTTACGTGTGAGGAGCTTGGAGGTCCGGGCCAGCGTTCTCTGTAGCGGCTGTGGAGAGAAGAAAATGGTGCTGGTGAGCTGTGTGGCTAAGCCCCGCCCCTTCCCGGCGTGCTTCAGTCCCACCTGAATTTGAATTTTTTATACTGGCAGGGGTCTGATATACGGTGCCCGGGCACCGAATATGGCTTTTACCAGTTCAAAATACCTCAGTAACTGCTGCCCAGGGCGCCCCCCCCCAAGCGCCCTGCACCCTGTGAGTGCCGTTAGTGGTATGTATGGGAGCATGGAGCACTGCGCTACCGCTGCGCTGTACCTCCGTTACTGAAGTCTTCTGCTGTCTGAAGTCTTCGGTTCTTCTAATACTCACCCAGCTTCTGTCTTCTGGCTTCTGTGAGTGGGGTGACGGCGCGGCTCCGGGAACAAGCAGCTAGGCGAACCAAGTGATCAAACCCTCTGGAGCTAATGGTGTCCAGTAGCCTAAGAAGCAGAGCCCTTAACTAAGCAGAAGTAGGTCTGACTTCTCTCCCCTCAGTCCCTCGATGCAGGGAGCCTGTAGCCAGCAGATCTCCCTGAAAATAAAAAACCTAACAAAAGTCTTTTTCCAGAGAAACTCAGTAGAGCTCCCCTAGTGTGTGTCCAGTCACTCCTGGACACAAAGTCTAACTGAAGTCTGGAGGAGGGGCATAGAGGGAGGAGCCAGTTCACACCCAGTCAGAGTCTTTTTAGTGTGCCCAAGCTCCTGCGGATCCTGTCTATACCCCATGGTCCTTTTGGAGTCCCCAGCATCCTCTAGGACGTAAGAGAAAGGGGTATTATAGTGCCCTTGTTCATTTTTGAACTATAATAGAGCCTTATTTAATGTTATGCCCCATAGAGTGCCCTAGTTTCTTTTATGAATCGTAGCAGTGCTTAAGTTCACCGTATGTCAGATTTCAGAGCTAGCAGTACATATTATGCCGCACAGTACCCCCAATTCATATTATGAAATATAGTGCTCCCCGTTCATACTGTACCTCATTACAGTGCCCTGGTTCATATTATATAACATTAAAATGCCCTCCAGTTCATTTAATACCACACTACAATAAGCAGGTACAGGGGCATTGCTAGATATATTGCAGGCCCCAAGGAAAACACTTGAAAGGACCCCTACGTACCTGGCGAAAAATGTATATAACACCTGTAACTTTGACAGGGAAGGTGAGCCGCTCTCAGCCTGCACCTATGGTAGCTACGCCCTTGCCTCCTCTGGATGGACAGAGTAGGGGAAGGAGGACAGGAAATAAACCAATGTAAGATACAGGCCACGTATTATTTTTTATATACGATTCACAAAAATCCCTTACAGCCACTGGAACAACCAATAATCTTGGGTGTTCTTTAACAGTTTGCTTGCCACGTAAAAGTTACAACAAGAGACCAAGATAAATATCACTAGCTATGTAACGAAGCCTTTTGGATTTTTTAGTTAGGCACTTTAGTACCAAGTAGCTTAAATTATACTATTGAGCTAAATAACAACTAATAGAGAGAATATTCTACATAAATACCCAACACTCTAGGTCCATAGAGGTTGGATATATGCAGAATATATATGCAGAAAATGTTTGATATATATCACGGGGTGGTCTTCAGTATGCCGAATGTCGGGATATCGGCGCATAGTATACCGGCGCCGGGATCCCGACACCAGGCATACCGACAGCTATTCTCCCTCGTGGGGGTCCACGACCCCTCTGGAGGGAGAATAAATAGCGTGGCGTGCGTAGCGCGCCACCGTGACCGAAGTGTGGCGAGCGCAGCGAGCCCGCAAGGGGCTCCTTTGCGCTCGCCACACTGTCGGTATGCCGGCGGTCGGGCTCCCGGCGCCGGTATGCTGGTCGCCGGGAGCCCGGCCGCCGACATACCATACTACACCCATATCACGTACAGTGTATGTAGATGAGATGAGACCACAGGATATGTGGGTCTGTAGCTGCAGTGATATCTCTGGGGCCTCCTCAGATATTTCTATATATGTTAAAGCGCAACAAAATTATCCTGATGTATCCCAATGAAAATTCTTATGAATTGAAACGTTGACATTGATCTACGGTCCAGTTGTCCTTCTATCATCCTGCCGTGAGTACCGCACTGCAGTGGCGTAACTAGAAATTTTTCTCCCCCAAGCCAAAACATTCTGCGCCCCAACCCCCGTTAATTGACACTAGTAAAGTGATGTATCTGTTAGCACCCTCGGCTCCCGCTGCAAAAAAGGGGCATGGCCTTGCTGAAATGGGCATGGCTTTGCATAAAGGGGCGTGACATTGTAGGAAAAGACTACCTTATACCCCAGTTTTGCAACCTGCACGCCCAGACGTTGGTCACCACAGGAAAAAAAATAATCCTGATTCATGCCCCTTACATTATTAGTCATTTTTCCTTCTTATAATAATGGCCAGTATACATTATACCCCATACTGCAATGGCGCTTAGACATTATGCCACACACAATAATTCCCATGACACAATATGCCACACACCATAATGCACCCGACACATTATGCCACACACCGTAATGCCTGTGACACATTATGGCACAAATAGCAATGCCCGTTACACATTATGCTACACACTGCAATGCCGCTGATACATTATAGCACATACAATGCCTGTGACACATTATGACACACACCGCAATGTCCGCGATACATTATACCACACACTGCAATCACACACTGCAATGTCCGTGATACATTATACCACACACTGCAATCACACACTGCAATGACCCTGAAACATTATACCACATACCACAATGCCCCTGATATAGTATACCACACACAGAAATGCCTGTGACACATACCGCAATGTCCGTTATACCCTATGCCACACACCACAATGCCCGCTATACATTATGCCACACACTGCAATGCCCCTGAGACATTATACCACATACCACAATGCCCGTGATATAGTATGCCACACACCATAATGTCTGTGACACATTATGACACACACCGCAATGTCCGTGATACATTATGCCACACCCCGCAATGCCCATTACACATTAAGTCCTACAGTAAGGCTTCTAATTACTTTTAAATTACCTGCTCATTGCCAGGGGTTTCATGCTCTTGGTTCCATGCAACGGTGCCAGGGGTTTTCATGCTCAAGGTGTCATGCTCGTAGCCAGGGGTTTCATGCGGTAGGTGTTATGCTTGTTGCCAGAGGTATCATGTGCTGGGTTTCAAGCATGTTGCCAGGGGGCTATATTTGTTGCCAGGGGTTTCATGCACTGGGTGTCATGCTCGTTACTAGGGGGTAATGCTTGTTGACAGGGATTTCATGAGCTGGGTGTTGTGCTTGTAACCAGGGGGTAATGCTTGTTGCTGGGGCTGTGCTCCCAGTGCCACATATGCCCCCAGTGCCAGATATTCCCCCACAGTGCCAGGTACACATATGCCCCCAATGCCCCCCCAGTGCCAGCTACACACATACCCCCAGTGCCAAATATGCCCCCCAGTGCCAGGTACACATTTACCCCCAGTGCCAAATATGCCCCCCCAGTGCGAAGTACACATATACCCCCAGTGCCAAATATGCCCCCCCCCCCCAGTGCCAGGTACACATATATCTCCAGTGCCAAATATGCCCCCCCAGTGGCAAGTACACATATACCCCCAGTGCCAAATATGCCCCCCCCCCCAGTGCCAGGTACACATATATCCCCAGTGCCAAATATGCCCCCCCAGTGTCAGGTACACACATACCCCCAGTGCCAAATATGCACCCCCCCAGTGCCAAGTACACATATGCCCCCCAGTGCCAAATATGCTCCCCCAGTGTGAAATATGCCCCCCCCCCAGTGCCATTATACTCCCCCAGTGCCAGGTACATTCCCACGTCCCTAGCTCCTCTGCTGCTGTACGTTTTGGGAAGGAGGACAAGGAGGGCACAGCGCGCGCCTCTCCTGTGTGTCCCGCCTGCATCTCCGGCGGCAGCGGCATGTCTGTCAAATGAAGTGCCGGTTCGTGAGCCAATCAGAGCTCACGAACGGGCACTTCATTTAACAGACACGCCGCCGCCGCCGGAGACCCAGGAGGGACACACAGGAGAGGCGCTCGCTGTACCCCCCCGTGTCCTCCTTCCCAAAACAGCCTCAATCAGTGGCGGCTGCGGCGCCCCCGCAGACCTGCACGCCTCCAAGCGACCGCAGTGGCTGCGGCCCCCTAGTTACGCCACTGCCGCACCGTCTCTGTTTCATATTGCTATCTGCTTTTGTGAGGGCACCGGTCGCAGCTCTTGTCAGTTTTATGTGAGTGCCGAATACTTTTTCAAAATACATGTCAAGCCAGTCGTCACCCTCAAGGTGATCATAATGACTTGAGTAGCAACAGCATGGTTCTATGGTTGCTAATGTTCCATCATGCTTTTGCTTGTGGTTTTGTTTTTTATGCTCATTTTTCAGTAACTGAGACAGGCCCACAGAGTAGAAAAAGAACATGGTTTATAACATAAAAATGCTATTGCAGTCTATTTTTTCTCATCTCAATAACTTTGCCATCACATGTTCTGTATGATGTCAGGCTCACCCCTCTTTCTCCTGTACCTTCTTTCCCTTACTAAGGCCCTCATTCCGAGTTGATCGCTCGCTAGCTGCTTTTAGCAGCATTGCAAACGCTAGGTCGCCGCCCCCTGAGAGGGTATCTTAGCTTAGCAGAGTAGCGAACGAAAGATTAGCAGAACTGCTAATAAATATTTTCTTGCAGTTTCTGAATAGCTCCAGACCTACTCCTAGATTGCGATCAGCTCGGTCCGTTTAGTTCCTGCTTTGACGTCACAAACACGCCCAGCGTCCGGCCAGCCACTCCCCCGTTTCTACAGCCACTCCTGCGTTTTTTTAGCACACTCCCGGAAAACGCTCAGTTAACACCCAGAAACGCCCCTTTCCTGTCAATCATTCACCGATCAGCAGTGCGACTGAAAAGCGTCGCACGAACACCAGCAAATCTGCTAAGTTTTGTGTTAAATAACTTAGCGCATGCGCTCTGTGTACCATGCGCATGCGCATTTAGCAACAAATCGCAGCATAGCGAAAATCGGCAACGAGTGAACAACTCGGAATGACCCCCTAAGTTCCCTGCCTCTTCTACCTCCTTTACTGTTGCCAATCACATTTCTGGGTATTACCCACGATTAGAGAATCTTTTTTTTTTTTATATCTTTCCACGGTTGTTGCTACTCATTTCTGTCGCATTGCTTTGTTATTGCCTCAACTGTTACATCATTATTTTGGGGCTAATTCAATTACAGGCAAATGTTTTTTTTGTAATCTTACACCACAGGGTTTTTCCTGCAGATGTATGATTTTTGGTAATCAATTGGGTACGGGTTTTTTATTTTTTCACAAGGTACTCAATTTCTTTTTTGATTGCCTCCAGACCAAGTTAAATTTTTCCTAAAATCAATATTTTAAGGAAAATTTGTCTGATTTGCTTTAGATCCCCCTAATGACTAATTAAGAAACTGGAAGTTTCCACTTAGCTTAATTAGACCATAATTACCTTCTGCAGCGCTGTCCTCCTCTTATCTCTTCTCCAGTGTCGCTGCAGGCAACAGCTTCCAATGACTGGCCACAGGTACTACTGTGCCTCTCACCCTGCACTCTATCCCCGCACACACTAAACTGCACTACTCCCAACCCTACACCCCCACAACACTCACACTACACTGCACTACCCCTAACCTTGCACCAGAGCTGGCCCTAACCAATATGATGCCCTAGGCAAGATTTTAGCCGGTGCCCCCTAGCACCGCCGCTATTTCCACCTCTGACCCAGCAGCATCATCCCTAATTCCGGGGGCCGTTTTTTTTTAGCTTTAAATGCATCTTATTAGTGTTGCTATGTGACTAGGATACACAAGCAGCTTCTGCTAATTCAAATCATATGCATCATGCCTATATTCTGTATGTGACTGTGGCTGTATCTGCATACGAAATGCTACGTTACAGTGATTTCCAGGAATACACTGTAACATAGTATTTCATATGCACATACAGCTGCAGTCGCACACAGCATATAGGCATTCTGCATATCATTTTAATCAGCAGAAGCTGCTTGTGCCCCTAGACATTGCAAATGTCCTAGGCATTTGCCTAGTTTGCCTATGCCTAGGACCGGCTCTGCCCTGCAACTGCTCCTCGTACACACTGCATTACACATGGGGCCTAATTAAGATGTGGTTGTTGATGCAATTGCTGTTCATATCTTTTGCCGTTCGCAATTGCGACTATATTATAATATGGGCAGAAGCTAACCTGAGCAAAGGAACCCCCACTGCTGTCTCTTCATCTCCATCTGACAACTGCTTAAACATTGGTAATATCGTCGCAATCAGGTCATCACACAGATTCAAAGCGGCTCTGAAGACGCACAGGCTGAGAAGATCTCCTGGAACACATAGGGCTCTCCAGTAGCATGTAAGAATGCAACTAGTAATTTATGCACAATCAGAAAACACTGTCTGAATGGCCATGAAATGTCTGCGTTTACCCGACCACTCCCCGTTCCTACCCCCAGACTCTGTCTTCCTATTACTCACTTTTCTGCTATATATATGTATATCTCTCCTTCCTCCCACACACCCACAGTCTGTCTCTCCCCAATAACTCCATGCTGCATTCCCATTTCCCCCACCCCATCCCAAAGCCCTGTATCCCCTCACCAAGCCCTGGGGAGAGACTCACCTGCGCTGCACTCCCCAGTACCCAGACACTGCACAGCAGACCCCACCAGAAGAGGCCGGTGCAGGGCACGGGAATCCTGGCCAGCAGAGCTGCTGCCATGTCTCGTAACTGCCTGCAACAAAGCTGGAACTAGAAGAGAGAGTGAACACTCATACTGCACAGTCACTGTATGTGAAAGGCTCTTGTCACTCTAAGGCTGCGCCCACACCTCCTACAGCTCACTGCCCTATTTGGACAAGACGGCTCACATTCCTGCCGGGAACTAAGTGGCTTATCCTTGGGGCCAGGTACAGGTGTCCCCTTTGAACAACCCCCCATCGCCGGCCCTGTATGTGTATGTATATATATATATATATATATATATATATATATAGACATCCAACACCTTCGCACTCATCTCATATACAACAGCTGGGTTCCCTCCAAAAGATAATATACAGTTAGAACAGCGGCGGCACTCACAGAATAAATAAATAACAGGTCAGGAGACCTACATGTCAACCTTTCAGTATATTTCAACTTTTGTCAGGCTCCTGTGAGTACCGGCCTCATTCAAACTTTTAAACACATACAGGTTGAGTATCCCATATCCAAATATTCCGAAATACGGAATATTCCGAAATACGGACTTTTTTGAGTGAGACTGAGATAGTGAAACCTTTGTTTTCTGTGGCTCAATGTACTCAAACTTTGTTTAATACACAAAGTTATTAAAAATATTGTATTAAATGACCTTCAGGCTGTGTGTATAAGGTGTATATGAAACATAAATGAATTGTGTGAATGTAGACACACTTTGTTTAATGAACAAAGTTATAAAAAATATTGTCTAAAATGACCTTCAGGCTGTGTGTATAAGGTGTATATGTAACATAAATGCATTCTGTGCTTAGACTTGGGTCCCATCACCATAATATCTCATTATGGTATGCAATTATTCCAAAATACGGAAAAATCCGATACCCAAAATACCTCTGGTCCCAAGCGTTTTGGATAAGGGATACTCAGCCTGTATTATTTATATATATATATATATATATATATATACACACACACACACACACACACACACACACACATTCTGTGTGTTCTATATAACATTATATAATTAGCTTGGTATATACCAGGGGTGGCCAACCAGTCAGAGGCAAAGAGTCAGAAAAGATCTATAGGCAAGAGCCACTATCATGCGCGCGCCATATGGGGGCGTGGCCTAGTTGTCACAAAGCCACACCCCATTTTTGTGTGCACACCTTTCAGTATGACGTTTGTAGAAGTATCATAATCCCGTTTTTCGTCATGTTGTACAGTGCCACATACATACATTATAATGCCCCAGTACTGTGACACATACATATAAAAATGCCAAAAAATGGGTGCCTCCACAGTGCCAGATACATATATGCCCCCACAGTGCCAGATACATATATGCCCCCAGTGCCAGATACACATGTCCCCACAGTGCCAGCTATGCCCCCAGTTCCAGGTACACATGTCCCCTCAGTGCCTGCTATGCCCCCAGTGCCAGATACATATGCCCCCACAGTGCCAGCTATGCCCTCAGTGCCAGATACACATGTCACCACAGTGCCTGCTATTCTCCAAATGCCAGATATACGTGTCCCCACAGTGCCTGCTATTCCCCAAATGCCAGATATGTCCCCAGTGCCTGCTATGCCCCCAGTGCCAGACACACATGTCCCCACAGTGCCTGCTATGCCCCCCGTGCCTGCTATGCCCGAAGTGCAGATACACATGTCCCCACAGTGCCTGCTATGCCCCCAGTGCTTGCTATGCCCTCAGTGCCAGATACACGTCTCCACAGTGCCTGCTATGCCCACAGTGCCAGATATGCTCCCAGTGCAAGATACATGTACCCACAGTGCCTGCTATGCCCCCAGTGCCTGCTATGCCCCCAGTGCCAGATATGCCCCCAGTGCCAGATACACATGTCCTCACAGTGCATGCTATGCCCCCCAGTGCCAGATACACATATCCTCACAGTGCCTGCTATGCCCCCAGTTCCAGATATGCCCCCAGTGCCAGATACAAATGTCCTCACAGTGCTCACCAGCCTCTATACCACTGGGACTGCAAGCTGCCACGATCCCAGTGTATACAGCAGCCCTATGAGCAGAGGTGTAGCTAGGTGCCATGGTGCCCGGAGCAAGGTAATGTTTTGGCGCCCCCCTTCCCTGTACTGAATTAGGGGTCTAGCCAACATGTGGTGGCATGTTACATTTGAAAAGAAAAAATATTTAAAAATCCTAAATTGGTGACAGGGCCAGTTTTAGACCTTGTGGAGCTCAGGGTGAAAGTTTCCTTTGGGTGCACCAGATGTTTAAAATATGGACAGTGCGCGCCAAAGGTGCGCAACTAAAATATAGGGGTGTGGCTTCATAGGGAAGGGGTGTGATCACAGAATAGTACTAATTCACATTATACCGCACAGTAGTGTCTGTTGTTCACATTACACCACACAAGGCCGGCTCCAGGCATGTTCCAATAGAGCGGCCGAACAGGGCGCCGCACTTTATGGGCGCCGCTAGCTCTGGCCGCCATATTGGAGCCTGGAGCCGTCCCTACAGTAGCAGCACTGCAGTGTCCGTCTCCTAGCAGAGACGTGCACTGCATGCAAAGCCCGGCCCCTGTGTAAACCACCCTCCCTTCCCGCTAACTGGCGCCGGCCCGTGAGCCAACCAGAGCTTGCGGTCCGGCAGCTGAGGCTTCTGATTGGCAGCCGGGCCGCGAGCTTTGATTGGCTAGTTGAAGCTGTACACCGCCGCGGCCGCCGGAGATTGAGGGCCAGGACAGGCGCACGCTGCGCTCTCCTCCCCGCCCTCAGCTAAAGAGCAGCAGCAGACTCAACAGAAGCGCGGTGAGCAGCACGGGGGCAGGTGTGGGGGGGGATATCTGGCACTGGGGACATGTCTGGCACTGGGGGGCATATCTGGCACTACGGGGACATGTGTATCTGGCATTGGGGGCATATCTGGCACTGTGGAGACAAGTGTTTCAGGCATAAGGGGCATATCTGGCACTGTGGGGGCATATCTGCACTGTGGGGGCATTTATGTATCTGGCACTGTAGGAGCATTTATGTATCTGGCACTGTGGTGGCATTGATGTATCTGGCACTGTGGGGGCATATCTGCACTGTGGGGGCATTTATGTATCTGGCACTGTGGGGGCATTTATGTATCTGGCACTGTGGGGGCATATCTGCACTGTGGTGGCATTTATGTATCTGGAACTGTGGGGGCATTTATGTATCTGGCACTGTGGGGGCATATCTGCACTGTGGGGGCATATAGTATCTGCACTGTGGGGGCATTTATGTATCTGGCACTGTGGGGGCATATCTGCACTGTGGGGGCATTTATGTATCTGGCACTGTGGGGGCATTTATGTATCTGGCAATGTGGGGGCATATCTGCACTGTGGGGGCATTTATGTATCTGGCACTGTTGGGGCATTTATGTATCTGGCACTGTGGGGTAATTTATGTATCTGGAACTGTGGGGTAATTTATGTATCTGGCACTGGGGGAATTTTTGTATCTGGCACTGTGGGGGCATTTATGTATCTGGCACTGTGGGGGCATATCTGCACTGTGGGGTAATTTATGTATCTGGCACTGGGGGCATTTATGTATCTGGCACTGCGGGGGCATATCTGCACTGTGGGGACATTTATGTATCTGGCACTGTGGGGGCATTTATGTATCTGGCACTGTGGGGGCATTTATGTATCTGGCACTGTGGGGGCATATCTGCACTGTGGGGGCATTTATGTATCTGGCACTGTGGGGCCATTTATGTATCTGGCACTGTTGGGGCATATCTGCACTGTGGGGGCATTTATGTATCTGGCACTGTGGGGGCATTTATGTATCTGGCACTGTGGGGGCATTTATGTATCTGGCACTGTGGGGGCATTTATGTATCTGGCACTGTGGGGGCATATCTGCACTGTGGGGGTATTTATGTATCTGGCACTGTGGGGCCATTTATGTATCTGGCACTGTTGGGGCATATCTGCACTGTGGGGGCATTTATGTATCTGGAACTGTGGGTACACATCTGGCATTGTGTGGCCATTTATGTATCTGGCACTGCTGGGGGCATGTCACGTGTAGCTGGCACTGCTGGGGGGCATGTCACGTGTAGCTGGCACTGCTGGGGGGCATGTCACGTGTAGCTGGCACTGCTGCGGGGCATGTCACGTGTAGCTGGCACTGCTGCGGGGCATGTCACGTGTAGCTGGCACTGCTGCGGGGCATGTCACGTGTAGCTGGCACTGCTGCGGGGCATGTTACGTGTAGCTGGCACTGCTGGGGGGCATATCATGTCTATCTGGCACTGCACATTATGTGTATCTGACACTATACTGGATACATTGTGTGTAAGGAACACTACTGTGGCTGTTATGTGTAAGGCTGCTAATTGTGTGCGTAGAGGGGGTGTGAAAAATAAGAATTTACTTACCGATAATTCTATTTCTCGTAGTCCGTAGTGGATGCTGGGGACTCCGTCAGGACCATGGGGAATAGCGGCTCCGCAGGAGACAGGGCACAAAAGTAAAAGCTTTAGGATCAGGTGGTGTGCACTGGCTCCTCCCCCTATGACCCTCCTCCAAGCCTCAGTTAGGATACTGTGCCCGGACGAGCGTACACAATAAGGAAGGATTTTGAATCCCGGGTAAGACTCATACCAGCCACACCAATCACACTGTACAACCTGTGATCTGAACCCAGTTAACAGCATGATAACAGCGGAGCCTCTGAAAAGATGGCTCACAACAATAATAACCCGATTTTTGTAACAATAACTATGTACAAGTATTGCAGACAATCCGCACTTGGGATGGGCGCCCAGCATCCACTACGGACTACGAGAAATAGAATTATCGGTAAGTAAATTCTTATTTTCTCTGACGTCCTAAGTGGATGCTGGGGACTCCGTCAGGACCATGGGGATTATACCAAAGCTCCCAAACGGGCGGGAGAGTGCGGATGACTCTGCAGCACCGAGTGAGAGAACTCCAGGTCCTCCTCAGCCAGGGTGTGCCCCTGACCAAGTAGCAGCTCGGCAAAGTTGTAAAGCCGAGACCCCTCGGGCAGCCGCCCAAGATGAGCCCACCTTCCTTGTGGAATGGGCATTTACATATTTTGGCTGTGACAGGCCTGCCACAGAATGTGCAAGCTGAATTGTACTACACATCCAACTAGCAATCGTCTGCTTAGAAGCAAGAGCACCCAGTTTGTTGGGTGCATACAGGATAACAGCAAGTCAGTTTTCCTGACTCCAGCCGTCCTGGAAACCTATATTTTCAGGGCCCTGACAACATCTAGCAACTTGGAGTCCTCCAAGTCCCTAGTAGCCGCAGGTACCACAATAAGCTGGTTCAGGTGAAACGCTGACACCACCTTAGGGAGAAACTGGGGACGAGTCCGCAGCTCTGCCCTGTCCGAATGGACAATCAGATATGGGCTTTTGTGAGACAAAGCCGCCAATTCTGACACTCGCCTGGCCGAGGCCAGGGCCAACATCATGGTCACTTTCCATGTGAGATATTTCAAATCCACAGATTTGAGCGGTTTAAACCAATGTGATTTGAGGAATCCCAGAACTACGTTGAGATCCCACAGTGCCACTGGAGGCACAAAAGGGGGTTGTATATGCAGTACTCCCTTGACAAACTTCTGGACTTCAGGAACTGAAGCCAATTCTTTCTGGAAGAAAATCGACAGGGCCGAAATTTGAACCTTAATGGACCCCAATTTGAGGCCCATAGACACTCCTGTTTGCAGGAAATGCAGGAATCGACCGAGTTGAAATTTCTTCGTGGGGCCTTCCTGGCCTCACACCACGCAACATATTTTCGCCACATGTGGTGATAATGTTGTGCGGTCACCTCCTTCCTGGCTTTGACCAGGGTAGGAATGACCTCTTCCGGAATGCCTTTTTCCCTTAGGATCCGGCGTTCAACCGCCATGCCGTCAAACGCAGCCGCGGTAAGTCTTGGAACAGACATGGTACTTGCTGAAGCAAGTCCCTTCTTAGCTGCAGAGGCCATGAGTTCTCTGTGAGCATCTCTTGAAGTTCCGGGTACCAAGTCCTTCTTGGCCAATCCGGAGCCACGAGTATAGTTCTTACTCCTCTACGTCTTATAATTCTCAGTACCTTAGGTATGAGAAGCAGAGGAGGGAACACATACACCGACTGGTACACCCACGGTGTTACCAGAACGTCCACAGCTATTGCCTGAGGGTCTCTTGACCTGGCGCAATACCTGTCCAGTTTTTTGTTCAGGCGGGACGCCATCATGTCCACCTTTGGTCTTTCCCAACGGTTCACAATCATGTGGAAGACTTCCCGATGAAGTCCCCACTCTCCCGGGTGGAGGTCGTGCTGAGGAAGTCTGCTTCCCAGTTGTCCACTCCCGGAATGAACACTGCTGACAGTGCTATCACATGATTTTCCGCCCAGCGAAGAATCCTTGCAGTTTCTGCCATTGCCCTCCTGCTTCTTGTGCCGCCCTGTCTGTTTACGTGGGCGACTGCCGTGATGTTGTCCCACTGGATCAATACCGGCTGACCTTGAAGCAGAGGTCTTGCTAAGCTTAGAGCATTGTAAATTGCTCTTAGCTCCAGTATATTTATGTGGAGAGAAGTCTCCAGACTTGATCACACTCCCTGGAAATTTTTTCCTTGTGTGACTGCTCCCCAGCCTTTCAGGCTGGCATCCGTGGTCACCAGGACCCAGTCCTGAATGCCGAATCTGTGGCCCTTTAGTAGATGAGCACTCTGCAGCCACCACAGAAGAGACACCCTTGTCCTTGGAGACAGGGTTATCCGCTGATGCATCTGAAGATGCGATCCGGACCATTTTTCCAGCAGATCCCACTGAAAAGTTCTTGCGTGAAATCTGCCGAATGGAATCGCTTCGTAAGAAGCCACCATTTTTCCCAGGACCCTTGTGCAATGATGCACTGACACTTTTCCTGGTTTTAGGAGGTTCCTGACTAGCTCGGATAACTCCCTGGCTTTCTCCTCCGGGAGAAACACCTTTTTCTGGACTGTGTCCAGAATCATCCCTAGGAACAGCAGACGTGTCGTCGGAGACAGCTGCGATTTTGGAATATTTAGAATCCACCCGTGCTGTCGTAGAACTACTTGAGATAGTGCTACTCCGACCTCCAACTGTTCTCTGGACCTTGCCCTTATCAGGAGATCGTCCAAGTAAGGGATAATTAAGACGCCTTTTCTTTGAAGAAGAATCATCATTTCGGCCATTACCTTGGTAAAGACCCGGGGTGCCGTGGACAATCCAAACGGCAGCGTCTGAAACTGATAGTGACAGTTTTGTACCACGAACCTGAGGTACCCTTGGTGAGAAGGGCAAATTGGGACATGGAGGTAAGCATCCTTGATGTCCAGGGACACCATATAGTCCCCTTCTTCCTGGTTCGCTATCACTGCTCTGAGTGACTCCATCTTGATTTGAACCTTTGTATGTAAGTGTTCAAATATTTCAGATTTAGAATAGGTCTCACCGAGCCGTCTGGCTTCAGTACCACAATATAGTGTGGAATAATACCCCTTTCCTTGTTGTAGGAGGGGTACTTTGATTATCACCTGCTGGGAATACAGCTTGTGAATTGTTTCCAATACTGCCTCCCTGTCGGAGGGAGACGTTGGTAAAGCAGACTTCAGGAACCTGCGAGGGGGAGACGTCTCGAATTTCCAATCTGTACCCCTGGGATACTACTTGTAGGATCCAGGGGTCCACTTGCGAGTGAGCCCACTGCGCGCTGAAACTCTTGAGACGACCCCCCACCGCACCTGAGTCCGCTTGTACGGCCCCAGCGTCATGCTGAGGACTTGGCAAAAGCGGTGGAGGGCTTCTGTTCCTGGGAATGGGCTGCCTGCTGCAGTCTTCTTCCCTTTCCTCTATCCCTGGGCAGATATGACTGGCCTTTTGCCTGCTTGCCCTTATGGGGACGAAAGGACTGAGGCTGAAAAGACGGTGTCTTTTTCTGCTGAGATGTGACTTGGGGTAAAAAAGGTGGATTTTCCAGCTGTTGCCGTGGCCACCAGGTCCGATGGACCGACCCCAAATTACTCCTCCCCTTTATACGGCAATACTTCCATGTGCCGTTTGGAATCTGCATCACCTGACCACTGTCGTGTCCATAAACATCTTCTGGCAGATATGGACATCGCACTTACTCTTGATGCCAGAGTGCAAATATCCCTCTGTGCATCTCGCATATATAGAAATGCATCCTTTAAATGCTCTATAGTCAATAAAATACTGTCCCTGTC
The DNA here is from genome assembly GCF_028390025.1 of Pseudophryne corroboree. Lineage (NCBI taxonomy): Eukaryota > Metazoa > Chordata > Amphibia > Anura > Myobatrachidae > Pseudophryne > Pseudophryne corroboree. The sequence continues at coordinate 316,189,198 of NC_086444.1, read as the reverse complement.
AAGGGTATCAATATTTTCAGTCAGGGAATCCGACCAAGCCACCCCAGCGCTGCACATCCAGGCTGAGGCGATCGCTGGTCGCAGTATAACACCAGTATGTGTGTATATACTTTTTAGGATATTTTCCAGCCTCCTATCAGCTGGCTCCTTGAGTGCGGCCGTATCTGGAGACGGTAACGCCACTTGTTTTGATAAGCGTGTGAGCGCCTTATCCACCCTAAGGGGTGTTTCCCAACGCGCCCTAACTTCTGGCGGGAAAGGGTATAACGCCAATAATTTTCTATCGGGGGAAACCCACGCATCATCACACACTTCATTTAATTTATCTGATTCAGGAAAAACTACAGGTAGTTTTTTCACACCCCACATAATACCCTCTTTTGTGGTACTTGTAGTATCAGAAATATGTAACACCTCCTTCATTGCCCTTAACATGTAACGTGTGGCCCAAATGGAAAATACGTTTGTTTCTTCACCGTCGACACTGGAGTCAGTGTCCGTGTCTGTGTCGACCGACTGAGGTAAATGGGCGTTTTAAAGCCCCTGACGGTGTTTGAGACGCCTGGACAGGTACTAATTGGTTTGCCGGCCGTCTCTTGTCGTCAACCGACCTTGCAGCGTGTTGACATTATCACGTAATTCCCTAAATAAGCCATCCATTCCGGTGTCGACTTCCTAGAGAGTGACATCACCATTACAGGCAATTGCTCCGCCTCCTCACCAACATCGTCCTCATACATGTCGACACACACGTACCGACACACAGCACACACACAGGGAATGCTCTGATAGAGGACAGGACCCCACTAGCCCTTTGGGGAGACAGAGGGAGAGTTTGCCAGCACACACCAAAACGCTATATTATACAGGGACAACCTTATATAAGTGTTTTCCCTTATAGCATCTTAATATATAATAATATCGCCAAATAAGTGCCCCCCCTCTCTGTTTTAACCCTGTTTCTGTAGTGCAGTGCAGGGGAGAGCCTGGGAGCCTTCCTAGCAGCGGAGCTGTGTAGGAAAATGGCGCTGTGTGCTGAGGAGAATAGGCCCCGCCCCCTTTTCGGCGGGCTTCTTCTCCCGTTTTTCTGACAACCTGGCAGGGGTTAAATACATCCATATAGCCCCAGGAGCTATATGTGATGTATTTTTAGCCAGCATAGGTACTTTCATTGCTGCCCAGGGCGCCCCCCCAAGCGCCCTGCACCCTCAGTGACCGTTGGTGTGAAGTGTGCTGAGAGCAATGGCGCACAGCTGCAGTGCTGTGCGCTACCTCATGAAGACTGAGAAGTCTTCAGCCGCCGATTTCTGGACCTCTTCTCTCTTCAGCATCTGCAAGGGGGTCGGCGGCGCGGCTCCGGTGACCCATCCAGGCTGTACCTGTGATCGTCCCTCTGGAGCTAGTGTCCAGTAGCCTAAGAAGCCAATCCATCCTGCACGCAGGTGAGTTCACTTCTTCTCCCCTAAGTCCCTCGTTGCAGTGAGCCTGTTGCCAGCAGGACTCACTGAAAATAAAAAACCTAACAAAACTTTTACTCTAAGCAGCTCTTTAGGAGAGCCACCTAGATTGCACCCTTCTCGGCCGGGCACAAAAACCTAACTGAGGCTTGGAGGAGGGTCATAGGGGGAGGAGCCAGTGCACACCACCTGATCCTAAAGCTTTTACTTTTGTGCCCTGTCTCCTGCGGAGCGGCTATTCCCCATGGTCCTGACGGAGTCCCCAGTATCCACTTAGGACGTCAGAGAAATATATTTATTTATAGTTTGATGATATGAAGTTACGAGGCCACGCCCACTTCTCCCGGAGACCACGCCCACTTTTCCAAGAGCGCATGCACCTTCGGCGCGCGCATGGGGGGGGGGGGGGGGGGGGGGAAGGGGCACTTTTAAATTTTTTCGCTCAGGGTGCTAGTAGGCCCTGGAGCCGGCCCTGACACCACACAGTAGAGCTGCTTATACACTTCACACCACACAGTAAATCTGCTTATACACGTTTCGCCACAGTAGAGCTGCTTACACACGTTATACCACATAGTACAGCCACTTATACACATTACAACACAGTAGAGCTGCTTATGTTACGCCACACAATAGACCTGCTTATATACGTTATGTCACAGTAGAGCTGCTTACACGTTACGCCACATATACACATTGCACCATGATAGAGCACCTTATACATGTTACGACATGGTAGAGCTGCAATAATAGTATTTAACTATTTACATGTTTAATTCAAATAAATTAAAAACACTATGTATGCCCCAACTGACCTGACCTCACACATGCCCAATCCCTTAATAAAAATTATGCTCCAAGTGTGACCTCCCACAGACCTGATAACCCCCCAATCTCTCAATGAAAATAATGCCCCAAAACATAACATCACCCCCCCACCCCCAGCCTAAGAATCTCCCAATGCCACAATGAAAATAATGCCCTAAAACAGCCCCCCCCCCCCCCCCCCAACTTAAAATCCCAGCAATAGCTCAATGAAAATACTACCCTAGAACTGACATCCCAGAACTGCTGATCCACTATGCCTCAATGCAAATAATGTCCCAGAATCGCCTGAGGGGCAGAGAGATGTGCTGCAGCTGTCTGAGAGGCAGAGTGAGGTACTACAGCAGCAGCTGGAGCAGAGAGGTGCTGCAACATCGATGCAGAGAGAGGTGCTGCAGCAACCGGGGCAGAGAGAGGTGCTTCAGCATCTGAAGTAGAGACATGTGCTGCAGCTTACAGGAAAATCTCTTTCTGCGAGGTACACTGGATTTCACATGGAATAACATTGGGGTATAGAGTAGGATCTTGATCCTAGGCACCAACAGGCTACAAGCTGTGACTGTTCCCAAGATGCTCAGCGCCGCCTACTCTATAACACCGCCTCCATGCACTGAGCTCAGTTTTGTTAACCAGTCCAATGCAGAAGCAGGTAAAATAGACGACAACAGTTAGTAGCCACAGACACCACCTTCTCACGACAGGAGAAGGTATCAGCAGCTAATGCCATACCAACCCAAAGAAGATAAGTGCGTCAGGGTAAGCGCCATGTGTAATCCAGCGTACCTCGCAGAAAGAGATTTAACAATGGTAAGTTCTTACCATAAATCTCCTTTTCTACAGCGGGGTACACCAGGGGTTCCACAGGGAATAACATCGGGGATGTCCTAAAGCAGTTCCTTATGGGAGGGGATGCACTGTAGCGGGCACAAGAACCCGGCGTCCAAAGGAAGCATCCTGGGAGATGGAAGTATCGAAGGCATAGAACCTTATGAACGTGTTCACTGAGGACCATGTAGCCGCCTTGCACAATTGTTCAAGGGTCGCAACACGACGGGCCGCCCAAGAAGGTCCAACAGACCGAGTAGAATGGGCTTTGATGGTAGCAGGAACTGGAAGGCCAGCCTGTACACAAGCATGTACAATCAATATTCTAATCCATCTGGCCAAGGTCTGCTTGTTAGCAGGCCAGCCACGCTTGTGAAAACCAAACAGTACAAAGAGAGAATCAGACTTTCTAACGGAGGCTGTCCTCTTCACATAGACACAGAGAGCCCGTAACACATCCAAAGACCGCTCTTTGGAGGATAAATTCTGAGAGACAAAGGCCGGAACCACAATCTCCTGGTTAAGGTGGAAAGAAGACACCACCTTAGGTAGATAACCAGGGTGCGTCCGAAGAACCGCCCGGTCACATTGAAAAATCATATAGGGGGACCTACAAGACAAGGCACCCAAATCTGATACCCGTCTAGCAGAGGCAATAGCCAACAGAAACAAGATCTTGAGGGAAAGTCACTTAAGGTCCGCAGATTCAAGAGGTTCAAACGGAGACTCTTGCAAAGCCTCCAGAACCACGTCAAATCCCAATGAGCCACAGGTGGGACATAGGGAGGTTGAATCCGCAACATAGTTTGGATGACCCCCTCAAAAAATTCTTTGGCCCTCAGTATGGAAGCTTCAAGAGCCACGCCGTCAAAGCCAGTCGGGCCAAATCCTGGTAAACACAAGGGCCCTGAACGAGGAGGTCTGATCGCTGCGGAAGCAGAAGAGGACGCTCTAGCGAGAGACCCTGTAGGTCTGAGAACCAATGTCGTCTGGGCCACGCTGGAGCTATTAGAAGAAAGACTCCTCCTTCTTGCTTGAACTTCCTCACTACTCTGGGCAGGAGTGACACCGGAGGGAACACGTACGGCAGCCGAAAGGTCCATGTCATTGCCAGTGTCTCCATGAACGCCGCTCGAGGATCCCTTGTTCTTGCTCCGAAGACCGGAACCTTGTGATTGTGTCGAGACGCCATCAGGTCTACATCTGGAAGGCCCCACTTGTCCACTGGGAGTTGAAATACTTCTGGATGAAGGCTCCACTCTCCGGCGTGTACGTCCTGACGACTGAGGAAGTCTGCTTCCCAGTTGAGGACCCCCGGAATGAACACTGCCGATATGTCTGGCAGATGGCATTCCACCCATTGAAGAATCTTTGACACTTCTATCATTGCCATGCAGCTTCGAGTGCCGCCTTGATGATTTATGTACGCCACTGTGGTGGCGTTGTCTGACTGTACTTGAACAGGCCTGTTCAGTACCAGATGCTGGGCCAGTTTCAGAACACTGAACACTGCCCGCAATTCCAGAATGTTTATCGGGAGGAGAGACTCCTCCCTGGTCCACCGACCCTGAAGAGAGTGTTGCTCCAACACCGCGCCCCAACCCCTTAGACTGGCATCCGTTGTCAGAAGGACCCAGTTGGAGATCCAGAAGGGACGACCCCTGCTCAATCGTTGGTCCTGAAGCCACCAGGTCCGTGACAGACGGACCTCCGGAGACAAGATCATTTGAGACCTGATCCGGTGAGGCAGGCCGTCCCACTTGGCAAGAATCAGTTTCTGCAGAGGGCGGGAATGAAATTGAGTATACTCCACCATGTCGAAAGCCGACACCATGAGGCCTAGTACTTGCATCGCCGAGTGTATTGACACACGCGGACGAGAGAGGAAGCAACGTATCTTGCCCTGAAGCTTCAGGACTTTCTCCTGTGACAAAAACAACCTCTGGTTGTGTGTGTGTCCAACAACGCTCTGAGATGCACCATGCTCTGGGCAGGGACCAGGGATGATTTTTTCCAGTTGATGAGCCACCCGTGGGCTTGCAGAAACTGGACCGTCAGATCCAAATGACGATGGAGAACTTCTGGGGAATTGGCCAGGATCAGCCGGCCGTCCAGATACGGCAGGATCCCGATGCCCTGACAGCGGAGTGAAGCCGTCATAACTTCCATGACCTTGGTGAAATTCGCGGAGCCATGGTCAGACCAAACGGTAAGGCCCGGAATTGGTAATGGAGATTGCCAATAGCAAACCGCAAATATTGCTGAAGTGACATGGCAACAGGGATATGCAGGTAAGCGTCCTGTATATCCAGGGATACCATATAGTCTCCTGGTTCCAAAGCCAGGACAACAGAGCGAAGGGTCTCCATACGAAACTTGGAGACCCTCACAAACTTGTTTAAAGATTTGAGGTTGAGAATGGGCCGGGAGGAACCATTCGGTTTGGGGACTAGGAAAAGTGTTGAATAGTATCCCCTGCCCCTCTGAGACAGAGGCACTGGCACTACCACTCCAGTGTCCAGGAGGGATTGAACCACTAAACGGAGAGTTGTTGCCTTCACCTGATCCGATGGGATGTCCGTCAGGCAACAGCGAGGGGGACGTGTCTTGAAGGATATAGCGTATGCGTGAGTGACGTCTTTCCGTACCCAAGCGTCTGAAGTGGTCTTCAACCATGAACCTGGGTGAACCCAATTTTTACTCAATTCTGCCGCAAGGGGATAGCGGGCTAGCATCTTCTTGTGCGGGGTGAATTTCTTTCCTGGTTTCTCCCAGGATTCCTGACGTATGTCAACCAAGTGGTCAGAATGAGGTAAAAAAAATTTAGTAACATTCTGACGTTTGAACCTGTCCAGTTTTTTAGATGTAGTAGCAGGCTCAGGATCATCATCAATCTGAAGAATGAGCCTGATAGCCTCTAAAAGATCAGGAGCATCCACCTGTGAAACAGATTCCCCATCAGAAATGTCATGATCAGCGTCTGTGGGGTCAGTATACACGCCATCTTCAGCGGAAGAGGTATCCGGAACATGCGTGGATTGAGAGGAAGTAACAGCCCGCTTAGAGAACTTCCTAGGTGTAGTCTTCGGCGGGCGAGGGTCAGGAATACGTTTATCCAAAGAGTTATTCAAGTGCTGTAACTGAGTGGATTAACCGCAGGGACCATATAAGGCTGATAATGCACATGAGGACCCATAGGGTTCGCAAGTCTAGTTACCAGCGTAGTCAGTAAATTAGAAAAGGCAGACCAAGGCGGGCCCTGATGTGCCCCGTTGTTACAACTGACTGGGTGGTACAGAACCCCCAAAACCTGAATCCTCCGCAGCCATGTTACCCTCAAATGCATCTGGGACATCATTACCGTGCACGGCGGAATCAGCCCCAGACCCATCGCCCCCTGTAGCTGACATGATATGAAACCGTAAACCACGGGCGACACAGTACAATATCAGGAGATAGAATACCTAACACAAACCCCCCATGCAGTGTGACAGCACAAACAGAGGATTTCTGAGGTAAAATGTGACTGAAAAACACAGAGAAAAATACAAAATATGTATATCCTGTGAAATACCTATATTATCTAATAACCCTGACGTACGGAGCCCCCTCAGGTTACAGAATATAAGGATAGCAGTAGGAGTGAGAAACACGGAGTAGAAATCACCCAGCAGCTATATGCACACACACACACACACACACACACACACACACAGTCACATGTACAATGCAGGAATTACGACAAACAATAAAACTGCACTGGACTAGCAATACTATTACTGATTAAAGCTATGTATATAAACAGATATAGCAATGCACAGTAAAAACTGGATGAATATCACAGGGTACTAGTACTAAATAACCCTGAAGTATACACTTGTTCTTAACGAACGCTGTCTAAACAACATGTAGAATACTTAAGTGTCCTGTAAATGCACAGCACTGATGATGCAGGCGGCTTTTACAGAGGAGGCATCACCCAGCAGTCCCAGAATCAGCACAGCTGTGAGTAATGGCACCCAAACGCTGACAGGGAGTGAGGGAAACCGAGAGATGCAGCTCCAGGGCGGGAACATTTACTCTAAATGGCGCCCAGTGGCTGGGGGAGGGGCAACAGGCCAGAGCATTATCCTCTTGTTGGACTTCACCACCGGGTGCTGCGGGCCTTAATAAAATGGATTGTAGCCTAATCCGACCTGTGCCCTTGCCCTGGTGGTCTAGTGCGGTCCCTGTATGGCCACAGTGTCCACGCCAGCGCGCGCGGCTCGCCTACTAATGGCCGTGCCGGATCGCGATTTCCAGCGGGTCCTGCCTGGGGGACCCTCTCCCTCTTACCTCTTCCCAGAGTGCGGCCACGCGATCACGGAGAACTTCGGTTAGTGTGTGTGCCCTGGGTGAAGAACCGGAGCCTCCGCTGTAAGTACCCAGCAACCAGGGTCGCGGGAGTATACAGCACCGCTGGGGGAAGTGATGGAGCTGCAGCAGGAGATATCAGAATGATATCTAGCACTAGAGTGCCTCTGCTGCAGCCCTTGAAGTCTTCTATCTTCTTTAAAAGAGCTCTTCTTAGGGCTCTGGAGCAGCCCTGCCTGTTAGCTGCCTGCACTGCAGGCACCAACTTACAAAACTTAGCTCCTGTGCACGGAGGCAGGGTTATAGAGGAGGTGGCGCTGAGCAACTTGGTAACAGTCAAAGCTTTTAGCCTGTTGGGACTCGGATCAAGATCCTACTCTACACCCCAATGTTATTCCCTGTGGAATACCAGTGCTGCAGAAAGAGAGAGATGTTGCAAAAGCTGGGGCAGAGAAAGATTATGCAGCAACTGGGGCAGAGAGGGGTGCTGCAGCAGCTGGGCTAGACAGAGAGAGGTGCTGCAGCAGGGGATGAAGAGAGTGGTGCTGCAGGACAGAAGTAACCCTGTTGCACAGCAATAAGTACACAGTGAACCATATAAAAAGGACATGTGCCGGCTTTCAGTATATCCTGCTGTCGCCTCTGGCCTAGTCTCAGAGTGAGAGTCAGTGTGTCTCCCCTCTGCTCCTCCTGCTCTGCGACTGCCTGTACAGTAGCATACCTCCCAACTTTCTTGTGTTCTAAGGAGGGACACACGCGCACTCCCGAAAAGGGGGTGTGGCCTATGAAAAGAAGGCGTGGCAATCGCTAGCCACGCCCCCGTTTTCGTCACTGAGGGGGCATGCCCAGCGCTCTGTGAGCTGCTGGCATGCCCCCTCTCCTCCTGTCTCTCCTGAATAGACGCTGTGCGCATGCGCACAGCGTCTATTCACTGCTGCTCTGCTAAGCAGGGCAGCGAGAGACAGAGTCTCCCAACAGCCCCCCCCCCCCCCCCCCCCCCCACCGTGGGACACTGCGGCCCGCGGGTGGGACAGCGGGGCAGTCCCCAAAAAATGGGACAGTCCCGCAAAAATCGGGACAGTTGGGAGGTATGCAGTAGTCTGCGGTATAGCAGGGCGAGGGGAAGGGGAGAGGGGCGCTGGGGTGGAGCGCGCCCTCTATCTTTTCTGGCAAGCCACCCTCGCTAAACCTCTGCCTTTGAGACAGCAAAGCACTGCAACAGCCTGGATTTAGCATCAGCACTGCTAAGAGAACATCACGGTCCACCCAGCTAGACAACAACCTCCTGGCAGATCCGTGAGCCGCAGTGCCGGTAACCTGTATAATAATGTATTAATAGAGCCCTTGGAGAGGGACTGTATCAAATCCCTCTGGTTACGGCTAAAAGCCGTGTGGTAAGAAGTTGGCAAACTCCGACTAACAAACACACATAAGGCTTTGCAGATAAGTGCTTTATTAAAACCTTGGCTGTGAGAACTATCTATGCCTAAACTAATATTAAGCTGTCTAAATGAATACTAATCATTACAGACTAATTACACCAATCTGCAGGCTTAATGCTGCTTTGAATTAAATTATGGGCGGCCACTAACTGCATGCTGTTGCTTGATCTGGATAAGAAGCTTTATTGATACTATAAAAAGACTATTGTTCTTAATGGTTTTTATTGTCCCGCTTGAATTTATGTCTGTTGCCTAAGAATAGGTTAAAATTGTGACTGATTACTACTTTTACGTGAAATGCAGTTTAAATGAATGCCCTTATATACGGACAGCCAGGGACGTCTAGTCCTTACAGTCGCCCAGAGGCAAGTTGGAATTTTTCAGTCAGGATACATATGAAAGAATCCCAACAGCCGTCAGTGCCGCCAGCCGGAATCCCGGTGCAACAGGAGAATTCCCATTCATGGATGACCTTGACACCCATAGGGTGGGAATAGATCCTGTGGTGAGTGCAGTGAGCCACCGAGCCCGCAGTGTGGCGAGCGCAGCGAGCCTGCAAGGGGACTCATTGCACTCACCCCACTGCCGGCATTCTGGCGGATGGGATGCCGCTGTTGGGATGACAGCCAGCATCCCGTCAGCTGGTAAATTATACTGAATCCATATATAAACATTACTTACAGAATTATATATATTGTGCTCTCAGCCAGTCTACAGGGACTGGAGCCCGCAGTTAATTGGCTGGGCTCCAGATACGCTGTGATACAGCTGTTGTAGCATGCAGAATCAGCGTTCACCGAAGGGTGCCATCTTACAGTCCAGCAGCAGCGGGTGCACTGTTGTTTGCTGCAGTGCAGGCTGAGAGGTACCAGGCGGGAGCCGCACTGTTCCCTATTGCAGGTGTTAGCAGAGCTTCTGGGACAGAGCGGATTTATTCTGCGGCAGCAGTAAATGCGCCGCACAGCTCCGTTGGAAGAGCAGCAGTCACACTTGGATCCTGCTGCGAACCAGACAAGCGCTGCTGTACATGCAGCTGCTCCTTCATAGCTTGAAACCCGGAGGCAGGCATCTCCGCTGAGTTACACCCCTGCAAGCAGCGCTCCTTCTATTGTGTTTGAGATTGCTACATACATAGTACACTAATACCCCTTTCACGTCGCACAAATAACCCAGTATCGACACGGCATATTGCCGTGTCAACACGGATCAGTGTGCGATGTGAAAGCACTTTGCCCGAATTAGCGGGTCACAACCCCCCCCCCCCCCCCCGCAACCCCCCCAATATGGTATACTGCCGGGTCGGAAAGCCAGCAAAGCAGAGCAAATGCCGGATCCCACCCGGTAAGAACAAGTTTCTCTTCCCGGGTGGGATCCGACATTTGCGATCTGAAAGCGGTATAAGGGGACTAAGTTGCAAACTGAGGAAAAAGTATCAAAATTGAGAAACGCTCTTGTTGTCCTGCACACAGGACACATCTGCATGTATGCTAGAAGGAAAGCAGTACACAAATATCATAAGATCTGACCATTCTTGTACAACTCAAAGCATGGTAACCTGTGGATGAGATGGGATATAGGGCAGTGATGGCTAACCGACACTCCAGCTGTTGTTGAACTACACATCCCAGCATGACCTGCATCAGTTTTAGCATGGCCAAATAAAAAAACTGTAGCAGGGCATACTGGGATATGTAGTTCAACAACAGCTGGAGTGTCAAGGTTAGCCATCACTGATATAGGGGGTAATTCAGAGTTGATTGCAGTAGCACATTTGTTAGCAGTTGGGCAAAACCATGTGCACTGCAGGGGGGGCAGATAGGACATTTGCAGAGAGAGTTAGATTTGGGTGGGTTATTTTGTTTCTGTGCAGGGTAAATACTGCCTGCTTTATTTCTACACTGCAATTTAGATTTCAATTTGAACACACCCCACCCAAATCAGGTCTGAAATACCCACATAGTTTCCAAGGGGCATTATCCCACATACTGTTATGAGTAGGTTAAATGTTAAGTCTGGCACATATAGACATTGTTTTTTATATGTATGATCATGGTGTGTTGTATATGCATTGATAAGCTTTGGATGGCTGCACTATACACTTGGTTTAAATAACCTGTTGTCGTTTGTATCTTGGGGGTAGATTTACTAACGATGAATACACACTTACCTAATTTTTTCCCTCCTGAGCGATATAGTTTACTATATCGCCCAGTGTGTATGCAGCTGACAATGGCCGAAGCACGGCCCTGCGTGTTGTTTGTTGTTAACGACCCTCGGTGTCGACCGTACAAGCAGCTCAATTTGGACTCATCGTCCAAAGATGCATGTTCAGCCCGGCCGCAGTCGCTCACGGAGCACATCGCCTAGTGTGTACCCAGCTTATAACAAAAGTTATGTTACTCATAGCAGCCACAGAAATGTAGCAATAGAGAAATGATAGCTAGATACTGATTGGTTGCTATGAGCAACAACATTATTTGGCCAGGGAATAATTGTATGTACATGTTCATATGTTTTAGAAAAATCTATACAAAAAAAAACAACAACAAAAACTGCATTTACCACATCAGCTAAATTCAAGTTTGCATGGTTAACAGCTGGTACATGCGTGTTAATGAGTAAACTTCTTTTCAGCAGTGAGTGCAGGATCTGATCTGTACTCTCTTTCCAGGCTTCATATTTGTTATCCTCATATGCCTTCATTCTTCTTGCCACTTCCAAATATTTTGCCTTTGCCTGAGAAACAACAGAAACACATATAAGAACAGATTGCAAGTGTCCAACGGTGGTGATAATGGGTGATCAGTGGCCCTCATTCCAAGTTGTTCGCTCACTAGCTATTTTTAGCAGAAATGCAAACACAAAGCTGCCGCCCTCTGGGAGTGTATCTTAGCATAGCAGAATTGCTAACAAAAGATTAGCAATTCTGCTATTAAGTATTTCCTTGCAGTTTCTGAGTAGCTCCCAACCTACTCCTAGATTGCGATCACCTCAGTCCGTTTAGTTCCTGGTTTGACGTCACAAACACGCCCAGCGTCCGGCCAGCCACTCCCCCATTTCTCCAGCCACTCCTGCGTTTTTACCTGGCACGCCTGTGTTTTTTAGCACACTCCCTGAAAACGGCCAGTTTCCGCCCAGAAACACCCACTTCCTGTCAATCACACTACGATCAGCAGAGCGATTAAAAAGCTTAGTTCGCCCGTGAGTAAAATAGCATAGTTTTGTGTAAAATTGCTTAGCGCGTGCGCCCTGCTGTGCATATGCATGCGCAGAACTGCCGGATTTTAGCCTATTAGCAATTCTGCTAAAAATAGCAGCGAGCGAACAACTCGGAATGACCACCAGTATGTATTAAGAGATTATAGGTTGATTCTGAGTTGAGGGCAAAGGAAAAATTAGGATTTTAATACCTACCGGTAAATCATTTACTCCTAGTCCGTAGAGGATGCTGGGGACTCCAAAAGGACCATGGGGTATACACAGGATCCGCAGGAGACATGGGCACTCTATAAGACTTTGAATGGGTGTGAACTGGCTCCTCCCTCCATGCCCCTCCTCCAGACCTCAGTTATAGGAACTGTGCCCAGGGAGACGGACATTTCGAGGAAAAGGATTTTTGTTACACTAAGGGTGAGATACATACCAGCTCACACCACAAACACACCGTACAACTGGATTACCAGGAATACCAGATAACAGTATGAACGAAAAACAGCAACAAGCTGAACATAACCGATACACAACCTTTGTGTAACCGAAAACAACAACTAACAATACAACTGCAAGTAACAGTCAGCACTGGGATGGGCGCCCAGCATCCTCTACGGACTAGGAGAAAAGGATTTACCGGTAGGTATTAAAATCCTATTTTCTCTTACGTCCTAGAGGATGCTGGGGACTCCAAAAGGACCATGGGGTCTATACCAAAGCTCCAGACCGGGCGGGAGAGTGGGGACGACTCTGCAGCACCGATTGAGCAAACATGAGGTCCTCATCAGCCAGGGTATCAAACTTGTAGAATTAAGCAAAAGTGTTTGAACCCGACCATGTAGCTGCTCGTAAAAGTTGAAGTGCCGAGACCCCTCGGGCTGCCGCCCAAGATGAGCCCACCTTCCTGGTAGACTGGGAATTCACTGACTTCGGCAACGGCAATCCAGCGGTAGAACAGGGACGTGCGGTGAGCTAAATAGCTCAGGATGCATTGCCTGGCATCAGAGCCAGATTTACACGCAATATATGACCCAAAGGGTACATGTGGGCATTATACACAGGTGCAGTAGTAAAAACTCCTGGAAATTTGGTGAGTTTTGATCTGAGATGTGCGGAAAGGTTAGGCAGGTGAGGCACTGCCTCACCTGCCATAGACTTTTTACTCCAGAGTTTTGGCTATAAAAATGATTAGAATGATGCAAAGAAGATATTTCAAACATATTCTTTGTATTTTTCATATACTTTATACAGTCAAACCTTTGGCACAAACGTTAGTATGACAGGAAAGGCTCTGCCTCACCTCACCGCACGTCACTGCCGTAGAATGAGCGTGCTGAATCATATTACAAATCCAGCGTGCAATAGTCTGCTTGGAAGCAGGATTTCCAATCTTGTTGGAAGCATACAGGACAAACAGAGCCTCCGTTTTCCTAACAAGAGCCATTCTGGCGACATAAATTTTCAAGGCTCTTACGACACCGAGAGATTATGGCACCGTCACGGCATCTGTAGCCACAGGCACCACAATAGGTTGATTTATGTGAAACGAAGAAACCACCTTCGGCAGAAATTGGTGACGAATCCTCAATTCCGCTCTATCCACATGGAAAATCAAATAATGGGCTCTTGTGAGACAGAGGCGCCAATTCCGACACCCGTCTGGCGGATGCCAAGGCCAAAAGCATGACCACTTTCCAAGTGAGAAATTTCAACTCAACCTTCCGCAAAGGTTCAAACCAGTGAGACGTAAGAAATTGTAACACCACGTCAAGATCCTATGGTGCCACGGGTGGCACAAACGGAGGATGGATATGCAGCACTACCTTCACAAAAGTCTGAACTTCAGGAAGGGCGGCCAATTCTTTTTGAAAGAAAATAGATAAAGCCGGAATCTGCACTTTGATGGAACCCAATTTCAGGCCTGCATCCACACCTGCCTGCAAAAAATGGAGGAAACGACCCAGCTGAAACTCCTCCGTAGGAGCTTTCTTGGTTTCACACCACGACACATATTTTCTCCAAATACGGTGATAATGCTTCGCCGTGACCTCCTTCCTAGCCTTTAAGGAGAGTGGGGATGACTTCCCCGGGAATAACTTTTCGAGCTAGGATTTGGCGTTCAACCTCCACGCCGTCAAACGCAGCCTCGGTAAGTCTTGAAATACGCACGGCCCCTGCAGTAACAGGTCCTCTCTGAGAGGAAGCGGCCAAGGATCTTCTATGAGCAATTCATCCGGATACCAGACCCTCCGTGGCCAATCTGGAATGACGAGTACTGCCGGAACCCTTGTTCGTCTTATGATCCTCAACACTTTTGGAATGAGAGGAAGTGGAGGGAACACATATACCGACTGAAACACCCACGGAGTTACCAGGGCGTCCACTGCACTGGCTTGGGGGTCCCTTGACCTGGAACAATACCTCAGAAGCTTCTTGTTGAGGCTAGACGCCATCATGTCTATTTGAGGAATTCCCCAACGCCTTGTCACTTCTGCAAATACTTCTTGATGAAGAGCCCACTCTCCTGGGTGGAGATCGTGCCTGCTGAGGAAGTCTGCTTCCCAGTTGTCCACGCCCGGAAGGAAGACTGCTGACAGATCGCTCACGTGCTTTTCCGCCCAGCGGAGAACTCTTGTGGCCTCTGCCATCGCCGCTCTGCTCTTTGTTCCGCACTGGCGGTTTACGTACGCCACCGCTGTTATGTTGTCCGACTTACTCAGGACATGTAGACCTTGAAGAAGGTTTTCCGCTTGCAGAAGGCCGTTGTAAATTGCTCTTAACTCCAGAACATTTATGTGGAGACAAGATTCCTGGCTTGACCATTTTCCCTGGAAACTTCTTCCTTGTGTGACTGCTCCCCAGCCTCGGAGACTTGCGTCCGTGGTCAGCAGGACCCAATCCTGGATCCCGAACCTGCGTCCCTCTAGAAGGTGAGAACTTTTCAGCCACCACAGGAGAGAAATTCTGGACCTGGAAGATAGACTTATTTTCCGGTGCATGTGTAGGTGAGACCCGGACCATTTGTCCAGCAGGTCCCGCTGAAACACCCGGGCATGAAACCTGCCAAACGGAATGGCTTCGTCCGCCGCAACCATCTTCCCTAGCACTCGAGTGCATTGATGAATCGACACTATTGCCGGTTTCAGAATCTCTTTCACCATGCCTTGGATTTCCAGAGCTTTTTCCGCCGGAAGAAACACTCTTTGCAGTTCCGAGTCACGGATCATGCCCAAGAAAGGCAGCCGGGTTGTCGGAATCAACTGGGATTTTGGCAAATTCAGAATCCAACCATGATGTTGCAGAACCGTCAGGGAGAGCTCCACATTTCTTAGCAACTGCTCCTTCGATCTCGCCTTTATCAGTAGATCGTCCAAGTACGGCATAATTGTGACACCCTGCTTGCGTAGGAGTACCATCATTTCTGCCATCACTTTGGTGAAGACCCTCGGGGCCGTGGAAAGCCCAAACGGCAACGTCTGAAATTGGTAATGACAATCCTGCACCGCAAATCTCAGGAAAGTTTGATGTGGAGGATATATCGGGACGTGTAAGTAGGTATCTTTTATGTCGACTGACGCCATAAAATCCCCCCCTTCTAGACTGGAAATCACAGCTTGAAGAGATTCCATCTTGAACTTGAAAATTTTCAAATACAGATTGAGGGATTTTAGGTTCAGGATCGGTCTGACCGAGCCGTCCGGCTTTGGCACGACAAAGAGTCTCGAATAAAACCCTTCTCCCCGTTGGGACGGGGGAACCGGGACAATGACACTCTGCTGACACAGCTTTTGTATCGCAGCATTTACTACTTCCCTTTCTGGGATAGAAACTGGCAAGGCTTGAAAAATCGGTGGTGGTGGGGGGCATCTCCTGAAACTCCAGTTTGTACCCTTGGGACACTATGTCCAAGACCCAAGGATCTAGGCCCGATTGAAACCAGACCTGACTGAAGACTCGGAGACGCGCCCCCACCGGCACGGACTCAGTAGGGGAGCCCCAGCGTCATGCGGTGGACTTGGCAGAGGCCGGGGAGGACTTTTGGTCCTCAGCGCCAGACACCGCGGGCGACCTTTTTCCCCTTCCTCTACCTTTTGAAGCGAGGAAGGATGAGCCCCTTCCTTTTTTGTATTTATTAGGCCGAAAGGACTGCATCTGATAATGAGGTGCCTTTTTCTCTTGTGCAGGAACATAAGGAAGAAAAGATGACCTACGCGCTGTAGCGGTAGACACCAGGTCAGCGAGGCCGTCCCCAAACAAGACACTACCTTTATAAGGGAGAGCTTCCATAGTGTTCTTGGAGTCGGCATCCGCATTCCATTGATGAATCCACAGTGCTCTCCTGGCCGAGACTGCATGGCATTGGCCCTTGATTCCAAGAGGCCAATATCCCTCGCCGCATCCTTTAGGTAAGCTGCAGCGTCCCTGATATAACCAAGAGTGAAAAGAATGTTATCCCTATCCAGGGTATCCATGTCAGATGCCAAATTATCAGCCCACTTAGCAATAGCACTACTTACCCATGCCGACGCCACAGCATGTCTGAGGAGTGCACCCGTAGTGACATAAATGGCCTTTAATGTCGTTTCCTGCTTACGATCCGCAGGATCCTTGGGGGCTGCAGTGTCAGGAGACGGAAGCGCCACTTTCTTGGACAGCCGGGACAGAGCCTTGTCCACATTGGGAGATGACTCCCACTTTTCTCTGTCGTCAGAGGGGAAAGGATATGCCATAAAAATTCTCTTGGGAATCTGCCACCTTTTGTCAGGCGACTCCCAAGCCTTTTCACAAAGATCGTTCAGTTCATGAGACGGGGGAAACTTCACCTCAGGCTTTTTCCCTTTAAATAAACAAACCCTTGTATCTGGAACAGGGGGCACCTCAGAAATATGTAAAACCTCTTTAATTGCCACAATCATGTACTGAATACTCTTAACCAATTTTGGATGTAAACTGGCCTCACTAAAGTCGACATTGGAATCAGAGTCCGTGTCGGTATCTGTATCTGCCATCTGGGTAAATGAACGTTTCGGTGACCCTGAGGGGGCCTGTACCTGAGACAAGGCGTTCTCCATGAATTTTCTCCACGTTTGTGTCTGAGAATCAGATTTATCCAGCCTCTTAGACAATAACGCCATATTTGCATTCAATGTACTCAACATATTCACCCAATCAGCAGTCGGCTGTGCCGACAGAGTCACTCCCAAATCCTTCTCTGCGCTCCCAGTAACTTCCTCCGGGGAGGAGCACTCAGCCTCAGACATGTCGACACACTGTAACGACACACTCACACTGGCAATAGGGGACAGACGCACAGGGAAGCCTGTTAGAGAGAACATAGAGGGAGTATACCAGCTCACACCCCAGAGCCCATATATTACTAAAAAAAATAACATATGATTACTGCGCTGTTTTATATACATATAGCACCAATTGACTGTGCCCCCCCGTTTTGCTCCCTGTACTTGTAAGGAGAGTAAAGGTCCGGGCCCGCGTCTCTGCATGCTCTGTGAAGAGAGAAAATGGCGCTGGTAAGCTGTGCGGGCTAAGCCGCGCCCCCACCCGGCGCGCTGTAGTCCCGCTCAAATTCAAAAGATTATACTGGCGGGGGTCTTATATTGAGTGCCCTGGTACCGATAATATGCTCTTTGCCAGTGAAAAACTCCAGTAACCTGCTGCCCAGGGAGCCCCCCCTGCGCCCTGCACCCTGTGAGTGCCGTTGGTGTGTGTGTGGGAGCAAGGAGCGCAGCGCGACCGCTGCGCTGTACCTCCGTTACTGAAGTCTTCTGCCGTCACTTATGTCTTCTGTCTTCTGTATACTCACCCGGCTTCTTTCTTCTGTCTTCTGTGAGGGGGGGT
Organism: Pseudophryne corroboree; assembly: GCF_028390025.1. Taxonomy (NCBI): domain Eukaryota; kingdom Metazoa; phylum Chordata; class Amphibia; order Anura; family Myobatrachidae; genus Pseudophryne; species Pseudophryne corroboree. The sequence goes on along the minus strand of NC_086444.1, from coordinate 316,171,230 downwards.
GACGGCGCGGCTCTGGGAACAAGCACCTAGGCGCACCAGGTGATCGAACCCTCTGGAGCTAATGGTGTCCAGTAGCCTAAGAAGCAGAGCCCTTAACTCAGAAGAAGTAGGTCTGACTTCTCTCCCCTCACTCCCACGAAGCAGAGAGCCTGTAGCCAGCAGGTCTCTCTGAAAATAAAAAACCTAACATAAAGTCTTTTCAGAGAAACTCAGGAGAGCTCCCCTAGACTAGTGAGTGTCCAGTCTCTCTTGGCACAGAATCTAACTGAGGTCTGGAGGAGGGGCATAGAGGGAGGAGCCAGTTCACACCCATTCAAAGTCTTATAGTGTGCCCATGTCTCTTGCGGATCCCGTCTATACCCCATGGTCCTTTTGGAGTCCCCAGCATCCTCTAGGACGTAAGAGAAATAAACACTTAACTTTACACCTGGAACAAACCATTTTTTTTAATGCAAGGGGTGCAATTTTTCATGCAGGGTAATACTGGCAGCTTGCTATGTAGCCCACACATACTGGACAGCTTTATTTTTATACTTCACAATTTGGATTAGAGTTTGGATACGCCCCTCTGCATCTCTCTGCACATTTTACTTCTGCTTCCCCTGCAGAGTTGGGATATGCCCATCTGCATTTCTCTGCACATTTTACTTGTGTTTCACCTGCAGTTTGGACACGCTCCTCTGCATCTCTCCACACATTTGACTTCTGCTTCACTTGCAGAGTTTGGACACTCCCCCCTGCATCTCTCTGCACATTTTACTTCTGCTTCCCTTGCAGAGTTGGGACACGCCCCTCTGCATCTCTCTGCACATTTTACTTCTACTTCCCCTGCAGAGTTCGGACATGCCCCTCTGCATATTTTACTTCTGCTTCACCTGCAGAGTTTGGACACGACCCTCTGCATCTCCCTGAACATTTTACCTCTGCTTCACCTGCAGAGTTTGGACAAGCCCTTCTGTATCTCTTTGCACATTTTACTTCTGCTTGACCTGCAGAGTTTGGACATGGCCCTCTGCACATTTTATTTTTGCTTCCCCTTGCGAGTTTGTACATGCGCCTCCGCATCTCTCTGCACATTTTAGTTCTGCTTAACCTGCAGAGTTTGGACACTCCCCTCTGCACATTTTATTTTTGCTTCCCCTGCAGAGTTCGGACATGCCCCTCTGCATCTCTCTGCACATTTTATTTCTGCTTCTCCTGCAGAGTTTGGGCATGCCCCTCTGCCTCTCTTTACACATTTTACCTCTGCCCCACCTGCAGTGCAACCTGATTTTACCAAGGTGCAAAGTTATTTACTTTTTTTTGCTTGTTCCCAACTCAAAAGCAGACACATTATGGCTATCAATATATTATATAAAGGGTTTTCCATTTTTTGGGACACCACCACTGTTTAGTGGTTCCCCTGTAAAGTAATTCAGTGGTGGTTCTTCAAGAGATACAACACAGATTTATTGGGAGTGATTCTGAGTCACTAACTTTGTGCGTACACAAACTATTTTACAATGTAAGGGCTGCAAATATAGATTTTTATTTTGTTACACGATGGGTACATACTGGCTGCTTTTGCAAGTAGCATGCTGGTAATCCATGCTTTTACATACCTCCCAACTGTCCCGATTTCCATGGCACAGTCACGATTTTTTGGGACTGTCCTGCTGTCCCACACGTGGGGTGCAGTGTCCCACGGTGGGGGGATGGGGCAGTTGGGAGGCTCCTGTCATCGCTGTCCTGCTTAGCAGACCAGCGGAGAATAGACGCTGTGCGCAAGCTATGGGCATTTTAGTCCATTTAAAAACCATCAACTTTTTTACAAGGTCTAGGACAGTTAATTGTTTAGATCTGAGCAATAAATTACTAGTGTTTCATCACAGAAATCCATAAAGTTAGTCAGATCATGAGTGAAATTGTATTGTAGGGAGCAAATACTGTGATTACACTCAAGGTATGCATGTTCTCCAGAGTCTCCTACATGCCTTGATGGATCTGGACCAAACTTGGTACACAAACCCTTCATTGTCCAACTTGAAATACAGGTGGGGTTTCAAATGAAAAAACCCAGGGCCCCAATCATGAAAATGCATATAGAAAAAGTATTGGTCTATTTCTGTTGTCTGTCTGTGAGGTCATGCTGTGATGTCATAATGGTGGCAACTGCCTATATCAGGAATTTGCTGCTGTCCTTTCTCATACTCCTCCAGAGACACTCATAGCTCACCAGCAGTAGGCGATATCACCGAAAAAGCTACTTACATAAGGTTCGTGACTTGGATTGTGATTAACGAGTCAGAGGAAAACATGAATTATCGACAGTTATACAAACCCTTCATCATCCTACTTAAAATACTGGAAGGGATTCAACTACCATGAATCAGTGACATGCAGTGAGGTAGGTGAGGCAGAGCCTTTCCTGTCATACTAACGTATACGCCAGAGTTTTCATTAAACAAAGTATATGAAAAATACAAAGAATATATTATAAAGATCTTCTTTATATTATTCTAATAATTTTATAGTCTGGAGTAAAAAGTCTTTGGCAGGTGAGGAACTGCCTACCTTTTCCGCACATTTCTGATCAAAACTCAGTAAATCTCCAGCAATATATACTGCTGCACCTGTGTATAATGCCCACATGAACCCCTTGGCCCATTTATTGTGTGTTATTAAATCTGGCTGTGGAACTAGCCAATGTGTATCCTGAGCCATTTACCTCACCGCACGTCCCTGGTAGGTAGGTATGTATGAATGCATGTATGTATGTATGTATGTATGTATGTATGTATGTATGTATGTTCTTCATAGACTCCTACATGGCTTGATGGTTCTGGACCAAACTTGGTACACAACCCCTTCATAATCCAACTTAAAATTCTAGTTTCAAGTAAAAAAATCCACCCATTGCGGGGCCAGGGCCCATATCACAAAAATACATATAGAAAATGCATTGGTCGGTTTGTGTGTCTGTGTGGTTAGCTAGTCCTGACCAGTCTGGTGGAGTCTGTGAAGTCATGCTGTGATGTCATAATGGTAACAACTGCCTACATCAGGACTTTGTTGCAGCTGCTGCTGCCCTTTCTCATACTCCTCCAGAGCCCTAAGAACACACAGCTCACAAGCAGGCGATATCACCGGAAAAGCTACTCATATAAGGTTAGTGATTGGACAAAGACTTAGTGCAATGCGGAGGCAGCAGACTTGAAGTGTGATTAAGGAGAGTCAAAGGAAGATAGTAATTACTGACAATTACACAAACCCTTCATTATTCAACTTCAAATACTGGCAGGGTTTCCACACAAAAAAAAACCCCACCCTTTTTGGGGAAAGGACCATATCTATCTATCTATATTATATATATATATATATATATATATATAAAACCTTTTTCAAGACAGGCTGTACATCAAATTTAAGAAGTTCAACAGTCACTTGGGTGTATAATACATCTGTGGCTCACTTAGCGACCATCTTTGAAATCACATCTTCCTCACATAGAGCAGAGTAATGAACATTCAAAATAGATTACACTGATCATCTCCATGTTTAAGACCAGATGCAGCCACCAATGCTTCAATATCATAAACATAAGCTTTGCTCAAACAGCTTCAGTCTGCTTGTGGCTGCACACAATGTGTGCTCTATGTGAGGAAGATGTGATTTCAAAGATGGTTGCTAAGTGAAATTATTTAAAGCGAGAGTGCACCCTCCACCGAGTGGAATTTGCGATATCCAAGTGGACCGGACCACGGCCTATTGGGAGCACCCGTCAAAGTGATCTAGCATGAGATGAGAGTGCGGGACATTGTGTGGGTATATCTATCTATAGTATATACATATTTATGTATGTATGTAGGTACAAACTTCCCAAAGTGGTAATAATATAGGATACCAGAAGACAAAGTAGGAAGTTGGGGTTGGTCGGACCTTGCAGCAGATAGCGCCAACCAAAATTGTGATCCAGAGAGCCTGTTCTGGGCCTTTCACTGGATTTAGAAGAAGAATTTTATGGCTTAAATACTCTAATCTTGTCACTTTGGTCCAACTCAACTCTTGACGCTTCATCCATTGTTGCCACCCCCCACCCGGTTGAATCAAATTTCTCATTCACCTACAATGCACTTGAGTACGCTTCTCCATCCTACATCTCCACCTTCTCCACACACCTCCATCTCTCCACTACTTTAACAACCAGTTATTCTTATTCCTCTTGATTCCACTCCAGTGTTTAGGATTTCTCTCCCGCTGTTATGGTATGTCATTATACTCTCAGACTTTCCCCTAGTTTCTCAACTTTTAAAGCTAACTTATTCAATTAAGGCCATCATACCTCATCTTAACTCTCCAGGATCCAAATCTTATCCCCTTTTTCTCCACATCCACCAATTATTACGTAGAATGTAAGCTCTAGTAAGCAGGTCCTTCTCTTTCTCTTTTCTCTAAGTAATTATATAATTTCTGAGTTGTAAGTATATAATGGTTTTTATATCAATTTGTGTTTCTGTCTGAAATCTTGATGAATGTTCTATGCCTATGTATGGTATTGCAGAACCCTTATGTTGTCTTATAGAAAAAAGTATTAAAGACGACAGAAGAAGATAGAAGAAAGTGACAGAAGAAGACAGCGGCAGAAGAAGACAACGATGACAGAACAAGAAAGAAGAAGCAGGAAAAAGAGACAAAAAAAAAAGAAAGAAAAGAAGCAGAAAAAAAGCATGAAGAAAAATGAAAGAAAAATGAAAGAAGAAAGAAAGAAAAAAGAAAGAAGCAGAAAGATAAAGGCAAGTAGAAAGAAAATAATGTTTCTATGCCTATGTATGGTATTGCAGAACCCTTATGTTGTCTTATAGATAAAAGTATTAAAGACGACAGAAGAAGATAGAAGAAAGCGACAGAAGAAGACAACGATGACAGAACAAGAAAGAAGCAAGAAAAAAAGACAAAAAAAGAAAGAAAGAAAGAAAGAAAAGAAAGAAGCCGAAAAAAAGCATGAAGAAAAAGAAAGAAAAATAAAAGAAAGAAAAAAGAACCCTTATGTTGTCTTAAAGATAAAAGTATTAAAGACGACAGAAGATAGAAGAAAGCGACAGAAGACAACGACAGAAGAAGACAACGATGACAGACAGAACAAGAAAGAAGAAGCAACAAAAAGAGAGACAAAAAAGAACGAAAGAAAGAAAGCAGAAAAAAGCATGAAAAAAAGAAAGAAAAATGAAAAGAAAGAAAAATGAAAGAAGAAAAAAGAAAGAAGCAGAAAGATAAAGGTAAGAAGAAAGAAAATAGTGTTTCTATGCCTATGTATGGTATTGCAGAACCCTTATGTTGTCTTATAGATAAAAGTATTAAAGACGACAGAAGAAGATAGAAGAAAGTGACAGAAGAAGACAGCGGCAGAAGAAGACAACGAAGACAGAACAAGAAAGAAGAAGCAGGAAAAAGAGAGACAAAAAAAAAAAGAAAGAAAAGAAGCAGAAAAAAAGCATGAAGAAAAATGAAAGAAAAATGAAAGAAGAAAGAAAGAAAAAAGAAAGAAGCAGAAAGATAAAGGCAAGAAGAAAGAAAATAATGTTTCTATGGCTATGTATGGTATTGCAGAACCCTTATGTTGTCTTATAGATAAAAGTATTAAAGACGACAGAAGAAGATAGAGGAAAGCGACAGAAGACGACAACGACAGAAGAAGACAACGATGGTAAACAGAACAAGAAAGAAGAAGCAAGAAAAAGAGAGACAAAAAAGAAAGAAAGAAAGAAAGAAAGAAAGGAAAGAAGCAGAAAAAAGCATGAAGAAAAAGAAAGAAAAATGAAAGAAGAAAGAAAAATGAAAGAAGAAAGAAAAAAGAAAGCAGCAGAAACATAAAGGTAAGAAGAAAGAAAATAATGTTTCTATGGCTATGTATGGTATTGCAGAACCCTTATGTTGTCTTATAGATAAAAGTATTAAAGACGACAGAAGAAGATAGAAGAAAGCGTCAGAAGAAAACAACGACAGAAGACAACGATGACAGACAGAACAAGAAATAAAAAGAAAGAAAAAGAGAGACAAAAAGAAAGAAAGAAAGAAAGGAAATAAAAGAAAGAAACAGAAAAAAAGCATGAAGAAAGAAAGAAAAATGAAAGAAAGAAAAAAGAAAGAAGCAGAAAGATAAAGGTAAGAAGACAGAAAATAATGTTTCTATGGCTATGTATGGTATTGCAGAAGCCTTATGTTGTCTTATAGATAAAAGTATTAAAGGCGACAGAAGAAAACAGAAGAAAGCGGCAGAAGAAGACGACAGAAGACAATGATGACAGACAGAACAAGCAAGAAAAAGAGAGATAAAAAAGAAAGAAAGAAGCAGAAAAAAGCATGAAGAAAAAGAAAGAAAAATGAAAGAAAGAAAATGAAAGAAGAAAGAAAAAAGCAGAAAGATAAAGGTAAGAAGAGAGAAAATAATGTTTCTATGCCTATGTATGGTATTGCAGACCCCTTATGTTGTCTTATTTATAAAAGTATTAAAGATGATAGAAGAAGATAGAAGAAAGCGACAGAAGACAACGACAGAAGAAGACAATGATGACAGACAGAACAAGAAAGAAGAAGCAAGAAAAAGAGAGACAAAAAAGAAAGAAAGAAAAGAAGCAGAAAAAAAGCATGAAGAAAAAGAAAGAAACATTAAAGAAGAAAGAAAAATGAAAGAAGAAAGAAAAAAAGAAAGAAGCAGAAAGATAAAGGTAAGAAGAAAGAAAATAATGTTTCTATGCCTATGTATGGTATTGCAGAACCCTTATGTTGTCTTATAGATAAAAGTATTAAAGACGACAGAAGAAGATAGGAGAAAGCGACAGAAGAAGACAACGACAGAAGACAACGATGACAGAACAAGAAAGAAGCAAGAAAAAGAGAGAAAAAAAGAAAGAAAGAAAAGAAAGAAGCCGAAAAAAGCATGAAGAAAAATAAAGAAAAATGAAAGAAAGAAAAAAGAAAGTATTAAAGACGACAGAAGATAGAAGAAAGCGACAGAAGACAATGACAGAAGAAGACAACGATGACAGACAGAACAAGAAAGAAGAAGCAAGATAAAGAGAAAAAAAGAAAGGAAAGAAAGAAAGAAGCAGAAAAAGCATGAAGAAAAAGAAAGAAAAATTAAAGAAGAAAAAAGAAAAAAAAAAAGAAGAAAGATAAAGGTAAGAAGAAAATAATGTTTCTATGCCTATGTATGGTATTGCAGAACCTTTATGTTGTCTTATAGATAAAAGTATTGAAGACGACAGAAGAAGATAGAGGAAAGCGACAGAAGACGACAACGACAGAAGAAGACAACGATGACAGACAGAACAAGAAAGAAGAAGCAAGAAAAAGAGAGACAAAAAAGAACGAAAGAAAGCAGAAAAAAGCATGAAGAAAAAGAAAGAAAAATGAAAAGAAAAATGAAAGAAGAAAAAAGAAAGAAGCAGAAAGATAAAGGTAAGAAGAAAGAAAATAATGTTTCTATGCCTATGTATGGTATTGCAGAAACTTTATGTTGTCTTATAGATAAAAGTATTAAAGACGACAGAAGAAGATAGAAGAAAGCGACAGAAGAAGACAACGGCAGAAGACAACGATGACAGGACAAGAAAGAAGCAAGAAAAAGAGACAAAAAAAGAAAGAAAGAAAAGAAAGAAGCCGAAAAAAAGCATGAAGAAAAAGAAAGAAAAATGAAAGAAAGAAAGAAAGTATTAAAGACGACAGAAGATAGAAGAAAGCGACAGAAGACAACGACAGAAGAAGACAACGATGACAGACAGAACAAGAAAGAAGAAGCAAGAAAAAGAGACAAAAAAGAAAGAAAGAAAGGAAAGAAGCAGAAAAAAGCATGAAGAAAAAGAAAGAAAAATGAAATGAAAGAAGAAAGAAAAATGAAAGAAGAAAGAAAAAAGAAAGAAGCAGAAAGATAAAGGTAAGAAGAAAATAATGTTTCTATGCCTATGTATGGTATTGCAGAACCCTTATGTTGTCTTATAGATTAAAGTATTAAAGACGACAGAAGATAGAAGAAAGCGTCAGAAGAACACAACGATGACAGACAGAACAAGAAATAAAAAGAAAGAAAAAGAGAGACAAAAAGAAAGAAAGAAAGAAAAAGAAAATAAAAGAAAGAAGCAGAAAAAAAGCATGAAGAAAAAGAAAGAAAAATGAAAGAAGAAAGAAAAATGAAAGAAGAAAGAAAGAAAAAAGAAAGAAGCAGAAAGATAAAGGTAAGGAGAAAGAAAATAATGTTTCTATGCCTATGTATGGTATTGCAGAACCCTTATGTTGTCTTATAGATAAAAGTATTAAAGACGACAGAAGAAGATACTGTAGAAGAAAGCGTCAGAAGAAGACAACGATGACAGACAGAACAAGAAAGAAAAAGAAAGAAAAAGAGAGACAAAAAGAAAGAAAGAAAAAGAAAATAAAAGAAAGAATCAGAAAAAAAGCATGAAGAAAAATGAAAGAAAAATGAAAGAAGAAAGAAAGAAGAAAGAAGCAGAAAGATAAAGGTAAGAAGAAAATAATGTTTCTATGCCTATTGTGACAAGAACACTGGGATAGTGTTTGAGGGCAGGTATATTTGTCCCAGGTTCTTGTCTTACATGTTTTAGAAAATGTTAACTTCTAGGAAAAATGCTTTTTGTTTTGTCTGAACCTTTTCAGTTTGCTGTAAAAGCTGGGTAAAGGCTCTGAGAGAGAGATAAGGCGAGTTCTAGACATTGGGCCCAGTTCGGGTCTTTGGCCTCACAGAGGGCTAATCAGGGTTTCAGCTGTGTAAGAGTGATATAGTGCTTCTAACCTGATTAGTATGGGCAGACTGCCTGGGAAGGCTGCAGGATCTGTGTGTGAGAGACACGCTTTCTGATGCAAGTAAGCTATACAGTATGTACTGAAGAACTCTGTGTTTTGTTTAGTGACAGTTAGGAACATCTTATGTTTAGTTAGTGCCGGACAGGCAAGGTATTTTTTATTTTGGGGTTTGTTTTATTTTCTGTTTCAATAAAACTGGCCGGGGTCAGTTGTACCAGAAACTGGACTTGTGTTGTTCCTCAGCTGCTGCGTGCTGCCATATTCCCCAGGAAAAGGCACCTTGCAACCCTACAGTGTTACAACTTGGTGGAGAATGCGAGCAGGCCGTTCTGCGCATAAGTGAAAGCAGCAGCTTTGTGAGGCCTGCAGAAAACGGTGGTTTATGCAGATACAGCCCAGTGTGAAGTTACTGAGACTCACCCCTGAGGGTTTGATATATGTCCTGGGTGAAAGCAGCTGCAAAGCCGCCTGAAAAATCTGTTGACATGGAGGATCTGCTTAAAGCCTTGCTGCAAGCTACAGCGGCTCAGCAGGAGGCCAACCGACAGCAGCAGGTGGCAATGGAGGAAAATTGGAGACTACAGCAGGAGGCCAACAGACAGCAGCAGGTGGCAATGGAGGAAAATAAGAGACAACAGCAGGCAGTTGTTGATGAACTTTACAGGCAACAGCATCAGGATAGAGAGGCCTTAGCAGAAGTGGTGCAGAGACTTGCAGCTCGGGTTGGAGATGTGGCCGTCAGTGCTCCAACCAGCTCTAGTTCTATACGAGCCAGTCACTTCCTGCAGAAAATGACAGAGGCTGATGATGTGGAGGCCTATCTGACCACGTTTGAAAGGACTGCCGAGCGTGAGAACTGGCCGAAAGCACAGTGGGCCAGTCTGCTGGCACCTTTCCTGTCAGGTGAGCCCCAAAAAGCTTACTTTGATTTAAGCCCTGCTGAGGCTCGGGACTATGATAAACTAAAGACTGAGATCCTGACCCGCCTGGGAGTCACGCTGTCAGTACGAGCACAACGGGTGCACCGTTGGCTGTACGCCATGGAGAAGCCTCCGCGCTCCCAGATGCACGACCTTATTCAGCTAACAAAAAAATGGCTACAGCCAGAGACATTAACTGGTCCCCAGATGGTGGAAAGAGTCGTCATGGACCGCTACTTGAGATCTTTGCCCATGGTCCTGCGCAAGTGGGTGAGCCATGGAAACCCGGGTACTGCTGACCAATTAGTGGACATGGTAGAGAGGTATTTGGCAGCAGAGGAACTACTGATGACCACCCAGCAACCCATAGATCCTCGACAGCGCCCTTCAGTAAAGACTGCTAAGACTGTTCCGTGGGAAAACGTTGCTGGGCGGTTAAGAGAACGCAAGGCTGGAGAGACTGTAAACACTGGCCCTGGAAACAGGCCAATGGGGCTAGAACGGTCTATGCTGCCCAAATGGGTTGATAATCGTGTGGTTAAATGTTTTAGGTGTGGTATGCCAGGTCATGTTATTGCCAATTGCCCAGTCACGCAAGAACCCATGCAATGTGATGCTGCCTTTGAATGTCGCAGAATGTCTTTCTTTGCTAGGTTAGCCTGTACTGTGGTACCTTCACCTGAGCTGGAAAAACAAATGTGTGATGTGTTCTTAGAAGGTAACCGGGTAGAGGCCTTGCTAGATTCAGGAAGTTTAGTTACCCTCGTGAAAGCTGGGTTAGTGAACCCCTTAAAGGTCCAGAAAATACCTATTGGGGTAACTTGCATACATGGGGATACCCAACATTATGCCACTGCTGAGGTGAATATAGAAACTTGTTGTGGGTCAGCAATGGTTAAAGTGGGACTGGTCCCTACCTTGGTGCATGAGGCCATAATAGGGAGGGATTTTCCTCATTTTTGGAAACTGTGGGAATCACGGTTATCAACAGATGTGAGAAGTAAAAAGCCAGTTGATAATGCCGGTGATTTTATGGATGTACGTGGGTCTTCGGAACTTTCTGGCCCTTTGCCTTTTGCTAGTTTGGCTGGGGAAGTGACAGATGGGGAGTCCAGTGAGGACCCTCTTGCCGGGAACAGAGACATAGTAGTTAGAACTGAAAGCGTGCCTGACCTGGAGGTAAAGAAGGATCTGTTTGCGTCTGAACAGTTAAAGGATCCTACCTTAATAAAGGCTAGAGAGAATGTTAAGATTGTTAATGGGGAACCTGTGGTACCAGGTGACAGGGTTACGTATCCCCACATGGCCATCTGTAATAAGCTCTTGTACCCCATTGTCAAAAGGGGTGAGGATGTGGTGGAACAGCTGGTAGTTCCCCAGCCTTATCGGAGAACGGTACTAGATTTAGCTCATAGTCACGTTACCGCAGGACATTTAGGGGCAGAAAAAACCACTGAAAGAGTTTTACAAAGGTTCTTTTGGCCAGGGGTTTATAAAGAAGTGTCTGAATATTGTTCTTCCTGTCCTGAATGCCAGTATCATGCCCCTAGACCCCATTTCAGGAGCCCACTAGTTCCCATGCCTATTATAGAGGTCCCGTTTGACAGAATAGCCATGGATCTCGTGGGGCCCTTGTTAAAGTCTACGGGGCCATCAGTATATCCTGGTAATTATGGACTATGCCACTCGATATCCTGAGGCTGTCCCTTTACGCACTATCACAACCAAGGCGATAGCTAGGGAGCTGGTGCAGGTATTTAGTAGAGTGGGAATACCAAAAGAAATTTTGACTGACCAAGGTACTCCATTTATGTCAAGGATCATGAAAGAATTGTGCAAGTTATTTAAGGTCACTCACCTCAGGACGTCCATCTACCATCCCCAAACTGACGGGTTGGTGGAAAGGTTTAATAAAACATTAAAAAGTATGTTAAAAAAGGTTGTTGAGAGAGATGGGAAAAACTGGGATTGTTTGTTGCCCTACTTGTTAATGGCCATCAGAGAAGTTCCTCAGTCCTCTACGGGGTTTTCTCCATTTGATTTGTTGTATGGTAGACACCCCAGAGGGCTGTTGGATGTTGCCAAAGAGACGTGGGAAGGACAGCCCACTCCTTATAGAAGCGTTATTGAGCATGTAACACAAATGCAGGATAGGATTGCAGCCGTGGTACCTGTTGTCAGAGAGCACATGGAACAGGCCCAAAGTGCTCAACAGAGGGTCTATAACCGGAGTGCCAAGATACGGGAATTTGCTCCTGGAGATAGAGTTCTTGTTTTGGTACCCACTGTGGAAAGCAAATTCCTAGCTAAATGGCAGGGTCCATTTGAGATTAGGGAAAAAGTGAATGAGGTTAATTACAAAGTATACCAGCCGGGAAAGAGAAAACCCGAACAGATCTACCATGTTAACTTAATCAAACCCTGGAAAGATAGGTTGTCTCTGTCAGCGGAGCCTTGCCCTTCGGTGTCTTCACCCCGGTTGCTTCCCGCAGTGAAGGTGTCAGAGACATTATCAGCTGATCAGAACAATCAGGTTAAAGAATTTCTCATCCAAAATAGGGAGGTATTTTCAGAGCTGCCTGGCCGAACGACCATAATAAAACATGACATTGTCACAGAACCAGGGGTCAGGGTTCATTTAAAGCCATATAGGATTCCTGAAGCTCAGCGAGAAGCTATTTCTAAGGAAGTTAAAACCATGTTAGAACTTGGAGTCATAGAGGAGTCTAACAGTGAGTGGTCCAGTCCCATAGTGCTCATCCCGAAGCCCGACGGTAGCATACGCTTCTGTAATGACTTTCGTAAGTTAAATGAGGTGTCCAAGTTTGACGCATACCCCATGCCCCGTGTGGATGAGCTTGTAGAAAGGCTGGGAACAGCCAGGTTTCTCACCACATTGGACCTGACCAAAGGTTACTGGCAAATACCTTTATCTGATAGCGCCAAAGAAAAAACAGCCTTTTCGGTTCCGGAGGGGCTGTACCAGTATAAGATGTTACCCTTTGGGTTGCATGGGGCTCCAGCAACCTTTCAACGGGCGATGGATAAAATTTTGAGGCCCCATAGAAAATATGCAGCTGCCTATTTGGATGATGTGGTAATTCACAGTACAGACTGGGGGTCACATTTGGTTAAAGTACAAGCAGTACTGGACTCAATCAGAGAGGCAGGGTTAACTGCTAACCCAAAGAAGTGCTGCCTCGCAATGGAGGAGGTCAAATACTTGGGCTTCACCATAGGCAGAGGTCTGATTAGGCCCCAATTGAATAAAGTTGATGCTATTCAAAACTGGCCTCGTCCAGTGAATAAAAAACAGGTAAGGGCTTTTTTGGGAATTACTGGGTACTATAGACGGTTTATTCCTAATTTTGCGACCACAGCGGTGCCATTGTCAGACCTTACCAAAGGGAAGCAGTCAAATGTGGTGAAATGGAACCCTGATGCAGAAAAGGCGTTCCAAGCGTTAAAAGTGGCTTTGTGTTCACAACCGGTGTTGATAACACCAGATTTTTCAAAAGAATTTGTGGTACAGACAGATGCCTCAGAGGTAGGGATAGGTGCTGTGCTGTCCCAAACCAGAGATGGGGACGAACACCCTATCATTTATTTGAGTAGGAAACTCAATGAGCATGAAAAAAGGTATGCCATTGTGGAAAAGGAGGCTTTGGCCATTAAGTGGGCACTAGATACCTTGAGATATTACCTCTTGGGTAGACAATTCAGACTAGTGACAGACCATGCCCCTTTAAAATGGATGTATGTAAATAGAGGCAAGAATGCTCGTGTAACTAGATGGTTTCTAGCGTTGCAGGACTTTAAGTTTACTGTCGAACATAGACCGGGAACACAATTGGCCAACGCAGATGCATTGTCTCGCATCTTCTGTTTGGGGGCTACAAGTGTTCCGGCCCCTAGGTCGAAACAGGGGAGGGGGATATGTGACAACACTGGGATAGTGTTTGAGGGCAGGTATATTTGTCCCAGGTTCTTGTCTTACATGTTTTAGAAAATGTTAACTTCTAGGAAAAATGCTTTTTGTTTTGTCTGAACCTTTTCAGTTTGCTGTAAAAGCTGGGTAAAGGCTCTGAGAGAGAGATAAGGCGAGTTCTAGACATTGGGCCCAGTTCGGGTCTTTGGCCTCACAGAGGGCTAATCAGGGTTTCAGCTGTGTAAGAGTGATATAGTGCTTCTAACCTGATTAGTATGGGCAGACTGCCTGGGAAGGCTGCAGGATCTGTGTGTGAGAGACACGCTTTCTGATGCAAGTAAGCTATACAGTATGTACTGAAGAACTCTGTGTTTTGTTTAGTGACAGTTAGGAACATCTTATGTTTAGTTAGTGCCGGACAGGCAAGGTATTTTTTATTTTGGGGTTTGTTTTATTTTCTGTTTCAATAAAACTGGCCGGGGTCAGTTGTACCAGAAACTGGACTTGTGTTGTTCCTCAGCTGCTGCGTGCTGCCATATTCCCCAGGAAAAGGCACCTTGCACCCCTACAGTGTTACACTATGTATGGTATTGCAGAACCCTTATGTTGTCTTATTTATAAAAGTAGAAAGAAAGGAGAAAAAGGGGGTCGCACAGACCTATATATGTACTAGTCAATAATTATCAGTAAGTCACATATAGGTCTTTTCCCATATGTTTAAATCTTGTTGTTTATCTATCAATTAAATTCTATGGGAGGTGCTCCTGGGAATAAGTTATACACATGTAGAAACCAGAAGAAGAAAGTATTCCCTATTATGGGCACACTCAGACTTTGTGACACTACTGTATACTTTAAGTCAAATATCGAAATGATATTTGACCACTAATGTTAAAATATAACTTTTATTTATTATCTTAAAACATCTGCGAAAATATTGTGCATGTGAAAACAAGTGCAAAAATAATAACCAAAATGTGAAATAAAGCTAAAAATTCAGTCACTGCTGCCTTTTCATTCTTCACTCTCTCAAGTGTTTTGAATGTATCTATTTTTATTGCAAAAAATCTTTCCTTTACTATCCTGTTAGAAACAATAGTATCCTTTATAAGTACCTCTGTGAGAACTGTGAAGGATTAGATTGTCATTCTTAACAGACAATCTCTCATTCTTGGTAGTGTGCGCACCACTCTTTCCAAGTATTATAATCAGGCACTGTTATCTCCTATATAGTACCTATAATAGGTCCTTCATTGTCCTGACTATCTATCTCACAGAATTATCCTTTGTAGCCTCCTATAAATCGATTTCTGATTCTTGATGATTAAGCTCATGCGAAACGGTCGTTAGGAGACAGTTCACACGGCAGTGTGTCTGTCAATTAGTATTTTAAATGTTCAGTCACTGCATATAGAACTATCCTTTGTTTAAATAATTTTACCATATATATTCTTGTTTGTGACACAATCCTGCAGCGTATTGCACAGCCGCAGCCGCAGCCTTAGCCGTAGCGGGACACACACCCGGCGGCCTCGCACTGATGGATACCGTTAGCAGTGCGGGTGGCCTGTGAGACGGGGAGCTGAGGCCAGCGGCCGCAGTGGGATATACACCCAGCGGCCCCTGCAGTGTCGGATACCGCCATTGGTGTGTGTACCCTGGGCAACGGGAAGCGGCGGTTAGCGGCTGCACGCTGCTATAGTTTGCGGCTTTAACAAGCTGTGTTCTCAGCGGTCCCGCATTACACTGTGCACATGCTGGGAACTGGGAGCCGCGACAGATGGGTGCATGTTGAAATGCACTGCATCTTTATATCAAGACATACCTATCCACCTTCATAATATTATTTAAAAGTATCTATAATGGATAATGTCTAATGTTTCACAAACAGGTAGCCTCCACATCTCGGTACTGTGTAACATATCCGTGTATAGTAGGAACTTTGCTTGAATTTTAAATACCAGTAATTGTATGGGACATAGCGATATTACCCTGATAAGGAATGGTATATGGACTCCTGACCATATGTGTGGAATTATAAACACAAGCCACGACCAGCAGGTATAAGCTGGGGTACGTAAGAGGAGGATAACATATCAGCTCTGTCTCAAACATCTTATGATATAATGCTTTAATAAAATACCATCGCCACGACCAGCAGGTATAAGCTGGGGTACATAAGAGAAGGATAATATATTATCTCAAGGTACCACTGTGGACATACATCCTAAGAACATAATGGTCATATTCTTATAAATAATATCTAGACAGAGTATGGATGTAGAATCATAAGCCATAAACAGGGGGCACAAGTCGTCTATCAGCATAGTGCTTGTTATAGAAGATAAACTGGCAATATTCCTGAATAATTGACAGGGAACATAACTGTCCTTGGATGCATGTGACATGAATTAAGATCATTAATACAGGCATGTAAAAACAGCACGGTCAGATTATCAAATTAATTCAGTAGTGTCATACGTTACGACTCATCAGTCTCACCATAACAGGCATCATATTTTCATCTGTAACATAATCTCATGATCAGATGATCTCAAGCAAAGTCTAATACAGTAGAAGATAACATATCAAGAATCAGAAATCGATTTATAGGAGGCTACAAAGGATAATTCTGTGAGATAGATAGTCAGGACAATGAAGGACCTATTATAGGTACTATATAGGATATAACAGTGCCTGATTATAATACTTGGAAAGAGTGGTGCGCACACTACCAAGAATGAGAGATTGTCTGTTAAGAATGACAATCTAATCCTTCACAGTTCTCACAGAGGTACTTATAAAGGATACTATTGTTTCTAACAGGATAGTAAAGGAAAGATTTTTTGCAATAAAAATAGATACATCCAGAACACTTGAGAGAGTGAAGAATGAAAAGGCAGCAGTTACTGAATTTTTAGCTTTATTTCACATTTTGTTTATTATTTTTGCACTTGTTTTCACACGCACAATATTTTCGCAGATGTTTTAAGATAATAAATAAAAGTTATATTTTAACATTAGTGGTCAAATATCATTTCGATATTTGACTTAAAGTATACAGTAGTGTCACAAAGTCCGAGTGTGCCCATAATAGGGAACACTTTCTTCTTCTGGTTTCAACTTATTTATAAAAGTATTAAAGACGGCAGAAGAAGATAGAGGAAAGCGACAGAAGACGACAACGACAGAAGAAGACAACGATGATAGACAGAACAAGAAAGAAGAAGCAAGAAAAAGAGAGACAAAAAGAAAGAAAGAAAGGAAAGAAGCAGAAAAAAAGCATGAAGAAAAAGAAAAATGAAAAGAAAAATGAAAGAAGAAAGAAAAATGAAAGAAGAAAGAAAGAAAAAAGAAAGAAGCAGAAAGATAAAGGTAAGAAGAAAATAATGTTTCTATGCCTATGTATGGTATTGCAGAACCCCTATGTTGTCTTATAGATAAAAGTATTAAAGACGACAGAAGATAGAAGAAAGCGTCAGAAGAAGACAACGATGACAGACAGAACAAGAAAGAAAAAGAAAGAAAAAGAGAGACAAAAAGAAAGAAAGAAAGAAAAAGAAAATAAAAGAAAGAAACAGAAAAAAAGCATGAAGAAAAATGAAAGAAAAATAAAAGAAAAATGAAAGAAGAAAGAAAGAAAAAAGAAAGAAGCAGAAAGATAAAGGTAAGAAGAAAGAAAATAATGTTTCTATGGCTATGTATGGTATTGCAGAAGCTTTATGTTGTCTTATAGATAAAGGTATTAAAGACGACAGAAGAAGACAGGAGAAAGCGGCAGAAGAAGACGACAGAAGACAATGATGACAGACAGAACAAGAAAGAAGAAGCAAGAAAAAGAGAGACAAAAAAGAAAGAAAGAAAGAAAGAAAGAAGCTGAAAAAAGCATGAAGAAAAAGAAAGAAAAATGAAAGAAGAAAGAAAAAAGAAAGAAGCAGAAAGATAAAGGTAAGAAGAGAGAAAATAATGTTTCTATGCCTATGTATGGTATTGCAGAACCCTTATGTTGTCTTATTTATAAAAGTATTAAAGATGACAGAAGAAGATAGAAGAAAGCGGCAGAAGAAGATGACAGAAGACAATGATGACAGACAGAACACGAAAGAAGCAAGAAAAAGAGACAAAAAAGAAAGAAAGAAAGAAAGAAAGGAAAGAAGCAGAAAAAAAAAGCATGAAGAAAAAGAAAGAAAAATGAAAGAAGAAAGAAAAATGAAAGAAGAAAGAAAGAAGCAGAAAGATAAAGGTAAGAAGAAAATAATGTTTCTATGCCTATGTATGGTATTGCAGAACCCTTATGTTGTCTTATAGATAAAAGTATTAAAGACGACAGAAGAAGATAGAAGAAAGCGACAGAAGAAGACAACGACAGAAGACAACGATGACAGAAGAAAGAAGCAAGAAAAATAGACAAAAAAAGAAAGAAAGAAGCCAAAAAAAGCATGAAGAAAAAGAAAGAAAAATGAAAGAAAGAAAGAAAGAAAAATGAAAGAAAGAAAAAGGAAAGTATTAAAGACGACAGAAGATAGAAGAAAGCGACAGAAGACAACGACAGAAGAAGACAACGATGACAGACAGAACAAGAAAGAAAAAGAGAGACAAAAAGAAAGAAAGAAAGAAAGAAAGAAAGAAAGAAAGAAAGAAAGAAAAAGAAAATAAAAGAAAGAAACAGAGAAAAAGCATGAAGAAAAATGAAAGAAAAAAGAAAGAAGCAGAAAGATAAAGGTAAGAAGAAAGAAAATAATGTTTCTATGCCTATGTATGGTATTGCAGAACACTTATGTTGTCTTATAGATAAAAGTATTAAAGACGACAGAAGAAGATAGAAGAAAGCGACAGAAGAAAACGATGAAAGAAGCAAGAAAAAGAGACAAAAAAAAGAAAGAAAGAAACCGAAAAAAAGCATGAAGAAAAAGAAAGAAAAATGAAAGAAAGAAAGAAAGAAAGAAAAATGAAAAAAAGAGAAAAGAAAGTATTAAAGACGACAGAAGATAGACGAAAGCGACAGAAGAAGACAATGATGACAGACAGAACAAGAAAGAAGCAAGATAAAGAGAAAAAAAGAAAGAAAGAAAGAAGCAGAAAAAAGCATGAAGAAAAAGAAAGAAAAATGAAAGAAGAAAGAAAAATGAAAGAAGAAAAAAGAAAGAAGCAGAAAGATAAAGGTAAGAAAAAAGAAAATAATGTTTCTATGCCTATGTATGGTATTGCAGAACCCTTATGTTGTCTTATAGATAAAAGTATTAAAGACGACAGAAGAAGATAGAGGAAAGCGACAGAAGACGACAACGACAGAAGAAGACAACGATGATAGACAGAACAAGAAAGAAGAAGCAAGAAAAAGAGAGACAAAAAAGAAAGAAAGAAAGAAAGAAAGAAAGCAGAAAAAAAGCATGAAGAAAAAGAAAGAAAAATGAAAAGAAAGAAAAAAGAAAGAAAGAAAAAAGAAAGAAGCAGAAAGATAAAGGTAAGAATAAAGAAAATAATGTTTCTATGCCTATGTATGGTATTGCAGAACCCTTATGTTGTCTTATAGATAAAAGTATTAAAGACGACAGAAGAAGATAGAAGAAAGCGTCAGAAGAAGACAACGATGATAGACAGAACAAGAAAGAAAAAGAGAGCCAAAAAGAAAGAAAGAAAAATAAAAGAAACAGAAAAAAAGCATGAAGAAAAATGAAAGAAGAAAGAAAAAAGAAAGAAGCAGAAAGATAAAGGTAAGAAGAAAGAAAATAATGTTTCTATGCCTATGTATGGTATTGCAGAACCTTTATGTTGTCTTATAGATAAAAGTATTAAAGACGACAGAAGAAGATAGAAGAAAGCGACAGAAGAAGACAACGGCAGAAGACAACGATGACAGAACAAGAAAGAAGCAAGAAAGAGAGACAAAAAAAGAAAGAAAGAAAAGAAAGAAGCCGAAAAATAGCATGAAGAAAAAGAAAGAAAATGAAAGAAAGAAAGAAAGAAAGAAAGAAAGAAAGAAAGAAAGATGAAAGAAAGTATTAAAGACGACAGAAGATAGAAGAAAGCGACAGAAGACAACGACAGAAGAAGACAACGATGACAGACAGAACAAGAAAGAAGAAGCAAGATAAAGAGAAAAAAAGAAAGAAAGAAAGAAGCAGAAAAAAGCATGAAGAAAAAGAAAGAAAAATGAAAGAAGAAAGAAAGAAAAATGAAAGAAGAAAAAAGAAAGAAGCAGAAAGATAAAGGTAAGAAGAAAGAAAATAATGTTTCTATGCCTATATATGGTATTGCAGAACCCTTATGTTGTCTTATAGATAAAAGTATTAAAGACGACAGAAGAAGATAGAGGAAAGCGACAGAAGAAGACAACGATGATAGACAGAACAAGAAAGAAGAAGCAAGAAAAAGAAAGAGACAAAAAAGAAAGAAAGAAAGGAAAGAAAGAAAAAAAGCATGAAGAAAAAGAAAGAAAAATGAAAAAAGAAAGAAAAAAGAAAGAAGCAGAAAGATAAAGGTAAGAAGAAAATAATGTTTCTATGCCTATGTATGGTATTGCAGAACCCTTATGTTGTCTTATAGATAAAAGTATTAAAGACGACAGAAGAAGATAGAAGAAAGTGACAGAAGAAGACAGCGGCAGAAGAAGACAACGATGACAGACAGAACAAGAAATAAAAAGAAAGAAAAAGAGAGACAAAAAGAAAGAAAGAAAAAGAAAATAAAAGAAAGAATCAGAAAAAAAGCATGAAGAAAAATGAAAGAAAAATGAAAGAAGAAAGAAAGAAAAAAGAAAGAAGCAGAAAGATAAAGGTAAGAAGTAAGAAAATAATGTTTCTATGGCTATGTATGGTATTGCAGAAGCCTTATGTTGTCTTATAGATAAAAGTATTAAAGACGACAGAAGAAGACAGAAGAAAGCGGCAGAAGAAGACGACAGAAGACAATGATGACAGACAGAACAAGAAAGAAGAAGCAAGAAAAAGAGAGACAAAAAAGAAAGAAAGAAAGAAAGCAGAAAAAAGCATGAAGAAAAAGAAAGAAAAATGAAAGAAAGAAAATGAAAGAAGAAAGAAAAAAGAAAGAAGCAGAAAGATAAAGGTAAGAAGAGAGAAAATAATGTTTCTATGCCTATGTATGGTATTGCAGAACCCTTATGTTGTCTTATTTATAAAAGTATTAAAGATGACAGAAGAAGATAGAAGAAAGCGACAGAAGACAATGACAGAAGAAGACAATGATGACAGACAAAACACGAAAGAAGAAGCAAGAAAAAGAGACAAAAAAGAAAGAAAGAAAGGAATGAAGCAGAAAAAAAGCATGAAGAAAAAGAAAGAAAAAATAAGATTTTACTCACCGGTAAATTTATTTCTCGTAGTCCGTAGTGGATGCTGGGAACTCCGTAAGGACCATGGGGAATAGACGGGCTCCGCAGGAGACTGGGCACTCTAAAAGAAAGATTAGGTACTATCTGGTGTGCACTGGCTCCTCCCACTATGAACCTCCTCCAGACCTCAGTTAGGATACTGTGCCCGGAAGAGCTGACACATGCCTAGAAGGATTTTGAATCCCGGGTAAGACTCATACCAGCCACACCAATCACACTGTATAACTCGTGATACTACACCCAGTTAACAGTATGAAATATAACTGAGCCTCTCAACAGATGGCTCAACAATAACCCTTAGTTAGGCAATAACTACATACAAGTATTGCAGACAATCCGCACTTGGGATGGGCGCCCAGCATCCACTACGGACTACGAGAAATAGATTTACCGGTGAGTAAAATCTTATTTTCTCTGACGTCCTAGTGGATGCTGGGAACTCCGTAAGGACCATGGGGATTATACCAAAGCTCCCAAACGGGCGGGAGAGTGCGGATGACTCTGCAGCACCGAATGAGAGAACTCGAGGTCCTCCTCAGCCAGGGTAACAATTTTGTAGAATTTAGCAAACGTGTTTGCCCCTGACCAAGTTGCAGCTCGGCAAAATTGTAAAGCCGAGACCCCTCGGGCAGCCGCCCAAGATGAGCCCACTTTCCTCGTGGAATGGGCTTTTACTGATTTAGGATGCGGCAATCCAGCCGCAGAATGCTCCAGCTGAATTGTGCTACAAATTCAGCGAGCAATAGTCTGCTTAGAAGCAGGAGCACCTATTTTGTTGGGTGCCTACAGGATAAAAAGCGAGTCAGTTTTCCTGACTCCAGCCGTCCTGGAAATATAAATTTTTAAGGCCCTGACTACGTCCAGTAACTTGGAATCTTCCAAGTCCCTAGTAGCCGCAGGCACTACAATAGGTTGGTTCAAGTGAAAAGCTGATACCACCTTAGGGACAAACTGGGGACGAGTCCTCAATTCTGCCCTATCCATATGGAAAATCAGATAAGGGCTTTTACATGACAAAGCCGCCAATTCTGACACACGCCTGGCCGAAGCCAAGGCCAATAACATGACCACTTTCCACGTGAGATATTTCAAATCCACAGTTTTAAGTGGCTCAAACCAATGTGATTTTAAGAAACTCAACACCACGTTGAGATCCCAAGGTGCCACAGGAGGCACAAAAGGGGGCTGAATATGTAGCACTCCCTTTACAAATGTCTGAACTCCAGGCAGTAAAGCCAGTTCTTTCTGGAAGAAAATCGACAGAGCCGAAATCTGGACCTTAATGGAACCCAATTTTAGGCCCATAGTCACCCCTGACTGTAGGAAGTGCAGAAAACGACCCAGCTGAAATTCCTCTGTTGGGGCCTTCCTGGCCTCACACCACGCAACATATTTTCGCCAAATACGGTGATAATGGTTTGCGGTTACTTCTTTCCTGGCTTTTATCAGCGTAGGAATGACTTCTTCCGGAATGCCCTTTTCATTTAGGATCCGGAATTCAACCGCCATGCCGTCAAACGCAGCCACGGTAAATCTTGGAACAGACAGGGCCCCTGCTGTAGCAGATCCTGTCTGAGCGGTAGAGGCCATGGGTCCTCTGATATCATTTCTTGAAGTTCTGGGTACCAAGCTCTTCTTGGCCCATCCGGAACCACGAGTATCGTTCTTACTCCTCGTTTTCTTATTATTCTCAGTACCTTTGGTATGAGAGGCAGAGGAGGGAATACATAAACCGACTGGTACACCCACGGTGTCACTAGAGCGTCCACAGCTATTGCCTGAGGGTCCCTTGACCTGGTGCAATATCTAGTTTTTTGTTTAGGCGGGACGCCATCATGTCCACCTGTGGCCTTTCCCAACGGTTTACCAACAGTTGGAAGACTTCTGGATGAAGTCCCCACTCTCCCGGGTGTAGGTCGTGTCTGCTGAGGAAGTCTGCTTCCCAGTTGTCCACTCCCGGAATGAACACTGCTGACAGTGCTAAGACGTGATTTTCCGCCCATCGGAGAATCCTTGTGGCTTCTGCCATCGCCATCTTGCTTCTTGTGCCGCCCTGTCGGTTTACATGGGCGACTGCCGTGATGTTGTCTGATTGGATCAGTACCGGCTGGTTTTGAAGCAGAGGCCTTGCCAGACTTAGGGCATTGTAAATGGCCCTCAGTTCCAGAATATTTATGTGTAGGGACGACTCCTGACTTGACCAAAGTCCTTGGAAATTTCTTCCCTGTGTGACTGCCCCCCAGCCTCGAAGGCTGGCATCCGTGGTTACCAGGACCCAGTCCTGTATGCCGAATCTGCGGCCCTCTTGAAGATGAGCACTCTGCAGCCACCACAGTAGAGATACCCTGGTCCTTGGAGACAGGGTTATCAGCCGATGCATCTGAAGATGCGATCCCGACCACTTGTCCAAGAGGTCCCACTGAAAGGTTCTTGCATGGAACCTGCCGAATGGAATTTTGCTTCGTAAGAAGCTACCATTTTTCCCAGGACTCGTGTGCAGTGATGCACCGATACCTGTTTTGGTTTCAGGAGGTCTCTGACTAGAGATGACAGCTCCTTGGCTTTCTCCTGCGGGAGAAACACTTTTTTCTGTTCTGTGTCCAGAACCATCCCCAGGAACAGTAGGCGTGTGGTAGGAACCAGCTGTGACTTTGGAATGTATAGAATCCATCCGTGCTGTTGTAGCACTTCCCGAGATAGTGCTACTCCGACCAACAACTGCTCCTTGGACCTCGCCTTTATAAGGAGATCGTCCAAGTACGGGATAATTAAAACTCCCTTTTTTCGAAGGAGTATCATCATTTCTGCCATTACCTTGGTAAAGACCCTCGGTGCCGTGGACAGTCCAAACGGCAGTGTTGTGAATGGTAATGGCAATCCTGTACCCCAAATCTGAGGTACTCCTGGTGAGGATGGTAAATGGGGACATGTAGGTAAGCATCCTTGATGTCCAGGGATACCATGTAATCCCCCTCCTCCAGGCTTGCAATAACCGCCCTGAGCGATTCCATCTTGAACTTGAATTTTTTTATGTATGTGTTCAAGGAATTCAAATTTAAAATGGGTCTCACCGAACCATCCGGTTTCGGTACCACAAACAGTGTGGAATAGTAACCCCGTCCTTGTTGAAGTAGGGGCACCTTGACTATCACCTGCTGGGAATACAGCTTGTGAATTGCCTCTAGCACAGCCTCACTGCCTGAGGGAGTTGTCGGCAAGGCAGATTTGAGGAAACGGCGGGGGGGAGACGCCTCGAATTCCAGCTTGTACCCCTGAGATACTACTTGAAGGATCCAGGGATCCACCTGTGAGCGAGCCCACTGATCGCTGAAATTTTTGAGGCGGCCCCCCACCGTACCTGGCTACGCCTGTGGAGCCCCCGCGTCATGCGGTGGACTCAGAGGAAGCGGGGGAAGAATTTTGATTCTGGGAACTGGCTGACTGGTGCAGCTTTTTCCCTCTTCCCTCGTCTCTGTGCAGAAAGGAAGCGCCTTTGACCCGCTTGCTTTTCTGAAGCCGAAAGGACTGTACCTGATAATACAGTGCTTTCTTAGGCTGTGAGGAAACCTGAGGTAAAAAAATTTCTTCCCAGCTGTTGCTGTGGATACGAGGTCCCAGAGACCATCCCCAAACAATTCCTCACCCTTATAAGGCTCTATGTGCCTTTTAAAGTCAGCATCACCTGTCCAGTGTCGGGTCTCTAATACCCTCCTGACAGAATGGACATTGCATTAATTCTGGATGCCAGCCGGCAAAATATCCCTCTGTGCATCCCTCATATATAAGACGACGTCTTATGTTCGCAAAATAGTATCCCTGTTTGACAGGGTTACAGACCACGCTGCAGCAGCACTATCTGCAGGTCTCAGTCTAGTACCTGAGTGTGTAAATACAGACTTCAGGATAGCCTCCTGCTTTTTATCAGCAGGTACCTTCAAAGTGGCCGTATCCTAATACGGCAGTGCCACCTTTTTTGACAAACGTGTGAGCGCCTTATCCACCCTAGGGGATATCTCCCAGCGTAACTTATCCTCTGGCGGGAAAGGGTACGCCATCAGTAACTTTTTAGAAATTACCAGTTTCTTATCGGGGGAACCCACGCTTTTTCACACTTCATTCACTCATTTGATGGGGGAACAAAACACTGCCTGCTTTTTCTTCCCAAACATAAAACCCTTTTTTAGTGGTACTTGGGTTAATGTCAGAAATGTGTTACACATTTTTTATTTCCGGGATCATGTAACGGATGTTCCTAGTGGATTGTGTATATGTATCAACCTCGTCGACACTGGAGTCAGACTCCGTGTCGACATCTGTGTCTGCCATCTGAGGGAGCGGGCGTTTTTGAGCCCCTGATGGCCTTTGAGACGCCTGGGCAGGCGCGGGCTGAGAAGCCGGCTGTCCCATAGCTGTTACGTCATCCAGCCTTTTATGTAAGGAGTTGACACTGTCGGTTTATACCTTCCACCTATCCATCCACTCTGGTGTCGGCCCCACAGGGGGCGACATCACATTTATCGGCATCTGCTCTGCCATCACATAAGCCTCCTCATCAAACGTGTCGACACAGCCGTACCGACACACCGCACACACACACAGGGAATGCTCTGACTGAGGACAGGACCCCACACAGCCCTTTGGGGAGACAGAGAGAGAGTATGCCAGCACACACCAGAGCGCTATATAATTTTGGGATTAACACTATATTGAGTGAATTTTTCCCAATAGCTGCTTGTATATACAATATTGCGCCTACATTTTGTGCCCCCCCCCTCTCTTTTTAACCCTTTGAGCCTGAAAACTACAGGGGAGAGCCTGGGGAGCTGTCTTCCAGCTGCACTGTGAAGAGAAAATGGCGCCAGTGTGCTGAGGGAGAAGCCCCGCCCCTTTTTCAACTGACTTTCTCCCGCTTTTTCTGGAATACTGGCAGGGGTAATTTTACATCTATATAGCCTCTAGGACTATATATGTAGATTTGCCAGCCAAGGTGTCATATATTGCCCTCAGGGCGCCCCCCCCCCCCAGCGCCCTGCACCCTCAGTGACCGAAGTGTGAAGTGTGCATGAGGAGCAATGGCGCACAGCTGCAGTGCTGTGCGCTACCTTGGTGAAGACCGAAGTCTTCTGCCGCAGATTTTCCGGACCTCTTCTTGCTTCTGGCTCTGTAAGGGGGACGGCGGCGCGGCTCCGGAAACGAACACCAAGGCCAGTTCCATGCGGTCGATCCCTCTGGAGCTAATGGTGTCCAGTAGCCTAAGAAGCCCAAGCTAGACAACGATGACAGACAGTACAAGAAAGAAGAAGCAAGATAAAGAGAAAAAAAGAAAGAAAGAAGGAAAGAAAGAAAGCAGAAAAAAGCATGAAGAAAAAGAAAGAAGAAAGAAAAATGAAAGAAAAAAGAAAGAAGCAGAAAGATAAAGGTAAGAAGAAAGAAAATAATGTTTCTATGCCTATGTATGGTATTGCAGAACCCTTATGTTGTCTTATAGATAAAAGTATTAAAGACGACAGAAGAAGATAGAAGAAAGCGTCAGAAGAAGACAACGATGACAGACAGAATAAGAAAGAAAAAGAAAGAAAAAGAGAGACAAAAAGAAAGAAAGAAAGAAAGAAAGAAAGAAAGAAAGAAAGAAAGAAAGAAAGAAAGAAAGAAAGAAAGAAAGAAAGAAAGAAAAAGAAAATAAAAGAAAGAAACAGAGAAAAAGCATGAAGAAAAATGAAAGAAAAATGAAAGAAAGAAAGAAAAAAGAAAGAAAGAAGCAGAAAGATAAAGGTAAGAAGAAAGAAAATGTTTCTATGCCTATGTATGGTATTGCAGAACACTTATGTTGTCTTATAGATAAAAGTATTAAAGACGACAGAAGAAGATAGAAGAAAGCGACAGAAGAAAACGATGAAAGAAGCAAGAAAGAGACAAAAAAAAGAAAGAAAGAAAAGAAAGATACCGAAAAAAGCATGAAGAAAAAGAAAGAAAAAAGAAAGAAAGAGAGAAAGAAAGAAAAATGAAAGTAAGAAAAAAGAAAGTATTAAAGACGACAGAAGATAGAAGAAAGCGACAGAAGACAACGACAGAAGAAGACAATGATGACAGACAGAACAAGAAAGAAGCAAGATAAAGAGAAAAAAAAAAAAAAAGAATATCCTAATCTTCAGGCTTATTTTAACGCCTGTCACCTTAACCACGTAGTGTCCTGGCATTCCCCCCGAGGGATTAGAAAATGGGTCGATATTGAGAACTCAATATATCAGGGTATTCCCCTCGACTCTCTTCTGTGGCTCCCCAGGTCCTGCAGACCAGCCTCGGCCTATTCAGTCCCCACAATTAAATTCACCCTTGGATTGTGGGACAAACTCCGCACCACTTATAATCTTTCTTCATACCCCTCACCTCTGTCACCTATCTGGGGTCACCCTGCCTTCCCCCCAGGCAGCGAACGAAATATAGCAGCCCCATGGCAATCTCAGGGTGTCACGAGATTTATCCATGTTAAAGGCCACGCAGCACCGACCTCTTTTGGAGATTTTCAAGAGCGCCTCGGTATTCCATCCTCGTGTCATTACCATTACATTCAAATTATTAGCTTTCTTAAATCTCAGCTTAAAACTGCCCCTTTGAGATCACCCACCTCCTTTGAACATATGTGTATACTTTCGATTGGCAGAAAGGGGAATATCTCAACAATATACAACTCTATTTTGACTCCAGATCCTCCTGCCCGTGAACCCCATGAACTAGCCTGGGAATCAGATCTCTCCCATCCGTTGGAAGATGATCAATGGGAAGAAATTAGATTGCGCACTGCTAAAGCTTCTATTAGTGTGGCAATTAGGGAGACATGTTACAAAGTTTATACCAGATGGTATTTAGTCCCCTCCAGACTTCATTCCATTTTCCCCGCAACCTCGAATTTATGCTGGAGACTTTGTGGAGAAGGGGGCACCTTTTTCCATGTATGGTGGACCTGCCCCTCTATTCGCCCCCTCTGGAACACAGTTGGAGCGCTCATCGCCCAAACTTGCGGACATAACGTGGATCTCTCTCCTGAAATCGCTTTACTTCATGCCCCCAAATCGTCACTACCCAAAATCCAAGATAAGCTTGCTATGCAAATCTGCATGGCGGCTAAATCTCTGATTGCTAAATGTTGGAAGGACCATAAACCGCCCTCCAAGGCATTACTGATGGCTAGGATTAATTATATAGCCAATATGGAATATATTACCAGTCTGAGGAATAACACAGTGGCCCAATTCCACAACATTTGGTCCCCATGGTACCTTGCGCGTTCTTTATTAATACCCGGACTCTGCTAATACCTCTAACACCTCTGCTATTTCCTCTTCTATTATCTTTGCATTTACTCTTGTACTTTTTCTTACTCTTTCCTGTTTTTTATTTCTTCTTTCTCTTTTTTGTTTTTTACTTTTAATAAGTTTTTTCTCTGTTTTGGTATAGGTCCTATACTATAAATGAAAAATAAAATGAGACTGATCATGTACATGCTTGAATTTACACAGGGTACATACTGCTATTACTTGATAGCCTGTATTGTCATGGAACTGTATATTCCACTCTAATGCAGCCTGTAAAATCTTTTATAAGCATGTTCAATATCTTGACCTGTACAACTTCGATATTGTTTTGGTTATTGATCAATCTCAATAAAAACCCTAACTTTTAAAAAAAAAAAAAAAGAGAAAAAAAGAAAGAAGGAAGGAAAGAAAGAAAGAAAGAAAGAAAGGAAGAAGCAGAAAAAAAGCATGAAGAAAAAGAAAGAAAAATGAAAGAAAGAAAGAAAAATGAAAGAAGAAAAAGGAAAGAAGCAGAAAGATAAAGGTAAGAAGAAAGAAAATAATGTTTCTATGCCTATGTATGGTATTGCAGAACCCTTATGTTGTCTTATAGATAAAAGTATTAAAGACGACAGAAGAAGATAGAGGAAAGCGACAGTAGACGACAACGACAGAAGAAGACAACGATATTAGACAGAACAAGAAAGAAGAAGCAAGAAAAAGAGAGACAAAAAAGAAAGAAAGAAAGAAAGAAAGAGAAAGAAAGAAAGAAAGAAAGGAAAGAAGCAGAAAAAAAGCATGAAGAAAAAGAAAGAAAAATGAAAGAAAGAAAGAAAAATGAAAGAAAAAAGAAAGAAGCAGAAAGATAAAGGTAAGAAGAAAGAAAATAATGTTGCTATGCCTATGTATGGTATTGCAGAACCCTTATGTTGTCTTATAGATAAAAGTATTAAAGACGACAGAAGAAGATAGAGGAAAGCGACAGTAGACGACAACGACAGAAGAAGACAACGATGATAGACAGAACAAGAAAGAAGAAGCAAGAAAAAGAGAGACAAAAAAGAAAGAAAGGAAAGAAGCAGAAAAAAAGCATGAAGAAAAAGAAAAAAAAATGAAAGAAGAAAAAAGAAAGAAGCAGAAAGATAAAGGTAAGAAGAAAGAAAATTATGTTTCTATGCCTATGTGTGGTATTGCAGAACCCTTATGTTGTCTTATAGATAAAAGTATTAAAGACGACAGAAGAAGATAGAAGAAAGCGACAGAAGAAGACAACGACAGAAGACAACGATGACAGAACAAGAAGCAAGAAAAAGAGACAAAAAAAGAAAGAAAGAAAAGAAAGAAGCCGAAAAAAAGCCATCTGAGGTAACAGGCGTTTTTTGAGCCCCTGATGGCCTTTGAGACGCCTGGGCAGGCGCGGGCTGAGAAGCTGGCTGTCCCACAGCTGTTACGTCATCCAGCCTTTTATGTAAGGAGTTGACACTGTCGGTTAATACCTTCCACCTATCCATCCACTCTGGTGTCGGCCCCACAGGGGGCGACATCCCATTTATCGGCCTTTGCTCCGCCTCCACGTAACCTTCCTCATCCAACATGTCGACACAGCCGTACCGACACACCGCACACACACAGGGAATGCTCTGACTGAGGACAGGACCCCACAAAGTCCTTTGGGGAGACAGAGAGAGAGTATGCCAGCACACACCAGAGCGCTATATAATGCAGGGATTAACACTATAACTGAGTGATTTTTCCCCAAATAGCTGCTTGTATACATATATTGCGCCTAAATTTAGTGCCCCCCCTCTCTTTTTAACCCTTTGAGCCTGAAAACTACAGGGGAGAGCCTGGGGAGCTGTCTTCCAGCTGCACTGTGAAGAGAAAATGGCGCCAGTGTGCTGAGGGAGAAGCCCCGCCCCTTTTTCAACTGACTTTCTCCCGCTTTTTCTGGAATACTGGCAGGGGTAATTTTACATCTATATAGCCTCTAGGACTATATATGATGTAGATTTGCCAGCCAAGGTGTCATATATTGCCCTCAGGGCGCCCCCCCCAGCGCCCTGCACCCATCAGTGACCGGAGTGTGAGGTGTACATGACGAGCAATGGCGCACAGCTGCAGTGCTGTGCGCTACCTTGGTGAAGACCGAAGTCTTCTGCCGCCGATTTTCCGGACTCTTCATGCTTCTGGCTCTGTAAGGGGGACGGCGGCGCGGCTCCGGGAACGAACACCAAGGTCGGGTCCTGCGGTCGATCCCTCTGGAGCTAATGGTGTCCAGTAGCCTAAGAAGCCCAAACTACCACCTGTTAGGTAGGTTCGCTTCTTCTCCCCTCGCTGCAGTGAGTCTGTTGCCAACAGATCTCACTGTAAAATAAAAAACCTAAATATACTTTCTTTCTAGGAGCTCAGGAGAGCCCCTAGTGTGCATCCACACTAATAATAAAGTATTAAAGACGACAGAAGATAGAAGAAAGCGACAGAAGACAACGATGACAGACAGAACAAGAAAGAAGAAGCAAGATAAAGAGAAAAAAAGAAAGAAGGAAAGAAAGAAAGAAGGAAAGAAAGAAAGAAAGAAAGAAAGAAAGAAGGAAAGAAAGAAAGAAAGAAAGAAAGAAAGAAAGAAAGAAAGAAAGAAAGAAAGAAAGAAAGAAAGAAGCAGAAAAAAGCATGAAGAAAAAGAAAGAAAAATGAAAGAAAGAAAAATAAAAGAAGAAAAAAGAAAGAAGCAGAAAGATAAAGGTAAGAAGAAAGAAAGATAAGATTTTACTCACCGGTAAATCTATTTCTCGTAGTCCGTAGTGGATACTGGGACTCCGTAAGGACCATGGGGATTAGCGGCTCCGCAGGAGACTGGGCACAACTAAAGAAAGCTTTAGGACTACCTGGTGTGCACTGGCTCCTCCCACTAAGACCCTCCTCCAGACCTCAGTTAGGATACTGTGCCCGGAAGAGCTGACACAATAAGGAAGGATTTTGAATCCCGGGTAAGACTCATACCAGCCACACCAATCACACCGTATAACTCGTGATACTATACCCAGTTAACAGTATGAAATATAACTGAGCCTCTCAACAGATGGCTCAACAATAACCCTTTAGTTAGGCAATAACTATAAACAAGTATTGCAGACAATCCGCACTTGGGATGGGCGCCCAGCATCCACTACGGACTACGAGAAATAGATTTACCGGTGAGTAAAATCTTATTTTCTCTGACGTCCTAAGTGGATGCTGGGACTCCGTAAGGACCATGGGGATTATACCAAAGCTCCCAAACGGGCGGGAGAGTGCGGATGACTCTGCAGCACCGAATGAGCAAACTCTAGGTCCTCCTCAGCCAGGGTATCAAACTTGTAGACTCTTACAAAAATGTTTTAACCCGACCAAGTAACAGCTCGGCAAAGTTGTAAAGCCGAGACCCCTCGGGCAGCCGCCCAAGAAGAGCCCACTTTTCTCGTGGAATGGGCTTTTACAGAATTAGGGTGCGGCAGTCCAGCCGCAGAATGTGCAAGTTGAATCGTGCTACAGATCCAGCGAGCAATCGTCTGCTTAGAAGCAGGAGCACCCAGCTTGTTGGGTGCATACAGGAGAAATAGCGAGTCAGTTTTCCTGACTCCAGCTGTCCTGGAAACATATACTTTTCAGGGCCCTGACTACATCCAGTTACTTGGAATCCTCCAAGTCCCAAGTAGCCGCAGGCACCACAATAGGTTGGTTCACATTAAAAAATTATACCACCTTAGGAAGGAATTGGGAACGAGTCCTCAATTCCGCCTTATCCATATAAAATACAGATAAGGGCTTTTGTATGACAAAGTCGCCAATTCTGATACACGCCTGGCCGACGCCAAGGCCCACAGAATGACCACTTTCCACGTGAGGTATTATAGCTCCACGGATTTAAGTGGCTCAACCCAATGCGACTTCAGGAAATCCAACACCACGTTGAGATCCCACGGTGCCACTGGAGGCACAAGCGGGGGCTGACTCTGCAGCACTCCCTTAACAAAAGTCTGAACTTCAGGCAGTGAAGCCAGTTCAATTTTGGAAGAAAATCGATAGAGCCGAAATCTGGACCTTAATGGAACCCAATTTTAGGCCCATAGTCACCTCTGACTGTAGGAAGTGCAGAAATCGACCTAGCTGAAATTTCTCCTTTGGGGCCTTCCTGGCCTCACAGTACGCAACATATTTCCGCCATATGCGGTGATAATGGTTTGCGTTCACTTCTTTCCTAGCTTCAAATAGCGTAGGGATAACTTCCTCCGGAATTCCCTTTTCCTTCAGGATCCGGCGTTCAACCGCCATGCCGTCAACGCAGCCGCGGTACGTCTTGTAACAGACAGGCCCCCTGCTGCAGCAGGTCCTGTCTGAGCGGCAGAGGCCATGGGTCCTCTGAGATCATTTCTTGGAGTTCTGGTTACCAAGCTCTTCTTGGCCAACCCGGAACAATGAGTATAGTTCTTACTCCTCTCCTTCTTATTATTCTCATTACCCTGGGTAAGAGAGGCAGAGAAGGGAACACATACACCGACTGGTACACCCACGGTGTTACCAGAGCGTCCACAGCTATCGCCTGAGGGTCCTTGACCTGGCGCAATATCTTTGTAACTTTTAGTTGAGGCGGGACGCCATCATGTCCACCTGTGGCCTTTCCCAACGGTGTACAATCATTTGGAAGACTTCTGGATGAAGTCCCCACTCTCCCGGGTGGAGGTTTCTTAGTTGTCCACTCCGGGAATGAACACTGCTGACAGTGCTAACACATGATTTTCCGCCCATCGGAGAATCCTTGTGGCTTCTGCCATCGCCATCCTGCTTCTTGTGCCGCCCTGTCGGTTTACATGAGCGACCGCCGTGATGTTGTCTGACTGGATCAGCACCGGCCGGTGTTGAAGCAGGGGTCTAGCCTGACTTAGGGCATTGTAAATGGCCCTCAGTTCCAGAATATTTATGTGTAGGGAAGTCTCCTGACTTTTCCATAGCCTTGGAAGTTCCTTCCCTGTGTGACTGCCCCCCAGCCTCGAAGGCTGGCATCCGTGGTCACCAGGACCCAGTCCTGTATGCCGAATCTGCGGCCCCCTAGAAGATGAGCACTCTGCAGCCACCACAACAGCGACACCCTGACCCTTGGAGACAGGGTTATCCGCCGATGCATCTGAAGATGCGACCCGGACCACTTGTCCAACAGATCCCACTGGAAAATCCTTGCATGGGACCTGGCAAATGGAATTTCTTCGTAAGAAGCTACCATCTTTCCCAGGGCTCACGTGCATTGATGCACGACACCTGTATACGTATTAGGAGGTCTCTGTCTAGAGACAACAACTCCTTGGACTTCTCCTCCGGGAGAAACCCTTTTTATCCTGTTCTGTGTCCAGAACCATACCCAGGAACAGTAGACGCGTCGTAGGAACCAGCTGCGACTTTGGAATATTCAGAATCCAGCCGTGCTGTTGTAGCACTTCCCGAGATAGTGCTACTCCGATGAACAACTGCTCCCTGGACCTCGCCTTTATAAGGAGATCGTCCAAGTACGGGATAATTATTTCGGCCATTACCTTGGTAAATACCTCGGTGCCGTGGGACAGACCAACGGCAACGTCTGGAATTGGTAATGACAATCCTGTACCACAATATTGAGGTACTCCTGGTGAAGAGGGTAAATAGGGACATGCAGGTAATCATCCTTGATGTCCAGTGATACCATGAAATTCTCCAGGCTTGCAATAATCGCCCTGAGCGATTCCATTTTGAACTTGAACCTTCGTATATAAGTGTTCAAGGCTTTCAATTTTAGAATGGGTCTCACCGAACCGTCTGGTTTCGGTACCACAACATTTTGGAATAGTAACCCCGGCCTTGTTGAAGGAGGGGTACCTTGCTTTCACCTGCTGGAAGTACAGCTTGTGAATTGCCGCCAGTACTACCTTTCTCCGAGGGCAGCCGGCAAGGCTGATGTGAGGTAACGGCGAGGGGGAGTCGCCTCGAACTCCAGCCTGTATCCCTGTGATACTATTTGCAGAACCTAGAGATCCACCTGTGGGCAAGCCCACTGGTCCCTGAAGTTCCCGAGACGCGCCCCTACCGCACCTGTCTCCACCTGTGGAGCTCCAGCGTCATGCGGTGGACTCAGAGGAAGCCGGGGAAGATTTTTGATCCTGGGAACTGGCTGCTGGTGCAGCTTTTTTCCTTCTTCCCTTGTCTCTGTGCAGAAAGGAAGCGCCTTTGACCCGCTTGCTTTTCTGAAGCCGAAAGGACTGTACCTGAAAATACGGTGCTTTCTTAGGCTGTGAGGAAACCTGAGGTAAAAAAATTTCTTCCCAGCTGTTGCTGTGGATACGAGGTCCCAGAGACCATCCCCAAACAATTCCTCACCCTTATAAGGCAGAATCTCCATGTGCCTTTTACAGGCAGCATCACCTGTCCACTGCCGGGTTTCTAATACCCTCCTGGCAGAATGGACATTGCATTAATTCTGGATGCCAGCCGGCAAATATCCCTCTGTGCATCCTTTATATATAAGACAACGTCTTAAATATGCTCAATGTTAGCAAAATATTATCCCTGTCTTAGTGTATTAATATTATCTGACAGGGTATCAGACCACGCTGCAGCAGCCCTATTTATGCTGAGGCAATTGCAGGTCTCAGTATATAACCTGAGTGTGTAAATACAGACTTCAGGATCGCCTCCTGCTTTTTATCAGCAGGTTCCTTCAAGGTGGCCGTATCCTAAGACGGCAGTGCCACCTTTTGACAAACGTGTGAGTGCCTTATCCACCCTAAGGGATATCTCCCAACGTGACCTATCCTCTGGCGGGAAAGGGTACGCCATCAGTAACTTTTTAGAAATTACCAGTTTCTTATCGGGGGAAACCACGCTTCTTTACACACTTCATTCATTCATCTGATGGGGGAACAAAACACTGGCTGCTTTTTCTCCCCAAAAATAAAACCCCTTTTATGTGGTACTTGGGTTCATGTCAGAAAATGCGTAACACATTTTTCATTGCCGAGATCATGTAACGGATGTTCCTAGTGGATTGTGTATATGTCTCAACCTCGTCGCCACTGGAGTCAGACTCCGTGTCGACATCTGTGTCTGCCATCTGAGGTAACAGGCGTTTTTTGAGCCCCTGATGGCCTTTGAGACGCCTGGGCAGGCGCGGGCTGAGAAGCCGGCTGTCCCACAGCTGTTACGTCATCCAGCCTTTTATGTAAGGAGTTGACACTGTCGGTTAATACCTTCCACCTATCCATCCACTCTGGTGTCGGCCCCACAGGGGGCGACATCCCATTTATCGGCCTTTGCTCCGCCTCCACGTAACCTTCCTCATCCAACATGTCGACACAGCCGTACCGACACACCGCACACACACAGGGAATGCTCTGACTGAGGACAGGACCCCACAAAGTCCTTTGGGGAGACAGAGAGAGAGTATGCCAGCACACACCAGAGCGCTATATAATGCAGGGATTAACACTATAACTGAGTGATTTTTCCCCAAATAGCTGCTTGTATACATATATTGCGCCTAAATTTAGTGCCCCCCCTCTCTTTTTAACCCTTTGAGCCTGAAAACTACAGGGGAGAGCCTGGGGAGCTGTCTTCCAGCTGCACTGTGAAGAGAAAATGGCGCCAGTGTGCTGAGGGAGAAGCCCCGCCCCTTTTTCAACTGACTTTCTCCCGCTTTTTCTGGAATACTGGCAGGGGTAATTTTACATCTATATAGCCTCTAGGACTATATATGATGTAGATTTGCCAGCCAAGGTGACATATATTGCCCTCAGGGCGCCCCCCCCAGCGCCCTGCACCCATCAGTGACCGGAGTGTGAGGTGTACATGACGAGCAATGGCGCACAGCTGCAGTGCTGTGCGCTACCTTGGTGAAGACCGAAGTCTTCTGCCGCCGATTTTCCGGACTCTTCATGCTTCTGGCTCTGTAAGGGGGACGGCGGCGCGGCTCCGGGAACGAACACCAAGGTCGGGTCCTGCGGTCGATCCCTCTGGAGCTAATGGTGTCCAGTAGCCTAAGAAGCCCAAACTACCACCTGTTAGGTAGGTTCGCTTCTTCTCCCCTCGCTGCAGTGAGTCTGTTGCCAACAGATCTCACTGTAAAATAAAAAACCTAAATATACTTTCTTTCTAGGAGCTCAAGAGAGCCCCTAGTGTGCATCCAGCTCAGCCGGGCACAAGAATCTAACTGAGGTCTGGAGGAGGGTCTTAGTGGGAGGAGCCAGTGCACACCAGGTAGTCCTAAAGCTTTCTTTAGTTGTGCCCAGTCTCCTGCGGAGCCACTAATCCTCATGGTCCTTATGGAGTCCCAGCATCCACTTAGGACGTCAGAGAAATAATGTTTCTATGCCTATGTATGGTATTGCAGAACCCTTATGTTGTCTTATAGATAAAAGTATTAAAGACGACAGAAGAAGATAGAGGAAAGCGACCGAAGACGACAACGACAAGAAAGAAGAAGCAAGAAAAAGAGAGACAAAAAAGAAAGAAAGAAAGAAAGAAAGAAAGAAAGAAAGAAAGAAAGAAAGAAAGAAAGAAAGAAAGAAAGAAAGGAAAGAAGCAGAAAAAAAGCATGAAGAAAAAGAAAGAAAAATGAAAAGAAAGAAAAATGAAAGAAGAAAGAAAAATGAAAGAAAGAAAGAAAAAAGAAAGAAGCAGAAAGATAAAGGTAAGAAGAAAATGTTTCTATGCCTATGTATGGTATTGCAGAACCCTTATGTTGTCTTATAGATAAAAGTATTAAAGACGACAGAAGATAGAAGAAAGCGTCAGAAGTAGACAACAATGACAGACAGAACAAGAAATAAAAAAAAAGAAAAAGAGAGACAATAAGAAAGAAGCAAGAAAAAGAGACAAAAAAAGAAAGAAAGAAAAGAAAGAAGCCGAAAAATGCATGAAGAAAAAGAAAGAAAAATGAAAGAAAGAAAGAAAGAAAGAAAGAAAGAAAAATGAAAGTATTAAAGACGACAGAAGATAGAAGAAAGCGACAGTAGACAACGACAGAAGACAACGATGACAGACAGAACAAGAAAGAAGAAGCAAGATAAAGAGAAAAAAAGAAAGAAGGAAAGAAAGAAAGAAGGAAAGAAGGAAAGAAGGAAAGAAGGAAAGAAAGAAAGAAAGAAAGAAAGAAAGAAAGAAGCAGAAAAAAGCATGAAGAAAAAGAAAGAAAAATGAAAGAAAGAAAAATTAAAGTATTAAAGACGACAGAAGATAGAAGAAAGCGACAGTAGACAACGACAGAAGACAACGATGACAGACAGAACAAGAAAGAAGAAGCAAGATAAAGAGAAAAAAAGAAAGAAGGAAAGAAGGAAAGAAAGAAAGAAGGAAAGAAAGAAAGAAAGAAAGAAAGAAAGAAAGAAAGAAAGAAAGAAAGAAAGAAAGAAGCAGAAAAAAGCATGAAGAAAAAGAAAGAAAAATGAAAGAAAGAAAAATGAAAGAAGAAAAAAGAAAGAAGCAGAAAGATAAAGGTAAGAAGAAAGAAAATAATGTTTCTATGCCTATGTATGGTATTGCAGAACCTTTATGTTGTCTTATAGATAAAAGTATTGAAGACGACAGAAGAAGATAGAGGAAAGCGACAGAAGACGACAACGACAGAAGAAGACAACGATGACAGACAGAACAAGAAAGAAGAAGCAAGAAAAAGAGAGACAAAAAAGAACGAAAGAAAGCAGAAAAAAAGCATGAAGAAAAAGAAAGAAAAATTAAAAGAAAGAAAAAGGAAAGAAAAAAGAAAGAAGCAGAAAGATAAAGGTAAGAAGAAAGAAAATAATGTTTCTATGCCTATGTATGGTATTGCAGAACCCTTATGTTGTCTTATAGATAAAAGTATTAAAGACGACAGAAGAAGATAGAGGAAAGCGACAGAAGAAGACAATGATGATAGACAGAACAAGAAAGAAGAAGCAAGAAAAAGAGAGACAAAAAAGAACGAAAGAAAGCAGAAAAAGCATGAAGAAAAAGAAAGAAAAATGAAAAGAAAGAAAAAGGAAAGAAAAAAGAAAGAAGCAGAAAGATAAAGGTAAGAAGAAAGAAAATAATGTTTCTATGCCTATGTATGGTATTGCAGAACCTTTATGTTGTCTTATAGATAAAAGTATTGAAGACGACAGAAGAAGATAGAGGAAAGCGACAGAAGACGACAACGACAGAAGAAGACAACGATGATAGACAGAAGAAAGAAGAAGCAAGAAAAAGAGAGACAAAAAAGAAAGAAAGAAAGAAAGAAAGAAAGAAAGAAAGAAAGAAAGGAAAGAAGCAGAAAAAAAGCATGAAGAAAAAGAAAGAAAAATGAAAAGAAAGAAAAATGAAAGAAGAAAGAAAAATGAAAGAAGAAAGAAAGAAAAAAGAAAGAAGCAGAAAGATAAAGGTAAGAAGAAAATAATGTTTCTATGCCTATGTATGGTATTGCAGAACCCTTATGTTGTCTTATAGATAAAAGTATTAAAGACGACAGAAGATAGAAGAAAGAGTCAGAAGTAGACAACAATGACAGACAGAACAAGAAATTAAAAAAAGAAAAAGAGAGACAATAAGAAAGAAAGAAAAAGAAAATAAAAGAATCAGAAAAAAGCATGAAGAAAAATGAAAGAAAAATTAAAGAAAAATGAAAGAAAGAAAGAAAGAAAGAAAGAAAGAAAGAAAGAAAGAAAGAAAAAAGAAAGAAGCAGAAAGATAAAGGTAAGA
Organism: Pseudophryne corroboree; assembly: GCF_028390025.1. Lineage (NCBI taxonomy): Eukaryota > Metazoa > Chordata > Amphibia > Anura > Myobatrachidae > Pseudophryne > Pseudophryne corroboree. The sequence goes on along the minus strand of NC_086444.1, from coordinate 316,132,230 downwards.
AGAAAGAAAATAATGTTTCTATGGCTATGTATGGTATTGCAGAAGCCTTATGTTGTCTTATAGATAAAAGTATTAAAGACGACAGAAGACAGAAGAAAGCGGCAGAAGAAGACAACAGAAGACAATGATGACAGACAGAACAAGAAAGAAGAAGCAAGAAAAAGAGAGACAAAAAAGAAAGAAAGAAGCAGAAAAAAGCATGAAGAAAAAGAAAGAAAAATGAAAGAAAGAAAATGAAAGAAGAAAGAAAATAATGTTTCTATGCCTATGTATGGTATTGCAGAACCCTTATGTTGTCTTATAGATAAAAGTATTAAAGACGACAGAAGAAGATAGAGGAAAGCGACAGAAGACGACAACGACAGAAGAAGACAACGATGATAGACAGAACAAGAAAGAAGAAGCAAGAAAAAGAGAGACAAAAAGAAAGAAAGAAAGGAAAGAAGCAGAAAAAAAGCATGAAGAAAAAGAAAGAAAAATGAAAAGAAAGAAAAATGAAAGAAAGAAAAAAGAAAGAAGCAGAAAGATAAAGGTAAGAAGAAAGAAAATAATGTTTCTATGCCTATGTATGGTATTGCAGAACCCATATGTTGTCTTATAGATAAAAGTATTAAAGACGACAGAAGAAGATAGAAGAAAGCGTCAGAAGACAACGATGACAGACAGAACTAGAAAGAAAAAGAGAGACAAAAAGAAAGAAAGAAAGAAAAAGAAAATAAAAGAAAGAAACAGAAAAAAGCATGAAGAAAAATGAAAGAAAAATAAAAGAAGAAAGAAAGAAAAAAGAAAGAAGCAGAAAGATAAAGGTAAGAAGAAAGAAAATAATGTTTCTATGTCTATGTATGGTATTGCAGAACCCTTATGTTGTCTTATAGATAAAAGTATTAAAGACGACAGAAGAAGATAGAAGAAAGCGACAGAAGAAGACAACGACAGAAGACAACGATGACAAAACAAGAAAGAAGCAAGAAAAAGAGACAAAAAAAGAAAGAAAGAAAAGAAAGCCGAAAAAAAGCATGAAGAAAAAGAAAGAAAAATGAAAGAAAGAAAAATGAAAGTATTAAAGACGACAGAAGATAGAAGAAAGCGACAGAAGACAACGACAGAAGAAGACAACGATGACAGACAGAACAAGAAAGAAGAAGCAAGATAAAGAAAAAAAAAGAAAGAAAGAAGGAAAGAAAGAAAGCAGAAAAAAGCATGAAGAAAAAGCAAGAAAAATGAAAGAAGAAAGAAAAATGAAAGAAAAAAGAAAGAAGTAGAAAGATAAAGGTAAGAAAAAAGAAAATAATGTTTCTATGCCTATGTATGGTATTGCAGAACCCTTATGTTGTCTTATAGATAAAAGTATTAAAGACGACAGAAGAAGATAGAGGAAAGCGACAGAAGACGACAACGACAGAAGAAGACAACGATGATAGACAGAACAAGAAAGAAGAAGCAAGAAAAAGAGAGACAAAAAAGAAAGAAAGAAAGAAAGAAAGAAAGAAAGGAAGGAAGGAAAGAAGCAGAAAAAAAGCATGAAGAAAAAGAAAGAAAAATGAAAAGAAAGAAAAATGAAAGAAAGAAAAAAGAAAGAAGCAGAAAGATAAAGGTAAGAAGAAAGAAAATAATGTTTCTATGCCTATGTATGGTATTGCAGAACCCATATGTTGTCTTATAGATAAAAGTATTAAAGACGACAGAAGATAGAAGAAAGCGTCAGAAGACAACGATGACAGACAGAAAAAGAAAATAAAAGAAAGAAATAGAAAAAAAGCATGAAGAAAAATGAAAGAAGAAAGAAAGAAAAAAGAAAGAAGCAGAAAGATAAAGGTAAGAAGAAAGAAAATAATGTTTCTATGTCTATGTATGGTATTGCAGAACCCTTATGTTGTCTTATAGATAAAAGTATTAAAGACGACAGAAGAAGATAGAAGAAAGCGACAGAAGAAGACAACGACAGAAGACAACGATGACAGAACAAGAAAGAAGCAAGAAAAAGAGACAAAAAAAGAAAGAAAGAAAGAAAAGAAAGCCGAAAAAAAGCATGAAGAAAAAGAAAGAAAAATGAAAGAAAGAAAAATGAAAGAAAGAAAAAGGAAAGTATTAAAGATGACAGAAGATAGAAGAAAGCGACAGAAGACAACGACAGAAGAAGACAACGATGACAGACAGAACAAGAAAGAAGAAGCAAGATAAAGAAAAAAAAAAGAAAGAAGGAAAGAAAGAAAGCAGAAAAAAGCATGAAGAAAAAGCAAGAAAAATGAAAGAAGAAAGAAAAATGAAAGAAAAAAGAAAGAAGTAGAAAGATAAAGGTAAGAAGAAAGAAAATAATGTTTCTATGCCTATGTATGGTATTGCAGAACCCTTATGTTGTCTTATAGATAAAAGTATTAAAGACGACAGAAGAAGATAGATGAAAGCGTCAGAAGAAGACAACGATGACAGACAGAACAAGAAAGAAAAAGAAAGAAAAAGATAGACAAAAAGAAAGAAAGAAAAAGAAAATAAAAGAAAGAAACAGAGAAAAAGCATGAAGAAAAATGAAAGAAAAATGAAAGAAGAAAGAAAGAAAAAAGAAAGAAGCAGAAAGATAAAGGTAAGAAGAAAGAAAATTATGTTTCTATGCCTATGTATGGTATTGCAGAACACTTATGTTGTCATATAGACAGAAGAAAACGACAGAAGAAGATAAAAGAAAGCGACAGAAGAAAACGATGAAAGAAGCAAGAAAAAGAGACAAAAAAAGGAAGAAAGAAAAGAAAGAAACTGAAAAAAAGCATGAAGAAAATGAAAGAAAAATGAAAGAAAGAAAGAAAGAAAGAAAGAAAGAAAGAAAGAAAGAAAGAAAGGAAAGAAGCAGAAAAAAGCATGAAGAAAAAGAAAGAAAAATGAAAGAAAGAAAAATGAAAGAAGAAAGAAAGAAAAAAGAAAGAAGCAGAAAGATAAAGGTTAGAAGAAAGAAAATAATGTTTCTATGCCTATGTATGGTATTGCAGAACCCTTATGTTGTCTTATAGATAAAAGTATTAAAGACGACAGAAGAAGATAGAAGAAAGCGTCAGAAGAAGACAACGATGACAGACAGAACAAGAAAGAAAAAGAAAGAAAAAGATAGACAAAAAGAAAGAAAGAAAAAGAAAATAAAAGAAAGAAACAGAGAAAAAGCATGAAGAAAAATGAAAGAAAAATGAAAGAAGAAAGAAAGAAAAAAGAAAGAAGCAGAAAGATAAAGGTAAGAAGAAAGAAAATTATGTTTCTATGCCTATGTATGGTATTGCAGAACACTTATGTTGTCATATAGACAGAAGAAAACGACAGAAGAAGATAAAAGAAAGCGACAGAAGAAAACGATGAAAGAAGCAAGAAAAAGAGACAAAAAAAGGAAGAAAGAAAAGAAAGAAACTGAAAAAAAGCATGAAGAAAATGAAAGAAAAATGAAAGAAAGAAAGAAAGAAAGAAAGAAAGAAAGAAAGAAAAAAGAAAGTATTAAAGACGACAGAAGATAGAAGAAAGCGACAGAAGACAACGACAGAAGAAGACAATGATGACAGACAGAACAAGAAAGAAGAAGCAAGATAAAGAGAAAAAAAGAAAGAAAGAAAGAAAAAAAGAATGAAAGAAAGAAAGAAAGAAGCAGAAAAAAGCATGAAGAAAAAGAAAGAAAAATGAAAGAAGAAAGAAAGAAAAATGAAAGAAAAAAGAAAGAAGCAGAAAGATAAAGGTAAGAAGAAAGAAAATAATGTTTCTATGCCTATGTATGGTATTGCAGAACCCTTATGTTGTCTTATAGCTAAAAGTATTAAAGACGACAGAAGAAGATAGAAGAAAGCGACAGAAGACGACAACGACAGAAGAAGACAACGATGATAGACAGAACAAGAAAGAAGAAGCAAATAAAAGAGAGACAAAAAAGAAAGAAAGAAAGGAAAGAAGCAGAAAAAAAGCATGAAGAAAAAGAAAGAAAAATGAAAGAAAGAAAGAAAGAAAGAAAAATGAAAGAAGCAGAAAGATAAAGGTAAGAAGAAAGAAAATAATGTTTCTATGCCTATGTATGGTATTGCAGAATACTTATGTTGTCTTATAGATAAAAGTATTAAAGACGACAGAAGAAGATAGAAGAAAGCGATAGAAGAAGACGACAGAAGACAACGATGACAGAACAAGAAAGAAGCAAGAAAAAGAGACAAAAAAAGAAAGAAGCCGGAAAAAAGCATGAAGAAAAAGAAAGAAAAATGAAAGAAAGAAAGAAAGAAAGAAAGTAAAATGAAAGAAAGAAAAAAAGAAAGTATTAAAGATGACAGAAGATAGAAGAAAGCGACAGAAGACAACGACAGAAGAAGACAATGATGACAGACAGAACAAGAAAGAAGAAGCAAGATAAAGAGAAAAAAAGAAAGAAGAAAGAAAGAAAGAAAGAAAGAAAGAAAGAAAGAAAGAAAGAAAGAAAGAAAGAAAGAAAGAAAGAAAGAAAGAAGCAGAAAAAAGCATGAAGAAAAAGAAAGAAAAATGAAAGAAGAAAGAAAGAAAAATGAAAGAAGAAAGAAAGAAAAATGAAAGAAAAAAGAAAGAAGCAGAAAGATAAAGGTAAGAAGAAAGAAAATAATGTTTCTATGCCTATGTATGGTATTGCAGAACCTTTATGTTGTCTTATAGATAAAAGTATTGAAGACGACAGAAGATAGAGGAAAGCGACAGAAGACGACAACGACAGAAGAAGACAACGATGACAGACAGAACAAGAAAGAAGAAGCAAGAAAAAGAGAGACAAAAAAGGACGAAAGAAAGCAGAAAAAAGCATGAAGAAAAAGAAAGAAAAATGAAAAGAAAGAAAAAGGAAAGAAAAAAGAAAGAAGCAGAAAGATAAAGGTAAGAAGAAAGAAAATAATGTTTCTATGCCTATGTATGGTATTGCAGAACCCTTATGTTGTCTTATAGATAAAAGTATTAAAGACGACAGAAGAAGATAGAGGAAAGCGACAGAAGAAGACAACGATGACAGACAGAACAAGAAAGAAAAAGAAAGAAAAAGATAGACAAAAAGAAAGAAAGAAAAAGAAAATAAAAGAAAGAAACAGAGAAAAAGCATGAAGAAAAATGAAAGAAAAATGAAAGAAGAAAGAAAGAAAAAAGAAAGAAGCAGAAAGATAAAGGTAAGAAGAAAGAAAATTATGTTTCTATGCCTATGTATGGTATTGCAGAACACTTATGTTGTCATATAGACAGAAGAAAACGACAGAAGAAGATAAAAGAAAGCGACAGAAGAAAACGATGAAAGAAGCAAGAAAAAGAGACAAAAAAAGGAAGAAAGAAAAGAAAGAAACTGAAAAAAAGCATGAAGAAAATGAAAGAAAAATGAAAGAAAGAAAGAAAGAAAGAAAGAAAGAAAGAAAGGAAAGAAGCAGAAAAAAGCATGAAGAAAAAGAAAGAAAAATGAAAGAAAGAAAAATGAAAGAAGAAAGAAAGAAAAAAGAAAGAAGCAGAAAGATAAAGGTTAGAAGAAAGAAAATAATGTTTCTATGCCTATGTATGGTATTGCAGAACCCTTATGTTGTCTTATAGATAAAAGTATTAAAGACGACAGAAGAAGATAGAAGAAAGCGTCAGAAGAAGACAACGATGACAGACAGAACAAGAAAGAAAAAGAAAGAAAAAGATAGACAAAAAGAAAGAAAGAAAAAGAAAATAAAAGAAAGAAACAGAGAAAAAGCATGAAGAAAAATGAAAGAAAAATGAAAGAAGAAAGAAAGAAAAAAGAAAGAAGCAGAAAGATAAAGGTAAGAAGAAAGAAAATTATGTTTCTATGCCTATGTATGGTATTGCAGAACACTTATGTTGTCATATAGACAGAAGAAAACGACAGAAGAAGATAAAAGAAAGCGACAGAAGAAAACGATGAAAGAAGCAAGAAAAAGAGACAAAAAAAGGAAGAAAGAAAAGAAAGAAACTGAAAAAAAGCATGAAGAAAATGAAAGAAAAATGAAAGAAAGAAAGAAAGAAAGAAAGAAAGAAAGAAAGAAAGAAAGAAAGAAAGAAAGAAAAAAGAAAGTATTAAAGACGACAGAAGATAGAAGAAAGCGACAGAAGACAACGACAGAAGAAGACAATGATGACAGACAGAACAAGAAAGAAGAAGCAAGATAAAGAGAAAAAAAGAAAGAAAGAAAGAAAAAAAGAATGAAAGAAAGAAAGAAAGAAGCAGAAAAAAGCATGAAGAAAAAGAAAGAAAAATGAAAGAAGAAAGAAAGAAAAATGAAAGAAAAAAGAAAGAAGCAGAAAGATAAAGGTAAGAAAGAAAATAATGTTTCTATGCCTATGTATGGTATTGCAGAACCCTTATGTTGTCTTATAGCTAAAAGTATTAAAGACGACAGAAGAAGATAGAAGAAAGCGACAGAAGACGACAACGACAGAAGAAGACAACGATGATAGACAGAACAAGAAAGAAGAAGCAAATAAAAGAGAGACAAAAAAGAAAGAAAGAAAGGAAAGAAGCAGAAAAAAAGCATGAAGAAAAAGAAAGAAAAATGAAAGAAAGAAAGAAAGAAAAATGAAAGAAGCAGAAAGATAAAGGTAAGAAGAAAGAAAATAATGTTTCTATGCCTATGTATGGTATTGCAGAATACTTATGTTGTCTTATAGATAAAAGTATTAAAGACGACAGAAGAAGATAGAAGAAAGCGATAGAAGAAGACGACAGAAGACAACGATGACAGAACAAGAAAGAAGCAAGAAAAAGAGACAAAAAAAGAAAGAAGCCGGAAAAAAGCATGAAGAAAAAGAAAGAAAAATGAAAGAAAGAAAGAAAGAAAGAAAGTAAAATGAAAGAAAGAAAAAAAGAAAGTATTAAAGATGACAGAAGATAGAAGAAAGCGACAGAAGACAACGACAGAAGAAGACAATGATGACAGACAGAACAAGAAAGAAGAAGCAAGATAAAGAGAAAAAAAGAAAGAAGGAAAGAAGGAAAGAAAGAAAGAAAGAAAGAAAGAAAGAAAGAAAGAAAGAAAGAAAGAAAGAAAGAAAGAAAGAAAGAAAGAAAGAAGCAGAAAAAAGCATGAAGAAAAAGAAAGAAAAATGAAAGAAGAAAGAAAGAAAAATGAAAGAAGAAAGAAAGAAAAATGAAAGAAAAAAGAAAGAAGCAGAAAGATAAAGGTAAGAAGAAAGAAAATAATGTTTCTATGCCTATGTATGGTATTGCAGAACCTTTATGTTGTCTTATAGATAAAAGTATTGAAGACGACAGAAGATAGAGGAAAGCGACAGAAGACGACAACGACAGAAGAAGACAACGATGACAGACAGAACAAGAAAGAAGAAGCAAGAAAAAGAGAGACAAAAAAGGACGAAAGAAAGCAGAAAAAAGCATGAAGAAAAAGAAAGAAAAATGAAAAGAAAGAAAAAGGAAAGAAAAAAGAAAGAAGCAGAAAGATAAAGGTAAGAAGAAAGAAAATAATGTTTCTATGCCTATGTATGGTATTGCAGAACCCTTATGTTGTCTTATAGATAAAAGTATTAAAGACGACAGAAGAAGATAGAGGAAAGCGACAGAAGAAGACAACGATGATAGACAGAACAAGAAAGAAGAAGTAAGGAAAAGATAGACAAAAAAGAAAGAAAGAAAGAAAGAAAGAAAGAAAGAAAGGAAAGAAGCAGAAAAAAGCATGAAGAAAAAGAAAGAAAAATGAAAGAAAGAAAAATGAAAGAAGAAAGAAAGAAAAAAGAAAGAAGCAGAAAGATAAAGGTTAGAAGAAAGAAAATAATGTTTCTATGCCTATGTATGGTATTGCAGAACCCTTATGTAGTCTTATAGATAAAAGTATTAAAGACGACAGAAGAAGATAGAAGAAAGCATCAGAAGAAGACAACGATGACAGACAGAACAAGAAAGAAAAAGAAAGAAAAAGAGAGACAAACAGAAAGAAAGAAAGAAAAAGAAAATAAAAGAAAGAAACAGAAAAAAAGCATGAAGAAAAATGAAAGAAAAATGAAAGAAGAATGAAAGAAAAAAGAAAGAAGCAGAAAGATAAAGGTAAGAAGAAAGAAAATAATGTTTCTATGGCTATGTATGGTATTGCAGAAGCCTTATGTTGTCTTATAGATAAAAGTATTAAAGACGACAGAAGAAGACAGAAGAAAGCGGCAGAAGAAGACGACAGAAGACAATGATGACAGACAGAACACGAAAGAAGAAGCAAGAAAAAGAGAGACAAAAAATAAAGGAAAGAAGCAGAAAAAAAGCATGAAGAAAAAGAAAGAAAAATGAAAGAAGAAAGAAAAATGAAAGAAGAAAGAAAGAAAAAAGAAAGAAGCAGAAAGATAAAGGTAAGAAGAAAGAAAATAATGTTTCTATGCCTATATATGGTATTGCAAAACCCTTATGTTGTCTTATAGATAAAAGTATTAAAGATGACAGAAGAAGATAGAGGAAAGCGACAGAAGAAGACAACGATGATAGACAGAACAAGAAAGAAGAAGTAAGAAAAAGAGAGACAAAAAAGAAAGAAAGAAAGAAAGAAAGAAAGAAAGAAAGAAAGAAAGAAAGAAAGAAAGAAAGAAAGGAAAGAAGCAGAAAAAAGCATGAAGAAAAAGAAAAATGAAAGAAAGAAAAATGAAAGAAAGAAAGAAAAAAGAAAGAAGCAGAAAGATAAAGTTAAGAAAGAAAATAATGTTTCTATGCCTATGTATGGTATTGCAGAACCCTTATGTTGTCTTATAGATAAAAGTATTAAAGACGACAGAAGAAGATAGAAGAAAGCGTCAGAAGAAGACAACGATGACAGACAGAACAAGCAAGAAAAAGAAAGAAAAAGAGAGACAAAAAGAAAGAAAGAAAGAAAGAAAAAGAAAGAAAATAAAAGAAAGAAACAGAAAAAAAGCATGAAGAAAAATGAAAGAAAAATGAAAGAAGAAAGAAGCAGAAAAATAAAGGTAAGAAGAAAGAAAATAATGTTTCTATGCCTATGTATGGTATTGCAGAACCCTTATGTTGTCTTATAGATAAAAGTATTAAAGACGACAGAAGAAGATAGAAGAAAGCGACAGAAGAAGACTACGATGACAGACAGAACAAGCAAGAAAAAGAAAGAAAAAGAGAGACAAAAAGAAAGGAAGAAAAAGAAAATAAAAGAAACAGAAAAAAAGCATTAAGAAAAAGAAAGAAAAATGAAAGAAGAAAAAATAAAGAAGCAGAAAGATAAAGGTAAGAAGAAAGAAAAATAATGTTTCTATGGCTATGTATGGTATTGCAGAAGCCTTATGTTGTCTTATAGATAAAAGTATTAAAGACGACAGAAGAAGATAGAGGAAAGCGATAGAAGACGACAACGACAGAAGAAGACAACGATGATAGACAGAACAAGAAAGAAGAAGCAAGAAAAAGAGAGACAAAAAAGAAAGAAAGAAAGGAAAGAAGCAGAAAAAAAGCATTAAGAAAAAGAAAGAAAAATGAAAGAAAAAAGAAAGAAGCAGAAAGATAAAGGTAAGCAGAAAGAAAATAATGTTTCTATGCCTATGTATGGTATTGCAGAACCCTTATGTTGTCTTATAGATAAAAGTATTAAAGACGACAGAAGAAGATAGAGGAAAGCGATAGAAGACGACAACGACAGAAGAAGACAACGATGATAGACAGAACAAGAAAGAAGAATCAAGAAAAAGAGACAAAAAAGAAAGAAAGAAAGGAAAGAAGCAGAAAAAAAGCATGAAGAAAAAGAAAGAAAAATGAAAGAAAGAAAAATGAAAGAAGCAGAAAGATAAAGGTAAGAAAAAAGAAAATAATGTTTCTATGCCTATGTATGGTATTGCAGAACCCTTATGTTGTCTTATAGATAAAAGTATTAAAGACGACAGAAGAAGATAGAAGAAAGCGACAGAAGACAACGACAGAAGACAACGATGACAGAACAAGAAAGAAGCAAGAAAAAGAGACAAAAAAAGAAAGAAAGAAAAGAAAGAAGCCGAAAAAAAAGCATGAAGAAAAAGAAAGAAAAATGAAAAAAAGAAAGAAAGAAAAATGAAAGAAAGAAAAAAGAAAGTATTAAAGACGACAGAAGATAGAAGAAAGCGACAGAAGACAACGACAGAAGAAGACAATGATGACAGACAGAACAAGAAAGAAGAAGCAAGATAAAGAGAAAAAAAGAAAGGAAAGAAAGAAAGAAAGAAAAAAAGAAAGAAAGAAAGAAAAAAGCAGAAAAAAGCATGAAGAAAAAGAAAGAAAAATGAAAGAAGAAAGAAAGAAAAATGAAAGAAGAAGAAAGAAAAATGAAAGAAGAAAAAAGAAAGAAGCAGAAAGATAAAGGTAAGAAGAAAGAAAATAATGTTTCTATGCCTATGTATGGTATTGCAGAACCTTTATGTTGTCTTATAGATAAAAGTATTGAAGACGACAGAAGATAGAGGAAAGCGACAGAAGACGACAACGACAGAAGAAGACAACGATGACAGACAGAACAAGAAAGAAGCAAGAAAAAGAGAGACAAAAAAGAACGAAAGAAAGCAGAAAAATTCATGAAGAAAAAGAAAGAAAAATGAAAGAAGAAAAAAGAAAGAAGCAGAAAGATAAAGGTAAGAAGAAAGAAAATAATGTTTCTATGCCTATGTATGGTATTGCAGAACCCTTATCTTGTCTTATAGATAAAAGTATTAAAGACGACAGAAGAAGATAGAGGAAAGCGACAGAAGACGACAACGACAGAAGAAGACAACGATGATAGACAGAACAAGAAAGAAGAAGCAAGAAAAAGAGAGACAAAAAAGAAAGAAAGGAAAGAAGCAGAAAAAAAGCATGAAGAAAAAGAAAGAAAAATGAAAGAAGAAAGAAAAATGAAAGAAGAAAGAAAAAAGAAAGAAGCAGAAAGATAAAGGTAAGAAGAAAGAAAATAATGTTTCTATGCCTATGTATGGTATTGCAGAACTCTTATGTTGTCTTATAGATAAAAGTATTAAAGACGACAGAAGAAGAAAGAAGAAAGCATCAGAAGAAGACAACGATGACAGACAGAACAAGAAAGAAAAAGAAAGAAAAAGAGAGACAAAAAGAAAGAAAGAAAGAAAGACAAAAAGAAAGAAAGAAAGAAAGAAAGAAAGAAAGAAAGAAAGAAAGAAAGAAAGAAAGAAAGAAAGAAAGAAAGAAAGAAAGAAAGAAAAAGAAAATAAAAGAAAGAAACAGAAAAAATAAGATTTTACTCACCGGTAAATCTATTTCTCGTAGTCCGTAGTGGATGCTGGGAACTCCGAAAGGAACATGGGGAATAGCGGGCTCCGAAGGAGGCTGGGCACTCTAGAAAGATTTATGACGACCTGGTGTGCACTGGCTCCTCCCACTATGACCCTCCTCCAAGCCTCAGTTAGGACACTGTGCCCGGACGAGCTGACATAATAAGGAAGGATTTTGAATCCCGGGTAAGACTCATACCAGCCACACCAATCACACCGTACAACTCGTGATACTATATCCAGTTTGACAGTATGAAAACAACTGAGCCTCTCAACAGATGGTTCAACAATAACCCTTTAGTTAGCAATAACTATTTACAAGTATTGCAGACAATCCGCACTTGGGATGGGCGCCCAGCATCCACTACGGACTACGAGAAATAGATTTACCGGTGAGTAAAATCTTATTTTCTCTAACGTCCTAGTGGATGCTGGGAACTCCGAAAGGACCATGGGGATTATACCAAAGCTCCCAAACGGGCGGGAGAGTGCGGATGACTCTGCAGCACCGAATGAGAGAACTAAAGGTCCTCCTCAGCCAGGGTATCAAATTTGTAGAATTTTGCAAACGTGTTTGCCCCTGACCAAGTAACAGCTCGGCAAAGTTGTAAAGCCGAGACCTCTCGGGCAGCCGCCCAAGATGAGCCCACCTTCCCTGTGGAATGGGCTTTCACTGATTTAGGATGCGGCAGTCCAGCCGCAGAATGCGCCTGCTGAATCGTGTCACAGATCCAGCGAGCGACAGTCTGCTTAGAAGCAGGAGCACCCAGCCTGTTGGGTGCATACAGGATAAATAGCGAGTCAATTTTCTTTACTCTAGCCGTCCTGGAAACATAATTTTTCAAGGCCCTGACTACGTCCAGTAACTTGGAATCCTCCAAGTCCCTAGTAGCCGCAGGCACCACAATAGGTTGGTTCAAGTGAAAAACTGATACCACCTTAGGGAGAAACTGGGGACGAGTCCTCAATTCTGCCCTCTCCATATGGAAAATCAGATAAGGACTTTTATATGACAAATCCGCCAATTCTGATACACGCCTGGCCGAAGCCAAGGTCAATAACATGACCACTTTCCGCGTGAGATATTTTAGATCCACGGTTTTTAGTGGTTCAAACCAATGTGATTTTAAGAAACTCAACACCACGTTGAGATCCCAAGGTGCCACTGGAGGCACAATAGGGGCTGAATATGCAGCACTCCTTTTAGAATGTCTGAACTTCAGGTACTGAAGTTAATTCTTTCTGGAAGAAAATCGACAGAGCCGAGATCTGTATCTTAATGGAGCCTAATTTTAGGCCCATAGACACTCCTGCTTGTAGGAAATGCAGAAATCGACCTAGTTGAAATTCCTCTGTTGGGGCCTTTTGTGGCCTCACACCAAGCAACATATTTCCGCCATATGCGGTGATAATGTTTTGCAGTTACATCTTTCTTGGCTTGAATCAGCGTAGGAATGACTTCCTCCGGAATGCCCTTTTCCTTTAGGATCCGGCGTTCAACCGCCATGCCATCAAAACGTAGCCGCGGTAAGTCTTGGAACAGACAGGGCCCCTGCTGCAGCAGGTCCTGTCTGAGCGGCAGAGGCCATGGGTCCTCTGATATAATTTTTTGAAGTTCTGGGTACCAGGCTCTTCTTGGCCAATCCGGAACCACAAGTATCGTTCTTACTCCTCGCCTTCTTATTATTCTCAGTACCTTTGGTATGAGAGGCAGAGGGGGGAACACATAAACCGACTGGTACACCCACGGTGTTACCAGAGCGTCCACAGCTATCGCCTGAAGGTCCCTTGACCTGGCGCAATATCTTTTATAGCTTTTTGTTGAGGCGGGACGCCTTCATGTCCACCTGTGGCCTTTCCCAATGGTGTACAATCCTTTGGAAGACTTCTGGATGAAGTCCCCACTCTCTCGGGTGGAAGTCATGTCTGCTGAGAAGATCTGCTTCCCAGTTGTCCACTCCGAGAATGAACACTGCTGACAGTGCTAACACATGATTTTCCGCCCATCGGAGAATCCTTGTGGCTTCTGCCATCGCCATCCTGCTTCTTGTGCCGCCCTGTTGGTTTACATGGGCGACTGCCGTGATGTTGTCTGATTGGATCAGGACCGGCCTTTTGAAGCAGAGGCCTTGCCTGACTCAGGGCATTGTAAATGGCCCTCAGTTCCAGAATATTTATGTAGGGAAGTCACCTGACTTGACCAAAGTCCCTGGAAGCTTCTTCCCTGTGTGACTGCCCCCCAGCCTCAAAGGCTGGCATCCATGGTCACTAGGACCTAGTCCTGTATGTCGAACCTGCGGCCCTCTTGAAGATGGGCACTCTGCAGCCACTACAGTAGAGATACCCTGGTCCTTGGAGACAGGGTTATCAGCCGATGCATCTGAAGATGTGATCCGGACCACTTGTCTAACAGGTCCCCCTGAAAAGTTCTTGCATGGAACCTGCCGAATGGGATTGCTTCGTAGGAAGCTATCATTTTTCCCAGGACTCGCGTGCAATGATGCACCGATAACTGTTTTGGCTTCAGGAGGTCTCTGACTAGAGATGACAGCTCCATGGCTTTCTCCTCCGGGAGAAACACTTATTTCTGGTCTGTGTCCAGAACCATCCCCAGGAACAGTAGACGTGTCGTAGGAAACAGCTGTGTCTTTGGACTGTTTAGAATCTAACCGTGCTGTTGTAGCACTTTCCAAAATAGTGCTACCCCGACTAGCAACTGCTCCTTGGACCTCGCCCTTATAAGGAGATTGTCCAAGTACGGGATCATTAAAAACTCCCCTTTTTCGAAGGAGTATCATCATTCCGGCCATTACCTTGGTAACACCCTCGGTGCCATGTACAGTCCAAACGGCAGAGTCTGGACTTGGTAATGGTAATCCTGTACCACAAATCTGAGGTACTCCTGGCGAGGATAGTAAATGGGGACATGCAGGTAAGCATCCTTGATGTCCCGGGATACCATGTAATCCCCCTCGTCCAGGCTTGCAATAACCGCCCTGGGCGATTCCATCTTGAACTTGAATTTTTTTATGTATGTGTTCAAGGATTTTAAATATAAAAAAGGGTCACACCGAACCATGCGGTTTCGGTACCCCAAACCGTGTGGAATAGTAACCCCGTCCTTGTTGAAGTAGGGGCACCTTAAGTATTACCTGATGGGAATACAGCTTATTAATTGCCTCTAGTACAGCCTCCCTGCCTGAGGGAGTTGTCGGCAAGGCATATTTGAGGAAACGGCGGGGGGAAGACATCTCGAATTCCAGCTTGTACCCTTGAAATACTACTTGAATGAAACAGGGATCCACCTGTGAGCGAGCCCACTGATCGCTGAAATTTTTGAGACGGCCCCCCCACCGTACCTGGCTACACCTGTGGAGCCCCCGCGTCATGCTGTGGACTCAGAGGAAGCGAGAGAAGAATTATGATTCTGGGAACAGGCTGACTAGTGCAGCTTTTTCCCTCTTCCCTTGTCTCTGTACAGAAAGGAAGCGCCTTTGACCCGCTTGCTTTTCTGAAGCCGAAAGGACTGTACCTGATAATACAGTGCTTTCTTAATCTGTGAGGAAAACTGAGGTAAAAATATTTCTTCCCAGCTGTTGCTGCGGATACGAGGTCCCAGAGACCATCCCCAAATAATTCCTCACCCTTATAAGGCAGAATCTCTATGCGCCTTTTAAAGTCAGCATCACCTGTCCAGTGACAGGTCTCTAATACCCTCCTGACAGAATGGACATTACATTCATTTTGGATGCCAGCCGGCAAAATATCCCTCTGTGCATCCCTCATATATAAGACGATGTCTTTAATATGTTCTCATGTTAGCAAACTAGTATGTTTGACAGGGTCACCGACCACGCTGCAGCAGCACGCTCTGCAGGTTTCAGTCTAGTACCTGAGTGTGTAAAAACAGACTTCAGGATAGCCTCCTGCTTTTTATCAACAGGTACCTTCAAAGTGGCCGTTCCTAAAACGGTAGTGCCACCTATTTTGACAACCGTGTGAGCGCCTTATCCACCCTAGGGGATATCTCCCAGCGTAACTTATCCTCTGGCGGGAAAAGGTACGCCATCAGTAACTTTTTTGAAATTACCAGTTTCTTATCAGGGGGAACCCACGCTTCTCACACACTTCATTCATTCATCTGATGGGGGAACAAAACACTGCCTGCTTTTTCTCCCCAAACATAAAAACCCATTTTTAGAGGTTAATGTCAGAAATGTGTAACACATTTTTTATTGCCGGGATCAAGTCACGGATGTTCCTAGTGGATTGTGTATATGTCTCAACCTTGACGACACTGGAGTCAGACTCCGTATCGACATCTGTGTCTGCCATCTGAATGAGCGGGCGTTTTTGATGGCCTTTGAGACGCCTGGGCAGGCGCGGGCTGAGAAGCCAGCTGTCCCACAGCTGTTACGTCATCCACCCTTTATGTTAGGAGTTGACACTGTCGGTTAATACCTTTCACCTAACCATCCACTCTGGTGTCGGCCCCACAGGGGGCGACATCACATTTATCGGCATCTGCTCCGTCACTATATAAGCCTCCTCCTCAAACATGTCGACACAGCTGTACCGACACACCGCACACACACAGGGAATGCTCTGACTGAGGACAGGACCCCACAAAGCCCTTTGGGGAGACAGAGAGAGAGTATGCCAGCACACACCAGAGCGCTATATAATGTGGGGATTAACACTATAACTGAGTGAATTTTCCCCAATAGCTGCTTGTATATACAATATTGCGCCTAAATTTAGTGCCCCCCCTCTCTTTTTAACCCTTTGAGCCTGAAAACTACAGGGGAGAGCCTGGGGAGCTGTCTTCCAGCTGCACTGTGAAGAGAAAATGGCGCCAGTGTGTCTGAGGGAGATAGCTCCGCCCCTTTTCCGCGGCCTATTCTCCCGCTTTTTTATGGATTCTGGCAGGGGTATTTATCACATATATAGCCTCTGGGGCTATATATTGTGATTGTTTTGCCAGCCAAGGTGTTTTTATTGCTGCTCAGGGCGCCCCCCCCCAGCGCCCTGCACCCTCAGTGACCGGAGTGTGAAGTGTGTGTGAGGAGCAATGGCGCACAGCTGCAGTGCTGTGCGCTACCTTGGTGAAGACTGATGTCTTCTGCCGCCGATTTTCCGGACCTCTTCTTGCTTCTGGCTCTGTAAGGGGGACGGCGGCGCGGCTCCGGGACCGAACACCAAGGACTGGGCCTGCGGTCGATCCCTCTGGAGCTAATGGTGTCCAGTAGCCTAAGAAGCCCAATCCGGCTGCAAGCAGGCGAGTTCGCTTCTTCTCCCCTTAGTCCCTCGCTGCAGTGAGCCTGTTGCCAGCAGGTCTCACTGAAAATAAAAAACCTAATTCTATACTTTCTTTCTAGAGGCTCAGGAGAGCCCCTAGTGTGCATCCAACCTCGGCCGGGCACAAGATCTAACTGAGGCTTGGAGGAGGGTCATAGTGGGAGGAGCCAGTGCACACCAGGTGGTCATAAATCTTTCTAGAGTGCCCAGCCTCCTTCGGAGCCCGCTATTCCCCATGGTCCTTTCGGAGTTCCCAGCATCCACTAGGATGTTAGAGAAAAAGCATGCAGAAAAATGAAAGAAGAATGAAAGAAAAAAGAAAGAAGCAGAAAGATAAAGGTAAGAAAGAAAATAATGTTTCTATGGCTATGTATGGTATTGCAGAAGCCTTATGTTGTCTTATAGATAAAAGTATTAAAGACGACAGAAGAAGACAGAAGAAAGCGGCAGAAGAAGACGACAGAAGACAATGATGACAGAACAAGAAAGAAGAAGCAAGAAAAAGAGAGACAAAAAAGATAGAAAGAAAGAAGCAGAAAAAAGCATGAAGAAAAAGAAAGAAAAATGAAAGAAAGAAAATGAAAGAAGAAAGAAAAAAGAAAGAAGCAGAAAGATAAAGTTAAGAAAGAAAATAATGTTTCTATTCCTATGTATGGTATTGCAGAACCCTTATGTTGTCTTATAGATAAAAGTATTAAAGACGACAGAAGAAGATAGAAGAAAGCGTCAGAAGAAGACAACGATGACAGACAGAACAAGAAATAAAAAGAAAGAAAAAGAGAGACAAAAAGAAAGAAAGAAAGAAAGAAAGAAAGAAAGAAAGAAAGAAAGAAAGAAAGAAAAAGAAAATAAAAGAAAGAAATAGAAAAAAAGCATGAAGAAAAATGAAAGAAAAATGAAATAAGAAAGAAGCAGAAAGATAAAGGTAAGAAGAAAGAAAATAATGTTTCTATGCCTATGTATGGTATTGCAGAACCCTTATGTTGTCTTATAGATAAAAGTATTAAAGACGACAGAAGAAGATAGAAGAAAGCGACAGAAGAAGACTACGATGACAGACAGAACAAGCAAGAAAAAGAGAGACAAAAAGAAAGAAAGGAAGAAAAAGAAAATAAAAGAAAGAAACAGAAAAAAAGCATGAAGAAAAAGAAAGAAAAATGAAAGAAGAAAGAAAAAAGAAAGTAGCAGAAAGATAAAGGTAAGAAGAAAGAAAATAATGTTTCTATGCCTATGTATGGTATTGCAGAACCCTTATGTTGTCTTATAGATAAAAGTATTAAAGACGACAGAAGAAGATAGAAGAAAACGACAGAAGAAGACAACGATGACAGACAGAACAAGAAAGAAAAAGAGAGACAAAAAGAAAGAAAGGAAGAAAAAGAAAATAAAAGAAAGAAACAGAAAAAAAGCATGAAGAAAAAGAAAGAAAAATGAAAGAAGAAAGAAAAATGAAAGAAGAAAGAAAGAAAAAAGAAAGAAGCAGAAAGTTAAAGGTAAGAAGACAGAAAATAATGTTTCTATGCCTATGTATGGTATTGCAGAACCCTTATGTTGTCTTATAGATAAAAGTATTAAAGACGACAGAAGAAGATAGAAGAAAGCGACAGAAGAAAACGACAGAAGACAACGATGACAGAACAAGAAAGAAGCAAGAAAAAGAGACAAAAAAAGAAAGAAAGAAAAGAAAGAAGCCGAAAAAAAGCATGAAGAAAAAGAAAGAAAAATGAAAGAAAGAAAAAAGAAAGAAGCAGAAAGATAAAGGTAAGAAGAGAGAAAATAATGTTTCTATGCCTATGTATGGTATTGCAGAACCCTTATGTTGTCTTATAGATAAAAGTATTAAAGGTGACAGAAGTCAGAAGAAAGCGACAGAAGAAGGCGACGACAGACAGAAAAAAAAGAAAAACAGACAAAAAGGAAAGAAAAAAGGAAAGAAGAAAGAAAACAAGAAAGAACGGCAAAAGAAAAAAGAAAAAGATTAAAGAAAAAAGTAAGAAAAGCAGAAATATAGAGGAAAGGAGAAAGAAAGAAAGAAAGAAAGAAAGAAAGAAAGAAAGAAATGTTTCTATGCCTATGTACAATATTCCAGAACCTTTATGTTGTCTTATAGATAAAAGTATGAAAGACGACAGAAGAAGTCAGAAGAAAGCTACAGAAGACAACAACAAAAGAAGACTACAACATACAGACAGACAGATGAAGAACAAAGAAAGAATGAAAAAAGAATGAAAAAGAAAAAAGAAATAAAGAAAAAGAAAGATAAAAGATAAAAGAAAAACGAAATAAAGAAAAAGAAAGATAAAAGAAAGACATAAGAAAGAAAAAAGAAAGACATAAGAAAGAAAAAAGATGAAAGACAACAGAACAGAGAGAAGGAAGAAGAAAGAAAGAAAGAAAGAAAGAAAGAAAGAAAGAAAGAAAGAAAGAAAGAAAGAAAGAAAGAAAGAAAGAAAAGAAAGAAAGAAAAGAAAGCTCTGACGTGTTGGTGCCAGGCAAAGATGCCGGAAGCCCTGGAGGTCTGATGTCCGTGCAAAAGAGATAAATAGCCACTGACCGCCAGGCGAAGGCGTCGGGAGCCCACCAGTTGAAGACGCTGAAAGCCCTGGTGGGCTGGAGCCCGCCAGGTGAAGATGCTGGAAGCCCTGGTTAGAAAGAAGGAAAGAAACAAAGAAAGGAAAGGAAAGGAAAGGAAAGGAAAGGAAAGGAAAGGAAAGGAAAGGGAAGGGAAGGAAGGAAGGAAGGAAGGAAGGAAGGAAGGAAGGAAGGAAGGAAGGAAGGAAGGAAGGAAAGAAAGAAAGAAAGAAAGAAAGAAAGAAAGAAAGAAAGAAAGAAAGAAAGAAAGAAAGAAAGCATCCAATATCCAACTAAATTAATAAACAGAAGTTTAAAACACATATTGATATTAGAATGCCTTTTTTTCACAGCCTGAGTGTGAAACCTTCAGGTAGTGGAGCGGGAAAGATATTACTAAAGATTCAAATAAAATAGAAAGATGTTCATGCTTAATCACCCATTCATTATCATAAGTGTAACTATAAAACTAGTTGCTGCTCTGAAAAGAAGATAGAATGAGAAGTCAAATAGTTTTATGTAACCACTTAAATAGGAATATGTTTAATGTTCTAACATGCATTTTTCATACTGCACCAGTTAGTTAGGAATAATAGTTGGTGGGGAAAGTGGTTACTGTCAGGTAACAGCATTATCAGACTCCAATAATAAATAAAGCAGTTATTGGCAACTGGTATTTCTGTGCAGATATACGCAGAACCTTAACATGACATCTGGGTGCCCTTGGCAAGAGCTCTCTTTTTTTATGCAGAGAGATGTCACATTCATGACATCACTAAGTGAACTATATGCTCTTTAGAGGTTTCGCATTTATGTGATCACTAAATTATATTTTTATTTTGTTATGTTAATATGGGGTCTTTCCTCTTGTTTATTTGAAGACTTATATTACACTGTTGATATAGGCAGAGTGAGGAGGGCGACTGAGGTGATTGCAGCAGTGCTAGCCACAGCCCATGACTTGTGCCACACACCATGTGCAGACCCACAGCACTGGTAATGCCCCCCACATTCCTAATCTCACTCTCTGCGGTGTGGCCACTCAGACATTTCAGTTCCAGGCCCATGTGGACCTTTATCTGGCACTGGGTGGGCTATCATGTTAAGATCGGTGATTATTGTGGCCATGCGGAGCCACAGCGGCAGTGGGCTATCAGAGTTTGTGGAAGGAGCCACAGGTGCAGAGGACATGGTGAGGCACTGTGAGGTTAACTTTAATTACTCAATGGGCGTTACTGACACAGATACATGAGGGAAACCCAGTTTGGAATGGCCGTAGTCAAGAACGGTCAATGATGCTCTTTTCCTTTAGGATTAGGTAAAGCCAACTGAGGACTTCACATTGGGGGTCATTCCGACCCGATCGCTCGCTGCAGTTTGTTGCAGTGCAGCGATCGGGTCGGAACTAAGCATGCGCCAGCGCCGCAGTGCGCCCGCGCATGGCAGTCATCGGGACAGACAGAGACAGTCGCTGGGCGGGAGGGGACCGTTGGCGTGGCCGGACCGTTGGGGGACGGGAGCGACCAGCGGGAGCGACGAGTAACTCCCGGCCAGCCGCAGGAGCTGCACTGGCCGGGAGTTACTCCTCAAATACATAGGCATCGCCGCTGTGCGATGCTTTTGTATTAGAGCGGGGGGCCGGCACTGACATGCGGGGCGAACTAGCCCTGTGCTGGGCGTCCCCCTGCATGTCTGAGTTTACGATCATAGCTGTGCTAAACTTAGCACAGCTACGATCAACTCGGAATGACCCCCATAGCCTGTCCTAGAGGAAGATGCCATAATGGGACTGCTGCCATATTGAGAAGCTCCGTGCATACACAGAACAAGATATACATAGTTGGAGGTCACAAGCCCGGATGGATTGATCCATCTATTGGCAGATCATTCTTTTGGTGAAATGGGCATTTCTGGGCAGTAACTGGGCAGCAACCATGCAGACGCACAGAACTGTTCTAACTAGTGGGAGTGTTATGGCCGTGAAAGTAGACTTCCATAGCACGTGGACAGAAATAGGACGCCTGTTTCAGATGGATCTGTAGCACCCAGAATAGAGTGGGTGTGAGTCCAGATGATAATGATGACAGTTGTGGCAGGATGGCATTCCAAATGCAGACGCATGGATATCGGCACACATGGGTGGAATCCTGAATTAGGACAAGGTACTGTAGTAAGAAGGCTGCCGCGGTCATATGGAAAAGTGGTTACAGGTAGTTCCGACTTAGAATCAGCCCCATTGAGCTTACCAAAAACACCTATGGACCCTTATTCGCATCACTTTAGTGGTGATGCGAAGAAGATGCGAAATATGAAGAAAAAGACTGTATGCTACACCTACCGGAAATATGCGCCAGGTATCTCGTACCATACTGTATGTCATATTGAGGAATGCTGTAGGAAGCTACGTCTATAGCCCAAATCTTGGATTCTTGCCACTCAGGCATCTGTGGTGGAATTGAACGGCTGATCCAGAAGAGAACTAGGCAGGTGCCCAGTACAGCTATTCATGTGCAGATTGCCTGGTTTCTATTGATGTGAAGTCTAGTAACTTAACTGACCAAGCATGTTTCCCTCTCTGTCACCCTCCACTTGGAGCAGAGGAATAAGGAACTTTAGCTTTTCCTGAGAAGCGAAAATATGATTTTTACAGACCATAAAATCTTTTCCTTGAAGTCCATCTGGGGGGGATGCAATTACTTCTGGGTTATGTGTAGTGAATTGTGGAGGTGGGCACTAACTACTTTGAAACAGGTTCCCGCCCACTATATAACCCCTCCCCATCTACCAGTACCTCAGTCAAAAAACTGAAAAACACCAGCACCGACAGATAACTTGGTATGAAACCAAACAAGGGAGGGATACCAGCATGCCCAGATGGACTTGAAGGAACATGTTATGGTGAGTAAAAATTGTATTCCGTTTATCATCCATCTGGGGGATGCCATTACTTCTGGGATATACCAAAGCAAACCAAATTAAGGGGGGGGGGGGGGGGGGAGCAACTGACCCAGCTGCTCAGAGAATCTTTCGCCCTAAGCTGGCATCTCGTGCTCGAAAGGTATGGAACCAATAAAACCTTGTATAAGTGTGTACTGAAATCCAAATAGCTGCAAGGTACAGCTGCTCTACCGAGGCACCAAGCCTCACTGCCCAGGAAGCTTCAACCGCACGAGTCGAGTGAGCCCGAATTGAAGCTGGCATGGCCAAATTGTCAGATGGTAGCAGTGATCCATCTGGAGATAGGGCCCTTAGAGGCTGGCCAGCCTCTCTTAGGAGCATCAATCAATACTAACAAGGAATCTGAATGCCTAAAAACTGCAGTACGTTCTGGATAAATGTGTAGTGCCCTAACCACATCCAGTAGTGCAAGAGAAGAACCCTCATTTCCTGAATCTTGGAAAAAGGCTGGAAGAACAATATCCTGATTTTTGTGAAAGGCTGATACCACCTTAGGAAAAATGGTAGGCTTGGTGCATAACACTACCCTATCTTCATGAAAAAGTAACAGCAGAGATTTGAAAGAAAGAGCTGCTAACTCAGACACTCTTCTGGCTGATGCAATGGCCAAAAGAAAAACAACCTTTAATGCTAAATATCTTAATTCCACATTCTAATGGCCCAAATGGAGCCTTCTGATGTGCTTCCAGAACTAAATTTAAGTGCCAAGGATGTACTGGTAGCACATACAGAGGTTGAATGTGAAACACCCCTTGCAGGAATGTCTGAACTTCAGGAATGTTGGCTAATTTTCTTTGAAAGAGAATAGACAGAGCTGAAATCTGAGTCCCTTAGCCAAGCCATCTTGCAGAAAAGATGTGTCGTTCACATCATGCAATATATATCCTCCTCAATGATATATTCAAGAAGTGACCGGCTTTCTAGCCTGTATTACGGTTTTCACAACCAATCTTGAAAACCCCTTGGCTCTCAAAATCTTGGGTTCAAGAACCATGCCGTCAAAGCCAAGTGAGAAAAAATAAGAATTTACTTACTGATAATTCTATTTCTCATAGTCCGTAGTGGATGCTGGGGACTCCGAAAGGACCATGGGGAATAGCGGCTCCGCAGGAGACTGGGCACAAAGTAAAAGCTTTAGGACTAGCTGGTGTGCACTGGCTCCTCCCCCTATGACCCTCCTCCAAGCCTCAGTTAGGATACTGTGCCCGGACGAGCGTACACAATAAGGAAGGATTTTGAATCCCGGGTAAGACTCATACCAGCCACACCAATCACACCGTACAACTTGTGATCTGAACCCAGTTAACAGCATGATAACAGAAGGAGCCTCTGAAAAGATGGCTCACAACAACAATAACCCGATTTTTGTAACAATAACTATGTACAAGTAATGCAGACAATCCGCACTTGGGATGGGCGCCCAGCATCCACTACGGACTATGAGAAATAGAATTATCGGTAAGTAAATTCTTATTTTCTCTAACGTCCTAGTGGATGCTGGGGACTCCGAAAGGACCATGGGGATTATACCAAAGCTCCCAAACGGGCGGGAGAGTGCGGATGACTCTGCAGCACCGAATGAGAGAACTCCAGGTCCTCCTCAGCCAGGGTATCAAATTTGTAGAATTTAGCAAACGTGTTTGCCCCTGACCAAGTAGCTGCTCAGCAAAGTTGTAAAGCCGAGACCCCTCGGGCAGCCGCCCAAGATGAGCCCACTTTCCGTGTGGAATGGGCTTTTACAGATTTTGGCTGTGGCAGGCCTGCCACAGAATGTGCAAGCTGAATTGTACTACAAATCCAACGAGCAATCGTCTGCTTAGAAGCAGGAGCACCCAGCTTGTTGGGTGCATACAGGATAAACAGCGAGTCAGATTTTCTGACTCCAGCCGTCCTGGAAACATATATTTTCAGGGCCCTGACTACGTCCAGCAACTTGGAATCCTCCAAGTCCCTAGTAGCCGCAGGCACCACAATAGGTTGGTTTAAGTGAAATGCTGAAACCACCTTAGGGAGAAATTGAGGACGAGTCCTCAATTCCGCCCTGTCCGAATGGAAATCAGATAAGGGCTTTTACAGGATAAAGCCGCCAATTCTGACACGCGCCTGGCCCAGGCCAGGGCCAACAGCATGACCACTTTCCATGTGAGATATTTTAACTCCACAGATTTAAGTGGTTCAAACCAATGTGACTTTTGGAACCCAAAAAACTACATTGAGATCCCAAAGTGCCACTGGAGGCACAAAAGGAGGCTGTATATGCAGTACCCCTTTTACAAACGTCTGAACTTCAGGGACTGAAGCTAGTTCCTTTTGGAAGAAAATTGACAGGGCCGAAATTTGAACCTTAATGGACCCCAATTTCAGGCCCATAGACACTCCTGTTTGCAGGAATGTAGGAATCGACCTAGTTGAATTTCCTCCGTCGGGCCTTACTGGCCTCGCACCACGCAACATATTTTCGCCAAATGCGGTGATAATGTTTTGCGGTTACATCCTTCCTGGCTTTGATCAGGATAGGGATGACTTCATCCGGAATGCCTTTTTTCCTTCAGGATCCGGCGTTCAACCGCCATGCCGTCAAACGCAGCCGCGGTAAGTCTTGGAACAGACAGGGTCCTTGTTGGAGCAGGTCCCTTCTTAGAGGTAGAGGCCACGGATCCTCCGTGAGCATCTCTTGAAGTTCCGGTTACCAAGTCCTTCTTGGCCAATCCGGAGCCACGAATATAGTGCTTACTCCTCTCCATCTTATCAATCTCAGTACCTTGGGTATGAGAGGCAGAGGAGGGAACACATACACTGACTGGTACACCCACTGTGTTACCAGAGCGTCTACAGCTATTGCCTGAGGGTCCCTTGACCTGGCGCAATACCTGTCGAGTTTTTCCCAACGGTTTATAATCATGTGGAAGACTTCTGGGTGAAGTCCCCACTCTCCCGGGTGGAGGTCGTGCCGAGGAAGTCTGCTTCCCAGTTGTCCACTCCCGGAATGAATACTGCTGACAGTGCTATCCCATGATTTTCCGCCCAGCGAAGAATCCTTGCAGCTTCTGTCATTGCCCTTCTGCTTCTTGTGCCACCCTGTCTGTTTACGTGGGTGACTGCCGTGATGTTGTCCGACTGGATCAACACCGGCTGTCCTTGAAGCAGAGGTCTTGCTAAGCTTAGAGCATTGTAAATGTCCCTTAGCTTCAGGATATTTATGTGAAGTGATGTCTCCAGGCTTGACCATAAGTCCTGGATATTCCTTCCCTGTGTGACTGCTCCCCAGCCTCGCAGGCTGGCATCCGTGGTTACCAGGACCCAGTCCTGAATGCCGAATCTGCGGCCCTCTAGAAGATGAGCACTCTGCAACCACCACAGGAGGGACACCCTTGTCCTTGGTGACAGGGTGATCCGCTGATGCATCTGAAGATGCGACCCGGACCATTTGTCCAGCAGGTCCCACTGGAAAGTTCTTGCGTGGAATCTGCCGAATGGGATTGCTTCGTAGGAAGCCACCATTTTACCCAGAACCCTTGTGCATTGATGCACTGAGACTTGGCTCGGTTTGAGGAGGTTCCTGATTAGCTCGGATAACTCCCTGGCTTTCTCCTCCGGGAGAAACACCTTTTTCTGGACTGTGTCCAGGATCATCCCTAGGAACAGAAGACACGTCGTCGGAACCAGCTGCGATTTTGGAATATTGAGAATCCAATCGTGCTGCCGCAACACTACCTGAGATAGTGCTACACCGACCTCCAACTGTTCCCTGGATCTTACCCTTATCAGGGAATCGTCCAAGTAAGGGATAACTAAAATTCCCTTCCTTCGAAGGAATATCATCATTTCGGCCATTACCTTGGTAAAGACCCGGGGTGCCGTGGACCATCCCTACGGCAGCGTCTGAACTGATAGTGACAGTTCTGTACCATAAACCTGAGGTACCCTTGGTGAGAAGGGTAAATTTTGACATGAAGGTAAGCATCCTTGATGTCCCGAGACATCATGTAGTCCCCTTCTTCCAGGTTCGCAATCACTGCTCTGAGTGACTCAATCTTGAATTTGAACCTCTGTATGTAAGTGTTCAAAGATTATAGATTTTAGAATCTGTCTCACCGAGCCGTCTGGCTTCGGTACCACAATAGTGTGGAATAATACCCCGTTCCCTGTTGCAGGAGGGGTACCTTGATTATCACCTGCTGGGAATACAGCTTGTGAATGGCTTCCAAAACTGCCTCCCTGTCAGAGGGAGACGTCGGTAAAGTCGACTTTTGGAAACGGCGAGGGGGAGACGTCTCGAATTCCAATATGTACCCCTGAGATATTACCTGAAGGATCCAGGGGTCTACTTGCGAGTGAGCCCACTGCGCACTGAAATTCATTGAGAACGGGCCCCCACCGTGCCTGAGCTTGTAAAGCCCTAGCGTCATACTGAGGGCTTGGCAGAGGCGGGAAAGGGTTTCTGTTCCTGGGAACTGGCTGATCTCTGCAGCCTTTTTCCTCTCCCTCTGTCACGAGCAGAAAAGAGGAACCTTTTGTCCGCTTGCCAACAAAGGACTGCGCCTGATAATACGGCGTCTTATTTTGAGAGGCGACCTGGGGTACAAACGTGGATTTCCCAGCTGTTGCCGTGGCCACCAGGTCTAAAAGACCGACCCCAAATGTCCCCTTTCAAAGGCAATACTTCCAAATGCCGTTTGGAATCCGCATCACCTGACCATTTTACTGGTAGAATTGGACAACGCACTTATACTTGATGCCAGTCGGCAATTATTCCGCTGTGCATCATGCATATATAGAAATGCATCTTTTAAATGCTCTATAGGCAATAATATACTATCCTTATCTAGGATATCAATATTTCCAGTCAGGGAATCCGACCATGCCAACCCAGCACTGCACCTCCAGGCTGAGGCGATAGCTGGTCGCAGTATAACACCAGTATGTGTGTAAATACCTTTTTTGGATACCCTCCTGCTTTCTATCAGCAGGATCCTTAAGGGCGGCCATCTCATGAGAGGGTAGAGCCCTTGTTCTTACAAGCGTGTGAGCGCCTTATCCCCCCTAGGGGGTGTTTCCCAATGCATCCTAACCTCTGGCGGGAAAGGGTATGCAGCCAATACTTTTTAAGAAATTATTAATTGTTATCGGGGGGAAACCCACGCATCATCACACACCTCATTTTATTTCTCAGATTCAGGAAAACTACAGGTAGTTTTTCCCTCACCGAACATAATACCCCTTTTTTGGTGGTACTCGTATTATCAGAAATGTATAAAACATTTTCCATTGTCTCAATCATGTAACGTGTGGCCCTACTGGAAATCACGGTTGTCTCGTCACCGTCGACACAGGAGTCAGTATCCATGTCGGCGTCTGTATCTGCCATCTGCCTGACGGCCTATGAGACGTCTGGACAGGCACAAGCTGAGTAGCCGGCTGTCTCATGTCAACCACTGTTTTTTTTTTATATAGAGCTGACACTGTCACGTAATTTTCAACAGTACATCCACTCAGGTGTCGACCCCCTAGGGGGTGACATCACTGTTACAGACACTCTGCTCCGTCTCCACATCATTTTTCTCCTCGTACATGTCGACACAAACGTACCGACACACAGCACACACACAGGGAATGCTCTGATAGAGGACAGGACCCACTTAGCCCCTTGGGGAGACAGAGGGAGAGTTTGCCAGCACACACCAGAGCGCTATATATGTATAGGGACAACCTTACAATAAGTGTCTATCCCTTATAGCTGCTTATATCTGTTATTTTGCCAAATAAGTGCCCCCCTCTCTTTTTTACCCTGTTTCTGTAGTTGCAGGATGCAGGGGAGATTCTGGGAGCCTTCCTACCAGCGGAGCTGTGTGGGAAAAATGGCGCTGTGTGCTGAGGAGATAGGCCCCGCCCCCTTCACGGCGGGCTCTTCTCCCGCTTTTTTCTGGAAAACTGGCAGGGGTTAAATACATCCATATAGCCCAGGAGCTATATGTGATGTATTTTTTGCCAAATAAGGTAAATTCATTGCTTCCCAGGGCGCCCCCCCCCCAGCGTCCTGCACCCTCAGTGACCGAAGTGTGAAGTGTGCTGAGAGCAATGGCGCTCAGCTGCAGTGCTGTGCGCTACCTTATGAAGACAGGAAAGTCTTCTGCCGCCGATTTATGGACCTCTTCTTGCTTCAGCATCTGTAAGGGGGCCGGCGGCGCGGCTCCGGGACCCATCCATGGCTGGGCCTGTGATCGTCCCTCTGGAGCTAATGTCCAGTAGCCTAAGAAGCCCAATCCACTCTGCACGCAGGTGAGTTCGCTTCTTCTCCCCTTAGTCCCTCGATGCAGTGAGCCTGTTGCCAGCAGGTCTCACTGAAAATAAAAAACCTATTTAAACTTTTACTCTAAGCAGCTCAGGAGAGCCACCTAGATTGCACCCTTCTCGTTCGGGCACAAAATCTTAACTGAGGCTTGGAGGAGGGTCCTAGGGGGAGGAGCCAGTGCACACCAGCTAGTCCTAAAGCTTTTACTTTGTGCCCAGTCTCCTGCGGAGCCGCTATTCCCCATGGTCCTTTCGGAGTCCCCAGCATCCACTAGGACGTTAGAGAAATGTGGGTGATGGCAAGGATCCTGAAACAACAGGTCTGGGCGCAACGGTAGATGATAAGGAACGTCTGCCAGCATGTTCTGAAGAATTATATACCAATGACGATGTGGCCAGTCCAGTGCCACCAGAATGACTGGTCGTGTCTCTGAACGAATCCTCTGAAGTACCCTTGGAATTAAAACCAGAGGAGGAAAGATGTACCCCAACTGGAATAACCAAGGTGCTGTCAGGACATCCACTAAGCATGCCTGGGGATCCCGGGATCGAAATTCGTGTCTTGGGAGTTTCTTGTTGAGATGGGAGGCCATCAGATCTCTGTCTGGGACATCTTGACACTATTTCTACAAAAACCTCCTGGTGTAACTCCCACTCTCCTAGGTCTAGCTTGTGGCGACTTAAAAAGTCTGCCTCCCAGTTGTCTACTCCTGGAATGTAGATTGCTGAAATTGCTGGTACCCATTCTTCTGCTCAACTGAGGATGTGAGAGACCTCTTTCATTGCACCCGACGCATGTGCCACAGTGCTTGTTTATATATGCAAAAGCCGTGGCATTGTCCGATTGAATTTGCTTCCTTAATTGAAGGTCTGATTTTTCCCATCAATAAAGCAACTAGTTTTGCAGTGGATGGGAATGAAACCAGGTGAAAGGAAAGCTTCAAATGAAGCTACCATCTTTCCCATTAATTGCATAGCTCTGAGAACTGACATTTGATTTAGCTGTGGAATGTTACTTATTCTGGATTGCACGTCCTGAATATTTTCTTGTGGAAGAAACACTCTGGGATACTGGGTGTCGAATATAAGCCCCAAAAACATCATCCTTTGGGATGACTTTAAATTTGACTTTGGAAATGTATGATCCAGCCAAAATCCTGGAGCATCTGTATGGTAATCTGAATGTGATCCTGCAATAAAGCTATGGACGGAGTCCTTAGCAACAGATCGTCCAGAAAAGCCAACACATTGGGTGAGATTCAAATGATATTTCACGCCCAATTTCCTTTCTAAAATGATCTCAGTTATCGCGCATATTGCGCCCATAGTAATCAGGTTTAGCTGTGTAAAGGGTTGGGTGCCTCGCTACTCCGGGGGTAGCGAGCTGAAATAATGATACAACGTCCCTGAGGGCAGAAACAGAATAGGTGTGGAAATGGGTGAAAAGAATTGAATCCCGCCCATTGATTTTTGAGTAAAAAATATTGTGTTCCATTACCTTCGTGAATACTCTAGGAGCCGCGGACAACCCGAACGGTAATGTCTGGGACTGAAAATGTTGGTGTTCCACTGCAAAATTTAGCAGGTGTTGATGACCTTTCCATATAGGAATATGGAGGTAGGCATCCTTGATATCTATGGAGGCCAGACTCTCCCTCCTCCATAGACCCAATAACTGTCCTTACTGACTCAATTTAGAAGTTTTCCAAATGACGGTAAGGATTTAAGTCTTTGAGGTTCACAATGGGCCAGAATGACCCGTCTGGTTTGTCTACCAAAAATATAAAGACTGGAGTAAAACCCCTGTCCCTTCAGTAGAACAGCAACTGGAATAATTACTGTGGCCCCCAAAAGAGCAGAAATTGCTTCTGACATGGCCGACCTTCTGAATTGATCTATTGGAAGTGGAGTGTAAAAGATTCTTTCTGGAATCGGATTCTCTAGGTCTAACCTGTAACCCCCGTAATCTGGGCTGGATTTAATCCAGGTATCCATGAACCAGAGAGAATCAGTTCCCACCAGAAGACGAGTCCCTGTTTCCATGTAGTCAAGGGATTTGCAGCAGGGCGACGGCTGTTGGGAGTCCCTTGACCTTTCAAAGTGCCTCTATGGGAACTTCTGAACATACCCCGAAAGGCCTGGAATCTTTCCCTGCCTTGGGGATGAAAGGAACTGAACCTGGGACTTTTTTGCTTTGCTACTGGTAAATACAGACTCTTCCTACCTGTAATCTGGGAAATAATCTTAACCAATTCAGGTCCAAATAGATAAGATCCTTTAAAAGGAAATGCGTGTCCATGTCTCCTTTCCATGATTTCAGTCATAGGGAACACCTGGTGGAAATAGCTAGAGCAGAAATATGAGATTGTAATTGTATAGAGTCTAATAAGGTTAATGATTAAAATAATACAAATAGTATACTTATGACACATATTCTATGGCACAAGTATATGCTTTAGCCTTTACATTATTTTTATTATTTTTAAATAAACTTTATTTGCGAGATGACAGAGACACATAGAAAACACAGAAGTGAACTGCGCAGAGGTCTCAATGTATCATACATAAAAAAAATAGGATTTTAATACCTACCGGTAAATCCTTTTCTCTTAGTCCGTAGAGGATGCTGGGGATGCTTCAAGAACCATGGGGTATAGACGGGATCCGCAGGAGACATGGGCACTTTAAGACTTTAAAAAGGGGTGTGAACTGGCTCCTCCCTCTATGCCCCTCCTCCAGACTCCAGTTATAGGAACTGTGCCCAGGGAGACGGACATTTCGAGGAGAAGGATTTATTTAATTTTTAAAACTAAGGTGAGATACATACCAGCTCACACCTCAAACACGCCGTACAACATGGCAATCAACAACAACACATGCAACGGCATGACCAACATCAGCCACAGACTGACTGTACTTAACTCAACATGAGTGTAACCAAAAAAACCAAACTGCAGAAAACAGCCCGCTCTGGGACGGGCGCCCAGCATCCTCTACGGACTAAGAGAAAAGGATTTACCGGTAGGTATTAAAATCCTATTTTCTCATACGTCCTAGAGGATGCTGCGGATGCTTCAAGAACCATGGGGTTTATACCAAAGCTCTAAAACGGGCGGGAGAGTGCGGATGACTCTGCAGCACCGATTGACCAAACAAGAGGTCCTCCTCAGCCAGGGTATCAAACTTGTAAAACTTTGCAAAGGTGTTTGATCCCGACCAAGTAGCAGCTCGGTAAAGCTGTAATGCCGAGACCCCTCGGGCAGCCGCCCAGGATGAGCCCACCTTTCTGGTAGAATGGGCTTTTACCGATTTCAGGAACGGCAATACTGCCATAGAATGAGCCTGCTGAATCGTATTACAGATCCAGTGCGCAATAGTCTGCTTAAAAGCAGGAGCCCCAATCTTGTTGGGAGCCCACAGGACAAACAGAGCCTCTGTTTTTCCAAGCTGCGCCGTCCTGGCGACATAGATCTTCAAAGTTCTGACCACATCGAGAGACTTTGACTCCGCCAAGGCGTCAGTAGCCACTGGCACCACAATTGGCTGGTTTACATGAAATTATGAAACCACTTTTGGCAGAAATTGCTGACGAGTTCTCAACTCAGCTCTATCCACATGGAAGATTAAATAGGGGCTTTTGTGAGACAAAGCTGCCAATTCAGCTACCCGCCTTGCGGATGCCAAAGCCAACAACATGACTACTTTCCAAGTAAGGAATTTTAACTCAACCTTACGTAAATGTTCAAACCAATGAGATTGCAGGAACTGCAATACCACATTAAGATCCCACGGTGCCACTGGGGGCACAAATGGAGGTTGGATGTGTAGCACACCTTTCACGAAGGTCTGAACTTCTGGAAGGGAGGCCAATTCTTTTTGAAAGAAAATAGATAAGGCCGAAATTTGTACTTTAATAGAGACCAACTTTAGGCCCGCATCCACACCTGCTTGCAAAAAATGGAGCAAACGCCCCAGCTGAAATTCTTCCGTAGGAGCCTTCTTGGATTCACACCAAGACACATATTTTCTCCAAATACGGTGGTAATGCTTTGCCGTTACTTCCTTTCTAGCCTGAAGCAGAGTGGGAATGACTTCACTGGGAATACCCTTTCTGGCTAGGATCTGGCGTTCAACCGCCATGCCGTCAAACGCAGCCACGGTAAGTCCTGATACACGCACGGACCATGTTGTAACAGGTCCTCCCGTAGAGGAAGCAGCCAGGGATCTTCTATGAGCAACTCCTGAAGACCTGGATACCAGGCCCTCCTTGGCCAGTCTGGAACAATGAGTACCGCCTGAACCCTTGTTCTTCCTATAATCTTTATTACCTTTGGAATGAGTGGAAGTGGAGGGAACACATAGACAGATGGAAACACCCACGGTGTCACTAGGGCGTCCACCGCTATTGCCTGAGGGTCCCTCGACCTGGAACAATATCTCTGAAGTTTCTTGTTGAGGCGGGACACCATCATGTCTATTTGAGGAATTCCCCAACGACTTGTCACTTCTGCAAAGACCTCTTGATGAAGACCCCACTCTCCTGGATGGAGATCGTGTCTGCTGAGGAAGTCTGCTTCCCAGTTGTCCACTCCTGGAATGAAGACTGCTGACAGCGCGCTTGCATGTCTTTCCGCCCAGCGAAGAACTTTCGTGGCCTCAGCCATCACCGCTCTGCTCTTTATTCCGCCCTGGCGGTTTATGTACGCCACTGCTGTTCTGTTGTCTGACTGAATCAAAACTGGCAGACCGCGAAGAAGATGTTCCGCTTGCAGAATGCCGTTGTAAATGGCCCTTAATTCCAGAATGCTTCCTGGCTTGACCATTTTCCCTGAAAGTTTCTCCCTTGTGTGACTGCTCCCCAGCCTCGGAAACTTGCATCTGTGGTCACCAAGATCCAATCCTGAATCCCGAACCTGCGTCCCTCCAGAAGGTGAGAACTGTGCAGCCACCACAGAAGGGAGATCCTGGTCCTGGAAGATAGGATTATTTTCCGGTGCATGTCCAGGTGAGACCCGGATCACTTGTCCAACAGGTCCCACTGAAAGACCCTGACATGGAACCTGCCATAAGGAATGGCCTCGTAGGCCGCCACCATCTTCCCCAACAGCCGAGTGCATTGAAGAACTGACACTTTTGCTGGTTTCAGAATCTGTTTTACCATGTTCTGAATTTCCAGAGCCTTTTCCACTGGAAGAAAAACTTTCTGTAATTCTGTATCCAGAATCATACCCAGGAACGACAGGCGTGTCGTCGGAACCAACTGTGATTTTGGCAAGTTTAGGAGCCAACCATGTTGTTGCAGAATCGGCAGTGAGAGCGCAATATTCTTCAGCAATTGTTCCTTGGATCTCGCCCTTATGAGGAGATCGTCCAAGTACGGGATAATTGTGATTCCCTGCTTGCGCAGGAGAACCATCATTTCCGCCATAACCTTGGTGAAAATCCGTTGTGCCATGGACAGACCAAATGGCAACGTCTGAAATTGGTAATGACAATCCTGAGCCGCAAACCTCAGGTATGCCTGATGTGGAGGATATATGGGAACGTGTAAGTAAGCATCCTTTATGTCGACTGACACCATAAAATCCCCCTCCTCCAGACTGGAGATCACTGCTCGGAGAGATTTCATTTTGAATTTAAACCTTTTCAGAAAGAAATTTCTGAATTTTAGGTTCAGAATCGGTCTGACTGAGCCATCCAGCTTCGGGACCACGAACAGACTCGAATAAAAACCCTCCCCCCGTTGTGACGGGGGTACCGTGACAATGACTTGATTTTGACACAGCTTTAGTATCGCTGCGCATACCACTTCCCTTTCTAAATGAGAAACTGGCAAGGCCGATTTGAAAACTCGGTGAGGGGGCACGTCTTGAAACTCTAATCTGTATCCTTGGGTTACTATTTCTACTATCCAAGGATCCTGGTCCAAGTGCACCCAGACCTGACTGAAAAGTCTGATACGCGCCCCTACCGGCAGAGGAGCCCCAGCGTCATGTGGTGGATTTGGTAAAAGCCAGAGAGAACTTCTGCTCTTGGGAACTTGCCACAACCTGTGACCTTTTTCCCCTTCCCCTCGCAGCAAGGAAGGAGGACCCTCGTCCTTTTTTGAATTTATTGAGCCGAAAGAACTGCATCTGATAGTGAGGCGTTTTCTTCTGCTGTGCAGGAACATAAGGTAAAAATGACGACTTACCCGCGGTAGCCGTAGACACAAGGTCAGTGAGGCCGTCACCAAACAGGACACTACCGTTAAACGGTAACGACTCCATCGCCTTCTTAGAGTCAGCGTCAGTATTCCATTGATAAATCCACAATGCTCTCCTTGCTGAGACTGCCATGGCATTGGCACTTCATCCCTGATATGACCCAGAGTCAACAGCACGCTATCCCTGTCTAGGGAATCTATCTCAGATGACAAGTTATCTGCCCACTTTTCAATAGCACTACTCACCCATGCCGAAGCCACGGGAGGCCTGAGTAGCGACCCTGTAGTGACATAAATGGATTTTAGTGTATTTTCCTGCTTACGATCCGCAGGATCCTTTAGGGCTGCCGTGTCAGGAGACGGAAGCGCCACCTTTTTGGATACACGCGATAAAGCTTTCTCTACCGTGGGGGTTGACTCCCACTTTTCCCTGTCCCCAAATGGAAACGGATATGCCACTGGAATTCTTTTGGGAACCTGTATCTTCTTGTCAGGATTTTCCCAAGCCTTTTCAAAAAGCGCGTTCAGTTCATGAGAGGGAGGAAACGTTACCTCAGGTTTCTTTCCTTTATACATACAGACCCTTGTATCAGGGACAGCAGGGTCCTCTGTTATATGCAACACTTCTTTTATTGCCACAATCATGTACTGAATGCTCTTAGCCAGTTTTGGATTTAATCTGGCATCACCATAGTCGACACTGGAATCAGAGTCCGTGTCGGGATCTGTATCAGCTATCTGGGTAAATGCACGGTTCTGTGACCCCGAAGGGGTCTGAGCTTGTGACAAAGTATCCTCCATGGATTTCCTCCATGAATGGTTCTTAGACTCAGATCTATCAAATCTCTTAGTCAACCGAGTCACATTTGTATTTAAAACACTCAACATATTTACCCAATCATCCGTCGGCGGTGCCGACCCGGTCACTCTCACAGTATTTTCTGTCCCCACTCCAGCCTCCTCCTGGGAAGAGCACTCAGCCTCAGACATGTCGACACACACGTACCGACACCCACAACGGGGCTATAGGAGACAGACCCACAACAAAGCCTGTAAGAGAGACACAGAGGGAGTTCTGCCAGCTCACAACCCAGCGCCTATACCGGTACTGCAGCGAGTAAAAAGACTGCCCAGACCTATTAGCGCTTTATATATAAACAATCAGCACCAAATCACTTGTGCCCCCCCCCCCCCCCCCCCCCCGTTTTCACCTTGTTACTTGTACAGCAGTGTGGAGGTCAGGGCCAGCGTCTCTGCAGCTTCTGTGAAGAGAAAATGGCGCTGGTCAGAGCTGTGAGGGCTAAGCCACGCCCCCTACATGGCACGCTTCAGTCCCGCTTAAATTTCATATTTATACTGGCGGTGGTCCCATAACTGTTTTTACTTATGTCAGTGCTATTTGAGGGTCCAATGCTGCCCAGGGCGCCCCCCCCCCCCCCTCGCTCTGCAGTGCCGTTCATATGTGGGAGCATGGCGCGAGCGCGCCAGCTTCTCGGTACCTCAAACGCCATCTTCTGCCGTCACTGAAGTCTTCTGATCTTCCTATACTCACCTGGCTTCTGGCTCTGTGAGGGCGGTGACGGCGCGGCTCCGGGAACAAGCAGCTAGGCGCACCAGGTGATCGAACCCTCTGGAGCTAATGGTGTCCAGTAGCCTAAGAAGCAGAGCCTTTGAACTCAGAGAAGTAGGTCTGCTTCTCTCCCCTCAGTCCCACGATGCAGGGAGCCTGTTGCCAGCAGGTCTCTCTGAAAATAACAAACCTAACTAAGTCTCAGTGTGCATCCAGTCTCACTGGGCACAGAATCTAACTGGAGTCTGGAGGAGGGGCATAGAGGGAGGAGCCAGTTCACACCCATTCAAAGTCTTATAGTGTGCCCATGTCTCCTGCGGATCCCGTCTATACCCCATGGTTCTTGAAGCATCCCCAGCATCCTCTAGGACGTATGAGAAATAGGATAGAAACGAAAAGGCGAAGCAGAAAGGGAAAAAGAAAGAAAAGAAGGGAGAAGATGAGAAAACAAAATACAAATGCAAAGGAGGCAATTTAAAACCCACACTAGAATGTCCAGGAAGCTAGGGAGCAATATTTGCGACACGTTTGCCTCTATATAGGAGTTGTGTAATACTCCTAATGGATAAACAAACAAAAAAAGAAGCAATAGAAGCGCTCATAGAACCATATACATTGCACTCCAGAGAATGACAGCCAGAGGAGTCCAATATTTAATAAATTATAAATTACTTTATTAACAACGAGTGTAGACTCTTTATAACCATATGCATGACATTTGTCTTATGTAACAATTAAAACTGTGGTCAAATAGCTAACTTAGCATATAGATAAATGAGCTATGTGCTTTTCTATTATAAGAAAAGCATGTTTATATCAATATATAACAATTTCATGATTTATATCCAAAACTACGAGAAAAAGATTTACCGGTAGGTTTAAAATCTTATTTTCTCTTACGTCCTAGAGGATGCTGGGAACTACGTAAGGACCATGGGGATTATACCAAAGCTCCAGACCGGGCGGGAGAGTGCGGATGACTCTGCAGCACCGATCGAGCAAACATGAGGTCCTCCTTTGCCAAGGTATCAAACTTGTAGAATTTTGCAAAAGTGTTTGAACCCGATCAAGTAGCTGCTCGGCAAAGCTGTAATGCCGAGACGCCTCGGGCAGCCGCCCAAGAAGAGCCCACCTTCCTAGTGGAATGGGCCTTTACTGAATTTGGTAACGGCAATCCAGTCGTAGAATGAGCCTGCTGAATCGTGTTACAGATCCAGCGAGCAATAGTCTGCTTAGAAGCAGGAGCGCCAACCTTGTTGGCCGCATATAGGACAAACAGGGCCTCTGTTTTCCTAACCCGAGCCGTCCTGGCTACATAAATTTTCAAGGCCCTGACTACATCAAGGGACTTTGAATCCTCCAAGTCACCCGTAGCCACAGGCACTACAATAGGTTGGTTCATATGAAACGACGAAACCACTTTAGGCAGAAATTGAGGACGAGTCCTCAACTCCGCTCGATCCACATGGAAAATCAGATAGGGGCTCTTGTGAGACAAAGCCGCCAGTTCGGACACCCGCCTCCCAAATGCCAAGGCCAACAACATGACCACCTTCCAAGTGAGAAATTTTAATTCAACTGTTTGAAGAGGTTCAAACCAGTGTGATTGAAGGAACTGTAACACCACGTTAAGGTCCCACGGTGCCACTGGGGGCACAAAAGGAGGCTGGATGTGCAGTACTCCCTTTACAAAAGTCTGTACTTCTGGGAGAGAAGCCAATTCCTTCTGAAAGAATATAGATAAGGCCGAAATCTGCACCTTAATGGAGCCTAACTTCAGGCCCATATCCACTCCTGTCTGTAGAAAATGGAGAAAACGACCCAGCTGAAAATCTTCCGTAGGAGCATTCTTGGCTTCACACCAAGACACGTATTTCCTCCAGATACGGTGATAATGCTTCGCCGTTACCTCCTTCCTAGCTTTGATTAGAGTAGGGATGACTTCCCTACTAGCTAGGATTTGGTGTTCAACCGCCATGTCGTCAAACGTAACCGCGGTAAGTCTTGGAACACACAGGGCCCCTGTTGTAACAGGTCCTCCCTGAGAGGAAGAGGCCACGGATCTTCTGTGATCATTTCCTGAAGATCTGAATACCAGGCCCTTCGAGGCCAATCTGGAACAATGAGTATTGTCTGCATTCTTGTTCGTCTTATGATTCTCAGTATTTTTGAGTTAAGCGGAAGTGGAGGGAACACATAGACCGACTGAAACACCCACGGTGTCACCAGGGCGTTCACCGCCACTACCTGAGGGTCCCTCAACCTGGAACAATACGTCCGAAGCTTTCTGTTGAGGCGTGACGCCATCATGTCTATTTGAGGAAGTCCCCAACGACTTGTTACTTCTGTAAAGACCTCTTGATGAAGTCCCCACTCTCCTGGATGGAGATCGTGTCTGCTGAGGAAGTCTGCTTCCCAGTTGTCTACTCCCGGAATGAAGACCGCTGACAGAGCGCTTACATGATTTTCCGCCCAGCGAAGAATCCTGGTGGCTTCTGCCATTGCTGCTCTGCTCCTTGTCCCGCCCTGGCGGTTTACATGCGCCACGGCTGTGACGTTGTCTGATTGGATCAGAACGGGTAGGTTGCGAAGAAGACTCTCCGCCTGTTGCAAGCCGTTGTATATGGCCCTTAATTCCAGCACACTGATGTGTAGACAAGCCTCCTGGCTTGACCCTATTCCCTGTAAATTTCTTCCTTGTGTGACTGCTCCCCATCCTCGGAGGCTCGCGTCCGTAGTCACAAGAACCCAATCTTGAATGCCGAACCTGCGACCCTCTAGAAGGTGAACACTCTGGAGCCACCACAGGAGAGAGACCCTGGCCCTGGGGGACAGGCTTATCCTCCGATGCATCTGTAGATAGGACCCTGACCACTTGTCCAGAAGGTCCCACTGAAAAGTCCTCGCATGGGACCTGCCGAACAGAATGGCCTCGTAGGCCGCCACCATCTTTCGCAATACTCGAGTGCATTGATGAACTGACACTCTTTTTGGTTTCAGCAGGTCCTTGACCATGCTCTGGAGTTCCTGGACTTTTTCCATTGGGAGAAAAACCCTATTTTTTTCCGTGTCCAGAACCATGTCCAAAAATGACAGCCGAGTTGTCGGAACCAACTGCCACTTTGGTAGATTTAGAATCCAGCCGTGTTGCTGTAGTACTCTCAGGGAGAGACACGCTTTTTAGTAACTGATCCCTTGATCTTGCCTTTATCAGGAGATCGTCCAAGTATGGGATAATTGTGACTCCCTGCTTGCGCAGGAGCACCATCATTTCCGCCATTACCTTGGTGAAAATTCTCGGGGCCGTGGAAAGCCCAAAAGGCAACGTCTGAAACTGGTAATGACAATCCTGTACAGCGAATCTCAGGTACGCCTGATGAGGAGGATATATGGGGACATGAAGGTATGCATCCTTTATGTCTAGTGACACCATAAAATCCCCCCCTTCCAGGCTGGAGATCACTGCCCTGAGAGATTCCATCTTAAATTTGAACCTTTTCAAATATAGGTTTAGGGATTTTAGATTCAGAATTGGTCTGACCGAGCCATCCGGCTTCGGAACCACAAATAGGGTTGAATAAAACCCTTTCCCCTGTTGTCCTAGGGGAACCTTGATAATCATCTGCTGTTGACACAGCTTTTGTATGGCAGCTGAAACTATGTCCCTCTCTGAGGGAGAAGCTGGCAAGACCGATTTGAAAAATCGGTGTGGAGGCACATCTTCGAACTCCAGTTTGTAGCCTTGGGATACAATTTCGACCACCCAAGGGTCCAAATCCGACTGAACCCAGACGTGGGAGAAGAGACGAAGAAGTGCCCCCACCGGTGCGGACTCCCGCAGCGGAGCCCCAGTGTCATGCGGTGGATTTTGTAGAGGCCGGGGAGGATTTTTGTTCCTGGGAACTAGCTGTAGCTGGTGTTCTTTTCCCTCTACCTCTACCTCTGGCGAGGAAGGAAGAGCCCCGACCCTTTCTGAACTTATGCGACTGAAAGGACTGCATCTGGTATTGAGGTGTTTTCTTTTGCTGTGGGGGAACATAAGGCAAAAAAGAAGACTTACCCGCGGTAGCTGTGGAAACCAGGTCCGCGAGGCCATCCCCAAATAAAACTTCACCTTTGTAAGGCAAAGCCTCCATATGTCTCTTTGAATCCACATCACCTGTCCATTGACGGGTCCACAGGGACCTTCTAGCAGAAACTGCCATCGCATTGGCTCTTGAACCCAACAGCTCAAAATCTCTCGCAGCCTCTCTCATATATAACGCTGCGTCCTTAATGTGACCCAAGGTCAACAAAATACTATCTTTATCTAAGGTGTCAATGTCAGATGACAAGTTATCTGTCCACGCTGCAATTGCGCTACCCACCCATGCCGACGCTACTGCAGGTCTGAGCAGGGCTCCCGTAGTCGCATAAATTGATTTTAAGGTAGTTTCCTGTCTGCGATCCGCAGGATCCTTTAGGGCCGCCGTGTCCGGGGACGGTAGCGCCACCTTTTTGGACAAGCGCGTCAAGGCCTTGTCCACCGTGGGCGAGGATTCCCACCGTAACCTGTCCTTTGGGGGGGAAAAATACGCCATAATAATTCTCTTGGGAACCTGCAGTCTCTTGTCTGGAGTTTCCCAAGTCAAATAAAGCGTTCAGCTCATGAGATGGGGGAAACGTTACCTCAGGTTTCTTTTCCTTAAATATGCAGACCCTCGTGTCAGGGACAGATGGGTCCTCTGTGATATGCAAAACATCTTTTATTGCAATAATCATATATTGAATACTCTTGGCCACTCTTGGGTGCAACCTCGCATCATCATAGTCGACACTGGAGTCAGAATCCGTGTCGGTATCAGTGTCAGCTATCTGGGAGAAAGGACGTTTATGGGACCCTGAAGGGTCTTGTGACACAGCCAAAGCCATGGATTGACTCCCTGCGCTGTCCTTGGACCCTGCTTTGTCCAATCTCTTATGTAATAAAGTCACATTAGCATTTAAAACATTCCACATGTCCAACCAATCAGGTGTTGGCTGTGCCGACGGAGACACCACCACCATCTGCTCTGCATCCTCCCTAGATGAGCCTTCCGCTTCAGACATGTCGACACACACGTACTGACACCCCCACAAACACTGGGATATCTGAATATGGGGACAGACCCACAATAAGGCCCTTTGGAGAGACAGAGAGAGAGTATGCCAGCACACACCCAGCGCCACTAGATACTGAAAACAAAGTCACAGCCTGTAAAGCGCTATATCTACACAATTTAGCACCAAATAAATGTGCCCCCCCCCCCCCTCGTTTTTGCCCCCTGTTACTTGTTCAGCAGGGGAGAGTCCGGGAGCAGCTTCTCTGCAGCTTGCTGTGGAGAAAATGGTGATGGTTAGTGGAGGATCAAGCTCCGCCCCCTCGACGGCAGGCTTCGGTCCCGCTCTTTTCCTTTAAACTGGCAGGGGATTTATTATATACTGCCTCTGCAGTACCTATATAACTGTGCCAGACTTATTTGAGGTAAAAATTGCTGCCCAGGGCGCCCCCCCTGCGCCCTGCACCCGTGCTGTGCCTGTGTGTGTTATGGGAGCATTGGCACGCAGCGCAACCGCTGCGCGGT
This sequence comes from Pseudophryne corroboree, assembly GCF_028390025.1. Classification (NCBI taxonomy): domain Eukaryota; kingdom Metazoa; phylum Chordata; class Amphibia; order Anura; family Myobatrachidae; genus Pseudophryne; species Pseudophryne corroboree. The sequence goes on along the minus strand of NC_086444.1, from coordinate 316,090,532 downwards.
ACCTCATGAGGATCTGAAGTCTTCTGCCACCTTTGAAGTATTCTTGCTTCTTACACGTACCCGGCTTCTATCTTCCGGCTCTGTGAGGAGGACGGCGGCGTGGCTCTGGGACGAACAGCAAGGACGACACCTGTGTTCCGACCCTCTGGAGCTAATGGTGTCCAGTAGCCTAAGAAACAGAGCCCATCAGTCCAGGAAAGTGGGTCTGCTTCTCTCCCCTCAGTCCCACGATGCAGGGAGCCTGTTGCCAACAGTGCTCCATGAAAATAAAAAACCTAACAAAAGTCTTTTCAGAGAAACTCAGTAGAGCTCCCCTGCAGTGCATCCAGTCTCCTCTGGGCACAGGATCAAACTGGGGTCTGGAGGAGGGGCATAGATGGAGGAGCCAGTTCACACCCATCTAAAGTCTTAGAGTGCCCATGTCTCCTGCGGAGCCCGTCTATACCCCATGGTCCTTACGGAGTCCCCAGCATCCTCTAGGACGTAAGAGAAATAGGTAGGCAGCTAGAAAACCAAGTACATATGACGATATAATTGTACAGTGACAGTTAGGACCAGTAAAAAAAAAACGGGCGTCCCCGGAATTAATTAAATTCATGATGGCTTAGCAGCACCTAAATTGCAGGCAAAGTTAGCCGTTTTGTGTAACAATGAATGGACTTTTACAAGTATATTGATTACACATGTGATCGTTTTATCAGGAGCCCTTTAAATAGAGCTCTTTTAGTTCAAGGAGTCATCTCTTTGAAAAAGTCACATTGCCTTTACCAATTACAGGTGGACAACACTGATACCGGCCACGCTGTGCAGACATTACCATCAAAGCAGTCTCAAGCATCGCATGGGAGACGGGAAGCCAATCCCCCTCCAGCTTGTTTTCTCACCGCAGCTCATACATCTACCTGCGGGTTCACCCATCAGCCGCCTCATCCAGCGGCTGCAACACTTTATTTGATTACACGGTTCACACTCAGCCAGCACCGGCAGCACTTCCATCATCTATGCTGCTATCCTTTATGGCGCGGCTGCAGCGGTAAAAGGTATCCCTCTATCGTGTGGAGATCCCACACGTATTTCATCACAGGCTCCCCATTACTGGGATCAGCGGCTTCCTTGTCATCAGCTTCACGCCGTTCACCACCTACAGTACTTGGACTCGGTAACTATTCACAGCTATCTAAATACCAGCGGCTTAAAACAGCTAACTTTGCCTGCAATTTAGCAGCTTCTAAGTCATCACGAATTTAATTAATTCCGGGGACGCCCGTTTTTTTTACTGGTCCTAACTGTCACTGTACAATTATATCATCATATGGACTTGGTTTTCTAGCTGCCTACCTATTTTTCATGTATTGTTACTTATTTATACTAAGTTTTGGATACCAATCATGAAATTGTTATATACTGATATAAACATGCTTTTCTTATAATAGAAAAGCACATAGCTCATTTATCTATATGCTAAGTTAGCTATTTGACCACAGTTTTAATTGTTACATAAGACAAATGTCATGCATATGGTTATAAAGAGTCTACACTCGTTTTTTATTAAAGGAATTTATAATTCATTAATTACTGGACTCCTCTGGCTGTCATTCTCTGGTGTGCAATGTATATGGTTCTATGAGCGCTTCTATTGCTTCTTTATTTTTTTTGTTTAGAAGATGAGAAAAGAAGGAGATTATGAAAGGATTGATTGATGAATGAATGATTAATGAAGTGACTAAGTGACTGAGTAAATGAATAAATGAATGGGTGAGTGAATAGATGAGTGAGTGAATGAATGTATGAATGAATGACAGACCGACCCGACTGGTCGGATCCGCATTCAGACAGACAGCTAAACCCATGGAGCGGTACCGTCTTGTGCAGATAAACGGATATGTCCCATTCCCTCAGCTAAATGCAAGTGAGACCTTGAAATAGGAAGTCCAGGGATCCCAGACTTTAAGGAATCTAGTGGATGAGCCTTTCAAAGTGCTTGTTATATATTCCATCGAATGGATGTGCCATATTCTAGCAATAATCTCATCTATTCTAGTGAGCTCGGAGGACCTCCAATGGACTGCTATGCAGCACCTGGTTGCAAGGACCATATGAGTGAACAACTTGTTCTGATGGTGGGACGCCTCAGGAATGTCCGTCAATAGTAGGAAATAGTTGGCCTGAAAGGGGATGTTCAGTGATAAAAGTGTAGTAGCCAGGGTCGCGACCTCCTTCCATAAGGGAATCAAAAGTGGACAGGTCCACCAGATATGGAGAAACATTCCGTCAGTAAATTTACAACGCCAACATAAAGGGGAAACTTCAGGGTTCATTTTGTTGAGCCTAACGGGGACGTAGTACCATCTATAGAATAATTTATATGCATTTTCCTTCAGCCGAACACAAATTGAGCTTGAAGCCACTTTTGCATAAATTTCAGACCAATCATCAGCGGTAAGTGTGTCTCCCAAGTCAGATTCCCATGCCCTTTCATGAGCATCTTTAATTTCTCTAGGGGAGGATGAGAGCAAGGTATATAACGTTGATATAAGTCCTTCAGTAGAAGCTTTACGAAAAGCTAGGAGTTCTACTGAAGAGAGAGCCTTTACATTATTTTAAGCATTTTTACCTTAAAAAAACAGTTTTAATTGTGTTTCGGAGGCACCACTCTCGGTGCCTCCCGCTGTCAATGTTAAAGAGCCAGAGCAGGGGGAGGGGCCAAGCATTGGGCAGTAAAAGCCCATTAAAAAAAGTCCTATAAGCGTCACCTACTAGAAGTGCCTCTTTGACAGAGGCGTGCATTCAGCCCATATGAAAGCACGCCTCTGTCACTAAGGGCCTAATTCAGACCTGGTCGCAAGCAGACTATTTTTGCACTGCTGCGACCAGGTAATCGCCGCCTACAGGGGAGGGGGTTAGGGCTTTGCAGGGATGCGTTCGGCTGTGCAGTGAGCTGCACAAACAAAAGTTTGTGCAGTTTCTGCACAGCCCAGGACTTACTCACCCACTGCGATGATCCAGGAAGAAGCTGACGTCAGGATCCCTCCCTGGAAACGGCCGGGCATACCTGCGTTTTTCCGACCACTCCCAGAAAACGGTGAGTTGCCGCCCACAAACGCCTTCTGTCTGTCAATCTTCTTGCGATCGCCGGTGCAATCGCTTTCTTCGTTCCTTTCATCGCTGCACGTCGCTGGCCAATGGCGCGCCTGCGCATTGCTGCCCGCATGCATGCGCTGTTCAGACCCGATTGTGCGGCTGCAAAAAACTGCAGCATGCGATTGGGTCTAAATGACCCCTAAGACTAATGTGATTGGGCAGTGGCAGAATCAGGGGGGAAGGGGCACCAAGGATTTTTTTTTTTTATTATTATTATTTACATATGCGACCACCCACTTCCCCTCCCCGCCCCGTCCGCAAGTAACGCAGTCCGACCAGAGGGGAAGGAGGGTTGCGATCCCCACTCCTCTCCCAATTACTATTCCCCCGCTACCGTCAGCTCTCATTTATCAGGCTTCCAGTCACACCTGGACACAGAAGTCACCCCAGCAGCCTGCGGTGCATCGACCGGCCAACGCAGTCCTGTACATGGCAGGTGGAGCTAGGAAGTGCTAGAGGACGAGCAGCCCCACCACAGGGAGCAGGTTTGTTAATTCCTCTGTTACTGGCTGCGGCGGGGGTTGGCCGGGATTTACTGGGGAGAGGGGAGGGTACCTAAGTTTGTAATGGGCTGAGCTCACCCATGCTGTATCAGACAGGTGTAGTATGTTATGTCGGCGGCCGGGATTCTGGCACCCAGCATACCGGCGCCGGGATCCCAACCGCCGGCATCTAGGCTAGCGCAAATCAGACCCTTGCGTGCTCGCTGCGCTTGCCATGCTGTGGGTACAGTGGCGCAACGCTATTTATTCTCCCTCCAGGGGGAGGGGGCGTGGACCCACAAGAGGGAGAATAGTTGTAGTTATGTCGAGTGTCGGGATTCCGGCGCCGGTATAATGAGTGCTGGGATCCCAACAGCCGGCATACTGAATAGCAACTGTGTCAGGGACCCATGGCTGTACTGCTTATGTTGTATGTTATACTTTTGGCAGAGTGGGACAGTAATGTGCTCCCCCTAGTATCACCCTCTCCCTGTCACCCACTGCTGACACCCTCTCCCCGGCATCACCCTCTTCCTGTCACCCTCTTCCTGACGTTAACCTCTCCCTGTCACCAGCTACCTGGCATCACCCTCTCCCTGTCACCTACTGCTGTCACCATTTCCATAGCGTCACCCTCTCTCTGGCGTCACACTCACCCTGTCACCCACAGCTGGCACTGACTACTGTCATCCTCTCCTTGTCATTCTCTTTCTGTCACCAGCGCCCTGGCATAACCCTCTCCCTGTCGTCACCCACTGTTGTCAGCCTTTCCCTGCCACCCACTGCTGTCATCCTCTCCCTGGCGTCACCCTTACCCTGGTGTCACCCACTGCTGTCATCCTCTCACTGTCATCCACTGCCTCTACCTGGCATCACACACTGCCTTTCCCCATAACCCACTGCCTCTCTCCATCACCCTTTACCTGTCACCACAGTGCCTCTCTCCGTCACCCTCTCCCTAGTATCACTCTCTCCCTGATGTCATCCACTGTTGTCACTCTCTCCCCGGTGTCACCCTATCCCTGTCACCCACTGCCTCTCTCCATCACCCCTTACCTATCACCCTCTCCCTGTCACCCACTGCCTCTATCCATTACCCTCTCCCTCTTACACACTGCATCTTCCCTGCATCACTGTCTCCCCATCACCATCTCTCTCCTGTAACCCTCTGCCTTTCCAAGGCATCACACTCTCCTTGCCCCTTGTTGTGAGGCCACACCCTCATTGCAAGACCATGCCTATTTTTCAGGGAGCACATGTACCTTCGGTGCATGCAGGGACAGCGGCGGTAGCTGACATTGGCTCATGGGTGGTAGCGGGCATTGGCGGGACACGGTGGACATTATGGCTGCAGTGCCTCACAAGCCATTGACCTCTCGCACGCCACTGGATACACCTGACAAAGTGAATAAGGATTTTAGTATACCTTCACCTTTCCTATCCATAGGATCTTTTGGTGTTACAGATTGAACTGCTTGAATAACCGTATTCATCACCAACATAACTCTGGGCGCATCCACCATATGTGGATTTTCCCAGGCCTAGTATCTTCTTCCAAAAAGGGATAAAGATATTTGATCGTTTTTGGAATATTACATTTTGGGAGAAATTCAAATGTTTGAAAAGACGGTTGGGTGTCTGTTTTTTCCAGGCTATTAGATAGGAAAAAACAGACACCCAACTGACTTTTCAAACCTTTGAATTCCCCCCTTTGAATCCGGTCTTAACCAGGCTTCACCCAGGATTTCACCCACAGATACCTGCTTCTTCTTCCATTTGAAGAAAGAAACTGAACTGGCCACTGGCACAGTGGATTCCTGTAAATTCAAAGTCTTCTGGACCGAATCTACCAAAAGAGACACCCCTGAATCAGGGTGAGAGTCCTCCTCCCAATTTGAAGAATCCTCCCATTCACAATCCAGCTCCCCCTCTTCCTGAGAAGAAATTGCCAAAACTTCCTTTCCAGGTAACTCAAAAGGTGCTCTCTCAGCACGTCTTTCTGTGGCTGTAGCACCTGCTGATGCCATTCTATTTAGGGATGTTGCCATCTCTGTAAAGCATCGTCCCATTGGCTCAAATGAGGGATTAGGTACAATGGAAGAATGAGTACAGGGTAACATGCAATTAGCCTGGGAGTGACGCAATTCCTCTATAGCATCTGCCATGGACTTTGCCCACTCAGGCATCAATGACTATTCAGCTGAACTTCCCGGTAATGGTTGAACCCACACTAAATGCTGATCCTGTACAACCTTCTGACAATTTTTTATCACATTTTATACAAGTATACCCAGCTGGTTTCTTGGAACCCTTGTCTGGTTTCTACATATTTATAAGAGAGAGAGACAGATTCAATTTGAACAGATAGCTACCTAACTTCAATTAAAAAAAAAAAAGAGTGTAGCACTGTTAATATATACAAAACCAACTGCTGGCTGTAAAGACCAGGTGATATAACTGCCTAACTTCCACAGAACCAGTGTAGTAAAGACAATAGATACACATTTTATATATATATATATATATATATATATATATATATATATATATATGTTGTCTGACCCTGAGGACGGGGATCTGCCCCGAAACATGTCGGTTGCAATGGTCTAAATAAATGACCTGATTTTTCATATTGACGAGTCTGTTTGAGTGCCGCCGCATATCCACGATGCACACAGAGTGCCGCCGCATAGCCACACCATGCACACAGCATACATACAGCATATACACACATAGCATACATACAGCATATACACACACACACATAGCACGTTCATACAGCATATACACACACAGCATACATACAGCATATATACACACACACATAGCACGTTCATACAGCATATACACACACAGCATACATACAGCATATATACACACACACATAGCATATACATACAGTATATACACACACATACATAGTATACATACAGCATATACACACACACACAGCACATACATACAGCATATACACACATACTGTAGCATGTATACATACAGCATATACACACAAACACACACATACAGATGTGTCCACTTACATCTTTGCTATTTTGCTCAATTTGGCACAACATGCAAAACACGGCTAAGCTGTTTTTCACGAGTAGCGAGTGGATGTATTTTAAAATGTTTGTTTGCCATAATAGAATATGTATAAAGAAACATAGTAAAGAAGCAAATTAAGAAAAATAACAAAGCATGGCTAAATCCCTGAGTCTATGGCATGCAAAACCATGCCATACATGGCGCATACATACAGCATATACACACACACACACACATACCTAGCACATATATACAGCATATACCCACACATAGCATGCATACATACAGCATATACACACACATAGCATACATACAGCATATACACACACACACACACACCTAGCACATACATACAGTATATACACACACCTAGCATGCATACCTACAGCATAGACACACACACAGCATACATATAGCATATACACACACACAAACACACACATAGCATGTCCCTCTCCCCCCCTCCCCAAACATCAGGTCAGTGGGTGCCTCACCCACCCAGCATAACTAAGCCCCGGAATATGACACACACACACCTGCTCAGCTGCAGTGCAGAGAACAGGTAACACTCTCCTCACCCGACTGGCCAGCTCTGACACAGGAGTCACATGGGACAGCAGAACTGCCTGGGTGGAGCTGCACACACTGCCTCTGCAGCTATAGTAGCTCCTTCTACACACTCAGCCAGCCGTACAGCCATAGCCTGCCTCAGCGACAGTCAGTGTGATAGGAGGCAGCCGCACAGTCTGGGGCTCAGTTTAAAAATAAATAAAAATCTGTAAACTGCAGCGATGGATCGGTGGGCAGGGGGGGGGGGGGGTTTCTAGGTACACATGTGGGCAGATGTATTAACCTGGAGATGGCATAAGGAAGTGATAAACCAGTGATAGATGCAAGGTGATAATGGCACCAGCCAATCAGCTACAATATGTAAATTAACAGTTAGGATCTGATTGGCTGGTGCCTTTATCATATTGCAAATATCACTGGTTTATCACTTCCTTATGCCTTCTCCAGGTTAATACATCTGCCCCTCAGAGTCGCTAAAAACAAGACTGAGATTCTGGTGGATGTAGAGGGGTTATATAGTGGGTGGAAGCTTGTTTCAAACTAGTTAGTGCTTGTCTCCACAATTCACTACACATAATCCAGAAGTAATGACATCCCCCAGATGGATGATAAAGGAATAACCGTAATCTAGGTCCCCTAGATACTGGAGCATAAAAAAATGAAAGGACTATTTCACCTTGTGACTAATTTTTTCATTTAGTTGAGGATCAAAGATGACATTACTTGCAAAAGGTAGGGACTGCAGGATCATCTAAGATTCTGCATCAGTTTCCCAGGCCTTACATTACAGCATATGTTTCACTGCAATTAATGAGACTGAATTAGTCACACAAGAGCAGCTCAACCAATGATAATACTGTAACTCAGACTTTGGCTTATCAGATGGCAACCCTTCTGAAAGCTGTTCCTATTGTACCTCTTTTCGACTGTCATGATAACCCAAACAAATGCTAAGATGGGCATAAGAGAAGCCCTAGTTGTTATATGTATGGACTTTAAATAGGATTTTGGTACCTACCGGTAAATCCTTTTCTCGTAGTACGTAGAGGATGCTGGGGTCCACATTAGTACCATGGGGTATAGATGGGTCCACCAGGAGCAGGGCCGGTTCTAAGATTTGTGGCGCCCCGGGCAAAATATGGGGGCGTGGCTTCAATTGGGGGCGTGGTCAACGCGCTGAAAGAAAAAATAAAAATAAATAAAAAGTATACTTACCATCCCCGTTCCTGATCCAGACCCCCTCCGCCGGCGGCGCCGCTCTTCTCCTCTCCTCTCTTCTCTTCAATCTATGAGAGAGACGTTATTACGTCTCTCCCATAGAACAGCATAGACACTAGAGGTCAATTATGACCCCTAGTGTCTGTGCCACTATGCTGTGCGGTGCGCGATGACGTCATCGCGCATCGCACAGCAAAGGTCCTCTAGACGAAGGGAAACTAGACCGTAGCGTCTAGTTTCCCTTCATGGAGAGGACCTTTGCTGTGCGGTGCGCGATAACGTCATCGCGCACCGCACAACTAAGGTCCTCTCAATGAAGGGAAACTAGACGCTACGCGTCTAGTTCCCTTCAAAGCGGGGGGGCACAGCAGGGCACTGCGGGGGACACAGTGGCGGATCTTGCCCTGGTGCGGCGCCCTCCGGATGGCGCCGGCGCCCTCTGGAAGGCGGCGCCCCGGGCAAAAGTACCGCTTGCCCGTGGCAAGAACCGCCACTGACCAGAAGCCACTGGCACTTTAAGAGTTTGAGAGTATGGGCTGGCTCCTCCCTCTATGCCCCTCCTACCAGACTCAGTCTAGAAACTATGCCCGAGGAGATGACATACTTCGAGAGAAGGACTTAACACAGATAGTGGCGAGATTCATACCAGCTCACACATACAAGGCACGTCAAGACAACTAACTTGAACTACTCAGCAACAACTGAAACATTACTTACCAAGTAACAAGCAGTACTCAACTAAAACGAAGTTGTACTGAACCAAATAACAATTGAAGGAAAACTAAGCGCTGGGGGGGGGGGGGGGGGGGGGGGGCAGCATCCTCTATGGACTACGAGAAAAGGATTTACCGGTAGGTACCAAAATCCTATTTTCTCTTGCGTCCTAGAGGATGCTGGGGTCCACATTAGTACCATGGGGATGTACCAAAGCTCACAGAACTGGAGGGATAGCGCAAAGGCTCCTGCAGAACTGATTGACTGAACTTCAGATCATCAGAGGCCAAAGTACCGAACTTGTAAAACTTTGCAAACGTGTTCGACCCAGACCAAGTTGCAGCTCGGCAAAGTTGCACTGCCGAGACACCCCGGGCAGCCGCCCAGGAAGACCCCACCTTACGAGTAGAGTGGGACTTAAAAGATTTTGGACACGGCAGTCCTGCTGTAGAATAAGTGTGCTGGATAGTGAACCTAATCCAGCGAGAAATAGTCTGCTTAGAAGCAGGACACCCAATTTTCTCGGGATCATATAGGACAAACACAGAGTCCGACTTTCTGTGACGAGAAGTTCTCTTCACATATATCTTCAGAGCCCTCACGACATACAAGGACTTGGAAGTAATTGAGGAGTCAGTAGCCACTGGCACCACAAATAGGTTGGTTGATATGAAATGCCGACACAACCTTTGGAAGAAACTGCTGACGAGTCCGGAGCTCAGCTCTATCTTCGTGGAAGATCAAGTAAGGGCTTTTACAGGATAAAGCCCCCAGCTCGGAAACACGTCTAGCAGAAGCCAAGGCCAACAAAGTGACCGCCTTCCATGTAAGAAATTTGAGCTCCACCTCCTGTACAGGCTCAAACCAATCCCACTGGAGGAACTGCAACACCACGTTAAGGTCCCATGGCGCCGTAGGCGGTAAAAAGGGAGGTTGGATATGCAGAACTCCCTTCAAAAAGGTCTGAACCTCATGGAGGGCAGCCAATTGCTTCTGAAAGAAAATGGATAGGGCTGATATCTGGACCTTCACAGATCCCAACCTCAGACCCATATCCACTCCTGCTTGCAGGAAGAGGAGGAAATGTCCCAGTTGAAATTCCACTGCAGGAAACTTCTTGGACTCACACCAAGAAACATATTTCTTCTAAATACTATGGTAATGTTTTGACGTTACCCCTTTCCTAGCCTGTATGAGGGTAGGAATAATTTTCTTCGGAATACCTTTCCGAGCAAGAATCAGGCGCTCAACTTCCATGCCGTCAAACATAGCCACGGTAAGTCTTGATAGGCGAACGGCCCCTGCTGCAGCAAGTCCTCCCAAAGAGGAAGAGGCCTCGGGCTCTTCTTGCAGTAGATTCAGAAGGTCCGCGTACCAAGCCCTTCTTGGCCAATCTGGGGCAGTGAGGATCGCTGGAACCCTTGTTCTCCTTATGAGCTTTAGGATTCTTGGGATGAGTGGGAGTGGAAGAAACACGTACACTGACTGGAACACCCACGGAGACACCAGGGCGTCCACTGCCTCTGCCTGTGGGTCCCTCGACCTGGAACAATAACGCCGAAGCTTCTTGTTGAGACAAGAGGCCATCATGTCTATTTGGGGCAATCCCCAAAGATCTGTTATTTCCTTGAAAACCTCCTGATGGAGTCCCCACTCACCTGGATGAAGATCGTGTCTGCTGAGGAAGTCTGCTTCCCAGTTGTCTACTCCTGGAATGAAGATGGCTGACAGCGCCAACGCGTGTTTTTCTGTCCAGAGAGGTATTCTTGTCACCTCTGACATTGCTGCTCTGCTCTTCATTCCGCCCTGTCGGTTTATGTAAGCCACTGTTGTTACGTTGTCCGACTGCACTTGGATGGCCCGATTTCTCAGAAGAGGGGCCACCTGAAGAAGACCATTGTAGACGGCTCTTAGTTCCAGAATGTTGATGGGCAGGCCGGCTTCCAGGCTTGACCACCGTCCTTGGAAGGTTACTCCTTGAGTGACTGCTCCCCAGCCCCGGAGGCTCGCATTCATTGTTAGCAGGACCCAGTCCTGAATCCCGAACCTGCGGCCTTCTAGGAGGTGAGGCAATTGTAGCCACCAGAGGAGAGAAATCCTAGCCCTTGGCGACAGACGAATTCTCTGATGCATGTGGAGGTGAGATCCCGACCACTTGTCCAGGAGACCCAGTTGGAAGGGCCGAGCATGGAACCTCCCGTACTGGAGAGCCTCATAGGAGGCCACCATCTTTCCCAATAGGCGAATGCATTGATGAACAGACACCCGGGGTGGCTTCAAGACATCCCGGACCATGGATTGGATCACCAACACCTTGTCCCGCGGAAGAAACACCCGCTGCACTTCCGTATCCAGGATCATTCCCAGAAACGACAATCTCTGGGTTGGTTCCAAATGTGACTTTGGAAAATTCAGAATCCACCCGTGACTCTGGAGCAGTCGCATTGTGAGAACAATGGACTGCAGCAGCTTCTCCTTGGACGATGCCTTTATCAGGAGATCGTCCAGATAAGGAATGATGTTTGCGGAGTAGCATCATCATTTCCGCCATCACCTTGGTAAACACCCTCGGTGCTGTGGAGAGGCCGAATGGCAGGGCCTGGAACTCAAAATGACAGTCCAGCAATGCAAAGCGGAGATATGCCTGATGCAACGGCCAAATCGGAGTGTGAAGGTACGCATCCTTGATATCCAGTGATAAAAGGAATTCCCCCTCTTCCAGACCTGATATCACCGCCCTGAGAGACTCCATCTTGAACTTGAACTCCTTTAGAAAGGGGTTCAACGATTTTAGGTTCAGAATGGGCCTGACCGAACCATCCGGTTTCGGTACCATGAAAAGGTTTGAATAGTTACCCCTTGTTAGCATGTGAGGTGGTACCAGCACAATGACCTTTGCCACCACCAGCTTTTGGACAGCGTCTTGAAGCACTGTGCTGTCCTCCAACAGAGTTGGCAAGCCTGACTTGAAAAAACGATGAGGAGGGAGACTTTGAAATTCCAGCCTGTATCCCTGAGACACAATATCTACTACCCAGGGATCCATGCGGGACGATACCCAGACATGACAGAACTGTCTGAGTCTCGCTCCCACAGGCCCCACCTCCGGGCCGTCCCGTCCACCGTCATGCGGAGGACTTTGGGGTACCTGAAGCAGGCTTTTGTTCCTGGGAACCTGCAGCGGCAGGTTTCTTGGACTTAACCTTACCTCCCCTAAAGAAGGAATTGGATGATCTGGCCTTTCTAGGCTTGTTGGGCCGAAAGGACTGGTGCACAGCTGAGGAGAAGGATTTCTTCGGAGCAGGTGCTGCTGAGGGAAGAAACGGAGAATTACCCACTGTAGCACTGGATATCCACACGTCTAGAGCTTCCCCAAAGAGAGCCTGACCTGTATAGGGTAGCGACTCCACACTTCTCCTGGATTCCGCGTCAGCCGATCACTGGCGGAGCCACAGTCCCCGACGAGCTGAAACAGACATGGAAGAAATTCCCGCAGCCATGGAACCCAGGTCCTTCATGGATTCTACCATAAAACCAGCAGAATCACGAATGTTGCGTAAATACAATGCAACGTCATCCCTATCCATCGTATCCATATCCTTAATTAAGGCAGTCAACCACTTCACTATTGCCTTTGCTATCCATGCACTAGCAATAGTGGGACGTAATATGGCCACCGAAGCAGTGTACATTGATTTAAGTGTATTAAGAATTTTCCTATCTGCCGGCTCCTTTAAGGCGGTAGATCCCGGTACAGGTAAAACCACCTTTTTTGAGAATCTGGACACAGATGCGTCAACAATCGGCGGGTTTTCCCATTTTATCCTATCCTCCTCAGGGAAAGGAAAAGCCACCAGAACCCTCTTAAGGATCTGAAACGTCTTTTCAGGGTTTACCCATGCTTTTTCAAATATAGCATTCAGCTCTTTTGACGCAGGGAAGGTTAGCGAGGCTTTCTTATTTTCCTCCTCAACCTGCTCAGGTGTGGTATCATTAACATTTAACACATCCCTGATGGCCTCTATCAACAATTGCACCCCCCTTGCAAGAGATGCAGACCCCCACAACACATCCCCATCACCATCTGTAGTGTCAGAATTGGTATCTGTGTCGTCTTGTGTTACCTGCACAAGCGCACGTTTGTGGGGGTATATAGCGGGGTGTCCCGAGGTACCACACAAGGGCCATACAGCCATAGAGGTCTGCAATACCTGGGATGCAGATTCATTACTGGCAACCCTGTCAGAAATCTGAGAAATCCAAGTCTTGATAGAGGAAAACCAACCTCGTTCCCTTGCTGGAATCTGTGCTAAACCAGTGCTATCCGGATTACATGGAATGGGATCATCCTGGGAGGATAAATCCTCTGCAGCATATGACACTGTGTCCCTGGACATTGCTACAGGTGACCACCAAACACTCCACACACACACATGTGGGGGTAGACAGAGTTTACCCCCCAAGAATGGCAAGAGAGAGACAGAGATTGGAGCCAACCCACAGCAGCGCTTTTCAGTAAGGAGAAACCCCTTATCAGCGCTGACTTGTGCTACTTAATAGGACACACAGTCAAATAACAGCCTTCCCTCCCATCTACAACCCCTTGGTACAGTATACAGTAAGCTGGAGTTGCTGTGGAGGGACCTGTATCTTCCTTTCAGCTTTGCATGCAGGAAAATGGCGCTGGAACGCTGCAGGGTCCGCTCTGAGAAGCTCCGCCCCCTTAATGGCGCTGTCTTCCCGCTCTTCAGAAGTTTAAACTGAGGAGTTTTGCTGGCTGAGATCCCTGGACCCCGACAGGCTTGCTAACCAGTGTGAGGGGTAAGCGCTGGCCCAGGGCGCCCCTCACAGCGCCGCACTATGTGCCTCTGGTACCATTCAGGAGCGCAGTTAATACCGCGCTCCTTCCCCATTGCCGCCATCTTCACACCAGCCCACTTGCTAGGGGGGTCGGTGACTAACTCATCACTCACTTCAGCTCTGTAAGGGGTCGGCGGCATGCTGCTGGGGCGAGCGGTTTCCCTGTGGCGGAGACCGATCAGACCCCTCTGGAGCTCAGTGTCCAGTAGGCGTAGTCAGTGGCTCAGACCCCGCAGGGCGGACACTGCTCCCCCACTTGGTCACCCCATGGTACTAATGTGGACCCCAGCATCCTCTAGGACGTAAGAGAAAGATAGCTTTACATTTTCTGTGCTTGCCATCCTTAAAAGACACAAGACTGGCAAACAAAATAGTTTTGGTCTTTTAAAAGTGCAACAGGGGTATCCACCTTTGGTGGGGACTCTCATTTTATAGCATGCTCACTAGGGAGAAGACAGTAATTGAAAAGTGTGAGACCTTGACCTTCATGTCAGGTTTGCCCCACACCTCGCACAATAAATCTAGCTGGGAAGAGGAAGTAAAACAAATAGATTATTTCTTCTTTGTATAGAATAAGGACAAGTATGGCCTACCATGCACCTCGCTGTCCTGAATGCAAAGAAACTGCCCCTCCCACACCATCATGAACTCCCTACCTTCTAGAGGAGTCTTCATCCAAATATGAGGACTCCTCAAGGTGCTAGTCATCAGCAAATTCACCTATCCCTGGAGAGGAAAACGAAAAGTCTGTTCCATCTGAAAAATGGACCACTACAATGGAGACCATCCAGATTTAGCTCTGGAATTACTCCCATTATCTGACATGACAGAAAAGATGAAAAGTTACAGCACACTATCAGAAGCACAGAGTGAAACTACAGAGACAGACGGGTACCTCACAGCACAAGTTCGGCAGCAGTGTATTTCAAATCCCTATTTTTTAATATTCCTGGGTCAATATACAGAAGGCAGGATCAGCAGATGTGGGTTTCAGTGACTGACAGTTTAGGCAAGCTTAGCTCTGTATGGAAAAGTTAGCAAAGGAGGAAGTTCATACTAGCGGGGAACTGGCTTTTCCCCCCTGGGTCCAACACAAATCATTAATTATTCAAAACAGAATTTAAAAAAAAAAAACAGACTGTAACTGCCTAGTAAGAAAAACTATATAATAAAGTCACTTACCAGAAGTCCTTCCCGACTCCGAAGGCTCTGTGCATACAAATCCGGTACTCCAGTACTGACTGTGTCTAAAAATCCCCTGACCAAGTGGGGATAGAGATGAGCTTCTTATCTTAACCCATCCTTTAAACCAGTGGTTCTCAACCTCGGTCCTCAAGTACCCCCAACAGTTCATGTTTTCCAGGTCTCCTCACAGGATTGCAAGTGAAATAATTTGCTCCACCTGTGGGTCTTTTATAATGTGTCAGTGAGTAATGAATACACCTGTTCAACTGCTAGGTGACCTGGAAAACATGAACTGTTGGGAAACCGAGGTTGAGAACCACTGCTTGAAACGACCAATGTTTTCACCCAATGGAGGTAGCAGCATGGGATCTGAAGTAATTACTGGTGAGTGGAAGACCAGTTCACCCATCCGAGGCAGTCCCATAGGTAGCGGTAGATATATGGCAGTGGAAGGCACCTCCCCTTCCCACTACTAGCAACATATAGTAATTGCCTGCATGGCAACCACTGTGATGTCTAATGACTTGCAGAGAAATATAAATGAATAAAAACTAAATTAAAAGAAAATTTCTTATGCTGCCATATGCAGCACAGCATACATTTCATTGCTGTTATAGGTACTTAGTAACACTGATTTTCAGTAGGCAGATTCCCAGAAGGCTAGGTACTGTATTCTAGAGGGGGATGAGTATCAGACATGTGTCAGGTTTCCTAAAGTGTCCACATTTGTGTCTGAGCCCTCTATGCCCTATTGTTCCATTCAGGGCCGGTTCTAGACTTTCTGGCGCCCAGGGCAAAAGTTTCCATCGGTGCAAAATAGGGTTAGTGCGCGCCTTATTACACACCAAAAGAGAGGGGCGTGGCTTCACAAGGAAGGGGCGTGGCCACCGAATAGTACCAATACACATTACACCGCACAGTAGTGTCCGTTAGTCACATTACACCACACAGTAGTGTCGGTCAGTCACATTCCACCACACAGTAGTACCTCTTATACCATGTTAGAGCCCCTTACACACATTACACCACAGTAGAGCAGAACCTCTTATACACGTTACCCCACGTAGCCTCTTACACACATTGCACCAGGTAGACCCTTATACACACTGTGACAGGTAGCCACTTATACACAATGACAGGTAGCCCTTTATACACATTGCACCAGGTAGACCCTTATACACATTGCACTTATTAAGTGCCCCCTATGCAATGCCCTCTTTAGTAGTGCCCCCAGTATTAATGCCCCCAGTGGTAATGCCCCCGTTTAGTATTGTCCCCAGTAGTTATGCCACCAGAAGTTGTGCCCCCAGTAGATGTGTCCCCTGTATATGTGCCCCCTAGTAGCGTCGCTTACACACTAAAAAAAAAACAAAATTACACACAATACTCACCAGCCCCGCTCCTGCTTCCCAACCACTGCAGCCATCCGTCTCTGGCCGCCCGATCCTCGTATCTATGGGAGAGACGTCGGACGTCTCTCCCATAGCGCCGCACAGACAGGCGGGGTGCGATATGCGGGATGCGGGTGGGCGGCGGACGCCTGCAGGGTGACTGTGGCCGCGCCCGCAGGCTGCAGCGCCCCGGGCACCCGCCCGGCTTGCCCGGGACTGGAACCACTCCTGGTTCTATTGTCCTAAAATATCATGGTAAAATAAAATAAAAATGTAGAACTAAAACTGGGGTTCAATAGATTGGATGGGCCAAGTGCTACTTATCTGCCATAAAATACTCTGTTTCTATGTTTACACGAGTTTAATGGGCATATTAAATGGTTATGGGACTCAGGGTCGACACTAATTAGGTCGACAGTGGCTAGGTCGACACTAGAAATAGATCGACACGGCCATTAGGTCGACTTGAACAAGGTCGACATGAAAAAAGGTTGACATGAGTTTTTAATGTTTTTTGGGTGTCGTTTTCTGAATCAAGTGACCGGGAACCCCAATTAGTGCACCGTGTCCCCTTGCAGTGGGAAAGGTGCCTCGCTCCGCTGCGCTCGGCACAGGTTACCGTTCGCAATCACAGTCCTCGTGGATCGTAAAGTATGAAAAAGTCCAACAATTAAAAAAAAAAAATAAGAATTTACTTACCGATAATTCTATTTCTCGTAGTCCGTAGTGGATGCTGGGAACTCCGTAAGGACCATGGGGAATATCGGCTCCGCAGGAGACTGGGCACAAAAGTAAAAGCTTTAGGACTACCTGGTGTGCACTGGCTCCTCCCCCTATGACCCTCCTCCAAGCCTCAGTTAGGATACTGTGCCCGGACGAGCGTACACAATAAGGAAGGATTTTGAATCCCGGGTAAGACTCATACCAGCCACACCAATCACACCGTACAACCTGTGATCTGAATCCAGTTAACAGCATGATAACAGAGGAGCCTCTGAAAAGATGGCTCACAACAATAATAACCCGATTTTTGTAACAATAACTATGTACAAGTATTGCAGACAATCCGCACTTGGGATGGGCGCCCAGCATCCACTACGGACTACGAGAAATAGAATTATCGGTAAGTAAATTCTTATTTTCTCTGACGTCCTAGTGGATGCTGGGAACTCTGTAAGGACCATGGGGATTATACCAAAGCTCCCAAACGGGCGGGAGAGTGCGGATGACTCTGCAGCACCGAATGAGAGAACTCCAGGTCCTCCTCAGCCAGGGTATCAAATTTGTAGAATTTAGCAAATGTGTTTGCCCCTGACCAAGTAGCTGCTCGGCAAAGTTGTAAAGCCGAGACCCCTCGGGCAGCCGCCCAAGATGAGCCCACCTTCCTTGTGGAATGGGCTTTTACAGATTTTGGCTGTGGCAGGCCTGCCACAGAATGTGCAAGCTGAATTGTACTACAAATCCAACGAGCAATAGTCTGCTTAGAAGCAGGAGCACCCAGCTTGTTGGGTGCATACAGGATAAACAGCGAGTCAGATTTTCTGACTCCAGCCGTCCTGGAAACATATATTTTCAGGGCCCTGACTACGTCCAGCAACTTGGAGTCCTCCAAGTCCCTAGTAGCCGCAGGTACCACAATAGGCTGGTTCAAGTGAAACGCTGAAACCACCTTAGGGAGAAATTGAGGACGAGTCCTCAATTCTGCCCTGTCCGTATGAAAAATTAGGTAAGGACTTTTATACGATAAAGCCGCCAATTCTGAGACACGCCTGGCTGAAGCCAGGGCTAACAGCATTACCACTTTCCATGTGAGATATTTTAAGTCCACAGTGGAGAGTGGTTCAAACCCCCTTGACAAACGTCTGAACTTCAGGAACTGAAGCCAGTTCTTTTTGGAAGAAAATTGACAGGGCCGAAATTTGAACCTTAATGGACCCTAATTTTAGGCCCATAGACAGTCCTGTTTGCAGGAAATGCAGGAAACGACCTAGTTGAAATTCCTCTGTAGGGGCCTTTCTGGCCTCGCACCACGCAACATATTTACGCCAAATACGGTGATAATGTTGTACGGTTACATCCTTCCTGGCTTTGATCAGGGTAGGGATGACTTCATCCGGAATGCCTTTTTCCTTCAGGATCCGGCGTTCAACCGCCATGCCGTCAAACGCAGCCGCGGTAAGTCTTGGAACAGACAGGGTCCCTGCTGAAGCAGGTCCTTTCTTAGAGGTAGAGGCCACGGGTCCTCTGTGAGCATCTCTTGAAGTTCCGGGTACCAAGTCCTTCTTGGCCAATCCGGAGCCACGAGTATAGTCCTTACTCCTCTCCTTCTTATGATTCTCAGTACCTTGGGTATGAGAGGCAGAGGAGGGAACACATACACTGACTGGTACACCCACGGTGTTACCAGAGCGTCCACAGCTATTGCCTGAGGGTCCCTTGACCTGGCGCAATACCTGTCTAGTTTTTTGTTGAGGCGGGACGCCATCATGTCCACCTTTGGTTTTTCCCAACGGTTCACAATCATGTGGAAGACTTCTGGGTGAAGTCCCCACTCCCCCGGGTGGAGGTCGTGTCTGCTGAGGAAGTCTGCTTCCCAGTTGTCCACTCCCGGAATGAACACTGCTGACAGTGCTATCACATGATTTTCCGCCCAGCGAAGAATCCTTGCAACTTCTGTCATTGCCCTCCTGCTTCTTGTGCCGCCCTGTCTGTTTACGTGGGCGACTGCCGTGATGTTGTCCGACTGGATCAGCACCGGCTGACCTTGAAGCAGAGGTCTTGCTAGGCTTAGAGCATTGTAGATGGCCCTTAGCTCCAGGATATTTATGTGAAGTGATGTCTCCAGGCTTGACCACAAGCCCTGGAAATTTCTTCCCTGTGTGACTGCTCCCCAGCCTCTAAGGCTGGCATCCGTGGTCACCAGGACCCAGTCCTGAATGCCGAATCTGCGGTCCTCTAGAAGATGAGCACTCTGCAACCACCACAGGAGAGACACCCTTGTCCTTGGTGACAAGATTATCCGCTGATGCATCTGAAGATGCGACCCGGACCATTTGTCTAGCAGATCCCACTGGAAGGTTCTTGCGTGGAATCTGCCGAATGGGATTGCTTCGTAAGAAGCCACCATCTTTCCCAGGACCCTTGTGCATTGATGCACTGAGACTTGGCCTGGTTTTAGGAGATTTCTGACTAGTTCGGATAACTCCCTGGCTTTCTCCTCCGGGAGAAACACCTTTTTCTGGACTGTGTCCAGGATCATCCCTAGGAATAGAAGTCGTGTTGTCGGGATCAGCTGCGATTTTGGAATATTGAGAATCCAACCGTGCTGGCGCAGCACTATCTGAGATAGTGCTACTCCGACTTCCAACTGTTCCCTGGATCTTGCCCTTATCAGGAGATCGTCCAAGTAAGGGATAACTAAAACTCCCTTCCTTCGAAGGAGTATCATCATTTCGGCCATTACCTTGGTAAAGACCCGGGGTGCCGTGGACAATCCAAACGGCAGCGTCTGAAACGGATAGTGATAGTTCTGTACCACAAACCTGAGGTACCCTTGGTGAGAAGGGTAAATTGGGACATGTAGGTAAGCATCTTTGATGTCCAGAGACACCATATAGTCCCCTTCTTCCAGGTTTGCAATCACTGCTCTGAGTGACTCCATCTTGAATTTGAACCTTTGTATGTAAGTGTTCAAGGATTTTAGGTTTAAAATTGGTCTCACCGAGCCGTCCGGCTTCGGTACCACAAATAGTGTGGAATAGTACCCCTTTCCCTGTTGTAGGAGGAGTACCTTGATTATCACCTGCTGGGAATACAGCTTGTGAATGGCTTCCAATACTGCCTCCCTGTCGGAGGGAGACGTCGGTAAAGCAGACTTTAGAAAACGGCGAGGGGGAGACGTCTCGAATTCCAATTTGTACCCCTGAGATACCACCTGAAGGATCCAGGGGTCCACTTGCGAGTGGGCCCACTGCGCACTGAACTTCTTGAGACGGGCCCCCACCGTGCCTGAGTCCGCTTGTAAAGCCCCAGCGTCATGCTGAGGACTTTGCGGAGGCGGGAGAGGGCTTTTGTTCCTGGGAACTGGCTGTTTGTTGCAGCCTTTTTCCTCTCCCTCTGCCACGGGGCAGAAATGAGGCGCCTTTTGCCCGCTTTCCCTTATGGGGCCGAAAGGACTGCGCCTGATAATACGGCGTCTTCTTAGGTTGAGAAGCTACCTGGGGTAAAAATGTGGATTTTCCAGCAGTTGCCGTGGCTACCAGGTCTGATAGACCTACCCCAAATAACTCCTCCCCCTTATAAGGCAATACTTCCATGTGCCTTTTAGAATCCGCATCACCTGACCACTGCCGCGTCCATAAACCTCTTCTTGCAGAAATGGACAGCGCGCTAACTCTTGATGCCAGCCGGCAAATATCCCTCTGTGCATCACGCATATATAGAAATGCATCCTTCAAATGCTCTATAGTCAGTAATATACTGTCCCTATCTAGGGTATCAATATTTTCAGTCAGGGAATCCGACCACGCCAGGCCCGCACTGCACATCCAGGCTGAGGCGATTGCTGGTCGCAGTATAACACCCGTGTGAGAGTATATACATTTTAGGATATTCTCCAGCTTTCTATCGGCAGGTTCCTTTAGGGCGGCCGTATCAGGAGAGGGTAGTGCTACCTGTTTAGACAAGCGTGTGAGCGCTTTATCCACCCTAGGGGGTGTTTCCCAACGTGCCCTATCCTCTGGCGGGAAAGGGTACGATGCCAATAACCTTTTAGGAATTATCAGTTTTTTATCGGGGGAAACCCACGCCTCATCACACACTTCATTTAATTCCTCGGATACAGGAAAAACTACAGGCAGTTTTTTCTCACCAAACATAATACCCTTTTTAGTGGTACTTGTATTATCAGATATATGCAATACATTTTTCATTGCTTCAATCATGTAACGTGTGGCCCTAGTGGAAGTCACGTTTGTCTCCTCATCATCGACACTGGAGTCAGTATCCGTGTCTGTGTCTGCCATTTGAGGTAACGGGCGTTTTAAAGCCCCTGATGGCGTTTGAGACCCCTGGACAGGCACAAGCTGAGTAGCCGGCTGTCTCATGTCGTCAACTGTCTGTCGTAAAGAGCTGACACTGTCACGCAATTCCTTCCACAAGCTCATCCACTCAGGTGTCGACTCCCTAGGGGGTGACAACTGTATAATAGGCAATTGCTCCGCCTCCATCTCATTTTCCTCCTCAAACATGTCGACACAATCGTACCGACACACCGCACACACACAGGGAATGCTCTGATAGAGGACAGGACCCCACTAGCCCTTTGTGGAGACAGAGGGAGAGTATGCCAGCACACACCAGAGCGCTATATATATACAGGAATACCACTATAAAATGTGCTTTTCCCTTTATAGCTGCTGTTAGTATCAAACTGCGCCAAATTAGTGCCCCCCTCTCTTTTTTACCCTTTTCTGTAGTGCAGGACTGCAGGGGAGAGTCAGGGAGACGTCCTTCCAGCGGAGCTGTGATGGAAAATGGCGCCCGTGTGCTGAGGAGATAGGCTCCGCCCCCTTCTCGGCGGCCTTTTCTCCCGCTTTTTTGGTGAGTTCTGGCAGGGGTTAAAATACACCCATATAGCCCTGGGGGTTATATGTGGTGTATTTATGCCAGCCAAGGTGTTTTACATTGCTGCTCAGGGCGCCCCCCCCTAGCGCCCTGCACCCTCAGTGACCGGAGTGTGAAGTGTGCCTGAGTAACAATGGCGCACAGCTGCAGTGCTGTGCGCTACCTTGTTGAAGACCGATGTCTTCTGCCGCCGATTTTTCCGGACCTTTTCTTGCTTCTGGCTCTGTAAGGGGGCCGGCGGCGCGGCTCCGGGACCGAGCTCCGAGGCTGGGCCTGTGTTCGGTCCCTCTGGAGCTAATGGTGTCCAGTAGCCTAAGAAGCCCAATCCACTCTGCACGCAGGTGAGTTCGCTTCTTCTCCTCTTAGTCCCTCGATGCAGTGAGCCTGTTGCCAGCAGGTCTCACTGAAAATAAAAAACCTAAAACTAAACTTTCACTAAGAAGCTCAGGAGAGCCCCTAGTGTGCACCCTTCTCGGCCGGGCACAAAAATCTAACTGAGGCTTAGAGGAGGGTCATAGGGGGAGGAGCCAGTGCACACCAGGTAGTCCTAAAGCTTTTACTTTTGTGCCCAGTCTCCTGCGGAGCCGCTATTCCCCATGGTCCTTACGGAGTTCCCAGCATCCACTAGGACGTCAGAGAAAAAGTAAAAAACTCATGTCGACCTTTTTCAACGTCGACCTTGTTCGTGTCGACCTATTTCTAGTGTCGACCTGGCCAATGTCAACCAATGGGTGTCGGCCTAATTGGTGTCGACCCAGAGTCCGGATACCCAGGAGGATTATAAGGGAGAGAAAGAGAGTCCTTCCGCTTCCATAGTACTCTGCTCCTAGGTGTAAAACATAATGCAGCATCTGCTTCCACCTACTGCTAAAGAGACATTATTAGTACTATTACACTAGTTGCTACAGTTTATATTAAGTCAGACCACTTCTCCTCCCAATTCACCATGTACCGTACAAATGCACCCCAATGTACATAAAACACAACAAGGAATCTTACGAACGCTGAGCAACATGTCATTCTAAAATTCAGATCAGACTCCGATTTAGACGTATTTGTAGGAAAGCCATTTAGAGTTCAGGATTTTTGGAGGAGATTGTGTAGCTACATTTCTCATGCATGTTCACGTCTCCTGCACAGAACTTAGACAGTCATGAAAATCATATCAGTTTAATAAGTATCTTTGAAAGTATATAGCTCACATTACTATCCAGCGGCAAGTCTGAGGCAATGTCACTGGTTCTTAATGAATTGATAGCTGCATTTTTCTAAACACTAGTACAACACTAGTACAAACACTAGTACAATCCAAATAGAGGCTATTTCACAGTGTGTAGGAAACCTGTGCAATTAAAAAGCATGAAAAAACAAAAGTGTTTTTCCTACGCACTACATGACCCAGCATGGCCCATAGATGGGGCCAACATTTGGAGGGCATGCTGGGTCCTGTAGTGCCATTTGGAGGATATAGGGGTGACTCCAGGTAAGCTAGCTCTCAATCTGGATATATTTTTGTATGTGCCAATATCATTTGGCCTTACATTAAGCAATTATTTGACCCATAGTGGATACAATTATTATTGCTGTGTGTGAGTTTGGGATGTGGTGCCCGCTGGATTTGGTGTGACCGGGCTGCCTAGAGGTAGCACACCATAATATTTATTTAGCACTTTTGTAACACTCCTATTTATTTTTCCACTAACACTACTCTTTGGAGTATTTTACTAACACCCTTATTTTTGTATCACTTTTTAACACATAGCACCTGCTTCTTTCCTATTAACACTTTAATATTTCAATGGTGTGCTGCCCTGGGGTGGTTGGGCCTGAGCCAGCTTTGTGAGGGTCGCACCCTGGACTTATACTTAGTATTAGGTACCTCCAGTAATAGAGACGCCTTGACGCGGCCTGGAGACATCATATTTTTTGCAAAATAAGTAACCAAGATCTCAAAATTTTCTATTACCATATAGTGTACAGGTCTTGTTACTAATAATAGCCCTATAGGATGCGTGGGAAAAACCCTTTTGTTTTTTCTTGTCTAGAACAACCCCCTCCCACAGCACCTGAGGAATGTTACCAGTTTGATTTGAGCAGTTTGCCATTATATATTTCAATTAAAAAGCATACCAGTTTTCCATGTTCACAAGACAACATCTCTTCCATTTCCAGGAATCGAATGATTGTATGCTTGATTCGGTGGAAAAGCGACCTCTCCCAATATATTGATCCAGCCACTGGAGGATGATTCTTGTACAGCTTCGGATTATTCAGGTTTTCTACAAAAATGTTGTTCACTACATCTACCTGCAATGCAAAAAAAAAAAAAAAAAACTGCTTATGTAAAGAGTGGACATTTTTAAAATGTTTCAAAATTCCATTAAATATGCTTCCTGAATTTCTGTACTTTATACGGGAAATACATATATACTGTAACAAACATTCTCCCTACCTTCTGTGGACAGCACCATCTTGCGAGTGATATACCGGAATATGGCGCATTAACAGAAGTTAGCAAAAGCTCTGACACGCAAGTCTTTTTTTTTTTTTTTTTATAAAGTAATTTTTATTCAGCAGTCTGGAGATTAAGGTACATACATTGCAGAGCATAATCATGTCTCAAGCATTACATCTATTCAAAATATGTCAAGTCGCGTTTTACACATATCTTATATCAAAAAAGTATCAATACATTTTCAGTATAGATGTATACTAGGATTTCCTAATGCTCTAACCTTCATGACTTACAAAATCCGCACCCATCTATATTAGTCCTCATTTATTTTTTATATTTAAACCCGTAATCTAAACTATAGAAAAATAACAAACAACCAAAGAAAAAGGCAAGGGAGGCAAATTAAGGAGTATTTTGATTCAGGGCTCCACTAGTCATACACGTGTGTGAGCATGTGGGCTCACAGGGCCCAACCGTCATCGTCTCAGTACACTTCAGTCATAGTAATTTATTGACATGCTTGCACTTTAGTGTCTACTATATTTGGGGAACAGGATGAGAGTGGGGGGAATCTAGCCATGGAGACCAAACTTTTTCAAACTTAGCTGATGCGTTTTGCTTCATGTAAACATATCTCTCCTTAATTATAGTGTCATTAATTAAGGCCTTAAGTGCAGATATTAACGGTCCTTTAGGGGCCATCCACACTCTTGCAATGCAAACCTTAGCCAAGGCACATACATTTAGAGCATAGAGACCCATTGAACCAGACTCAGGAGCAAGGCACCCCATTCCCAATATACAGAATTGTGGGGTAAGCAGTCCGCCAGGCACCCCCGTACTCTCCAGAATTGACCCGACCCCCGACCAGAACACCCCCAACCTCGGACAGTCCCACACTAAATGCCAGTATGTTCCCACCGCCCCCCCACACTTAGGACAGAGAGGAGATCTGCCTGTGCCAAACGTAGCCAGTCTAGCTGGAGTCATATAAGTTCTGTGTAAAATGAAGAATTGAATCTGTTGATATCTAAGGGACTTAGTAACCTTAGCAGGGTATTCTAAAGCGAGGACCCAATCCTCCTCATTTATTGGACCCAGATCCTCCTCCCACTTTCCACGGAGACGCGTCAAGGGGTCCGCATGGAGCTTGGTGAGAAGATATCCATACGCAAGTGAGACCATCTTAGCCTGACCCAAAGTGGTCACAAATGTCTTGATGGGAAATGGGAGGATTCGCGGGGGTGATTCAGCAAATTGGGTCTGGAGGGCATGACGAAGCTGGAGGTATCTGAAGAAGTAGGAATTGGGTAGGTCAAACTCATCCCTCAGCTGTTGAAAGGATTTTAATGTAGTATCTAGATAAAGTTGAGAGACAGAGATCACCGATCTAGGAGCCCACACCTCCCGCCCCTCAAGCGCATGCAATTCAGGGAGCCAGTCAGAGTACCACAGGGGAGTATCCGGGTCTAGGTCGTCATATCTCAGGAGGTCTCTCAGGGCCCTCCAAATCTTTAGGGCCTGAAAAATGATAGGGGGAAGAAACCTAGCTATGCTCCCACTCAGTAGCACCTGCATAGGAGAGAGGTAGGGAAAGTAACAACGGATAAACTCACAATGTAGAGAGTCGGTCTCAGAGTTTTGTGCCCATATAGTGATATGAGTCAGCTGAGCAGCGAAGTAATATATCTGAAAGTTAGGTAGAGCCAGGCCACCGTCAGATCTCTGTCTGGTAAGAGTATTTAACTGTATCCTAGGTCTTTTATTAGCCCAGATCAGTGAGGACAGAACGCTATTCAATTTTCTAAAGAATGTTGGATAGATATATACCGGGGATTGAAGAATAATATATAGGAGTTTAGGCAGTATAATCATTTTAATGAGATTAACCCTGCCAGAGACCGTTAGTGGAAGCTTACACCAAGTCTTAGATTTGCCCATGACCCACTGCATGGTCGGATCCAGATTCAGGGGGAGAAAATCAGAAGGGTCATTAGTTATTTGGATTCCAAGGTACTTAAACTGTACCGTCCAACACAGTGGTAGGGGGATTTTGGAAACAGTAGGAGGGGGGCCTATGACTGGCATAATGTATGATTTAGGCCAGTTAATTCTAAGGCCCGAGTGATCTCCAAATCTTTCTATCACACGCAGCAGGATGGGCATTGACCTGGTGTAATCCTGCAAAAACAGCAACATGTCATCGGCATAAAGAGCTATCCTATCCTCACGTGATCCTGTACATATTCCCACAATATCCGGGTGTGATCTAATCAAGCATGCCAGGGGCTCTATGGCCAAGGCAAACAGCGTAGGGGACAGGGGGCAACCCTGTCTAGTACCTCGGGTCAACTGAAAAGATGGGGATACATAACCGTTCACCAAGATCCTGGCACTCGGATGTTGATACAGTAGTTTAATCCATTTTATATAATTGGGTCCAAATCCCATACGAGCCAACACCTCCCACAAATAAGCCCACTCAATGCTGTCAAAGGCCTTGGCCGCGTCCAGCGAGACCACAGCCGAGTCAGAAGGGAGTCCGTGTGGGAGCTGTAAAATGGTATGCAATCTACGTAAATTAATAGACGTGGACTTTCCTGGCATGAAGCCAGTCTGATCCGGGTGAATGAGGGAGGTTATCACTGTGTTAAGCCGTATTGCCAGTATCTTTGCCAGGATCTTGGCGTCGGTGGGAATCAGGGATATCGGTCTATAGGAGTCCAGAGATTTGGGGTCTTTACCGGGTTTTGGGATCACTATTATAACTGCCTCCGACATGGAGGGGGGGAGATCGTTTCTGGCAAATATATCTAAATATAGGGCATGCAGCTTGGGGCCAAAAAAATCAATATGATTCTTATATACCTCGGAGGGAATTCCGTCGCATCCCGGAGCCTTGTCATTAGGGGACATACCAATGGCCGCAGTCACCTCCTCGAGCGTTAAAGGTGCCTCCAGCAACTCGCAGGCCTCAGAGGAGAGTGCAGGTAGCGGGACACCCCCCATGTAGCGTGAAAGATCAGAAGTAGAGCGCTGCAACTGAGAATTATAAACCTCAGAAAAGTAAGATCGGAATAACAGCGCAATGTCCGGTGTGGTGTCGACAAAGGAGCCATCCGCTCCGGACATCTGGGTGATCGTGGTCCCAGGGCGATCGTAATGTATAAGGCGGGCCAGAAGGCCCCCCGTCCTATCAGCCTGCATATATATATTAGTAGCTTTGAAAAGAAGGGAGCGAGAGTTTCTATCAGACAGGTGGGCCAACCAGACTGACTGAGCCACCAGCCATCGTGTCTTTGTCGCAGGGGCGTTGTCAGATAAATATTGGGACTCTAGGTCTCTAGCATCTTTTTCAAGGGCCTGTTCTCTCTCCCTAGAGGCCATTTTATGAGCCGCTATCCGTCCAATATATGAGCCTCTCAAGAACGCCTTAAACGAGTCCCAAACTACTGTACCCGGGGCAGACCCTATATTGTCGCCAAAGAACCCCTCCCATTGAGTCTCCAAGTCACCGCAGTCCCCCAGCTGGGTCAGCCAGGAGGGGTGCAATTTCCAATAGGAGTGCCCCCTCTGACTTTCCACAGCAAGAGTCATCATCAGAGGAGAGTGATCAGAGACCCCTCGAGCCTCGTAGTGGACGTCAATTATCCTAGGGACGAGGGTGGGGGACACCAGCATCAGGTCAATTCTGGAGAAGGAGCCATGAGTACTGGAGAAGCAGGAGAACTGACGAACCGCAGGATGACGAAGTCGCCATACATCTACCCATTGCAAACTATTTAAAAAATCCGCAAACTTGGTAGGACCACCTCCCGCCAGCGCAGCCGGTGGGGAGTGCCATCGGTCCATAGACAGATCCAGGACATTATTAAAATCCCCCAAGCATATCACTGGGGTATTAGGGGAGGGGGCTATGAAGGACGCAGCTTGTTGCAGCACATTGTATGAGAAAGGAGGGGGGACATACACTGCTAATATGTAATAGGGCTGGGAGTTCAGCTTGCACTCTATAAATACATATCTTCCATACGGGTCAGTTTTAATCGATATCAACTCGAATTGCACTGTCTTCTTAATCAAAACTGAGACCCCCCTAGAAAAGGAGGAGTGGGAGGCATGATATGCCCAGCCCACCCAGGCCCGTCGTAAGGACAGTAACCTCTGTCCCTCCAAGTGGGTCTCACTGAGGCATGCAATATCCGGGTCATATTTCTTAATCATATTTAGTATCAAAGAGCGTTTGATGTTGTTATTCAGACCTCGAACATTCCATGCCAGAATTTTCAGATTAATCATGACCCCCTATAAACTCTATACACCTCCCGGATGGACCTCTCCCAAAATACATTTTGAGTATAAGCATTATCAATACCCATAAAACATGACGTATATGAGCCCTGCGTTGTAAGCCACAGCATCTAAATATGAAACATCCTTGCCTCCGTAAATACTTGAATAAGAAAAATAACAAACTAAAGAAAAAAATAAAACCCCAAAAATAGTAAAAGGAAACGCAACTAGCAGCTTCCCAAATAACCATTCCCTCCCCGTATACCACCCCCAACTTCGGCATACTTATATCCCGAACAATCAGCTAGCTACCAAGCGCTAGGAAGGCTAGATTCTTAACTGAACCTCCAACCCTTCTCTAGCCAACGCCGCTTGGCCGTACAAGTCTTGAGCCACCAGTGCAAAGAGAGGGGGCTCCCCGAACCATGATCAAGCCTCCGGTGGATCAAACCCCGGGCTGTTTTCGTAGGAGATCACTCCGGAGCCAGTTGCCGAGCACCCGGTGCATATCTGTCCAGCCACTGGGCCGCCTCTCTGGGGGAGTTGAAAAACTTGGTCTCCCCATCCGCCACAACTCGGAGCCTTGAGGGAAACAGCATAGAGTATGAAATGTTGAGGTCTCGCAGCCGTCTTTTGATGGGCATAAACTGGGCACGGTCCTTCTGGACGTCAGCGGCAAAGTCCGGGAAGGCCGAAACCCTAACTCCATTGCGGATCAGCGGGCCCTTCGTGCGACCTAAACGGAGAACCGAGTCACGGTCTTTATAGTGCAGGAATTTAGCGATGAAGGTGCGAGGAGGGGCACCTGGGGGTAAAGGCCGAGATGGTATCCTATGTGCACGCTCCACCGTAAAATGGGCCGTAAAGGACTCAGCGCCATATAGTTCTTTAAGCCAGGATTCGAGGAATTCCTCCGGCTGCGGACCCTCTTCTTTTTCAGGCAGGCCTACGAATCTGACGTTGTTCCTACGCAGCCGTCCCTCCATGTCTAGGAGCTTGGTTTGAAGTGAGGAGACCTGCTGGGTCACCCCGGATACAGATTGCTTAAGGGGACCACATAAATCTTCCAGGTTGGAGACCCGTGTCTCCGCCTCACCCACTCTCTCTCGGATACGCTGTACATCTTGGCGGAGCAAGGAGAGATCGCACTGCACCTTTTCCATCTTATCGGAGAGACGCTGTTCACTGCCGGCTATAGCCTCCAGCACTTGTTGAATAGACGGGGCCCCCACCACTTCCGGGGAATCAACCGCTGTCTCAGGAGGGAAGGTCGAGTGTGTTGGAGAGGCTTCTTGAGAAGGAGCCGGTGCAGCCCTAGGGTTGGGTTGCCTGGTAAATTTTTCAAGTTTGGCCGCGGCCGCACTCCGGCCGCCCCCCACCATGCTGAGCAGGAGCAGTCACACACTTCCCAGATTAAGGCTATAGTATAGGGTTGTGGCTAGATGACGGACGCAGCCAGGCCGCGTATAATCAGTGGCGGGAATCAGCCGCGTACAGTCAATATGTCAGAATAGTAAAATAGGATGATGGTACGTAGTACACTGTGAGAAATTGGTGCAGCACAGCAGTGTAGGCAGATCTGATTTAAGTGCAGTTCCAGTATGTTATATTGGAAGGGCAGTGCACAATAAATAGCTGAGTTTGTCTCCAGTCTCAGGTAGGTATTAGCATAGTCATTAGGAGAGTAGTAGTAGAAGAAATCAGTGTGCATTAAAGGATCCTGTCAGGAATGGGAGAGAGCAGCATGCAGAAAGGTCTCAGAATGCAGGGACAGTTCGCAGGGCATATGAGAATATGTGAATCCCATCAGGTGATTTTACATGTGACCATGCGTGGGCAGCAGCCTATAATCAGCTTCTAAGATGGCCGCCGTGCCTCTTCCCCTTCCCCAGGAGTACCTTAATCTTTTCCAGCTACCAGGGCCCCAGATCACGGCCCGACAGGCAGAGGAGATGTTATCCCCTGTTTCCAGACTCTCAGCGGCTTCCGGCAGCAGCAGCAACCCGCCGTTCGAGCTGCGGGCGACTCGCGGTCCGGGTCGCCGAAAATCGAGGCCGGGGATCCGGAGGAGGTGCAGGCCGCAGGGCTGGAAGTCGGGAAATGCCGCTCCACGAGTCCCGGAGAGTGCGCGATGAGGTGCCCGCCGGTGCCCACAGCCTGTGGTGATAGATTCCGGCCGGGCAGAGACACCAGAGGGGGTCAGGATTGATTGCAGGAGTTAATGGCCGGGGAGCTCCCGAACTCTGCTGCCTACTCCTCAGCCGTCGTAGCCACGCCCCTGACACGCAAGTCTTTACTTCAAATGTGTGGCACCACCTTTCTGGTAAGATGGCACTGCCACAGAGGAACCTGCTCATTGGTATAAGTGTCAGCTATAATCTAGGTACAGGGTGTCCAGCTGCACCGCACACCCTGCACCCATAATAGATATGCCTGTGTCACAGTCATGGCATTGACGGACTGGATCTGAAAGGGTCTCCCCTGAAGGAACAACTGAGCCTGGAGTACAGCCTTCAGCACTGCATGTAGCTCAAGGACATTTACTGGAAGAAGAGCTTTGCCCCATGACTAAAGTCCCTGTAGACGAAGGCTTGTCACCGCTTCCCAACCCTGGATCCATCATGAAGATGGTCCAGGTCCAAATGGACATAGGGGGTGATTCAGATCTGATCAAAGACGTGCTAAATTTATCACATTCACGATCAGTTTCTCTGACATGCGGGGGGACGCCCAGCACAGGGCTAATCCGCACCACATGTCAGGCCCTGCTACCCCCCCCCCCCCCCATACGGGTGCAAAAGCATTGCATGGCGGCAATGCTTTTGCACCTGCCGAGTAGCTCCCTGCCTTCGCAGCCGGCTACCCGCTGTGTCCCGAGTCGCATCAGCTGCATGTGACGTCATGCATCCGCAGCAGGCCACCCCCACAACGGTCTGGACACGCTTCTGTTGTCCGGACCGGGCCCCATCAACGGTGTTCTAACGCCGTTGGCACGCCCCCTCCCACCCCGCGACCACTTCTGCCTGTCAACCAGGCAGAGGCGATCGCAGCCTTAAGATCTTTTTAGCATCTCACTGGGCCTCCCAGGGTGCACCCGCGCAGTGCGCCCGATGCGCATGTGCACTCCCCAAAGGGCTTCAGTCTACGATCCCAGTCTGAATTAGGCCCATAGTCCAGACCTGGTCGAGGTGGAATCCTGTCCTCTGACAACAAGACAAGTAACAATGTGGTGTCAAACACTGTAACTTGAAACGCTGCAATGGTACTAAGTGAGACCTAGGGTAATGTATTACACAGCCTTGCCCCTTCAGAGAGTGTCCAGCAACAACTGGAGATGGGACTGGAGAAGTGCTGCCAACTTTGTTTTTATAAGCAGGTAGTCAAAGTACAGAATAACCGTCAGCCCCTTCAATTGTAAAAGTGCAGCCATCACTGCCATGATCTTTGTGAATATTCATGGAGCGGTTGCTAGAACAAATAGATATGCCCAGAACTGCAAATGAGCACGACCCACCACAAATTTTAGTAGGCAGTGGTGACCTCCCAAATTGGGGCATGCTAATATGTATCCTTGATGTTCATGGAAATTACAGTAGAAATTTGTCTTGCTTCATGGCATGAAGACTGAATGGAGGCACTTCATCCGGAACATAGCGGCACATATTAGCAGATTCAAGGATTTTAGATTCATTATGGGGTATATGCAATTGCGGTCGAATTCCCGAAATTGTCGAAGAACGGGACTTTTTCGCCAAAAAAAAAAATTCGACAATGCAATTCAGTACTTTCCGTCAAAAAAACGGACTTTCAAAATTCGACTTTTTGAAATTCGACATTTGTCAAATTCGACTTTTCTGCAATGGTACAAATGCGGCAATTCGACAAAAGTATATTCAATTGAAGTTTGGAAATTCGACAACAGTGCTTTTAGACAGTAAATTCGTCATTTTCAATCCGCCACACTTTGGTGGGTGAATCTAATAAAAAAAAATTAAAACATGTTTTTTTTGGTGTTTTTTTTATTGGTAATAGCATATCTATTTATATTAGAAGAGATTAGGTACTTGGTTTGGCTTTTTGGGAGGCACAAGTATTATTTATATATTTTTAAAAATATATATATATTATTATTTTTTTAGATGGAATGGTAAAATCCCGGAAAAAAATGGCGTGGGGTCCCCCCTCCAAAGCATAACCAGCCTCGGGCTCTTCGAGCCGGTCCTGGTTCTAAAAATCCGGGGGAAAAATGGACAGGGGATCCCCCGTATTTTTAAAACCAGCACCGGGCTCTGCGCCTGGTGCTGGTGCAAAAAATACGGGGGACAAAAAGAGTAGGGGTCCCCCGTATTTTTTACACCAGCATCGGGCTCCACTAGCTGGACAGATAATGCCACAGCCGGGGGTCACTTTTATACAGCGCCCTGCGGCCGTGGCATTAAATATCCAACTAGTCACCCCTGGCCAGGGTACCCTGGGGGAGTGGGGACCCCTTCAATCAAGGGCCCCCCCCCAGCCACCCAAGGGCCAGGGGTGAAGCCCGAGGCTGTCCCCCCATCCAAGGGCTGCGGATGGGGGGCTGATAGCCTTGAGAAAATGACAAGAATATTGTTTTTTTCCTGTAGTACTACAAGTCCCAGCAATCCTCCCCCGCAAGCTGGTACTTGGAGAACCACAAGTACCAGCATGCGGGAGAAAAACGGGCCCGCTGGTACCTGTAGTACTACTGGAAAAAAAATACCCAAATAAAAACAGGAGACACACACCTTGAGAGTAAAACTTTATTGCAAACCTGCCGACACACACATACTTACCTATGTTGACCCGCTGACTGCCACGTCTCCTGATCCGACGATCCGGGGTACCTGTGAATAAAATTATACTCACCTCAATCCAGTGTCCAGATATAAATCCTCGTACTTGGCAAAACAAATAAACGAACACCCGGACCAGCGGACTGAAAGGGGTCCCATGTTTACACATGGAACCCCTTTCCCCGAATGCAGAGACCCCCCACGTGACTGCTGTCACAGAAAGGTCTCTTAAGCCAATCAGCAAGCGCAACGTCCTGGCACTCTGCTGATTGGCTGCACGTCTGAGCTGTCAGACAGCGCATCGCAAAGCCTCTCCATTATACTCAATGGTGGGAACTTTGCGTCAGCGGTGAGGTCACCCGCGGTCAGCGGCTGACCACGGGTAACCCCACCGCTGACGGCAAAGTTCCCACCATTGAAAGTAATGGAGAGGCTTTGCGATGCGCTGTCTGAGGTCACACGCGCATACAGACAATCAGGTGAGTGCAACGAAGTAGCGCTTCCTGATTGGCTGAAGGGACCTCTGTGACAGGAGTCACGTGGGGTCCCGGCATTCGGGGAAAGGGGTCCCATGTGAAAACATGGGACCCCTTTCAGTCCGCTGGTCCGGGTGTTCGTTTATTTGTTTTGCCAAGTACGAGGATTTATATCTGGACACTGGATTGAGGTGAGTATAATTTTATTCACAGGTACCCCGGATCGTCGGATCAGGAGACGTGGCAGTCGGCGGGTCAACATAGGTAAGTATGTGTGTGTCGGCAGGTGTGCAATAAAGTTTTACTCTCAAGGTGTGTGTCTCCTGTTTTTATTTGGGTATTTTTTTTCCAGTAGTACTACAGGTACCAGCGGGCCCGTTTTTCTCCCGCATGCTGGTACTTGTGGTTCTCCAAGTACCAGCTTGCGGGGGAGGCTTGCTGGGACTTGTAGTACTACAGGAAAAAAACAATATTCTTGTCATTTTCTCAAGGCTATCAGCCCCCCATCCGCAGCCCTTGGATGGGGGGACAGCCTCGGGCTTCACCCCTGGCCCTTGGGTGGCTGGGGGGGGGACCCCTTGATTGAAGGAGTCCCCACTCCCCCAGGGTGACTAGTTGGATATTTAATGCCACGGCCGCAGGGCGCTGTATAAAAGTGACCCCCGGCTGTGGCATTATCTGTCCAGCTAGTGGAGCCCGATGCTGGTGTAAAAAATACGGGGGACCCCTACTCTTTTTGTCCCCCGTATTTTTTGCACCAGCACCAGGCGCAGAGCCCGGTGCTGGTTTTAAAAATACGGGGGATCCCCTGTCCATTTCTCCCCCGGATTTTTAGAACCAGGACCAGCTCGAAGAGCCCGAGGCTGGTTATGCTTTGGAGGGGGGACCCCACGCCATTTTTTCCCGTGTTTTTTCCCATTTTTAAAAAAATCGGAACAAAATCCGTCAAATCGGCCGTTTTTCGTCAGCGGGACTCTCGAATCCGTTTTTTATTGAATATGGTCAATTTCGGCACCCACTTGCCGAAATTAGACTGTCGAATTGTGTCGAATTGAAAAACGGCCGAAAAATTGCCACGATTCGCCGCTAATTGCATATACCCCTATAAGATGCAAGGATAGATCTGCTTTCTGTATCAGGGACAGATTAGGGTAAAAACCAAATTCTTCCTGGACCTTTGGGACTGGGCCAATGACTGCTGATCGCAATAATGACTGAATGGCCCCATAGTCATGCGCCTGACCTTGTAGAAGAAGTTTGGTGAAGGTCTAGAACAGTGATGGCTAACCTTGACACTCCAGCTGTTTTTGAACTACATATCCCAGCATGCCCTGCATCCGTTTTAGCATGGCCAAATAGAAAAACTGCAGCAGGACATGCTGGGATGTGTAGTTCAACAACAGCTGGAGTGTCAAGGTTAGCCATCACTGGTCTAGAATATAGCCCCTTTCTATACCTCTCACCCACTGATATGAAGAAGTTATCCCTTGAGTCTGAAACCGAAGCAGACAGGCCCCAACCACATGCTCTAAGGGTATATAAGAAAACGGAGCTGCAACTGGCTCTGAGAAGCGGATGTGATGCAGAGGGGGAGGGCTTAGCTTCAAACAAGTTTGGGTTCATTCATGTGCCAGATCCTCACAGCGCCCTCTACACCAGGTTAGCAGTGTCCCACAGATAGGAGAAAAGAAGAATGACAGGAAGGAGAAAAGGAATATCATTATTACTGCTGATGTAAATGTTAATATGAAGATGAATGTATACTTGAAATTTTTAAAACATCACAACAATATATAGTTTATGGAAGTTACACTTTAAGTTGTTACGCTCTTTTACTTCAACAGCTAATTTCAGACGTACCTCTTTACAATACTGCTCCAGGATTGCATTAAATTTCTTCATCATCTGCTTGTTGATGGCTTCTCGAGAGCGGATGTGCTTAAATTTCAACAGCATGTCAAACGCAGCCTCAGCAGAGCGAAGTGTCTTAAATGATTCATCAATGAAGTTTATGGCCTCACCTTCAATAGCCTGTTTGACATAAAAGCAAAATTTAAACAGACAACGCTCATATTCATGTATAACTTACTGGGGGATATTCAATTGTTTGAAAAGTCGGTTGAGTGTCTATTTTTTCCAGTCTATTAGACACCCAACTGACTTTTCAAACAATTGAATAACCCCCACTGAGTTAACCCAGTAAAGTATTGTCACATATTCTCAAGCTTAAATATCTCATAATTTATTTATTTTTTTACTAACCTGAACTTCATTTTTAAAGTCATCCATGACAAGCTTCCACTGATGGGCATATTTTATATTGAAGGGATCAAAGGACAGGGTTTCCATTGGTTTGATAAGACCATCAACTCTATGCAATACATCATCGATACGTTTGGGATCTCCTGTGACAGCTTTCAGTTCAGGCCCAAAAATATTGTAAAACTCTTCCAGAACCTGCATATTTTAAAATAGTATAAAACTTTATTCCATTTTTCAGAGTGTTAAATCATGTCGGATCATATCATTAGTTTGTGTATTGTAGTTCAGAAATAGCAACAGGAGTGTAATAGGTGATGAAAGAGAGCGACTGGACTTACAGATGTGTCCTCCTACACTGAGTCGCAATATGCCAATACGGCACGAGATGCCTGCCATGACTGAGACGCTCCGAGAGGTTTAGAATATCATCTTTTTCTTTAAATGTTTCTTCTTATTCGCATCACAGACACAGCAAAACACCACTCAAGTCAGTTGTATGCTAATGCAATTGCCATTTTCTAGGCTATGGAACTGCTAATGACCGCAAATGAACCTGCCGCCCAGAAATGAAAAGAGCCGCCAAACGGAGCGATCGCAAACCCATTCGCAACTGCGTACATATTCGCAGCCTACACGGAACAGTGGGGAACATCTGCTCCAGTAGGTCCATAGCTATGAAGACCACAGCAGTAGCGACGCATGCTCCATGTTTCTCTGCGTTCATGATCGCAGCTGATGTGAGATACACATCCCGAAAACGGCCAAGACACACTTAAATTTTTGCCGCCACTTCCCATTAACAACCCCAAACGATCACTTTCTGTCAATCACTCTTCAAAGAAATCCTCACTGCAAGCGGAATCGCAAAGGTATATTTACACATGCACAGTCTAACGATAATCGCTCAATTGTGAAAACATCGGCATAGCGTATAACTCTGAATTAGGCCCAAAGTGTATTACAGACACTGGTCTATGGGCCTGATTTAGAGATGGACGAAATTGTAGAGCTGCACACAAACTTTGCAATTCCGTCCACCAAAATGCCCGTTTGCAATCAGACAGAGGCTGGGGGGACTGTGTGTGGTATCGCAGGACCTGTTCTGCACATGCGCAAAACAGGTCCTGCGCAGACCCCGAAACATTGGAGATGTGCATTAACTGACAGATTAACGTACATCTCTGAATCAGGCCCTATGACTTTAACCAGACAGGAAATAGTGTTGAACACATACAAAGTTACAGATGAAGCACAACGGAGATTGGTATGAAAAAAGCCATGGCAGCTACATCAGACTCATTTGCATACAGATACACAAATGTTAAATTGATCAGTGCAAGCATATTGCTTCCAGTTGTTTTATTTAAGCAAATAAGATGCACATTTTTATTATCTGGCTCTCACTAAACCTCATCTCTCTCTTTCTTTACCCGTGTTCCTCCATTTATCTCACAACTACTTGCAGTGTCTGTATTTCCTTCTCACACCTCTTTTTTTTTTTTTAGCTCTTCCCTGCTGTGTTCTCTGATTTAGAGCTCCATTAACTAATTTAATTTTTCATAACTAATTTAGAATTGTTAATGGTGTTATGACATAGGGCCTGATTTAGAACTGTATGCTACCTCAATGGTTAGCGTACAAGTCCAATGGTGGGAACACTGGGCATGTGCAGGACAGGTCCTGCATCCTCCAACGTAGTGCTCCCTAAGCCCCAGCCTGTTTGACAGGCTAATGGTTTTGGGGGGCAGGGAAAGGGTGGTGACTGGGTCCTTTCCACAAAACAGAGGCATATCGTCTCCATTTTGTGGGAGTGTCGAAGTCAGTGTCTGCGTCTTGCGACACAGATTTACTGACTTTGGCTGCGGATCTGAGACGGAAATCTGAGTAACCTGAAGGGTACCCAACAAAGCCTTTCTTGCTTCAGCGAAGCATTCCACATTGCAGAACTATTCGCATGAGCAAACGACTGCTGCGCATTAGTTAGAAACCCACTGCCGGTAATGCTAGGCTGCTGTCAAGAGCCAGAGCCTCTCCCTTTCTGATTCTCACACCCTATTACATTTTCCCCAGAATGCTTCACCTCCCGGTTTTCTTAGCTATTTCTAAAGAGCACTGTCCACCAACAGTTCACTCTTCTTAAGCCACTAGATTGGATGTTACCGTACATCTGTCTCCTGAGCGCAGGAAACCGCTACCAGAAAATGAGGTGGAGGATAAAGAGGAAAATACAACAGCTAGAAAAAGTGAGGAATTCTGAATGATGTAGTTGGTATAACACATAGGCAGTATCAAGTGTTTTCCGGAAAAATGTATCACTGTATGCCTAGCAACTTTAAAGAGTCAGTAATCTTTAGCAATGAAGGTTACCATCTTGAAGGTGCATATTCTAGTTTTTTTAAATAAATAAATAAATAAATAAATCTTTCATTCAAATTATTATTGAAAATACATCAGTACCTGTAAAATATCAAACAGATCCTGGCAAATAGTAGTCAAATAGTCGGTTTTTTCAAACAAACGTTTTCTATCAAATTCCCAACGCTGGTCCCTTCCTAAAGCCTCGATCTTGGCACGAACTTCAAAATAACAACTTTTCCACAACTCCAGGGTTCGTTTTGCTTCCAGAGTCTTGTGCTTTGCAGTCTCCCTGTTTTCTCTGCAAGGGCCAATGATATTTTCAGCTATTAATTCATAAACACTGGGAGGCATCGGAATAAGGGTGAGAGGGGGAAGCAAGGGGGCAGCATGCCCCCCCCCCCAAACATGAAAGAGGCGCAGGCACTGGGGAGCGCTTACCTCCAGATTCCCGCAGAGACTCCTGCTTTGAAAGTCTGCCGCCGGCGCAGCAGCGTGCTGCCCCCTGTCTGTCCTGTCTTAGCCGGTTCTTCACTGATGTATTACTGGAAGGAAGCGGGGATGTCCCAGCAGGCCCAGCATGGCCAGGCCCCCTCCCAGTAATGCATCCCTGAAGAGTGAAGAGCCAACCAGGACAGGACATGTGGCAGCCGCCTGCGGCGCCAGCGGCAGCCTTTTTACAGTAGGAGTCTCCTCGGGGATCCGGAGGTAAGCGCTCCCCGCACGGGAGAGGGGGGGTGAATCAGGGGGGAGCGCCAAAATGTATATTTTACTATGCCCCCCCCACCCCAACCACAAAACTTTTCTGCGCCCCTGTAAACACTGGCACCTTAATTGGCTACCCATTTCACTTTTTTTGTAATAAATCATACATTTTAAGTTCACCATTATAAAACAAAGTACACAAAATAAATATGCTTTTTACTACACCAGCATAAAACCCCAATTTGACTTCCCATTCCTAAGTATGATTGCATTTAGTTATTCTTACTCATACAGCAAAATGTTGATACAGCAATATGTTGATTGTCTTGTATAACTGCATATAAAAGATAAACTAAATATTCAGATTATAAAAATACTATATTTGCATGGAATTTACCCAAAGACCACACTTGCTCCTATTTAATAATAAGAATTTACTTACCGATAATTCTATTTCTCATAGTCCGTAGTGGATGCTGGGGACTCCGAAAGGACCATGGGGAATAGCGGCTCCGCAGGAGACTGGGCACAAAAGTAAAAGCTTTAGGACTACCTGGTGTGCACTGGCTCCTCCCCCTATGACCCTCCTCCTAGCCTCAGTTAGGATACTGTGCCCGGACGAGCGTACACAATAAGGAAGGATTTTGAATCCCGGGTAAGACTCATACCAGCCACACCAATCACACCGTACAACCTGTGATCTGAACCCAGTTAACAGCATGATAACAGCGGAGCCTCTGAAAAGATGGCTCACAACAATAATAACCCGATTTTTGTAACAATAACTATGTACAAGTATTGCAGACAATCCACACTTGGGATGGGCGCCCAGCATCCACTACGGACTATGAGAAATAGAATTATCGGTAAGTAAATTCTTATTTTCTCTGACGTCCTAGTGGATGCTGGGGACTCCGAAAGGACCATGGGGATTATACCAAAGCTCCCAAACGGGCGGGAGAGTGCGGATGACTCTGCAGCACCGAATGAGAGAACTCCAGGTCCTCCTCAGCCAGGGTATCAAATTTGTAGAATTTAGCAAACGTGTTTGCCCCTGACCAAGTAGCTGCTCGGCAAAGTTGTAAAGCCGAGACCCCTCGGGCAGCCGCCCAAGATGAGCCCACTTTCCGTGTGGAATGGGCTTTTACAGATTTTGGCTGTGGCAGGCCTGCCACAGAATGTGCAAGCTGAATTGTACTACAAATCCAACGAGCAATCGTCTGCTTAGAAGCAGGAGCACCCAGCTTGTTGGGTGCATACAGAATTTGGGGCAGTACGGATGGTGTAATGGTTAGCATTACTGCCTCACAGCACTGAGGTCATGGGTTCGATTCCCACCATGGCTCTAACTGTGCGGAGTTTGTATATTCTCCCCGTACTTGCGTGGGTTTCCTCCGGGTACTCCGGTTTCCTCCCACAATCCAAAAATATACTGGTAGTTTAATTGGCTTCCAACAAAAATTTACCCTAGTGTGAATGTGTCTGTGTGTACATGTGATAGGAAATATAGATTGTAAGCTCAACTGGGGCAGGGACTGATGTGAATTGCCAAATGTTCTCTGTAAAGCGCTGCGGAATATGTGTGCGCTATATAAATAACTGGTAATAAATAAATAAATAAATAAACAGCGAGTCAGATTTTCTGACTCCAGCCGTCCTGGAAACATATATTTTCAGGGCCCTGACTACGTCCAGCAACTTGGAATCCTCCAAGTCCCTAGTAGCCGCAGGCACCACAATAGGCTGGTTTAAGTGAAATGCTGAAACCACCTTAGGGAGAAATTGAGGACGAGTCCTCAATTCTGCCCTATCCGTATGAAAAATTAGGTAAGGGCTTTTATAGGATAAAGCCGCCAATTCTGATACACGCCTGGCTGAAGCCAGGGCTAACAGCATTACCACTTTCCATGTGAGATATTTTAAGTCCACAGTGGTGAGTGGTTCCAACCAATGTGATTTTAGGAATCCCAAAACTACATTGAGATCCCAAGGTGCCACTGGAGGCACAAAAGGAGGCTGTATATGCAGTACCCCCTTGACAAACGTCTGAACTTCAGGAACTGAAGCTAGTTCTTTTTGGAAGAATATTGACAGGGCCGAAATTTGAACCTTAATGGACCCTAATTTTAGGCCCATAGACAGTCCTATTTGCAGGAAATGCAGGAAACGACCCAGTTGAAATTCCTCTGTAGGGGCCTTCCTGGCCTCACACCACGCAACATATTTACGCCAAATACGGTGATAATGTTGCACAGTTACATCCTTCCTGGCTTTGATCAGGGTAGGGATGACTTCATCCGGAATGCCTTTTTCCTTCAGGATCCGGCGTTCAACCGCCATGCCGTCAAACGCAGCCGCGGTAAGTCTTGGAACAGACATGGTCCCTGCTGGAGCAGGTCCTTTCTTAGAGGTAGAGGCCACGGGTCTTCCGTGAGCATCTCTTGAAGTTCCGGGTACCAAGTCCTTCTTGGCCAATCCGGAGCCACGAGTATAGTCTTTACTCCTCTCCTTCTTATGATTCTCAGTACCTTGGGTATGAGAGGCAGAGGAGGGAACACATACACTGACTGGTACACCCACGGTGTTACCAGAGCGTCCACAGCTATTGCCTGAGGATCCCTTGACCTGGCGCAATATCTGTCCAGTTTTTTGTTGAGGCGGGACGCCATCATGTCCACCTTTGGTTTTTCCCAACGGTTCACAATCATGTGGAAGACTTCTGGGTGAAGTCCCCACTCCCCCGGGTGGAGATCGTGTCTGCTGAGGAAGTCTGCTTCCCAGTTGTCCACTCCCGGAATGAACACTGCTGACAGTGCTATCACATGATTTTCCGCCCAGTGAAGAATCCTTGCAACTTCCGTCATTGCCCTCCTGCTTCTTGTGCCGCCCTGTCTGTTTACGTGGGCGACTGCCGTGATGTTGTCCGACTGGATCAACACCGGCTGACCCTGAAGCAGAGGCCTTGCCTGACTTAGGGCATTGTAAATGGCCCTTAGTTCCAGGATATTTATGTGAAGTGACGTTTCCATGCTTGACCACAAGCCCTGGAAATTTCTTCCCTGTGTGACTTGTAGGAGGGGTACCTTGATTATCACCTGCTGGGAATACAGCTTGTGAATGGCTTCCAATACCGCCTCCCTGTCGGGGGGAGACGTTGGTAAAGCAGACTTCAGGAATCGGCGAGGGGGAGACGTCTCGAATTCCAATCTGTACCCCTGAGATACTACCTGCAGGATCCAGGGGTCCACTTGCGAGTGAGCCCACTGCGCGCTGAAATTCTTGAGACGGGCCCCCACCGTGCCTGAGTCCGCTTGTAAGGCCCCAGCGTCATGTTGAGGACTTGGCAGAAGCGGGGGAGGGCTTCTGTTCGTGGGAAGAGGCTGTCTGCTGCAGTCTTTTTCCCCTTCCTCTGCCCCGGGGCAGATATGAGTGGCCTTTTGCCCGCTTGCCCTTATGGGGACGAAAGGACTGAACCTGAAAAGACGGTATCTTTTTCTGCTGAGAGGTGACCTGGGGTAAAAAGGTGGATTTCCCAGCCGTTGCCGTGGCCACCAGGTCCGATAGACCGACCCCAAATAACTCCTCCCCTTTATACGGCAATACTTCCATATGCCGTTTGGAATCCGCATCACCTGACCACTGTCGCGTCCATAACCCTCTTCTGGCAGAAATGGACATCGCACTTACTCTTGATGCCAGAGTGCAAATATCCCTCTGTGCATCTCGCATATATAGAAATGCATCCTTTAAATGCTCTATAGTCAATAATATATTGTCCCTATCCAGGGTATCAATATTTTCAGTCAGGGAATCCGACCAAGCCACCCCAGCACTGCACATCCAGACTGAGGCGATTGCTGGTCGCAGTATAATACCAGTATGTGTGTATATACTTTTTAGGATATTTTCCAGCTTCCTATCAGCTGGTTCCTTGAGGGCGGCCGTATCAGGAGACGGTAACGCCACTTGTTTTGATAAGCGTGTGAGCGCCTTATCTACCCTAGGGGGTGTTTCCCAACGCGCCCTAACCTCTGGCGGGAAAGGGTATAATGCCAATAATTTTTTAGAAATTAGCAGTTTTTTATCGGGGGAAACCCACGCTTCATCACACACCTCATTTAATTCATCTGATTCAGGAAAAACTACGGGTAGTTTTTTCACACCCCACATAATACCCTTTTTTGTGGTACTTGTAGTATCAGAAATGTTCAAAACCTCCTTCATTGCCGTGATCATGTAACGTGTGGCCCTACTGGAAAATACGTTTGTTTCCTCACCGTCGACACTGGAGTCAGTGTCCGTGTCTGTGTCTGTGTCGACCACCTGAGGTAACGGGCGCTTTAGAGCCCCTGACGGTGTTTGAGACGCCTGTACAGGTATTAACTGATTTGCCGGCTGTCTCATGTCGTCAACAGTCTTTTGTAAAGTGCTGACACTATCACGTAATTCTTTCCATAAGACCATCCAGTCAGGTGTCGACTCCCTAGGGGGTGACATCACTAACACAGGCAATTGCTCCGCCTCCACACCATTTTCCTCCTCATACATGTCGACACAACGTACCGACACACAGCACACACACAGGGAATGCTCTGATAGAGGACAGGACCCCACTAGCCCTTTGGGGAGACAGAGGGAGAGTTTGCCAGCACACACCAGAGCGCTATATATATATAGGGATAACCTTATATAAGTGTTTTTCCCTGATATAGCTGCTGTATATATTTATCTGCCAAATTAGTGCCCCCCCTCTCTTGTTTTACCCTGTTTCTGTAGTGCAGGACTGCAGGGGAGAGTCAGGGAGCCTTCCTCCAACGGACCTGTGAGGAAAAATAAGAATTTACTTACCGATAATTCTATTTCTCGGAGTCCGTAGTGGATGCTGGGGTTCCTGAAAGGACCATGGGGGATAGCGGCTCCGCAGGAGACAGGGCACAAAAAAGTAAAGCTTTACTAGGTCAGGTGGTGTGCACTGGCTCCTCCCCCTATGACCCTCCTCCAGACTCCAGTT
This sequence comes from Pseudophryne corroboree, assembly GCF_028390025.1. NCBI lineage: Eukaryota > Metazoa > Chordata > Amphibia > Anura > Myobatrachidae > Pseudophryne > Pseudophryne corroboree. The sequence continues at coordinate 316,045,933 of NC_086444.1, read as the reverse complement.
AGGTACTGTGCCCGGACGAGCATACACAATAAGGGAGGCATTTTGAATCCCGGGTAAGACTCATACCAGCCACACCAATCACACCGTACAACTTGTGATCTAAACCCAGTTAACAGTATGACAACAGAAAGGGCCTCTTAAAGATGGCTCCTTAACAATAACCCGAATTAGTTAACAATAACTATGTACAAGTATTGCAGATAATCCGCACTTGGGATGGGCGCCCAGCATCCACTACGGACTCCGAGAAATAGAATTATCGGTAAGTAAATTCTTATTTTCTCTATCGTCCTAAGTGGATGCTGGGGTTCCTGAAAGGACCATGGGGATTATACCAAAGCTCCCAAACGGGCGGGAGAGTGCGGATGACTCTGCAGCACCGAATGAGAGAACTCCAGGTCCTCCTTTGCCAGGGTATCAAATTTGTAAAATTTTACAAACGTGTTCTCCCCCGACCACGTAGCTGCTCGGCAGAGTTGTAATGCCGAGACCCCTCGGGCAGCCGCCCAAGATGAGCCCACCTTCCTTGTGGAGTGGGCTTTTACAGTTTTAGGCTGTGGCAGGCCTGCCACAGAATGTGCAAGTTGAATTGTGTTACAAATCCAACGAGCAATCGACTGCTTAGAAGCAGGTGCGCCCAACTTGTTGGGTGCATACAATATAAACAGCGAGTCAGATTTTCTGACTCCAGCCGTCCTTGCAATGTATATTTTTAAGGCTCTGACAACGTCCAACAACTTGGAGTCCTCCAAGTCGCTAGTGGCCGCAGGCACCACAATAGGTTGGTTCAGATGAAATGCTGATACCACTTTAGGGAGAAAATGCGGACGAGTCCGCAGTTCTGCCCTATCCGAATGGAAGATTAGATAAGGACTTTTATAAGATAAAGCCGCCAATTCAGATACTCTCCTGGCAGAGGCCAGGGCTAGTAACATAGTCACTTTCAATGTGAGATATTTCAAATCCACCTTTTTCAATGGTTCAAACCAATGGGATTTGAGGAAATCTAAAACTACATTTAGATCCCACGGTGCCACCGGAGGCACCACAGGAGGCTGTATATGCAGTACTCCCTTGACAAAAGTCTGGACCTCAGGGACAGAGGCCAATTCTTTTTGGAAGAATATTGACAGGGCCGAAATTTGAACCTTAATGGATCCCAATTTTAGACCCATAGATAATCCTGATTGCAGGAAATGTAGGAAACGACCCAGTTGGAATTCCTCCGTCGGAACCCTCCGATCCTCGCACCACGCTACATATTTTCGCCAAATGCGGTGATAATGTTTCACGGTGACTTCCTTCCGTGCCTTAATCAAGGTAGGAATGACTTCTTCTGGAATGCCTTTCCCTTTTAGGATCTGGCGTTCAACCGCCATGCCGTCAAACGCAGCCGCGGTAAGTCTTGAAAAAGACAGGGACCCTGCTGTAGCAGGTCCCTTCTCAGAGGTAGAGGCCACGGTTCGTCCGTGAGCATCTCTTGAAGTTCCGGATACCAAGTCCTTCTCGGCCAATCCGGAACCACTAGTATTGTTCTTACTCTTCTTTGCCGTATGATCTTCAATACCTTTGGTATGAGCGGCAGAGGAGGAAACACATACACTGACTGGTACACCCAAGGAGTTACCAGTGCGTCCACAGCTATTGCCTGTGGATCTCTTGACCTGGCGCAATATTTGTCCAGTTTCTTGTGGAGGCGAGACGCCATCATGTCTACAATTGGTCTTTCCCAACGGTCTATTAACATGTTGAAGACTTCTGGATGTAGACCCCACTCTCCCGGATGAAGATCGTGTCTGCTGAGGAAGTCTGCTTCCCAGTTGTCCACGCCCGGGATGAACACTGCTGACAGTGCTATCACGTGATTCTCCGCCCAGCGAAGAATCTTGGCAGCTTCTGCCATTGCACTCCTGCTTCTTGTGCCGCCCTGCCTGTTTACATGGGCGACCGCCGTGATGTTGTCCGACTGAATCAACACCGGCTTTCCTTGCAGGAGAAGTTCCGCCTGGCTTAGAGCATTGTAGATTGCTCTTAGTTCCAGAATGTTTATGTGAAGAGACTTTTCCAGACTCGTCCATACTCCCTGGAAGTTTCTTCCTTGTGTGACTGCTCCCCAGCCTCTCAGGCTGGCGTCCGTGGTCACCAGGATCCAATCCTGAATGCCGAATCTGCGGCCTTCTAATAGGTGAGCCTTCTGCAACCACCACAGAAGTGACACCCTTGTCTTTGGTGACAGGGTTATTCGCAGGTGCATCTGCAGATGCGACCCTGACCATTTGTCCAACAGATCCCTTTGGAATATTCTTGCATGGAATCTGCCGAATGGAATTGCTTCGTAAGAAGCCACCATTTTTCCCAGGACTCTTGTGCATTGATGTACTGACACTTTTCCTGGTTTTAGGAGGTTCCTGACCAGATCGGATAACTCCTTGGCTTTTCCCTCTGGAAGGAAAACCTTTTTCTGAACCGTGTCCAGAATCATTCCTAGGAACAGCAGACGAGTTGTCGGGATTAAATGGGATTTTGGAATATTCAGAATCCACCCGTGTTGTCTTAGCACCTCTTGAGATAGTGCTAAAGCTGTCTCCAGCTGTTCTCTGGACCTTGCCCTTATTAGGAGATCGTCCAAGTATGGGATAACTAATACGCCTTTTCTTCGAAGAAGAATCATCATCTCGGCCATTACCTTGGTAAAGACCCGAGGCGCCGTGGACAATCCGAACGGCAGCGTCTGAAACTGATAGTGACAGTTTTGAACAATGAACCTGAGGTACCCCTGGTGTGCGGGGTAAATCGGAACGTGTAGATACGCATCCTTGATGTCCAAGGATACCATAAAGTCCCCTTCTTCCAGGTTCGCTATCACTGCTCTGAGTGACTCCATCTTGAACTTGAACTTTTTTATGTAGAGGTTCAAGGACTTCAGATTTAGAATAGGCCTTACCGAGCCATCCGGCTTCGGTACCACAAATAGAGTGGAATAATACCCCTTTCCTTGTTGTAATAGGGGTACTTTGACTATCACCTGCTGAGCGTACAGCTTGTGAATGGCTTCCAACACCCTCTCCCTTTCGGAAGAGACGGTTGGTAAGGCAGACTTCAGGAAACGATGAGGAGGATCCGTCTCTAATTCCAACCTGTACCCCTGAGATATTATCTGCAGGATCCAGGGGTCTACCTGCGAGTGAGCCCACTGCGCGCTGTAATTTTTGAGACGGCCCCCCACTGTCCCCGAGTCCGCTTGAGAGGCCCCAGCGTCATGCTGAGGTTTTTGCAGGAGCCGGGGAGGGCTTCTGTTCCTGGGAAGGAGCTGCCTGTTGGTGTCTCTTCCCTCTTCCTCTGCCTCGTGGCAGGTACGACAAGCCCTTTGCTCTCTTATTTTTGTAGGAGCGAAAAGGCTGCGGTTGAAAGGTCGGTGCCTTTCTCTGTTGGGGAGTGACTTGAGGTAAAAAAGTGGATTTCCCGGCAGTAGCCGTGGCCACCAAGTCTGATAGACCAACTCCAAATAACTCCTCCCCTTTATACGGCAAAACCTCCATGTGACGTTTTGAATCCGCATCGCCTGTCCACTGTCGTGTCCATAAGGCTCTTCTGGCTGAAATGGACATAGCACTCACCCGAGATGCCAGTGTGCAAATATCCCTCTGTGCATCACGCATATAGATAAATGCATCCTTTATTTGTTCTAACGACAGTAAAACATTGTCCCTATCTAGGGTATCAATATTTTCAATCAGGGATTCTGACCAAACTACTCCAGCACTGCACATCCAGGCAGTTGCTATAGCTGGTCGTAGTATAACACCTGCATGTGTGTATATATTCTTTTGAATAACTTCCATCTTTCTATCTGATGGATCCTTAAGTGCGGCCGTCTCAGGAGAGGGTAACGCCACTTGTTTGGATAAGCGTGTGAGCGCCTTGTCCACCTTAGGGGGTGTTTCCCAGCGCGCCCTAACCTCTGGCGGGAAAGGGTATAATGCCAATAACTTTTTTGAAATTATCAACTTTTTATCAGGAGCAACCCACGCTTCATCACACACGTCATTTAATTCTTCTGATTCAGGAAAAACTGTTTGTAGTTTTTTCACACCATACATAATACCCTGTTTTACGGTATCTGTAGTATCAGCTAAATGTAACGTCTCCTTCATTGCCAAAATCATATAACGTGTGGCCCTACTGGAAAATACGTTTGAATTTCTACCGTCGTCACTGGAATCAGTGCCCGTGTCTGGGTCTGTGTCGACCGACTGAGGCAAAAGGCGTTTTACAGCCCCTGACGGTGTTTGAGGCGCCTGGACAGGCATTAATTGATTGTCCGGCCGCCTCATGTCCTCAACTGACTGTTTAAGGGAAGATAAACCATCACGTAATTCCACAAATAAAGGCATCCATTCTGGTGTCGACCCCCTGGGGGGTGACATCTGCATATTTGGCAATTGCTCCGCCTCCACACCAATATCGTCCTCATACATGTCGACACCACGTACCGACACACACCGCAAACTCACAGGGAATGCTCTAATGAAGACAGGACCCACTAGCCCTTTTGGGGAGACAGAGGGAGAGTCTGCCAGCACACACCACAAAGCGCTATATATACAAGGGATATCCTTATATTAAGTGCTCCCTTATAGCTGCTTTAATATATATATATATAGCCATTAATGTGCCCCCCCTCTCTGTTTTACCCTGTTTCTGTAGTGCAGTGCAGGGGAGAGACCTGGGAGCCGTTCTGACCAGCGGAGCTGTGACAGAAAATGGCGCCGTGTGCTGAGGAGATAGGCCCCGCCCCTTTTTCGGCGGGTTCTTCTCCCGCTATTTTTCCAGTCAGGCAGGGGTTAAATATCTCCATATAGCCCCTATGGGCTATATGTGAGGTATTTTTAGCCTTGTATAAGGTTTATATTTGCCTCTCAGAGCGCCCCCCCCCAGCGCTCTGCACCCTCAGTGACTGCCCAGTGAAGTGTGCTGAGAGGAAAATGGCGCACAGCTGCAGTGCTGTGCGCTACCTTATGAAGACTGAGGAGTCTTCAGCCGCCGGTTTCCGGACCTCTTCACGCTTCAGCATCTGCAAGGGGGTCGGCGGCGCGGCTCCGGGACCGGACTCCACGGCTGGGCCTGTGTTCGATCCCTCTGGAGCTAATGGTGTCCAGTAGCCAAGCAGCAAATCCACTCTGCATGCAGGTGAGTTTACTACTTTCCCCCTAAGTCCCACGTTGCAGTGATCCTGTTGCCAGCAGGACTCACTGTAAAGAAAAAAACCTAAACTAAACTTTCTCTAAGCAGCTCTTTAGGAGAGCCACCTAGATTGCACCCTTCTCGTTCGGGCACAAAATCTAACTGGAGTCTGGAGGAGGGTCATAGGGGGAGGAGCCAGTGCACACCACCTGACCTAGTAAAGCTTTACTTTTTTGTGCCCTGTCTCCTGCGGAGCCGCTATCCCCCATGGTCCTTTCAGGAACCCCAGCATCCACTTAGGACGATAGAGAAAAATGGCGCCAGTGTGCTGAGGAGATAGGCTCCGCCCCCTTCTCGGCGGCCTTTCTCCCGCTTTTTTAAGGAAAAATTGGCAGGGGTTAAATGCATCCATATAGCCCAGGAGCTATATGTGATGTATTTTTTGCCAAAAAAGGTGTTTTTATTGCGTCTCAGGGCGCCCCCCCCAGCGCCCTGCACCCTCAGTGACCGGAGTGTGAAGTGTGCTGAGAGCAATGGCGCACAGCTGCGGTGCTGTGCGCTACCTTATTGAAGACAGGACGTCTTCTGCCGCCGATTTTCCGGACCTCTTCAGTCTTCTGGCTCTGTAAGGGGGCCGGCGGCGCGGCTCTGGGACCCATCCATGGCTGGGCCTGTGATCGTCCCTCTGGAGCTAATGTCCAGTAGCCTAAGAAGCCCAATCCACTCTGCACGCAGGTGAGTTCGCTTCTTCTCCCCTTAGTCCCTCGGTGCAGTGAGCCTGTTGCCAGCAGGTCTCACTGAAAATAAAAAACCTACTTTAAACTTTTACTCTAAGCAGCTCAGGAGAGCCCCTTAGTATGCACCCTTCTCGTTCGGGCACAAAAATCTAACTGAGGCTTGGAGGAGGGTCATAGGGGGAGGAGCCAGTGCACACCAGGTAGTCCTAAAGCTTTTACTTTTGTGCCCAGTCTCCTGCGGAGCCGCTATTCCCCATGGTCCTTTCGGAGTCCCCAGCATCCACTAGGACGTCAGAGAAAATATATTTTTGCAAGCATAACTAAATTGAGAAAAACTTGTCTCATGAGAAATATATATTGAGAGAACATAACTTACCAAGGAATCCACCTATTACAATAACGTTTCTGATGTATATGTGTGGAAAAAAAAGGAGAGTTATGGTAGACTTACCACTGTTAACTCTCTTTCTGCGAGGTACATTGGGTTCCACAGGGAAACATTGAGGTGTAGAGTGGATCTTGATCCAGAGGCCAGTTTGTTTTGATCTGCTTACAGGTTTGCAGCACCGTACATTGGATGTGGTCCCGAAACCAATCGAAATCGGAATTCCTGCGCTGGAAAACCGACTGCCGACATCCCGAAGGTAAGTATCGGTGTGACAGTTAAAGTTAGGGCCCCGGGGATGGGGGAGGGGTTAGGGTTAGGTACTAGAGGGGTAGTTAGCCGTAGCCGCCGCCACCTCCAAGTCTTAGCCCTAGCCGCCACCCCCAGTGACTTAGCCCTAGCTGCCACCCCCACAACCTTAGCTCTAAATGCCACCCCAGGAGGGTTAGGGTAGGGGACAGGGTAAGGGCAAAATAATAACCCCATCTCCTCGCAGCATTCTAATTGTCGGGATACTGGTGTCGGTCATGTGACCGCCAGACTCCAGTATCACACCCCCATACATAAGGCACATATTAGGACAATGCAGGGTAAACACGACATCACATTACAGTAGCCAAAACTAAAATGAAGAGCAAGTAACAAATAGCTCTACAAAACTCAATGTATAATACAGCTGGGATGATAGGATTCAGTTAGAGATTGAATATGGGGGGTGGTGAACAGGGGACATAATAAGATTTTAAACCTACGGTAAATCTTTTTCTCGTAGTCCGTAGAGGATGCTGGGGACTCCGCAAGGACCATGGGGATAGACGGGCTCCGCAGGAGACATGGGCACTTTAAGAAAGACTTTGGATCTGGGTGTGCACTGGCTCCTCCCTCTATGCCCCTCCTCCAGACCTCAGTTAGAGAAACTGTGCCCAGAGGAGATGGACAGTACGAGGAAAGGATTTTAGTTAATCCAAGGGCAAGATTCATACCAGCCACACCAATCACACCGTATAACTTGTGATATACTATCTAGTTAACAGTATGAAAAAACAACATAGCATCGGTCCAAAACCGATGAAACTATAACATAACCCTTATGTAAGCAATAAATATATATACAAGTCTTGCAGAAGTAGTCCGCACTTGGGACGGGCGCCCAGCATCCTCTACGGACTACGAGAAAAAGATTTACCGTAGGTTTAAAATCTTATTTTCTCTAACGTCCTAGATGATGCTGGGGACTCCGTAAGGACCATGGGGATTATACCAAAGCTCCCAAACGGGCGGGAGAGTGCAGATGACTCTGCAGCACCGATTGAGCAAACAGGAGGTCCTCCTCAGCCAGGGTATCAAACTTATAGAACTTTGCAAAGGTGTTTGACGCCGACCAAGTAGCAGCTCGGCACAGCTGTAGTGCCGAGACCCCTCGGGCAGCCGCCCAAGAAGAGCCCACCTTCCTAGTGGAATGGGCCTTATCCGATTTTGGTAACGGCAATCCTGCCGTAGAATGCGCCTGCTGAATCGTGTTACAGATCCAGCGAGCAATAGTCTGCTTTGAAGCGGGAGCGCCAACCTTGTTGGCTGCATACAGGACAAACAGTGCTTCTGTCTTCCTGACTCTAGCCGTTCTGGCCACGTAAATTTTCAAAGCCCTGACCACATCAAGTGACTCGGAATCCTCCAAGTCACGCGTAGCCACAGGCACGACAATAGGTTGGTTCTTATGAAAAGATGAGACCACTTTAGGTAGGAATTGAGGACGGGTCCGCAATTCCGCCCTATCCATATGGAAAACCAGATAGGGGCTTTTATGTGATAAAGCCGCTAATTCCGAAACTCGCCTAGCCGAAGCCAAGGCTAACAACATGACCACCTTCCAAGTGAGATATTTCAACTCCACCGGTTTAAGTGGTTCAAACCAATGTGACTTAAGGAAACTTAACACCACGTTAAGGTCCCAAGGCGCCACCGGAGGTACAAAAGGAGGCTGAATATGCAGTACTCCCTTCACAAACGTCTGTACTTCTGGGAGAGAGGCCAATTCCTTTTGAAAGAAAATGGATAAGGCCGAAATCTGAACCTTAATAGATCCTAATTTTAGGCCCAAATTCACTCCAGTTTGTAGAAAGTGAAGGAAACGGCACAGATGGAATTCTTCCGAAGGAGCATTCCTGGCCTCACACCAAGAAACATATTTTCGCCATATTCGGTGATAATGTTTTGATGTCACGTCCTTCCTAGCCTTTATTAGTGTAGGAATGACCTCATCCGGAATACCTTTTTCCGCTAGGATCCGGCGTTCAACCGCCACGTCGTCAAACGCAGCCGCAGTAAGTCTTGGAACAGACAGAGCCCCTGTTGCAACAGGTCCTGTCTTAGAGGAAGAGGCCACGGATCTTCTGTGAGCATCTCCTGCAGATCCGGATACCAGGTCCTTCGTGGCCAATCTGGAACAATGAGGATTGTTCTCACTCCTCTTTTTCTTATTATTCTCAACACCTTGGGTATGAGAGGAAGAGGAGGAAATACATAGACCGACCAGAACACCCAAGGTGTCACTAGGGCGTCCACAGCTACCGCCTGAGGGTCTTTTGACCTGGCGCAATACCTATGTAGCTTTTTGTTGAGACGGGACGCCATCATGTCTATTTGGGGCAGTCCCCACTGACTTGCAATCTGCGCGAAGACTTCCTGATAAAGTCCCCACTCTCACGGATGTAGGTCGGGTCTGCTGAGGAAGTCTGCTTCCCAGTTGTCCTCTCCCGGAATGAACACTGCTGACAGTGCGCTTACATGATTCTCCGCCCAGCGAAGAATTCTGGTGGCTTCCGCCATCGCCACTCTGCTCCTTGTGCCGCCTTGGCGGTTTACATGAGCTACTGCGGTGACGTTGTCTGACTGGATCAGAACTGGTTGGTCGCGAAGTAATGCCTCCGCTTGACGTAGGGCGTTGTATATGGCCCTGAGTTCCAGGATGTTGATGTGGAGACAAGTCTCTTGACTTGACCAAAGACCTTGGAAATTTCTTCCCTGTGTGACTGCTCCCCAACCTCGGAGGCTCGCGTCCGTGGTCACCAGGATCCAGTCCTGAATGCCGAAACTGCGGCCCTCTAGGAGGTGAGCACTCTGCAGCCACCACAGGAGAGATACCCTGGCTCTGGGGGACAGGGTGATCTGCTGATGAATTTGTAGATGTGACCCGGACCACTTGTCCAGTAGGTCCCATTGGAAAGTCCTCGCATGAAACCTGCCGAAGGGAATGGCTTCGTATGATGCCACCATCTTTCCCAGGACTCGAGTGTAGTGATGCACTGACACCTGTTTTGGCTTCAATAAATTCCTGACCAGAGTCATGAGTTCTTCAGCTTTTTCTATCGGAAGAAAAACCCTTTTCTGATCTGTGTCCAGAATCATGCCCAAGAAGGTTAAACGAGACGTAGGATTCAGCTGCGACTTTGGAATATTGAGAATCCAGCCGTGTTGCTGTAACACCTTCAGTGAAAGTGATACGCTGTTCAGCAACTTCTCCCGTGATCTCGCTTTTATGAGGAGATCGTCCAAGTACGGGATAATTGTGACACCCTGCTTGCGCAGGATCACCATCATTTCCGCCATTACCTTGGTGAAAATCCTCGGGGCCGTGGAAAGCCCAAACGGCAATGTCTGAAATTGGAAATTACAATCCTGTACCGCAAATCTCAGGTACGCCTGATAAGGAGGATATATGGGAACATGCAGGTATGCATCCTTTATGTCCAGAGATACCATAAAATCTCCCCCTTCCAGGCTGGCGATGACCACTCTGAGCGATTCCATCTTGAACTTGAACCGTTTTAAGTAAAGGTTCAGGGATTTTAAATTCAAAATGGGTCTGACCGAACCGTCCGGTTTCGGGACTACAAACAGAGTTGAGTAGTATCCCTTCCCTCTTTGAAGCAGGGGAACCTCGACCACCACTTGTTGAAGACACAATTTGTGAATCGCATGTAACACTATCTCCCTTTCTAGGGGAGAAGTCGGTAGCGCCGATTTGAAAAACCAGCGAAGGGGAACCTCTTCGAATTCCAGCTTGTATCCCTGAGAAACAATTTCTATTGCCCAGGGATCCACCCGTGAGTGAACCCAGATGTGGCTGAAAAGTCGAAGACGTGCCCCCACTGGGGCGGACTCCCTCAGGGGAGCCCCAGCGTCATGCGGTGGATTTTGCAGAGGCCGGGGAGAACTTCTGTTCCTGGGAACTAGCTGTGTTGTGCAGCTTTTTCCCTCTGCCCTTACCTCTGGCAAGAAAGGACGATCCACGTACTCTTTTGCTTTTATTTGAACGAAAGGACTGCATTTGATAATGAGGCGCTTTCTTAGGTTGTGAGGGAACATAAGGCAAAAAATTCGATTTACCTGCCGTAGCTGTGGAGACGAGGTCCGAGAGGCCTTCTCCAAATAATTCCTCACCCTTGTAAGGTAAAAACTCCATATGCCTCTTTGAGTCGGCATCACCTGTCCACTGTCGGGTCCATAAGACTCGCCTAGCAGAAATAGACATAGCGTTTATTCTGGAACCCAGTAAACTAATGTCTCTTTGAGCATCCCTCATATATAAGACCGCATCTTTTATATGCCCTAGGGTCATTAAAATGGTATCCTTATCTAGGGTCTCAATTTCCGCTGATAAGGAATCTGTCCATGCTGCTACAGCACTACAAACCCAGGCCGACGCAATTGCCGGTCTGAGTATCGTACCAGAATGTGTGTAAATGGACTTCAAGGTAACCTCCTGCTTGCGGTCAGCAGGATCCTTGAGGGTAGCCGTATCTTGGGATGGCAGTGCTATCTTTTTTAATAAGCGTGTCAATGCTTTGTCTACCCTAGGGGAGAATTCCCACTGTATTCTGTCCTTTGGCGGGAAAGGATACGCCATAAGAATCCTTTTGGGAATCTGCAGTTTTTTGTCTGGAGTTTCCCAAGCTTTTTCGCATAATTCGTTCAGCTCATGTGAGGATGGAAAGGTGACCTCAGGCTTCTTTCCTTTATACATGTGTACCCTCGTGTCAGGGACAGGGGGTTCCTCTGTGATATGCAAAACATCTTTTTTTTGCAATAATCATATATCGAATACATTTAGCCACTTTTGGCTGTAATTTTGCATCATCGTAGTCGACACTGGAGTCTGAATCCGTGTCGGTATCTGTGTCAACTATTTGGGATAGTGTGCGCTTCTGAGACCCCGAAGGTCCCGGCGACATTGGGACAGACATGGTTTGACTCCCTGACTGTTCCCTAGCCTCAGCTTTGTCTAATCTTTTGTGCAATAAATTTACATTAGCACTTAAGACATTCCACATATCCATCCAGTCAGGTGTCGGCGCTGCAGACTGAGACCTTACATTCATACACTCCCCCTCCTCCTTAGGTGAGCCTTCAACCTCAGACATGTCGACACACGCGTACCGACACACCACACACACACAGGGAAGCTCTTTTCTGAAGACTAGTTCCCCACCAGGCCCTTTGGAGAGACAGAGAGAGAGTATGCCAGCACACACCCCAGCGCTATATGACCCAGGAAAAACACAGAATGTTTACCCAGTAGCGCCTTTATGTATGTATATGCGCCAATTATGTGCCCCCCTCTCTTGAAAACCCTTTGTCACCGTGAGTAAGCAGGGGAGAGTCCGGGTAGCTTCCTCTCAGCGCTGTGCTGTGGAGATAATGGCGCTGGTGAGTGCTGAGGGAGAAGCCCCGCCCCCTCGGCGGCGGGCTTCTGTCCCGCTCAAAATTCTTAAAAACATGGCGGGGGCTCTTTATATACATGTACAGTGCCCAGCTGTACATGTATATATGTACTTTTGCCACAGGAGAGGTTTATATTGCTGCCCAGGGCGCCCCCCCTGCGCCCTGCACCCTTACAGTGACAGATGTGTTTGAGGTGAATGGGAGCAATGGCGCACAGCTTCACTGCTGTGCGTTACCTCTATGAAGATCAAGATGTCTTCTGCCGCCTCTGAAGTCTTCTTTTCTTCTCATACTCACCCGGCTTCTATCTTCTGGCTCTGCGAGGAGGACGACGGCGCGGCTCTGGGACGGACGGCGAGGGTGAGACCTGCGTACCAATCCCTCTGGAGCTAATGGTGTCCAGTAGCCTAAGAAACAGAGCCTTGAAACTCAGAGAAGTAGGTCTGTTTCTCTCTCCTCAGTCCCTCGATGCAGGGAGTCTGTTGCCAGCAGGCTCCCTGAAAATAAAAAACCTAACTAAAATACTTTCTGACAGGAAACTCAGGAGAGCTCCCTGAAAGCACCCAGTCTCCACTGGGCACAGTATCAAACTGAGGTCTGGAGGAGGGGCATAGAGGGAGGAGCCAGTGCACACCCAGATCCAAAGTCTTTCTTAAAGTGCCCATGTCTCCTGCGGAGCCCGTCTATCCCCATGGTCCTTACGGAGTCCCCAGCATCCTCTAGGACGTTAGAGAAAATGGTGTTGTCAACAGTGATAGAGATAATTGGGAGGCAGTCTCTGGATGGGAAGAGGATGAGGAGTTCAGTTTTGTCCATGTTGAGCTTCAAAGAGTGCTCAGACATCCAGGAGGAGATGGCGGAGAGGCAGCTGGACACCTGAGAGAGGACGGAGGACATTGGCATGGTATTGGAGGTGGTATTGGAGGACAAAGGAGCTTATGAGTTTACCCAGGAAAGAGGTGTACAGGGAGAAGAGAAAGGGACCAAGAACAAAACCCCAGGGGACACCAACAGGAAGGAAGGAAGGAAGGAAGGAAGGAAGGAAGGAAGGAAGGAAGGAAGGAAGGAAGGGGGTGAGGTGGAGCCAGAGGCAGACACAGAGAAGAAGTGGATGGTGACGTAAGAGGTGAACCAGGCAAGGATGGTGCTAGAGAGGCCAATGAACTGAAGGGTACAGAGGAGGGGAGGATAATCCACTGTATCAAAGGCAGCAGAGAGGTCCAGGAGAATGAGCAGAGATAAGTGACCCCTGGATTTGGTCAAAAGCAGGTCATTGGTGACTTTGACCAGGGCAGATTCAGTGGGGTCAAGTAGGCAAAAGCCAGATTGGAGAGGATCAATGATAGAGTTATCAGAGAGGTAGCTTGTGAGACGGCTGTAGACAAATCACTCAAGTAATTTGGAGGCAAAGAAAGAAGAGAGATAGGGTGGTAGCTAGTGGGTGAGGAGGGGTCAAGGCTGGATTTTTTAAGAATAGGTGAGACAAGAGTATGTTTGAACAGTGAGGGAAAGATCCCAGAAGAAAGTGATAAGTTAAAGAGGTGAGCAAGATGGAAGCACGGAGTGGGGAGAGGGAACGGAGGAGGTAAGAAGGGAGGGGGTCCAGGGGGCAGGCAGAGGGGGGAAGGCGATAAAATGAGGGAGTAGACTTCATCACACGTGCTGGAAGAGAAGGAGCACAAGATGAGATGGCTGGAGGGAAAGGATGGAGGGGAGAGCTGTGCTGCAGAGGAGAGACGGGAGGAGATTTCATGTTGGATTGACTTAATTTTGGAGGAGAAGGAGGCAAAATCAGTGGCCGTGAGGAAGAACAAGAGGGCAGGGGTGAAGGAGAGTGTTGGAAGTATCGAAGAGGCGGCAGGGATTGGAGGACTGAGAAGTGATGAGTGATTGGAAAAAGGACTGCTTGGCAAGGGAGAGGGTGGTGCTGTAGGAAGAGACAATAAACTTGAAATGGAGTATGCCAGAGAGCGTTATTTCCTCCAGATACGCTCAGCAATCCGTGAGCATTTTTGCAGGAACAAGGTCAGTTTGGAGTTTAAGGGTTGAGGCTTTGAACTCGGAGGGGGACAGAGGAGATGGAGGCAACAGAATCGAGCGCAGAGGTGAATGTGGAGTTGTAGAAGGAGGACGTCTGGTTAGGGTAGGCCATGGGGGATAGATGGATAGAGGAGAAAGGAGAGTATCAAGGGAGGAGGAAAGGACAGCAGGGTGAAGAGTCTTGAGATTGCATCTGGTGATGGTTGATCTGGGACTGGGGTGGGATCGGTGGAGGAGAGAGGGCAAAGGAGAGTAGATGGTAGTCAGAGAGGGGGAAGGAAGAGTTGCAGTAGTCCGATAGATCACACAGGTGAGTGAACACAAGGTCAAGCGAGTGGCCAAGACAGTGAGTGGAGGTCCGCTGAAAAAGGCCAAAGGAGGAGGAAAGTGCAAAAAGATTTGTGGAGGCTAGGTTAGTAATGTCAATATGGATGGTAAAATCACAGAGGACAGAGGAGAGGAAGTGGGGAGGCCAGGCAGCAAAGCTGTCAAGGAAAGGGGAGGAGCAACTGCAACACTGAGGTGAATGTGGTAGAAAAGGTGGATATAGGGGGTGATTCCGAGTTGTTCGCTCGCTAGCTGCTTTTAGCAGCATTGCACACGCTAAGCCGCCGCCCTCTGGGAGTGTATCTTAGCTTAGCAGAATTGCGAACGAAAGATTAGCAGAATTGCGAATAGAAATTTCTTAGCAGTTTCTGAGTAGCTCCAGACTTACTCAGCCATTGCGACCAGCTCAGTCCTTTTCGTTCCTGGTTTGACGTCACAAACACACCCAGCGTTTGCCCAACCACTCCCCCGTTTCTTCAGCCACTCCTGCGTTTTGCAACTCGAACGCCTGCGTTTTTTCGCACACTCCCATAAAACGTCCAGTTTCCGCCCAGAAAACACCCACTTCCTGTCAATCACACTACGATCAGCACAGCGATGAAAAAGCTTTGTTATGCCCTGAGTAAAATACCTAACTTTTGTGTAAAATAACTAAGCGCATGCGCTCTGCGAACCTTGCGCATGCGCAGTAAGCGACTAATCGCAGTATAGCGAAAATCGTCAACGAGCGAACAACTCGGAATGACCCCCATAGAGTGGACCTCCAAGACATTGACACACCCATTAGGTTTATCTATTTCAAATACGGTATATCACATCAGGGGATCATTATTTAAATTGTAAGAATAGAAATGCTCTTTTCATTTTATTATTTTCCTGTGTTTTGCTTTTAAGCCATTTAGGTTATTAAATATGTTTGTTTTCATGCTACTTTTGTTACCATGCTAATAAAAAGATTAAAAAAAGAAAAAGAAAAAAAAACAGCAACTTGAACATATTAGATCAACCATTGGGATTAAAGCTACAGAAGCATTCCACTGCCATCTCTCTTCACATAAGAGGGTATCCATTTCAAATACTTTGGGTCTAATTCATGTTTCTACGCAATGCCGATGTTCACACAACTGAACGATTAGTCGCAGACAGTGCATGCGCCGCAAACCCAGTACGCATACACCAAGGTACCTCTGCGATACTGCTCACAGTGAGGATTTCACTGCAGGAAGTGACCATTTCATGGTGGTAATGGGGAGTGGCAGCAAAAACACATGCGTGTCATGGCCATTTTAAGGGCATGTTTATGCAGTCAAAAACATATGTACGTACACAAACATGGCTCCTGAGTCGCCACTGCTGTGGTCAGTCTGCACAGCTAAAGAGCTACCCAACGTTCCTTGTTATTGCATATATGAGTTTGCAATAGCTCCTTCTTTTCTGGAAAGCTTCAACTGCGATGATTGGCAATTCCATAGCCTAAAAATTTGCAGCTGTGTAGGCAAGCCTGTGTACAAACATGAATTAGGCCCATTGTGCATATGATCCAGTATAGATCCTTTGTCAGATCTGTCACTTTTAAATATTGACTATAGGCCAGCAAGTCCACTACCTCCTTTGGAGAGGTTGAGAAATGTGGTTACCCTACAGCAACAATTCCCTTTGCATATCTGGTACGAAATCTACAAATATCACTTCATGGTTGTCAAACATCAGATGGCACACTAGCCTATATAGGCAAATGTAGTGCAATAGTTTGGCTATTTGGGTGGATGAGCCCCTAGAGGTGGCTGTGCAGGCATGCATTGTGCCCTTTCCACTGCAAACTGGCCATTAAAGCCCCTTTCCCATCTATAGCCATTCCTCCAGGTATTAATCTGGGTTAATGTGCTCTGCTCTTTCTTGTTGTCTAACTAGCTTCACATTCATTTCGATCAATCTGTTTAGCACATATCTTGTAGCTTCTGCTGACATGCTAATAATTGTGCTGTTCCTGATGCACTTCTCCAGTGAGGTCTGTAGCTCACTTTTCAGAAGCAGTAATCACTGGCGATAGGGTTGCCAGAGAAGTCTTCTCTGCCACTGCAAGGGTTTCTCTGGTCCTGTATAAGTGGTTTATCAAATGAGGAAGATCTGGGGCAATCTGGGCTCTGTAAGTGGGCAAATCCTTTCAGCCTCACTGTGTGTTTCTACACCAAATGCAGAAAATTAGGATGTTGTAGGACAAAAGCACTGGGAGGTGTGAGAACTGAGCATTATTCCTTATTCTTTATATCATCTGCTTTATAAAGCCTGACTGTAGGTCTCAGATTAATTATCCCATTAATCTCTAGCCTAGCTTTCGAGTCTTCTAGAGGCAGCATTTCCAAATAATTTAATGTGAACCTTTGTGACCTCCTTTTATTCACCCTACTATGTTCTCCCCAAGGCTCCTAGGCTTCTTCTTCTTTGTGGACACCTCACACCCTATGCCTTGCCCTCCCATCCATTTACATACATTTTGCATGCTGGCTTATGTGTTTCATTTTCACTTCTTGCTGACTTTAAATAACTTTGAGTTGAGCCTAAACATTTAGCCCTATGCTCAGGAGATTTCTCTCTTTTAGGGGGGTATCTAATTACCTGCGGTAATTTACCACGGCTAATTGTCCCGCCGGGGGCTATCAAATTAGCCCCGATAAGCGTTCACGCGCTGTTTACTACCTCATGCTCATACGTATGATACAGTTTCAAATGAGACAGTTTTTTTGTTGTCAACCTCTGTGCTCGCTCATCTCATGCAATTGTCTTGTTTCTCATACGTCCTAGAGGATGCTGGGGACACCAAAAGAATCATGGGGGTATTGACGGGATCCGCAGGAGACATGGGCACTTTAAGACTTTGAAAAAGGGGTGTGCACTGGCTCCTCCCTCTATGCCCCTTCTCCAGACTCCAGTTTTAGAATTGTGCCCAGAGAGACTGGACGCACTACAGGGGAGCTCTACTGAGTTTCTCTGAAAATACTTTTTTTGTTAGGTTTTTTATGTTCAGGGAGGCTGCTGGCAACAACCTCCCTGCTTCGTGGGACTGAGGGGAGAGAAGTAAGACCCACTTCTAGTGAGTTCAAGGGCTCTTCTTCTGGCTACAGGACACCATTAGCTCCTGAGGGTTTGATCGCTGGGTACGCTCAGATGCTCGCTCCCACAGCCGGCCGTCACCCCCCTTACAGAGCCAGAAGTCAGAAGACAGGTGAGTAGAAGAAAGAAGACTTCAGTGACGGCATTTCCCTGAGGTACCGCGCAGCGGACGGATGCGGCGCGCCAAGCTCTCGCTCACACACACAGCACTACTGGGTGCAGGGTGCGGGGGGGGGGGGCCTGGGCAGCTTAAGATACCTCAGCAAAAGTCTGGCAAGAGGGGACATTAGTGCTAGACACTGTCCTAACCCCCGCCAGTATATTCAGTATTATAAAAGAGCGGGACGGAAGCGCGCCATTAAGGGGGCGGAGCTTCATCCCCACAGCTCACTCTGCGCCATTTCCTCTCCGCTGGCTGCAGAGACGTTGGTCCTTCCTCACACTGCTGAACAAGTATCAGGGTGCAAAACGGGGGGGCGGGGGGGGGGGGGCAGGTTATTTGGTGCAATATTATATAATATAAAAAGCGCTACAGGTCTGGGGCAATTTTGTTAACGCTTCTGACCCATTGATTTGGCGCTGGGGTGTGAGCTGGCAAATTCCCTCTGTGTCTCTCTGACAGGCTTCTCTGTGGGTCTGTCCCCTATAAGCCCAATGTGTCTGTGGGTGTGTATTACACGTGTGTCGGCATGTCTGAGGCAGAGTGCTCTTCACAAGAGGAGACTGTATTAGAGACGCAAATGGCGGTGGGGGTGACTATGTCGGCACCGCTGACTCCTGATTGGGTAAATGTATTGAATGCTTTGAATGCTAATGTAGCTCGTATTAGTAAAAGATTGGACAAGTCTGAGTCTCAGACCCAAGCATGGAAGAAATCTGTGGAAAATATGTTATTACAAGGTCAGGTCCCCTCGGGGTCACGCAAATGTACGTTTACCCAGCTGGCAGACACTGATACTAACACGGACACTGATTCCAGTGTCGACTATAGTGATTCCAGATTAGATCCAAAATTGGCAAAGAGCATTCAGTACATGATTGTGGCTATTAAAGAGGTATTGCATATTACTGAGGACCCTGCTGTTCCGGATAAAAGGGTTTGTATGTATAAAGAAAAGAAACCTGAGATAGCGTTTCCTCCCTCTCATGAACTGAATATTTCATTTGATAAGGTCTGGGAAAGTCCTGACAGAAAATTTCAGATTCCCAAAAGGATTCCGATAGCTTATCCGTTTCCCACTGGGGATAGGGAAAATAAGAATTTACTCACCGGTAATTCTATTTCTCGTAGTCCGTAGTGGATGCTGGGTACTCCGTAAGGACCATGGGGTATAGACTGGCTCCGCAGGAGACTGGGCACTCTTAAAAGAAAGATTAGGTACTATATCTGGTGTGCACTGGCTCCTCCCTCTATGCCCCTCCTCCAGACCTCAGTTAGGGAAACTGTGCCCGGAAGAGCTGACATTACTAGGAAAGGATTTGGAATCCAGGGTAAGACTCATACCAGCCACACCAATCACACCGTACAACTCGTGATAACTATACCCAGTTAACAGTATGAACAATAACTGAGCCTCTCTCAACAGATGGCTCATACAATAACCCCTTAGTTAAGCAATAACTATATACATGTATTGCAGAGAGTCCGCACTTGGGACGGGCTCCCAGCATCCACTACGGACTACGAGAAATAGAATTACCGGTGAGTAAATTCTTATTTTCTCTGACGTCCTAGTGGATGCTGGGTACTCCGTAAGGACCATGGGGATTATACCAAAGCTCCCAAACGGGCGGGAGAGTGCGGATGACTCTGCAGCACCGAATGAGCAAACTCAAGGTCCTCCTCAGCCAGGGTATCAAACTTGTAGAATTTTGCAAAAGTGTTTGAACCCGACCAAGTAGCAGCTCGGCAAAGTTGTAAAGCCGAGACCCCTCGGACAGCCGCCCAAGAAGAGCCCACCTTCCTCGTGGAATGGGCTTTTACTGATTTAGGATGCGGCAGTCCAGCCGCAGAATGTGCAAGCTGAATCGTGCTATTTTTTCAGATCCAGCGACCAATAGTCTGCTTTTAAGCAGGAGCACCCAGCTTGTTGGGTGCATGCAGGATAAATAGCGAGTCAGTTTTTCTGACTCTAGCCGTCCTGGAAACATAAAGTTTCAGGGCCCGGACTACGTCCAGCAACTTGGAATCCTCCAAGTCCCTAGTAGCCGCAGGCACCACAATAGGTTGGTTCAAATGAAACGATGATACCACCTTAGGGAGAAATTGGGGACGAGTCCTCCATTCTGCCCTTTCCATATGGAAGATCAGATATGGGCTTTTACATGACAAAGCCGCCAATTCTGACACACGCCTAGTCCAAGCTAAGGCCAAAAGCATGACCACTTTCCACGTGAGATATTTTAGCTCCACGGTCTTAAGTGGCTCAAACCAGTGGGATTTTAGGAATCCAACACACGTTAAGATCCCAAGGTGCCACTGGAGGCACAAAAGGGGCTGAATATGCAGCACCCCTGTAACAACGTCCGAACTTCAGGCAGTGAAGCCAGTTCTTTTTGAGAGAAAAAGGGATAGAGCCGAAATCTTGGCCTTTATGGATCCTAATTTTAGGCCCATAGTCACTCCTGACTGTAGGAAGTGCAGGAATCGACCCCCCTGGAATTCCTCTGTAGGGCCTTCCCGGCCACACACCAAGCAACCTATTTTCGCCATATACATTGAAAAAGTCTTGCTGTCACGTCTTTCCTAGCCTTTATAAGCGTAGGAATAACTGCATCCGGAATGCCCTTTTCCGCTAGGATCCGGCGTTCAACCGCCATGCCGTCCAACGCAGCCGCGGTAAGTCTTGGATCAGACAGGGTCCCTGTTGCAACATGTCCTGACTGAGAGGCAGAGGCCATGGGTCCTCTGAGAGCATTTCTTGCAGTTCCGGGTACCGAGTCCTTCTTGGCCAATCCGGAGCAAAGAATATTGTTCACACTCCTCTGTTTATTACAATTCTCAGCCCTTGGGTCTGAGAGGAAGAGGAGGGAATATATAGACCGTCTGGAACACCCACGGTGTTACTAGTGCGACCACAGCTATCGCCTGAGAGTCCCTTGACCCAGCGTAAAACCTTTTTTATCTTTTTATTGAGGTGGGACGCCATGTAGTCCACCTGAGGCAGTTTCCATCAATTTGCAAAACTGCGTGAAGACTTCCTGATGAAGTCACCACTTTCCCGGGTGGAGGTCGTGTCCACTCCCGGAATGAACACTGCTGACAGTGCGCTTACTTGATTCTCCGCCCAGCGAAGAACTCTGGTGGCTTCTACCCTCGCCACCCTGCTCCTTGTGCCGCCCTGGTGGTTTACATGAGCCCCTGCGGTCTGACTGGATCAGAACCGGTTGGTCGCGAAGCAGGAACTCCGCTTGACTTAGGGCGTTGTATATGGCCCTTAGTTCCAGGATATTGATGTGAAGGCAAGTCTGTTGGCTTGACCACAAACCTTGGAATTTTCTTCCCTGTGTAACTGCCCCCCACCCTCGGAGGCTTGCATCCGTGGTCACCAGGACCCAGTCCTGAATGCCGAATCTGCGGCCCTCGAGAAAGTGAGCACTCCGCAGCCACCACAGGAGAGACACCCTGGCCCTGGGGGATAGGGTGATTAACCGATGCATCTGAAGATGTGATCCGGACCACTTGTCCAGTAAGTTCCATTGTCCTTGCATGGAACCAGCCGAAGGGGATGGCCTCATATGATGCCATCATCCTTCCCAGGACTCGAGTGCAGTGATGCACTGACACCTGTTTTGGTTTTCAATAGATTCCTGACCAGTGTCATGAGCTCCTGAGCTCTCTCTATCGGGAGATAAACCCTCTTCTGGTCTGTGTCTAGGATTATGCCTAGGCGAGGCAGATGAGCTGTAGGAACCAACTGCGACTTCGGAATATATAGAATCCAGTCGTGTCGCCGTTTCACTTCCAGAGAAGGTGATACGCTGTCCAGCAACTGCTCTCTTGATCTCGCTTTTAGAGGAGATCATCCAAGTATGTGATAATAGTGACACCTTGCTTCCGCAGGAGCACCATCATATCCGCCAATACCTTGGTGAAATTGGTAATGACAATCACGTACCGCAATTCTGAGGTACGCCTGATGAGGTGGATAAATGGGGACACGAAGGTATGCATCCCTTATGTCCCGATTCATTTCAGGCTTGCAATGACCGCTCTTAGCGATTCCATCTTGAACCTGAACCTTTTCAGGTATATGTTCAGGGATTTTAATTCAATATGGGTCTAACCGAACCGTCTGGTTTTGGGATTATAACATGGTCGAATAATAACACCCTCTTGTTGAAGGAGGGGACCCTTGACCACCATCTGTTGAAGATACAATTTACGAATTGCAGTTAACACTGGCTCCCTCTCTTGGGGGGAAGCCCGCCGGGTCCTCGGTGAGGGGGCATCTTCTCACAGTCCAGCCTGTATCCCTGCGATACAATTTCTATTGCCCAGGGATCTAACAGGGAGTGAACCCACTTGTGGCTGAACTTACGAAGGCGTGTCCCCACCGGGCCTAGCTCCGCCTGTGGAGCCCCAGCGACATGCGGTGGATTTTTGTAGAGGCCGGGGAGGACTTCTGTTCCTGGGGACTAGCTGTGTTGTACAGCTTCTTTCCTCTGCCCCCGGCTCTGACAAGAAAGGACGCACGTTAGACTTTCTTGTTTCTTTATTCGAAAAGCTGCATTTAATAATGTCGTGCTTTCCTAGGCTGTGCAGGAATATAAGGCAAAATATCAGAATTACCAGCTATAGCTGTGGAGACCAGGCCCGAGAACCTTTCTCCACACAATCCTCAGCCTTCCATATGCCTCTTAAGTCGGCACCATCTGTCCAATGTATATTCTACAGGACACGTCAAGCACAAATCGACATAGCTTTTGTCTCTAGGACCCAGTATACTCATGTCCCTTTGGGCATGCTTTATAATTATATATCTATCACTTAAGAAGCATCTTAAAATATTTATATGCATACTAGGGTCTCAATCTCTGCTGATAAGGTACCTGTCCACGCTGCCACAGCGCTATAAACCCATGCCGACACCATCGCCGGTCTGGGTAGTATACTAGCATGTGCACACCATCTGCAGGATCCCTGAGAATAGCTAGTGCAAACAGGACACCCAAGGGGAAGATTCTCAACACATCCTGGCCCTAGTGGGGAAAGGATACAGCCTGAGAATTCTCTTGTGGGAAGCTGCCGTCTCTTGTCTGGAGATTCCCGCTCTTTTTCCTCATGAGAGGAGGGAAATTTACCTCAGCATTCTTCCCCTTAACATGTGTACTCTCGTGTCAGGGACAGATGAGTCATCAGTGATATGCAAATCATCTTTTATTCCAATAATCATATATTGAATATCTTTTAGCCCTCTTGGCTGTAACTTTGCATTATCGTAGTCGACAGTGGAGTTAAACTCTGTGTCGATACTTTGTTATTTTGGATAGTGAGCATAGAGAGACTCTGAAGGACTCTGTGACATAGGGACAGACCAGGGTAGATTTCCTTTCTGTTCCCTAACCTTTTGTGCAATAATTTTACCTCAGCACTTACACATATCCAAACAGGTGTCTGCGTTGTTGACGGAGACACCCTCCCACACACATTATCCGCTCTATCACCTCCTTAGAGGAGCCTTTTACCTCAGACATGTCGACACACGCGTACCGACACACCACACACACAGGGGATGCTCTATTTGAAGACAGTTCCCCCACCAGGCCCTTTGGAGAGACAGAAAGAGAGTATGCCAGCACACACCACAGCGCTATATAATACAGGGATGTACACTATACTGAGTGATTTTTCCCCTATAGCAGCTTATATACACAGTTTTGCGCCTAAATTTATGTGCCCCCCCTCTCTTTTTTACCCTTTGTGTACCAGGATACTGCAGGGGAGAGCCTGGGGAGCTTCCTTCCAGCTGAGCTGTGAAGAGAAAATGGCGCCGGTGTGCTGAGGAAGAAGGCCCGGCCCCCTCGCGGCGGGTTTCTGTCCTTTTATGTACTTTAATGGCGGGGGTTAATGCACATATACAGTTTATCAGACTGTATTATGTGCTTTTTGCCAAGTAAGGTAATTTAATTGCTGCCCAGGGCGCCCCCCCCCCCCAGCGCCCTGCACCCATCAGTGACCGGAGTGTGTGGTGTGCTAAGGGAGCAATGGCGCACAGCTGCAGTGCTGTGCGCTACCTTAATGAAGACCGGAGTCTTCAGCCGCCGATTTCAACTTCTCTTTGTTCTTCTGGCTCTGCAAGGGGGACGGCGGCGCGGCTCCGGGACCGGACGACCGAGGACTGGGCCTGTGTTCGATCCCTCTGGAGCTAATGGTGTCCAGTAGCCTTAGAAGCCCAAGCTAGCTGCAAGCAGGTAGGTTCGCTTCTCTCCCCTCAGTCCCACGTAGCAGTGAGTCTGTTGCCAGCAGATCTCACTGAAAATAAAAAACCTAACAAATACTTTCTTTTCTAGGAAGCTCAGGAGAGCCCCTAGGGTGCATCCAGCTCTGGCCGGGCACAGATACTAACTGAGGTCTGGAGGAGGGGCATAGAGGGAAGAGCCAGTGCACACCAGATATAGTACCTAATCTTTCTTTTAAGAGTGCCCAGTCTCCTGCGGAGCCAGTCTATACCCCATGGTCCTTACGGAGTACCCAGCATCCACTAGGACGTCAGAGAAAAGTGGGAGTCACCCCCAATTGTGGACAAGGCCCTATCGCGGTTGTCTAAAAAGGTGGCTCTTCTGTCCCCTGAGACGGCAGCCCTTAAAGACCCTGCAGATCATAAGCAGGAAGCTACGTTAAAATACATTTATACGACCACAGGTGCACTACTCAGACCGGTCATTGCCTCTGCGTGGGTGAGTAGTGCTATTGAAAAGTGGGCAGATAACTTGTCATCTGACATAGCTACCCTAGAAAGGGATAACATCCTCTTGACGCTGCGTTATATCAAGGACGCGGCAGTTTACCTAAAGGAAGCTCCGAGGGATATTGGCCTTTTAGGATCAAAGGCCAATGCCATGGCAGTCTCAGCTAGACAAGCATTGTGGATTCATCAGTGGAATGCTGATAATCACTCTAAGAAAACTATGGAATCCCTACCGTACAAAGGTGGTGTCTTGTTTGGTGACGGCCTCGCTGATTTGGTATCTACAGCTACTGCGGGTAAGTCATAATTTTTGCCTTATATGCCTTCGCAACAAAAGAAGACACACCACTATCAAATGCAGTCCTTTCGGACCAATAAATACAAAAAAAGGCGAGGTTCTTCCTTCTTTGCGACTAGAGGAAGGGGAAGAGGTAAAAGATCACCAGCCGTGGCGGGTTCCCAGGAGCAGAAGTCCTCCCCAACTTCTGCCAAATCCAGCGCATGACGCTGGGGCTCCTCTGCGGGAGTCCGCACCGGTGGGGGCACGTCTCAAACTCTTCAGTCAGTTCTGGGTTCGTTCGGACCTGGACCCATGGGTTTTACAAATAATATCCCAAGGGTACAAACTGGAGTTTCAAGACGTCTCCCCTCACCGATTTTTCAAATTGGCCTTGCCAGTTTCTCTTCCGGACAGGGAGGTAATTTGCAACGCCATACAAAACTTGTGTCAAAATCAGGTTGTCGTCAGAGTTCCCCAGTCACAACAGGGAGAAGGCTTTTATTCGAGTCTTTTTGTGGTTCCGAAGCCGGACGGCTCGGTTAGGCCAATCCTGAACCTGAAATCCCTCAATTTCTAAGTAAAAAAATTCAAATTCAAAATGAAGTCTCTCCGTGCAGTGATCTCCAGTCTGGAGGAAGGGGATTTTATGGTGTCGGTGGACATAAAAGATGCCTACTTACATGTTCCCATTTATCTTCCACATCAGGCTTACCGGAGGTTTGCAATTCAGGATTGTCATTACCAATTTCAGACGTTGCCGTTTGGTCTATCCACGGCTCCGAGGATTTTCACCAAAGTAATGTCGGAAATTATGGTTCTCCTTCGCAAGCAAGAAGTCACAATTATCCCGTACTTGGACGATCTCCTGATAAAGGCGAGATCCAGGGACCAGTTGGTGAAAAACTTGGCCCTGTCTCTGACAGTTCTTCAACAACACGGTTGGCTCCTGAACTTGCAAAAATCACAGTTGATTCCGGCAATGAGGTTGTCATTTTTAGGGATGATACTGGACACAGAACTACAGAGAATTTTTCTTCCATTGGAAAAGGCTCAGGAACTTCAGAACCTGGTCAAACAAATTCTGAAACCACCAAGAGTGTCAATACATCAGTGCACTCGGTTGCTGGGGAAGATGGTTTCCATTCAGTTTGGTGGCCATTCAGTTTGGCAGATTCCATGCCAGAGTATTTCAGTGGAACCTGTTGGACAAGTGGTCCGGATCCCACCTGCACATGCACCGGAAGATAGTCCTGTCTTCAAAGACCAGAATATCGCTCCTGTGGTGGCTGCACAGCTCTCACCTCCTGGAGGGGTGCAGGTTCGGAATCCAGGACTGGATCCTAATAACCACGGATGCAAGTCTCCGAGGATGGGGTGCAATCACACAAGGGGTAAACTTCCAAGGAAGATGGTCAAGCCAGGAAACTTGTATCCACATAAACGTTCTGGAGTTAAGGGCCATTTACAACGGCCTTGTGCAGGCGGAACATCTTCTTCGCAATCTGCCCGTGCTGATCCAATCGGATAATGTGACAGCAGTAGCGTACATAAACCGACAGAGCGGAACAAAAAGCAGAGCGGCAATGGCAGAAGTCACAAAGGTTCTCCGCTGGGCAGAGAAGCATACAAGAGCGCTGTCAGCAATCTTCATTCCAGGAGTGGACAACTGGGAAGCAGACTTCCTCAGCAGACACGATCTCCATCCAGGAGAATGGAGCCTCCACCAAGAGGTATTCCCAGAAGTGACAAGTCGTTGGGGAATTCCTCACATAGACATGATGGCGTCGCGCCTCAACAAAAAGCTTCAGAGATATTGTTCCAGGTCCAGGGACCCTCAAGCAATAGCAGTGGATGCACTGGTGACACCATGGGTGTTTCTGTCGGTGTATGTGTTCCCTCCACTTCCTCTAATTCCAAAAGTTCTAAAGATCGTAAGAAGATTGTCCCAGACTGGCCAAGGAGGGCTTGGTATCCAGATCTTCAGGAATTACTCATAGGAGATCCCTGGCCTCTTCCTCTACGCGAGGACCTGTTACAGCAGGGGCCGTGCGTATACCAAGACTTACTGCGGCTACGTTTGTCGGCATGGCGGTTGAACGCCAGATCCTAGCACGGAAGGGTATTCCCAGTGAAGTCATTCCCACCCTTCTTCAGGCCAGGAAGGGAGTAACGTCTAAACATTACCACCGCATCTGGAGGAAGTATGTGTCTTGATGTGAATCCAAGAAGGTTCCTGCAGAAGAGTTCCAGCTAGGACGCTTTCTCCATTTTCTACAAGCAGGTGTAGAGGCGGGCCTAAAGTTAAGGTTCAGATTTCAGCCTTATCGGTTTTCTTTCAAAAACAATTGGCCTCCCTTCCAGAAGTTCAAACTTTCATGAAGGGTATGTTGCACATCCAACCTTTATTTGTGCCCCCTGTGGCACCATGGGATCTTAACGTGGTGTTGCAGTCCCTTCAATCGCATTGGTTTGAGCCTTTACAGACGGTGGAGTTGAAGTTTCTCACTTGGAAAGTGGTCATCCTGTTGGCTTTAGCGTCCGCAAGACGGGTGTCTGAGGTAGCGGCCTTGTCTCACAAGATCCCTTATTTAATCTTTCATGAAGATAGAGCTGAGTTGAGGACTCGGCGACAATTTCTGCCGAAGGTGGTTTCATCTTTTCAAATGAACCAACCTATTGTGGTGCCGGTGGTTACCGACTCTTTCGTTGAATCAAAATCTTTGGATGTGGTCAGAGCTCTGAAAATCTATGTCGCCAGAACGGCACGGGTTAGGAAAACCGAAGCTCTGTTTGTCCTGTATGCTCCCAACAAGATTGGGTGTCCTGCTTCCAAACAGACCATTGCACGCTGGATCTGTAACATGATTCAGCATGCTCATTCCATGGCCGGATTATCATTACCGGAATCGGTGAAGGCCCATTCTACTAGAAGGGTGGGCTCTTCTTGGGCGGCTGCCTGAGGGGTCTCGGCATTGCAACTTTGCCGAGCTGATACTTGGTCGGGTTCGAACACTTTTGCGAAGTTTTACAAGTTTGATACCCTGGTGTCACGAACCGGTCTCTCACCTCTGCGGGTTCTGGGGTTCATCCGTTGCCAGTGCGGTTGCTCGGTGCTGTGCGCCCGTGTGGGGACGCGGTGTGATCAGTGGCACAGGTAATGCAGAGTCTGGGAACTGGGAGTGCGGGGACCAAATGGCCTAAGGCACTGCGGTGTGTCTGCTGTATAGGAGGTGGCCATGTTGGAGACCAAATAGGTAAGACAGAGCACTTGTGAAAACACCTGTGGGCAGGTGTAAGCCAATCCCGTGCTTGTGCTGCCTTTAAGTAGGCTGGGATTATGTTACTCTGGGCCAGTGCTTTGTTGTATCAACGCTGTGCTCTAGCTCTGAGCTCTCTCCGTGCATTCCTGTGTGATTCCCGTGGTCCAGATATCGCCTCCGTTCCCAGAGGTCCGTCTGCAGCCTTCACTGCTAAAGATCCACCGGCTCTCCGCTGTGCTGTCAGTTAATTGCACACCTACTGGAAACAGTTGGATTCCCAGAGTCTTGCATGAGGTTACCTTGTCTGCCTACTTTCAACCATACAAAGTTTGGAGGATTCCACTACCCTCAGCTGTTCGTTTGTTCTACTCTGCATTTAACCCGTTCATCACCTTGTCATCTGCTACAGTTTTCACAGTGATCTCCGGAACCCGCAAGTAACCCAATTAAGTACTTTTATTTTCTATGTTACCATAACAAGGATAATTATTCACAGCCTCTCAGTTAACTCTCAAAACTTCATTGCAAATCCTTAGTTATTTCTTCATGTCTGCATTACCCAGTTAAACACATTCTGCAGTTCAGCATCAAAGCTTGTTTATATTTGGACAATTCAACATTTATTCATCAGCTTGTTTTATATACAGTTCCATGAACATTTCTTTTATTTGTCTTTGAGATTTATCCTGCATATTATTTCTGCCATTCCTGCAATATTTCAATGCGAGATCCAGTTCGAACTGTTGTCCGCCAGTTTCCCATCAGCTCGTTCTAAGGTTGCATATATTATTGCCCTCCTCTCCGGTCAGGCTCTGGAGTGGGCATCACCATTATGGGAAAGAGGTGATCCTATCCTCTCTAATTACAAGGAGTTCGTATCATCCTTCCGGAGAATCTTTGACGAACCAGGCAGGACCACCTCAGCATCTTTGGAGATTCTCCGTCTACGTCAAGGTTTACGTCCTGTCAGTCAATATATTATTCAGTTTCGCACGTTGTCTTCAGAGTTAAACTGGAATGAGGAGGCCCTGATCGCCGCGTTTTGGAATAGACTTTCAGAGAGAATCAAGGATGATTTAACCATCCGGGATGTGCCAACTAAACTGGATGAATTGATTTCTCTCTGTAACAAACTTGACCTACGCTACAGGGAGCGATGTTTAGAGAAATCCAGAGCAATCCAGTCCACGTTATCATCCTAGGCCTCGACAAGATTCTTCATCACAGTCTCCGGTAACGACAGAAGAACCTATGCAGATTGGGCGCTCTCGCCTCACAGAGGAGGAACGACTTCGTCGTCGACAGGGTAACCTCTGCATGTACTGTGGGTCCTCCGAACATTTAGTTAAATTCTGCAAACTCCGGCCGGGAAACTCTCGCTCCTAGCTTATTCAAGGGAGGTTAAGCTAGGAGTTACTTTAGAATCACGTTCTGGGAAAGAGCCGACCTTGTCTATTCAATTAGAAGTTCCAAGTTCTACAGTGAAAGTTTCAGCTCTCCTAGATTCCGGGGCAGCCGAGAACTTCATCTCCTCAGCCTTCGTCTTACGGTCTAAAGTTCAAACCATGCCTCTGGAAGCAGCAGTTGCTGTTACAGCAGTGGATGGAAGTCGAATTCCAGATGGTATAATTACTCATCGAACCGTATGTCTCAAGATGAAAGTTGGTGTGCTCCATTCCGAATACATCTCCTTCTATGTGATTCCCAAAGCCTCTCAAGATGTGATACTTGGTTTACCTTGGCTGCAGAAACATAATCCTCAACTTAATTGGCAAACTATGGAAGTCCTTTCGTGGGGTAAATCTTGTACCAAGGACTGTTTAGCCTCAATTGTACCTCTCCGGTCAATTAGCCTTCCCGACCTACCTCCGGTGTATCAATCCTTTCGGATGTTTTCAGTAAACAAGCAGCAGACTCTCTACCTCCTCATCGCGAATGGGACTGCCCAATCATCCTGGTTCCGGGCAAAACCCCTCCTAGGGGACGAATTTATCCGCTATCCATCCCAGAGACGCAAGCTATGTCTGATTATATACAGGAAAATCTAACCAAAGGATTTATCAGACCATCTTCTTCACCTGCAGGAGCCGGATTCTTTTTCGTTAAGAAGAAGGATGGTGGGTTACGACCATGCATAGATTACCGTGGACTCAATGAGATCACTGTGAAAAACAAGTACCCATTACCCTTAATTCCAGAATTATTCGATCGGGTAAAGGGAGCTACTGTGTTTACAAAATTGGATCTCCAAGGGGCCTACAATTTAATCCGCATCCGGGCAGGGGACGAGTGGAAGACTGCTTTTAATACCCAGGATGGGCATTACGAATTCCTTGTAATGCCTTTTGGTCTTTGTAATGCACCTGCAGTTTTTCAAAGCTATGTGAATGAACTTTTTCGTGATCTTCTCTACAAGTGTCTAGTAGTGTACCTGGATGATATCCTAATATTCTCTAAGGATCTAAAGTCTCACCGTCACCAAGTTAAAGAGGTACTGACACGTCTGAGGAAAAATCAACTTTATTGTAAGTTAGAGAAGTGCACTTTTGAAGTATCTTCCATACCGTTCCTTGGTTACATCATTTCTGGATCAGAGCTATGTATGGATCCCGGTAAGGTACAAGCTATCCGAGATTGGTCCACTCCTACAACTCTCAAGGGGATTCAGCGATTTTTTGGTTTTGCTAATTTCTATAGGAGATTCATTAAGAATTATTCTACGTTAGCTGCTCCCATTACAGCCCTAACTCGCAAGGGAGCAAATCCTACGAACTGGTCTTCTGAAGCAATCAAAGCCTTCTCTGATTTAAAGCAAGCCTTTGTGTCAGCCCCCATTCTTCGACAGCCTGATTTGAATCGTCCCTTTCTACTAGAGGTGGATGCATCTACAGAAGCAGTAGGAGCTGTGTTGTCACAAGTCTTTGAAGATAAAAAGGTCCATCCCTGCGGATATTTCTCCCGTAAGTTCCTCCCGGCCGAACGTAATTATGCAATCGGTGAGCAAGAATTACTTGCCATCAAGTTGGCATTTGAGGAGTGGAGATACCTTCTAGAAGGAGCACAACATCGCATTACAGTTTATACTGATCATAAGAATCTTCTATATCTGCAGTCAGCTCAGTGCTTGAATCCACGACAAGCTAGATGGGCGCTTTTCTTCACACGATTTAATTTCAAGCTCACCTATCGTCCAGGGTCTCAGAACAAAAAGGCAGATGCCCTTTCTCGGTCCTTTGCTTCTTCTGAATTAAATGATGCTACCACGAATCAAGCCATTGTGAATCCTACGTCCTTTTTAATGACTCGAACCTCTCCAGTTCCTCCGCCTGGCAAGACCTTTGTCGCCACAAATCTTCGAAAGCGGCTGCTTACCTGGGCTCACTCCTCTTCCTTCATGGGTCATCCTGGGGTTCTAAAGACTCTCAAATTTATTCAACAGTCTTATTGGTGGCCACGTCTCAAAGCCGATGTCCAAGAGTTTATAGCAGCATGTCCTAAATGTGCCCAACATAAGAGTCCAAGAAGTTCTCCACCAGGTTTATTACATCCATTATCCATACCCAAACAACCATGGACTCATATCTCAATGGATTTCGTGACCGATCTACCTCCATCAAAAGGGCGAAATACCATTTGGGTGATAGTGGATCGATTTTCGAAAATGGCACATTTCATTCCATTAACTGGATTACCATCAGCCCCTTTTACTAGCCAGATTGTTCATCTCTGAAATCTTCAAGTTGCATGGCCTTCCTCGAGAGATCATCTCTGATCGGGGAACACAGTTTGTGGCCAAGTTTTGGAGGTCGCTTTGTTCATCTTTAAATGTCAAGTTGAATTTTTCTTCTGCATATCATCCTCAGACAGATGGACAAACTGAGAGAGTAAACCAAGACCTTGAAACATTTCTCCGGCTATATATATCATCCTCACAGGATGACTGGGTTGACTACCTTCCATTGGCAGAATTTGCTCATAATAATCTCTTCCATACGTCTTCAGAATCTACGCCCTTTTATATTAACTTCGGCTTTCATCCTCGTGTGCCAGAGTTCCATCCATTGCCAGCCCTAGAGGTTCCAGCAGCAGATCAAGAGCTTCAACGTCTATCTAGAACCTGGAGTTGTGTGCGTAAGTCGTTGGTCAAAACTTCCGCTCGTTATAAATCTTTTGCAGATAGAAAACGTAAAGCTGTACCGAATTACAAGGTGGGAGACCAAGTTTGGATTTCTACGCGCAATCTCAGGTTCAAAGTTCCTTCTGAGAAATTTGCTCCCAAGTTTATTGGTCCATTTCCCATTGTAAAGGTACTCAACCCTGTGTCATACAAAGTCAAGTTGCCACCGTCTTTGAGAATTCCTAACGCCTTTCATACATCTTTATTGAAACCTTTGATTCTCAATAAGTTCCGTACTACCCAGTCCAAATCTCCTAAAGTTCACTCTTTACAGGATGAGGAATTTGAAGTTAAAGAGATTGTGGACTCACGTTCCCGATATGGACGTTTACAGTTTTTGGTCGACTGGAAGGGTTACGGTCCGGAGGAGAGATCCTGGGTTTTTTCTGAAGATGTTCATGCTCCAAGACTGGTACAGAAATACTTCTCCAAAAATCCTGATAAGGTTCAAAGGTGTTCGGAGACCACCCTTAGAAGAGGGGGTACTGTCACGAACCGGTCTCTCACCTCTGCGGGTTCTGGGGTTCATCCGTTGCCAGTGCGGTTGCTCGCGGTGCTGTGCGCCCGTGTGGGGACGCGGCGTGATCAGTGGCACAGGTAATGCAGAGTCTGGGAACTGGGAGTGCGGGGACCAAATGGCCTAAGGCACTGCGGTGTGTCTGCTGTATAGGAGGTGGCCATGTTGGAGACCAAATAGGTAAGACAGAGCACTTGTGAAAACACCTGTGGGCAGGTGTAAGCCAATCCCGTGCTTGTGCTGCCTTTAAGTAGGCTGGGATTATGTTACTCTGGGCCAGTGCTTTGTTGTATCAACGCTGTGCTCTAGCTCTGAGATCTCTCCGTGCATTCCTGTGTGATTCCCGTGGTCCAGATATCGCCTCCGTTCCCAGAGGTCCGTCTGCAGCCTTCACTGCTAAAGATCCACCGGCTCTCCGCTGTGCTGTCAGTTAATTGCACACCTACTGGAAACAGTTGGATTCCCAGAATCTTGCATGAGGTTACCTTGTCTGCCTACTTTCAACCATACAAAGTTTGGAGGATTCCACTACCCTCAGCTGTTCGTTTGTTCTACTCTGCATTTAACCCGTTCATCACCTTGTCATCTGCTACAGTTTTCACAGTGATCTCCGGAACCCGCAAGTAACCCAATTCAGTACTTTTATTTTCTATGTTACCATAACAAGGATAATTCTTCACAGCCTCTCAGTTAACTCTCAAAACTTCATTGCAAATCCTTACAGTTATTTCTTCATGTCTGCATTACCCAGTTAAACACATTCTGCAGTTCAGCATCAAAGCTTGTTTATATTTGGACAATTCAACATTTATTCATCAGCTTGTTTTATATACAGTTCCATGAACATTTCTTTTATTTGTCTTTGAGATTTATCCTGCATATTATTTCTGCCATTCCTGCAATACTTCAGTATAATAAGATGATTAACAACTTGTCATTTAACTCTTTACTGAATTGTTATTTTTAATAAATATATGAAACTGAACTTTCTTCGTCCTCCCTGCTTTCTTCATACCCCAGCACCTACACCTGTGGTTGGTCCCGGGTTAACGGATTCACAAAAACACCCGGACCTGACACCTGGCAGATGATGACCTCAAGTTTGGTCGATCGGTGCTGCAGGCTCATCCGTACTCTCCCGCCCGTTCTAGAGCTTTGGTATAACCCCATGGTTCTTTTGGTGTCCCCAGCATCCTCTAGGACGTATGAGAAAATAGGATTTAATACCTACCGGTAAATCATACTTGCCTACCTGACCCTCTCCATGAGGGAGAAAATGCTCTGTTCCTGGACTTTCCTGGTAATGTATGATTGCCATCACCTGTGGTGAGCTAGTTAATTGATAAGAAAGGTGTTTCACCACAGGTGATGGCAATCATACATTACCAGGAAAGTCCAGGAACAGAGCATTTTCTCCCTCATGGAGAGGGTCAGGTAGGCAAGTATGCGGTAAATCCTTTTCTCTTAGTCCATAGAGCAGAGGTTCTCAAACTCGGTCCTCGGGAGCCCACACAGTGCATGTTTTGCAGGTAACCCAGCAGGTGCACAGGTGTATTAATTACTCACTGACACATTTTAAAAGGTCCACAGGTGGAGCTAATTATTTCACTTGCGATTCTGTGAGGAGACCTGCAAAACATGCACTGTGTGGGCCCCCGAGGATAGAGTTTGAGAACCTCTGCCATAGAGGATGCTGGGCGCCCGTCCCAGTGCGTACTGTATCTGCAGTTATTGTTTCTGGTTACACGCATGTTGTGTTATGTTTATGGTCAGCCTGTTGCTGACATTGGTTCATGCCATTGGCTTGGGTTCTGTTGAATGCCACGTTGGGCGGCGTGTTTGCGGTGTGTGCTGGTATGAATATCACCTTCATTTAACAATAAATCCTTTCCT
Organism: Pseudophryne corroboree; assembly: GCF_028390025.1. Classification (NCBI taxonomy): domain Eukaryota; kingdom Metazoa; phylum Chordata; class Amphibia; order Anura; family Myobatrachidae; genus Pseudophryne; species Pseudophryne corroboree. Next base: position 316,011,387 of record NC_086444.1, on the reverse strand, counting down.
CGAAATTTGTCGGTCTCCCTGGGCACAGTTCCTATAACTGGAGTCTGGAGGAGGGGCATAGAGGGAGGAGCCAGTGCACACCCCTTTTTCAAAGTCTTAAAGTGCCCATGTCTCCTGCGGATCCAGTCTATACCCCCATGGTTCTTTTGGTGTCCCCAGCATCCTCTACGGACTAAGAGAAAAGGATTTACCGGTAGGTATTAAAATCCTATTATTTCCCCTTGGAAAGCAATAAAGAAAATGTGCATAAAAAAAAGCATTTGGAGCCGGTCACACATCATTTCACATGTTGTAGCAGACTATACTCATTATCATCATCATCATACACAATATTTGTATTGCAGAAAATTACCAGGTCAGTGCTTAATGCCAATGATGTACACAAAAGTTTATAAAACAATTTATTAGACAAATTAAAAACATATAACAAATTAAAATCGATTAGACCACAGCATAATAATCATATAAAACTGAGGCATCTGAAACCTCTGAGATAAACAATAGTATACACTAATTGTAAACAGTAGAAGGCAGTCGCAAAACCTTATGTGGGAATGACCCTCTGTTTGATTTTATCCGTGTTTGAATAATTGCCCACGATATAAGCACAGATGAATCTTATACGGCCGTGCATATAAATGTCCTCAATTAATACGGGTCTGATCACAGCTGAAAAATGTTCATCAACTTAAAGGTCCACTGGATGTATAAACGGTGCAGAAATATAAAGTTGTATAATAACTGCTACTCACAGTGTATATAGAATTGTCCTTGCTGCACCTCATGTGTTGTATAAAGCCGCTCTATATCACCCTATGCACGGGTGGGACATCCGTCAGCGGCACAATCCGTCAGCGGCACAGTCAAGCAGGGAGCCGCTCTCCACCGTCCGGCACAATGTAGATTCACCAGTCCGCTGTTCTGCACCCCCAGCACAGTGGAAATAGTGCTCGGCAGGGCAGGGTGTAAGGCGTTCCCAGTGCAGTGGAGAAAAGTAAGTGGTGCAGTCTCGTTAGAGATGAGCAATTGCCGGCAAATGCTGTGATCAGCTGCTGTGAGGGCAAAGCCTTGTTCTTGTGGGCAATAAGGGTATTGGCGACCCCTTCTCTCTGTACCCTCAACGCGTTTCTCCGCACCCCAGGCGGCTTCTTCAAGAGGCAGAGTGTTCTCCTCTGAGCATTTCGTTCATTCTTTTATACCCTGTCCTTTGTAAATAGTGAGAACAGGTGTATATAGAGTCTCAGCAGGTGTAATACAATTATCACTCTCATATAGCAGTGTTTAGCTCAGAGTATCACTAAAGTGGTCTATTTAAATAACAAAAAGTGACATTTATAAATAATTAATAATATTATACTAGTACATATAAAAAAATACACATATATAAAGCAAATACTTAATGCAATGCGGACAGAATAAGAGACTTTAAATTTATATTTATATAATTTCTCCAGTTCCTATTCATACACTTTCTCCTTCTCTCCCATTTTTGGCCTCCCCTTACTCTCTATGGTCCCTTTTGTAAATGCACCCCCATGTGGGTGTATTTTTTGGCCGGTGCCCACGACTGCGACCAAATTTGGCATTGTCTCTATATTGCTAGCGGCATGCCTCCTTTATGGTCTGCTCGCGGCTTTGGGCACTGGCGTGTAGGACCCTATTCTATAATAGTCTTTTAGTTGGAGGTTATATAAACTAACTAAATGGGAAGGTTCAAAATCTGCGATAATAATGATATCGATATATAGCGATGGAGTTGTTTTGTTTTTTAATTGTTTTAATCCTAATAGATATTGGTATATGTATAGTACCTTGTGAGTGCATGTGCAGAGATGCAGAGCCTGATACCCTGCACTGCGCTATATAAATGCAACAAAAATATTAGAGGTTCGTGTAATTTAGAAAATAAAGAATATAAAATAAAGACTATACTATTATGAATTTGTTATTTATAAAACTGAGTAAATATATTCTTATTGCTAGAGGCTGCACGAGGCTGGAGAAATCATATAAATATAAATTTAAAGTCTCTTATTCTGTCCGCATTGCATTAAGTATTTGCTTTATATATGTGTATTTTTTATATGTACTAGTATAATATTATTAATTATTTATAAATGTCACTTTTTGTTATTTAAATAGACCACTTTAGTGATACTCTGAGCTAAACACTGCTATATGAGAGTGATAATTGTATTACACCTGCTGAGACTCTATATACACCTGTTCTCACTAATTACAAAGGACAGGGTATAAAAGAATGAAAGAAATGCTCAGAGGAGAACACTGTGCCTCTTGAAGAAGCTGCCTGGGGTGCGGAGAAACGCATTGAGGGTACAGAGAGAAGGGGTCGCCAATACCCTTATTGCCCACAAGAACAAGGCTTTGTCCTCACAGCAGCTGATCACAGCATTTGCCGGCAATTGCTCATCTCTAACGAGACTGCACCACTTACTTTTCTCCACTGCACTGGGAACGCCTTACACTCTGCCCTGCCGAGCACTATTTCCACTGTGCTGGGGGTGCAGAACGGCAGACTGGTGCATCTACATTGTGCCGGACGGTGGAGAGCGGCTCCCTGCTTGACTGTGCCGCTGACGGATTGTGCCGCTGACGGATGTCTCACCCGTGCATAGGGTGATATAGAGCGGCTTTATACAACACGTGAGGTGCAGCAAGGACAATTCTATATACACTGTGAGTAGCAGTTATTATACAACTTTATATTTCTGCACCGTTTATACATCCAGTGGACCTTTAAGTTGATGAACATTTTTCAGCTGTGATCAGACCCGTATTAATTGAGGACATTTATATGCACGGCCGTATAAGATTCATCTGTGCGTATATCATGGGCAATTATTCAAACACGGATAAAATCAAACAGAGGGTCATTCCCACATAAGGTTTTGCGACTGCCTTCTACTGTTTACAATTAGTGTATACTATTGTTTATCTCAGAGGTTTCAGATACCTCAGTTTTATATGATTATTATGCTGTGATCTAATCGATTTTAATTTGTTATATGTTTTTAGTTTGTCTAATAAATAGTTTTATAAACTTTTGTGTACATCATTGGCATTAAGCGCTGACCTGGTAATTTTCTGCATTTGTTCTGTTGTTTGAGGAGGCTGGCTACCTCCTCACCAGGTGGCAGCTAATCCCAGGGTGTAAACATACACAGTTCTGCTCAGCGCCACAAAAACCCTTTTTTTTCTTTTGACAATATTTGTATTATTTAACAAATAATATATATATATATATATATATATATATATATATATGTATATATATATATATATATCTATATATATATACATACACACACTGCTCAAAAAAATAAAGGGAACACTTAAACAACACAATGTAACTCCAAGTCAATCACAGTTCTGTGAAATCAAACTGTCCACTTAGGAAGCAACACTGATTGACAATCAGTTTCACATGCTGTTGTGCAAATGGAATAGACAACAGGTGGAAATTATAGGCAATTAGCAAGACACCCCCAATAAAGGAGTTGTTCTGCAGGTGGTGACCACAGACCACTTCTCAGCTGCTATGCTTTCTGGCTGATGTTTTGGTCACTTTTGAAAGCTGGCGGTGCTTTCACTCTAGTGGTAACAAGAGACGGAGTCTACAACCCACACAAGTGGCTCAGGTAGTGCAGCTCATCCAAGATGGCACATCAATGCGAGCTGTGGCAAGAAGGTTTGCTGTGTCTGTCAGCGTAGTCCCCAGAGCATGGAGGCACTACCAGGAGACAGGCCAGTACATCAGGAGACATGGAGGAGGCCGTAGAGGGCAACAACCCAGCAGCAGGACCGCTACCTCCGCCTTTGTGCAAGGAGGAACAGGAGGAGCACTGCCAAAGCCCTGCAAAATCACCTCCAGCAAGTCACAAATGTGCATGTGTCTACTGAAACAAACAGAAACAGACTCCATGAGGGTAGTATGAGGACCCGATGTCCACAGGTGGGGGTTGTGCTTAGAGCCCAACACCGTGCAGGACGTTTGGCATTTGCCAGAGAACACCAAGATTGGCAAATTCGCCACTGGCGCTCTGTGCTCTTCACAGATGAAAGCAGGTTCTCACTGAGCACATGTGACAGACGTGACAGAGTCTGGAGACGCCAAGGAGAACGTTCTGCTGCCTGCAACATCCTCCAGCATGACCGGTTTGGCAGTGGGTCAGTAATGGTGTGGGGTGGCATTTCTTTGGGGGGCCGCACAGCCCTCCATGTGCTCGCCAGAGATAGCCTGACTGCCATTAGGTACCGAGATGAGATCCTCAGACCCCTTGTGAGACCATATGCTGGTGCGGTTGGCCCTGGGTTCCTCCTAATGCAAGACAAGGCTAGACCTCATGTGGCTGGAGTGTCAGCAGTTCCTGCAAGACGAAGGCATTGATGCTATGGACTGGCCCGCCCGTTCCCCAGACCTCAATCCAATTTAGCACATCTGGGACATCATGACTGACTGCCCAGGAGTTGGCGGATGCTTTAGTCCAGGTCTGGGAGGAGATCCCTCAGGAGACCATCCGCCACCTCATCAGGAGCATGCCCAGGCGTTGTAGGGAGGTCATACAGGCACGTGGGGGCCACACACACTACTGAGCCTCATTTTGACTTGTTTTAAGGACATTACATCAAAGTTGGATCAGCCTGTAATGTGTTTTTCCACTTTAATTTTGAGTGTGACTCCAAATCCAGACCTCCATGGGTTAATAAATTTGATTTCCATTGATATTTTTTGTGCGATTTTGTTGTCAGCACATTCAACTATGTAAAGAACAAAGTATTTAATAAGAATATTTCATTCATTCAGATCTAGGATGTGTTATTTTAGTGTTCCCTTTATTTTTTTGAGCAGTGTGTATGTATATATATATATATATATATATATATATATATATATATAAAAACATATTATAGTTTTGGTTTGTAGACTCACATTGTGAAGTCTGCATGATATTTCCCAGTGAGTGGCCCAACAACTGTAGCTATCTGAAGTGGAAGAGCCGAGACGATAAGTAGTAGCCATGGGGTAAAAGAATTACATGACATAGATTATATCCTCCGGACTGAGGTCTAAGGACTGAGTGCTGTAGCTCCCCAGCCAAACCATTACACATATGTGGAATATATGATATTAGTAATTGCATTATGCTGATCACTGACTTACCTGAACAAAGTGTGAATATTAAGGACTCTACACACTCTTTCTGCAATTTCCCAAGCTATTCTCTCCATTAAAGGGACCATTCGCTCATCCTTGTTGTAATGGCGTGAAATAATCCACACCATTCTTAATGCATTCATCATTGACGGAATTGTATCCAAGACAACATTAAAACCAGTACCATGTGTTAAATTCTGTAGGAGAAAAAAGAGGAAACAATTAGGCCAAGGTGATTTTCGCTAATAACATTATATTGCTTGACAAAGCAATTCTATTTAGCAGACTGACCTTTAGATGTCGTTCCAGAGTGGAGAGAAATCGTACATTATCAGCAGCTTCAACATGATACTTTGCTAATTCAGTGACTGTCAGATCGAGATTCTGTACTAAGCCAGGGTCTGCAATGGACAAAATATTCAAGACCTTCTTGACTGTAGGGAGTTTCAGCTGTTCACTAAGGGCACTTAAAGTCGCATTGCGTTCACGCCAAAAATCAACTTCAGCTAGTGGTCCATTTCCCTGGAAGCAAGGCACAATATATTACAAGATTTAGATACAGTATTTAACATTTAGAGCTTCATTTCCAAACACTCGCCATGCAGTAAAACATTCTTATAACAACATCGTCCCTGCCCAATTCAGACGAAATTTCCACACTGCACAGATTTTTATCCCAACTTCTACACATTATTTTTTTTTAAATGTTACTAGTAATGGGTTTTTCAAATCCTATTACCTAACAAAGTATTATAGAAAATTGTAGATTCTTTTGTACACATTTAAGTAAAATTTTTAAAGCCCTTCCCTTGACTTCATTGCACTATGCACATGAAAAAGATGTATATTTATTAGCAATGCTTTCAGGTGCTGATGCACATTTTTATCAAAATGACTAAGATAGACCACATTATTGAGTCCTGGAACATAGTTAACAAAGCCACAAGTGTATATATATATATATATATATATATATATATATATATATATTTGGTGACAGTGTAGGACCTGCATGAAGGTGGGGTACCGTGGAGCGGTATGCAGGCTTCCGTGCATTGGCCAATTCACTAACTAAACCCCCATCGTTTATTCATTTATCCAGAGATGTTGTGAGGATAATTGAGCTTATTTTGGTGAGTGCTGTACTTTTTGTTTCTATATTTTTGAGTAGGTGGCCATGGGCTACATGCACCCCACCCTATTAGTGGCGAGTGCGGATACTGCACCCCACTTCTGGGGTGGCGAGTGCTGTGGTTTTCTATATGCTGGTATATACATATACACACAAACACACACACACACACACACACACACACATATGTGTAGATATATGTGGCTTTATTTAATTCAAGTTGGATTTATCGACTTGTCAGATAAACAGGAGTTTTAGATCGAATCCAGATTCGACCTATTCAATATCAAACTTCCGTTTATCCGACAAGTCAGAAAATCCAACTTGTCGGAAAGGACGTGGATCGGCGGATTAGCCGCGGATCCATGTGTTTTGTCGGATTCGCTGCCAAATCCAACAGGTTTTAGCCCCGTTTCTGACTATGACTTTAAAAAAACGAGTTTTATGGTAAGAACTTAACCTTGCTAAAACTCTTTCTGCGAGGTACACTGGGCTCCACAAGTCTGGACAATGGGGTGTAGAGTAGGATCTTGATCCTAGGCACCAACAGGCTCAAAGCTTTGACTGTTCCCAGAATGCACAGCGCCGCCTCCTATATCACCCCGCCTCCCAGCACAGGAGCTTAGTTTAGTTAACCAGCCCAATGCAGTAGCAGGAAAAGAGACGACAACGGTTAGTAGCCACATACACCACACTCTCACGACACGAGAAGTGTCAGCGGCTAATGCCATATCAACCCAAAGAAGCTAAGTGCGTCAGGGTGGGCGTCTTGTGGAGCCCAGTGTACCTCGCAGAAAGAGTTTTAACAAGGGTAAGTTCTTACCATAAATCTCGTTTTCTGCTGCGGGGTACACTGGGCTCCACAAGTCTGGACAATGGGGATGTCCTAAAGCAGTTCCTTATGGGAGGGGACGCACTGTAGCGGCACAAGAACCCTGCGTCCAAAGGAAGCATCCTGGGAAGCGGCAGTATCGAAGGCATAGAACCTTATGAACGTGTTCCTGGAGGACCACGTAGCCGCCTTGCACAATTGATCAAGAGTCGCACCACGTTGGGCCGCCCAAGAAGGTCCAATAGACCGAGTAGAATGGGCTGTAATGTGAACAGCAGCTGACAGACCAGTCTTCACATAAGCATGCGCAATCACCATTTTAATCCACCTGGCCAGGGTCTGCTTGTGAGCAGGCCAGCCACGTTTGTGAAATCCAAACAAAACAAAGAGAGAATCAGACTTTCGAATAGAAGCAGTTCTCTTCACACAGATACGGAGAGCACGTACCACATCCAAAGACCGCTCTTTGGGAGACAAATCAGGAGAGACAAAAGCTGGAACCACAATCTCCTGATTAAGGTGGAACGAAGAAACCACCTTAGGTAAATATCCGGGACGAGTCCTAAGAACCGCCCGGTCACCATGAAAAATCAGATATGGGGAACTACAAGACAAGGCACCCAAATCCAACACTCTTCTAGCAGAGGCAATAGCCAGCAAGAACACCACCTTAAGGGAAAGCCACTTAAGGTCAGCTGAACCAAGAGGTTCAAATGGAGGCTCCTGCAATGCCTCCAAAACCACCGACAAGTCCCAAGGAGCCACAGGTGGGACATAGGTAGGTTGGATACGCAACACACCCTAAGTGAAAGTATGAACATCAGGTAAAGTCGCAATTTTTCTCTGAAACCACACCGACAAGGCAGAAATATGAACCTTGAGGGAGGCCAGACGCAGGCCTAAATCTAGGCCCTGCTGTAGAAAAGCCAAAAGTTTGGCTGTACTAAACTTGGAAGCGTCATAATGGTTAGATGCGCACCAAACAAAGTAGGAATGCCAGACCCGATGGTAAATCCGAGCAGAGGTCGGTTTCCGGGCCCGCAACATAGTTTTAATGACCTCTTCAGAAAAACCCTTAGCTCTTAAGACGGAAGCTTCAAGAGCCACGCCGTCAAAGACAGCCGGGCTAGGTCCTGGTAGAAACAGGGGCCCTGAACGAGGAGGTCTGGGCATTGTGGAAGTAGAAGTGGACGCTCTGACGATAGGCCTTGCAGGTCTGAGAACCAGTGCCGTCTGGGCCACGCTGGAGCTATGAGAAGCAGATTTCCTTTTTCTTGCTTGAACTTCCGAATTACCCTGGGCAGGAGTGACACCAGAGGGAACACGTACGGCAGGCGAAACCTCCACGGCCCTGCCAGCGCATCCACGAATGCTGCTTGAGGATCCCTTGTCCTTGCTTCGAAGACCGGAACCTTGTGATTGTGTCGAGACACCATCAGATCCACATCTGGAAGACCCCACCTTTCCACGAGGAGTTGAAACACTTCTGGATGGAGGCCCCACTCGCCGGCATGCACGTCCCAATTCAGGACTCCCGGAATGAATATTGCCGATATTGCCGGTAGATGGCGTTCTGCCCAACGTAGAATCCGTGAGGCTTCTTTCATTGCCAAACGGCTTTGAGTGCCGCCTTGATGATTTATGTAAGCCACTGTGGTGGCGTTGTCCGACTGTACTTGAACAGGACGGTTCTGAATCAAATGCTGGGCTAGGTTCAACTCATTGAAGACCGCCCGCAATTCCAGAATGTTGATCGAGAGGAGAGATTCCTCCTTGGTCCACCGACCCTGCAAGGAGTGCTGCTCCAGCACCGCGCCCCAACCTCTTAGACTGGCATCTGTCGTCAACAGGACCCAGTTGGATATCCAGAAGGGACGGCCTCTGCACAACTGTCGGTCCTGGAGCCACCAGAGCAGCGACAGACGGACCTCCAGAGTCAAAGAGATAATTTGAGACCTGATCCGGTGAGGCAGGCCATCCTACTTGGCTAGAATCAGCTTCTGGAGGGGGCGAGAATGGAATTGAGCATACTCCACCATGTCGAATGCTGATACCATGAGGCCCAGCACCTGCATTGCCGAATGTATCGACACTTGCGGACGAGAAAGGAAGCAACGAATCCTGTACTGGAGTTTCAGGACTTTCTCCTGAGACAAGAACAACCTCTGGTTGTGAGTGCCCAACAGCGCTACCAGATGCACCATGCTCTGAGCAGGGACCAGGGAGGATTTCTTCCAGTTGATGAGCCACCCGTGGGCTTGTAGAAACCGGACCGTCATATCCAGATGACGCAGGAGAAGATCTGGGGAATTTGCCAGGATTAACAAGTCATCCAGATACGGCAGTATCCTGACCCCTTGACGGCGGAGTACCACCGTCATCACCACCATAACTTTGGTGAAGACTCGCGGAGCCGTTGTTAAACCAAAAGGTAACGCCCGAAACTGGTAATGGAGGTTGCCAATAGCGAACCTCAGGTATTGTTGATGTGACACTGCTATAGGAATATGCAGGTAAGCATCCTGTATGTCCAGGGAGACCATGTAGTCCCCAGGTTCCAAGGCCAGAACTATAGAGCGAAGGGTTTCCATACGGAACTTGGAAACCTTCACAAACTTGTTCAGTGCCTTGAGGTTGAGAATGGGCCGGGAGGACCCATTCGGTTTCGGGACTAGAAACAGCGGAGAATAGTACCCCCGGCCACTCTGAGCAAAAGGCACCTGTACTACGACTCCTGTATCCAGGAGGGTCTGTACCACCGAATGCAGAGTGTTTGCCTTTGTCTGGTCCGACGGGACATCTGTCTGGCAAAATCGATGAGGGGGGCGGTTTTTGAAGGCTATGGCGTAACCTCGAGTGACGACTTCCCGTACCCAGGCATCTGAAGTGGTCTTCAACCATTCCTGGGTATACCCTAGAAGCCGGCCCCCCACCCTGGGATCCCCCAGGGGGAGGCCCGCCCCGTCATGTGGCAGGCTTATCGGTCTTGGCTGCTGGCTGACGGGCAGCCCAGGCTCTTTTGGGCTTCGGCTTACCAGGTTTGGAAGTGCGGGCCTGCTTATGGTACGCCTGACCTTTTGCTTTACCTGAAGAACGAAAGGGACGAAAGGGGCGAAAGGACGTGCCTTTGGCCTTCGACACAGAAGGAGCTGTATTAGGCAGACAGGCAGTTTTGGCAGTAGCCAAGTCAGCCACTATCTTATTTAAGTCCTCCCCAAACAGAATATCCCCCTTGAAAGGGAGTACCTCCAGGGTTTTTCTAGAGTCCAGATCCACAGACCAGGATCTCAGCCACAATATCCTGCGAGCCAGGACTGACGTAGTAGAGGCCTTGGCTGCTAGGATACCGGCATCAGAAGCCGCCTCTTTAATATAGCGAGAAGCTGTGACAATATATGACAAGCATTGTCTAGCATGGTCAGAGGAGATTTCATCTTCTAACTCCAAGGCCCATGCTTCAATAGCCTCTGCTGCCCATGTAGCTGCAATAGTGGGCCTTTGTGCAGCACCCGTGGGGGTGTAAATCGCTTTTAGACAACCCTCGACACGTTTATCCGAAGGCTCTTTTAGAGACGTGACGGTAGTGACAGGTAGAGCTGAGGAAACCACCATCCTAGCCACATGCGAGTCTACTGGTGGAGGCGTTTCCCAATTCTTAGACAGCTCTGGCGCGAGGGGATAGCGAGCCAGCATCTTCTTTTGAGGCACAAACTTCGTACCCGGGCTTTGTCAGGGTTCCTAACGTATATCCACTAGGTGGTCAGAGTGAGGTAAAACTTGTTTAATCACCTTCTGACGCTTGAACCTATCTGGTTTCTTAGGAGGGGCGGATGGCTCGGGATCATCCGTAATCTGCAGAATTAACTTAATAGCCTCCAAAAGATCAGGAAAATCCACATGTGAACTACCCTCCCCATCAGCCGTATCTGAGTCAGAACCTGTGGGGTCAGTGTATGTGCTGTCTTCATCAGACGAGGTGTCAGTGACAGCAGTGGATTGTGAGGAGACGAGCGCTCGCTTAGAGGACATCTTGGACTTAGGTAAGCGATGGTCAGACTTTTTAGTAGTCAGGGACTGGTTCAACTTCTTTAATTGACCAGATAAATCGTCCGCCCACGGCGGGTTAGCTGCAGGGACCACATACGGTTGTACCGGCATTGGGGGTCCCATAGGGGGTGTTAGTTTATGAACTAGCGTATGCAGAAGCGTGGAAAAAGCGGCCCACGGAGGGTCAGTATGTGCCTCCGTTGCCACAGTCCCACTGGGGGGCAAGGAGCCCCCAGAACCAGAGCCCACAGCTGCTATATTCTCCCCATGTGTGCCTGTGGCTTCAGCAACCCCAGCAGTGTGTTCCGCCCCAGAACCGTTATCCTCAGAAGCAGACATGATATAACTTGCAGTATGAGGTAACACAGTACAATTATTATCAGCACTATATCCCTAAACCCAAACCCCTGCGCAGTGTAGTCAGCACTAGCAGAGATAAAGGAGAGATATGGTGACTAAATCACAGAGAAAAATACGTAATACAGTATATCTTTGTGAAAATCCTATATTAGATAAAACCTGACGCACCAAGCCCCCTCAGGTTATAGAATATAGGGATAGCAAGTTGAGTGAAAGACACGAGATGGACACCACTCAGCTATCAATGCACACACACATAGTCACAGTTTGTACAATGCAGAGGTTATTACAGACAATAATACTGCACTGGACTAGCTTACACAGCTATATAGTCAATAGATATAAAACTACACAGTAAGAAACTGGATGTATATCACAGGGTAATTGTACTATAACACCTGACTAAATGCACTCTTTCTTACTAACACTGACTAAAAAGGCAGGTAGAATACTTAAGTGTCATGTAAAGGTACAGCGCTGACAACCAGGCATAGGAGGATTTGCCCAAGCAGTCCCAGGAACAGTGAGCTGAGGAGTAATGGCGCCGCAGACACTGACAGGGAGTGAGGCAGACACTGACAGGGAGTGAGGAAAAGACAGAGATGCAGCTCCAGGGCGGGAACACTTGCTGGAAATAGCGCCCTGCGGCTGGGGGAGGGGCTTCAGGTCTAAGCCTTATCCCCCTTGCTGGCAAAACCACCGGGTACTGTGGGCGATATTAAAATCGGTTTTAAGAGAAAACCTGACCTGCGCCCATGCCCTGGCGATCTAGTGGGATCGCCTGTATCCACAGTGTCCACCGCCAGCGCGTGCGGCCCGCCTCCCACTGACCGCGCCGGATAGCGATAAAGACCGGGTCCCACGAGCGGGACCCACTTACCACCTCCCGAAGCGCGGCCACGCGATTCTGGAGAGCCCCAGCCGTGTGTGTCTAACATAAAGAAAACCGGAGCCTCCGCTGTAGGTACCCGGCAACCAGGGCTCGGGAGTGTACAGCGCCGCTGGGGAGAGCTGGAGCTGCAGCAGTCAATATCACAAGACATTTACCACCGCTGCTGCCCTTGAAGTCTTCACTTTTAACCTCATATAAAGATTTTCTCAGGGCTGCTTGGAGCAGCCCCTCTGTTAAGTGCCTGCTTACTGCAGCACCAACTGACAAACTGAGCTCCTGTGCTGGGAGGCGGGGTGATATAGGAGGCGGCGCTGTGCATTCTGGGAACAGTCAAAGCTTTGAGCCTGTTGGTGCCTAGGATCAAGATCCTACTCTACACCCCATTGTCCAGACTTGTGGAGCCCAGTGTACCCAGCAGCAGAAAAAGTGGTATAGTCAGAGTGAAGCAGGTCAGGTGGCCAGGATTGTACCTGCTAGGAAGCAGGACTGAGCTATATGTTGCTAAGAAGAAGCTAGGCCGGAGAGCTTGAATGTGTGCAGGCCGGGAGAGCATGAATGTCAGGAAGCTGGAGCCTGTGACTGTACCCTGTCAGAGACAGGACTGGGACTTTGTGACTTTATGAGAGACTTTATGTTTGTAGATTAGCTGCCCAAGGTTAGGCAGGTGCAAAGAAGTGATTAAGTGTGCTGCATAGGGGCTAGGCATTTGTTATTTACTGTTCACAGAGCCGTAACTAGGTGTGTGCCGATGGTGCCTTGCCCACAGCACAAATGCACCATCGGCGCACCATCGGCACACCCCCCCCCCCTCCCCCCGGACGGCCGCTGCACTGGCGTCGGCGTGGTAGCGCACCTCATCCCCCTGTATCCTGCCAGGCTGCCTGCGCCCTGCGAGTCCCGGCACCTGGGTAGCGCAGCACAGTCATCCGTATGAGCGGCTAAGGGACGGGGAGTGGCGCTGCTCACCCTCGTATCCCGCCTATGAGACCCGGCGACTCACCCCCGCATCGCATCTCAGCTCCATATCCCTTCGTCCCGGCGCCTCACCCCCGCATCGTAGCTCACCTTATGCAGCCTGAGAGTCCCGGTGCCTGTGGAAGGGACAGGTGCCGGCTGTGTATAGGAGGGTCTGTCTGGCTGGAAATTGGAAGAATTGTCGCACAGGTGACCACACACACACACACTCACACTCTCTCTCACACTCTCTCTCGTGTAAAAAAAACCGGGCCCTGTTGCTGTCATGTGTAAAAAGGGGGACTGGCTGCCATAATGTGTAAAAAGGGGACGCTGTCTGCCGTAATGTGTAAAAAGGGGGACGTTGTCTGCCGTAATGTGTAAAAAGGGGGATGTTGTCTGCCGTAATGTGTAAAAAATAAGATTTTACTCACCGGTAAATCTATTTCTCGTAGTCCGTAGTGGATGCTGGGAACTCCGAAAGGACCATGGGGAATAGCGGCTCCGCAGGAGACTGGGCACAACTAAAGAAAGCTTTTAGGTCACCTGGTGTGCACTGGCTCCTCCCACTATGACCCTCCTCCAAGCCTCAGTTAGGACACTGTGCACGGACGAGCTGACATAATAAGGAAGGATTTTGAATCCCGGGTAAGACTCCTACCAGCCACACCAATCACACCGTATAACTCGTGATACTATACCCAGTTTAACAGTATGAAAACAACTGAGCCTCTCAACAGATGGCTCAACAATAACCCTTTAGTTAACAATAACTATGTACAAGTATTGCACACAATCCGCACTTGGGATGGGCGCCCAGCATCCACTACGGACTACGAGAAATAGATTTACCGGTGAGTAAAATCTTATTTTCTCTGACGTCCTAGTGGATGCTGGGAACTCCGAAAGGACCATGGGGATTATACCAAAGCTCCCAAACGGGCGGGAAAGTGCGGATGACTCTGCAGCACCGAATGAGAGAACTCAAGGTCCTCCTCAGCCAGGGTATCAAATTTGTAGAATTTTGCAAACGTGTTTGCCCCTGACCAAGTAGCAGCTCGGCAAAGTTGTAAAGCCGAGACCCCTCGGGCAGCCGCCCAAGATGAGCCCACCTTCCTTGTGGAATGGGCTTTTACTGATTTAGGATGCGGCAGTCCAGCCGCAGAATGCGCCAGCTGAATTGTGCTACAAATCCAGCGAGCAATAGTCTGCTTAGAAGCAGGAGCACCCAGTTTGTTGGGAGCATACAGGATAAATAGCGAGTCAGTTTTCCTGACTCTAGCCGTCCTGGAAACATAAATTTTCAAGGCCCTGACTACGTCCAGTAACTTGGAATCCTCCAAGTCCCTAGTAGCCGCAGGCACCACAATAGGTTGGTTCAAGTGAAAAGCTGATACCACCTTAGGGAGAAACTGGGGACGAGTCCTCAATTCCGCCCTATCCATATGGAAAATCAGATAAGGGCTTTTACATGACAAAGCTGCCAATTCTGACACACGCCTGGCTGAAGCCAAGGCCAATAACATGACCACTTTCCACGTGAGATATTTTAGATCCACGGTTTTAAGTGGCTCAAACCAATGTGATTTTAAGAAACTCAACACCACGTTGAGATCCCAAGGTGCCACTGGAGGCACAAACGGGGGCTGAATATGCAGCACTCCTTTCACAAACGTCTGAACTTCAGGTAGTGAAGCTAGTTCTTTCTGGAAGAAAATCGACAGAGCCGAGATCTGTACCTTAATGGAGCCTAATTTCAGGCCCATAGTCACTCCTGCTTGTATGAAATGCAGAAATCGACCTAGTTGAAATTCCTCTGTTGGGGCCTTTTTGGCCTCACACCAAGCAACATACTTCCGCCATATGCGGTGATAATGCTTTGCAGTTACATCTTTCCTGGCTTTAATCAGCGTAGGAATGACTTCCTCCGGAATGCCCTTTTCCTTCAGGATCCGGCGTTCAACCGCCATGCCGTCAAACGCAGCCGCGGTAAGTCTTGGAACAGACAGGGCCCCTGCTGCAGCAGGTCCTGTCTGAGCGGCAGAGGCCATGGGTCCTCTGAGATCATCTCTTGAAGTTCCGGGTACCACGCTCGTCTTGGCCAATCCGGAACCACGAGTATTGTTCTTACTCCTCGTTTTCTTATTATTCTCAGTACCCTTGGTATGAGAGGCAGAGGAGGGAACACATAAACTGACTGGTACACCCACGGTGTCACTAGAGCGTCCACAGCTATCGCCTGAGGGTCCCTTGACCTGGCGCAATATCTCTCTAGTTTTTTGTTTAGGCGGGACGCCATCATGTCCACCTGTGGCCGTTCCCATCGATTTACAATCAGCGTGAATACTTCTGGATGAAGTCCCCACTCTCCCGGGTGGAGGTCGTGCCTGCTGAGAAAGTCTGCTTCCCAGTTGTCCACTCCCGGAATGAACACTGCTGACAGTGCTAGTACGTGATTTTCCGCCCATCGGAGAATCCTTGTGGCTTCTGCCATTGCCAACCTGCTTCTTGTGCCGCCCTGTCGATTTACATGGGCGACTGCCGTGATGTTGTCTGACTGGATCAGTACCGGCTGGTGTAGAAGCAGGGATTTTACCTGACTTAGGGCATTGTAAATGGCCCTTAGTTCCAGAATATTTATGTGTAGGGAAGTCTCCTGACTCGACCATAGTCCTTGGAAGTTTCTTCCCTGTGTGACTGCCCCCCAGCCTCGAAGGCTGGCATCCGTGGTCACCAGGACCCAGTCCTGTATGCCGAATCTGTGGCCCTCTAGAAGATGAGCACTCTGCAGCCACCACAGCAGAGACACCCTGGTTCTTGGAGACAGGGTTATTAGGCGATGCATCTGAAGATGCGATCCGGACCATTGGTCCAACAGGTCCCACTGAAAGATTCTGGCATGGAACCTGCCGAAAGGAATTGCTTCGTAAGAAGCCACCATCTTTCCCAGGACCCGCGTGCAGTGATGCACCGATACCTGTTTTGGTTTCAGGAGGTCTCTGACTAGAGATGACAACTCCTTGACTTTCTCCTCCGGGAGAAACACTTTTTTCTGGACTGTATCCAGAATCATACCCAGGAACAGTAGACGTGTCGTCGGAACCAGCTGTGATTTTGGAATATTCAGAATCCAACCGTGCTGGTGTAGCACCTCCTGAGCTAGTGCTACTCCCACCAACAACTGCTCCTTGGACCTCGCCTTTATTAGGAGATCGTCCAAGTACGGGATAATTAAAACTCCCTTTCTTCGAAGGAGTATCATCATTTCCGCCATTACCTTGGTAAACACCCTCGGTGCCGTGGAGAGTCCAAACGGCAGCGTCTGGAATTGGTAATGGCAATCCTGTACCACAAATCTGAGGTACTCCTGGTGAGGATAGTAAATGGGGACATGCAGGTAAGCATCCTTGATGTCCAGGGATACCATGTAATCCCCCTCGTCCAGGCTTGCAATGATCGCCCTGAGCGATTCCATCTTGAACTTAAATTTTTTTATGTATGTGTTCAAGGATTTCAAATTTAACATGGGTCTCACCGAACCGTCCGGTTTCGGTACCACAAACAGTGTGGAATAGTAACCCCGTCCTTGTTGAAGTAGGGGCACCTTGATTATCACCTGCTGGGAATACAGCTTGTGAATTGCCGCTAGCACAGCCTCCCTGTCTGAAGGAGTAATCGGCAAGGCAGATTTTAGGAACCGGTGGGGTGGAAACGCCTCGAATTCCAGTTTGTACCCTTGAGATACTATTTGCAGGATCCAGGGATCCACCTGTGAGCGAGCCCACTGATCGCTGAAATTTTTGAGGCGGCCCCCACCGTACCTGGCTCCGCCTGTGGAGCCCCACCGTCATGCGGCGGACTTGGAAGAAGCGGGGGAGGACTTTTGCTCCTGGGAACCTGCTGTTTGTTGCAGCCTTTTTCCCCTACCTCTGCCTCTGGACAGAAAGGACCCGCCTTTTCCACGCCTGTTTTTCTGAGTCCGAAAGGACTGTACCTGATAAAACGGCGCCTTTTTAGGCTGTGAGGGAACATGGGGTAAAAATGCTGACTTCCCAGCAGTTGCTGTGGAAACTAGGTCCGAGAGACCATCCCCAAATAACTCCTCACCCTTATAAAAGGCAAAACTTCCATGTGCCTTTTTGAATCTGCATCCCCTGTCCACTGGCGAGTCCATAAGCCTCTCCTAGCAGAAATGGACAATGCACTTATTTTAGATGCCAGCCGGCAGATCTCCCTCTGTGCATCTCTCATGTATAAGACTGAGTCTTTTATATGCTCTATGGTTAGCAGAATAGTGTCCCTGTCTAGGGTGTCAATATTTTCTGACAGGGAATCTGACCACGCAGCGGCAGCACTGCACATCCATGCTGACGCAATAGCTGGTCTAAGTATAATGCCTGAGTGTGTATATACAGACTTCAGGATCGCCTCCTGCTTTCTATCAGCAGGTTCCTTGAGGGCGGCCGTATCCAGAGACGGTAGTGCCACCTTTTTAGACAAACGTGTGAGCGCTTTATCCACCCTAGGGGGTGTCTCCCAACGTGACCTATCCTCTGGCGGAAAGGGAACGCCATTAGTAACTTCTTAGAGATTACCAATCTTTTATCAGGGAAAGCCCACGCTTCTTCACACACTTCATTTAATTCTTCTGATGGGGGAAAAAATAAGAATTTACTTACCGATAATTCTATTTCTCATAGTCCGTAGTGGATGCTGGGGACTCCGTAAGGACCATGGGGATGGCGGCTCCGCAGGAGACTGGGCACATCTAAAGAAAGCTTTAGGACTAACTGGTGTGCACTGGCTCCTCCCCCTATGACCCTCCTCCAAGCCTCAGTTAGGATACTGTGCCCGGACGAGCGTACACAATAAGGAAGGATTTTGAATCCCGGGTAAGACTCATACCAGCCACACCAATCACACCGTATAACCTGTGATCTGAACCCAGTTAACAGCATGATAACAGAGGAGCCTCTGAAAGATGGCTCACAACAATAATAACCCGATTTTTGTAACAATAACTATGTACAAGTATTGCAGACAATCCGCACTTGGGATGGGCGCCCAGCATCCACTACGGACTATGAGAAATAGAATTATCGGTAAGTAAATTCTTATTTTCTCCAACGTCCTAAGTGGATGCTGGGGACTCCGTAAGGACCATGGGGATTATACCAAAGCTCCCAAACGGACGGGAGAGTGCGGATGACTCTGCAGCACCAAATGAGAGAACTCCAGGTCCTCCTCAGCCAGGATATCAATTTTGTAGAATTTTAAAAACGTATTTGCTCCTGACCAAGTAGCTGCTCGGCAAAGTTGTAAAGCCGAGACCCCTCGGGCAGCCGCCCAAGATGAGCCCACCTTCCTTGTGGAGTGGGCATTTACAGATTTTTGGCTGTGGCAGGCCTGCCACAGAATGTGCAAGCTGAATTGTACTACAAATCCAACGAGCAATAGTCTGCTTAAAAGCAGGAGCACCCAGCTTGTTGGGTGCACACAGGATAAACAGCGAGTCAGATTTCCTGACTCCAGCCGTCCTGGAAACATATATTTTCAGGGCAATGACAACGTCTAGCAACTTGGAGGCCTCCAAGTCCCTAGTAGCCGCAGGCACCACCAATAGGTTGGTTCAGGTGAGACGCTGAAACCACCTTGGGGAGAAACTGAGGACGAGTCCTCAATTCCGCCCTGTCCGAATGGAACATCAGATAAGGGCTTTTTCAGGATAAAGCCGCCAATTCTGACACGCGCCTTGCCCAGGCCAGGGCCAACAGCATGACCACTTTCCATGTGAGATATTTTAACTCCACAGATTTAAGTGGTTCAAACCAATGTGACTTTTGGAACCCAAAACTACATTGAGATCCCAAAGTGCCACTGGAGGCACAAAAGGAGGCTGTATATGCAGTACCCCTTTTACAAACGTCTGAACTTCAGGGACTGAAGCTAGTTCTTTTTGGAAGAAAATTGACAGGGCCGAAATTTGAACCTTAATGGACCCCAATTTCAGGCCCATAGACACTCCTGTTTGCAGGAAATGTAGGAATCGACCCAGTTGAATTTCCTCCGTCGGGCCTTACTGGCCTCGCACCACGCAACATATTTTCGCCAATTGCGGTGATAATGTTTTTGCGGTTACATCCTTCCTGGCTTTGATCAGGATAGGGATGACTTCATCCGGAATGCCTTTTTTCCTTCAGGATCCGGCGTTCAACCGCCATGCCGTCAAACGCAGCCGCGGTAAGTCTTGGAACAGACAGGGTCCTTGCTGGAGCAGGTCCCTTCTTAGAGGTAGAGGCCACGGATCCTCCGTGAGCATCTCTTGAAGTTCCGGTTACCAAGTCCTTCTTGGCCAATCCGGAGCCACGAATATAGTGCTTTCTCCTCTCCATCTTATCAATCTCAGTACCTTGGGTATGAGAGGCAGAGGAGGGAACACATACACTGACTGGTACACCCACGGTGTTACCAGAGCGTCTACAACTATTGCCTGAGGGTCTCTTGACCTGGCGCAATACCTGTCGAGTTTTTTAATCATGTGGACGACTTCTGGGTGAAGTCCCCACTCTCCCGGGTGGAGGTCGTGCTGAGGAAGTCTGCTTCCCAGTTGTCCACTCCCGGAATGAATACTGTTGACAGTGCTATCACATGATTTTCCGCCCAGCGAAGAATCCCTGCAGCTTCTGCCATTGCCCTCCTGCTTCTTGTGCCACCCTGTCTGTTTACGTGGGTGACTGCCATGATGTTGTCCGACTGGATCAACACCGGCTGACCTTGAAGCAGAGGTCTTGCTAAGCTTAGAGCATTGTAAATGGCCCTTAGCTTCAGGATATTTATGTGAAGTGATGTATCCAGGCTTGACCCTAAGCCCTGGATATTCCTTCCCTGTGTGACTGCTCCCCAGCCTCGCAGGCTGGCATCCGTGGTCACCAGGACCCAGTCCTGAATGCCGAATCTGCGGCCCTCTAGAAGATGAGCACTCTGCAACCACCACATGATGGATACCCTTGTCCTTGGTGACAGGGTTATCCGCTGATGCATCTGAAAATGCGACCCGGACCATTTGTCCAGTAGGTTCCACTGGAAAGTTCTTGCGTGGAATCTAACGAATGGGATTGCTTCGTAGGAAGCCACCATTTTTACCCAGAACCCTTGTGCATTGATGCACTGAGACTTGGTTCGGTTTTAGGAGGATCCTGACTAGCTCGGATAACTCCCTGGCTTTCTCTTCCGGGAGAAACACCTTTTTTCTGGACTGTGTCCAGGAACATCCCTAGGAAACAGAAGACAAGTCGTCGGAACCAGCTGCGATTTTGGAATATTGAGAATCCAATCGTGCTGCCGCAACACTACCTGAGATAGTGCTACACCGACTTCCAACTGTTCCCTGGATCTTACCCTTATCAGGGAATCGTCCAAGTAAGGGATAACTAAAATTCCCTTCCTTCGAAGGGATATCATTTCGGCCATTACCTTGGTAAAGACCCGGGGTGCCGTGGACCATCCCTACGGCAGCGTCTGAACTGATAGTGACAGTTCTGTACCATAACCTGAGGTACCCTTGGTGAGAAGGGTAAATTTTGACATGAAGGTAAGCATCCTTGATGTCCCGAGACATCATGTAGTCCCCTTCTTCCAGGTTCGCAATCACTGCTCTGAGTGACTCAATCTTGAATTTGAACCTCTGTATGTAAGTGTTCAAAGATTTTAGATTTTAGATTTAGAATCGGTCTCACCGAGCCGTCTGGCTTCGGTACCACAATAGTGTGGAATAATACCCCGTTCCCTGTTGCAGGAGGGGTACCTTGATTATCACCTGCTGGGAATACAGCTTGTGAATGGCTTCCAAAACTGCCTCCCTGTCAGAGGGAGACGTCGGTAAAGCCGACTTTTGGAAACGGCGAGGGGGAGACGTCTCGAATTTCAATATGTACCCTTGAGATATTACCTGAAGGATCCAGGGGTCTACTTGCGAGTGAGCCCACTGCGCACTGAAATTCATTGAGAACGGGCCCCCACCGTGCCTGAGCTTGTAAGGCCCTAGCGTCATACTGAGGGCTTTGCAGAGGCGGGAAAGGATTTCTGTTCCTGGGAACTGGGTAATCTCTTCAGCCTTTTTCCTCTCCCTCTGTCACGAGCAGAAAAGAGGAACCTTTTGTCCGCTTGCCAACAAAGGACTGCGCCTGATAATACGGCGTCTTATTTTGAGAGGCGACCTGGGGTACAAACGTGGATTTCCCAGTTGTTGCCGTGGCCACCAGGTCTAAAAGACCGACCCCAAATGTCCCCTTTCAAATGCAATACTTCCAAATGCCGTTTGGAATCCGCATCACCTGACCATTTTACTGGTAGAATTGGACAACGCACTTATACTTGATGCCAGTCGGCAAATATTCCGCTGTGCATCATGCATATATAGAAATGCATCTTTTAAATGCTCTATAGGCAATAATATACTATCCTTATCTAGGATATCAATATTTCCAGTCAGGGAATCCGACCATGCCAACCCAGCACTGCACCTCCAGGCTGAGGCGATTGCTGGTCGCAGTATAACACCAGTATGTGTGTGAATACATTTTTGGATACCCTCCTGCTTTCTATCAGCAGGATCCTTAAGGGCGGCCATCTCATGAGAGGGTAGAGCCCTTGTTCTTACAAGCGTGTGAGCGCCTTATCCCCCCTAGGGGGTGTTTCCCAACGCACCCTAACCTCTGGCGGGAAAGGGTATACAGCCAATACTTTTTAAGAAATTATCAATTGTTATCGGGGGGAAACCCACGCATCATCACACACCTCATTTTATTTCTCAGATTCAGGAAAACTACAGGTAGTTTTTCCCTCACCGAACATAATACCCCTTTTTGGTGGTACTCGTATTATCAGAAATGTATAAAACATTTTCCATTGTCTCAATCATGTAACGTGTGGCCCTACTGGAAATCACGGTTGTCTCTTCACCGTCGACACAGGAGTCAGTATCCGTGTCGGCGTCTGTATCTGCCATCTGAGGTAACGGGCGCTTTAGAGCCCCTGACGGCCTATGAGACGTCTGGACAGGCACAAGCTGAGTAGCCGGCTGTCTCATGTCAACCACTGTTTTTTTATACAGAGCTGACACTGTCACGTAATTTTCAACAGTACATCCACTCAGGTGTCGACCCCCTAGGTGGTGACATCACTGTTACAGACACTCTGCTCCGTCTCCACATCATTTTTCTCCTCATACATGTCGACACAAACGTACCGACACACAGCACACACACAGGGAATGCTCTGATAGAGGACAGGACCCCACTAGCCCTTTGGGGAGACAGAGGGAGAGTATGCCAGCACACACCAGAGCGCTATATATATATACAGGGATAACCTTATATAAGTGTTTTTCCCCTTATAGCTGCTGTATGTTTTAATACTGCACCTAATTAGTGCCCCCCTCTCTTTTTTTTTTAACCCTTTCTGTAGTGTAGTGACTGCAGGGAAGAGCCAGGGAGCTTCCCTCCAACTGAGCTGTGAGGGGAAAATGGCGCCAGTGTGCTGAGGAGATAGGCTCCGCCCCCTTTTCGGCGGCCTTATCTCCCATTTTTCTGTATATTCTGGCAGGGGTTAAATGCATCCATATAGCCCAGGAGCTATATGTGATGTATTTTTTGCCATGTAAGGTATTTTTATCATGTTTTATTGCGTCTCAGGGCGCCCCCACCAGCGCCCTGCACCCTCAGTGACCGGAGTATGAAGTGTGCTGAGAGCAATGGCGCACAGCTGCAGTGCTGTGCGCTACCTTATTGAAGACAGGAACGTCTTCTGCCGCCGATTTTTCCGGACCTCTTCGCTCTTCTGGCTCTGTAAGGGGGCCGGCGGCGCGGCTCCGGGACCCATCCAGGCTGGGCCTGTGATCGTCCCTCTGGAGCTAATGTCCAGTAGCCAAGAAGCCCAATCCACTCTGCACGCAGGTGAGTTCGCTTCTTCTCCCCTTAGTCCCTCGATGCAGTGAGCCTGTTGCCAGCAGGTCTCACTGAAAATAACAAACCTAAACTAAAACTTTCACTAAGAAGCTCAGGAGAGCCCCTAGTGTGCACCCTTCTCGTCGGGCACAGAAATCTAACTGAGGCTTGGAGGAGGGTCATAGGGGGAGGAGCCAGTGCACACCAGTTAGTCCTAAAGCTTTCTTTAGATGTGCCCAGTCTCCTGCGGAGCCGCTATCCCCATGGTCCTTACGGAGTCCCCAGCATCCACTTAGGACGTTAGAGAAACTACGGGTAGTTTTTTCTCCCCAAACATAATACCCTTTTTAGTGGTACCTGGGTTTATATCAGAAATTTGTAACACCTCTTTCATTGCTTCAATCATGCAACGAATGGCCTTAGTGGACATTAAACTAGACTCATCGTCGTCGACACTGGTGTCAGTATGCGTGTCGACATCCGCGTCTGCCATCTGAGGTAGCGGGCGTTTTAGAGCCCCCGATGGCCTTTGAGACGCCTGGACAGGCACGAGCTGAGAAGCCGGCTGTCCCGCATTTGGCATGTCGTCAAATTTTTTGTGTAAGGAGTCGACACGTGCACGCAATTCCTTCCATAAGTCCATCCACTCAGGTGTCTGCCCCGCAGGGGGTGACATCCCTTCTATAGGCATCTGCTCCGCCTCCACATCATTATCCTCATCAAACATGTCGACACAGCCGTACCGACACACCGCACACACACAGGGAACGCTCTAACAGAGGACAGGACCCACAAAAGCCCTTTGGAGAGACAGAGTAAGAGTATGCCAGCACACACCAGAGCGCTATATAATACAGGGACTAACTGAATTATGTCCCCTATAGCTGCTGTTATATATACTGCACCTAAATTTAGTGCCCCCCCCTCTCTTTTTTACCCTTTTCTGTAGTGTAGACTGCAGGGGAGAGCCAGGGAGCTTCCTTCCAGCGGAGCTGTGAGGGAGAAATGGCGCCAGTGTGCTGAAGGAGATAGCTCCGCCCCTTTTTTACGGACTTTTCTCCCGCTTTTTTATGGATTCTGGCAGGGGTAATTATCACATATATAGCCTCTGGAGCTATATATTGTGGTATTTTTGCCAGCCAAGGTGTTTTTATTGCTGCTCAGGGCGCCCCCCCCTAGCGCCCTGCACCCT